>NW_028317977.1:2174612-3641724 GCF_062004578.1 Staurois parvus
ATAATAAATAGAAGCATTTTCCAGGGGGGGTGGTTTGGTGCCAATCCAAGATGGCTGCTTAGCCTCTTGGCTCTTGTTCACAAACGTCCTGCTTCTAATTAGCTGGAGAGAAAACTTGCTCCATCATGGGGAAAACTTCAAGGAGTGCTTTGGTATCACGGTCCCGTTCCCCGAGGTACTCCAGAACCCAGCAAACCTAGAATATTCCAGAGATATTCCGGACCAAACCTCAGGATACTGCGACTTCCACCTAGGCCTCAGCCCACTCATCCATTATGAGCCCAGCCAGCACGCAACACACCCATCCATCCTCCACCCACTCTTTCACTGGCCAACCACGGAGCCTAAATGACCTACACTCAGTGGCGGGTGATAATAAAGACACTTTGTTGGCTGCCATATTAGATTTACACCACGCCATTTAATCCATAGCATTGCTGATGGAGGAAGTGGAAGAGACTACAGCCCACCACAATTCAGCAATCCACCATGTGCAACAAATATCGGATGGTCACAATATACAACTCAGATAATTACATCGGCACCTGGAGGACCTGGACAACCATGGTCACCAACACAATCTAAGGGTAAGAGGTCTCCTTGAAACGGTTGAAGTCAACCAGCTTTCGCAGACCACCATTTCAATCTTTAATGACCTGCCAGAAACCTCTATTGAAATTGAATTCCTTCACAGAGTCCTAAAACCAAGAGGCAGAGATTCAGTTCCCCCCAGGGATCCCCTGTTACTCTCACCCCCCCCTTTTCTCCCCCTTTCCTTTTTTCCTTTTCTTTTTTTTCTCTCTTTTTCCACCCTCTCCTCTTCCTTCTCCTAACCCTTCACCCCCGTTCCCGCTCCTCTTTTCTTTCTTCATTTCACTCCCCCCTTCTAGTGTACCCGTAAACCTCCCCCCCATCTCTTCGATCCTCTTCTCTCCTCAGCATCCACCACCCCTAGAGATATATTAATTCTCCTAATAATGCCACCTTTTTGACATTCACTCCAAGTTCCATGCTTATCTACATACTTCTATATTGTCGCACATGCCCCCCTTACCCAATTTACTGAATTTAGCTAGCTGCAGTGCACTATGGCCTCTTCTAGATCTACCACTAGACGGGAGACTAACAAAGTTGTATCTTTAAACGTGAAATGTAGTAGAAACGTAGCAAAGTACTATCCTCCATACACAGCCACAGAGCTGACATAATTTTCCTACAGGAATCACATTTCTGTTCAAACGCCATCCCCAAGCTTTCCAATTATTCCTACCCGGCATTTTACCATGCCACTGTCCAAATCCAAAGGAGTCTCTACACTTTTATTCAAATGCCTACAGTGGCAGCTTAATGACTCTCTTGTAGATGAACAAGGACATTATCTTTTTCTTAAAGGATGTCTCCAGGAGAAACCTGTGACCCTAGCTAACATTTTCAGCCCTAATACTGCATGTAGCAATTGTACGTACAGATATGGACGCGGATATACATTTTGCTAAAGATCCACCATCTTGTGTCATTCTCACTCCAAATCAGTCCCCCTCCCTTTTTGTTGAATGGCATGTGGTCCGTGTGTGTGCTGAGTTCAGGAGTGCACAGGGCACAGCTGGATACACGTCATGGTTGTAAACCCAATTAGCTGGTTCTAGGTTGTCTGTCAGCCTCTTGCTCTGGCCGGATCGTAAAGTCACTGGACTTGAAAGCATTCCGGAATAGCAGTAAAACATACATCCCACTTGAAAACCACTTTGTCATACAATTTCATAACTCCCGGCAGGAAAAAGGTACAATAGAACAAAGCATATATTCAGATAGGTCAGTTTAATGTGAGTCACCTGATACCTTACATCCCTAGATTACGTCTACCCGAGAGCAGACAGCGATATCTCTTTAACTGTCACAGGCAGATATGTCATATCTGGTGTCTGGACATTCAGCAGATGATTCTGCGTATTATTCTACCAGTGGATAGGATGCTACGTGTACCTATGGAAGGTTATTGACCATGATATAAACTGGGAGGGATTTGGGTCACAGTGTTAGGAATGGACTGGCCAGCAATGGTGGGACTCACCTGCCTTTTGATCTGCAGTACCAGGGCTGGCCAGCGGGTGCTCCCAGCAATCAGAGACTCAACCTTTCAGCCAGCTAACACCTGGAACTGATGATACTGGTGTATTTAAGGGATGGCCAGACTTGCAGACTCTGCCTTGGTGTTGTGTTTGTCCTGGGCCCTGTATCTGTCCTGCATCCTGTTTCTGTTCCTTTGCTGACTTCTCCTGCTCTGATCCTGGCTTGTGACCCTGACCATCCCTCTGTCTGACCCTCTGTACTACGCTGCTTGCTACCTGTTCTGATCCCTGGCTTGTGACCCGGACCATCCCTCTGCCTGACCCTCTGTACTATGCTGCTTGCTACCTGCTGAACCTGGCCTGTGACCCCGACCATTCTCCGCTTGCTCCCCCTGTACCTACCTGCCCAATTGATATTGACCCGGCCTGCCTGACGACGCTTGCTTGTATATACTGTTATCTGTGGGTGGTTTGGTTTGTTTGCACCGTATTATGTTTTAGTATTGCACTGCATTTATGTTTGTACTGTTAGTGTTAATAAATTATATTGTTTATAACATATCTGAGGTCTGCGTTTCCCTGCTTCAGTCACACACCTCTGGTCATACCCGGGAGCCCTGACATTACACCAAGGCCAATCCTGACCAGAAGTGGCTGCACAGGGAAGCCATCTTGGCTTGTTGATGGGAAGGATGGATCTTGAGGAGGTTGAGTATTTATATCTGCTAGTGTTTGATGACAGGGAGTTTGCTTATCAAACTCTGAAGGAGTATACCCGGGATGAATTGCTAGAATGTATACGGCTCGCTCATGTTCTAGTAGATCAGGGCACAGTGTTCTCTGAGGTGCAGCCATTGATTGAGGTTTGTGCTGAATTGGTTTCATCTGGTTCCCCCGAATGCAGGGATGAATTTTTGCCACCATTTAGTGCAGACCAGGTAGAGTCCCTGGTGTGGTTATTAGAGGATGATGTGGGTTACTTTCTGGAGCGTTATTCCACATGTTCACCACAGACACTGAGAGATTGTATAAACGCAGTGCAGTCATTGACCAGACAGGCTTTGTGTAAGCTCAGCTTTGTTCAACCCCTACTGCAGACATGGACAGATTTGTTGCACCCAGCCTCAGTCAGCTTACAAAAACCCAGTCCTGCTTCTAACTCTAACATAAAATAGTGCAGCGCTGAAATAGTGACAATATGACAAAAAATTGTCCACTAAAAGTCTTGTTCATAAGAACGTATCCAGTGTCAGATGTGAATTCAGAATTGGTGATCCGTGTGGAAATGGCTGGAAAACGCACTCACCAGAAGTAAGACACATAAACGCAGTGTGCATTAAAAGCTCAAGGGTCATCAATCCAAAGGGAAGTAAAGCTGGTCCGGTTACAGGAATGGTGGGTCCCTCCTCCGTAAATGCAGCAACAGATCTTCCTTCTCTCGATTAGAAGTAGAATTCCAAGATCCAGGTTCTGCAAGCAAAAGCTCCTCAAGGGAGTTTTAGGGAAGGACACCCATAGTGAAGTAGGTCATAAAAGGCAGCTTTATTCAAAATAGTGATATCCAATTCAAAGCAGGCAGGTATCATACAGATGTGTCAGCAAGACAACTAACCCTGGCACTTCGAATAGTGGCCGCCGGGCCTCCACGTGGCTCCGGCAGCGTAGTGTCTCGACGTCCAGGCTCCTCCTTACGCGTTACGTGCGCACGCACATCTTCAGAGGTATGGAACCATTGACGTATTGACGCGAATGGGCGCATATATATAGGTATAATGACGCATGCGCAGTAGCGTGTGCGCCAATGCGCAAAACCCCAGGCGCATGCGCGTGGCTCCGTCTTCCATTTTAATGGAGCTCGAAGACACAGGGTGGGAGGGCGGAAATGCCCTATGATTGACAAATGAATGTCAAATGGAGTCAAGTTCAACAAAGGTGTAAATTACACCTATATAAAGCAATCCGATGTGAGTCTATATAAAATATATGTAAACAAGGCGCGATAGCGCCAATATGCTGAACCAATTACCAATTAGATAGTATTTCAGTAAATATATACATGCGTCATTATAACTATGCAACTTAAAATTTGTCAACATTCAATAAAAACATAATATGCATAAAAGTTAAGTAAAAAATTCCCAAAGGGTACAACAAAATAAAGATAAGAAGGCTGCAGAGCTAGATCTATACCAACCTAAGAAATAATGCGCATCATTGAGAGATCATGGAAGGTACTAATGGTAGAAGCGCATGTGAAAAGGTCAAATCAAGCGTCCATACCCATGTGACTAAAGCATGGAAAAAATGGGGTGAAATTAAATCATCCATTAGCAATAAAGCAGTTAAGATCTAGATCTACATTGAGCCCCGCTGGATGGGAAGTACCCAATTCAAAAATATGTTTAGTCTCCAGCTGGGAAACTGCTCTCACTTTATGTGTACCTCTCCAGTGTGGGGTGACTGAGTCGATCCCCACAAACTTGAGTGATGTGGGATCTCTATGGTGAAAACGTCTATAGTGTAGAGATAGAGAATGGTCTTTGTAACCTTTTCTAATATTGGCAATGTGTTCCCTAAGGCGATCCCTAAGCCTCCTGGTGGTCCGGCCAATATATTGTTTGGAGCACGGGCATTCAAGTAGGTATACTACAAATTTGCTGTTGCAACTAATAAATTTATCTATTTGGTATGTCTTGTGTGTTTGACTGGAATTGTAGGAAAAGATTTTCTTCTTTCTAATTCCATTACACTTGCAGGCGATGCACCTGTTACAGGGGAAAAAACCTTTCATATTGAATAGTGAGAGTGGTTGGGCAGGGGGGTTAATAATATTAGGAGATATTTTATCTCTGAGAGTGGCTGGTCTCCGAAAAATTACTTCAGGTGTGTCAGGAAGTATGCTGTTCAAAACTGGATCTGATTTTAATATGTTCCAATTCTTCCTGATGATATATTTAACCGATCTATGTTGGACAGAGAATGTAGTGATGAACGGACAAAAAATGTCATTCATTTTCTTGGAATTGGTACCCAGGAGTTCCTCCTGGTTAATCTGGGTAATATCTAGGATAGTGTTATCTAGGGATACCCCATTATAGCCCTTCTCCAAAAAACGTTTTTTCAAAATATCGGCTTGTATCTGAAAGTCTGAGGTGTTAGTACAATTCCTTCTTAATCTTAGTAATTGTCCTTTAGGGACGTTAGCAAGCCAGCTGGGGTGGTGGCAACTGTCCAAAGGAATGTAGCTATTCCGGTCGGACGACTTGAAAAACGTTTTGGTGATAATTTTGTTATCTACCCTCATCAAGGTGAGGTCTAAAAAGTTAACTTCTTCATGGCTGAAGTTGTAAGTGAGTCTGATGTTTTGATTGTTAAAATTCAGAGTTGTGAAGAAATTATTTAGTGATTGTGTATCCCCATTCCACAACAAGAGAATATCATCAATGTATCTCCTATAGAAGGTCAATTCTGGCCAGTCCCTAGAATATATAATCTCCTCCTCCCAGAAGGACATAAATAGATTGGCGAGACTGGGGGCGAATTTCGCCCCCATAGCCACACCCTTTATTTGTAAATAGTATCTGCCATCGAACCACATGTAGTTCTTGACCATTGCAAATTCAAGTAATTCTATGATGAAATCTATATGGGTGGAACTAAGAGGGCTCTGCTGTCTTAAGTAGCATTCTGCAGCTCGCATTCCATCTGCATGATTAATGTTGCTATACAGTGATTCAACATCTGCCGTAACCAATATTGTAGATGGAGTGATGACTGCGTCTTTGATGGCATTTAGGATCTGTTTAGTGTCCTTGAGATATGAGGGGGTATGGACTACTAGTGGCTGTAGGTAATGGTCTATATATTGCCCGATCTTGGAGCAAAGGGAATTAATCCCGCTGACAATTGGCCTTCCTGGGGGTCTAAGAGGGTCTTTATGGATCTTTGGCAAGATATAAAGGATTGGTATCTTAGGTTCCTTGGGGCAGAGGAAGTCCCTTTCTTTCTTGTCAATGATATCTCTCTCAAAGCCTGTCTTGATGATAGTTTTCAAGGCGTTCTTAAAAGACGATGTAGGGTTATAGTTAAGGGGGAGGTATGTGGAGGTATCTTTCAAGATATTATATACTTCCTCCATGTAATCCTGTTTATTAAGGACTACTATTCCTCCACCCTTATCCGCGGGGCGGATGACCAAGTCATTTTTCTCTAGCAGTGATTTAGTTGCATATTTGAGGCTTGCGTCTGTATATACTTTTTTAACTTGTAGTTTCTGCAAGTCTCTTAGGGTTTGATCTCTAAAGAGACCTACTGCAGAGTTAGTTTGTGGTGGAGGGTTAAATGTGGATGCATTACCGAGGTTAGAGGAATTAATATTTCTAATCCTAGTCACATCTTTAGCAATGGGATTAGTTTGGAAATGTCTTTTTATGGACAATTTTCTGGCGAACTTGTGCACGTCTATAAACGTCTCAAATTTGTTAAGGGATCTGGCCGGTGCGTACTTTAATCCTTTATCCAGGAGCTTCAGTTCATTGTCTGAAAGGGTTGTAGTACTAAGGTTAAAGATACCTTTACCAATTATACCTTCCTCCTTTTTTGTGGATCTATGTACTCTTCTTCCTCCTCTCTTTCCTCTTGGTCTGCACTCCTTTTTCTTATCCTGCCTGATCCTAAAAAACGTTGTTCTTGATTATTATAATAATGATAATCGTTAGTATCATGGACCCTAGGAGTTACTGGAGGGTAATAGTTAGGAGCAGGGTTTCTTGGAGGGTTGTAAGATTTTTTGTATGGTTTTTTAGAATTCTTTTTGTGGTTTCTTGGAGAGGGGTAGTAACCTCTATCGTTAGATTGTACCTCAGGACCCTTACGGTAATACCCCCCATGTTGAGGTGGTCTAGCAGGGCTATGTTGGTAATTCCTCTCAGGAGGGTATGGTTGGTTAGAATTTTGTGGTATCTGATAGTTATTAGGGTGCCACCTAGAGTCTCTGAAACCCACATTCATGTCAGGTAGGTGGGATAGTGGTTCAAACCTATTAGAGGTTTTGATCTGATAGTCATTCCTATTGTGGTTAGCATTTCTATTCTTATTTTTGTTAGAATTTTTCCCTTTTGGGAAAGATAGTTTAGGAATGGGGGGTTTTGGGGACCTAGGTGCAGGTGTTGTGACTGGTATCTGCATGGCTTCTTGGGGGTCCTCTTGCCATTTAAAAATCATATTAGACTGGTAATCATTTAAATCACGTTGATACTTTTTTCTTTTTTTATTCTTTTGTTCGTTCTCAATGTACTCCAGGTGTTTCTTTAATTTGTTAGACTCAGAGGTATATTCCTCATTATTTTTATAAGGGATTAGCCTTTCCCTGACTAAGTTAATTTCTTTGTCTAGCATGGCCAGTTTCTTTTTCTTTCTGGCAATGATGAACTTCAGCAGATCTATGCCAGCTAGATTAAAATACTGGTGCCATTCTGCTACTGCTGCAGTGTCATCAGAGTCAGGAGTAATATTCCACCTAAGGGCTCTCGGGACCATTTGCTCTCCAATGTATCTTTCTAAAAAGGAGACGTCCCATAGAGTTTTAACCTCAGTGGTGGTGAGATTATTAAGATGTAAAAAGATACCTTTAAGGTCATTTGATGCATGGGTATGGGTGAAAAAATCAATAGGTATGGCAGCTCTTGAGGCTCTAACCTCAAAGATATCACCCATCCTTAAAAGGAAAAGCAGCTACAAACTAATAAAGGTAATAAGCTATAAATAAGAAAACAACAGCAGTGAGCGCTAATCCTGATAGCGGCTGGGCACTCTAAGCAACCAATAAAACTTAAAAGCAATAACATAAAATAGTGCAGCGCTGAAATAGTGACAATATGACAAAAAATTGTCCACTAAAAGTCTTGTTCATAAGAACGTATCCAGTGTCAGATGTGAATTCAGAATTGGTGATCCGTGTGGAAATGGCTGGAAAACGCACTCACCAGAAGTAAGACACATAAACGCAGTGTGCATTAAAAGCTCAAGGGTCATCAATCCAAAGGGAAGTAAAGCTGGTCCGGTTACAGGAATGGTGGGTCCCTCCTCCGTAAATGCAGCAACAGATCTTCCTTCTCTCGATTAGAAGTAGAATTCCAAGATCCAGGTTCTGCAAGCAAAAGCTCCTCAAGGGAGTTTTAGGGAAGGACACCCATAGTGAAGTAGGTCATAAAAGGCAGCTTTATTCAAAATAGTGATATCCAATTCAAAGCAGGCAGGTATCATACAGATGTGTCAGCAAGACAACTAACCCTGGCACTTCGAATAGTGGCCGCCGGGCCTCCACGTGGCTCCGGCGGCGTAGCGTCTCGACGTCCAGGCTCCTCCTTACGCGTTACGTGCGCACGTACATCTTCAGAGGTATGGAACCATTGACGTATTGACGCGAATGGGCGCATATATATAGGTATAATGACGCATGCGCAGTAGCGTGTGCGCCAATGCGCAAAACCCCAGGCTCATGCGCGTGGCTCCGTCTTCCATTTTAATGGAGCTCGAAGACACAGGGTGGGAGGGCGGAAATGCCCTATGATTGACAAATGAATGTCAAATGGAGTCAAGTTCAACAAAGGTGTAAATTACACCTATATAAAGCAATCCGATGTGAGTCTATATATGTGAGTCTATATATGTGAGTCTTTATGTGTCACCCCACACTGGAGAGGTACACATAAAGTGAGAGCAGTTTCCCAGCTGGAGACTAAACATATTTTTGAATTGGGTACTTCCCATCCAGCGGGGCTCAATGTAGATCTAGATCTTAACTGCTTTATTGCTAATGGATGATTTAATTTCACCCCATTTTTTCCATGCTTTAGTCACATGGGTATGGACGCTTGATTTGACCTTTTCACATGCGCTTCTACCATTAGTACCTTCCATGATCTCTCAATGATGCGCATTATTTCTTAGGTTGGTATAGATCTAGCTCTGCAGCCTTCTTATCTTTATTTTGTTGTACCCTTTGGGAATTTTTTACTTAACTTTTATGCATATTATGTTTTTATTGAATGTTGACAAATTTTAAGTTGCATAGTTATAATGACGCATGTATATATTTACTGAAATACTATCTAATTGGTAATTGGTTCAGCATATTGGCGCTATCGCGTCTTGTTTACATATATTTTATATAGACTCACATCGGATTGCTTTATATAGGTGTAATTTACACCTTTGTTGAACTTGACTCCATTTGACATTCATTTGTCAATCATAGGGCATTTCCGCCCTCCCACCCTGTGTCTTCGAGCTCCATTAAAATGGAAGACGGAGCCACGCGCATGCGCCTGGGGTTTTGCGCATTGGCGCACACGCTACTGCGCATGCGTCATTATACCTATATATATGCGCCCATTCGCGTCAATACGTCAATGGTTCCATACCTCTGAAGATGTGCGTGCGCACGTAACGCGTAAGGAGGAGCCTGGACGTCGAGACGCTACGCCGCCGGAGCCACATGGAGGCCCGGCGGCCACTATTCGAAGTGCCAGGGTTAGTTGTCTTGCTGACACATCTGTATGATACCTGCCTGCTTTGAATTGGATATCACTATTTTGAATAAAGCTGCCTTTTATGACCTACTTCACTATGGGTGTCCTTCCCTAAAACTCCCTTGAGGAGCTTTTGCTTGCAGAACCTGGATCTTGGAATTCTACTTCTAATCGAGAGAAGGAAGATCTGTTGCTGCATTTACGGAGGAGGGACCCACCATTCCTGTAACCGGACCAGCTTTACTTCCCTTTGGATTGATGACCCTTGAGCTTTTAATGCACACTGCGTTTATGTGTCTTACTTCTGGTGAGTGCGTTTTCCAGCCATTTCCACACGGATCACCAATTCTGAATTCACATCTGACACTGGATACGTTCTTATGAACAAGACTTTTAGTGGACAATTTTTTGTCATATTGTCACTATTTCAGCGCTGCACTATTTTATGTTATTGCTTTTAAGTTTTATTGGTTGCTTAGAGTGCCCAGCCGCTATCAGGATTAGCGCTCACTGCTGTTGTTTTCTTATTTACTGCTTCTAACTCTACTCCTGTATTCCCACCAGCTCCTCCAGTTACAGCCCAGTATACTTGGCTATCTACCGCATGTCAGTACCCTGTTCCCACTCGCTGCACCTATCCTGCCTTTAACCCTGTAAAAAAGCCCTCTGTAGCAACTGCTCCCTCTCCTGTTCCATCCTCCAGTTCTTCTCTGTCTCCAGCTGCTCCATTCGTTTGCAGACCTGCGTTTACTTGCAGTGCTCCCGTAGTTAAAACCAGAAAAAAGCGAAAATTCTTTCCAACCAATACCATCCTGCCAGTATCCAAACCGGTGAGCCTGCCTTCCGTGGTTCAGACTGACGCCTGTACGCAGCCTGATGCCTCTACTCGGCCTGAAGCCTCTACTCGGCCTGAAGCCTCTACTCGGCCTGAAGCCTCTACTCGGCCTGAAGCCTCTACTCGGCCTGATGCCTGTACTCGGCCTGATGCCTCTACTCGGCCTGAAGCCTCTACGCGGCCTGAAGCCTCTCCTCAGCCTGAAGCCTCTACGCGGCCTGAAGCCTCTACTCGGCCTGATGCCTGTACTCGGCCTGATGCCTGTACTCGGCCTGATGCCTCTCTTCAGCCTGAAGCCTCTACTCGGCCTGAAGCCTCTACTCGGCCTGATGCCTCTACTCGGCCTGATGCCTCTACTCGGCCTGATGCCTCTACTCGGCCTGAAGCCTCTACTCGGCCTAATGCCTCTACCCAGCATGATGAACTGATCCAGCCTGACGATCCTATTAGGCCAGTTGACTCGATGCCCGCTGTTGATCCAGATGATCCGGTACCTGATCCGGTGCCCGCTGTCGTGCCAATTGACTCAGAGCCCGCTGTCGTACCTGGTGACTCGGTGCCCACTGCCTTGCCAGATGACGCGGTGCCCGCTGGCAAGCCAAATGACCTGATGCCTGGTGACCTAGTGTCCGCTGTCATACCTGATGACCCGATGCCCGCTGTCGAGCCAGACAATCCGGTACCTGATGACCCGGTGCCCACTGTCGTACCAGTTGACTCGGAGCCCACTGCCTTGCCAGATGACGCGGTGCCCGCGGTCGAGCCAAATGACCTGATGCCTGGTGACCCGATGCCCGCTGTCCAGCCAGACGATTCAATGTCTGCCCCGGTGCCCGCGGTCATGCCAGTTGACTCGGAGCCCACTGCCTTGCCAGATGACGCGGTGCTCGCTGTCGAGCCAAATGACTTGATGCCTGGTGACCCGATGCCCGCTGTCCAGCCAGACCATCCAACGTCTGACCCAGTGCCTGCGGTCATACCAGTTGACTCGGAGCCCACTGTCGTGCCTGGTGTCTCGGTGCCCGCCGCTCCGCCTGGGGGCCCGAGACCTGTTGCTCCGCTTGGGGGTCCAGCGCCCGCCGCTCCGCCTGGGGATCCGGCGCCCGCCGCCCCGCCTGGGGGCCTGAGACCTGTCGCTCCGCCTGAGGGCCCGAGACCTGTCGCTCCGCCTGGGGGTCCGGCACCTGCCACTCCGCTTGAGGGCCCGAGACCTGTCGCTCCTCCTGGGGGTCCGGCGCCCGCCGCTCCGCCTGAGGGCCCGAGACCTGTCGCTCCACCTGGGGGTCCGGCGCCCGCCGCTCCGCCTGAAGGCCCGAGACCTGTCGCTCCATCTGGGGGTCCGGCGCCCGCCGCTCCGCCTGGGGGCCCGAGGCCTGTCGCTCCTCCTGGGGGTCCGGCGCCCGCCGCTCCGCCTGAGGGCCCGAGACCTGTCGCTCCGCCTGGGGGTCCGGCGCCCGCCACTCCGCCTGAGGGCCCGAGACCTGTCGCTCCACCTGGGGGTCCGGCGCCCGCCGCTCCGCCTGAGGGCCCGGGACCTGTCGCTCCTCCTGGGGGTCCGGCGCCCGCCGCTCCGCCTGAGGGCCCGAGACCTGTCGCTCCTCCTGGGGGTCCGGCGCCCGCTGCTCCGCCTGAGGGCCCGGGACCTGTCGCTCCGCCTGGGGGTCTGGCGCCCGCCGCTCCGCCTGAGGGCCCGAGACCTGTCGCTCCACCTGGGGGTCCGGCGACCGCCGCTCCGCCTGAGGGCCCGAGACCTGTCGCTCCATCTGGAGGTCCGGCGCCCGCCGCTCCGCCTGAGGGCCCGAGACCTGTCGCTCCGCCTGGGGGACCGGCGCCCGCCGCTCCGCCTGGGGGCACGATGCCTGTCGCCCCGCCTGGGGGCACGATGCCTGTCGCCCCGCCTGGGGGCACGATGCCTGTCGCCCCTCCTGGGGGCCCGATGCCTGCTGCTTCGCCTGGTAATCCGATGTGCCTCTGCCCGGAGTCCTGCCCGATGTGCCTCTGCCCGGAATCCTGCCCGATGTGCCTCTGCCCGGAGTCCTGCCCGATGTGCCTCTGCCTGGAGTCCTGCCTGATGTGCTTCTGCCCGGTGTGCCTCTGCCCGGAGTCCTGCCCGATGTGCCTCTGCCCGGAGTCCTGCCCGATGTGCCTCTGCCCGATGTGCCTCTGCCCGGAGTCCTGCCCAATGTGCCTCTGCCCGGTGTGCCTCTGCCCGGTGTGCCTCTGCTCGATGTGCCGCTGCCCGGAGTCCAGCCCGGTGTGCCGCTGCCCGGAGTCCTGCCCGGTGTGCCAGTCTTTGATATCCCGCCAGTTGCCAGACCCGGGCGGTGGGACATTTTGCCCAGCTAGGACTGTTTGGAGCGTCCTGAGGCCGCTCCTTGAGGGGGGGGTACTGTTAGGAATGGACTGGCCAGCAATGGTGGGACTCACCTGCCTTTTGATCTGCAGTACTAGGGCTGGCCAGCGGGTGCTCCCAGCAATCAGAGACTCAACCTTTCAGCCAGCTAACACCTGGAACTGATGATACTGGTGTATTTAAGGGATGGCCAGACTTGCAGACTCTGCCTTGGTGTTGTGTTTGTCCTGGGCCCTGTATCTGTCCTGCATCCTGTTTCTGTTCCTTTGCTGACTTCTCCTGCTCTGATCCTGGCTTGTGACCCTGACCATCCCTCTGTCTGACCCTCTGTACTACGCTGCTTGCTACCTGTTCTGATCCCTGGCTTGTGACCCGGACCATCCCTCTGCCTGACCCTCTGTACTATGCTGCTTGCTACCTGCTGAACCTGGCCTGTGACCCCGACCATTCTCCGCTTGCTCCCCCTGTACCTACCTGCCCAATTGATATTGACCCGGCCTGCCTGACGACGCTTGCTTGTATATACTGTTATCTGTGGGTGGTTTGGTTTGTTTGCACCGTATTATGTTTTAGTATTGCACTGCGTTTATGTTTGTACTGTTAGTGTTAATAAATTATATTGTTTATAACATATCTGAGGTCTGCGTTTCCCTGCTTCAGTCACACACCTCTGGTCATACCTGGGAGCCCTGACACACAGCCTGGGTCTCCGCCTAAACCCCCTCCCCAAATGAGGCGATTAGCCCTTGGCTTCAGTAGACACCCCCTGCTGGGGGACTAGAAAATAGGCTGTCAGGCCTGGAGAAGTAAGATAAAGAGATTCTCCCCGTTTAACATCAGGAACCAACTTTGGGAGAAACGGTACCCTTTTGTTCAGGACACTTTAATCTGCTTAAATCAAGGACTCTGGCAAGTACTAAGTAGACTGGCAAGTATTCTACCTCTCTAAACTTCTTTCTTTTATCTCTCTGTTGTGTTATTGCTCTCTGTATTTTTATATATATATATATATATATATATATATATATATATATATATATATATTGGCTACATCATTTTCTGTATATATTTTTATTGCACCATTTTGACCTTTTTAGTAATAAATCCTATTTTCTGAAAAGTGTTGAACTGTTTCTAAAGCTCTTTAATACAAACTAAGAATCCTTGTCTCTGAAGAGTGCTACTGTGTGTTTTAAACTTCTGTATACATTGGCCTGCGGTGACAGTGTGTATACAGACGCTTATTCAAACATCATAGTGTTACTGCTAAGATTGGTGAGTTTCCTCCTTCTCTGTAAAATATAGGTGGTGGTGGCAGTGTGAAGGGTTAATTGCATAATTAACCTGACCCAGTAACAATCTCTCTCAGGCGGCGGCTGGCACATAAATTGTGGTCCAGTGAGCTGGGAAATCTCTGTGTAGGGGGCAGCTGAGAGTGGCATTGCTACTGCAAGTGGCAGCGCGGTTTTAGATTGGCTAGTCCTTCGGTCACAAGTTGGTGAGAAGGACTGGGTCTGACGCCGTGCCCGTCACACTGCAAAAGTATGATTCTTCAGAAAGCTTTCACAATTCCTTGCAAGCTTCCAATCAGGCCTTATATTATAAAACAGTAATATACGAGCGCTGGGTGAAGTATGAAACATCGAGCAGAATAAGCAGCCAGCAAAAAAAAAAGAGGAAATACCTTGAATCCTCCAATAGTGTACAAAATAGTCAAAAGAGAATGCAGCGCTAAGATGTACAGATAAACATACATATGCAAGTAAAAGTCTTGAGAGCAATAATCAAAAAGGTGCAATGTGATAATCGTGGTTCACTAGATGACAGTTGGGTTATCGTGACTTCTGTGGCTTGTGAAGAATGAGTATACAATGCACTAACCAGATAGCACAAACTTATGTGCGTTGGAGTAAAAAAGACCTACTCCAAAGTGCTCTGGAAGCGGGAACTCTGCAAACAGGTGAAGTCGTCAGGTATAGTTGAGTCACCAGATGTCATCAGACCAGGGCAGATTTCCTCATTCCAGTATAATGTATATTCATCAGATTAGATGCATCTTGTAGTGCCAATTTCAGCCACCGGGAGGATGATACACTTAATATGATGATGATACTATGGTGCACCTTGAACAGGGGGTCTCCCTGACCGGTTTTCTTGTAATAACACGTTTTCAAAGGGCCTTTGTGTTTTATGAGTGTTACTCCTTATATTTAATAAATACTACACTATTGGAGCTTTTTCTCTCTTTTGGGCTCGTTTTTTTGGGATGCTCTGAGCCCCCCCTTCCTTCAAGGTGCACCATAGTAAGCGACTCACAGACTCCCAAGGCCGCTCCAATGTAGCTACTACTGACATTGCATCTTAATTTGAAAGGTTCTACTCTACCTCAGACACCTGGAGAAGGTTTTCTCTCCAGAACTATGTTAAAACAAGACTTCGTAAAAGAAATACAGCCCTAAACCCATCTCCAGAACTAATGTGCAACAACTAGAGAGCCCCATTACAGAAGAAGAGCTCAAACAAGCTGTTAAACAACTCAAATCAGGCAAAAGTCCTTGCCCTGATGGGTTTACAGTGACTTACTACAAAACTTTCCTTGACAAACTTTCTGAATCTTTCTTACCTGCATTTAACTCTCTATCCTCTCTGAAATATCCATCTCATAGACTGCTAGAAGCCAATATCAAGGTAATTCCAAAAGAGGGGAAAGACAATACGTTCATAGATAATTATAGACCAATCTTGCTCCTAAATTTAGATATTAAGCTATTTGTTAAAATATTGCCTAATTGCCTGTTACCATTACCTCCTTCCCTGATTAATAAAGACAAAGTAGGCTTTATCCCTGGCCAACAAGCCAGGGAAAATACTATAAGGGCTTTGAATTTACACCACTGGCTCACGTTGTCAAAGCAATGTGGTTTCTTCCTGTCCCTTGACATGGAGAAGGCATTTGACAGGTTGGCCTGGGACTATATAGGAGTTGCCTTAAGCTCCATCGGACTTAGAAATAATATGTTCAACTTTATCATGTCCCTGTATGACACACCAACTGCTAAGGTCCGAATCAATGACCACCTGTTGAATGCCTTCTCCATCCATAATGGCACACAACAGGGATGCCCACTTTCACCAATCCTCTTTGTGCTCACTCTGGAGCAACTTTTTCTGCGTTTTTGAGCCAATTCAGACATACAAGGACCGTTGCCAACGGTACCTACAAACTAGCGGCATTCGTAGACGATATATTACTATTTCTCTGGGAACCTCCTAAAGAACTTTGAGTCCTTCAGTCTTTTATCCAGTTTGAAAATTAACTTTACAAAATCACACACCCTCAACATTTCACTTCCATCAGATGTAGTTGTCCAATGTCAAAGTAACTTCCCTTTCAAGTGGCAATCAGAAGCAATCACATATTTGGGCATTCAACTTCCCTCCCGTCTGCCAAACCTTTACTCTAAAAATTACCTGCCCATTTTATGCTCCATTTCTGTAGACCTACGTAGATGGGACAACCCCTTCATTTCATGCTTCGGTAGGGTGGCAATCTTAAAAATGAATATCCTCCTAAGACTTCTATATATTCTACAGACAATTCCATTTCACCTCCCCTCAACCTTTTTTCAGATGTACAAAAGCGCTTGAGTGAAATTTCTCTGGTTCCAGAAGTGCCCGAGGATAAGCTATGAACAACTTACCTTACCCAAATTGAAAAGGGGAATTGGTCTACCCAACCTTCACAATTGTTATTGGGCATGCCACCTCTCCACGATTGTAAATTGGAATGTGCAAGTGAAGCATAAGACTGGGTGAACCTTGAAAGCTCCTTCCCCTCCCTTCCCCATTTCTCATCCCCTTGTCATACAACCACATTTCTGCTGTTCTTAAAGAATACCCTCTCATTGGCCCTGCCTTACAAAGCTTTAAAGAGGGCTGCAGGAAATTCCAAATTTCTTGTCCCCCAGGACCGTTAATTCCCGTACAACTTAATCCAGACTTCCCACCTGGCATGAACAGCTAGTTTCTGGTAGAGGTAGGGCCCCATACTACTATACACACTCATCAATTCTTTAAGGATTGTGCTATATTAGATGTTTCTACTTTGTCCACCCATATGTAGGGCTGCAAGCTTCCTTTTGGGACATACTTACAAATCCACCATTTCCTTCGTGATATTGATCATACCTCCTTGGTCTCCTGTGACTTTACTCCTTTGAATCCTTATGTTCCAGATCCTTGCCCCGTGATTTCCTCTGTACATAACATGCTGTCCACTTCTAAACTCCCAAATGCAAGTAAAGCATGCCAAGTTTGGATGAAAGAAACTGCAATTGAAGCTATCTACAGAACAATGGGAACTTGCTTCATAAATTCAATCCCACTAGGTCCAACCTATGCTGGCGTTGTTCTAAATAACCAAGCTCATTCCTACATATTTTGTGGACATGTCCAGCCCTCCAACCATTCTGGTCTCAAGTTGATGACATAACTTTGCAAATCTCCACATACCTATGGGAATTCACCACAGCCAACCCTGTTTCTTCTACATCATTCCTCCATATCTGTACAATCATATTGAAAATCTTTAGCAGTTCATATGATTAACTCCGCCAAACTTTGTATCCCAATGAATTGGGGTTCATCTAATACCCCATCCATATCTGAATGCTTTGAGAGTATCATTAGGATTGCAGAGATGGAGGAATTGATTTGCATAGCAAAAGATATACCCTCCTGCTTTGTTTGTCATATTTGGAACTTGTAACATGTTCTAATTCCTTTAATAAAATATTGTTGAAACAAATATAAGCAAATATTAAATATAAGCATTTTCCAATGCCATTTCTGGCCCAATGTGCTTTTCCTAACTTACCTCATCCACAGGACATTTAATTTTGTGTCAGTTTATGTGAGATTTTGAATGGATTTTCAGATTGCATCATTTCTTGTCAATGGTCTCTAAGCATTCATTTCCTGTAGGCCACTTCCCAGAAGCCTTCACTTCCTTGATGCATCACAGAAGAGGGTGTGATAGGGTGTGTTCACCACTCTGGACCACATCTCCCTCATTTCAATACTACCTTCCTCCCATCACCTATGTAGTACAAGGGCCTGTCTTATTTAATACAAATTGAAAGGATTGTTCAGGAGTGTCTTCCTATTCCATAGTTCCGGTAAATCTAAATGAAATTGTACAGAATTTGTACAATCAGATAGCATAGTGTATGTCCATCTTTATGCAAGTACAGTACATAGGAGGGAATAACTCACATCTCTACGTAGTGAAGAGTAGACTCACATTCATGCGTTGGTTTTGGGCATTTTAGAGCAT
This sequence comes from Staurois parvus, assembly GCF_062004578.1. Classification (NCBI taxonomy): domain Eukaryota; kingdom Metazoa; phylum Chordata; class Amphibia; order Anura; family Ranidae; genus Staurois; species Staurois parvus. The sequence goes on from NW_028317977.1 coordinate 2,192,737, forward strand.
TTTCCCTCATCACGCATGGGGTAGCCCATTCACTTGAAAGGGTTGACATACATGCAACAATCGCCCCAGAAAAGCTCCATAACTTTTTTTGGAGCGGAGCATGGTGTGTTTACACAGTTTTTGGTGTGTTTGCTGCTCTTGGGGTGCCTTTTACATGCAATGACAACACAAACATGATGCACATTTGCAGTGTGTTTCTGAAACGCATGGCAAAGCATACATTTTCTGATTGCCGTGCATTCAGGAACACAGGTGTGAGGGTATCCTCATTGTTCTGTGTAAACGCACCGAGTTTCACTTTCAGACCCCATTCACAACTAGTGTAGAGGGATGTTTTTTGGCTCATTTTTCAAGTGACACACATAGGGCAGCCTGTTGATTTCAGTGAACTGTGCTACATGTGGCAAAGAAGCTCATGGGACATTTTGGCGTGATGTGTGTTGCACATTTTGTACTACGTATTTTGCTGCATTTGTCATCCGTTTTTTCATGTGGCAAAACGTGTGCTTGTTTCTGTGTTTGGTGTGCCAAATTAATTACACTGAAAGCACAACTAGGTAATTTTAGTTGTATAAAGGTGGTCATACACCATACAATCTGATTGTATAATCTATGTATGATCTCCTTTAGATTTACTAAACTATATATTAGGAGAACACAGCATCTATCTAATCACTCGGCCTGAGCCCATCTATAGAGACACTGGGGTAGCCAGGCAAATGCAGATAGGGAGAGATCCTGAGGATGCTGTGAATAGTTGATGGGTGAAGGGTGTGTACTAAAGAGGTTAGTGCAGGCTGTATGCGCTAATGAGATCAGCTGGTAAACTGCTTCTGGGGTCCTACTGGCTCCTCTGTCCTTTGTCTACATTCCAGGAATTGAAAAAGCTTTCCAATAAATTTCCTAAGGCTAAGGTAAGGCCTTGCTCTCCAGATCAAAGAGAGCTTGTATATTTTGCAACTTAGGTACATTAATAGTATATTGATTCATAGGGGAGCTGGATTTTATTAAAAAAGAATAGTGTTTTTGTTTTTTGTTTTATTCTGCCCATATCATTGTGATGTTTACTTTGTTCTTTATGGTCTTAGCTAAATTATGCAGCAAATGCACAGAGAAAGTCCACAGCAAGCTCTTTGGAATGTTCATGCTGTCTGTAACAAACTCACCTCTATCCATGACCTTTTAATCACTAACTTCTTTAAACTACTTGCTGTTACTGAAACCTGCCTTCAAGAACCCGACTCTGTTTCTCCTGCTTCCCTCTCCCATAGTGATCTTTTCTAGATAGAAGGGAGGTAGAGGTGGAATCCTTCTATCCCTACAAAACATCTTCCAGGTTATTCACACATCTTCCTCTCTGTCCCTCTCCTCATTTGATGCACACTGTATTTCTCTATTTTTTCCAGTTTCATTGAGAATTGTTGTGATCTACAGGCCTCTTGGACCTGGCTACCTTACTTTCTCTCTTCTGAAAGTTCCACAATCATTCCCAGTGACTTCACCATCTCTGTAAATACTAACACCCCTGTTACTTCTAAACTTTTCAGTGTGACCTCCTCTTTTGACCTGATGCAAAGGATACATGCTTCTACTCACTCTGATGGCAACACCCTTGACCTTGTATTCTAATACCTATGCACTCTGTGCAACCTCTCCAACAATTATTTTCCTCTACTGTGATCACTACCCTATTAATTTCACTCTATCCCCATCTTCCACCTCTTCTCCCTCCAACTGCTTAACAGTTATCAGTAGAAACCTTTGCCAATTTAACCCTTCTCTTCTCTATTCTGCTACTGACCATCTTTATGACAAAATTTCACCCCTGTTCTGCCCAAACTAGCAACTTCTGTCTACAACAATTAACTGGCATTCTCCCTTAACACATTTGCCCTCCTCACTACACATAGAATTAGGCCCAGCCTGCTACAACTTTGTCAAACAAATGACAGCAGAAGTCTCAAAAAACATAGCCATGCTTTTGAGGGTCTCTAGACTAAGTCTCAGAAAGGCAGACCTATGTTATCAGTCTCATTAACACCCTCTCATCCAGTCCTCTTCAACTCTTCTCTACCTTTAACTTCATCCTCCACTGCCTCCACCCACTAACTCACTCACTGCCCAAAATATCACCAATCACTTCAAACATAAGATTGAAGGGGGACATGACTTATGGTCGGAGAAGATGGTCGCATAGCTGAATAGCTCCACTCCACAGCAGCTCACCGTTGCAATTCACAGCCACAAAGAGCTTTGCTTTGCACCAAGATCAGTCTTCTGAGCTGCAGGCACAGGTCAACATGACATCTAGGAAGGAAGAAAAAAGAGAGAGGCAGACCAAGGAAAATGACAAACGTTTCCCCTCAACTGCAACGCTTCAGCAACCAAGATGGTGCTGGCAGTTCTTCAGGTTGCTCATACAACCAATCGCCTGAGCATGGATCAACATTCTGTTGCTCTTCATAGCACATCAACAGGTCCAGACACAGAAATGGATCCTTCTCACAGTCTTCCTCCTCTACTTTTAGTTCCATAAAGGAACGAAAGCTGCACAACTCCTCTGCTACAGCACAAGAGGTGAGTGGTCTGGATTCATCACTAGATGACACCAGGGAGCTTCAGGACTCCATTTTAGAATACCCAAGAGCTAGCCAGTCCTGGATACCACACTAAAGGACATGATAGTTTCTCAGTGTAGTACCTTGCATTCTGGTATTATATCTCTGGTACAACCATTAAATCAGAGGTTAACGCAGTGAGTAACAGGGTGTGCCACACTGAGAACAAGATGGGAGATTTTGCTTTCCCATTTAATTATGCTCACAATCTGTGGAAAGGTGAGCTGCAGTGGATTAAGACAAAACCTGCTGATCTACAGGACAGGTTATAACAAAATAATGTAAAAAAAAAGGGGGCATTCCAGAGTCTGCCAAGCCCTCTAATTTGAAATATTTACCAACATCTTAAAAGAAGCACTTCCAGAGGCTACATTTACTTATTGACTGCATCCACAAGTTACCAACATCAATACAATTTCCAACGCATCTTCCCTGGGATACAATTGTGTGAATCCTCTTCTACCACATTAAATAAAAACTAACGATGATCTCTAAAAACCAAGATAGGCTTTCACAAGGTTTGCAGGATCTGGTGTTTCTTGCAGACCTGTCCATATACACTATGAGGCAGAGGAGGAAGCTAAAAACAATTGTAAGCCTCTCCACAATGACCACATTACTTGCCGATGTGCCTATTTGGCTAAACTACTGATAACAAAAGATGCTGATACTTATGTGGTCAGTTCTATTTAGCAGGGCTTGTGCCTTCTGTGATAATGGCACATATTAGATCCACAGGTACCCAGTAGGGATGACTCATCTACATTTCTGCAAGCTCCCCGATGGATCTGATGCAGGCTGAACCCTGTGTGCTTAGGCATTTTTGCTTTAATGTCTTGGCTACAGTGAGCCCATGGAACCTACATGCTTATTCTGCTTTTTGTCCCCATTATATTGTGGTATACAGTATCTCAGGTTCTGTTTGGAATTGTCTGTTTTTGTATTTTCAGAATCCTACATTGCTGTTGCTATTAGTGTAGGTCTGGAATTGTCTTTCCTTTTTAGCTTTTGTTCTTTTAGGACTCTGATAATTTGTGTTCTATGGACCTCAGACAATCACCTATGCACCCCAATGTGGCTGTTCATAGTCATAATTTCTGTAGCCGTAAAACCAAGGAACAGTAGAAAGGTACATTTCTTTTCACTTCTTTAGAGCTATTGGAACTAATTCTTGTGGAAAACCCCCGCATTTCCAAGATCTTGGCAACATGCAATTTAGGCATGCAATCTCTTCTCTGTATTTAATAGTAAAGGATTAAAAACACTCACCATGGATCAGAAGTTGGCTTCCTATTTGTTTTTCTCAGCCATTAGAACAATTGCTCAGGCCTGGAAGAGCCCATTTTGTCCCTCTTCAGGGGGTGCGGGACCGTATGACCACTATGATGCTCAATGAACAGATGTCGAGTATCTGCAACAACTCCCAATGTAAATTCTTAAAAATATGGGAGCCGTGGTTGCAATATGCCTTTACCACGCTCCCCCTGGCTAGTCTTTTGTACTCCTCCTTCCTTTCCTTTTTTTTGTTTGTTTTTGGTGTGACAGTGGATAGCAGTCTTTAGTTTGAGTTAATATAGGTGTTATACTAATGCTTTGTCATTTAAGTGCCATTGATAGCCCCTGCGTGGGCACACCTTTTGCTCTGTTGGTGTTAGAGCACTGTTTTTTCTAATTTATTTATGTACAATTGATAGCCCCTGCCTGGGCTTGATTTGTTGCTCCTGTGTTAATCTGTTAAAAATAAATAAAAACCATTGAAATACAAAAACACTCACAAAGGAAGTAATAAAACAAGCTCATCTGTGTATATGAGAGATGACCATTCCTCAAAACGTCCTGCAGGCGCCACTGGTGGTTGGTGCAATAGCAGCTGGACTGATGGAGATGGTGACAGACACTGTAGTGGTCAGTCCTACAGAGTGGTGGTGTTTTAGAGCCAATCTAGAGGCCATTAGAAGCAGCTAGAGGCTCTGAGCATGTAGCCTGACTTTCCCACATCTGTGCTCTTCCTCCCCACTTACCCTCTGCCTCTTCCTGTGATGTCACATCCTGCTGGTGTATTCCAGGCTGGTTACTAGGCTCCTTCCTGCACAAAAGCCACTGGATTGGCTCTACAACAGATGAGCTTATTTTATTACTTCCTTTGTGAGTATTTTTAATCCTTTGCTATTAAATACAGTGTTATTACTACACTCCTGTCTCTTTTCTTCTGTCCAAGCAATGAACACAGCAGCTTATTGATTTGCTTTCCACTATACAGAAGTTAGATTCTGCTAACAAACTATCTACAACTCAGTCACTTTGTGACCAAACTATCCTGAGCTAGACATCAGCTTAATCAACACATTAGATCACTGAGGGCCAACTTGTATCACTATGGTAACAAGACACATACATTATTAGCCAACCAGGTTAAAAAAAAAAAGATTTTTAAACAAAAATACAATTTCTTATTAACCCTAAGACAGACAAAAATATTTAATTTAAAAGTCAATTTTAGCAACTATTAGAGTTTGCTGTATAATTTAAAAGAGGACAAATGTTTAGCTTCAAACTCTTTGCCTAAAATTCAGCAGACAGATTTAACATTTCTCCACTCTCTCTTTACCATATCAGAAATTGAAGCACTCATTAAAAAAACTCCCACATAACAAATCACCTGGACCAGATGGTTATTCTTCAGAATACTATCAAATTTATAGTTCTACACTGGTGTCCTACCTGCTACAAGTCTTTAATGCTGCTGTTACCAGTTGAGATGTTAACAACTGCCATAGTCACTCTACCAAAGCCTGGGAAAGAGCCGAATGCACCACAAACGTTTAGACTGATTTTACTACAAAATGTTGATGTGAAACTACGTATATGCTAAACTATTAATGAATAGACTGGCCAAATTTCTCCCATCCTTGGTAAAACAGGATCAAGTAGGCTTCATCTTGGGCCACCAAGCCCCTGATGCAACAAGGTGGATGATTAATCTTATACATCTAGCAGAAAAAAAATGAAGGAACCTTCTTTGCTTCTTACATTAGATGTGAGGAAGGCCTTTAACAGAATACATTTAGGATAGTGCAAGACTAATCTGGCCTTCAAGGCGAGATACACTGTGCAATCTCTGCTCTATACTTTTTACCTTTCGGTAATAGTTTCACCATTATTAATGGCACAAAACAGGGATGCTCTCTTTCACTATTGATCTTTGCCTTACTCGTGCAGCCTTTGGTGGAGAAGATCAGAACTCATCCTATTATTCAAGGAATTATATCATGTGGTACACAACATACTATTGAAACAGAAATAATTTGCGCTAGTAAATAAATACAAATGAATACCCCAAAAAACAATCATAAATATAAACATGAATAAATAAATAAATTAATGTCCAAAAAAATGTCCAAAATAATGTGTAAAAATCAATAAATCCTTCCTTTTTTGAACGTATCAGCCGTGACTCTCCCAGGGGTAGGGGTCTTATCTCAAATCTTTGTCACCAATTTTTGATCTGTCTTTTTCATGCTCCCCCTTTGTACAGACGAAAATGGGAGGAGGATTGTGGCGTCACTTTTTCGGATGAGGATTGGGATTCCATGGTGGATAATATATGCAAGAGCTCTAGATCTCTTTCGGTTCGTGAGACGGCCCTTAAAGTTCTAACCAGATGGTATTATACCCCGTCAAGACTACATGTACTGTTTCCACAAACGTCCCCTCTATGTTTTCGGGGCTGTGACTGCACGGGTACTTTGGTTCATATATTTTGGGATTGCCGGACCATATCTTTGATCTGGCGTAGGATTTCTGAGGTCGCTGCCTTATTGTCGGGTGCCCCGATACGATTGTCCATGCAGACCTGTTTATTGGGGGCCCATATACCAGGGGTCTCTGATGCCAGTCTGAGATTGATACACACATTATGTATTGCCACTTTATGGTCTATTGCCCTACATTGGAGGTCCAATGTTGTACCCTTGGACTCCGTTTTACACAGAATTGACACTGTAATGCTTATGGAACGCATTCATTATACCCTACTGGATAAGATGCACTTATACGATAAAAAATGGGAGTCATGGAGAGATTGCAGACACTTATTACATGCTTAATAACATCCCCAGTAAAAGTTGGCTGGCATGTACTATTGACAGGTGTATCACCTAACCTACTTTGTCGTTTACGTACTTCATGCACTTGTAACTTCCTCTTTTTTTCTTATCTTCTTTGTTATGTTAATATACTTTTATGTATTGTACTTTTCAAAAGTGCCTTGTTTTTGCTGACAATATCACTTTTAAAGTGTGCTGTTGTTTTACTGTCTACTCATGTACAATAAAATCTTTGTAAACAAAAAAAAAAATCAATAAATCCAAAGGTGAAGAAAAATGTGACAATCCACCACATTTACTAAATAAACTCACCAGAGCTGAATGCTGATGATAAATCAGCATAAAACGCTAATTGCTCTGGGAGCGATGGTCAGCAGGATGTTGAGCCACTAGTAGATTGATCTCCAGGGGGTGATAATCTGCAAAAGCCAGCTAAAAAAAAAATGATGTAAAGGAAGCAATGATCTGTAATCGAATATACCACTAAGGACATCCACTTCTCCTAGACTCCACCATATCCATATCCAAAGGGTATTAGGCCAGACACTCGGAAAAGAACAACAACAGCTTCATAGTGCAGTACCTTTTAAAACAACTTTGTTTATTATGCACTCATCGCACTTAACTCAAAAGGTGTCCCAGCCGACACCAGCCTTAACAGCATATAAAATATAATGGACGAACCCAGCCACTCAGCACATGCACCGTAGACTGCTGGGAAATGTAATAAAGTCACATCGATCAAAACCCTGCCCTACGCATTTCGTCATCGACGTCCTCACGGAACGGATAGATGTGAGACGTCACAACCTCATTAAATATGCACTGCATTAGGAACAGCCAGCTGTCAGCAATGCAAAATCAAGCGGCAAGCAAGAATCACTGATGACAGATAGCCGTATATACTAAATCACAATATACAAACAGAATGTCACCTCATAGACATCAAAAGGCTAGGAAAGCAATGGTATCATAGGAAATTCAATATATTTATATAAAGGATTGTGCAATTACCAATAAGTGTATATACCTAAAAAAAACAGGTTATATTATATTTTAAAGGGCCAGTCCAAATATAAAAGAGAACTCTAGCCATATAAAAAAAAAATATATAATATAAATATAATGAAGGTAGTGGGAGACCTATGAGAGGCTTCTCCAATTATTAACAGGAAATCCCACTAAGAAACTTAAATTGCAACTTAAACGTATTAATAACAAAGGATATCAAAGAAATCAAAGAAATATCTGGGTGTGTTAAGCAATAAAGAAGCGAAATACCTTTTGATAAAAAATCCCAAAATACCTATGATCTATTACTTACCAAAAATACACAAAATAAAGAAAAAACACCTGGGAGGCCTATTGTAAGCGGGATTATTTCCCTGTTTGCAAGGGTTGGTGAATATGTTGATTCGTTTTTACAGACTTTTGTTATGACTAACAGGTCATTTTTGAGAGATAGTGGACATCTTATTAATATCCTTAAAGATTTGAAAAATGTTGAAGATTGTACATTGGTAACAATAAACGTAGAATCATTATATACTAACATTGATCAGAAAGACAGGATTAATGCTGTTAAATGGGCCCTCAAACAGAAATCGCATTTAAAAAGAACTCAGAGAAAATTTATTATGGAACTATTGGAGCTGGCCATGAATAACAACTTTTTTTGGTATAATAACACCTTCTTCCAACAATGTAAGGGAGTTACCATGGGCGCTAAGTATGCTCCCAGTGTGGCAAACTTAGTAATGGATAAATGGGAGGAAGAAAGTATTTATAATAAATGGCCACAGATGGCACTATACAGGAGGTATATAGATGACATTGTTATTGTATGGAATGGGTCTCAAAATAATCTTGATTTATTTATGGATCACATCAATATGAATAGGTATGGATTGAGATTCACTGTTACTAGTGATTTCCAACAAATTAATTTTTTGGATCTGATATTATATAAAAGCAATGGTCAAATCCTCATTAAAGCCTACTTCAAAGAAGTTGATAAAAACAGTTATATACCTGTGTCCAGTGGACACCATCCTAATTGGCTTTATAGTACACCAAGAAGTCAATTTACCAGAATAAAAAGGAATTGCAGCGAAAATAAGATTTTTTGGACCAAACCGATTTGTTGATTGAGAGGTTCATAGAGAAAGGGTATAAGAGGAGTTTCCTGGTTAATGAAAGAGACCTGATAAATAAAAGGGATAGGGAGATGCTTTTAACTGGCAAGAGGAATTCTTCTAGATTTGACAATAATGTCCCCTTTATTACCAACTATAATATGCAATATAAGAGCATTGAATGAATTTTTAAAAAATATTGGCCCATTTTGTTAAAAGATGATATATTAAAAAATGTTATACCTATAACACCCAAATTTGTTTATAGAAAGAATAGGTCCTTAAGGACTAGATTAGCTCATAATGTGATCGACCCCCCCAAAAGGGACGATCTTTTTCCAAATTTAAAAGGATTTTTCCTTGCAAGAAGTGCAAAGTATGTAAGACAGTAAAAGATACAGCCAGAATGAAAAGAAAATCTTTTTGCTCTTCATTATCTGATAAGGAATATAATATTGATTCTTTAATCACTTGTAACTCCACACATGTTATTTATGTTTTGGAATGCCCGTGTCACTTTAAATATATTGGTAGAACAGGAAGATGTTTGAAAACTAGAATAGGTGAACATATAGGGAATATAAGAAAAGGGTTCGATAAACACAGTGTGTCGAGACACTTTAAATTAACACATAATTGTGATCCGAGTTTGCTAACTTTTTATGGAATTGAGATGGTTAAACCCCATTGGAGAGGATCTGATTTAATAAATGAAATATCAAGAAAAGAAATGTATTGGATTTATGAGTTAAATTCCTTACAACCATATGGGTTGAATATTGATATTGACCTGAACTGTTTTCTTATGAATTTTTGACATATACATTTTTAATTTTATTTATATTTTGTTTATATTTTTGTTATTGGTTTCCTGACTGTTTAGACATCAATTGGTCATGAGATCAATTTTATGTTTTTTTATTTTTTTTTTATTTATTTACACAATTTTTTGAGAGGGTTAGAGTCCTCCTTTATATCTGGACTGGCCCTTTAAATTGTAATACTGCGGGATATATTTATATCATATATATTTTTTTTTGATAGGGCTAGAGTTCTCTTTTATATTTGGACTGGCCCTTTAAAATATAATATAACCTGTTTTTTTAGCTATATACACTAATTGGTAATTACACGATCCTTTATATAAATATATTGAATTTCCTATGATACCATTGCTCTCCTAGCCTTTTGATGTCTATGAGGTGACATTCTGTTTGTATATTGTGATTTTGTATATACGGCTATCTGTCATCAGCGATTCTTGCTTGCCACTTGATTTTGCATTGCTGACAGCTGGCTGTTCCTAATGCAGTGCATATTTAATGAGGTTGTGACGTCTCTCATATATATCTGCTCCGTGAGGACGTCGACGACGAAACGCATAGGGCGGGGTTTTGATCGATGTGACGTCATTACGTTTCCCAGCGGTCTACGACCCATGTGCTGAGTGGCTGGGTTCATCCATTTTATTTTACATGCTGTTAAGGCTGGTGTCGGCTGGGACACCTTTTGAGTTAAGTGCGATAAGTGCATAATAAATTAAGTTGTTTTAAAAGGTACTGCACTATGAAGCTGTTGTTGTTCTCTTCCGAGTGTCTGGCCTAATACCCTTTGGATATGGATATGGTGGAGTCTAGGAGAAGTGTATATTCGATTACAGATCATTGCTTCCTTTACATCATTTTTTTTTAGCTGGCTTCTGTAGATTATCACCCCCTGGAGATCAATCTACTAGTGGCTCAACATCCTGCTGACCATCACTCCCAGAGCAATTAGCGTTTTATGCTGATTTGTCATCAGCATTCAGCTCTTGTGAGTTTATTTAGTATATATGGTGGTGGATTGTCGCATTTTTCTTCACCTTTGGATTTTATTGATTTTTACACATTATTTTGGCCATTTTTTGGACACTTATTTATTTATTTATTCATGTTTATATTTATAATTGTTTTTTGGAGTATTAATTTGTATTTATTTACAGCGCAAATTATTTCTGTTTCTTTGGTCATACACTTTATTAATATAGAGTGGAATTTGCAGCTGGTAGATTGGAGAGTGATCCATTAATACCTTTTCTATAGGTGCCCTTATATTCACCTATTAACACAACAGACTATTACATTATTTTCAGATGATGTAATATTGTCTCTTTTGAATCCGGCCATTTCCTTTCCTGAGGTACATGAGTCTCTACTCCTTTTTAATAAGATATCCTACTATAAAGACAATGCCTCCAGATCTAATATACTTGGTATCTCAGTTGACACTGCTAGGAAAAGCACATTACAAAAGAGTCTACCATATCTATAGACAACCAGTCCACTACAATTATTATACAGTATTTATAAAGCGCCAATAGTTCGCTTAGCTCTGTACATTACAAAGGGGGGCAGAACATTTGACAGAACAATACCAATACAATGCAAAACATGAGGGGATTGAGGGCCCTGCTCTTTCAAGCTTACAATCTAGGAGGGAGGGGATGGTGGCACAGGAGGAGATAGCTGTGGGGGATGGAGTGGTAGGAAGAGTGGAGGAGGTCAGCAAGTTAGCAGGGGGTGGGGTAGGCTTCCCTGAAGAGATGGGTTTTCAGGGTGCGCCTAAAGGAGAGGAGAGTAGGTGATAATCTGATGGGTTGGAGCAGGGAGTTCCAGAGGATGGGTGACAACCTGGAGAAGTCCTGGAGGTGGGCATAGGAGGAGGAGACCAGGGAACTAGAGAGAAGGAGGTCTTGGGAGGAGCTGAGTGTGCATGCTGGGTGGTACTAGGATATTAAGTCAGTGATGTAGTTCGGGGCAGTATGGTGGACAGCTTTGTAAGTCAGTGTTAGGACTTTGAATTTGATCCATTGCGCAATCGGAAGCTAGTGGAGGGATTGGCAGAGGGGGTGGTGGAAACGGAGCAGTTGGAAAGGTGAATGAGTCTGGCAGCCGTATTCAGGATCGACTGAAGCGGGGATAGCCAGTGGCGAGGCAGGCCAGTGAGGAGGGAGTTGCAGTAGTCGAGTCGTGATATGATGAGGGAGTGGATGAGCTGTTTAGTGTTTTCTGGGGTTAGGAACGTGTGTATTTTGGCGATGTTGCGGAGGTGGAGTCTGCATGAGTTAGTTAAAGATTGGACTTGGGGCTGGAAGGATAGGTTGGAGTCCAGAATGACACCCAGTACTCTGGCCTGCGGGGCGGGTTTGATGGTGGCGTTGTTGGATGTGATGGAGAAGTCAATACTTAGGTATTAAGTTCACTTCCCAGTGTGCCAACTTATATAAGACTAATTTTTTCCCCTTATTACTAGCATGCAACAGGAAGTGTCATGGTTGAAAACATTTTATCTTTCATAGATCAGCAGGCTGGAAGCTTACAAAATGCTACCTTTGCCAAAGATCCTCTATTAGTTTACAGCACTACCTATTTTTATACAAACCTCTTTTTTTACGACTCTTCACTATCACAATTTATTTGGTCTGAGGGCAAGGTACAATGCTCCCATCATACACTAATGAAACACAAATCTGCAGGGGGTATAGGCCTTACAGTTGTAAAAGATTATTATATGGCAGACATATTGGATCAGCTTACATTTTGTTTTCTACAGCCACATCTGAAACATCGGAGCATTTTAGAACATGACGTGGTTCCACCCTGGGACTCTCCACTCAATATTGTTGTCTAGCAATCTCTCCAACATTTACAGAAAATTTGAGCACCCCATCATTTCTGTGGTCATTCAGGCCTGGAGCTATTTTTGTAAGAATTGTGATTATTCTTCAAATTATATGGAGATATCTGTACCTCTCAATTCCTTACATTTTTCATCCCTGACATTTCCTTTGTGAATTGGGAACTGAGGAAAATCATTACAATAAGTGACCTGGTTTGTGACAGGAGGCTAGTTTCCTTTGATGAGCTCACCTGATGATTTCACCTACCTGCCAAAGAATTTTTAGCATATGCCAGATTGATATATTTCCTTCAACATCACAATTTTGATCCTGTTAGGATTCAAGGGAAAGCCTAGTGATTTTGACATTCAGAGGATACTAAGGTTAAAGACATTACCCTAGCCTACAATTTATTGTATTCCAAATCTGCTTTTAATAAAACTGCTGCCTTGTGTAAGTGGGAAAAGGGACTATACAGTTCTTCTACTGATCAACAGAGGCAAAAAAACAATAAAACATAATTATTAATAATCTAAATGTTCTAACTACTGGAGAATGGCACAAAAATTCCATCTAAGATGGTATCTCACTCCTTACTTAGTTGCAACATTTTTTAATACTGGCTCTAATCTTTTTTGGGAAAATGTGGGCAAGCAGGCACTCTGGTACATATGGTCTGGTCTTGCCTTCATATCCATAGTTTACCAGTCCCATACTAGTAGTCCTGTACACCACACAGCTCCAATCAAGAATTTTATGTTTGTACGTTCTCCCCTGATTGGAGCAGAGCTCATCAACCAGCAGAGAGGTCAGTGTGTTTCTATGCACTGCTCAAGGGAGACAAATTTCACCCCTTAACCATCCTCATGATGCCACAGATGTCAGTACTATGTCTGTGGTTTCACAGCATTGTAAATTGACTTCTGACTGCCATCCTGGGCTTCTCTGCCCCTCCTGGGAGCCCAGGACAGCCAAGGTGGTGTCAGTGGGGGGAGTGGAGGATGATCAGTGAATATCTTGTCACTTCCAAATTCAGAGCTGTCATTCCCTGGCTGCTGTGGCTGTGGAAAATGTTTATCAAGCATGATCTGTGCTTTATCATTTTACATTGGTGTCCAGAGGTGACATTATTGGTCTACTAAACCCCTGGTGTCTCCCAAAGAGACTTTTCCTGTACATTGTCAGCCCCCTATGTGATAGCAATAACGTTAAGTGAAAAAAAAAAGTTACATTAACCGCCTCCCACCTGACAAGTGTACTTAAACGGCCGGGAGGTGGGAAGCTTCACATTCTGAATGAACATACCTGTGCGTCCCTCAGAACTGTGCCTCCTGCACGTCCCCGGGGAGCGCATTGACGCGATCACATGCGGATCAATCTCAGTACCAATCGGTGGGGCCCTGCCTTGTTACTATGTGATCACTGTGAACATTCACTGCAATCACATATCCAGTAGTAAAGATGGATCCCCTTGATGCAACCATTTAGAACTACTGTGAGCTCTGTGATTGGTCACAGAGATCACATGGTACAGGGTAAGGCACCGCCTCCCTGTACCATGTGACAGCTGTAGCCAATAACACCTGATCTGTATAAGCAATCACAATAGGAAAAAAATACCAATCACCTTCAAGGCCTCCAAACATGTGATAGGTAGTCGGGAAATTATATGCATAATATATTTCTTTGAAAGCCAAAACATGCTTCTTCGATTTTGAACCCCTCTATGTATCCAGGTTGTAAAAAAATACCATACATGTGGTATCCCCATACTCAGGAGACATAGCAGAATGTTTTTGGGGTGTAATTAGGTGTGTCTAAGATGTGTGGGAAAAAAAACTTAAAATGACAACTATCTATTTAAAATGACAGCTGTCTATTTGCAAAATTTTATAACAGAAACTGAAAAAAGTGTGGGTTTTTTCAAAATTTTCGGTATTTTTTTGCTTATATCGCAAAAAATAAAAAACCTAGTGCTGATTAAATATCACCAAATGAAATCTCTACTTCTCTCAAAAAAATCAATAAAAATGTCATATGGGTACAGTGCCCCCCCCCCCCCCCCCATACTTATTCACAGACGGTCTTATAGCCAGCCTTACAGCAGCATAGTTCACAGCCCTGTATCCCTGCCTGAAGTCCAGACAAGCCCAAGAAGAGGAAAGTACAACAGCAGCACCATAATCTTTTGCAGATAGCGAGGACTAAAGCCTCACTTACTGGAACTGTAGCAGAACCCAGAGCTCTCACCTGTAGTGGGAGCTCACACTGCAATTTGCAGTATATTTGGGACACATGGAGCTGGTCCAGGGTATTGTCATATGTGTGTCCCAAATAACTTGAACGTTTATATTGACATAATTGTACTTTATACCACTACGACATGTATTATTTAGTGCTGGGATCAGTCCTCTCTTTACTGGCATTAATGGGGAGAATTATCTACAACATGAAGATTGCATGATGTCGGAGCCTCACCTGATCTTAAGGCTTTGTGATTAGTATTACACTTTTATTAAGTAAACTGTGGCAAGAATTGCATCACCTTCCTCTGGATCAACTGTGGTTATAGCATTATAACTTTTTTTTTCCTACCTGGTCACTGGTCACCTACCCAGGTCTATAACTGGCTTTTTAAACAGTGAACATGGAAGGCGTCACAAAGTAAAAAATAGGACTATTCAGTTCAACTTGCCAGCCTACCCCAGTCTAATAATGGCTATTGTCAGAAAGGAACATGGATAAGTATAACTTATCAAAAGAGGGGGATAAGAAAGCCAGTTCAAACTGCCAGCCAGTTAGCCAACTATCAAAAACCAAATTAACCTGTCTAAGAACATGCGTTTAAAAACAGGGGTTTAGTTAGCACACATTTGCAAATACATACATAAGCCACAGAGCCACATCACGGCACCCTGAGTATCTGTGGTCCTAACTCTATAAATCTTGAGAGTCCTCACAATGGAGGCACATGCATTTAAATGGATAGAAACAAGGGCAGGTGAACCTGAGGGAGCCCACCCCTCATTAAGGTCATGGGAGCGCACCTGACACCCAGCATGTAGCACAACGGCAGCCAGGGTGTCCAATGCACCCACTGGACCTCCAAAATTAACATACAAAGAAAACACTGGTCACCTACCCAGGTCTATAACTGGCTTTTTAAACAGTGAACATGGAAGGCGTCACAAAGTAAAAAAAAAAAAAAGGTGAGAAATGTGGTAAGATGCTCACCAGAGCATTAAGATCCTGAAAAGATACTACTGAAAGTCATAAACTGAATATTGGGGAGACTAGTATAATACATCCAGGCAAAATTGTTGGGGCCTTTCAAGACCAAGAACACATGACCCCTCCTTGGCACCTGAACATCATTGAGATTTAATAAAAGATTATTTAATGAAAGACAAATGTCCAAAACTTTCTTCTCAGGATGGGAAGATCCTAGAGGAACCAGTCACGAACAAGGAACTCTGAAAGGTGATTTTCTCCTCTCCAAATAGAAAAATCACAAGCTCAGATGGGCTCACTAATGCCTATTACAAAAAATATACACTAATCTTAACAGGTCCTTTTTCTCCACTTACTTTAACTCTGTTACGGCAGATTTTCCACTTCCTAAAGAAGCTATATTGGCTAATATTTTTGTAATCCCCAGACTGGGGAAAGACAATGCATTATGCCAAAATTATACACCAATTTCACTTCTTAATTGTGATACCAATTTTTTTTCTAAACTTCTTGCTCAACAGCTGGAGCCTTATGTCACTGCAAGTATACTAGAAGTATTATAGTAATATAGTAAAGTATTGAAGTGTTATACTTCATCTTTGTGGCCAAGGGTGTTATACCTTGCTTCTTAAAGAATGAAATATGCCCTAATGTACCTAATTTTTACAGCAACAGATATCACATCTTCAGCTTGCATTTATAAACCCACCATTCTGCTTCCCTAATCCTGTCCACTTCTAACTTCCAATCAATGGTCTGTGGCTTATATTTTGGGGTAAATATCTGGGGATGCTCAAATGTTGATTTTAGAAAGTATATGTGAAAATGCATATTTTTTAAATTTGTACATTTTCTGCAAAATAAAATAGGAAGTAAAATTGTATATATACAATTCCACTATCAAATGAAAACCCTACCTGCCCCTCAAAAAATTATGTTTGGGTAGACTACAAACCTTAAAAAGTATAAGGTGCAGAACTGGGATATATTTCTTAAATGGTCCCAGGACTCAAGAGGTTAAATGTGATAAATGATTTAGACCATTACTAAATACATTTGAAAAGACTTGCATATTTTCATGTATTCAGCTTATGCTATACTCTTAGGTAGCTGAAGAGACAGCAAAATATTACTTCTGAGATTTCCCAGAGATCTTTATTTTTACAGAAGTAGAAATTAAGCCTTTGTGTTCATGCTGCATATGATTACTTCACAAGCAAATATTCAAGTAGTCAAGGTAACAAGTGGAAGAAAATTGCATTGCTGAGGGGGTGAATATGTAAGGTACACAGAAATGTTTCATTGTTGTCCATTTACTTGCTGCCTACACATTCCCACTCATTCATTGATTCTGTTATAAGAGTATGCCACGATGAATTGCCTTCAATTGACTTTTATAAGTAATTGGCAAAATAGGTATAACTTCTATCGAGATAAAGAGGAAAATAGTGACTTAATAGATTTATCAGTCTGACATGTTGAAATTAGGATCAATGCTACTGTTAGTTCACAGTTATCTGTAGTGCTGCAGAATTCCATGATAGCTATTTACAAAATATCTCTTACTGTGCAATCTTTGTTTCCAAAATGAGACTAACAATAAAGCACTATATTAACTGGGATGCCCACACAGTATCTGTCTTTCAAGGTCTCAGTGGTCAGGAGGAGGATGCATTTGATCCTTACCCATGCATGAGGTAGAGAAGATGATGAATTTAAAGGATTTATGTGTAAACATGCACATCTGTACAGTGTGTTCTTAGAATATTCTATACATATTGTAACATAGTAGATATAGTGCCACTGTTACAATATAACATATCTCTGGCCATCTTCTGTAAACAAGCAGTCATGAAGGCTAGATGACATACGTTATTGATCAAACATGGTCATGATCATATTTTGGTCAAAATTGTCACCCAGGATTCCCGACTGGTTTGTTTACAAACAAAAGCTATCCAGGGATCTGTCATTTTGTGGTTGGGTGACATCACTGGGTAGCAGGTTATCGGGATTAAAGTTTGATCTACATTGCTGCATGATGTGATTGATGATGGATTTATAATTAGGGAACAACTTTTTTTATTGTAATGTAAATAAAGGACTTTGTTTAGGGTGTTGGTGTGTTTATTTAACTTTATAACTCTTATTAATGTATGCCATACTTATTCCCCTGGGAGGGCAGATGTCTTTGGCATCTCTTAATATAAAAGAGGGGGCTTCCAGTTTCTGATAAGCCCTGATTAAACCCCACCCTTTTTTGGAGGACAGGGTGCTGGTATGAAACCCTTACCACCTCAACATAGGGACAAGATGCCTTGCAAAGTGGGGTGGGTTTGCCACTCTCTCCTTGTAAGGTACCCTCCCAATATTCAATTGTGTGTGCTAAATCTGCACTCTCTTTTTAGCATCACCACCTGCTGCTGTATCTACAGTATATCAAAATATATGTGCAAACTGTTTGATCCTCATACAGTGCCACGTGTCCAAAAGTGCTTATTGGATAAATATACAATTACTCAATTAAATATATTCAATGCAAAATCATCATTTCCTTAACAATGCCCATAACATAATTTATAAAGTGCTTCAATGAAAAGTGACAGTGCAATAATCTTTACATGAAAAAGTCCACTTGTGCAGTTCGTCAAAATGCAGTCAAAAAGTAAAATGCCAATTGCCAAATGTCATGTGCTTTCTTCCTCCTGTGCTTTTCCAATATCTGTCCTCTGTGCAATAAACTCACCAGATTCCCTTTGACACTTTATCAATATAAGCAGTTGGTGTGATTTGAAGGTAATTCCAGAATTTAAAGGTGAGCTATGAATAGGCACACCTTGATGAGTCACATGTAGAAATTTGAAAGATGCAAGGTGAACTGTCAGAACTCAGATCAACCTTGAACTCTCTAGAAAATGATATAATGAAGACCAGTTGGTCTAAATTCTAAACGGGACTACAATGACTCTAAGATTTATAATTGGAATAGGACAAACTTTAGGAAGTTTATTAGAAGACCCTTGGGTGGTCATACATGGTCAACTCTATTGTATAACTCTACTCTTATTGGTCTTCAGAAATTAGCTTTTCAAACACAGAGGGCAAGTCTTCTTCTGTGTCATCAACATCTTCTATGGGGTCATATGCCAGTATAAAGGATAGGGAAAGACAACTAAAGGACGCATTCCCAGATCACAGGGAACAGTGCCACTTTCAGAAACATGAATGATGTGGATAAAAGTTTGGATTTTCATGACTTATGTTGATTGCATAATTTATGTAGTTTGGATCATGACTTGTATAAAGTTTTGATGGTTACTCAGAAGATAAACAACCCCCCCACCCCCATATTGGATACATCCATAAAATATATACTGTATCCAATTTTTATCCCATACTATGCAAGCAATAAGATAGATCTTTTTTTTAGAAATGTGTAGAGCAGGACTTTGTGTCATTGGTTGAAAGAGTAAAAATGGCTCCCACAAAAATTTACTTAACATGGCTAAGCAAGAAAAGGAACAGCAACACATCCATAATGATAAACAGTGCAGCGTGGTAATTTTGATCACCAAAGATTACCATCAGGAAGCCTTAAGTCAATTATTGTCTGATAGAAAAGATAATCTCCTGCGCCACAATGTGGATGTAAATGATTGAAGCAGCCTGTATTAGTAGTGCCACAGCCACAGCACCAAAATCAACAACTAAATTAAAACCAATTAATACGGCGCTAAGCTAGCAAATAGAATAAAAAATATATACAATATAAAATAACTGACATAGATGTGGGGTGAAGTGGACAGCTATGAGAATATCATGCATGAAAGTGAGCATAAAGGTGAATATTGTCCTTAGTGGATAAACATATGGTGAATAGTGTCCTTAGTGGGTCACACAAACTTCATGCAGGTGTGAACCGCAATGTGCCAATCCTCTAAGGCAGGGGTGCCCCCTCACCTTCCTGCTCAGGCCCCCAGGGACCAAAGAGCTTAGAATGGTAACTGTAATGATCCTCCAGATAACCGGTGGATCCTGCTGGTAATAATGATGTCACTCGCTCCTCCTGGTAAGTCTTAGCATTGGATAGTAACCTCAGCACTTGCTCATGCCCGTGATGTCTCTCCGATGAAGGCTCTCCAGTACGGTCACCAGTGAGGCAAGAGAGACTTACATAGTGTAAAACCTTTTATTTATGAATTAAAAGCAACTAAGAGCCTACTTACACGGATCTGTATATAGGTAGGCCGGATATGACGTCAAGCCGTCGATCGTAGGTAGCTCCTCCCACTGGCGTATCTACGCGTTACGTCACTCAAACACGTGACTTCATCAGGATATACGCCTACTAACGGTGGAGCTTAATTTATTGGTCGATTAGCCAATCAGCATTGCTAATGGGCGGTGCCGGCCGCCATTGAAATGAAGTACAATGAGGAGGACAATCTTCTAAATATCTTGATGGCAATCAAATCTCAAACCGGACGGTCATAACAAAAATTATATATAAGGTGGATATACTGTAGGTGTAGGTGGATTAAGATAACTCAGGTGCACGCTCCGGTCTCGAAGTTAGGCAACCTAAGGCGGCACTCTAACCTCAGCAACCACCATATAATAGCAAAAAATGATATAAAAATAAAGGATAAAAAGTTTAAAAAATTAGGGGATCTATTATAAATCAAAAGAACCCCTATTGACCTCAGAAGGAAAATCCATTTGGATTCCATTTGGCTAATAGATCTAACTTTGTTACTCCCCCTCCAGTGTCTTTTATATTTCTCTATTGCCAAGAATTTGAGTTTGGAGGGGTCGTTATGATGGTGGGTGGTGAAATGCCTGGGAACACTATGTTTGGTGTGGCCCTTTTTTATATTTTGGATATGTTCCCTAATCCTCTTCCACATGGGCCTCTTAGTTCGTCCCACGTATTGCAGCCCACACTCGCACTGGAGGCAATATACTACCCCCTCTGTATGACATGTAATGAACTCCTTGATGGTATATGTCATACCTGTAGTGGTTGCTTGGAATTCTCTCATTTTCCTATTAGTTCCCTTTGTGGCCTTACATGCATAGCAAGTATTGCACGGGTAGAAACCCTTTAGATCGAAAAGTGTGGTGCTACGGTTAGTCTGAGGGGGGTCGATCACATTTTTGACTATACTAGTTCTGATGCTGGGGGCCTTCCTATATATAAACAATGGTTTGGCGGGTAGGACTTTCTCTAAGTGAGGATCCGATTGGAGGATGGGCCAGTACTTCTTAAATATTTTCTCGATTTTCTTATAGTGCATGTTGTAATCTAAAATGATAGATACACGGTCATCTAGATGTGCCTCCTTATTCTTATCTGCCAGTAATTGGGTTCTGTCCATTTTCCCCACTTCTTCGATTTTTTTAGAAATAAGATGTTTACTGTAACCTTTTTGTTCGAATCTATCCCCTAGCTTTTGGACCTGGTTGTTATAGTCCTCTATCTCGGTACAGTTTCTCCTTAGGCGAATGAACTGACCCTTGGGAATATTCAAGAGCCACTTAGGATAGTGGCAGCTGTCCAGCGCAATGTAGCCATTCCGGTCAACGTTTTTAAAATAAGTGGTGGTAATCAATCTGTTTCTTTTGATTGCAATATTCAGGTCCAAAAAGTGAATGGACTCTTCACTGGTTTCCCATGAGAGTGAGATATTTTGGTCATTGGAATTAAGTGTTTGTAAAAATAACTGTAAGGAGGTCTCATCACCCTTCCAAAAAATTATCACGTCATCTATATAGCGTTTGTATAATGCCAACTCCTTAGGTGGTTGGGGGTAGATGGAATATTGTTCCCAATGGGCCATAAACAGGTTAGCCACGCTCGGGGCAAAACGGGCACCCATGGCAACTCCTCTTATTTGTTTGTAATATTGGTGTCCATGCCAGAAATAATTGTGGGTGAGGCAAAAATCTAGACAGTCAATAATGTACTTCTGCTGTTTCACTTGTAGATTACTATATTTATTCAAACCCCAATTTGTAGATGAAATTGCATTATCATGGTCAATTATGGTATATAAGGAGGAGACATCAGCAGTGGCTATTCTTAGATTATCCGTATTCTGGATGGTATCAAGTAACTGGATCAGATGTTTAGTGTCCCTAAGGTAAGCACGTGTCTCTTTGACTAAGGGTTGTAAAAAGATGTCTACATATTGTCCCAATCTAGATAGGATAGAATCGATGCCGTTCACTATGGGCCTCCCTGGGGGATTATGGAGGTCCTTATGGATTTTAGGGACTAAGTAAATGACCGGTATCCTGCATGTGTCAGGTACTAGAAATCTTGCTTCTTTTTTATTTAGGATCTTATCCTGCATTCCTTTATTCACCAAGAACTCTAATTCTTGTTTATAGTTGGCGGTAGGATCCTTTTGTAAGATTTTATATGTGGTGGTGTCTGCCAATTGTAGATTCAATTCCTTCAAGTACTGGTCTTTAGATAAGACTACTATCCCACCTCCTTTGTCAGCTGGTCTGACCACTATGTCTTCCCGCTGGGATAATTTCTTTGTACCCATTTGTATCAAATTATTACCAGGTAGATGTGGTAATTTAAGTTTCTCTATATCTTGTTGTAGCATCTTTTTAAATACTTCAATTTGGTTGTTTCTACTAATCTGTGGGTTGAACAATGATTTATTCCTCAAATCGGTATGTATATATTGGCTGGCCCCTCTGTTGGTGTTATATGTGTTGCCTGGTATCCCTGCGAAGTGTTTTTTAATGTTGAGTTTCCTAGTAAACCTCAACATGTCTACATAGATACTAAATTTATTAGCAGGTTTAGGTGGGGCAAACTTAAGACCTTTGTCTAATACTTCTAGTTCTTCTCTAGAGAGATCTGCCCCACTGAGGTTGAAAACTCCAACCCCTAATGGTCTCTTTTTCTTTTTTTCTTTTGCTCCTGCTCTGCAGCCTCGGTATTTCTTGGAGGGCTCCTCCTTCTTTCCCTTTCTGGGCTCACTACTGCTCTGCCCCTCTCTAAAAAATGGTTATTATGATCTTGGGGGTAGTCATATCTAATACAGAGGCTGCAGAAATCCCCCAGGGAGGCCCATAGTGAACGGCATCGATTCTATCCTATCTAGATTGGGACAATATGTAGACATCTTTTTACAACCCTTAGTCAAAGAGACACGTGCTTACCTTAGGGACACTAAACATCTGATCCAGTTACTTGATACCATCCAGAATACGGATAATCTAAGAATAGCCACTGCTGATGTCTCCTCCTTATATACCATAATTGACCATGATAATGCAATTTCATCTACAAATTGGGGTTTGAATAAATATAGTAATCTACAAGTGAAACAGCAGAAGTACATTATTGACTGTCTAGATTTTTGCCTCACCCACAATTATTTCTGGCATGGACACCAATATTACAAACAAATAAGAGGAGTTGCCATGGGTGCCCGTTTTGCCCCGAGCGTGGCTAACCTGTTTATGGCCCATTGGGAACAATATTCCATCTACCCCCAACCACCTAAGGAGTTGGCGTTATACAAACGCTATATAGATGACGTGATAATTTTTTGGAGGGGTGATGAGACCTCCTTACAGTTATTTTTACAAACACTTAATTCCAATGACCAAAATATCTCACTCTCATGGGAAACCAGTGAAGAGTCCATTCACTTTTTGGACCTGAATATTGCAATCAAAAGAAACAGATTGATTACCACCACTTATTTTAAAAACGTTGACCGGAATGGCTACATTGCGCTGGACAGCTGCCACTATCCTAAGTGGCTCTTGAATATTCCCAAGGGTCAGTTCATTCGCCTAAGGAGAAACTGTACCGAGATAGAGGACTATAACAACCAGGTCCAAAAGCTAGGGGATAGATTCGAACAAAAAGGTTACAGTAAACATCTTATTTCTAAAAAAATCGAAGAAGTGGGGAAAATGGACAGAACCCAATTACTGGCAGATAAGAATAAGGAGGCACATCTAGATGACCGTGTATCTATCATTTTAGATTACAACATGCACTATAAGAAAATCGAGAAAATATTTAAGAAGTACTGGCCCATCCTCCAATCGGATCCTCACTTAGAGAAAGTCCTACCCGCCAAACCATTGTTTATATATAGGAAGGCCCCCAGCATCAGAACTAGTATAGTCAAAAATGTGATCGACCCCCCTCAGACTAACCGTAGCACCACACTTTTCGATCTAAAGGGTTTCTACCCGTGCAATACTTGCTATGCATGTAAGGCCACAAAGGGAACTAATAGGAAAATGAGAGAATTCCAAGCAACCACTACAGGTATGACATATACCATCAAGGAGTTCATTACATGTCATACAGAGGGGGTAGTATATTGCCTCCAGTGCGAGTGTGGGCTGCAATACGTGGGACGAACTAAGAGGCCCATGTGGAAGAGGATTAGGGAACATATCCAAAATATAAAAAAGGGCCACACCAAACATAGTGTTCCCAGGCATTTCACCACCCACCATCATAACGACCCCTCCAAACTCAAATTCTTGGCAATAGAGAAATATAAAAGACACTGGAGGGGGAGTAACAAAGTTAGATCTATTAGCCAAATGGAATCCAAATGGATTTTCCTTCTGAGGTCACAAGCCCCGAGGGGCCTCAACGTTGAATTCGACCTGAATTGCTTTATCAGCAATTATTAATCAGGCATTTATCACTCCCTATTATTTCTATTATCTCTACATTCTGCATTAGGCTCTGCATTGTTAATTCTAACTTCATGTCATGGTCATTGACCAACCCTATGGTGTACTGTATATATGGGCGATTCGGTTTTAATATACATACTTTTATACTTAGTAATCTTTTGCAAGCAGGCATTACTAGGGGTTCTTTTGATTTATAATAGATCCCCTAATTTTTTAAACTTTTTATCCTTTATTTTTATATCATTTTTTGTTATTATATGGTGGTTGCTGAGGTTAGAGTGCCGCCTTAGGTTGCCTAACTTCGAGACCGGAGCGTGCACCTGAGTTATCTTAATCCACCTACACCTATATCCACCTTATATATAATTTTTGTTATGACCGTCCGGTTTGAGATTTGATTGCCATCAAGATATTTAGAAGATTGTCCTCCTCATTGTACTTCATTTCAATGGCGGCCGGCACCGCCCATTAGCAATGCTGATTGGCTAATCGACCAATAAATTAAGCTCCACCGTTAGTAGGCGTATATCCTGATGAAGTCACGTGTTTGAGTGACGTAACGCGTAGATACGCCAGTGGGAGGAGCTACCTACGATCGACGGCTTGACATCATATCCGGCGTGGGCGCCATCTTGGTGCTCCAAGTCCTGAACACAGTACACCCTTGGAGAGGTGTAAAGGCCTACCTATATACAGATCCGTGTAAGTAGGCTCTTAGTTGCTTTTAATTCATAAATAAAAGGTTTTACACTATGTAAGTCTCTCTTGCCTCACTGGTGACCGTACTGGAGAGCCTTCATCGGAGAGACATCACGGGCATGAGCAAGTGCTGAGGTTACTATCCAATGCTAAGACTTACCAGGAGGAGCGAGTGACATCATTATTACCAGCAGGATCCACCGGTTATCTGGAGGATCATTACAGTTACCATTCTAAGCTCTTTGGTCCCTGGGGGCCTGAGCAGGAAGGTGAGGGGGCACCCCTGCCTTAGAGGATTGGCACATTGCGGTTCACACCTGCATGAAGTTTGTGTGACCCACTAAGGACACTATTCACCATATGTTTATCCACTAAGGACAATATTCACCTTTATGCTCACTTTCATGCATGATATTCTCATAGCTGTCCACTTCACCCCACATCTATGTCAGTTATTTTATATTGTATATATTTTTTATTCTATTTGCTAGCTTAGCGCCGTATTAATTGGTTTTAATTATTGTCTGAGACATCTACTGTAAAATAATTGGTGACCCCATAGTCAGCTTCAAGAAAGATGTGAACTTTATTTAAGGCGAAGCAGTGGTGGGTGACATTAGAAGTTGATCCCAGATTTTCCACTCATCCCTATATTCCATTATCTCCCATAGGTTCACAAAGGCAAAATTCCTGTGCTTGCAGGCTGAATGTTGCCTGCATGGTTTCCCTGTTAATGTGGAGGATTTATTGGATAGTCTAGGCCAACTATTACAAAAACTTAAAATAGTGTAGCACTCCCTAGAACATATACTGTATATAAATTCCTATTGTGATATATAATGTATCAAGTGCAAAAACTACATAGGCCAACACACACTTTGGTGCCTTGAATGTTAGACCTGAGTATATTTGACCCACTAATTTAAAAAAATGTCATGGATATTCCTCTATCAGCTCTAGCTTTTGAGATACAGCATCACTACCATATACCACTGTTTACTCTGGTCACCCATAAAAAAATCAGGATATTTTATTGTAGTGTTTTAATTACACTCCTTGTAGCATGAAAGAGACAGATAAAAATGTAGCCATAACCTCTACTGTGCTTGATCTGTAAAAATGAAATTATATGAATAGCAAAATAAACACACCTCCTATACAATAAGAACTATAATACAGATAATAACTTATACTTTCTTATCCAATGCCTCTGATGTAAAATTACAGTTGGAAATACTGTATGTAAACACTCTCACTATATCTGCTAACTTGTATGCAAAACCACAAACTAGGTAACAGAAGAACAAGTTCAGCAAGATCTTTTAAAAAAATGACAAAAAAAATTTAGAAATTCAACCATATCTAATAAACTAGAGCTAATACAGTCTAGTAAATTCACTTTTTTTTGAATCAGGGCCCCAAATAACCCCAGCAACAGGTCTAAAAAGCAAGGCACCAAGAAAAACAATTTTTCTGGTTGGACTGTATTATCAACATATCAAAGTAACCCTTAATGCACTTTAAATTGTAACAAACACAATAAAAATACCAAATAAAAATAAATGTTAAAGGATACATTCACCTTTTTTCAGGGTATAACATGTAACATGTTAATGTAACACCAGCCCTTGCAAGTCCAACCTCCCCCCCCCCCCCAACCCCTGGATCCCCCCTCCTAACAGCTAGCAGGGGATCTTCTCCCCCCACTAACTGTCAGAATTTTAAACTGTAAGTCTTGACAGCCTTTGTGGCTGTTAGCTTGTAGTCCTCAATGAACTACCATGGTGCTGTTGAGTGCTATGGTAGTTCATTGATTCTCTGTTTTTCTGTGTGAAACTGTCTGTCAGTACAATGTACAGGCTGACAGTCTGAAGGAGTCCTGCACAGCACCAGTAATCTGCTGATCGTTGGTGTAATGCTTTCAAGGCACCTAAAAAAAAATAGTAAATGCACATATTTTCCCTGAAAACAAAAAGTGCATCTATTATTTTTTTTGAAAAGGTGAACTTATCCTATAAGGCCATCAAGCCAAATTAATAAATAACATCTGTGATCAAATTGTGTCCATAGTACGAATACTGTCATAAAACTTCTCTTTTCTTCCAATCACCACCTGATTCCTCCACCTTCTGCACCACATGACTATCCAAATTGAATGTTTACCCTCAAGGATAGCTCTCTTAAGCTATAGGAGGTCATACACAGCTTTTTGAGGATAGCAACAATTCCTCATGTGCAAGCCTCCTTTCACAGTATCCCCTCCAGTTCACTCTTGTTTGTAATAGAGATCAATAATCCTCATAGATAAAACAAATAGGGACATTTGGTGCTCTTCATGAAGAATCCTATTGACATAATTCGCTAGTTATTCAGAAATCTGTCGGGGTTTATGGGGATGATGTGAATCCTTGATATACTGCTCTACACATACGGCTGTGAATACCATTTAATAGGAGATTGCTGTGCCTGCTTTATCTTTGCCAATTATATGTGTCATATTAAGTGGTATCAACTCTTTAAGAGGTGAAATAATAAAAAGAGTGGATTGTTCAATTAGAGGAGGGGATGTGATTTCCATGCTAAACAGAGGCATTCTAGATATTCAAGTTGAACACCCTAAGGGAAGGAATTATGAGTGGGATTTAACTCATTACTAGAGATGAGCGAATCGAACTTGGCGAAGTGGAATTCGTTTAGAATATTAGGAAAAATTCGATTCGCACCAAATCCGAATTTTAGCAAACTTCGGATGCACGAATCGAATTTTCCCCGATCAGCCGGCAAAAAGTGTCACTGCAGAGAGCTCCGCTATTTCTGACAGTTCTCTGACAGTTCCTTCACATTTACAACGGTTGAAACATTGTATCTATTTGTTTCCATTTAGGATACAGATGTTTTTATTCGGAAATAAATAGATACAATGTTTCAACCGCTGTAAATGTGAAGGAACTGTCAGAGAACTGTCAGAAATAGCGGAGCTCTCTGCAGATACACTTTTTGCTGTACTGGAATTCTTCTTCTTTTCATTCTTCTTCTTCTTTTCATTCTTCTTTTCATTCTTCTTCTTTTCATTCTTCTTCTTTTCATTCTTCTTCTTCTTCTTTTCATTCTTCTTTTCATTCTTCTTCTTCTTCTTTTCATTCTTCTTTTCATTCTTATTTTCATTCTTCTCATTCTTCTTTTCATTCTTCTTCTTCTTCTTTTCATTCTTCTTCTTCTTCTTTTCATTCTTCTTTTCATTCTTCTTTTCATTCTTCTTCTTCTTCTTTTCATTCTTCTTCTTCTTCTTTTCATTCTTCTTTTCATTCTTTTTCTTCTTCTTTTCATTCTTCTTTTCATTCTTCTTCTCATTCTTCTTCTTCTTCTTTTCATTCTTCTTCTTCTTTTCATTCTTCTTCTTCTTCTTTTCATTCTTCTTCTTTTCATTCTTCTTCTTCTTCTTTTCATTCTTCTTCTTTTCATTCTTCTTTTCATTCTTCTCATTCTTCTTTTCATTCTTCTCATTCTTCTTTTCATTCTTCTTTTCATTCTTCTTCTTTTCATTCTTCTTTTCATTCTTCTTCTTCTTCTTCTTCTTCTTCTTCTTTTCATTCTTCTTCTTCTTTTCATTCTTCTTTTCATTCTTCTCATTCTTCTTTTCATTCTTCTTTTCATTCTTCTTCTTCTTTTCATTCTTCTTTTCATTCTTCTTCTTCTTCTTCTTTTCATTCTTCTTCTTCTTCTTTTCATTCTTCTTTTCATTCTTTTCATTCTTCTTTTCATTCTTCTTTTCATTCTTCTTCTCATTCTTCTTTTCATTCTTCTTCTTCTTCTTTTCATTCTTCTTCTTCTTCTTTTCATTCTTCTTTTCATTCTTCTTCTTCTTTTCATTCTTCTTTTCATTCTTCTCATTCTTCTTTTCATTCTTCTTCTCATTCTTCTTCTCATTCTTCTTCTTCTTTTCATTCTTCTTCTTCTTTTCATTCTTCTTTTCATTCTTCTTCTTCTTCTTTTCATTCTTCTTCTTCTTTTCATTCTTCTTCTTCTTTTTCTTTTCATTCTTCTTCTTCTTCTTTTCATTCTTCTTTTCATTCTTCTTCTTCTTCTTTTCATTCTTCTTCTTCTTTTCATTCTTCTTTTCATTCTTCTCATTCTTCTTTTCATTCTTCTTTTCATTCTTCTTCTCATTCTTCTTTTCATTCTTCTTCTTCTTCTTTTCATTCTTCTTTTCATTCTTCTTTTCATTCTTCTTCTTTTCATTCTTCTTCTTCTTCTTTTCATTCTTCTTCTTTTCATTCTTCTTCTTCTTCTTTTCATTCTTCTTCTTCTTCTTTTCATTCTTCTTTTCATTCTTCTTCTTCTTCTTCTTCGTCGTGCCCCGTGACTGCCCAAATGAGTGAAGTGTGCGGTGATTCTAAGATCGACGGCACTCATCTGCATGTCATACTGACTGACAGTATTATTTCTCTTCCCCAGCAGACTCCAAGGGCATTTAAATTAAAGGTACAGTGTTCTGCACTAATATAAAGGCTCTCTGAAGCCTAGAAACCCTTTTAATAAGTTAAATTCGCAGCAAATAAATTCGCATCGAATCGAATTTCTCCCGCAAATTCGGCGAATCAGCCGAATCGAATTTTTGAATAATTCGCTCATCTCTACTCATTACTATGAATAAAATCACCTTTCCTTTCACCTCCCCTTTTGCTTTTTCTCTACTTTTCCATCCCCATTCACCAACTTTTTCTATCTACAGTGACCAACCTGCAGTGCATTAATCGAGCATTAATTCTTCTTCTTCTTCTTTTCATTCTTCTTTTCATTCTTCTTCTTTTCATTCTTCTTCTTCTTCTTTTCATTCTTCTTTTCATTCTTCTTCTTCTTCTTTTCATTCTTCTTTTCATTCTTCTCATTCTTCTTTTCATTCTTCTTCTTCTTCTTTTCATTCTTCTTCTTCTTTTCATTCTTCTTTTCATTCTTCTTCTTCTTTTCATTCTTTTTCTTCTTCTTTTCATTCTTCTTTTCATTCTTCTTCTTCTTCTTTTCATTCTTCTTCTTCTTTTCATTCTTCTTCTTCTTCTTCTTTTCATTCTTCTTCTTCTTCTTCTTCTTTTCATTCTTCTTCTTCTTCTTCTTTTCATTCTTCTTCTTCTTCTTCTTTTCATTCTTCTTTTCATTCTTCTTCTTCTTCTTCTTTTCATTCTTCTTTTCATTCTTCTTCTTCTTCTTTTCTTTCTTCTTCTTCTTCTTTTCATTCTTCTTTTCATTCTTCTCATTCTTTTCATTCTTCTTCTCATTCTTCTTTTCATTCTTCTTCTTTTCATTCTTCTTCTTCTTCTTTTCATTCTTCTTTTCATTCTTCTTCTTCTTCTTCTTTTCATTCTTCTTCTTCTTCTTTTCATTCTTCTTTTCATTCTTCTCATTCTTCTTTTCATTCTTCTTCTCATTCTTCTTTTCATTCTTCTTCTTCTTCTTTTCATTCTTCTTCTTCTTTTCATTCTTCTTTTCATTCTTCTTCTTTTCATTCTTCTTTTCATTCTTCTTTTCATTCTTCTTTTCATTCTTCTTCTCATTCTTCTTCTCATTCTTCTTCTCATTCTTCTTCTTCTTCTTTTCATTCTTCTTCTTCTTCTTTTCATTCTTCTTTTCATTCTTCTCATTCTCCTTTTCATTCTTCTTCTCATTCTTCTTTTCATTCTTCTTCTTTTCATTCTTCTTCGTCTTCTTTTCATTCTTCTTCTTCTTTTCATTCTTCTTTTCATTCTTCTTCTTCTTCTTTTCATTCTTCTTCTTCTTTTCATTCTTCTTTTCATTCTTCTTCTTCTTCTTCGTCGTGCCCCGTGACTGCCCAAATGAGTGAAGTGTGCGGTGATTCTAAGATCGACGGCACTCATCTGCATGTCATACTGACTGACAGTATTATTTCTCTTCCCCAGCAGACTCCAAGGGCATTTAAATTAAAGGTACAGTGTTCTGCACTAATATAAAGGCTCTCTGAAGCCTAGAAACCCTTTTAATAAGTTAAATTCGCAGCAAATAAATTCGCATCGAATCGAATTTCTCCCGCAAATTCGGCGAATCAGCCGAATCGAATTTTTGAATAATTCGCTCATCTCTACTCATTACTATGAATAAAATCACCTTTCCTTTCACCTCCCCTTTTGCTTTTTCTCTACTTTTCCATCCCCATTCACCAACTTTTTCTATCTACAGTGACCAACCTGCAGTGCATTAATCGAGCCAAGAGTAAGCAATTGTCAGGACCACAGTTGGCTTTCTAGAACAAAATAGGTCTTATTCAATTGGATGCAGGTTGGTCCTTGGCCCATTCTCTTGTCACTTCTTCCTCTGCTTTTTTAGCAATGGATTGCTAGTCCACACTTAATAGCTTGCCCCATGAAGCTATGACCATCCTACCCAGGCCCTATTATGTTGTTACTGAAGATAACTCAGTACCAGCGCATGCATATAAAACATTCTTGAAAGGCAGCGATTAAAGCATCATAGCAAGCATCAGAAGACAATATATAATATTACAGTATGTACATAGATGTTAACATGTCATATCTGCACCGGGTTTTCACTAAATATTCACTTCTTAGGTATCAATATTATATAATAATTCACTGCAAAGTGCTGTAGTAGGCTTAACTGATAACTAATACTTTATGAGTGAGTCATCCCAAAAGTTGGATTTTAGAGAGGAGATTCAGGTTCAGGTTGGAGATGGTTTCAAGGCAAACCAAGCCCAATCACAGTTTGCAGACGCAGAAAGCTAATGCTACAATTCACCTGCCATAGAACAGTTTAACAGTAATACAGTGCAAGGGCCTTTGAACTTTGGTGAGCTGGATTAGAAGAGCTAATAATGGGGGCTTTGTTATGTGCCACCCCCTCACTACTGTATAAAGGAGGTGCACAGAGCAGCCATAGTGTCAGTGTACTAGAAGTTGTTGTAGAGAAATTATAGAATAAACTGACAAATTACATAGAGAAATTAGAGTCAGATATTAAAGGATAAGTTCACCTCTGGGAACCCATTTTTAGAGTTGAAGAGGTAACATGTTCTCAATGCTGCAGCAGCTGCCCGATCACCCCCTCCCTGTGACAGAAGTACAGGTAGAAGTTCCCCATACAGGCTTTTTAAAAGCAGTGCAGTAATGCGGGGCTCTGGCCACACTGTTACGTCATTCATTCACAGTGTTCTATGAATTATTGAACTCAAAGTCCAGATAGCCTTAGGGGCTGTCATCTTTTAGAGATCAATGAACTGCCATGGTGCTGTGGAGTGCCGTGGTAATCCATTAAATATGCCTGTCAATATATCTGCTTGCCCCTACATCCTGTACTGGCAAGCAGATATACTGACAGGTTTGCAGGAGACCTGCATGGCACCAGCAATCTGCTGATTGCTGGTGCAATGCTTTACAGGCTCCTGCGACCAAAAATAATAAATGTATATTTTTTACCTGCAAAAAAAATGTGCATTTATTATTTTTGGTCAAAAGTTGAGCTTATCATTTAAAGTTTACTTCTGATTTGTAGCTCTTTGGGCAATCCTCCCCTTTGCTTTTTTATTACTAGGGGCTTGTGTTTTATGGGTTGGTCTTTTGGGGTTTTCATTTCTTTCAGTGTTTTTTCAATTTTTAAAAAGCCTGTTAGACCAAATAATTCAATCAGACCTACAGTCATGTGGAAAAAGTGTTTTCCATTAAAATTGTTGACTTGTTCCCCATAGGTGATAGATCTTCATTCACATATAAAGATG
Organism: Staurois parvus; assembly: GCF_062004578.1. NCBI lineage: Eukaryota > Metazoa > Chordata > Amphibia > Anura > Ranidae > Staurois > Staurois parvus. The sequence continues at coordinate 2,225,625 of NW_028317977.1, forward strand.
ATATACTTGAACAATGACATGTAAAACATCCATAGTGCATTTATTCTCACAATCCAAATTAACCAACATGCAGATTTGTCATGTTGAAAAAATAACCTTTACGTTTATCACCGCTTCTAAATTCACTTTAAAACTACAGTATAAAGTCAGATCAGATGCCAAAGATTAGAAACTGTTTTATATAAACCTAAAATATCCAGTTCCAGTATTCATCTCTATGAGACCCTTATTCTTGTTGTTAATGGGGCACCCCCAAACAAAAAATGTTCTGAGGTTCCCCCAAATTCTTTTCCAGACCCCTTGGGTCTGGTATGAATTTTAAAGGGGAGCCCCATGCAAAGACAAAGAAAAAAAAAGAAGGAGGACCCTCAAAAATCCACACCAAACCACTATTCAAGAATGCAGCCTGGCAAACCAAGAATGGGGTAGGAGTTTGTGCCCCCTTCCAGAACTATACCTGGCCACATGCCCTCAACATGATGGTGGTCCCCACAGAATGACAAGTTTGACAGATGACAGCTATTATAAACAAAAGGGGCCACATCTCCCAGGTGACATAATTAGCCAAATAGGGTCATGTCCATATACGGTCAATGTCTTACCTTGGGGGCATGCCACCCCTTTATTTATACCAGCTGTCATCTGCCGAACCTCTCATTGAGAGTGAGTGAAGCAATGGAATCAGATGCTTCCAGATCCAATAATCCCCCCACCAGCAGACGCCATAACCATTGAGCCAGGGTTGTAGAAAAGATACCCCTGTTCTCATCAACATGGAGACAAGGTACACTTCCATGGCGTATGGTCTGTGATTGTTCTGGAGGGGGGGATGCCACACACTCATCACCCTGGTCTGCTATGGATTTTTGGGGGAACTAAACACAAAAAAAAATCTGAGCATTGACAAACACCCAGAACACAGTGCTCAAAATTGGTCTAAATAAATATTGATAAAAACTTTGTGACATGAACCAGGTTGAGGAACAAAATAACAGATATACTGTATATCCATATATGAAAGAGACAAATAGGTACAACATCAATCATAAAAACTGTGGTAATCAAGAACTAGACATTAAAAAAACCCAAAATGATACTAAGGTTAAGCCTGCTGCTATGTGCCGCGTAGAGGGAACCCTGTGTGTGTAAAAACAACAAGGGAAGGGGGAAACACAGCACAAATCACCGTAGTTTAGTATTGTTAATAAAGTAGCTTTATTATCCACTTCACAACCATGCTGTAGCTGAATTATGGCTACAGCATGGTTGTCCAGTTCTGGGAGGGCATTATATGACATCCTCCCAGAACGCACCCTCTTGTGCGCCCCCAGCGTCACGCACCCGGGGCTCTCCGTGTTTGCTGTGTCCTACGGACTCAGGTGATCACATGATGAGGTAAAAGGCCAATCACAGTGGCCTTTTACCATGTTATCCGCTGTGTCCAATGACACAGCAGATCATGGAGTAACTACCATTGGCAGTTTTCGGCAGCACTTTCCTCACGCTGTGACAGCGTGAGCCAGGGATGGACTGACAACTCATGGGGCCCCCGGGCAATAGGGGATCATGGGGTCCCTGTGTCCTTGCCCAAACTCAAAAAAGCCTATGAAAAAGGTACCAGGGGCATCTCATGAGGCCCCCTACTGACCCCGGGCCCTCGGGCAGTGTCAGAGTTTCCAAATGGTCAGTCTGCCTCTGGCGTGAGCAAAGTACTGCCGATAACCGGCAAAATGTCACAGAACAGATTGGCACTGATCATCAGGGCACTGATGATCAGTGCCCAGCAGTGCTGCCCAGTAAGCCACCCACCAGTGCCCAGCAGTGCCACCCTGCAGTGCCACCCAGCAGTGCCGCCTATCAGTGCCCATCAGTGCTGCATATCAGTGCAAATGCTCAGTTTGGTGTGTATTGCTAGAGAGGTTTTTTTTTTTGAGAGAGAGAGAGTGCATGTGACCATCACAGGGCCTATCAGCAGTGTCCAAACAGAGGTCAAGGGGTTCTTTGTTGAATACTGATGAATACTGATAGAAGTCACAACTGCTGATGAAAAAAAGTATTTAGCAATTTATATTTACTACAATAATTGCATTTCCATGACTGTGTACTGTGGGAGACAATATAGAGTGAATGCAGGGCCCTGGGTTTAGTAACATTTTAATTCCTGCTCCTTCAGGCCTCAGATAAGCCCCAGTTCTTCAACTCACAGAACTCTGATCACAATTTGTGCACTTTTACTCCCTAGATCACCCCAATTCCTGTACCTCCAAACATCAGATCAGCCACAATTCCTGCACCTCCAGACATCAGATCAGCCCCAATTCCTGCACATCCAAGCCTCAGAACAATCCTAATTCCTGCACATCCAAGCCTCAGAACAATCCAAATTCCTGCACTTTCACACCTCAGATCAGTCCCAATGCCTGCACTTTTAGACCTCAGTTCACCCCAATTTTTGCATTTTTACAACCCAGATGAGCCCCAATTCCTGTTCCTTCAGGCCTCAGATTAGCTTTAATTCCTTCACCCTTACAGACAGCTCATATCACCCCAATTACTGCACCTTCACACTTGAGGTCACCCTCACTACACTTTCACACCTCAGATCACCTCCATTCCTACACCTTCACACCTCAGATTAGCCCAATTCCTGCACTTTCACACCTCCAATCACTTCAAATCCTGCATATTTGCACCCCAGATCAGGCCCAATTCATGTTTCTTCAGACCTCAGATCAGCTCCAGTTTCAGCCCACCCCAGTTCCTGCACTTGTTACTCATAAAACATTGCTCTGGAAGGGGTTAGTAGCCATGTGAAAATAAACCTCTCTAGCTATATCCCCTCCAAGCTGAGCCAGGCACATGGATTCTGAGGGAGAGAAATGTTTGGAAGGAAGGCAGGTACACCAACAGTAAAAGCTTGGCCATGAGCTGGCTTAGGCTAAAAGAGTGCTGTACCACAAAGGAGGAAAAATACTGAATATAATTACCATTTCAAGGAGAACAAGCAACCCTGGGAATCCTTCTTGACACAACTTTAGTCTGGACAGAGCAGTGCAGGAACTGATACCAGTAGGAATAGAGGTGGGTAGGCACCAGCTGCGCTGTTTCTTCTGTATGCAGCCGCTGGCCAGCTTTATTGTTTGGCAGGTGGGTCTCCCAGGACTCCCCTTGGGTGCTATCCTTGATGTTGTCGTGTGCCACCTCTGACACTAGTGCCAGAGGTTGCCTACCACTGGTGTATATCTTCATCTCCTGCAAGAAGAGAAAGATACAATGTATCAAAAGAGGAAGTAAATACAGGGGTGGGATCACAGTGAAAGATCACTGTGATAGCCAATGAGAGGCTATCACAATGATCAGGTGACTTAAAACTTGGAGTCCTGGGTCCCAATCATTAGTATGAGACCCAGGGCTTTCGATGAGAGCCTTGCCTCTGTGCTGGGAGCATGCTCCCTGTACAAAGAGAGATACGCATATATGCTGCCCAATGGAAAAACACTTACTTCCGTAAGCCACATAAATGCATATCTGTGGGAAGTGTTTAATATGGGTTAGGATCTGCATTGTGAGGGGCCTGATTTGTGTCCCTTTTGGCTTGAGAACACAATGTTTTATTCATGGTGAGGAGGACCGGTATCTTTATTGAGAAGATCCCATGTCTGTGCCTAATGATTTATTAGAATAGGTAATAAACCAAATGATCAGACAGGGAATAATTGTTTCAGCTTCCTAAACAGGTGTAACATTTGAAGCATTAATGCAAGGCTACAGGTCACATGTCCAGTTACCTTTGCATTGTCTGTTGTGGCCTATTTTATCTACTGAGAAAGCGGAAACTGAGGAATTTATCTTCCCTGTGTGTGTCCATGAACCCAACTTTTTTTTCAAGGATGAAAGAATGGGAAAGCAGTAAGATGTAAAAGCTTTCCCTAAGAATTGTTCCTAGCCTCAAGTTTCTGGCTACTGGTCTGCACAGATACACTCCTAACACTCATGAACCTGGATAAGTTCTTCAACAATCCACTTAGGGGTCTCTCTGTAGGTCTTGATAGGCCTTTATATCAAACCAGCAATCTGTTCCCAGCTTGGAGTTCAAGGTCTGACACTTCCAATTCTACTTAATCCACCCATGATTAGTCTTTAACAAACTGATGGAGTGTGTTAAGGGCTTCTGTAGCCACTGTAGTATACAGAACTGTGGGCCCCTCAAGATTACAGCCAAACATAACTCATTAGCTAAGCCTGTCATCAGTTGTTACATGCCTCTTTGCTCTTTGGTGAAACAAGGTACTTTTTAGTTCCTAGTGACCACCATTCACCATTCTTGGAAGAATTATATTTTGAATTATGGCTCCTGGTCTAAATGTAATTTGTTTATACAGCTAGAAATAAGTTAGAAGTGCTCCCACAACATCTGGGTGACAGTCCTGGAAATATGGTCATGGGTCAGTGCTGACACTGCAAACTTGGTAAAGTGGTCCACCATAACTAGTGTAGAACATGGCATATTTAAGTAAGTTGCTTGTAAATTCTTCCAGTGAGGAACAATTATGGCAAGTCATAGGTGAAATTCAGGCACCCTTCAGTACCTAACAGACGACACAGTTTTGGCTAACTTGTACAATAATTGTTCAATAATTGGAACAAACCCACACACGGCTTACCTCTTGAAACAGATGAATGTATTGTGGACAACCAAGTATCCCACTTCCACGTAAATGCTGTTTGCCATACAGATCTCCCAGGCCCTTCACAGAACGTTATTCTTTGGTACTATTCCCCAAAACAAGACAGGACCAGTTTGTTGGTTTCTGGTGGTTGCTTCAATCCATCTCTGGGACTGTGCCACCAACACACAGTATTGTCTCTACTGGGAGTAACCACAGGATTTTCTCTCTGTGCCTCTACTCAGGTATGCTCTTCCAGTATATGAATGAGTTGTACCTGAGACCTACTCATGGGTGATCCTCTACTCACTCCATAAGTTTATATTTCTTCAACGTCATCATCCATATTCCAGTAAGGCCTGGCTAGTGGGTATCTTTATAAGGAATCTGCTGCCTTTTGTTTTTCAGGATCATTCAAGGGTAAGTCAAATATTACCAAATGTGTGGCCCAATGTGTACCAAGTTTAGCTGTTGAGATAAGCAGTAATGAATTGTTATCTGTCCAGACCTCAAACATGGCTCAGCAAAGCATTTGGTGACTGCCCACAGTAAGGCCAACAACTCTTGCTTGAGGGAGCTGTAGTTTTCAGAGTCGTACTCAGTGACATGTAGACTTTGACTGGCATAGAAAATGACCCTCTCCTGGCCACCAGAGTATGCCATCCAGGCCCTGAGTACTGGTGTAACCTTGCAATCCATAGCAAGTGCTTACATTCATTAGAACCATGAGTTTGTTATTTGGTGGTACCACAATCCCAGTCCCAAACAGAATGCTAACAATGTCAGCTTTTTTCCCTAGATGTTTAAAGAACACAAATCAGAGCCTTCCAGTGCTTCTAGAGCCTGCAGCAGTTGCCGGATTTTTTTTGTTGAGCCCAAGTCTGCATTTATACCCAATATCAGCTGTGGCCACCCCCTTCCAGAGGTACAAGTGATTGCTATACCCTTCTGGCTGAAGTCCTGCCCCCACAGCTCTACTTTCAGCTGGGTAATCTTGACTACTTCCATAAGGATTTAATTTGCGGATGACAGTGATATTCATAGTAAGTACATGTGTTTCTTCTTCTTCTTAGAAAAGTATTGCTCAAAAACAGTTCTGGCAGGGTAGATGGTACCAAAAAATACTAATTCTCTTTGCCAACTAAGCATTCACATACAACAGGACAGTTAACCAACACATCTTTGATTCTTAGATGACAAATTGTTCCACTTTGCAGCCCCACTGCTGGACAAGAACAGAATAATCTAGTTTAAAGGCTTCATCTGTGTATTGTGGAGGCAATCTCCCTGGAGATGTTTCTCACATGCTCCATGAGGAAGCATCACCTTCTTGCCCCTTAGGCTACGTTCACACTAGCCTTGTGTGCAGGCGGCAGAGAGGCGTTTGGTAAGCGTTTTTACCGCTTCCCAAACGCCTCTGCCAATTCTGCACATTACAGCACATGGTGCTGTTCTAACGGGAGCGTTTGCGTCGCGTCGCGTTGCGTCGCGGCAAAACGGATGCCTCTGGACGAGTCAGGAGGCTTTGAAGCCTCCTATTCTCGTCTATGGTGCCGCTCCGCAAACGCCCGGCCGGCGTTTGCGGTGCGGTTGCGACGCGGTTGCGGGGCGTCTGCGGAGCGGTAACACCACTCAAACTGCATTATAGGCATTTGTGGGGCGTTATTAACGCTCGGCAAACGCCTAGCAACCGCCACTAAACCGCGCATGCGGCGTTTGCGGAGCGTTTGCCAAGCGTTAATAACGCTCCGCAAACGCCGGACCAACGCTTGCCAAAAGCTATAGGGGCGTTTGGCAAGCGTTGGCAAAACAGCCTAGTGTGAACGAGCCCTTAGAGTAGTATTCCTTTCTGTGCTTTAGGAGATAAATTCACATTTTGTAAAAAATAATACATGCACATCTTTTTGCAGGTAAAAGAAATGTGCATTTATTATTTTTTTACATTGCAGCTGTGATCAGTAGATCGCAGGTGCAATTTTAGGATCCTGTAGACTCTCAGTAAGCTGTCTGCCAATACTTCCTATACAGACAGGCAGTTACTGAATGGAAGGAAGAATCAATGGACTATGAGAGTGTTCACCAGCTCCCTTGAAGTTCATTGAGAACTACAAGCGGTCAGCCACAATGGAGACAGTACTTGTAGTCTAATTCTCTCAGAACCTGGTTCACAGGCTAGTTGAACTGTGGTTCTCTGGGCTGAAAACTGTAGTTTCAGTGAAAAAATGTGTAAAAGTCAGCACTAACCTAAAAACAATATTAATGTACAGCTGTGTGCTATAACTGTGGATATACCACAATATCTTGAGAAGTAACAAAGAAAACTAGAAAAGCTACAATTTATGGGGAAATTGTGTGAAGTGTTCTTGCCTCCACCAGTAGTCTACAACTGAAGTGGTCACAGTTTAGAAATTGTCCTTCAAATTTGAGGTGGCTAGAGTGCAGTTTCAATGAATGTCAATGGGCGGCGTGACTTGCAAACAAATGGTCATATTGTGAAAACTATCAGGACTATGGCTTAGCCATGAACATTTTGAGTGACAGCAGGGATAGCTGAACGTTTTGATCTAAGATTTGTGTAGGTGGGCTTGAAAATGAGGAAGTGATGGTAGTTTAGAAATCATGTCCTGATTTTTCACCTCACACTCTAGCTTTTGTCAGCTCCCACTCTAGTTTTGAACATTCCGCCATTCATTCCTATGGGACCAATTTCACCACAAAAACGCCGATATTTCGTGAACCATTCGGCGAAACGTTCCACAAAGTAATAGCACACCAATCAGGAACAATCTGCACATTTCGGTATATTACTGTCTATGTAGTGTAAAAACTGTGGGAGGAGTTAGGGTGGTACATTTGGCTATAATAATAAGAATATATATGTGAGATAACAGTAAGTGGTCTTGCCATGCAAGAACACTTAAATAGTAGTTTCAGTGTCCACCAGCAGGTGTATCCGAACAGCCAGCAGTTTCATGTAATCAGCTACACTTGGTTCGAGTTGATGAGAGGGTACTTAAGCCTCGGTTCACAGCGATGCAACGTCAGGTGCAATATGAGATTTACACATCGCACTTGAAGTCACATCTAATGTATTTCTATGTCACTGTCTTAATGCATGCTATTTGATGTAATGCGATTTCCTGCACTTCTTTTTTCTGATTTCATTGCATTGACTTCTGTTAAATGAAGACACAAGCCGCAGTGAAATTCGAGGTACAAATTGTACTGATCTGCAGCTTTGAAACCGCGCTACTTCAAGTGAGTTTCAAAGTCACACTCAGTGTGAACCAGGGCTAAGTCTCTTCTATGCTAGTTCACCTTGCGTCAGTGTTTTGCTTTAGCTTACCTGATTTGCTGCTGCCAGACTTTGTTGTTCTGATCTTGCCCCTGCTTTGCACCCAGTACCATGCCATCTTGTTCCCTTTCCCAGTTTTGTTTTCCCCTTCCCATTTGTTCCTCGCTCCTCCAGATTTCTCCTCCCTTGTGTTTATCTCATTTATATATATTTTGTATATAGTTAGCTGTTAGTTAGGTTTTCTGTTTGTTAAGTTTATTAGTCTAGGTATTTTGTCACGAGGGTTTTGTTCATGTTATTTTATGTTTACTGTTTGCTGGTGTGTGCTTGTCTTTTGTCCACCGTAAATAAAGCTCACTTTTTTCCTTGTGTAGTACACAGATATGGTCTTCTCAGCTGTTGACTCCTGACAAATTAGTTCACAGGAAACTGTGAATGAATGACAAGCAGGGGCGGACTGACCATTTGAAAACTCGGGCACTGCCCTAGGGCCCAGGGTCAGTAGGGGGCCCCATGAGATGCCCCTGGTACCTTTTTCATAGGCTTTTTTGAGTTTGGGCAAGGACACAGGGGCCCCATGATCCTCTATTGCCCAGGGGCCCTATGAGTTGTCAGTCCGCCCCTGATGACAAGGCTGTGTGGGTGTTTTCAAATTGTGAACTTCGAATTGGGGTTGCTTCTATCTTTTTCTTTTTTTTAAGGCTTAGCCATCTTGCCCCCTCTAGCGTGTTAATGACCATTTTTGATGGAATAATGGGAGGGCATTACTGCAGTGGTTTCTGCTTCTTTCTGGAGCAGTACTACCAGGTGCAACAGATACTCCATTCACATCATCATTGTCTGCTATGGACGATCTTTCAAAAATTAACAGAATAGGTAACTGGCTCAATAGATAGGAAAGGAGTAACTAAAACATGTTGTTTACTAAATAGGTGTAAAGTTAAAAGCAATAATGCAATCTGGTTCAGGGTGGCATAGAACATGTATACACTGTGGCTCAATCAGGGTAACATATGATACACATATTTCGCAGTCTCTAAGTCTCTATGGGGCTTTCTAACAACAAAGAGTCTAGAAGAATATGCCTTTCAGTTCATTATAACAGTTCAAAACACAGCAACGTATGCTTATACTCATGAACAGCTTTACACTCAGTGAAGTCTAGAGCGGCTCCGATAACACAGGTGAACAGCTGGAAGGATTAAAGGCCCATAGACAAAAGGCATCCCTGGTGTAACTCAAGTAGGTAGTAATTGGAGGGACTTCCCCAAGTAGTAATGTAGTGCTATTAGACTCTAGCCTTGCTGTTTGCATGCCAGTTCATCTCTGAGCTGCTAATGGAGGGAAGCTGAGAATCTTCCCTAAATGTTTTAGGAACCCAGGGAGTTGTGAGAAATGGAGTTAAGCTGGCCATAGATGGATCAAATCTCTCCTGATTCAGCAGGAACTGGCCAAGATTCCATCCATCTATGGACAAGATGGTAGCACTCAAGTCCATCCAGCAACTGACTTTGGTACAACCAGCCTGTCAGATTTTTTACATGCAATTACTGCCCAGCAGCTATAGCCACTAGCAGTAATCGTTGTATTCCGCAGGCAGGGAAGGGTCCCTGCTGGAAAAACACAATCACTGCACTGTGGGAGGGATTCACTCATCAACACTGACTGCAACCATGGTTGCAGGAAAGAATATCAAATCATCTATGGCAGGGGCCTGTGTCAGTATCTGTACATGGTAAGTTAATACTCAGCTATAGTAACATATAAACAAAGATTCACCTCATTTACTAAGCCAGCAGAATATTAATTCTGCAGAGTAAACAAAGGGGGAGATTTAATAATACCAGAGTGTGCAAAATCGGGTGCAGCTCTGTATAGAATCCAATTAGCTTCCTGGTTTTATTTTCAAGGCATAATCAAACAAGGTGAAGTTAGAAGCTGATTAGCTACTATGCACAGCTACACCAGGTTCTGAGTACTCCAGTTTTAGTAAATCCCCCCCAATGTGAACATTCTACAATCTCTTTAGTAATAAGACCCAGGTGATTCAATATTGAATACTGTTTTTCATAATTCTATATCCTGCAGCTCAGATTTAAAATCTCTTCAACAATAACAGCGTTCTAGTTTCTTGATAAGGTTTCATATCAGCAATAACACAATTCATAAAATCCATCAAGTAAAAACTGCTTCAGTTGTGTTTAAAATACATTCAGCTGGCACATGCTACAGAAAAGTGCCAATTGATGCATATAATAGTTACAAGAAAACTGAAAAGACAGTTTTTAATATAGCAAAAAGCATTGCCTTAAATTCTGAACAGAGCATATTTGACAAGTGTTGGCTAGTAATCTTCTGGGCCATAGTTTGTTCAAAATAAAACATCTCTTCAATTCACAGAAGATAAATGACCTTGTAATCAAATGGTGGTCTGGAGACAGTAAATTATGCAAATACAGTATATTTTACATTTTCTTGGTATAAATTTTGTATGGTGAGAGTGGCAGAACAATAATTACTTCTCATTAGTCAAGCACCAAGACTGAACAGATCCGAGATGAAGAAAGGCAGATGTGTAGAAGGATGCAAGTACTGACATGATGAAAGCTCGTCTATTAAGAAAAAATGTCTGCTTGTAATGGGTTTGAAAGTGATGCAACTGAATTTCTAGTCTGTTTCTACCTGATTGAAGTGCCAGTTTCTTCCATACTTCAGTCACCAGTAAGTCTTTTGAAGCTTTCATAAACTAAAAAAATAAAAATAAAAATACACACTCCACATTTTTTTTAAGAGTGCTTAACATTGATAGTAAAGAAAACTATATCTTTTCCTAAATATTTCTCATATTTGTAGGTGTTTTGTATTGAGTATAGAAAAAGTCATTAAAATAAATGTAAAATATTTTTAGCTACTACCTATTTTTTTAATGAGTGAATTAAGGTAAATCTGATTTGCCAGCAAATTAGTAAACTGGAGATTTTCCATTTGACATCAAAGATTTTATGAAGGCAAGAATCCTCACCCAATTTGATGTCATTGGCTTAATAAGAAAATGCTATACATCTAGTATCTTATTACAACACTTGGGAACCTGCTATGTAATCTGCATTTCTAGGAGTAAATTGGCTTATCCAAATTTCCTTTTGTTACAAAATGCCATCAGCTGTCATTCTCTATTGATGCTTTTGACTGCTGCACACCCATACAGACATTATGTCATGTGGAGGTCACTGCAAACTGTCCAGGGAGTATCTCCCTGGGCACTTTGCAGAAAAGATGGACTGTGATCCATTGAAACGTTGGACAAAATAAACTCCTCTTGTTTGGACACATTAATGTTTAAGATATCTGAATTGCTTACTACTTTCACATACTCACATAAACAGTATATATGTTTAATTTTGTTTTCTACATTTCTGCTATCTCTCTCCTTCTCCCTCTGCCTCTCCCCCTCTCTTATTGTACAGATGGAAGAATGAACTGCTGCTATAAGAGATTTTACATTGGGGAGGCTATTGATGAATAAATTTGAGGAATAAATACATTTGGGGACTTCTAATGTATGTATTTAAGGAGAAATGTTGCAGGTAGGGGTGTAAAATGATTGTAAATAGGATTGCAAATGGATTCAACTGAACATGGCAGAACCTAAAAATGAGGAGTGTTGATAAGTATGGTGGTAGCTAGGAAAGGGATCCCAACTACAGAAACACAATTGGCAATGCACATCACAGAAGGAGGGAATGCAGTTTGGAAGCTTTGCCTTGGGCGCTAGATGATTGTCCCATCACTTTTGTCCTAAAAAGGACCTTTGAGGTTGAGTAAAGATTTGTGAAGACAGGGTAGGAAAACCAGTGAATGTACCTCCCTCGTTGTAATTCTGAGACTGCAAGCACAGTTTTTTTTTTTCTTTATTGTATGCTCTCCTCCTCTCCTCTTCCATCAGCGTCTCTAGCTCTCCTTTCTTATTTATTAACCTCTGCCTAATTTCTTTTGTTATTTTGTTCTTATGTATCTGATCCAAGTCTAATATTTCTTTTAGAAGCCCACTTATTTTCTCTCTCCTTTCTTTTTTGCTCCAATCGCAATCAAGATTCCTCTTATATATACCTTATGGCTCTCCCAAACTGTGGCTGTCGACACCTCCTCTGTCTCATTTTCCTCAAAATATAACTTAATCTCTTCCCCAATCTTCTTAGCAGTATCCTCATCTAGCAAAAGAGCCTCATTTAACTTCCATCCTAGGCCTCCCGTCCACAGCTTTCCCCATCGCATTTTCATTACGCCAGGAGCGTGGTCCGAGAGTGTCCTAGCCTCTATTTCTATTTTATCCAAGAATTCAATAAGTTGATGATCTATTAATATATAGTCCAGTCTTGAATACATCTCATGTGCATTTGAGAAGTAGGTATAGTCTCTGTCTTTCATATGCATAATTCTCCAGGTGTCCACCAGCTGGTACTCATGGATCACCTTCTTCAAAGCTCTCAGAGACCTACCCCCTTCCCTCTGCACATAAGAGGTTGCATCCTTTTGTGGGTCCATACAAAAATTTAAGTCTCCCGCTATTATCAAACGGCCTTTTTTAAAGTCCATCAGTTTTTTCAACACACCCTTCAAAAACATCTTCGGATTCTTATTGGGGCAGTATATATTAGCTAGAGTACACTCGATTCCTTGTAGTTTACCTTTTAAGAACAAGAATCTTCCCTCCGGGTCAGTCTTTCTATCCTCCAGCTCAAATCTTATATTCTTTGCCAACCCTATTGCAACCCCTGTTGCTCTTTTAATTGGAGAGTCAGCGTAATACCATACTGGATAATATTTAGATTTTAATTTCACGTTTGATTCTATCTCAAAATGTGTCTCCTGCAAGAATACCACTGAAGATGCTCTATCTATGGCACTACCCGAGGGCCCGGGGTCAGTAGGGGGCCCAATGAAATGCCCCTGGAACCTTTTGTATAGGCTTTTTTGAGTGTGGGCAAGGACACAGGGGCCCCATGATCACCTATTGCCCGGGGGCCCCATGAGTTGTCAGTCTGCCCCTGAGTACTATACTATGTTCTGTATAATGCTACTGATACTTTGCAGGTAATTTCAGTTTGTGTGGCTAGGGAGGATGGAGTGTAAGCATGCACTGTGATTTCCTAGGACCCAGCAGTCCTTTTTAGGAGTGTGTGTGTGTCTTCAGCTCTTCGGCTGTGCTGCTATCTCTTTTTTATTATTTAGGAGTGTTTCTTTTTTATTTTATTTAACCACTTAAGATTCAGAAGGTTTTACCCCCTTCTTGACCAAGATATTTTTTGCTGTTCTGCACTGCGCTACTTCTTTTGATGGTATTTGATCACCACTGAGTTTTTATTTTCTAATATATAAAATAAAAAAGACAGAGAATTTTGAAAAATACCCAATATTTTCTACTTTCTGTTATAAAATCAAAAAAGTAAAAAAAAAACAAAATTACTTCATAAATTTAGGCCAAAGTGTGCTACATGTCTTTGGTAAAAATATCCTAATAAGTGAATATTAATTGGTTTGTGCGAAAGTTATAGCATCTACAAACTATGGTACTGTATATATACTGGAATTTATGCAGCTATGACTCTATACTGGCAATGGTGGTGATTAGTGACTTATAGTGGGACTGTGATAGTTGGGCAGGCAATCTGGTGCTAGCTGACAGTGATCAGTGCTAATACCGTACACTGTCACTGTAGCAATGACACTGGCTGGGAAGGGGTTAACATATAGGGTTAACTGTGTGCTTAACAATATGTAATGTATGTAATATGTGCTGCTTTTACTAATAGATATAGCAGTTTTTTTCCCCTTTGCAGGGATTAAAAGACCCCCCCCCAAACCATAATTAATTGTTTAATTGCAAACTTTAGTACTGTATGTCTACAATAAATAGTTTTTGCTTAGGAGCACTGACTTATCCAAAGTTGATTAATGTTTTTCTACCTCAAAACCTTTATCGTGGCGGATAATCAAATATAAGGAGGACATCTGCTGGTTGTCTATACCTCAAAACTGCAAAACCTGAGCTGTAAATCAGTAGGAGCCGCACCAATTCCAAAAGTAGTACATGTACTACTTTTGTTGTGATTTGCATGGACATCTGTGTGAGATGTCTTGCAAATCGCAGGAAAATCGTAATTTCACCCAATTTTGAAATCGTGCGACTTCACTCTAATTTTCAAATTTTATGTGAACGGAGCCTAAAACTGAAGAGTGCAAAATCTGGTGCAGCCAGGGGCGGACTGACAACTCATGGGGCCTCTGGGCAATAGGGGATCATGGGACCCCTGTGTCCTTGCCCAAACTCAAAAAAGCCTATGAAAAAGGTACCAGGGGCATCTCATGGGGCCCCCTACTGACCCTGGGCCCTTGGGCAGTGCCCGAGTTTCCAAATGGTCTGTCCGCCCCTGGGTGCAGCTGTGCATGGTAGCCAATCAGCTTTAACAAAAAACCTGGAAGCTGATTGGTTTCTATTGAGAGCTGCACCAGATTTTGCACCATAGTTTTACATAATACAAAAGCCAAGAAAGACAAACAGTGTCACAGCTATGAAAATCAACCCCATCGTCTAGCAAATCAGTGGGGTTTTTCCGGCTTGTGGCTCTGGAAAAGCACACATAATTTTTATTTCATGATGAAACTTGCCTAGTCTCTCTGTCTTCCATTGGAAAAATGCTTTGTAGCTTGCCCATGAAATGTGTCCGATGATTGTGATATAATAAACAGATTATTTTTTTCGCAATTAAAATGGGCATTAAGTTAAAAAAAGAGATAAGGCCTAAGTTCATACATTTATTTTTAAAAAATGACATATCTCTCCTTATACACTGTTGCTTACATATTCCCTATCCATGTTTCCATATGTTAGGCTGTTGTCTCTAAAACATGGCACTGTAATTGTTTTCTCTTAACTCTCCATCTTTGTTGTGTGATGTGGATTTGTGGTTTTGAAATGTTTTAGTGTACTCTTGTTGATAATGTGTTAAACCTTGTACTCAAAACACTCTGGCACTGAACAGAAGATCACAAGCTATGGTACATATTTTGTTTCGACACTAATTGAAAGTACTTATGATGTTGATAGAGATATTCAAAATTGTTTTCAAAATATATGCTTTGTGATCAATTTTACCTCTATTGTCCCTGCTACTTTCAGTTTTAAATTGTGGTCTATCATTTATAAACCAGGACTGTGCAGTGAATAAACACCTGTATTTATTTTATACTCAGCAACTAAACACTGAAAAACAGTAATAGTGCAACACTATGACTGAGACTACCCTAAATGTGCTAATTTTTCACCCAAAAATAAATTAATGTGTTAAAAACAGTCCAAAAACCAATAAATAAATTATATAAAGTCCAATCATTCTTTGTAATGCTCTATAGTGATGAATATAAACACTATGAAGATATAACAAACAAATAGGACTGCACAGCTGTCCTGTTATATTTGTTATTTCTTAACAAATAAATTATATAAAGTTCAATAATTCTTTATTGTTTTTTTCACTGTTTTAACACCTTTATTTTGGGTGAGAATTTACATACTTACTTACTTGAGTTTTAGGTAGTCTCACTCATAGCGTTGCACTATTACTTTTTTTATGGTCTATCATTGCTGCACAGAAAAAAAAAATAAAGTGGTTCTAAAGACTCAGGGTTTTTTACCTTCATGCATTCTATGCATCAGCCTGGGTTCACACTTGTGTTGGGCGGAATATTGCATGTGATTTGCACACAAACCACACCTCATACCTGTGCAAATAACGTGAATTATGTGTGGTTTGAGCCATACAAAATGGGTCAAATCACACTGCATCTGCACCAAAAAGAGGCAGGACCCTTTTTTTGGTCCTCACTAGAATCAGATCGTATGTGTATTCACACCCATGTGATCCGATTTGGCACATCGCACCATGTTTTGTGGACCGATTTTGGGGTGTTAACTTAACATACACACCGACAGCGGTTCACATGAACGGGGTGCGATTGTGATGTGGTGTGGAATTCGCACAGAAATCACTGAAAATTCTGCACCACATTAGTGTGAACCCATGCTGAAGGTAAAAAACCTTCTATGTGCAGCACCCCCTCCAGACCCCCTCAGTCCTTACCTGAGTCCAGTGATGTTCTCGACAGCCTCTGCTGTCTGGGTACTCTTCCTCCTCATTGGCTGAGACAGCAACGGAAGCCCATTGGCTAATGCTGCTGTCAATCACAGCCACTGAACCAATGAGGAAAGATGGGGTGGGCAGAGCCGCAGCTCTATGTGTCTTATGAATGCATAGAGCAGCAGCTCGGGGAAGAATACGCAGACGTGCCCCCAGGGCGAGCAGCTTTCCCTGGTTGAGGAGGGGGAGCCAGGAGCTCCAGAGGGGACCCAAAAAGAAGAGGATTGGGGCTGATTTGTGCAAAATCACTGCATAGAGTAGGTAAGTATAGACATGTTTGTTATTTTAGAAAAAAAAAAAACAAGCTTTAGTGTCACTTAAATTAACAGCACTCTGGTTCACCACATTTGAAACAGCAGGGGGTAAGTGCCAGTAGACACAAAATGTGTTGTAACCATGGCAACATTGTACTGCATTCCAGGAAGTGCTCTGTGAGCTATAGCGGCTTTCTTTCATAATTACCAGCACAAGCAGTCTGATGGAGCCCAGCAGTACCAGTCTTATCAGCTACAGCTTTGACTCAGTCCTTCAGGGATCGAGCTTAAGTCTAGGTTCACACCTATGCAGGTTTTTTCCATTTTTTTATTTTTCTTGTTGCTAGGCAGATTTTAAACGCAAAATACATAGAAAATGCATCAAAAAGACAAAAATGCAACAAAAATGCAATACATGCTTTTCTGCAGTTTTCCCACTGAAGTCTATAGAACCAAAAACGCAACATTTTGCATTCAAAAAAGTCCCTGACCCTTTCCAAAATGCACTGGGTAAAAACGTGGAGATGTGAACCTGTCCCACAGGAAATCATGTTAAATGGACTGTACTGCATTTCTAAAAAACTCTGCAGAAAACGCTTAGGTGTGAACCTAGGGTAAGACTGTTACATAGTTACATAGTTAATCTGGCTGAAAAAAGACAAAAGTCCATCCAGTCCAATCATTAAAAAAAAGTTATACTCCTACACTCACAGTTGATCCAGAGGAAGGCAAAAAAATTCCAGCAAAGCATGATCCAATTTGCTCCTGCAGGAGAAAACAATTCCTTCCTGATCCCCTGAGAGGCAATCAGATATTCCCTGGATCAACTTTACCTATAAAGGTTAGTATCCAGTTATATTCTGTGTATCCAAGAAAGAATCCAGGCCTTTTTTAAAGCAATCCACTGAGCGGGCCAGAACCAACTCTTGAGGGAGTCTATTCCACATTTTCACTGCTCTCACTGTGAAGAAAACCTTTCCGGAGATTACATTTCTTTTCCTCCAGACGTAAAGAGTGCCCCCTTGTCCTCTATTCAAATGATAAGAAAAACCACACTTACAAAATACAGGTCACAGGAACAAGGGGCAGCTAAATGATATGTCCAGACAGTGGGGGGGGCACCTCTTTGACGCGTTTCGTGTCACACACACGTTTTCAAAGGGGACCCTTTGAAAACGTGTGTGTGACACGAAACATGTCAGGGAGGTGCCCCCCCACTGTCTGGACATATCATTTAGCTGCCCCTTGTTCCTGTGACCTGTATTTTGTAAGTGTGGTTTTTCTTATCATTTGAATTACTACTTAATAAATGCAATACTACACTATCAAAGCTTCTGGCCTGTGGCTCTCTTTTTTGGAGGGAGCCTGGGCTTTTTGAAGGTGCCTGGTTCCTCTTGGTCTCCTGTGTGTTGCTGGCTGGCTTGCTGGATTCATCTCTCTATTGGCTGATGTACATTTCTGGAATCATCGTCCTGCTGTCCTGGGAACATGACATCTAGTGGCGAGAGATCAGATGACATCATCCCTTCCAGTGGCTTCCTTTCAGAGTACCAGGAGTAGGTCTTAATTACTCCATGCTCCATGTGCTGAGATATCTGGTTAGTGCAAACTTCTTTCAGCTTTTTCAACACAAGAGTCACGAACTTTTTTCCGGTTCTCCAACCCTGGATGCACCACAGAAGTCACGAGTCTTATATGCTATATATATTTAATGGTATACTGAATTTAGATTTATTGTATGCTATTAGGTCTCTGTGGACTATGAGACCTGATTTATGAGCGCTGCATAATTCTATGACAAACTTCAATGATTACCTTTGTAGTACGTATCCCCATGTGCAGTTCCACCCATAATGCTTCAGCCTCATCACACCCTCCATCAACTAGGTTCTCTTTCACGCTCGCTCTGAGATCACTTCTCACATAGAGACAAACACCACCACCTTTCCTATTTACCCTGTCTCTACAAAAGAGAACATAGCAAGGAATATTAAAGGCCCATTCATGTAAAGAATGAAGCCAAGATTCAGCAATACCAATTAAATCATAGTTCTCTTCATGCACCAAAGCTTCCAACTCACTTATTTTTCATGGCAGACTTCTGGCATTGGTGAACAAACATTTTAATGCATTAACACCTTGTGCACACATATTTTGCATATTTTTCATTTTTATACAAATGGTACCAATTCCAGTGGTTGTTTGTAACATGGGAAACTTCTTATCATCTGCCATAGCCCTCCCTCCATCTTTCCCCATTCCACCCACCAATAAGTACTGACCCCTGTCTGATCTAACTACCCCGTTATAATCTAATTCACCCTCCATCCTAGTTTAAATACTCCTCCAGCCTTCCCATAAACCTCTCCCCCAGCACGGCAGACCCCCTTCCATTTAGGTGCAAACCATCTCCAGAATATAGACTGCACCCCAATTAAAAGTTGGCTCAGTGCTCTAGAAACCCAAATCCTTCCCTTTCACACCAGTTCTTTAGGCATGCATTGAGTTCTCTAATCTCCCCCTGTCATTACCTGTGCCATACATAACTCAGGAATATTTCAGAGAATATCACCTTGAAGGTCCTTCCCTTCAACTTACAGCCTAGTTCTTTAACTTGATTCTTATGGAGCCTCCACCTTCCATGTATTCTGTCATTGGTTCTAACATGGACCAAGACAGCCGGGTCATGCCCAGCCCCTCCCAGTAATTTATTAACCCGGTCCACTACATGCCAAACCCTGGCACCAGGGAGACAGCAAACCATTTGGTTGAGGCGATCCTGGCGACACATTATTCTATCAGTTCTTCTGATTATAGAATCCCCTATTACCACCAGCTGTCTAGGCCTTCCTGCACTACCCTTACCACCCCTCCCAGATGGTCTGCCCTCCCAGCTGTTAGGAATAGCAGTGACATCCAGGGCTGCCACCCCTGAGCTTGCTGCCCCCACATCTTCACCCAACTTGATAAATCTGTTTGGGTGCACAAACCCAGGGCCAGCCGTCCTTTTCTGTGAGCCCCTACCACTCCTTCTCATTACAGTAACCCATCTTCCTACCTGATAATCCTGATTAGTCCCTCCACATCAATCCCATTAGCTACCTGCTCAGAGAGAAGAAGACCCCTTAAAAGGTTGACGGTTCTGCCTAGTGTTGCAACTTGCACCTCCAGATCTCTAACACGAGTTTCCAGAAGGGCAACCTGCTCACATCTGTCACAGCAGTATCCATCCTGGAGCTGTTGCTCCATTGTTACATACATGCAGCACACTGTGCACTGCACAAAACCTTTAGTTACAATATTATTAGAAAATATCAGTTGTCACTTACAGGTTAGTACAGGGGCGGACTGACCATTTGGAAACTCGGGCACTGCCCGAGGGCCCGGGGTCAGTAGGGGGCCCCATGAGATGCCCCTGGTACCTTTTTCATAGGCTTTTTTGAGTTTGGGCAAGGACACAGGGGCCCCATGATCTCCTATTGCCCAGGGGCCTCATGAGTTGTCAGTCCGCCCCTGGGTTAGTAGACTCCTGTTATAATCTCCTGTTTTCAACTCCGTTTTTTTTTACTCTACTTATCAAATGTTCATTTAGTCAAGGGTCCAGCAAGAAAAATGCAGGCAAGCTCAAGAATGAGCATATTGTTCATATGGAGCATGTGGGTGGATCACTTTTATTTTACACATTGCACTTTTTAATAAAAAGGTTATTGCTTTATTCCATGCACTTCCCCTGTTTGGTTGTTCATTTAGGGCAGTCTGTTTTCCATATTATGAAATCTGGCTCTTAAAGAGGACATTGCATATGGATATTTGTTTATTGGGACACCTGAGCCTGTTAAGTATGAAAAAGCTATCTTTCCTATGCTCTTTAACAACTTCTTGAATTAACACATGCTACAAGCATTAGCTAACCTTATGCTACACGTACTTGCATAGATGGACAAAAAAAGTGAAATAAATATAGAAATAGAGCAGAAAGAGATATGTATAATGCAAATGCATTGTCTCATTAAAAGTCTTGGGTATTTGACAAGAAAAAAATAAACAGTGAATGTGCTTGAACCAAGCAGGCAGACCGCTTTCTATATTTAAAATTTTCTCTGCATCTGGTTGGATGTTGGTTTTGACTTTTCTAGTAAAACTCTATTCGGTTGAACATTTTTTGAAACTTGGGGGTTAATATTGATTAACTTATTTTGGGAGAGATTTAACACATTTTCGCATTGAGTCTGTTTGAGAAGAGTTCTACATTGTGTAAGTCTGCTCATATCACTGCTGCTCCCAGCAGATTCCTGTCTACTTCAAAAGAACCACTGAACTTCACACAGTTGGCAGTGTCAGTACAAGAAGCAATGAATCACAGCATACACTAGCTGATTTTATAATGCACCTGCAAAAGCCTCAGACGTCCTTTCATCATACACAATGCAGAACAAAAATGGATGTGTAAATCATGCATCAGGCATTTAATTGCACTGGGTATATGTTGAATACATGACATGGAAATACATTCAAAAAGTCAAATGCACTACATATTAGCAAATGACCTGCAATGTAAAAAAAACATTATAATATTACAAATGTTATATTCTGATAAGTTTATGCATCTAATTGATGTTATTTTTTTATTCTTTTCCTTTAATAATATTTTCACTACATATACATACAAACTAAGCTGGCCAGTAAAATTTGACAAAGACAGAGACAAACTATACCAATACCAGAAGTGTATGAGCAGTGACATAGCTGACAACAGAGCAAATATCACTGAGCCACTGGCAGTGGGCTGGTATTTATTTTTAATTTATTTATTTTGCTTTACCATAGTATAGGTATGTAAAATATGACACATGTGGCCACATTCTGCAAGAGTGGTTGTGATGGGACACTATTAGAAAGTGGAAATTCTATTTAGGTCCTCACCTATTCACCATCATGATTATTTTTGAGATATTTGCAAAGTACTGATGAACATTTCTTCTTCTAAAAAGGTTCTAATTCTGTTTCACCAATCAAACTGTTCCTATCCTCTTTATTTCCTATCCTATTTATTAAGAGATGGAAATACATTCTTAGCCTGTCACTATATTTGCTTAGCGACTGTTGTATATGTATATACAGCAGTGTAGCACAAATAAAAGAAATAGCTGCATCTGATATATGAATAAACTGCAATTACTTAGAGTTTAAACATTTTTTCTCTCTCTTTTTCAAATGCCAGCCATTGGAAAGTTTTGCCTTAACTAACGAAGAGATCATCGAAGGATGAATTAAACTCATTTTGAAGTAAAATTAGAAGTGCAGCCCCAGAGCACAGTAAAATAACTCAAGCATTAAATGAGCACTTACATATTTACAGCAGTGAGGACTAAAAATATGTCATTTGTCACTTGCTGTATGTCTGCTGCCCTGAGTTTAATGTCACTTACAGGGAAATATTAAACACACCAAAAAAAATGTGTTTGCAAGTCTTCCAGATGAGACAGAGATTAACGAAGGAGGTCAGTGAAAGATTGGAGCTGTTTCTTGTACAGTAGAAATGTTCCCCGCTTAAACATTTATGAAGAGTGGCTAATGAAATTGCATTAAGTGCATTATTAAATCTTTACGCTAGTGAACAAGATAAAAAAATGCAAAGCTGATTAACATCTTCTGAGCTAAATGAAAAACTGAGATTTTGTTCGCAAGTATAGACAAAGTTAGGCAGGGGCTTACAAGCTGGGATTACTTTCCATGTATTTCTTTAATATATTGTGTGTTTTCAGCATTTCCATTGCCTATATTAATGTTTATATGGCTTCTTGTAATATGAATATATATCAGGCTTTTAGTACTTCTAGCTAGGCTGATCTTTCATGGGCACAGTAGACTACTGTAGACCAACTAAGTCATAATAATACAATAATGCATTATACTGACTAGGGACAGGCCAAACATTCAGTTCAATGAAGGTTTGCAAATTGTCCAAGTTTGAATCCCAAATCAATAAAAGCAAAATAATAGAAATCAGTAATGGCTATTTTCTGAGCTAATAGGCAAGGGATTAGCAAATAAAAATTATTGAGAGCTGGGCACCAGCCTAGGTGACATGTACCAATGAAAAAAAGTCAAATTTATCGTTCAGCAGGAAGAGGGTCTTTTTAGATGCCTTAAGGGACAATGTTGAAAATACAAAAATCTTTCAAATTACATGATTAGGAGATGCTATTACACTGTATATGGTTTTACAAGACATTTACATTCTCAAGGACACAGGCTTACATAAAGTATAGCGGCAGAAATCCAATATGGTTGAGTTCCACAAAAACATCTTTAGTAAGTAGTTTTTTCCACAGAGTTTTTTGGTGTAGCTGCAATAGACCATAGTTGAGTAGTGGAAGCAGCAAGGACAATAAAGCTAAAATCTATTACAAAGTATATATTTTGAAAAAAAAATAAGCTATTGCTATCAACTTACAAATTGGATAACAAAGCCAGAATAAATCACTCAGCATGGCTTGTGTTGTTATTTTCAGTATTACAGTGTATTGTGTGCAGAATTTAACAAAATTCCAACCCAGTGTGCCTCAAAACACCTCAAAACCACATACCAGAGATTAGGTAGTTTTTAATGTGGATTAAAAGAATGACAGTGCTACGTTTCAAAGACAATAACCAAACATACGGCAGAGTGGCTATAGAATATTAAGGCACCTTGATTGGGAACTGGGTGAAGCAATGTAGGGAGCTAGATAAGTACATTTTTTATCAAACTATTACAGCGTATATTAGTACAAAGACAGCAGCTATAAATATTGTATAGACTAATTGCAAATGATGCAAATATTTGTACCTGGCCACCATGCTAGAGGAAGAGATGAGGCATACAGGGGTTTATTTACTAAAGCTGGTTCACTCAGAATCTTGTGCACTGCATAAAAACCAATCAGCTTCCATGTTTTATTGCCAAAGCTCAATTGAACAAACTGAGGTTAGAAGCTGATTGGCTACCATGCACAGGTGTACCAGATTCTGAGTGACACAGCTTTAGTAAATAAACCCCACAGTATGTTATTCTGAAAAAAAACCCATCTATTTAGTTCAGTGTTTCTCAACTCCAGTCCTCATGGACCCCCAACAGGTCATGTTTTCTGGATTTCCCTCAGATGAAACAGCTGTGGTAATTACTACGGCAGTGAAACTGATCAAATCACCTGTGCAAAATAATGGAAATCCTGAAAACATGACCTGTTGGGGGTCCATGAGGACTGGAATTGAGAAACACTGATTTAGTTTAACACAGTCAAGAGACAAAAATATTTTATGCTACACACCATGTAAATGTTTCTACTAGGCTACAATTTTTATGGACCTGTCCATCAGAAAGAACATACCTTGACATAGCTGGGTTCACCAAGAAAGGGTACATATTGAACAGGTGGTTTTCTCCAGAGCTTTAGTGGTTGTCACTTGTCAGGAGATGGTTTGGCTGCTCCTGATCCCAGGCCACTACCCCAGTTACTATCAGCCAAGGAAAAGTGAGCAATAGACTTTAGCAAAGTAACAACCACTGAAATGGCAAGCAGTTGTTCAGTCCTGCATACGGGCTACCAGGGACTGATCAAAGTACTGCACAAAGGGTATGGTGTACAAGATTTACAGGAATGGGTAAAGGCTCTACGTATTAGGCTTCCAGGAACAGGTAAGGAGAGTACACTCCAGAAATTCTAATGACAGGGTACTGGTCAGCATGCTGTGCATGATAATGCACTAGGAGTTTGCATCTTTTTGTGTTTTTTGTTGTTTGAACAGACTTGGGCCACACCAGAGAAAGTCTCCACTTGATGCAGCAAACTGACCAGCTGTAACAGCTCCATGTGTTGGAGTGATATGGTCTACTAGAGGATAGGTCCTGAGAGTAAAACAGGATCATCAAAGGTTTGACTTCTTCAGGGGAGGATATGGAATCCAATGGGTTCCCCAGAGACTGTGCCAGCAAACGACTTAGAAAGTTGCAAACACCGAAATTTACGAGCAATTGACAGTGATGATACTTGTCCTGAAATTGCCGTGAGCCTGGAACTTACAGGGTTGAGGGGATAGTAATTGTTATGATTGTCTAGAACCCCACTCCAGAAAGGAACTAGGCTTTTGGGTTTTCCCATGTGATATGAGCACATAGAGAGGAAATTACCCTTCTCCCCACTGTAAATACATAAGTCTTGAGTATGTATATTGTAACACTAGTTTGGTCCTGTCTATCTGTGACGGGAGTGACTTTTGGGTTTCGGGGGACCTCTGTATCATCTCCCCAAATCATTATGTTTAATCCACTCTGTGCCTGTTAAGGGTTACAGGGTGTGTATGTGAATGTCTGAGTCCTGTGTATAGTGTGTGTTACTTTGTCTAGGCCACATGGCTGACCATTGTCTGTTTACCATGTGCTACCCCCCATGGTGCTGTGTCTTCCTGTGCAGCAAACTATTATGGGATGTACTGTTTGTGTATTGGTGTGGGGGTTGGTCAATGTCCTTTGCCACATGGTTGCATCCCATTGTTCTGTGTCTGGTTGGATGGGGAGGGGTGATGAGGTGTTTCCTGCCTATACTGTAGCCCTTCCCACTGAGAGGGTGGGCTGATGATGTATTTCTTGTTCCTGGTTGTGTTTCCCCGCCCTCTGTATATATTCTGTGTTTTGTGTAAAATAAAGAGTTGTTGGCTTCCTGTTTTAGTAAGAGCTGGGTGTTGTCTTATTTTCCTGAGGGATTCCAAGGGTGTGGTCCGTGGATGGTGTTCAGACAGGGGAAGCTGCAGTATAACGGAATATACCCAAGTGTGGTCGGGTACCGGTTCCGTTACACTATCTGAATAGATTTTTTTTTTGAATTAGAGAACCCTGAAAGTGTGTCCAGAATATTGGAAGATTTAAACAAAGTCCAAGTTGGAGGGAGTCTAAGTTGTTGGGTGAATTTCAGAGGCCCTTTTTTGGAAGCAGATACTGAACTGGATACTGAGGGATATGAGAGCACCCAAACCAGATGACAAAATTTTACCCACCAATGCATCCTTGATCCTATTTTTTAGGCCAAAAGGTAGCATTGATGACCACACACTTGGAATCTTTGAGGAAAGAATGCAAAAATGCACCTCTTACTAGACTACAGCAGTAGGTTCTGGTGTAACCAAAGTAGGGTGGCAGCAGCAATGGATGCTCAGCCAGGCCCATGAATCATGCACCAGAAGGTATGCAGGAACTGATCAATATCTGAAGTAATGGGATCTTCACACTCCCATAGGGATGATGCCCATGTCAAACTGTCATTAGTGAACTTATGTATGCCATTGGCTCCCTCTGCTGTCAACCACAGCCAGTGAGGAGGGAGTGTAGAGTGGGGATGAGCTTTGCTCTGTGTCAATGGACACACAAAGCCTTTGCGGGAGTGAGAACACATGCTGCTTGCTATGAGGGTACTTGGTGAGCGGAGAAGCCAGCAGTGCTGATAGGAGACCAGAGAAGAGGAGGATCTGGGCTGCTGTGTGCAAACCCATTGTATAAAGCAGATAAGTATAGCATGTTTGTTATTTTAAAAAAATAAACCATGATCCTTTACAATCACTTTAATAGGTGCCTCTTGTGTTTCATCTTTTCCTCCCTCTTTGGAGGGCAGGATGAGAGCTGCAACCATACCCTTTTAACATGGATCTAGGAAGGTTGAAAAACAGTACTAGTCCCTCTCCTTGATGCTGTGAATCTTAAGGTCTTTTTGCAGGCTATGTAGCATGAATGTGCCCATCTGCGACAAGTTACCAGAGGCAAAGGAACCCAAGTCATCAAGGCTGCTGAGGATACATTATCCTCAGTGCCCTCCACCTAGCCGTATACAACGCCTCCTCTTCAACACCACCATTCAACGATGCTCCTCTGGTAACTGTTAAGTCCTCACAGAGACAATGCCTGGATATAGCGAGCCCTGAGACACAAAGATGTTCTTCTATTCCCCAAGCAACTCTGCCTAAAGTACCTTGTCCATAATATCATGCAGTGTCTGCTCCAACAGGAACACCACAGAAATGATGATGCTGTCCCCACAGTAACACGGCTCACCCTTCTGGTTGCCTCCTCAAGCAGTGACAATACGTTGCATGCTTCTTGTGTGAGAAGCCACCAACATGGGAAGAGCCAGTCCCAGAGCCTGTCCTCCTGCCATACTCACAAAGGGTGCACATTTATGGCCCACTGATGCTTGTGCAGCCACTGTAGCATGGCCAAGATAGAGTTCTGCTGGGAGGGCATGTCACATATCATGCAGTATGTGTGCAGATTGATTTCCCACTGCAATTCACTCAGCAGCATACTGTATTTGTATAAGCTTAAAAGAAATTTGCGAGCGCTCAAAGTGAAATAAAGCAGCCAAGCATCGAAAAGTAAACCAAAAAAACCTCGCAATCATATGAATATAAAGGATGCGGCGCTGTATCGCAATTATAATTATACTGAATCACAGTTATGGTTATATTGAAATATCCAAGGTATGTGTAATGATTGGTGACTACTAAGAAACCATAAATATCCTGTCACAAACAGAGTGACATGCAGTGCAAAACAGTCTTTGGTGACAATCCTTCAAAAAGTGCTTCTTCCACACGGTGATAGTGAAAAGATATAGCTGTGCACTCACCAGATGCACAGTTTAACTGCGCATTTAAAGATGAACTCTTTTCCAAATCCACCGACTGTTTCTAAAGGTCAGGTCAGGCCAGATATTCATTCCCCTGTTGTATAGCTGACAATCCACGGTCTCTCCCTTAGGTGGCTCTATAGGTGATAAGTGACTCACCAAGGGCCACAAAAAAAGGGAGACCAATAGCGTGATACCGTTTCAAAAAGTTTGGACTTTATTCCACACAGTATACAGATAAAAGGGAAAAAAACACACACTGACCATGAGGTGAATTTAAAAGATGGCCACCGGGACCTCCATTGTGCCGGTGACAGAGAGATAGTGACGCTGTAGCTCCTTCACTGACGCGTTTCGTGCTAGTCGCACATCATCAAAGGGGAAAGCTTCAGCGTCTGTTTCTGACAGCGTCCATTAAGTATCGTAAATGGCGCATGCGCAGTACGGATGCGCCATTTTTCATTAGAGATATGTCCCCGTATCGGGCGCCATTTTGTCAAAGACCAATCGCATCTCACATGCGCGGGCGCCATATTTAAGTTACAAGTGAGTGTCACTAAATCACCAGGGGAACTAAATGTAAATATACAAAAGAAGCGTCCCCAAATACAAAAATTCTTTAGTGAGGAGCACCCAGGACCGAATATATTGTAAACCCACTGATTTAAATTGGGTTTTACAAATACCGCCGCAGACCAACCACTGCGCATGTGCGGGATCCCATTATAAAAATATAAAGGTTATTATAGATAGTAGCTCCGCATAAACACATAAAAACCTCATTAATGGTAAACTGGATGATATTGGTGGCACCCACATTATTATGAAATCAAATTAATATAAATTAATACATAGTTTAAAAACGCATGTCAGAATAAATATCCATTCTTAAAACATGTCATATTAAGCATAATAAAATACACAAATATTTAATATAAAATATGCTAATATGTCATAAAACATTTTTTATTCTCAAATAGTTATTAACCTAAAAATTATGTACTTATAAAAATCGCAATGACCAAAACGCATCCAAGCCCAATTAAAAAATATATATATATATGTAAGCATTTTAAAGGTATATCAAGAATTGGGGATGAGTTATAAACGGCACAAAAAAGTGTAAAATTTAAGTATAGCATGTAAATGAAGGAATAATAGTAAGGCTAAAAAAACGGATTCAAAACCTCAACTATTATCTATGAAACAGTTGATATCTATATCAACGTTCAATCCTCTAGGATACATAGATCCCATCTCAAATATCCACTTTGTCTCAAGCTGAGAGACCGCCTTTTTCTTATTAATACCTCTCCAGTGCTGGTGTACAACGTCTATGGCCGTGAATTTAAGGGATGTCGGATCTCTATTATGACAAAGTCTGTAATGTTTCGAAAGAGAATGCTCTTTGAATCCACGTTTAATATTGTACACGTGTTCCCGTAGGCGGTCCCTCAGCCTCCTTGTGGTACGGCCTATATACTGTTTAGAGCACGGGCATTGGAGTAAATATACCACGTATTTAGTATTACATGTTATAAAACTTTTAATACTGTATAGTTTATTAGTGGAAGTGGAGACAAATTGATCAATTCTCCTCTTTCTATAATTGCTACAAGTACAGATAACACATTTGTTACACGGAAAAAAGCCCATTAGACTATTAAAAAACTGAATCTTAGGAGGAGGGTTAACTACATTTGGAGCTATTTTATTCCTTAAAGGAATAGCTCTTCTAAATGTAATTTCCGGTTTACTCGGTAAAATTTTAGTAAGAGTGGAATCCGCCATAAGAATTTTCCAATTGTTCTTAATAATCTTTGTAACACTTTTATATTGAGATGAAAAAGTCGTGACAAAAGGACAAATCTTAGAAGGTTTTGGTTCTATATTATTATTAAGCATCTTGTCCCTGTCCATATTGGCAATCGATGTTAAAGTGCATAAGAGTGAGGATTCATCATAACCTTTTTCGATGAATCTCTCCTTTAGTATATCAGCTTGAGCAAAATATGTGTCCAGATCAGTGCAATTACGACGGATCCTCAAAAACTGGCCCTTAGGAATGTTAGAGAGCCATGCCGGATGGTGGCAGCTATTAACCGGAATATAACCATTGCGATCTGTTTCCTTAAAAAAGGATTTGGTGGTAATGGTTCCCTCGTAATTCATTAGTGTTAAATCTAAAAAATTAATATTCACTGTGCTATACTCATATGTTAATGAGATATTTTGAGTGTTATTATTCAAAGTAATAAAAAAATTAATAAGTGCCTGCTCGTCCCCTTTCCAAATCAATAAAATGTCATCGATATACCTTTTGTAAAAATACAATTC
Source organism: Staurois parvus (assembly GCF_062004578.1). Classification (NCBI taxonomy): domain Eukaryota; kingdom Metazoa; phylum Chordata; class Amphibia; order Anura; family Ranidae; genus Staurois; species Staurois parvus. Next base: position 2,255,034 of record NW_028317977.1, read on the forward strand.
GGGCCAGTCACGAGAATAAATGATATCTTCCTCCCACCTGGCCATAAATAGATTGGCCAGGCTGGGAGCAAACTTTGCTCCCATTGCGACACCCGTGGTCTGTAGATAAAATTTACCGTCAAACCAAAAGTAATTTCTGGTCATTGCGAATTGTAAAAGATCCAAGATAAAAACTTTCTGTGAGGCAGGCATTTCACTATAATCATTCAAATAAAATTCAACTGCTTGTATACCATCATCATGCTTAATATTCGTGTATAATGATGCTACATCCGCCGTTACTAAAAATGTGGAAGGCTCTACAGTTAGGTTCTTAATATCCTGAAGAACCTGCTTGGTGTCTCTAAGGTAGGACGGAGTTTTAATGACTAGAGGCTGTAAAAAATGGTCTATATATTGTCCTACCTTAGAACATAAAGAACCTAACCCACTAATGATCGGTCTCCCTGGAGGATGAATGGGATTTTTATGTATTTTAGGAAGTATATACATAATCGGCAGTCTCGGACAAGTGGGGCATAAAAAATCTTTCTCTTTCTTATTTAAGATGTGGTCATCATAACCTCGATTAATAAGAGATTTAAGCGATTTTTTATATTGTTTTAGAGGGTCCTTCTGTAGTAGATGATAAGTATTCTTATCATTTAGTATATTATATACCTCCTGCATATAGTCATTTTTATTCAATATTACTACACCTCCCCCCTTGTCGGCTGGACGTATGACTAAATCCTTTTTCTTCAAAAGGGAATTAATAGCCATTCTTGTATAGTCATACTTATAGTTATCCTTAATTTTAATTGCAGCAAGATCCTTCAACACCATTTCCTTAAAGGTGTTGACATAGTTTTGAGACTGTGGGGGAGGGTTGTATAATGAGGCATTCCTTAAATTAGAATTATGTGCCCCCTTTGAATAATTACGCTCTATAGGATTATTCAAAAAATATTTTTTGAGAGATACCTGCCTCACAAACTTTTGCACATCGATATAAGTTTGAAATTTGTTGAGTTTGTTCTCAGGTGCGAATTTCAAACCTCTATCAAGTAAGTTCAATTCTTGGGGTAATAATGTGGTGTTACTCAAATTAAAAATCCCCTTTCCTTTTACATTTTCCGTTTTTTTGGGTTTATTAACCCTCTTACCTCCTCTCTTTCCTCTGGTTGGGTACTTCTTTTGCGTACCCTGCCCTCTTCTAAAAAATGAACCGGTGTATAGTTATCATCCCTCCATCCCGTATGATGGTAATTGGGATCATTTGGGGGAGGTTGTGTATAGTTAATATTTTCATATTGTTGGCCATAATTGGTATTCCCATATTGTTGGCCATAAGATCTATAACCAGGGTTCCTCCAATTATTATTGGGTCCTTGTGGTATCCTATCATTATTCTTTTGTTGGTAATACTGACCATTGGGTCTGTGATAATTAGTAGGATGATTCTGGTGTGGTCTATTTTGAAAATCACGTGAGTGTTTTTTAGAACCCTTATGCTTTTTACCTCCATTCCCCTGTTTGGGGTACCATCCATAATCCCTATGCCCAATGTTGGCATCAGGTAGAGACTGGAGAGGCGTGTATCTATTATTAGTAGGTATATTATAACCTTGATTATTGTTTGGCCTCTTTGGTGTTCTATATTGACCCTGTTGTGGAAAAGATTGGTTGGTGTTATAAGGTCTGGGAGTTCTTGGAGGAATAGTGTTGCCATGTTGTAAATTGCTAGACATTTCCTCTTTTTTGATTTGCCATTTGAAAACATGGTTTTCTGAATAATCCTTGTGATCCCTTGCATATTTTTTGCATTTCTTAGTTTTTTGTTCCTTATCTAAGTTGTCCATAAACGTTTTAAGTTTATTGGATTCAGTCTTGTACTCCTCCTTATCTTTGTATGGTAACAATTTTTCTCGTACTTTATTAATCTCTGTATCAAGATGGATTAATTTTTTCTTTTTCCTCAAAATTAAAAATTTGAGTAGATCCAACCCAGTGGCATTAAAAAATTGATACCACTCTAAAATGCCATTGACATCGTCAGTCTCTGGGGACACTTCCCATCTGAGTGAGCGTGGGACCATCTGTTCCTTAATGTATCTTTCAAGGAAAGAGATGTCCCAAAGTGTCCTAATTTCTGCTGACGTTAGGTTATGTAAATGTAAAAATAGGCCCCTAAGGTCCCCAGTATCATGATCAATAACAAACACATCATCAGATATGATTTTTCTCATGGATCGAATCTCAAAAATATCCGCCATAGTAATGATAAAAATGACAAACAATAATGATAATTCAAGCTGCTCAACAATATAAATGGTGTAGATACAAAACAAGCTTAAAAGAAATTTGCGAGCGCTCAAAGTGAAATAAAGCAGCCAAGCATCGAAAAGTAAACCAAAAAAACCTCGCAATCATATGAATATAAAGGATGCGGCGCTGTATCGCAATTATAATTATACTGAATCACAGTTATGGTTATATTGAAATATCCAAGGTATGTGTAATGATTGGTGACTACTAAGAAACCATAAATATCCTGTCACAAACAGAGTGACATGCAGTGCAAAACAGTCTTTGGTGACAATCCTTCAAAAAGTGCTTCTTCCACACGGTGATAGTGAAAAGATATAGCTGTGCACTCACCAGATGCACAGTTTAACTGCGCATTTAAAGATGAACTCTTTTCCAAATCCACCGACTGTTTCTAAAGGTCAGGTCAGGCCAGATATTCATTCCCCTGTTGTATAGCTGACAATCCACGGTCTCTCCCTTAGGTGGCTCTATAGGTGATAAGTGACTCACCAAGGGCCACAAAAAAAGGGAGACCAATAGCGTGATACCGTTTCAAAAAGTTTGGACTTTATTCCACACAGTATACAGATAAAAGGGAAAAAAACACACACTGACCATGAGGTGAATTTAAAAGATGGCCACCGGGACCTCCATTGTGCCGGTGACAGAGAGATAGTGACGCTGTAGCTCCTTCACTGACGCGTTTCGTGCTAGTCGCACATCATCAAAGGGGAAAGCTTCAGCGTCTGTTTCTGACAGCGTCCATTAAGTATCGTAAATGGCGCATGCGCAGTACGGATGCGCCATTTTTCATTAGAGATATGTCCCCGTATCGGGCGCCATTTTGTCAAAGACCAATCGCATCTCACATGCGCGGGCGCCATATTTAAGTTACAAGTGAGTGTCACTAAATCACCAGGGGAACTAAATGTAAATATACAAAAGAAGCGTCCCCAAATACAAAAATTCTTTAGTGAGGAGCACCCAGGACCGAATATATTGTAAACCCACTGATTTAAATTGGGTTTTACAAATACCGCCGCAGACCAACCACTGCGCATGTGCGGGATCCCATTATAAAAATACAAAGGTTATTATAGATAGTAGCTCCGCATAAACACATAAAAACCTCATTAATGGTAAACTGGATGATATTGGTGGCACCCACATTATTATGAAATCAAATTAATATAAATTAATACATAGTTTAAAAACGCATGTCAGAATAAATATCCATTCTTAAAACATGTCATATTAAGCATAATAAAATACACAAATATTTAATATAAAATATGCTAATATGTCATAAAACATTTTTTATTCTCAAATAGTTATTAACCTAAAAATTATGTACTTATAAAAATCGCAATGACCAAAACGCATCCAAGCCCAATTAAAAAATATATATATATATATGTAAGCATTTTAAAGGTATATCAAGAATTGGGGATGAGTTATAAACGGCACAAAAAAGTGTAAAATTTAAGTATAGCATGTAAATGAAGGAATAATAGTAAGGCTAAAAAAACGGATTCAAAACCTCAACTATTATCTATGAAACAGTTGATATCTATATCAACGTTCAATCCTCTAGGATACATAGATCCCATCTCAAATATCCACTTTGTCTCAAGCTGAGAGACCGCCTTTTTCTTATTAATACCTCTCCAGTGCTGGTGTACAACGTCTATGGCCGTGAATTTAAGGGATGTCGGATCTCTATTATGACAAAGTCTGTAATGTTTCGAAAGAGAATGCTCTTTGAATCCACGTTTAATATTGTACACGTGTTCCCGTAGGCGGTCCCTCAGCCTCCTTGTGGTACGGCCTATATACTGTTTAGAGCACGGGCATTGGAGTAAATATACCACGTATTTAGTATTACATGTTATAAAACTTTTAATACTGTATAGTTTATTAGTGGAAGTGGAGACAAATTGATCAATTCTCCTCTTTCTATAATTGCTACAAGTACAGATAACACATTTGTTACACGGAAAAAAGCCCATTAGACTATTAAAAAACTGAATCTTAGGAGGAGGGTTAACTACATTTGGAGCTATTTTATTCCTTAAAGGAATAGCTCTTCTAAATGTAATTTCCGGTTTACTCGGTAAAATTTTAGTAAGAGTGGAATCCGCCATAAGAATTTTCCAATTGTTCTTAATAATCTTTGTAACACTTTTATATTGAGATGAAAAAGTCGTGACAAAAGGACAAATCTTAGAAGGTTTTGGTTCTATATTATTATTAAGCATCTTGTCCCTGTCCATATTGGCAATCGATGTTAAAGTGCATAAGAGTGAGGATTCATCATAACCTTTTTCGATGAATCTCTCCTTTAGTATATCAGCTTGAGCAAAATATGTGATCTTATGGCCAACAATATGGGAATACCAATTATGGCCAACAATATGAAAATATTAACTATACACAACCTCCCCCAAATGATCCCAATTACCATCATACGGGATGGAGGGATGATAACTATACACCGGTTCATTTTTTAGAAGAGGGCAGGGTACGCAAAAGAAGTACCCAACCAGAGGAAAGAGAGGAGGTAAGAGGGTTAATAAACCCAAAAAAACGGAAAATGTAAAAGGAAAGGGGATTTTTAATTTGAGTAACACCACATTATTACCCCAAGAATTGAACTTACTTGATAGAGGTTTGAAATTCGCACCTGAGAACAAACTCAACAAATTTCAAACTTATATCGATGTGCAAAAGTTTGTGAGGCAGGTATCTCTCAAAAAATATTTTTTGAATAATCCTATAGAGCGTAATTATTCAAAGGGGGCACATAATTCTAATTTAAGGAATGCCTCATTATACAACCCTCCCCCACAGTCTCAAAACTATGTCAACACCTTTAAGGAAATGGTGTTGAAGGATCTTGCTGCAATTAAAATTAAGGATAACTATAAGTATGACTATACAAGAATGGCTATTAATTCCCTTTTGAAGAAAAAGGATTTAGTCATACGTCCAGCCGACAAGGGGGGAGGTGTAGTAATATTGAATAAAAATGACTATATGCAGGAGGTATATAATATACTAAATGATAAGAATACTTATCATCTACTACAGAAGGACCCTCTAAAACAATATAAAAAATCGCTTAAATCTCTTATTAATCGAGGTTATGATGACCACATCTTAAATAAGAAAGAGAAAGATTTTTTATGCCCCACTTGTCCGAGACTGCCGATTATGTATATACTTCCTAAAATACATAAAAATCCCATTCATCCTCCAGGGAGACCGATCATTAGTGGGTTAGGTTCTTTATGTTCTAAGGTAGGACAATATATAGACCATTTTTTACAGCCTCTAGTCATTAAAACTCCGTCCTACCTTAGAGACACCAAGCAGGTTCTTCAGGATATTAAGAACCTAACTGTAGAGCCTTCCACATTTTTAGTAACGGCGGATGTAGCATCATTATACACGAATATTAAGCATGATGATGGTATACAAGCAGTTGAATTTTATTTGAATGATTATAGTGAAATGCCTGCCTCACAGAAAGTTTTTATCTTGGATCTTTTACAATTCGCAATGACCAGAAATTACTTTTGGTTTGACGGTAAATTTTATCTACAGACCACGGGTGTCGCAATGGGAGCAAAGTTTGCTCCCAGCCTGGCCAATCTATTTATGGCCAGGTGGGAGGAAGATATCATTTATTCTCGTGACTGGCCCGAATTGTATTTTTACAAAAGGTATATCGATGACATTTTATTGATTTGGAAAGGGGACGAGCAGGCACTTATTAATTTTTTTATTACTTTGAATAATAACACTCAAAATATCTCATTAACATATGAGTATAGCACAGTGAATATTAATTTTTTAGATTTAACACTAATGAATTACGAGGGAACCATTACCACCAAATCCTTTTTTAAGGAAACAGATCGCAATGGTTATATTCCGGTTAATAGCTGCCACCATCCGGCATGGCTCTCTAACATTCCTAAGGGCCAGTTTTTGAGGATCCGTCGTAATTGCACTGATCTGGACACATATTTTGCTCAAGCTGATATACTAAAGGAGAGATTCATCGAAAAAGGTTATGATGAATCCTCACTCTTATGCACTTTAACATCGATTGCCAATATGGACAGGGACAAGATGCTTAATAATAATATAGAACCAAAACCTTCTAAGATTTGTCCTTTTGTCACGACTTTTTCATCTCAATATAAAAGTGTTACAAAGATTATTAAGAACAATTGGAAAATTCTTATGGCGGATTCCACTCTTACTAAAATTTTACCGAGTAAACCGGAAATTACATTTAGAAGAGCTATTCCTTTAAGGAATAAAATAGCTCCAAATGTAGTTAACCCTCCTCCTAAGATTCAGTTTTTTAATAGTCTAATGGGCTTTTTTCCGTGTAACAAATGTGTTATCTGTACTTGTAGCAATTATAGAAAGAGGAGAATTGATCAATTTGTCTCCACTTCCACTAATAAACTATACAGTATTAAAAGTTTTATAACATGTAATACTAAATACGTGGTATATTTACTCCAATGCCCGTGCTCTAAACAGTATATAGGCCGTACCACAAGGAGGCTGAGGGACCGCCTACGGGAACACGTGTACAATATTAAACGTGGATTCAAAGAGCATTCTCTTTCGAAACATTACAGACTTTGTCATAATAGAGATCCGACATCCCTTAAATTCACGGCCATAGACGTTGTACACCAGCACTGGAGAGGTATTAATAAGAAAAAGGCGGTCTCTCAGCTTGAGACAAAGTGGATATTTGAGATGGGATCTATGTATCCTAGAGGATTGAACGTTGATATAGATATCAACTGTTTCATAGATAATAGTTGAGGTTTTGAATCCGTTTTTTTAGCCTTACTATTATTCCTTCATTTACATGCTATACTTAAATTTTACACTTTTTTGTGCCGTTTATAACTCATCCCCAATTCTTGATATACCTTTAAAATGCTTACATATATATATATATTTTTTAATTGGGCTTGGATGCGTTTTGGTCATTGCGATTTTTATAAGTACATAATTTTTAGGTTAATAACTATTTGAGAATAAAAAATGTTTTATGACATATTAGCATATTTTATATTAAATATTTGTGTATTTTATTATGCTTAATATGACATGTTTTAAGAATGGATATTTATTCTGACATGCGTTTTTAAACTATGTATTAATTTATATTAATTTGATTTCATAATAATGTGGGTGCCACCAATATCATTCAGTTTACCATTAATGAGGTTTTTATGTGTTTATGCGGAGCTACTATCTATAATAACCTTTGTATTTTTATAATGGGATCCCGCACATGCGCAGTGGTTGGTCTGCGGCGGTATTTGTAAAACCCAATTTAAATCAGTGGGTTTACAATATATTCGGTCCTGGGTGCTCCTCACTAAAGAATTTTTGTATTTGGGGACGCTTCTTTTGTATATTTACATTTAGTTCCCCTGGTGATTTAGTGACACTCACTTGTAACTTAAATATGGCGCCCGCGCATGTGAGATGCGATTGGTCTTTGACAAAATGGCGCCCGATACGGGGACATATCTCTAATGAAAAATGGCGCATCCGTACTGCGCATGCGCCATTTACGATACTTAATGGACGCTGTCAGAAACAGACGCTGAAGCTTTCCCCTTTGATGATGTGCGACTAGCACGAAACGCGTCAGTGAAGGAGCTACAGCGTCACTATCTCTCTGTCACCGGCACAATGGAGGTCCCGGTGGCCATCTTTTAAATTCACCTCATGGTCAGTGTGTGTTTTTTTCCCTTTTATCTGTATACTGTGTGGAATAAAGTCCAAACTTTTTGAAACGGTATCACGCTATTGGTCTCCCTTTTTTTGTGGCCCTTGGTGAGTCACTTATCACCTATAGAGCCACCTAAGGGAGAGACCGTGGATTGTCAGCTATACAACAGGGGAATGAATATCTGGCCTGACCTGACCTTTAGAAACAGTCGGTGGATTTGGAAAAGAGTTCATCTTTAAATGCGCAGTTAAACTGTGCATCTGGTGAGTGCACAGCTATATCTTTTCACTATCACCGTGTGGAAGAAGCACTTTTTGAAGGATTGTCACCAAAGACTGTTTTGCACTGCATGTCACTCTGTTTGTGACAGGATATTTATGGTTTCTTAGTAGTCACCAATCATTACACATACCTTGGATATTTCAATATAACCATAACTGTGATTCAGTATAATTATAATTGCGATACAGCGCCGCATCCTTTATATTCATATACTGTATTTGTATGACAGCTCTGAAATGACTGCAAATTCTTGTTGCCTGCCTCAGAAGATCCTGTAAGCCAGTGTTCCTATCCAGGAAGCACCCCACCACCTAGTTGAAGATGTGTGCCAGGCAATGCATGTGTTTGTACTTTCTCTGCTGAAGAGTGAACAGCAGTTTGGTGACCTTTTCAACATACAACCATTCCTGGCACAAGATGGCATGGGGTTAACACCCCTGGGCCTTCCCCTGCAGAACTGACAGATTCTCTTCCCCAGTGTGGCTCCTGTCTCCTAAGGATCCTAACTGCAACACTGCATGGCATGATTTTGGCTGAGCCATTGCATAGCTTCTTGAACAATTGCGGGTAAATGGTTCACGAAAAGACAGAATGTAGGAGAAGGAGGAGTAAAAGAAGGTGACTGTGCTATCACCATTACCAGCTGTAAGGACATGGGCAGCACAACTTGCTACAAACGTTTGCCTGGCTGTCAACAGAGTTACCCAGTGGGAAATGAATGACATATAATGACCCTGCCCATACAACGTGGGAAACATGGAAAATGGTGACCGGTAATCTGCCACTGTGGTACAGTACAGGTCACATTTTTACAAAAGGGGACTGAATTCACTAGCCAAAAAGACAGGTACTGTAATGTTTCTAAGCTGGCATTGAACAGCTTGGCATGGGAGTGGCTGGGGGTGTCTTTCTTCTTCCATTCCAGCAGCTAGGGCAGAGAAACTTGCCTACAATTGAACATGGCAAGGTAGGGTTGGCAAAATTAAGTAAGGTTGCAGCCTACGCTTGCGCCTACAGTATGTGGCACCATGCAGCACCATGCTTCCCCTCTTCCCCTTGGAAGAGGCATGAGATACACCTCTGACACCCCTTTAATGATCTTCATCTTTGTTGCTGGAGGCTGCTGATGGGTCATATAGTAAGTTGGAGAAGAGTTAGAAAGAAAGTAGTCTCTAACTACACGTGGTAGTAAGCTGTAACTGCGGGAACATCTGTGCCAATTGGATCTCCCTGCCTGTTGTCACCTCCTTTTTGCTCTTATTGGTCTCCTCCTCAACTGAAGATGCAGTTATTTGCTGCACATCCTCTTGCAGCAAATGGCTGATCTATATATAATAATGCCAGGATAGGTGACACAAAATAATTGTATAAACATATAGCTGCTCTGTTTGCTGACGTAAAATCATAAATTCAAATGAACACAAATTATGCAGTACATTCAGTGCAACAACCCATGTGCCAACTCAAAACATGCTAATAGTCCACTTCAGCAACAAATGTGAAGATATATAAAATCTTGTGATGCGCAGACTACAAGTGCCAGCAATCCTTATGGTGATTGTGCTCATTTACCAACATAAACTCTATCAGTGTACTGGAACATTAGACCCCCAATAATTAAAGAGTTCTAAAGCTCTTAGTGGTAAACTCAGCCCAATGGTCACCTGGTCAAGCCACCGCTAGAACAGCCAACTTTTTGTCTGTCTCCAGGAGTGTAATAGTTAACTGCTGCACAATATTACATATAGCAATTTGGCATGCCGTTCGTCCTGGTGCATATGTGTGATGGCATCACACTCCTTTGCATGCTATAAGTGTATAGCATGTCCACTGCCAAGAAAAGCACATGTGCCCAACCTCTAGATGCTGCACCCAATCCACCTCTTTGGCCTTTGGATACGGATGCTGGCCACCCCCCCCCCCCCCCCCGATAGCTGCACAAGAACCACTTCTGCTTATCCATTTGGGACTCCCAGACATGATATGGTTATCATGGGGCTTATTCCCTACTTTTATTAGCAGCTATGGCAAGAGCTGTTTGGACCTTGAAGAAGGGCACACCCTGAAAGCTTGCCCAGAAAATGTGGATGTTAGTGCAAATAAAAAAAGATCACTGACAGTACTCAATTGTTCTTGTTGCAAGTGCAATAATACAGCTACAATCTCCTCAAGCGTGAATATTTACAAAGCTACTTCTGGTTGAGGTGAAGAGGAGGGCAGATGAGGTCACAATCTCTGCCTCAACCACTCAGGTAAAGCTTTGCGTGCATTCGCAGAATGGGTTGATTTACTAAAGGCAAATAGACTGTGCACTTGCAAAGTACAATTGTATTCTGCAAGTGCAGTTACTCCAGAGCTTAGTAAATAAGGTAAAGCTTCCCTTTGCCAAGAACACCTAATCACATGCAAGGAAAATAAAAGAACAGCATTTTTGCTTGCACTTGATTGGATGATGGAAGTCAGCAGAGCTTCTGCTCATTTACAAACCGCTGGAGCAACTGCACTCGCAGAGTGCAACTGTACTTTGCAAAGTGCACAGTCTAATTGCCTTTAGTAAATCAACCCCAACATTTCCTATGAATGAATAAGCATAGTTCAGCCTGACTCTGGATGTCAGGGCTGTCTTTTCAAAAGGGCACCCCTAGGCATTGTCCAGGGGCCCCAGTTGAACATGGGGCCCCATCTGGGCCAGTCAGATCTACAGGGATGCTGCTGGCAGAGTAACTAACTGAACTTTTGTCAAGTGTCTCGACGCACATCTGTTGCCCTGCTTAATCTCCAAGTTGTCATCATTGCCAATTGCTGGTCTCAGTGGCTCCACCCACCACCACACCGGGAGTCCCTGGAGTTTGTGCCTGAGAATGGGTGCATTGTTACTGTGCTGTGCCAATCCTGTTAGTCAATATCTCACTCACACAAATCCTGTGAGTGAGATATTGAGATACATAGGATTTGGAGTGTACAGCACATGGCTGCACTGCAGTATGCTGCATTTTATCACAGAACACCATACCAAATAGCATGGCAATGTACACCAATGCAGCACATCTCACTGTTGTTTATTGTCGTGAATGAAGTGTGTGTTTTGTATACACTTCAAATAAAGTTTGTATTAAAAAAAGGGAGCCATGTAGGCAGGTGCAGTCTCCTCTCTCCACTGCAGGTAGTGCTCAACTGCAACGGCATTGCATGAGGAGAGAAAGTCAGGAGTAAACTGTTCCTATATGGTTTCCTAGGTCACTGGAGAATCGATCTGGTTGAATGCTGCTGCCCCATCTGATTCTGGTAGACATCTTGGGTCAGGCAGAGTCTATTTAAGACCCTGGCTCCTGGGTTTGGTGTACATTTCTGCCAGTGGATAGGATAGGGACAGATCACTTGTCTGTCAGTGAAAGTGACTAGCAGCAGGGACAGGCTAGGGATAACCTTCTTAGAATCCTCCTGCTTGGGTGCAGACCATCCAGGCTGCATTCTGCCCTCAGGGACAGACGCTGTTATCGCACTCAAGGACTGTTTGGTTCTACTTTGCCTAGACATACTGTGGGTGTTCCCAGTGGAGTGCCTTCTCACTAGTTTGTATCGTTCAATTTTCTTATCAATTTAAATTTTGTTTAATAAATCTATTACATTGAAGATGCCTGATGTAGGTGAAATGCGTAGAAGTGTAGCAGTAGCACTTGACATCACATCCGATCCTTCCAGTAATGTAACTTTCTGTTGGTGGAACGCACATCGGTTTGGACAAGTGGAGCTGCGGCGTTATATGTTGTTTGTCTATGCTGGATATACTTTGTGTCAGTATCAAAGGTACTATCAAATATCAGTTTATTTTATGGTGGTTTTAAGAGGACTTTTTATCCTAATAAATTTGTTTGCACAATGATGGTTGTTTTTTTGATCTTGGAAAAATTTCCATATGAGGTATGAGGAGGAAATTTTATGCATGATCCATTACATCAGTGGCATAGAGAAGCATTGTGGATGAAATGGATTACAGACGCTTTTAGAAAAAATAAATGGGTCATGGAGCTCTGTTGAGTGCATGAGTGGTATGAATCACTAGGAGGTCACCTCACTGAATAAGTTGTGGTTTATTGAGTAAGTTTAGCATGGAGTCACATTAGCATTGATCCATGCCTACATATGAAAACATCAATTACCATACAAATGTTACATATCGCCACAAACACCACAGTGAGAGCAATAATTCTAGGGCCATTATTCATGGTTAACTCTAAACTGATAACCTGCAGGGGCTTTTACAGCATTGCCTAAGGAAAATATAAGGTACCAAAGCTTGTCACCATTTCACGAGCAAAATTTTAGGCCCTGACATGTTAATTATCTATTTACTTGGTGTAATATTTTAGCTGAATATTTTACCAAAAAATAATATATCGTATTTGAGTGCCCTAGGATTAACTTTAATGTATTTTACTGAAATGTTGTGTTTCATAAACCTTTGTACTAATATCATGCTTTATTTTATTCTTGATAGTGTCCGCTTTCAGAAAATATAAACCTGTATATATTGTATATTTATATAGGTTTGGGGGTTTAAACTAAAATATTTTTTTTTAAATGTGCGCAAAAAATACTTTGATAATTCCAAGACCCTGACCAGTAATGTGTAAGCAGAAGAGTAAATTGAATGGAATCGCTGTTCCTAAAGATCATCTGTACTGTGCAGGATGTGCTCAAGTGTCAGGAAGGGCATGCCAGTAGATAAGATGGCTCCTCTGGACAGACTTTCTGCATCTTCACAAGCTAATCCATATTCCTTCTCGTGGACATAGAAATAGGATGCATGCTTATGCATATGCGCACACCCAACTGTGTGTGTACCTGTGCACATATATGTGCACATCATAACGCTCTCATGCAGTCGTGACAAAAGTTGGCACCAAATGTGCTATTTAATCTGTGTCAGTGATCAGGATCGGTGCTGCTTTGTCTTCAGTCTTCTGTGTATCTTGGGAACCTGTGACTCCTCATCCTGACTCCAGTTGTTGACCTGGCTTGTCCTGACTACTCCCAGAACTCGGCCTGGATTGGCCTTGGCTTGTATTCTGACCTCTGCTTCTGCCTGCTCCATCTACTACTGTAGCACTGATTGGCTCCTGAGCCAGCTTGTACCCTGACCATGCTTTTGCCTGTGCCTCTGAACCTGATCTGCCCTGTGTATGACCCGGCCTTCCTGACGCTGCTACTCTTCCTGTGGTCAACAGTACCTACCTACCATCCTGCTGCACCTACTGTTCTACACTCTAATATCAGTACATGCCTTGCCTGCCTGCTGTTGGCAGTACCAGTCTGCTTCAGTCTGCTGCCCATCAACTGTCTACCAGCTCGTCTGCTTCACTGGAGATCACTGGTGACTTCTTATGCCTGGTGTGGATACCTGGTCTACTACTAGCAAAACTTACAGGCTCTCATGTCACTCTGCACTCCTGTGCTCCTGTTCACACTATCAGAGGCCCCGAGTCAGAAGTGTAAGAGAGGCCTTCCTCATCATTTCAGGTTTTGCTACCAGGTGCATGAACTAACCAACAACATGGCCTACAGACTCCGTGCACCTCAAAAAAAGATATAGTGGCAAAAGAAAACTGTGTAATAAATTTTTAATTTGAAAAAAAAGAAAAATGCTACCCAACAGCACAACATACTGTACACATAGGGGAGCAGTACAGGGTATGGAGCACCATAAAAGTTTTCTTTCAAAAGTTTTCTATCTTTGCGAATATATGAGTTATTTTATGTGGACTTTTTATATACAAAATTGCTTTGCTGGCACTCACTGTAAGCCTTCCAACAAAGAGGAAAAACATATTGAGTTCTCTACATAACTTTCATTTAATGCTTCCTGGTAAGCTGTGATTAGATGGAGTGGTAAGAATTCTACATTCACATCATTACTGCGCATCACTGGTAAATAACAAATCTAGAAAGGAGAAAGAAAGAACAGCCATCTGTCCCTCTAAACAGTTATCTCCACGCCATCTGCCTCTATATACTGGGAAATGTTAAGTGATTATCCTTAATATCTGGCTGAAAGGAGTCCATTGTGGAGAAGGGAGAGTTAACAAATGTGGGTCATTGCTCTTTTCATACAGAAATGGGGAACACATATTATTGTTATGATATGTCAGTCCTGTGAACATGTGTACATAAGCAATCAGTTGGGTTGATTGAATGAACACCAGGAACAAATGTAAGTGATTAAAATACAAAAAATAAGCAAAGATAAAAAAAAGAAAAGAAAAATTATATGTAGTACTGCAGGCAAATCACAGTATTACTGAAAAAATACAAAATATACCAAGCCTCATGTGAAACTGAAAGCAGATGCATGTTATTTATGATTGACCTAGGGCAGCTTTTCATCTCTCTTCCTCAAAGATGAGACAGACTTATTTATTGTACCAGTACTTGTATCAGTAAAAGCAGAAGAAAAAAAAAAGTTAAATGTATGTATGCATATCTCCCAACTTTCTGAGATGGGAATGAGGGACACCTATAAGTAAAGGTATGTATTTATAGGACACAGCCCCTGTCGCGCCCCCCTTGCAAAGATATTTAATACGCAAAAAATGATTGTTTAAACCCACGAGTGCTTTTTTACCACTACTATTCCTTTATATTGACTTTTGAAATTCAAAAATGCAACAATTTAGAAATTGGATGAAAGGTTTAACACTGTAAAACCCTTTTTGATAGAAAAATAATGCAGTTTTAATACAGGTATATACAGCACACCAAAATCAGGAACAAATGAAGAAGAAAGAGGTACAGAGGGACTTCGAAATGAGGGATAATAGTCCCTCAAAATCAGGGACAGTTGGAAACTATTTGTATAGATGGATTCACAGATGGACTAATGGATGGAAACTTAAAATTAAACTATGTTTTAATTAATATTGCTCTTAATATTGTGCAACCAGGCTGGGAATTGAGAGTCCTGCCTGAAATAAACCTTTTTTAAATGGATAAATATGCATTAAATATGCAATTTTAATAAATAAAAAATTCTAGAACATAATTGTAATCAAAAGAAAAAAATGAAAAATCAGCTATTAATAGGTAATATTTTCATTAGATAATCAATTATATCAATCTCAGACCAAGCATTTGTTATTTTTTAATTGATGAGCACATGTTGTAAATAGGTAAAGATTACAGGAACAAGAGCAATGAGATCCATTTATTAAATAGTAGAGACTGTTAACTTAGGAAAGTAGATGTTCACTTAGCTCAGTTATTAAGGTAAAGCTGTGTTTACTTTGTATAGCTACGAATAAGGGAAAATTATTAAAAAAAACAAAACAAAACAGACCAAACAAAACAAAAAAAATGATTTTGCTTGCATTCAGTTAAATTACTACGGTGAACATGACTTTATCTTTTTTACTAAGCTAAGTAAACCCTCCCTTTTTGCCATATTTGTTTCTGTTGAAGAACAGATGTCAGTAAATGTCAATAAATGTTTTTCAGTTAGTGAATGTACATTACAAACAGGGGGAATGGCTCCTGGCAAATGTGATGGCAAAACCTTTACATACATTGTTTATTTTACTATTTAATATATAGAATGGGCACAGACAGATTTAGGGATTCCTATAAATGGCCATGAAAGAGCAGATCTCTCATTGAGAAAGGTAGGCAGTTCAACTTGTTCAATATGCTGCTTTAACTTTACAATTCAGGCAAGGAATGACTTTGACTCATCAATATTAAAATGCCTACTTACTTTCTGTGAAGAGAAAGAACACAATTACACAAATGATCTCTACGTGTAAAATATAAAAAGATCAATTACACTGTTCAACAAGTAAAAAGTTTTGGGCATAAAATTAGCTAATCTTACATAATTTTGGGGTGCTGAAAACGAAAATGACCCTAAAAAATGTTGATTGGCTCTAGTTTCCATGATATATTCACCCATCTAATGATGTAAGCCATTCAAAATTATGATGCAACTTCAGCTGCATATTGCGCAATTGATACTGGTGACCAATAGAAAATTGCATGTATACTGAGATGATGCAATATTAGCCTTTAATTGCATCACTTCACTGCATAAAAGCTGCAGTATCTGTAGCTGATTGTAGTTCGACAGCGTCTTTACATTTCGTTTTATGCTTATATAGACTACTCAGTAATGCCTCGAACTTGTGTGAATAAAGCAAATAATTTCTGCTATATCTGCGGTGAAATAACTTTTATCTCACAAAAAAGGAGGATAACAGGAATGATTAAGAAAGCCTACAACTTGTATTTTGGCTGCAAGATAGGAGACCAGGACAAGAGCTGGGCACCACATATATGCTGCAATTCTTGTGGGACGGCACTGGAGCAATGGTTGAATGGAAAAAAGGCATCTATGCCTTTCGCTGTGCCAATGATTTGGAGAGAGCCAACAGATCATGTTAGTAATTGTTACTTTTGTATGGTGCCTCCAATTGTAAAAGGGCTAAATAAGAAGAAAAAGTTATCTGTGCACTATCCAAATATTCCATCGGCAATACGTCCAGTTCCTCATGGAGAGGGGCTACCAATTCCTAAAGCACCAGAATCCTTCGTGGTTGAGTCAAGTGAGGAAGAACCTGAAGCGTGTAGTCACGTGCAGTTGTAAGAGATAGCCCTTTCCTCGAATACAAGAGAAAAGCCAAGAGAAGCAAAACCGACACAAACTGAAGACAAAACTAGTGAGAATCCTAAGTATTAAAATGATTCAACTTAGCTTATAGCTATAATTTTTCTTGGTAATCCTATGCAATATATTATGCCATTTAGGCTTTGTTATGTAGTCAATATCACTTGCTTTATATTTGTGGAAAGACATCTATCTATATAATTATTGTGCATTATGTAGTCATTACGCCTATAGTAGAAAACTTTCCGTTTACAGAAAAACTAGAGCCAATTGACAAATTTCATTGTTATATTTGAACTCAGAATGTGAAATTCATTAAGAAATGGATCCTTTTGTTTCCAAAACTGGCAAAAAATAAAAATTTGTTGAACAGTGTTATGGTTCACAATGAAGGTGATGCATTTAACCTTGAGAGTAGAAAGTGAAAATGATTGGAGTGACCAGTCATATATCTTGATTAGTCTTGTCAAAATGCAAGAGCTGAATGGGGCCTCATTGCTCCCATTGCTTTCATCACTTGCAAATATTTGTCTACATATGTCTGGTCTAAATCCCTGTAAGTGTGCTACTTTCATTTTCAAAGTTGTACTACTAACTACCAGTCAGACAGTTAGAATTCTGAGCATTTTAGTCATTGATCAATATACATTTATTACATATATATATATATATATATATATATATATATATATATATATACACACAGTTGTGTTGAAAATAATAGCAGTGTGTTGAAAAAAGTGAATAAAGCTCAAAATCCTTCCAATAGCTTTTATTTCCATACACACAAATGCATTGGGAACACTACACATTCTATTCCAAATCAAAACATGAAGAAAAATATATCAAATTTGTGTTGTTCCTCTAAACAACTCTTCAAGTATTCTGATGTATTCAAACTGATCCATGATCCCTGGTATGTGATAAATAGGCCCAACACCGTAGTATGAGAAACATCCCCATATCATGATGCTTGCGCAACCATGCTTCATTGTCTTCACAGTGTACTGTGGCTTGAATTCAGTGTTTGGGGGTCGTCTGACAAACTGGCCTTGATTCACTAAGATGTGAGTGTATTAGCAGAGACTGACCATTCAGGCAGACTCCGGTCAATCAATCAGTCGTCTGACCAGTGTCTAGCAAGCTCATTGACGAGCGTCTACTGACTACTTTGCTATCACTAAATGTGGTATCCTGTCTGGCACATTTTTAGGTGCAATACCGGATATGTTCGCTAGATGGCTCACAAGCGCGGGCTTTATTAACATTGGCGTTCTTATGATGGCAAGAGAATTCTTAGAATGTAATAAATAGTACACCTGTATTAGAATTTTCTATATTCTTCTTTCTTTTCTTGCTGTGTCTCCAAAATGATCAGGAAACTAATGCATTTACTAATGAATGTCATACATTCTGTACTCAAATGTTAAACATTTTCACACTTATATCTCAAATAATTTATATACTTCTAATTTCCCAATATAATTATATATCTTCATTCTCTTTAATCACGTAACTATTCTATGGTAAAGACAAGTGCAGCGCTATAAATGCATGTGATCAATAATGAACGCATGTAAAAACCAAAAAGTGCAAAGAATTGCAACAATGATGTAATATTGTAAATGGTGCTAAAATAAGTTCATAGAATCATTCCTGAATAATGGAATGTCCTTCGTGTGAGAGTACCAACTCAGAGAGTGCCTATGAATGGCACGTGTGGTCTCTCCGTGACGGACAGTAGTGCATGAACTTGTGAAAGGTAAACCACCCTTGGGACTGGTCTACACTCACCAGAACAAAAGTATTAATGTGTATGGGTTATACACATCACACATCTGGGGGTGCAGCGGTATGCTGGCAGTTATGGGTTAGTCATCCAGCTCCATCCATCCATCCATCAGGGTGGGTGCCCAAATGGTCCTGGGGAGGAATTAGCTCAGCCACAGGAGCCAGAAAGGTGCTCAATAGTGTAGTACACTGTCACAGGGGTGGATGACCTTTCACGAGTTCATGCACTACTGTTCGTGGTTATATTTATCTTGTGTAATACCATTTTACTAGTCTATATCATTTGACCAGCACTCGCTTTATCATTTTTAAACAATGTAACTATTCTACATTATAGCTCAAACTGTGTCTCCCACAGTGGTTTAGTGGTTAGAGCTCAGAACTTACAGCACTTGGGTCATGGGTTCTAATCCCAGTCTTGGCAACATCCCAAAAAAATGGAGATCAATTTTCTGGGTTGTGGCAGGAATATTGATCAATCAATTATGATTTTGCCTAATGACTAGAAAGTGGATGAATGTTACTTGCGTACTGTTCTTCTGCCAATTAGGAAATGTGCAAGTTTCATGCCGTGTATATTTCATTGTAACTTTTTCTCTTTTAAATCTGTCTCCTTATACAACTTGACCCCCTCCCCCACCCCATCATCACCTGTCCCATATGCAAATCTATGGATCACCGCCCCACTCTTTAACTATCTATTTACTGATCAAGTGAATGTGTCTCATTTTCTATCAGCTACAGTTCAGATCTCACATTATTATACAATTGCTGATTGTATCTCACCACTAGTCTGATTGAATTCACAATTCCTGGTCAGTCCTGTTCCCTGACCTCTAATAACCTTTAGGGCCAGTTCACACTACATGTGTTTCAGTTGCTTTTTCAGCATCACGAACAGAAAGAAGGTTATATGGTTGTCAATGTCATAGTTCACATCAGCGCTTGCATTTTCAATGCATTGCAGGTGCTGTAAACAAAGTTGACCACGCTGCATTGTTTCTGCACAGAACTGTACTGGAACACATTGAAACGTCCTTGAATGTACTAAAACGCACATGTCCCTAACTACATTGAATACAAAGAAAATAGAAAAAAATAAGTGGAAGGGATACAAAAATGCAATGTAAACATGTCCAAAACGCATCCAAAATGTACTGGAACACACTAAACATGCATGCCAAAAGGGCATGAAAAAAACCCATCAGGAACACATCTAGACTGTTTCTATAGTGTGAACCAGCCCTTAGGACTTGTTCACACCATTGGTGGTGCAGAAACGCATGCAAGAACACACATTTTCCAGCACAGCAAAGAAATGCAATGCCCTATGTAGATGTGCGCAGGTACCATGATGAAAACGTTGTTGCACCTACACACGTCTATTAAAAACAGCCCCATTCACAGCCACAAATACGCATGGCACCACACTACTGTGCGGTTAGGTGCGACACACTTGGAAAATAACATAAAAATAAGCCAACATGGCTAAAACATATCTTGAAAATATGGGGACTCTGATATCCGGCGACAGTCCGTTCACGAAAGAGAAGCAATTCTGCACCCCTAAAACCAACATAGAGGAAAGGGATGGTCAAATTGCTGTGCTGCTTCCAAACCACCTCTGGCATGCCAGGGTCATTATGCAGGTCCTCGGTGCCAGTTCTTGCCTGCGGCCACAAAATATCCACTGGCCACAAGTGAAGGTGAGTGGAGGACGTGAAGGTGGATTTCTACCAGCTTCAACCGCAAGCAGTACCACTCCTGAAAAATGAGAGCAAATAATCATTGACACGTCATCATGACAGTCAATTCTCAGTGCAGGCTATCTAGAGTGTCTTTCCTTTTTAACCATTTCAAGAGTTCAAGGAAACATTCTTGGAGCATCTACTGTGTTTGGAAAGGCCAAAGGTCCCCCCCTCCCCCAGGCACACTAATGCTTATGCAGGCCATAGACGGGGAGAAAAACAGCCGATTTTTCTTTTAAAAAATGAAAAATCGGTTGTTCAAGCGGCCGATGTTACTAGCAATGGTAAAAAAAAAAAATCGTCCGATTTTCATCCCGTCTACAGCCGGCAAAAAGTGTCCCTGCAGAGAGCTTTGCTATTTCTTTGACAGTTCTTTGACATTTATAGCGGTTGCAACAATGTATTTGTATCCATTTCGGATACAGATGTTTTTATTCGGAAACAAATAGATACAATGTTGCAACCGCTGTAAATGTCAAGGAACTGTCAAAGAAATAGCGGAGCTCTCTGCAGGGACACTTTTTGCCATACTGGAATTCCTCTCATTTTTCATCCTTCTTCTTCCTCTTCTTCTTCATCATCATCCTCTTCTACTTCTTCTTCATCATCATCCTCTTCTTCTTCATCATCATCCTCTTCTTCATCATCATCCTCTTCTTCATCATCCTCTTCTTCTTCTTCATCCTCTTCTTCTTCTTCTTCTTCTTCTTCTTCTTCATCATCATCATCCTCTTCTTCCTCTTCATCATCTTCTTCTTCATCATCATCCTCTTCTTCCTCTTCATCATCTTCTTCATCATCATCATCATCCTCATCATCTTCTTCATCATCATCATCATCCTCTTCTTCATCATCATCATCCTCTTCTTCATCATCATCATCATCCTCTTCTTCTGCTTCTTCTTCATCATCATCATCATCTTCTTCTTCTTCTTCTTCTTCACCATCATCCTCTTCTTCCTCTTCTTCTTCTTCTTCATCATCCTCTTCATCATCATCATCCTCTTCTTCTTCATCATCTTCTTCATCATCATCCTCTTCTTCATCGTCTTCTTCTTCATCATCATCCTCTGCATCATCATCCTCTTCTTCATCATCATCATCCGCTTCTTCTTCATCATCCTCTTCTTCATCATCATCATCCTCTTCTTCTTCTTCTTCATCCTCTTCTTCTTCATCATCTTCTTCTTCATCATCCTCTTCTTCTTCTTCTTCATCATCATCCTCTTCTTCCTCTTCATCATCTTCTTCATCATCATCATCCTCTTCTTCTTTTTCTTCTTTTTGTCTTCCTCTTGCAGGTCACTGCTCATGTGCAGATTTTTTATCAGTAAAAAATCGGCCGATTTGCCCATCATTGCCGCGAAAATCGGCCGATCGGCAAATTCGGACGTTTTTTTTCAAACTTTACCGAAAAAAAAAATCTGCCAAAATACCGAAAAACGGCCGAACAAATAGCCCACTAACGATCCGAAAATCGGCCGATTTTATTTTCGGCCGAAAAATCGGCCGATTTTCGACCCATCTATGGCCTGCATAAGATATGGTGTGGCCCTAGGGTCAATGTGTGTTTAGAATACTTCCAAAATGCACATACAAAAACACTACATCCAAATGCATGTTGCATTTCTATAGCATGTTAAACAGAAGAATAACGCACTTCCATAATGTTAACATGCGCAAGTAAAAGTAGACAAAATCCACATCCTTTTATTCTGGCTTCACATACATGCATTGTGGTCTAACACCGCACTCCTGGGCAAATCACATGCAATTTGTGTGCGTTGCAATTAGAGACAAACATTTTGCACACCTCAAATTGCACCGCATCCGGGCCAAAAATGTGCAGGACCCTTTTTCAGGGTATGCACATGGGTGTGAACAGGCATGCCATCCAATTTGGCAAATCGCAATACGCTTTGTGTACCAATTTTGGTGTGTTGGTAACTTCACCTAGAAAGCCGCAGCAGGTGGCATGAAGGGGTTGCGGTTGTGATGCGGTGCAGCGCTTGCACAGAAAACACTGCAAATTTCACATCGCATCTGTGTGAAACCAGAATGTGCCAACATGTGGCTTGACAAAGCACAGTGGTCAGTGCAGATTATTTTCAATCCATGTTTTTTTACACTTTTCATTCACTGGTTTAACTCAGGTGATCGTTAATCACAATTATCTTCAGAGATCACATGCAGCCCCTCAACCATCTACATATATCTCTGGAAATCTATACAGATCTCCTTGAAAAAATGTCTCCTCTCTTCTTTGGAAAACAATTGTCCTCCACCTCATAAACAGGGGGACAGAGAAGACTTCTCCTTGATAACTAAAATCAGAGTAATTATCTGTGCTTAATAAACATACACCAATACTGCAAATGCATTGTACTGTCCAAGGCATTGCACACTAACGCATTGCACACTAGAAATGTCAAATGCGTTAGTGTGTACAGTGCATGAGTGTAAAATGCTTTAGTGCACACTGCAGTGTACAACGCATTGCACACTGTAATACACTGTACAATGTAATACCGTGTACACCCACACATTGTAGACTGTAATGCACTGTACACTGTCATGCAGGATGGAGCAACGCATTGCACACTGATACCGTGTACACCCACACATTGTAGACTGTAATGCACTGTACACTGTCATGCAGGCTGGAGCTACGCATTGCACACTGTGATACTCTGTCCACTGTCATGCAGAATCCAGCAACGCATTGCACACTGTCATACCATGTACACCAACACATTGTAGAATGTAATGCATTATACGCAGTATACATGTCCAGATATTCAAAGATTAGCCATGAAGGCCTAGCTGGTTACCTATTTGGCGACCGCAGATAGCCGAATAACGCTACACTGCATCCAGGCAGCTCTGGGAGGGCGCCATATGACATCCTGGCAGAACGCGCTCTCCGTGATTGCTGTGTCCTAAGGACACAGCTGATCACGTGATGTGGTAAAGGCCAATCACAGCGGCTTTTTACCATGTGATCAGCCATGTCCAATGACACGCTGATCACCGGGAAATGCATTTGCCGGGTCTTGGCTGCACTTTCATCACGCTGTCAGAATGTGTGGAAAGTACTGCCGAGAACCGGCAGTTATCAAAGAAGGGGTCGGCCCCGATGATCAGTGCCCACCAGTGCCACCCAACAGTTCCGCCCACCTGTGGCCAGCAGTGCCACCCACCAGTGCTGCCTCATCAACGCCCATCAGTGTTGCTAAATTACCAGTTTACCAAATGTTATAATATAAACAGACTTTTATTCATTATGAGCTATTTTGTGGTTTATCGAGCAAAAAGTTAAACACACAGCAGCAAGTCAATACCACCCAAAGAAAGCTCTATTTGTCTGAAAAAACTGATACAAATTTAAGATGGGTACAATGTGGCATGACCGCACAATTGTCATTCAAAGTGTAACAGTGCAGAAAGATGAAAATTGGCCAGGACAGGAAGGGGGTTGGAGTACCCAGTAGGCAAGTAATTAATATCATTGACCCATCAATACCCAGGAGCTAATGTACAGATAAGTAGCATGTGCACCAAGTGAGATTCTGCTAGGCCCCACCCACAAAATTACAATTACCTGTCCCTCACATGTTATAAACATATTTGCAATGGCCACACTTACTTTACATATAAGGATCATCTCCTCAGTTGAGAACTGTGCTCTCGCCATGTCCAAATGCCAATAAAGTTATCAAAATTTTCAACCAACACAAAACCTCCAACCACTTGTCATCCACTTACACTCCCCACAACCACTTCCGGGTGCGCGCGCACCAGATGATGGACTTCCAGGATAGCCGTTCATGCGCCATGCGGACACCTGTTTGGTGCTTATTTGTTTGCAATCGCGCATTTCTATGCACGGCTATGATAGCTTTCGCAAATGTGTGTTTCTTATTGATTTGTTTTTTTTAACCTTGGCTAATATTTGTTGCCAAAGGCCAAAAATCAACAAAGTGTGGATTATTTTATTACTGTAAATCGAATTGTAGAAAACCTGTAGCTGGCTGCACAGTGAATGTACATAACAATATTGTGGTGCAAGTGGGTTTTTTTTTTTTTTGGTTTTGAAAAAGCCAGTTTGCACACACTTGCATATTCACGCTCTTACAAGCTACATTTGAGCAGATTATATAAGTATACAAAGTAACTATTAAGGTTGTTCATATATTGAACATAAAATAAACACAAAAACATCGGTCAAACATTTATTGATCAAATATATCTTCATTTATTTGGTCAGCAGGAACAAGTAGGTACAGTCAATATCTTGGTGAGTCACAAAAATAGGATTCACGTGGCAAAAATAAAACACTCCTGCTCATAAGAGCTTACAATCTAAAGATACTTCTAGTGAACTGTGTGTGCTCAGGTTATAGCAGGAAACAAAGGGGAAGATGAATCAAGTAACATTTTCGTGCACATAAGATTTACTTACACACTTAGTATGAAGATCCATTCACAAAAAAAAGTCTTCAGATCAAAATATCAAGAAAACAAAGCATGTGAAAAAAAACCCCTCCCACCTCTACAAATCCCCTACACATACATTTGTCAGCAGGTTTGTCAGAAAAATGCATTGGAGTCTAAATAAGCAAGCAAAATTAAAACAAGAGCAGATTTTAAACAAAACGATTGACATGTGTGAGGCTTTCAATGCAAAGAGAAAAAACACAATCATTGTGCAATAACACACAAACACTTTACAAGGCCAAAAATATGCAAACATTTCCAGCCCACTTCCAAACACAGCCTGAGTGGTGTCTGGGGCAATTCAGCACAAAATCTCTTCTTCCCCCAAACCACTACAAGCAAGGACTTAGTCACAAACCACCCGGCCTAGTAACAGGCCAAATTACTCACTACTGCACGTCTTTATATAAGCTAGGTTGTATTTGGAGCGTGCCAAACAAGGCCCCACACCCAATGAAGCCTCACCCACCACTGACCTTAATTTGGTCAGTGAAAGTGTTTTCACCTGATGAATCCGCTTCCTACCTGCATTAACCCTTGGTATACAGGCCCCACAAATCAGAAAGATATATACAGTGAAATGTACGTGTGCAGCATACAACAGAACATTGAGCAGGGATGTGAAAGGGAACCTCAATTGGAACCTTTATTGCTACTATGGTCACAATTCCCTCCAGATTCTCGCATGAGTTAAGACAGTCACATGACCACATCTTGTATGCAATACTGAAAATGACAAATCGATTTGACTAGTATGGTGAATTTCCCATCAATTGGCAAAACACTCCAGAAATCAAACTTCACCAAACATTACACTCTGGGCAAAGCTGATTTACAAATCCTGCGACTTACAGTAAAATTGACCATTTCAATGCAATTTTCAAGACATCTGACACAGATCTCTATGCAAATTGCCACTAAAGTAGTACATGTACTACTATATACTACATACTATATACATATACTATATGTACTATAGAAATCAATGTTTGAAACACACCCATGTGGTCGCTCTAATAGCATACAATAGGGTGCGACTTTGCAGACTTTGCCTCTCTCTGTCAGCTCTTTGCTTGCCAAATCCTTCACAAAAGTGGATGGAGTGTAAACCATCATTATCAAATCTATTAGTGCTCCAGGCTCTTATCCCATTGTATGACATTCACATAAGGTGCAGCTTTGAAGGTGTTTCAACAGACAAGGCCTCATTCTAATTCACATTTTAGGGATCATTTAGACAGAAAGCAAAGATGATGCCAGAACATATATTTGAAGACAGCCACACACGGAGATCATGCTACTTCCTCACCGGGGTTGGGATTCAAACCGACAACCCTAGAGTTGTGAGGCAGTAGTGCTAACCACTAATCCACGGAGCTACATTGCTAATCCAGCCTGTATTTCTGTGCTGTGAATCAATCTTAGGTCCCTGGGCAAGGTCAGTATAACTACCAGATATCTCCAATGTGACACAAATGTTGTGCTATGTTGCCAATTCAGATGTATGTTGGTTCTATGTATCCCAATACAAAGGATTGCAATACTAATACAGGCGTACCTCGGTTTACCAATGCCTCAGGGAACGTCATATTTGGGGTACAAATGTCAAACCATTTCAGTTAATTGGTCTGTTTACAAATGTTTGAATAATTTGGTATGGGCATGTGGCCTGGTATGGTTCAGGAGGGGGGGAGGCGCTCGCTTGTCCCCCCCCCCCTTTCCTGACCTGCTGGGCTGCATGCTCAGATAAGTATCTGTTATGGATTTTGGGGGGTACCCCATGCTGTTTTTTATTTAATTTCAGCGTGGAGTTACCCCTTAACATCCATACGAGACCCGAAGGGCTTATTATGGATGAGAGGGGGGACCCCACGCCGGGTTTTTTACAAATTGTTTATAATTCCCTGCAATACTTTTACATCAACTGTCAGTGGGGAACTCCGCCGACGGCTGAAACATGAGCGCTGCATTGGTTTTCGCTACTAAAATGCTGCATGAGTTGATAACATAACTCATGCGGGATTGTAGGAGCGACAGCCATGTGTTAATGTTTCAACTGTCAGCGGGGTTCCCCACTGACAGCTGAATGTACAAAAAAAAAAAAAAGCGTGGGGTCCCCCCTCACATCCGTACCAAGCCCTTCAGATCTGGTATGGATATTAAGGGGGAACTCCACGCTGAAATAAAAAAAAACAGCTTGGGGATCCCCCCAAAATCCATACCAGACCCTTATCCGAGCATGCAGCCCGGCAGGTCAGGAAAGGGGGGGGATGAGTGAGCGCCCCCCCTCCTGAACTATACCAGGCCACATGCCCTCAACATGGGGGGTGCTTTGGGGAAGGGGGGCTCCCCCCCAAAGCACCTTGTCCCCATGTTGATGAGGACAAGGGCCTCTTCCCCACAACCCTGGCCGGTGGTTGTGGGGGTCTGCGGGCAGGGGGCTTATCAGAATCTGGAAGCCCCCTTTAACAAGGGGGCCCCCAGATCCCGCCCCCCCCTACGTGAACGAGTCTGCGGTACATGGTCCCGCAGACTTATTCACAAAAAAACTGTGGTGTAAAAAAAACACAGTACAGGGTCTTTGACAAGTCCTTTATTAAAACAATGTCCCCCGAAGTAGATCCAACGTCAATCACGGCGGCGGCGGCAGGGACCCGAAAAAAGAAAAAAAAAAAAAAAAAAGGTTCAGCTCCCGTCGGAGGCTTCCAGCCTCTACCATTTTAATTTTATCATGGTAGAGACAGCACCTTGTTAAATATATTTTACTATTGTGACCAAATATTGTATTAACACAATAAATGTTCTGATAAATCTAAATTTAAAGCATATTGGAGACATTAATTAAAATGTTAACAAAACAGTTTACCGTGCTTCTAGACAAAGTGATAAAATCACCCCATCTGTCCAAAATCTGGTCTAATGTGAGGTTAGACCTACACACAGAACAAATGCAGATTACAAACTTCATAACAGCAACACAGGAAAAAATAAAAGGAAAAGAAAACAAGTACTTTATATGTGAAGGTTTGAATAAATGTTAGTTATAGCTTCTTTTACCGCTGATTTTCACAACTTTCCTCAACAATCCGCAGTGGAAAGAGTGGTAATGAAAAAGAAAAGTAATCCTCTTATGGTGTTACTGTACCTGACAGCATGCATACTTGTGTTCCTATAAGATAACTGTATTTGCAGACTTATAATGAGGAAATAAAAGTAAACAAGTTTCCAGAGTTATATATATGAATGTATGTGAATTTCATAGCGTACAAAACACATGAAAAAACAACAACAAAAAAACAAAACAAAAGGTAACTTTCCATAAACATTGTAGTTAAAATTAAATCCCTATTCAGGCTCAAGTGCTACCATCCTGTGCTTCCTCCTGGAGACCTTCTGCATTACTTGCTTTTTTAATTTGTACTCTTTCATTTTTCTAAAGTCTTTAGGACAGTCGTGTTACATACAGGGTAATGTTTGGATCTTCCCATGGCAAGAGGCCATCCTCAAAATTACCAACTGACAAATAATGACATGAGGACTTCTCCTCAGTGGGTGGGGCTATGACGTCCTGCAGTCGTAGTATGTCTTCAGTCTTTTGCATTATTAACACTGGGTAACTGAGGGAATCCTTTGATGGAGAAGAGGTACAGCACCAGAAAAAAGGTAAGTATTACAGCCAACATGCATTTTTATTTTAAACATTTGGGGCTCATTTAAACAAAATGCCTAGAGTTGGGCTACAAAATTCCAGTGGAAGAGAGGAAATGCATAGCCTACCTGCACAAGGCTTTATACTTTCTTCCATGCACCAATATATCTGGCTTCCCTAAGGTTTATAACACAGGTCTGCCAAAAATTTTTTCTCAAGAGCTGTTTTGGTTATTCTACGTAATCTTTATGTTTTTTGGTGCGCTGAAGCTAAAAATGACCTCCATTTTGTCATAGGACATCACGTTTCCTGACAATTTAGGTAACTATGTTAAATAAGGCAATACCTCAAAATAAATGGAAATAGACTTATAAAATTAAAGTTTTATTACAATTTTTTCATGAAAATACTTTTTTGAACTGAAATGAGCTCACCTACACACACTAAACTTGATTCTTCTTCCCTGTGAGGCTCCTCTTGGTGCATTTACGCTTGTGAGTAGCATCTGGAATGTCTCTCTGAAGCATCCAACAGTAGTCTGCCATCATTGTAATGCTCCATTTTCCCTGGTATCTCCTTTCCATCTCTTTAATGTCTTGGTGGAATCGTTCACCTTGTTCTTCATTCACAGCTCCGACATTTTCAGGAAAGTAGTCAAGGTGGGACTGGAGGAAATGCACTTTCAAACTCATCAGGCAACCTAAAGCTTGAAATGCTTTCAGCATTCGTCCGATGATCTTTTTGTAGTGAGGATGTTTGTTATTGCCTAAAAATTTCTGTACGACTTCTTTAAATGCAATCCACCCTTCTTTTTGAGGATCCGTCATGGTATTGACAAACTCTTGATCAACTATAAGCCTTCTAATGTCTGGTCCGACGAACACACCTTCCTTCAATTTTGCCTCCGACAGGCCTGGAAACTTGGTGACCAAGTATTTGAAGCATTCTCCATCTCTTGGAAGTGATTTTACGAATTGCTTAATCAATCCCAATTTTATGTGGAGGGGTGGTAGAAGAACTTTATGGGAGGGTACCAAAGTTTCTTGGAGGACATTTTTTTCACCGACTGTTAGCACCCTTGGCTGCCAACTCTTCTTAGTCCAGTGATTTTGTCGGTCTTGACTGCCCCATAGATACAGAAAACAAGGGTATTTGGTATACCCAGCTTGTTGTCCGAGCAGCATGCACAAGACCTTCAAGTTCCCACACACTTGCCAACCATGGTCTTCATATTTAAGTTTACAAAGAACCAATTCCAAGTTCTCGTAGGTGTCCTTCAAGTGTACGGAGTGACCTACAGGTATGGAAGCATAAAAACCACCGTTGTGGAGTAAAACTGCTTTGAGACTTCTTTTTGCAGAATCTATAAAAAGACGCCATTGCTCTGAATCATATTGGATTTTAAATTGACCCATCAGATCTTCGACATCGATGCAATAAACCAACTTGTCTTCCTGGGCAAAGTAAGGAACGAACTCCTTTTCACGATGTCTGAACCATGAAGATGACACTCCTGGCAACAATAAATTCCTGCATTTCAGCCTTGATCCAAGTAACTCAGTGGCATCTTTTGGAAGATTCAAGTCTCTTACATAATCATTCATCTCCTCCTGAGAAAACAATTTTGGTCTTGTATCATCTTCAAAGTCAGAACTTGATTAGCCATCTGGTTCAGGTATGACTTCACCTTCATCGGAGCTAGGTATCTCTTCCAAGGTAGCAGGGGGCTTGGGTACTGGTATATCTGTGCCATGGGGGATGGGACGAATTGCTGAGTGAAGATTGGGGTATGAAATGGAATGCTTCCATTTGGAATTAAACCCTTTCACATCACATGAACAAAAGTAACAGTCGTCACTATGGTTGTTTTGCTCTCGCCATACCATAGGAATCCCATAACGGAAAGATTTTTTTCTTACCCTTGAACCAGTTTCGGAGGTCCTCAACACACCGTTTGCACACTTTATGAGGCGCCAAAACTTTATCTTGATCTCCAATTTTTAGTCCAAAGTATGCTAAGTATACTTTTTTCACAAAGTCTGTAATATTCTGCTGTTGCTTCAACACTGTATATTCACCACAGATGAAACAGAAACTATCTGGCGAATTAATACACTTTCAACGTAATGGTTGAAGAATGACGAGCTAACATGAACTGCAATTAAAAAGTGCGAACAGCCTAGAACCAAGAACCTGATGATGATTCGTGCACAAGTGTGGACTGCAGGAGAGAGCAGCTCTGTGTCTGTACACGAGACATCACAGTGCTGGCCACGCCCCCCTGCACTGACCAGAGCTGCTGCTATCTGCCCTGTGTCTCCCTCCCACTCGATTCTTCAGGAAAGATTAACCCCTTCTACCATTAGAAGCACAGACTCAAGGCTCAGGCTTACACATACAGCATGCTGCTGAGTATCCCAGTAGTCAGACATGTCACTCAGAGCAGCACTTGTGTTCACCCCCTTTGCGGGGGGGGGGCAGAGATTGTTTACCTGCAAATAACAACAAAGGGCCAGAAGAGAACTAGGGAAATGAGGAAATAGAATTTTGTTTCCCTAAAACTTGCTTAGCTTATGTATATATTGCTGACCATCAGATTGACAGTGCTATATTTTTTTTACATAACTCGGACAACCCCTTTAAGGTTTTTTTGTCATTTTATATCTTAAATGTACTTATGTGAATTAATTAATAGTAATTTGGACTTTAAATTTGGTTAAACACCCATAATATAAAAAAATATAAAAAATGTAAAACATTTGATAAATTTGAAGACAATTTTGCATTTTGTGGCAAATCATGACATCTAGGAGTTTTTTCAATATTTTATTTGTTTTCAGCACACCAAAATACATGGAAATTAGATGAAAATAATCAAACAGCTTTTTAGTCGCAGACCTGTGTAATTGTCTACTCCCTGGTAATCTGGCATTCTGTGACTTTTAAGTTTGTAAGCCATATATATTCACCTTTGACCAGTTAAGGCCTCAGAACAGCAATGTGTGACAAGATACTGAAGCTTGACCCAGAAACACATATGATAAGAAAGTTGTAAAGGATTCTTTCAAGCCCAGATTAAAATTAAATGAATGGAGTTCCTGACTTGAGCAGAACTGTAATGTTACCTGGAAAGCATTATCTGTTTGCTAATTAATATGACATGCTACTATATTTATGACCAAGAAAACTCTCCTCTGAGTGCCCTTCTTAAGTTATTATCACTCTTATCGAGGGCCTTTCTGTCTACTACACCACTTACCCACAAACCAGCCTACTGTCCAATAACAATGCCTCAGAGAAGTTCTCAGAATAAAATCATCTGCCAATGTGCTGCAGTCCAGTAGATGCAAACAATCTGGTGTAGCTGTGCATGGTAGCCAATCAGATTATAACGTCAGCTTGTTCAATTAGGCTTTGACAATAAAACCTGGAAGCTGATTGGTTCCCATGCAGAGTTGCACCAGATTTTGCACTCTCCAGTTTTAGGTAATCTACATAACAGTCTGTGTACACTCTAGATCAGTGGCTGGTAGTGTCTTCTGTTTATTTACAGCTTAGCTCATTGAATTGTTTCATGCAAATGACCCTAGTATCATTTTTATAAATGTGCCTAATAATGCCAACTCAACGTGTACGATAAGCCAACTCCTAGCAGTCTGCGTGCCAAGATCAAGATCAGCATTCAGTCACAAAATTCAATAACCAAATCTTAGATTTTATTTCTTCTTATTAAATAGGGAATACATTCTAGAAATACCTTCAGTGATAAAGTGATTGAAAGATATTATCTAAAATACAATCTGTCTGTTATCTTTTTTTTTGTTTCTTATAATCACTGCTGTCACCTCACACAAATGAAGACCACATCAGAACATTAAACTACTGAACTTATTTGTATTTCTTTTTCTAATAAAGCCTTTGTATGTGCTTAACAAAGACTCAGAGACATATTCTTTCTGCACAAGAGGATGAATAAGCATAAAAATGAACTGTCTGCCTAATGAAGAATAAAGGAGTTAGACATCGTTCTATATGGATGAGCATGTTATTTGGAGGCATTTGTTTTTCCAGATGGTGAAGATGTGAATTATTGTTGTAATTTTTAACCAGGTAAATGCATATTTTTTCTAAATAAATGTGCCAATTATCATTGTTTTCAGATCAGTTGATAGGGCATAAGACTTAGAGAAAAAAAAAAAAGGAAAACAACCACCGCCTCTAGTTTACAGACTAGAACAAAGTTTATTTTTCTGCATATGTATTGAAGATTCTGAGATACACCATTTCAATTCAGTGAAATCTTTTTTTAAGAATGCTTAACTGAGTTTGAGCTGTAATTATAAACACATGATCAGTCCCTGGGTTACAAAATGCAGCATTTAACATCTAGCATCCAGTTGTATGTGTGACTATGTCACCAAGATTAAAAAGCTTTCAGTGCAGTAACAGCGAGTATACTTTTGGAGGGATGCCATAATCCATGCTACAGGGGTGTGTGTAACATACTCCCAGCGCTATGGCTTCCATTAGACTCTCCAGCATTAAACACTTCCAAGAGTGTTAAATGCCTGTGTCTGCTGCTGTGTGCTGCTGTACTCCCTATGATAACATATGTTACTACAGAACACTAGGGATAAGGTTTGGGTTCACCACTACCCTCTATATGAGTCAAATGCAGTTCAAAACAAGAATAAGGTGGTACAACCTGATCAGATAACTCTCATGCTATAGCTTGAATATCACCATGCCAGACTAGCAGTTTCCATCTGCTTGTAGGTAGACATCCAAATCAAGAAAGGTCGGCAACAAGGTGAAAGTGAAAACTTCTTTATTATTCCATAAAGCAACCAACTCTTTCTTTTTATTTTTCCTCCAGACGTAAAGAGTGCCCCCTTGTCCTCTGTGATGAATAACTCTACACAGAGTTCACTATATGAACCACTGATGTATTTATACATGTTGATCATATCCCCCCTTAATCTCCTCTTCTCAAGAGAGAATAAATTCAGTTCCTCTAATCTTTCCTCATAGCTGAGCTCCCCCATGCCTCTTATCAGTTTGGTTGCCCTTCTCTGTACTTTCTCCAGTTCCCCAATGTTTTTTTTGTGAATTGAGCTCTGATGCATTTCAGTCAAAAAAGACCTACCTCATACAGTATATTGCCAAAAGGATTGGGATGCCTGCCTTGACACTCTTTATTGGCATTCCAGTCTTGGTCTAGGGTTCAACATTGAGTTGTCCTACCCTTTGCAGCTATAACAGCTTCAACTCTTCTGGGAAGGCTATCCACAAGGTTTAGGAGTGTGTCTATGGGAATGATTGACCATTCTTCCAGAAGCACATTTGTGAAGTCAGGCACTGATGTCGGACAAGAAGGCCTGATTCGCAGTTTCCCCTCTAATTCATCCCAAAGGTGCTTTATCGGGTTGAGGTCAGGACCAGTCAAGTTCCTCCACCCCAAACTCACTCATCCATGTCTTTATGGACCTTGCTTTGTGCACTAGTGTGCAGTCATGTTGGAACAGGAAGGGGCCATCCCCAACTGTTTCCACAAAGTTGGAGCATGAAACTGTCCAAAATGTCTTGGTATGCTGACGCCTTGAGAGTTCCCTTCACTGGAACTAAGGAGCCAAGCCCAACCCCAGAAAAATAACCCCACACCATAATTCCCCCTCCACCAAACTTTACACTTGGCACAATGCAGTCAGGCAAGTACCGTTCTCCTGGCAACCGACAAACCCAGACACATCCATCAGATTGCCAGTAGAGAAGCATGATTTGTCACTCTAGGTAACACATCACCACTGCTCTAGAGTCCAGTGGTGGTGGGCTTTACACCACTGCATCCAGCGCTTTGCATTGCATTTGATGATGTAAGGCTTAGATACACCTTCTCAGCCATGGAAATCCATTCCATGAAGCTCTCTACACACTGTTGTTATGCTAATCTGAAGGCCACCCAAAGTTTGAGCATCTTTAGCTATTGACTTTGCAGACAGTTGGTGACTTCGGCGCTCTGTGCACTTCAGCTGACCATGCTCTGTCATTTTCTGTGGCTTAGTTACTGTTATAACAAAGTGGAACATTTGGCTACAACACCACTAACAGTTGACGATGGAATATTTAGTAGTAAGGAAATTTCATGGATGGATTTATTGCAGAGGTGGCAACATATCACAGTACCATGCTTGAATTCACTGAGCTCCTTAGCGTGACCCATTATTTCACAAATGTTTGTAGAAACAGTCTACATGCCTAGGTGCTTGATTTTATACACCTGTGGCCATGGAAGTGATTGGAACACCTGAGTCCAATGATTTGCAAGGGTGTCCCAATACTTTTGTCATTATAGTGTATCTTGCTTTATAATATCCACATTCACCTCACCCCCTATTAACCACTTCCCGACCGGCCATTGTATATAAACAGCTGGACAGTGGCACTGCAGGGTCGGGTGGCTGTTTATAAACGGCCTCCCCGCACCCTGCTTGTGCGCGTTCCCCGCGAGCGCGCAGCACCACGATCCGGTGCCCGCTGTGTCCTCTGGACACAGTGAAACACAGATCGTCGGACGGGACCTCTGTAAAAGGTCCCGATCATGTGATCACTGATTGGCCAATCAGTGATCACATGCAAAGTAGTAAGCAAGATGTCACTTCTGATATCATTGCTTTCTATGTGTGAAATCTGTAAATGATCACAGAGGTCACATGGTACAAGGCTATTCACAACAGCCTTGTACCATGTGACAAGCTGTGACCAATCACAGCTCACTCAGTAGTTCTCAATGGCTTCAAGAATGCAGACAGAGAGAAATAAAAATGATTGTGTTTACATCCTATATGGGTGTAAAAGCAATCAGTGTAAAAAAAAAAAAAAAAATCTTTATCACCCCCCAAAAGTAGTACAGTGTCACCATGGTGACACCGTACTGCTAGGGTGACAGTATGTAACAAAAAAAAAATAAAAATAAATAAATAATATAAAAAAAATTAAAATGTAAAAAAAATGTTTAAAAATTATAATTTTTGGTTATTTTTTTTTTTTTACTAAAAAGATAACGGAATACATTTTGGCCAAGATTTATGATGAAATATTATTTATTTGCAAAATTTTATAAGAAAAACTTTTTTTGGACATTTTCATTTACATAGCAGAAAAAATAAAAATCCCAGCGGTGAATAAATACCACCAAAATAAAGTTTTATCATAAAATTCATATGGGTAGTGTTGCATGTCCACGCAATTGTCATTCAAAGTGTGAGAGCGCTGAAAGCTGAAAATTGCGCTGGTAAAGAAGGGGGTAAAAGTGTCCGGACTGAAAGTGGTTAAAATAGATAAAAAAAGGGAGCATGTGTGGCCAGCTACAGGAATGACCACTCTCCTCTAGAGCTCCGGCATCCCTCCAGCCCATATAACGGCTACACACCAACTCCTGGGCCACAAATCGCACAGTACAAAGGCACCACTTACTGGTACCCTCTGGAACAATGACCCGACACCAGAAAATGCCGGGACATCCACAGAAGCTCACAAGCATCTTCCTGTCCCGAGCACACAGCAGCCAAGATGGTGCCAGCTGCATGCAGGATGATCCCTCAGCACAGAGAGAGGGACAGTCCACCTAAACACCAGACCCCGGGCTCAGAAGGTCCTTATATGAAGGAGACCCTGGTGAGTCCTCTTCTCCCCTGTCACCCTCTACTAGCAGCCCTGCAAAATCGAGGCCACGAATAGAGAATACTGAAAACCCTGATAACTCTGAGCTGCAACCTTCCCTCTCATCTCTGCTACCTATTCCTGCACCTCAATCCATCATTGATTCATTCCCTGTTTCTGACCAACCTATATCAGAAATATCTATGAAAAATATGCTTCTTTACTGACGACAATCTCTGCATAATGATTTAACTGCAGTAGTATCTCAAATCTCTAACACTGTTCAAGAACATGACCACCACACACGTCATAAGATGAGTGACATGTTCACAGCCCACAACAACATAGTAGATGCTCACGCAGACCATGAAACTGAATTGGAACAAATAAAACAAAAACTAGCAGACTTAGAAGACCACTCCAGGAGGAATAATATTAAATTCTGTGGCATTTCAGAATCCATAACCACAGATGCTATAGTGCCCTACCTACAACAACTAATGAAACACCTCCTACCATCAATCACAGATCTAGAACTCGCTAGAGACCGCGCTCATAGAATCCCTAAACTGTCATCCCTACCTGCATTAGTACCAAGAGATATACTAGCATACATACACATCTATCACATGAAAGAAAAACTCATGACTGCAGCCAGAAACACAACCGCACTTCCAGCATCTCATGCTAATATCAAGCTATTTGCAGATTTATCGAAAACAACACTACTTAACCGAAAGAAACTAATATCTATAACAAAAGCTGTACGAAACAATGGAATTGGATACCAGTGGGGATTTCCCATGAAACTCACTATTAAAAGACAAGGAAGAATGTTCACAGTCAGAAACCTAGAAGCAGGTGTCGACCTACTGAAAGAATGGAACAACCAACCCACAGACAACCACCCACCCAACCCAAATCGACCACAACGGATGGATGCAGAATGGACCTAAGTGAAGTCTCGCCATCCTCAATGGTACAAATGTAAACAGCCCACACTGAATTTCTCTTTGAAGGCTGGAACCATGGCCGTCACCAAAAAATACTGAGATCGCAAGCTCGCCCCCAGCATGACAACCTTCCTGAGTCATGCTTGCTCGGCCTCCCCAGTTTGAAAGTAGCATCGAATGCTACCCATGTTACTTGCATTTTTCACAAGTTCTTTTTATCTTCCTTTTTCCTGAGTTTTCCAAGTTCACCTTACCAGTCTCTACCACTCCAAGTGTATCTCCTACACTCTTGGCAATCCTTCCAACAACTACTGCCGAATTACCATACCGATCCTCCTAGGACCATACACATTCTTGGACAAGAACGAATACATACCATCTCCAAATCTCAAGACCGAATCCGCTACTTTATACCTCAAATTCAATATACGTATGATGATTAAAATAACATCTTTCAACGTCCGAGGCCTCAATTCTCCTTACAAGAGATCATTAGTCACCAAAGAAGCTTACTCGCTCTGACATCCTCTTCATCCAAGAAATACACTTTGCTGCCTCTAGAATACTACATTTCACAATGAAGCAATTCCCCTCGCTGTTCATGGCATCAAACCCTAAAAAGAAAAATGGAGTCCTCACAGCCATAAGACATTCTCTCAAGTTTCAACTTATATCCGAAAAAGCAGACCCTCAAGGCTGTTATTACATCCTCATATGCAAACTCAACAACAAACTATACACACTGGTCAATGTATATGGACCAAATTACAAACAACTAAAATTCTGCAAGAGACTTAACACTCTAATATCCTCCCAAAAGAAAGGACATTTAATCATTGGAGGAGACTTCAATGCAGTAGGAAATCCTCACCTTGACACATCTTTAGGCAAACTTCCACCCAACCAATCGCTAAACCACTTTTTATACACCAACGATCTATATGACATCTGGAGATGTCAGCATGGAACTGAAAGAGACTACTCTTACTACTCTCCATCCCAACTATCATACTACAGAATTGACCTACTCATCACAGATAAGTGGACTCTGCAACATATCACTTCATTGGAGATTGGCACCATAATGTGGTCAGACCATGCTCCAATCACACTCAATATAGACACTCAACAACAATCTCCACTTCCTCGCATATGGAGGCTAACCTCAACACTACTGAAGGACCCTAACTACAGAAAAAATATTTTAGAGGCACACTCAATTTTTTTTAGATAAATGACCCACCCGACATATCTATAACCACTCTTTGGGCAAAAGCATACATGAGAGGAATTCTTCTAAAATTGAACTCCCAGATAAATAGACAAAAGAGCCACCAAATTGACGAACTCTTTGCCTCTATTAATCTGAAGGAAGAACTTAACAAAAGATCCCCAAAATCTACAAACTCAGCATCCCTGACTATAGATAGGAACAAACTGTGCTCCCTATTACTTTACAAATATGACCTGAACCTCCAAAAAACTAAAGCAAAATATTACTCCTTAGGAAACAAAGCTGGCTCTCTATTAGCTAGGTCAGTTAAACGACAACACCTTAAATCCAAAATCTCCTCAGTCCTACACCCAATCACTAATACCCTGACTAGAAATCCACTAGACATAGCAAGTGCTTTTGCAGACTTCTACCAATCCTTATACAACCTCAAAGATGACACAGAAACTATCCAGCCATCCCCTTCTTCTATACAACACTTTTTACAATCAGTCAAACTACCACAACTTTAATTCTCCCAACTCAATACCCTTTCTGAACCAATTTCAGCTAAGGAAATCAAATCGATTACTAGAACCCTCCCATTAAACAAATCTCCCGGATGAGATGGATACACAAACTAATATTACAAACACTTTGCCTTGGAACTATCCCCATATTTAGCTAAACTCTTCAACCACGCTGCCACCTCTGGCTCTTTTCTCACAGAAATGTTGCAATCCATAATAACGACCATACCGAAACCTAGTAAGGACCCTCAGTATGTCCAAAACTATAGACCCATATCTCTATTTAATACAGACATAACACTCTTTGCAAAAATCCTAGCTCACAGAATTTTCCCATTTCTCCCTAAACTGATTCACACAGACCAAGTATGATTTATACCGGGTCGCCAAGCCCAGGATGCCACCAGGAGAATACTTTCTCTACTACATCACCTTCAACTCACTAAACCATCCTCTCTGCTTCTATCTCTAGATGCAGAGAAAGCTTTTGACCATATACATTGGGGTTTCATGCAAACAGTCCTACAAAAAATTGGTCTCACAGGCTGAATACAAACAGCCATCTTGTCTTTATACTCGTATCCCTCAGCCAAAGTACTAACTGACGGGACACTATCTAAACCATTCAACATCACAAATGGCACCAGATAAGGCTGCCACCTATACCCTATAGTCTTCATACTTCTCATTGAGCCCCTAGCCTCTAAACTCAAAAAAGAACCCCTATTCTCCAGCATCTCACACCATAGCACTGAACACAAAATCAGCTTATTTGCGGATGACATCATACTAATGATAACCAACCCACTCCAATCTCTTCCCATAGTCCACAAAATTCTCCACACCTACACAGAAGTCTCTTATTACAAACTCAATGAAACCAAATCCCTAATTCTTAACTTGTATACACCCACTAAAAACCAACAATATCTTACTAAACATTTCCCATTCAAATGGAAGATACAATCTATCCCATATCTAGGCATCAACTTAACCCCAACGACAGACCAACTATACTCCTTAAACCATAAAATGCTCCTCCAAACCATTCCAAAATATCTCCTCACCCTTCTCACATTTGGACTGTTCAAACTAGGCTGAGTAGCAGCATTAAAGATGTTTACATTGCCTAAACTGCTCTATATCTTCCAAACACTTCCTATACCAGTGTCCACCAAATTCTTCTCCGTAATGCAAAAATACTTTGCCCAATTTATCTGGGAATCAAAGAAACCCAGATGTGCCACTAACTTATTAATACACCTAATGAATAGAGGGGGTGCTGGACTACCCCACCTAAGATCATATTATATAGCTACCCTACTAGACCAATTATACTTCTGGTGGCACCCGACTCAAGAAAAAACCTGGTCTACAATGGAACCCCCTCAACTACATCCACTAAAACTTTAGAACCTACTTCTCCTACAATCAACATACCAATCTTATCACTCTTTAAAGCATCCATGCATCCAAGCCTCTTTGAAAGCATGGCAAGACCTTCAGGGAAGCAAATCTATAGACCCCCAAAAGGTCGCACTCCCTCTAAATTCAATGCACTTCTTCATTCCATCCCTAGACCTAACTCAATGGGAAAAACATGGTCTCCTAACCCTAGCAGACCTTTTTACAAACAACACACTAACTTCTTTACATAATCTCCAAAAACATTTCTCTTTGCCTAGCACAGAATACTTTACATATATGAGGATCACCCACTGCAATGTAATAATCTATCTCTAACCACAGATCTCCCTAATGGAGCCTACCAATTCTTCAACAAACACAAATACGCAGGTAAGGGCATTTCCTTTTTCTATACACACATAACCAATATTAAATTTGGTTTACAAACATCATCCTCAAAAAACTGGGAAAAGATCCTTTCCAATCTCATCATTGAACAAACGTGGCAAAAATCCTTTACCCTTACCTTTAAGTCATCACACTGCCACACACACTGGGAATCATATTTAAAAATCCTTCACCAATGGTACCTTACCCCTGTCAGACTATCATTATTTTATCCCAACCATTCCCCACTATGCTAGTGACAATGTGGTGACCTAGGATCTATACTACATACAGTTGCAAGAAAAAGTATGTGAACCCCTTGGGATTACGTGGGGTTTTGCATGAATTGGGCATAAAATGTGCTCTGAACATCATCTAAGTCACAACAATAGAAGAACACAGTCTGCTGAACATAATACTACACAAACATTAGATGTCGCCATGGTTTAATTGCACATAACATGTAAACATTCACAGTGCAGGGAGGAAGAAGTATGTGAGGCCCTAGCTTAATGACTTCTCCCAGAGCTAATTGGAGCCAGGAATGAGCCAACCTTGACTCCAATCAGTGTGATGATATTGGATGTGTTGCTGACAGCTGTCCTGCCCTTAAAAAACACACACCTGTTTTGGGTTTACTGGTCTGATGCTAACCATGCCTCGCAGAAAAAAACTCTCAGAAGACCTACGATCGAGAATTGTTGACTTGCATGAAGCTGGAAAGGGTTACAAAAGTATCTCCAAAAGCCTTGATGTTCATGTGTCCACGGTAAGACAGACTGTCTACAAATGGAGAAAGTTTAGCACTGTTGCTACTCTCCCTAGGCGTGAAAAAATGACTCCCTGTAAAAATGACTGCAAGAGCACAGCGCAGAATGCTGCATGAGGTAAAGACGAATCCCAGAGTGTCAGCTAAAGACCTACAGAAATCTCTGGCACATGCTAACATTTTTGTTGACACATCTACAATAAGGAAAACATTAAACAAGAATGGAGTACATGGGAGGACACCCTGGAGGAAGCCATTGCTGTCCAAAAAGAATATTGCAGCATGTTTGAAGTTTGCGAAAGAGCACCTGGATGTTCCACAGCACTCCTGGCAAAATATACTGTGGACAGATGAAACCAAGATTGAGTTGTTTGGGAAGAACACACAACACTATGTGTGGAGAAAAAAAGGCACAGCACACCAACATCAAAACCTCATCCCCACTGTAAAACATGGCGGAGGGAGCATCATGGTTTGGGGCTGCTTTGCTGCCTCAGGGCCTGGACGGATTGTTTTCATTGATGGGAAAATGAATTCCAGAGTTTATCAAGACATTTTGCAGGAAAACGTACGACCATCTGTCCACCAACTGAAGCTCCGCAGAGGATGGGTGATGCAACAGGACAATGACCCAAAACATACAAGTAATTCAACAAAACAATGGCTGCAACAGCACAGAATACGCCTTCTGGAGTGGCCCAGTCAGAGTCCTGACCTCAACCTGATTGAAATGCTGGGCATGACCTTAAGAGAGCGATTCACAGCAGACATTCCAAGAATATTGCTACACTGAAACAGTTTTGTGAAGAGGAGTGGTCCAAAATTACTCCAGATCGTTGTGCAGGTCTGATCTGCAACTACAGGAAACGTTTGGTTGAGGTTATTGCTGCCAAAGGAGGATCCACCAGTTATTAAGTCCAAAGGTTCACATACTTTTTCCTCCCTGCACTGTGAATGTTTACATGTTATGTGCAATTAAACCATGACAACATCTAATGTTTGTGTAGAATTATGTTCAGCAGACTGTGTTCTTCTATTGTTGTGACTTAGATGACGTTCAGTGCACATTTTATGCCCAATTCATGCAAAACCCCACGTAATCCCAAGGGGTTCACATACTTTTTCTTGCAACTGTATAATGTGGTCCTACAAATACCTCAGATCCTTCTGGAATAGCGTCTTCCAGCTACTCACAGATATAACTGGGAGACGAATCAATCCTAACCCTTCACTACCATTGCTACACATTGGCATTGAAAAAGTTCATCACAACTCACTATCATAATCCACATACTCTTTGCAGCCAAAAACAATATTGCCAGACTATGGAACTCCACTACATCACCATCCCTAACTATGCTGACTAATGACCTAAATTTCCAATGTGAAATGGAAAAAAGATTTGCCTTTAACAATCTCTCATACCTGAAATTTAAATCAGCCTGGTTACTATGGTCAAGTTACCCGAAATGTACAATTAAATTTTGATAGCTCAGAACTACAGAACTTAAATAAATATCAAAGCCCGACTGGTATACATTTACCTCTTCCTAAAACCCACTAGGTTTAGATTCCTAAACCCTTCCCTGTTACCACCCCACCTCTCCCCCTTCTCCCCACCTTGTTTGTAATACCCCTCCCCCCTAATAAGGTTCAACAATATACTCCAATAAATGAGTAATGTTTGCAATCACATGTAATCCACCTATTTGTTCACCCATAGAGGTGGAACCTTAATAACATGTACTACATTGATATATTATATGAATATGAACCTGTCTATTGTACCCTGTTTATACCCATTTTGAAAATTGAATAAAGAATACTCAAATTAAAATAGATAAAAAGTTAGGTATACATTAGTAAGATCTATTATCCCTGATTAAAACCTTTGTTCTTTGTAACCAGTAAATCTGAGACTTGCCTTTCTCTGGCCAATTTTATACTGCTGTGTCATCTTCAGTCTCTTAATTCTTGTAGTAAAACACCTGCCTGTATTCTATTTCACTAGTTCATTTCAGTCAATTCTCCTCACTAAAAATGTTCTGCTGATGGTAAATTTTACACTACTTTATCATCTCTGGTTCCCTAATTCTTAATAAAAGCTTGATAGAATTTGGCCAGAAGGACAGTTTTGCATCAGTAAGAACAATGACAGCAACAGTGAACGACCAACCAATTTATATCTGTCAGTCAAAGTGCGCTTATCACCATTTGATTAAAACGCGTGTGTTGCTGCTAAAGATAGTGTCTGAAAAAGGCCTTTTTTTCAAACGGAAATGAATCATATTGAGGTACTGTTGCTGAATGCAAACCAAGCTAATTGTAAAAGAAAGACAATACATTCCACAGCCAAATATGCACTGCCAATATATAATGTTACTAACTGAAAACCAAACTGTTCTGTAGCACCTTGAGCAATTTTAAGGCTTCTGCATGTTATCTAAAGAATTTATTAATTTTCAACATTGCCTTTCAAGCCACATGAAACGATCTCCTCCCTCCTGTACAGTATTTTTTAAGTTTTTTGCTTTTGCTTTGGTACATTTCCCCCATGGCGGTGCTTAGCTTCCCATGTCTTTTTTGACAGTACCTTGCTCATTAGCCCTATAAATGGTCAAAATTTACCAAACAAGATTTGTCCATTTTGACTTTTTATGGTTTTTACATCTAAGTCCAGGTGCAATAAATTTTGACCAAGATTCACCAAACCCATCACTACAGAACACTACCAGGGGCGGACTGACAACTCATGGGGCCCCCGGGCAATAGGGGATCATGGGGCCCCTGTCTCCTTGCCCAAACTGAAAAAGCCTATGAAAAAGGTACCAGGGGCATCTCATGGGGCCCCCTACTGACCCCGGGCCCTCGGGCAGTGCCTGAGTTTCCAAATGGTCAGTCCACCCCTGAACACAACAGTGATGTAGAGGTCTAAGGATGGAATCGCAGCATACTGCTGAAGTGTCAAATGTTGACGAGACTGATGAAGAGTGCAGCACTTGGAGAGAGCAAAGGTAGAAGATATGATCTGTTGTAGAGGTTAATAAAACAGATCTTCTAATGCAGACAACTACCTTTTTCATTTTATTTAGGCAGTTGACAAGGTTTCTTAAAATAAAAAA
Organism: Staurois parvus; assembly: GCF_062004578.1. Taxonomy (NCBI): domain Eukaryota; kingdom Metazoa; phylum Chordata; class Amphibia; order Anura; family Ranidae; genus Staurois; species Staurois parvus. The sequence goes on from NW_028317977.1 coordinate 2,299,762, forward strand.
AAATGACTAGGATAGCAATTTTATTTGTTCCATGTATTTTCAAATAATCTTTTCTTTTAGTATGAACTTATGAAACAGTCTGGCAATCTAAATAAAATAAAACCTTTACTAGTGCAAAAATGGATCATATGTCCGGTTACATCTGTTTTTTGTCCGTTTACATCAGTTTTTAGTCCATTCCGGGTTCTTCACGGAAGAAAACTAGGGTTTTCTTCCATTTAAAAAAACTGATGTTAACGGATGCGGACATTAACGGATGTAAACAAATGATCATCTGTTTACATCTGCTAGTCCATAGAAATACATGGGTGTCCGTTTTTCATCCGTAAAGGGACAGACGAAGAATGGACCGAATGCCCATGTGAAAGGAGATCTTATAGGCAAGGTATTGTCAAACAAATTGCTCAGGGAGCTGGGCACTGCACTGGGGGACATGTATAAAAGATTTTTTTTTTCTGTAATTCCATGTAGTGGGGAGCAACAATTTTAAAAAAGCTTTAATCACAAATGCTAAATTTCTTTAAATAACATGCCTGGAGGATGCCTTAAACAGCATATGAAGTTGCATTTCTGTACAATGTATACAATCTAATCCAAAAAAAGTGACATTTACAAAGAAAAATTGCAGTTTAAATTACCAGATGGCAGTATTGGCCACCTTACTTCTGCTTCTATAAAAGAAAACTGCCAAATGGGGAAAACAAAAAAATTAGGGATGCTTCTAAAAGTATTATTAAATCAAAATCTGGAAAGTGAATTCATGTAAATGGTTCACTTTTCCAGGTGGCTGGGGAAAACACAAAATGTGTACCACAACAATCAGGCTTGGATTTAAATTATCCACATTATATGGATTCCAATTATATGGATATATATGGATTCCAATTGCTCAGCAGATAAAAGAATTTAATATCTAAGTTCAGTTACATTTGACAACAGAGATGTACCCACAGGAAGGAACTCACCAGATTTTGATACCAGATATAGTATTATATAGTGCAGGTGCTATTTAATGATGTATATCCACAAGGAGCAAACCAGCTGAAGCCAATCACACAAGGCTTTGTACATATAAAAAAAACTCCAAATGTAATAAAATTAGTTAAAACTCAACATGTTTCAGAAATCACATTACTCCAGACAATGAATAAAACATGATGCTATACAGCTATATAGGATCTGAAGAAACAACACTTCCCAACATGACTGACATTTAAATGAACACCTAATAACTAACCCCCGATGAACAAGTCTCAATTAAAGTTCAAAAGTGTTTCACAAGGCCCGACTGCCGATCAAACACTAGTCGTGTACTGTATCAAGATGACAGGCCATCAATTGAAACCTGCAATGGAGATTTAAATAAGGAAGGATAGATTTTTTAGACTGTGGACATTTTGCAATGCCCATCCACTGCTTTGGCTGCAATGGCAGACCATTGCTAAAGCAGCGGTCGCATATTGTGTCAAAATTACATGCTATCAATAACAGGCATAAGTAGTAACCTGCAATGGAGATGTTAACAAGGCAACTCAGACTTAGAAAAGATGTTTTGCAATGCCCAGCCACTGTTCAAATTCCAGCTGCAAGGCCCAAGTGTTCCTCAGACACTGGCTACACATTATTTCAAAATGACATGCTGTCAATATTACACTGCAACTGTAGAGTCACAAAGCTGCCAGCACATGCAAGCAGGCTGTCAGCAACCAATCCAATACAATCCATGAACCTTGGTGGGGTAAACAAAGACATTTACTAGAGACGGAGGTGTCACACTAAACCCATACACATGGGTAAACTACTGACAGCTACATATTGATTGTCCATAAGGACAGCTGAGTAGAGAAAATACAAATCCTCTACTTAAACCTGACTTGAATTAGAAACATCAGTTGCCTGCCTGCACACATGAACAGACAATTGTCTGTGAATACGATCTAGCCTTGTTTTTCAGGAATAATTTAAAGCCATATATATCTGGTCTAGGCTCTCTGTTCTAAAAAATTGATCAATTGACCAAAACCCCCAGAACTATTTATCTGTATAATGATATGCACTATATATCATAAATCATAATAAACATCATTATAGTCAACACAACCTCATAATAAAAAAAAGAATAATTTTTAACCTTTTAGGGGGAACCCCACACAAAAAAAGTAAACAAATTCCTTGGGCCCTCTTAAAAATATATACAGGACCCTTATCTGAACATGCAGCCCAGCAGACAAAGGAAAAGGGGGAACAAGTTTGCACCTCCACGAACCAAACCAGACCACATGTCCTCAACAAAGAGGAGTACCTGGCCAGGGGGGACCCCTTGGCAAAGCATCTTGTCCCCATGTCAGTAAGGACAAGGGCCTCCGCCCTACAACCCTTGTCTAATGGTTGTGGAGGTCTGTGGGAAAGACAATGAAGGGGCCCCCAGATACCCACCCCCGTATAAATGACTACCCCTACTCATTCACAAAAAAGTGAAAAGTAGAAAAAAACTAATTTAACAAGTCTTCCATTACAAAAAGGCCCACAATGTAAATACAATGTCAGTCCCTTTGTGCAGCAATGCAAATCCATGTCAATGATGAAAATAAAGAATAATTTTACCCCCGATGAAGTCATGTGGGGTGGAGCCTGTGGACTGAGAACAGGAAGTAGAGTGTATACTAGTATCTCTACATTGTTTGTGATATGCTGACTTTAATTTTCAACATGTGAGTGTGCTTTTTTATTAATAAAGTGCATGAATCTTATTACTACAATTGGAGGCTGTTTCCTATTTTTTTAACATGTCACTGGAGAAAGTCTGGGTCAGTTTGCATAAGAAGCTGTCTTAAAGGGACCGTGACTCAATTTTTCCTGGAATTGCTGTATAGGAGACTAAGGCACCCTAATGGACTGGAGGAGTTTACACTCCTACTGCAAGTATACAAGAGCCACCGTGAGACCTGAAATGCATCCACTGGGAGAAAACACATGCAATTACAGACCTTACATGTAGGTCAATGGAATGACGTGAGCACACTGTGGACCCATTGGTGGATGGAAGAAGCTGTAATTGTTCACGTGGATGAATTGAAGTAAAGGAAGCTTTCTGCATCACTACATGGCACTCATAAACTATGAATATTTTTGAATGCTTTGGAATTTATCTCGTACTTATTATTTTAATTTCTTATGCATTTACACATTAGCATTATTTACAAGCTGTAATAATTAAATATTTACATTTATAATTTTGTTTTGCCACTAGAATTACTAATAGCATATAACAGATTATTTTAGGCAGCGCAGCGCTTACACATATCTCTGGTGATGAATAATAAAAAAAGGACTTACTGTTCACTTTTTCCCTATGTACTCCTTACTCACTCATATGAGGGGGGTACTATCTGGGGTTGCCCTTGTTGTTAGATTCCCAAAACTAGCAGACCATGGTTGTAGGGAAGAAGCCCTTGTCCCTATCAACATTGGGTAAACTCTGCCCTGTAAATGTAAGCCCCAGTGTTGGGGGCATGTGGCGGGGTATGATTCAGGAGAGAGGACTACATGCTCCCCTCCTTTTCCTGGCCTGCCAGTCCACAACCTCAGATCAGGGTCTGGTGTGGAGTTTTGGGAGGACTGCACAGTTTTCCTTTTTTTGTATGGGATTTCTCCTTAAAGAGTTTAAAATTTGGAGGGACTCATGCTTTTTCTTGCACAATCTCCATCACTTTGTTTACATTCTGCTGTTAGCCAGGAATATCTAGCTGACAGCTGAATGGGCCAGTTGGTAACAAGTCATGGTTGTTAGGATGACAGCATCTGTTGGATCCCTAACAACAAGTCTAAAGGAAAGCTGTCACAATTAGTAGTGTAGGAATAGTTCTGTTAAATGCATCACTTCTAGCTGCCATCAGAGGTTTTTTGAATGTCCAGAAGTCCATCCCTACTGCAATGATGAAGAAAGAATTAAAGGAATGAGCCAGTACAGGGTATTTGGTGTCCGCACGCTGCCAGCCACTCATTCCTGTACATCCTAGCATCATCTGTCATGACCTATGCATTCAGTTTCTAGACATCTCTCTCCGCCATTCACTGGTGAAAATATTGGAATATTGCACAATCATGCTCCAGTACTCCTGTTTGTCCTACTAAATACTGAACTCAGGTTGACTAGCTAATACACAGTTAAAACATACATATCAGAGCTGTTTTACCTGCCAAATTATTTTTGTTTTTGTCAAGCCTATCCTGCCCCCAATCTGTGCTTGAAAAATAAATTAGAAGACAGGTGAGGTCATTATTCTGTTCTTATCAATATGATTGGCCCTTAGTGCTGCCCCACTTACTTCCAGTCCAAGGTCTACTGTTCAGGGGATTTCATGAGGTACATTATAGATATGCTAATTGAAATAAAAATACATCAAGTTTTCAGAAAAATATCTGAATTGGTGTTTTCTATGTGCCCTGAGTGCATTTTTAAGTTGGTAGACCTTGTCCTACATACAGGTGAAACTCGAAAAATTAGAATATCGTGCAAAAGTTCATTTATTTCAGTAATGCAACTTAAAAGTTAAAACTAATATATGAGATAGACTCATTACATGCAAAGCAATATAGTTCAAGCCTTGATTTGTCATAATTATGATGATTATGGCTTACAGCTCATGAAAATCCCAAATCCACAATCTCAGAAAATTAGAATATTACATGCAATCAATAAAACAAGGATTGTACATTGAACAATATTGGACCTCTGAAAAGTATAAGCATGCATATGTACTCAGCACTTTGTGCCCCTTTTGCAGCAATTACTGCCTCAATGCGGCGTGGCTTGGAAGCTATCAGCCTGTGGCACTGCTGAGGTGTTATGGAAGACCAGGATGCTTCAATAGCGGCCTTCAGCTCTTCTGCATTGTTCAGTCTCATGTCTCTCATCTTTCTCTTGGCAATGCCCCATAGATTCTCTATGGGGTTCAGGTCAGGCGAGTTTTCTGGCCAATCAAGCACAGTAATCCCACGGTCATTGAACCATTGTCAGGGCAGGAGCCGAGGAACGGACAGGCAGGCCTAACAATGTAACGCACTGGCTGACGACAACCACCACCCTCAGACCGGAGTCCCTCAGGGCGCGGAGTCTAAGTCCCAGGCTGCCCTTCACCAGGGCCCCTGATGGTGGGGATGGACTTGACGCAGCCAGGAACCAGGTCGCGGCCCCCGAGACACCTCAGCTGCGGTAATGGCCGCTGCCGATGGCGTGTAGCTGGTGGAAGAAACAAAAGAGTAGTCAGACAAGCCGGGGTCAACAACAACAGGACAAAACAGTACAGGACAGCAGACGAGAATCACAGGTCACAAGCCGGGTTCAGCAACAGACGGTCAGATCAAAGGAGAATACAAAGAATAGTCAAGTCACAAGCCGAATCAGAATACCAGGAGAGTCACGAGAGTCAGAACAGAGTAATAGTAACACAAAGACACAAGACACAAGTGCAAAGAGCATGTGCGGGCCACAGGCTTATATGTCATCAGCCACGCCCCTCTGGGGAGTGGACCTCAGAGACCTGAAGGCATAAAAAGGACTCCCATCATGCACAGCAGAATCCAAGATGGACGCCAGCACATGGAGTAACATAACCTCAGGGAAAAGGTAGGACCTTGACAACCATGTTTTGGTTCTTTTGGCAGTGTGGGCAGGTGCCAAGTCCTGCTGGAAAATGAAGTCAGCATCCCCATAAAGCTTGTCTGCAGGAAGCATGAAGTGCTCCAAAATCTCCTGGTAGATGGCTGCGTTGACCCTGGACTTAATGAAGCACAGTGGACCAACACCAGCAGATGACATGGCTCCCCAAATCAACATAGACTGTGGAAACTTCACACTGGACTTCAAGCATCTTGCAGTGTGTGCCTCTCCATTCTTCCTCCATACTCTGGGTCCTTGGTTTCCAAATGAGATGCAAAAGTTGCTCTCATCAGAAAAGAGGACTTTGGACCACTGAGCATTAGAACAGGTCTGTTTTTCTTTAGCCCAGGTAAGACTCTTCTGACGTTGTTTGTTGTTGAGGAGTGGCTTGACAAGAGGAATACGACATTTGAAGCCCATGTCCAGAATCCGTCTGTGTGTGGTGGCTCTTGATGCACTGACTCCAGCCTCAGTCCACTCCTTGTGAAAGTCCCCAACACTGGCCTTTTCTTGACGATCCTCTCTAGGTTGTGGTCATCCCTGCTGCTTGTGCACCTTTTTCTTCCACACTTTTCCTTTCCACATAACTTTCTATTAATGTGCTTTGATACAGCACTTTAGGAACATCCAACTTCTTTTGCAGTTACCCTTTGAGGCTTTCCCTTCTTATGGAGGGTGTCAATGATGGTTTTCTGCACAATTGTCAGGTCAGCAGTCTTTCCCATGATTGTGATTCCTACTGAACCAGACTGAGAGACCATTTAAAGGCTCAGGAACCCTTTGCACGTGTTATGGCTTAATTAGCTGATTAGAGTGGGACACTTTGAGCCGAGAATATTGCACCTTTTCACAATATTCTAATTTTCTGAGATTGTGGATTTGGGGTTTTCCTGAGCTGTAAACCATAATCATCAAAATTATGACAAATCACGGCTTGAACTATCTTGCTTTGCTTGTAATGAGTATATCTCATATATTAGTTTCACCTTTTAAGTTGCATTACTGAAATAAATGAACTTTTGCACGATATTCTAATTTTTTGAGTTTCACCTGTATTTATCTGACCGCATCTTTATTTTTGATAACAAGTAAGTTCATCTCTTGGTTTCTTGTAGAGTTTTAAGTAAGAGTGAAGTGCACTATAGACAATAGGTGGATGTGAACATTAGGCCAAATGTTACAGGGCATACAGTAGTCTGATATGAATATTTGGAGGCCGTTTCAGTTAGACTTTTTATGAATGAAAAAGGATGCAGCCTCTGTTAGGTTAAGCACCCAGAGCATTCCCTTTGTGTGGGTTGATTAGGTGCTGTTGTGTTCAGCACAGGACTTTGAGTAATCAGTAGTTAATACACAAAAAATCATCTGATAGTCAATGTTAGCAGAAAATGCTTTCTTTGTCGTTCTAACACACTAGTACAGGAACTAACATTTAAAATGTGAATGCAATTTTCTGAGCTAAACTAAGGTACTTAATCCTCATCACTTTGTGTATTTACATTACAACTCAAGGCAAAGAAAAAAAGTGCTGTTTAGTTAAGTGTGCGTAAAACTCTTTTCATTCTGTATTGTGCTGTACAATGCACAGCTGTGAGCAATATAAACTAATCATTATGGAGAAGAGACAGGCTAGACTGCTCTTTTCCTGATACCTATCACACCAAAGCACCTGCAGTCATTGAATATTTTATGCATACGTTTATCTCTAAGTATATATCTGAGAATAAAAAGCACAAAGTCTGCAGATTATAATGAGAAGAGGAGCATTAATCTCATATTCTTACATTTTCCGGTTTGCACATCTTTCATGAGAATACTGGCAATTAGGGGCATACCATTTTTCATGCTTAACTTTATCTTTGTCAAGGTAATGAGTATAAATGGTGTGCATTATAATCTTCTAGAATATAGCAGCATGCCATCCTTCTTCCACCTGCTCATTTGGATTGATTACGACTGTTTTCTGTGTAAAGTTTCTAAATAACTCAATGACTGTGCTCTTTAGCTATGTTTAAGACCCCTTGCAGTTGTTGATTCCAGAATTTGCTATTCCAAACATAAAAGGATTGGTGCACTCTGGAATTTTTCAGAAAGTATTGTGTGTAGAGTGGAGCACATATTGTATGATGTTTTGAAATCTACTCAGATCTTAATGCAATTGTGGACCTACCACTGTACTAAATAGTACAACCACCCCTAGACAGGTATGTGTGCTGAGGCTCTAGATCATCCTTCCACCAAGATGTGATATTTCAGTACTGGAGCACATAAAGTAATATGATTATTTTACTGCACCAGTGGTTACTCATATATACTTCAAGCTCCCAATCCCAGGGAAAAATATGGCTGCCTCATGTGCATATATAAATACAAACTATACATAAAAGATAAGGTTTTGAACATGTTAAAACATTTTGTGAAGAATAATAACTTGTAGCTAATCTTTTTTTTTTCAAAGCACTGTATATGTAAAAACTCTCAAAAACAAACAATCACAATCCGGGGAGGCAAAGTAAGCTGTTATTGTATGTGTCTTCACTAATCCTGTAAAAGTAACTGGTTTAACTAACCTTTTGCCTGTTTGAGAAAGCATGCAAGTGTTTGCAAAATACATTTGTACTACCCATTTATCTGCTGTAAAAGAGTGTTCTTATTGGAAGACAGCAGACTATTAGTACTTTGTAGGTAGTGTTTTTCCCATCAGATAATGTTTGCTCTCATAAACTCACTCTTCTTTTGCAAAAAGGGCCAACAAGCTGTAATTGGAGGAGTGGTACCCAGTGAAATAATGGGAAGTACAGTAGATTAGGTATGATTCTCAGTTGGGGCCAGGGTTGCTAACCATCCATAAATTTATGGACAGTCCATAAATTTTAACCATTTATGGGCTGTCTGTAAATGTCCATGGAAGCCGTCTGTAAAAAAGGGCCTTAGGCTGACTTTGCATCTGCGCATGCGCACAGTTTCAAAGCCAGCCTGAGATTGAGCAAGCTTGGTTGGGCTCAGGAGGCATACGTGCTGCTAGAGACACCATTGGCGTGTTTTTATGAATTACAACAGCAGGGATTCAGGAGGACTGGATGCAGAGGTGGGAGAGCTGCCCACGGGCACCGGACCCAGGAGTCTCTCGGTCTCGGGAACAGGGGACTGTGTCTGTCAGTGGCAGTGCCAGACAGGAGGATGGAATTACATGCTGCTGCAGAGGTGAGGAGGCATAGGCATGGCAGCTAAGCACATGCAGAGTTGACTTACTGGTGGTGAGATTTTAACTACTGTGTCATGCCTGCAGCCTCTAACCATCTCTTGTATTATATCCACAGCCTCCAACCATCTTCTGTACCATGTCTGCAGCCTCTAACCTGTCCCCAATCTCTGTTTTTTTTAAATCAGGTAATCTTTATTTAACAATTTTTCATTTAACAACAAAAAATTATACAAAAAATTTTTTTCTACGGAATGAGTAGAAATATTACTGAGATATCTAAAGAAAGAGAAAATGCAGAGTGCAGATAAAGCATCGTAAGATCATGCCATAACGGATTAAAGAGACCTTAAAATTTTACTAATCCCAGGACCCTGTATTCACTATATCTGGTTTCTCACAGTACACAGAACATGGAAATGCAATTATTTTAGTAAATATAAACTGCAAAATACTTTTTCTCATCAGAAGGTAGAGCAGTCTTGTGACTTCTATCAGTGTCCAGTTGAGCACCGGTTAAAGCTTGTAGAAGAAGTTTTCATACTCCTCTCAGTGCCCTATGAGATTGCATAACCCCTGACCCTCTGTCTGGACAATGCTGATTGGCCCTGTGCTGATCACATGCACCCTCCCAAGAAAAAGAAAAAACTCTAGCAGTACACACCAAAATGAGAATGTGCAGAGTGTCCCTGAGTCTGTATTCTATCAGAAGATGAAACTGGGAACAAGGAAGAAGGGAGGATCAGAGAAGACAGAATCAAACATCTTTTTTACACAACGAAGAGGATTAACCCCTTAAGTTTCACAGTGAGTATAACAAGCATGTTTTACTGCATATACAGACTGATTTTTCGATTGTGGGTTTAGTAACACTTTGAGGTATAACCATCAACTCATAATGATTAGTTCCATTCCAAAAGTTGTTTGAGAGTCACATCAAAAAATTATACAATTATACAATGCCTCTCAGATAAAACTTATAGACAGTCATCTTCCCAAACCATTGGAGGATCATTCCCCTAACTCCCTGTATCATCTCCCAAGGACAATGTGGAATGAGTTGATAAATTGGAATCTTCGGGCCCATGCTTTTAAACATTTTTTTAGGGCAGCCACTATATTTATGTCAACTCCTCCCTCTGTAGATTAAAATTAATTACATCTATCCACTGATTGTGTATTGCTGGAGTTGACGAGATCAATTTCTGTAAAATGAGTTTCTGAGATAAATATAAAGATCTCCTCCACATTGAGTGGATATCAGATGGAAGAATATCTTCTAGGACCACACATAGTAGAGCAACGTTTGGGTCAGGTAAAACATTTGTGGAGCAAAGTGTATTAAGGGTGGTAAAAATAGACTCCCAATATCGAAGAAACTTAGTACAGTGCCACAACATGTGTATGAGGGTACCCATAGCTGCAGCCCATCTGGGACAATGTGGAGAGCCCACTCTCCCTCAAGAGTTTAGTTTCTGTGGAGTATAGAGTACTCTGTGGATGATGACTGTCCACAATCTTTAACTATCTCTTGTATCATGTCTACAATCTATAACCATATCTTGTATCATGTCTGCAGTCTCTGACCATCTCTTTTAATATGTCCACAGGCTCTAAGAGGGAGCCTGGAGAGGAGTCAAGAGCAGGAGCACCACCGGGATGGAGGTCACGGGAGGAGTCAGACATTTGTTGACTATGGAGAGGAGAATATAGGATAAAACCAAACCCTCTGAGTTGGAGTCCAGAGAGGACTATCTGACTGAGCCCTGCATGGTGCATGGTGTGAAGGTCAGTGACAGCACCGTCAAGCCAGTATGAAGGGGGGTCACTGATGTAAGGGGGTTGTGAATACAGTATGGTAAGGTGTGGCACTGATATAAAGGTTCCCCCTAATATCAGTAACCCCTCCCCAACCTTAGTGTATTCACTCTGCGGAAGGTGGTCTGTTGCACCAGTTGTTACTGCAACAGGTGGTGAGGGGAAACCTTCACATGGGGACACCTGTCTGACTTAAAACTGCTGCAAGCTTGTTTAACAAATTATCTGAAGAATGCATTAGCATTACTGTCTCTTTGTCAGTTTGCTATGTCAGTTTTTAATACTGTCTCTATGCTCCAGCTGGGGAGATTCACCCTCCAGTTGCCCTGTTTTCCATTCCACCAAATCCAGAACAGAAACTGAGGGGCCTCTTTTCTATTGATCCTGGTGGCTACATGGGATTTCCCCTCAATTTCTATGGTAGTGGCAAATTGTCTATGGAACTGAAATTGAAGGGAAATCTCTCCAGCTGGATGCAAGTGACCAAACTGCTGGGTTAAATTAACCTGACTTTCATGCAAATGGAAAATATGTTTTTTGGCTTTTCTTATAACTTAAACATATTGCTTATAGCACTAACTATATGTTTATAGCTTAAGGAATCATGCACACAGGATGGTTTAAAAACTCTTGGCAGAAGCATTTTGTCAGATAGTTTGATGCTCTGGTAACTCCATCCACTTGCTTCTTGGCAGACAACCCTTAGGATGAATACATGATGCCAAATCAGTTGCCTGGTATCATGCTGATAATGCATGCTGTGCCTCAGGTCTTGAGTGTGCACTGCAGAATCATTGAACAGAGTGCCATTCTTGTTTACAGTTTTCTTCACTTTAGAATGTTGTTATTTACAACTGGTATGAACAGTCAGAAGCTGGAATACAGCATTACTTATCACTATGAGGTGTGGTAATTGATAAGGCAACAGCTGTCAGATCTCAGAGGGTCTCTTGGCTTCAAATCTCCAGCTCTAGAGCTGACCTCAGAGGCAGGTGTACATTATTTATAAGTAAATATGCATAGTTATAAAATTGTAAGAATCATCTATCAGAGTCTTGTATAAGTAAATCAAGTACTATTTGCAAATGTTATACACTGCTCAAAAAAATTAAAGGAACACTTTTTAATCAGAGTATATCATCAAGTCAATTACACTCCTGGGATCTTGATCTGGTCAGTTAAGTAGCAGAGGGGGTTGTACATCAGTTTCATCTGCTTTGGTGCTAATGCAATTACCAACAGGTGCCCTAGATGGGCAACAATGAGATGACCCCCAAAACAGTAATGGTTTTACAGGTGGAGGCCACTGACATTTGTTTCCCTACTTATCTTTTCTGAATGTTTTTCACTAGTTTTGCATTTGGCTAGAGTCATGTGTCACTACTGGTAGCATGAGGTGATACCTGGACCCTACGGAGGTTGCACAGGCAGTCCAACTCCTCCGGGATGCTACATCATTACCAGGATTGCTGTGTCTCCCAGCAATCTCAAGAGCATGAAGGAGATTCCAGGAGCCAGGCAATTACTCTAGGAGAGCTGTATAGGGCCATAGAAAGTCAGCAGGACCGGTATCTGCTCCTGTGCAAGGAGGAACAAGATGAGCACTGCCAGAGCCCTACAAAATGACCTCCAGCATGCCACTGGTGTGAATGTCTCTGACCAAACAATCAGAAACAGACTTCATGAGGGTGACCTGAAGGCCCGACATCCTCTAGTGGGCCCTGTGCTCACTGCCCGGCACCATAGAGCTTGATTGGCATTTGCCATTGAACACCAAAATTGGCAGGTCTGCCACTGGCGCCCTGTGCTTTTCACAGATGAGTGCAGGTTCACCATGAGCACATATGACAGATGTGAAAGGGTCTGGAGAAGCCATGGAGAACGTTATGCTGCCTGTAACATCATTCAGCAATACCGTTTTGGTGGTGGGTTAGTGATGGTCTGGGGAGGTATATCCATGGAGGGAAGCACAGACCTCTACAAGCTAGACAATAGCACCCTAACTGCCATTAGGTATCAGGAAGAAATCCTTGTACCCATTGTCAGACCCCACCCTGGTGCAGTGGGTCCTGGGTTCCTCCTGGTGCACGACAATGCCCTGCCTCGTGTGGTGAGAGTATGCAGGCAGTTCCTGGAGAATGAACGAATTGGTATCACTGAATGACCCCCACACTTGCCTGAACAAGTCCATCAGATGCCACCAGACGTTGTCAGGCATGCATACAAGCATACACAAACTACTGAGTACCATTTTGAGTTGCTGCAATGAAATTCCAGCAAAATGGACTAGCCTGCTGCATCATATTTTCATTTCCATGAATCGATGGGGCATCCTTACATTGCTAACACATTACCCAGGGCATATCAATATAGATATTCCAGCATGATATTGTTCCTCATTGAGATCTGATGTGTTTTCAAAGTGGTCCTTTAATTTTTGTGAGCAGTGTATTTATTGCACTTGCAGTGTTTCACTATTTACTAAATATGTCAGGCATTGTTTAGTAATGCAAAGGTTTAGTCAAAGTTTACTATGATATAAGGCTACAATAAACAACTAGGAGCACAGGAATAGGTCAACTATTTTGTTTTTGTAGATAATAAGTGGCAGAAAGTAAGTTTAAGCTCCTTTGTTTTAATGTCCAGTGCTTTGGCAAATTAGTAAAAATTATTCCCGTAACCTAGAGAAGTTTTTCATCATTTTTAGTGTAAGGTAATTCTAGGAAAAAAACAAATATATTATGAGTGGAAACATGATAGATCGGTAAATTCAAATGTTTCTAAGTTCATTATGGGACAAGGCAAATCGCTAGGAAAATCCATACAGCATTGCTATAAATATGGTATATACCCTTTAATCCAAAGTTAAGTGACAATAAGAAAATCTGTCATCACGCCACATGGTTAGCCAACTCTTGGGATAGGTTTGTTGATACGTACAGTTAATTTAATATAACAGAATGATAAGAGCTTCTTTTATTTACCTGAGTGATGATCGTTGATGACTGACAAGGGGTATCTCATTTGATATTCTAGTGGGATACAGGTAGCCTTCACTTTGATTTGGTATCAGCTAAAATGAAACCATTCTAGAGGAATGAACATAGCCTTGCTTGACAAATCAATGTGATGTTTCGAACGTAACCCTTCATCATCAGAATTACACTGATACTTTGAAGCTTGGATATTACATTCTTTGAGAACAATAGGGGCTATAGTTATGAGTATACCTAGAGAAAGAGTGCTATAAATATTTTTATGGCTGCGCTGAACCTATATGTTTGTAGTCATGTATAGAATGGCACTAATTTCTTTCAGCTTTTTTCTTTTAAAATTATATTATAAGAAACATACTCTATTGATGATACCCCAAAACTGCTTTCATTGCATATTTATTTATTGTTCCAGGTAAAATAGTGGAATGTTATTGTACATCAATGTTTCCATATTTGCATGCAATAATAGGAATTGTATGTACAGTATGTTTCCTTTCAGTGAATTGTTGTTGCAGCTGCAGTAACTATACTATATAAAACAACTTTGTTCCTTATTCAATTAAGCACATAGGAGTTTCATCCAAATGACTTCCTCAGGGCTGAAGAAGACATTCAGTTAAATCTCATATGTGTAGGGCAGGTTCCCAGTGTCATCATAATGTTTGGATGATTTTGTGTTATGGGAGTGCCTAGTTGAGTGTGGGTCCTGTGACAGTGCAAGGCTCTGTCACTATGAAAATGTCCAGGGAAAGACACAGAGCTTGCATGTCTACTGACTGCAATGCTACAGTGTATAGTATGTGAGTGGAGAAAACTGCTCTTGAAGCTTTCTCTGGACCTTGGTATTGCCGGATGGGGCTCTGTAGTTTGGAGATTCCTGAGTCTTGGGCATGATGGAATCTCCAACCCTGTGTCCTGGTGTTGTGAATAACCAGCAGGGTGTGTGCCCAGGTGCACACAGCCCCGTATAATGATGGGCTTGTGAGAGCAGTAGGTGGTGGGAGTTGGAGTTGCTTGAAGTCAGCGCCCTATCAGGACAGCTGTAAGTTTCTGGTGGAGACTACAACTTGTGTGAGGGGGATTCTGGGCCCAAGGACTGGGAAAGTCTGGCCAGATCTGAGAGTCTGGGGACTGAGGAAGCTACAGAGGCCAGTGATTCCAGGGGGCTGGAGAGAATCTGAACATCTCTGGTGGTGCCAGCTGGGGATGCTGGGAAATCCCTGTCAAGAAGCCTTGTGGGCCTGAACAGCAAGGTTTTGTCACCTATGCCAGAGAGAAAGAGCGAATGAATAGCAAGTGGTCTGGAAGACCAAAACAAGCAGAAGTACTGATAACCTGAGAGCCAAGTGGCTCAGTATTTTTCATTTGATTATTGAATGAAGTTGAAACCCCTGCGTGGGAATCCTGAAGAGAATTTTGTTTTGTTTTCTACCTTTTAATAAAAGTGGTCTACCAAGCCCTTAACTATCTACCACTGAGCTAAAACAAAACAATATTACAGTCCATATCAGTTTGTGAGATTTATGATGTGCTGACACTTAATCTGCTTATTTGAATGTAAACTTTTATTTTTTAATACAAGTTTTAAAAATTGTACTTCATTATTGTTAGCCTCTTTCTATGCATATGGAATTTCCATCTTGATGTAATTCTTTGGATTTATATATGAAGATGGCAATCCAGAGAGGATCATACAAAAGTGCTTTCAGATCTTCTAGTAATCTTGGGGGTCATTTGTGATGGTGAGCTGCTCTCTGATGGGATTAAAGTGATATTAAATGTTCAGCTTTTTAAAAAAAAAAAATAACAAACATGTCATACTTACCTGCTCTGTGCAATGGTTTTGCACAGAGCAGCCTTGATCCTCTTCTTTTCAGGTTTCCCCCAGCACTCCTGGCTCCTCCCCATTGGCCAGTGCCCCCAATAGCAAGCTGCTTGTTGCCCTTTGCTTGCCCCTGAGCCCCGCTCTATATGACCATAAGACACATAAAGACACCCTGCTCTCTCCTCATTGGCTCACTGGCTGTGATTGATGCCACACAGAAGCAGTACACAAAAGGTTTTTTTACGCATGAAGGTAAAAAAACCTTCAGCCTTTACAACCACCTTAATCACTGGGTGTTTTCAGTACTACTTTATCAGCATAACTCTGGCAGATAGATCTTAATTTGCATTTTGGGTGTTTATTCATGGGCATATAGATGTTTTATGCACTATGTGCATTATTTGGGCTTAGCAGATTAATTTTGTATTTATTTGATCAGTGTAGATTTTAAAGATGAGAAATGAATTGGTGGCTATGTATCAACAGAGGAAATTATTCTTGCACACATTTTGATAAATGGACCAGAGAAGTATTGTCATTTATAGCTCTATACCTAAGTAAAAGTCTTCAAGTATTTTTAACATAAATACATTTTTACCTCTTTGCAATCATGCATATACAGAGCCACCGGAAGCTTGCAGTCTATTCCGTGAAGCATCCGAAATTCTTTAAACTAATGCTACTTAATTAACAAAAGTGCTGAAACCTGAGTGCTTGATTTGTACCTGTGTTGGAAGGAAGCTATCCACTCCACAGTAAGTGATCATTTAATTTTTGATTCTAGTATTTTATTATGTTTTGCAAGCTTAAATGCCCTCTGGCTATAAAAGAAAAAAATACAAAACAGATGCAGTGCTAATTTAATTTTGTGGCAGGTTCTCCCTGGTAGAGAAGCAACATCAAAGACAATCTAAGAATATCAAATTAAAGCCATCCATCATGCTTGTTGCACTACACTGTTGAAACTGGCTTTGCTGACACCAGGGAGAATTCAGCTTTCACTAAGAGATGGAAAGGCAAGAAGTTTAAACTTACGTTTGGACTTTATTCCTGCAAACTGAGTGATAGGAGAAGGTAAAAATATGAAAAGTCATCTACCAGGCTATTAGATGCCTAACTTCTTCTTTTCTTTCACCAACAATTAAAAAAACATGCATTTGTTGTTTTAATTCCATACAAATAAAATAATAATATTTTATCACTTTATCATTTTTCTTTTTCTGCCACAGATGATTCATAAATAGAGAGAAACAGACAGACATATGAATTCAGTCTATATTTCTGTAAAACAATTAAGCCACATTTAATACATTTATTTTTCTTTTTGGCCATGTAATAGTTAGCAGAGGCAACCCTAAGCTGCTTTGTGTATGTCAAGGGATGCTCACAGCCTGCTCAGGAGTGAACACACACATGTGCCACCATAGGAAGCAGCCTCCTATGGTGGCGCATGCAAAAGAGGAGGGGTCTAGATTGGTGGCGGGGGACCCCAGAACAGATGGTTTGGGGCTGCTCTGTGCAATGGCAGGTGCGTATAACATGTTTTCACTTTAGGAAAAAAATTATTTTACTTTTAACATCTTTTCTAATACTTTATCGACAAAATTAAATAACAAATACCATTTAAATATAATTTCACTTTTTACCAAAAAATAATAAATACATGGTTTTTGCAGTTGAAAAAATGTGCATTTACTATTTTTTGTTTTAGGAGCTTGAAAAGCATTGCACCAGCGATCAGCAGATCGCTGGTGCCATGCAGATCTCCTGCAGACTGCCATACCTTCTATGAACAGACAGGAAGAATCAATGAACTATCACAGCACACAACAGTGCCGTGGTAGTTCACTGAGAACTACAAGCAGACAGCCACAAACACTGTCAGGACTTACAGTCTTCCCATTCACAGAGCTCTGTACATGGATGACACAGCCAGGTGGGTGTATGGCTGCTTTTTTTTAAATTGTGACAGCTAGTGGAGAGGGGGGAGAAGATCCCCCGGTAGCTGTCACAATGGCGGATCGGGGGGAAGTGTGAGGGCTGGTACGATTGTTACGTGTTACACCCTGAATATGGTTGTAACATGTTACAAAAGGTGAACTAAACCTTAACCTTTATTTAACATGCCTGGGGGATGCCTTTAACCTGCCTGTGGTGAGGCTTATCTGTACAATGTACAGACATTTCTAAATAAAAAATTTAAATTGTCGTAAATTTACAGCTCCCAGGTGTTTTGTTCTGCTTGCAAACAAATGAACGGGTATTTACTTCATCTATACCAGACTCTTATCCTATATGATTGTTGACCCAGCCAGCTTGCAAATGTGTGTGCACCACATCCCAGATATACAGTACAAAGAAATATTAAAACATAAATCAATGTTTTGGGACTTTTCAGGGGAAACAATGATGACAAAATACATTTATAAAAAACATACGTTTTATTTATACAAAATATTGTTAGAAAGTTATGAATGATTATGACCTTTCATCTCAAAAGAGAAGAAAATTGCAGATGTTCCTATATTTGGAACCAATATACATAGTTAAAGGATAAGTTGTCCATCTTCAGGTCAGTAGTGAAGGCAGACAGTGAGCATGAGCAGACAATGATAATCCGAGAGCAAGGTCAGAAAGGAAGCCGGGTCAATAACATGATCAAGGATCAATCGGACCTGGATTACAGGAACAAGGTTAAAGACAATACAGCAAATAACTAGTGTAGAGTTCAGGTTTAAATAGGACTTGTTGGCAGTGGACATGCAGGCACATACTGTACATGTGTGTGCATTTGCGTGCTCATACACGTGGGTAATGATGTACGTGCTATCTTCTATGCTCATAGAAATGTGCACATCTATGCACATGCGCATTAGCCATACAATCGGTATCATGTTCCTGACAACATGTTTGTGGTCTTTAAGTCTGTAATAAATTCAAGAACACACATGTCCTGCAATAGGTGTTATTTACTACACAGGTCCTACAATAAGTGTTATTTACTACACCTCATTGCATAAAACTGCAGGTAATCATATGCTGTTCTTCATGGGAGCCTTGTGATAAGATTTGCCACAGAAACTGTGAGCTCAGTCAAGAAATGTTTCTGTAGACTGCCAGCAAATAGGGAATGCTTGCAGAAGAATTTATTCACAAATAGAATGAACATGGAGGTAAAACATTTCTTTTCACTGACCAAAAAAAAAAAAGATTCTTTGCGAACAGAAACAAATCTCTGTTAGCCCAGACAAATATAGTTTGCAGATTTTCCGAGAATGCCAATGAAACCTACTTGGCCTTTTCTTCTTCAATGACTAGCTGTCCATCCGAGACCAGATTTTTTTCAGTTGAGGGCCTGGATCTTGAGCAGCAAATACTGAGAATAAAAGGGGTGTTCAAATAAAGAAATGAATTCTCTACTCAAGAGTGGGACAATAGTTGTTACTAGAAATATTTATGCTAAGGTGTTGAAGTTTTTTTTCTCATGGTGTAAAAGGAATAGTCTCACCATTCTTTAGTACCAACTATTCTAAAATTTCTTCAGGCTGGAGTGGACCAAGATTTTTTGCTTAGTTCACTCTAGATTAAGGTTTCAATATTCTCAGTCTTCCTAGACATGCATCATTCAGAAGATTCCTTCATTAAAATATTTATTTCAGTTATCTACATTTCCATGTCACTTCCAGGAGAAGACTGTTCTCCCCTGGAATTTGTCTAAGGTCCTCAGAGTGCATAACCAAATCACACTTTGTACCCCCACTGGACTATTCAATAAAGTTTATAACTTTAAATATGGAATTTCTTCTTGTCATCACAATAACCAGGAGAAAAGGAGATCTTCAAGTCATTCAAAGAACCTTATCTTAAGTTTCTCCTAGATAGGGTGATCATAAAACTGGATTAAGGCATTTAACAAAAGTAGCCACAATGTTTTGCAGAAGTCAAGAAATTGTGTCATCTACCTTTTATGACAACCTTATTGACCCTAAGGAAGACAACTTCCATTGTATGTATGTGTGAATATGTCGAATGATGTTTGGGAAAATCCCTGGTTAGTCTTACCAGTAACACTATGAATTATCCAGTACAGAAAGCCAGCTTCCCACTCTTTCTTTTAAAATTCTATAATATTTTTCCCTTGGTGATGGTAGAAGCACTTTTATGTCAACAGAGGAGCAAGGGGAGCAGTAGAGGCTTTTTCACTGTTCTGTTTGTTTTTCCTGTAGCAGGAGAAACCAGTCAAATCTCATGTCACTGTCCTGGTCACAGACACTCAAAAGGGATCTTTAATATCTCCGGATCATACAGCTGCACCTCCAGTAATGTTGTATACCTTATCCTGTGCAGAAAATGTAACAAAGGATCTTATGTTGGTGAAACAGGACAGAAGATGCAAACAAGGATGAAGTTACACAGACATACCATCACTGAACATAAAGAAGATGACTTTTGCACACCTGTGGGACACCATTTCGCACAACCAGACCACATTATGGGAGACCTCAATATTTTAGTTCTTAAAGGAAATTTCAAATCCATTCAGGAAAGAAAAACTTTTGAACTAAGAATGATAATTCTATTTGACACAAGAGATAACGGCCTGAATTTGGACATGGGATTCCTCACTCATTATCCAACAGTTTTATGACTATCACCTCAAGCATGACTGCCTCTGTGAGTGTTGTCTCCCCCCCCCCCCGACTTTGCTTTTGCTGTGTCTTATCTCTGTTCTCTCTCTTTTTTTTTTTTTCCATCCCCTGCATCTCTTCTAACATTCTGCTAAAACTTTGTGTTCAGTACTGCTTGGACCTGAAGAAGGGGACACTCCCTGAAAGCGTGTCCTCAAAATTGTATGTTAGTGCAAATAAAAAAAGTATCACGGACAGTAATCAATTGTTTCTGTCACTGTCCTTGAAAATTCATAGAAATACTGTTATCCGTAAGACTAACTGAGAATTTTGCTTTTCTCATTTGTGCTAAAGAATATTTGCAGAGTGCTTGAAAAAAAAATTACATTTCAGCAGTTCACAAATAAATTTGAATTGATTCATCTCATTTTACTGCTACAATGAATAAATGTGTGTATACTAAGAATATCCCTTGACATTTTTCAGTTTTCTTTTGTTTCATTGTGATTTGAATGTGAACATACTATTTTACTTGTTATTGCATATTACAGTGGCTTTATTTGTTTACCAAACAAATTGTCTGAAGTAACTAGGAAAAAAATTGACTTGGCCCTGTGCTTCATCAGGGATGACATGTCGTTCAGCAAAGTGAGGTGGCTACATAAAGAAAATAGAGGGGAGGAAAGGGTTATGAAGAAAAGCATTTCAAAGTAAGTGACAAACTAACCAAAGTCTATTGCAGATACTTTGGTGCTGCAGGTTATTACTTTGCCTTGTTATACATAAATGTGTTTTAGATATTTTTTTTCAACAAGAAGCCACAGAAAGTAGCATTTGAATTATTGGTGATGCTTTCTCTTTATAGGAAATAACATTTTGGTGTTCCCATCCAAATGTACTTATTCTGACCCCTTTCAGTAGGCCTAAAAACCATGCAGGAATGGAAGCACATGGAAGATTTGTACACTATGCCCAATCATGATAAAAAATATTACAGCCTTTATCACTCCTAAAAAAGCAATACAACTATACTCAGAATTATCAACAGTGATACTTTGTTTCATAGATCTTCTGACATGTATCTCTCTTTGTGACCACCTACAGAATTTATATGGATTTTGTATGTAAGTGTAGGAATCTATATTTAGGATCTTAAATGATTTTCACTTTAAAATAAACTTTCTTCCATTCTTCCTAAGTAAAGAGAGATTAACCAGAGCAGCAGGTAACAGTTGCCATAGGCATGCTGGGATTGTGACTGTGACCCTGATGGTTCCCTAAACTAATCCAAACAGCAGATATGGTCTGAGCCTCCTTCCTTGACTCCATTCCAGTGCTGCAGCCTTTGTCAGATCCTTCTTCATTTAACACTTCTAGTATTTTCAGATTATTTTATTGTCCATTGCACTCTGTGGTTCTTTCTTCAATCCCTAAGTCACTACAGAACCTGTAGTGATGTTATGAAGGTTAAAGAGTCTGATGGAGGCTTCAGCACTGGAACAAAGGAAAGATAGGAGATGCAGGCTTCCAGAAAGGGGAGGATAATACCTTTTCTATTGCAGGAACCTCCTGCTTGGATTTGTTTAGTAAATTAACTGGGTCTATTTGAAGTTTTGATACAAAATAGTCCTGCGTCTAAACCTAATAAATAAATTAATAAGTGCTGCTGTTCATAGATGAAAGAATAATAAATTATAAATATAACTAAACCACAGCGCAAAAATTAATAAAATAATACATATTTATACACAATTATGCATTATTTCATTTAAATTTTGCACTGTGGTTTAGTTATATCTATTTAAGGTTGTGGAGATGTGCTTCAGTGCATACACAAAAGTCAAATTAACAACATAACATACCATACCATACCATAACGTTACATTTTGTGGCATTCTTTAAAACTGAATTCCACTTAACTGAAAAATTTAAGAAGCTAATCCAACCCCATCCCCCCAATGTACTGCAATAAATAACATATTAGGGGTACATTGTGGGTAGTAGCTTTTTAGCTTTTTATCTTGCTTACGTTTTGTCAAAGTCAAGAGCTTTAACATGCATTTCTCTGTATTTTGTAATATTAAATGCAATTTAAGCTTCAGAATTACTTATCCCTTAAAATGAATATTTTTACTACCAAATTAAATACATCTGTTGTGGTTACGCAGAGCTAGCAGTCAAACAACATTACTTTGACAGTGTTCTCTAAGAACAGCTTTGCAGTTTTCTGCATACACAAATAAATGCATTTATTACAGATTTTATTAAAGCAAAGGAGTTTGATTCATTAAGAGTAAATAAATTAGTTACTGTGCTTCTCTGCCTTAGACTACACTAGTGCTGTGTACACAATATGATTAATACTGGTGATGTTTATTCATGTCAGTCGC
The DNA here is from genome assembly GCF_062004578.1 of Staurois parvus. NCBI lineage: Eukaryota > Metazoa > Chordata > Amphibia > Anura > Ranidae > Staurois > Staurois parvus. The sequence goes on from NW_028317977.1 coordinate 2,322,283, forward strand.
AGCTGTTTGGTAAAACACAGTATGTAGTTGTAGAAAAAGGTCAAAGCCATTGAATTCAACAATACAGCTAAAGAATTCCATACCTAGTATTACAAAAAAGGCAAATAGTTAAAAAATAAATTAGGATAAGAGGATTCACATCTGCTTGAGACATTGGTGAAAAGGTTATTGATATTAAAAAAAGGTATATAGAAACACGGGAATAGGATAAACCTACCTTTCTTTATTTTATTCGTAATATCTACATACAATATTTCAAGGATCTATTGAGCTACAAGTACTGTATCCTTACATGTCATTGTGGACTACCTACCATGAAAAGACTCTAATAAGAAATAAATACCAACAACTGCTTTCCTATTCACAGAAAATAAATAAAATCTATTTTACATGAATGTATGCAGACCGCATAATGTTGCAAGTTTATTTGGAAGGTCTTTCCTGGATTTAGCAGGATTAGATAAAGATGATGGAGCAATAATGTCTTGATTTATATGTTAATCTGAGACTACTTTAGTAATATTGCATAATGCAGCCTTATCTGTATGTAAAACCAAATTAGATGTGCTCTTAAAATGCTGCAATTTTAGATACTGTACATTTTGTTCAGGTAATGGTCTATAAAAATATGAATTCTTGAGATAAACCTATAACATATGCATTTGTAAAATTTCCAATGGATTATGTTGTAAAATTCACAATGTTAAACTGAAATTCCATAAACTATTTGCATACCTTCATACCTTAAAGAAGGATTTCTTTGTACGTTTAGAGGATTAACACTTAGATATTTATGTCCAAATATATATATATATATATATATATATATATATATATACACACACGCAGACACTGCTCAAAAAAATTAAAGGAACTCTTTGAAAACACAACAGATATCAATGGGGGAAAATATCATACTAGATATTTATACTGATATGGACTGGGTAATGTGTTAGGAACGTAAGGATGCCCCATCGTTTAATGGAAATTAAAATGATCAACCTACAGCGGACTGAATTCCCCCCGAAAATCAAAGTGAAAAAATTATGCAGCAGGCTAGTCCATTTTGCTAAAATTTCATTGCAGCAACTCTGTAGTTTGTATGGCCCCCGCGTGCTTGTATGCATGCCTGACAACATCAGGTCATGCTCCTAATGAGACGATGGATAGTGTCCTGGGGTATTTTCTTCCAGACCTGAACCAGGGCATCATTGAGCTCCTGGACAGTCTGAGGTGCAACCTGGCGGCGATGGATGGAGCAAAACATGATATCCCAGAGGTGTTCTATTTGATTTAGGTCAGGTGAGCGTGGGGGCCATTCAATGGTATCAGTTCATCCTCCAGGAACTGCCTGCATACACTCGCCACATGAGGCCGGGCATTGTCGTGCATAAGGAGGAACCCAGGACCCACTGCACCAGGAAAGGAGGTCTGACAATGGGTACAAGGATTTCATCCTGATACCTAATGGCAACCAGGGTGCAATTGTCTAGCCTGTAGAGGTCTGTGCATCCCTCCATGGATATGCCTCCCCAGACCATCACTGACCCACCACCCAAAATGGTCATGCTGAATGATATTATGATGGGGCCTACAAAATACCAAGATATGGATGCCCAAACCATGATTGTGCTGCCACCATGCTTTACTGGTGACACAAGACAGTCCTGGTTGTAAGCTTGGGATGATTTTTGCCATACGTAAACACTTTTGGTGGTTGGTAACAGCGTGAAACTTGATTCATCGGACCATGTTAAAGTCTTCCATTGAACAATAGTCAATGATTTATGAGTGTTGCACCACTCTCTCCACATCTGAGCATTAACATCGGTCACTAGTGGTTTGGCAATTGCTTGCCTGTGAATGTTTTGCTTATGGTGTTCCCTACGCACAGATTTTGTGGACATTGGCTTTGGAAGACTGAGACTGAGCTCTGCAGTCGCTTTTGCAGAAGTTGTTTAATTATTCCTAATTATTCTGGTGCAATGTCCTTTTGTCTCTTTCGGTCAGTTGACTATGTTAGCAGCATCATATCCTTTCATACTGTGCCTTTTGAAACTGCAAATAAATTGGCAACTTCAGTCACAGAGGCACCAGCTAAGAAGGCACCAACAATTTGCCCTCTTTGAAACTCAGTAAGCTCTGATATGACTCCGTATTATTAGCAGTGCACGCAGTGAATGACAAAAGTGGGGCTCCCCATCTGTTAGCTAGGTGTCTCATCACACAGTGGAAGCAAAATAATTTGACATCACTTCCACTTTCAACGCGAAACATGTCATCGCTTTCACAACTGCAAATTATGTAGTGTTTCCATATTTTGGATCAACCCCTGTATACAGTATATACCCTTGATGATAACCATACTGGAAGCACTGGATGGAGAAAGCTTAGCATTCATCACTTTAAAAGAATTGAAAAGCATGAGGCAGAAACTGCTAAAGGCTAAAACAGTAAAAAAAAAGAGAACCTTTTAGTTGAAACATGTCCTGCATTATGAAGAAATACTATAAGCGTGGTAAGCTATTAAAGCTATTAGCTAGAGCTATTAAATCTAATTGCTATAAAGCAAACATCTAGAGAATTAAAAACAGCCAGGGATCCCTGGCTATATCCCTACTGCACACTCAGGACTTAGGCAAACAAAAAATTGTTGAGAGCCAGACTTGCATGCAATCCCTACTTTAGAAGTCCAATATGTCTACCTTAGAGGTTCCTAATGCCAAGAAACTGGAATGTTAAGTTTCTACAGTGGAATTTCTTATTGCCATTTAAAAAAATGAAGCTGGGCAAAAGCTCAAGTCTGAATGGCTCACCCTCACAGTATTACAAACTGTTCCAAAACATTCTTGTTAAACACTTCACAACTGCCTTTAACTCTTTAAGGTCTACCACCTCCTTACCTATTCAAACTTTGGCAGCCTAAAACCAAGTTGTCCCAAAGGGGTGAAAGACCCTCAACTTTATCCTAGGTATAGGCCCATCTCACTGCATAATGTGGATGATAGGTTTTTAGGAAAATTATTTTAAATCACTTTCTCCTGCTCTTGGCATCCCTGATTTAAAGTGGGCTTTGTGCCTTGATGGGAAGCCAAAGAAGAAAAAAACAAAGATATTAAAATGATATACTGGTGAGGGCTAAGAACATTTAAAAAAAAAGTTATTGTGTAAGGATGCAGAGAAGGCATTTGACAAGGTTGCCTTGGATTTTATGTTTGCGTTTCTCCTAAATATATAGTTGTACAGTATCATTGATTGCTAGGTTGGATGTGGTCCATTTACTCTCACCCCACAACAAAAGTAAGAACCAATGACCTCTTCTTGGACAAAGTCCAATGACCTCTTCTTGGACAAAGTCCAGCTAACAAATGGAAAATGACAGGTCTTCCCTCTGTTACTTATTATATTTATCTTCACACTACAAACATTCATCAGACTGGCCAAAGTATCCACTGTATCCAGGGAGTAACCATCAATGATCAAGAACACACGCATAAAGTCGTAGCAATTGCTGATGACATGCTGTTCTTTCTAACCAACTCCTGAACATTCCTTAGCAATCTTCTGAATATATTTGAGGAATACAGTGCTGTCTGTTTTAAAAATGAACTAAGTCATTGTGTGCTTTGCTTGGCTTAATGAGCATTTCAGACTTCAATGGTCTTTTCCAAAAGCATCTAAAGTCAATGGTGGATTGGATGTCACAGATATTAGGAATTATATTCAGGCCACTCATTTCACCAGGGTCATATATTGACATATCTCAATGTCTTCATCCCTAAATGTATTTCCTTTGAATTCACAGTCTGTTAACTAGGTGTGCATAAGACTATTGTATTCATTGGTATATTGCACAAAAGAGTCTGGGGAGGGTCTAGGTCTTCACAATATTCACCTATACTATAGCTCTAACTCGCATTGTTAACTGGAATATAAGGGTACAGGAAAAGCTTTGAGTCTCTTTGAAAAAAATGCTAGCAAGACAGAACTTGGAATATGAAACCTGGCTTCCAAGATGCTTCAAAGGCCTATAGTAAAATACTTTTCCTTTTTCCCTGGACACACTGCAAAACATATGAAATATAGCCAACTTCTTAATTCTCAGCATAGTTTGGGAACCCCATTTAAAGCATGCACAGACCTAACCCTGCATAGAGTCAGTTTGTAAAAACCATGAACCCTTTATACTGCCTCTTTCAGCTATATATATAATTTGATGAAATTGTAATTTAATTTTTTTTTACTGGATATGTCTTATAGCATATATTGTTTTTTTTTTCTATATTATCGGCCTTTTTTGTTTATAGAGCAAAAAATAAAAACCGCACAGGTGATCAAATACCACAAAAAGAAAGCTCTATTTGTGTGAAAAAATAACTTAAATTTCATTTATGTACAGCATTGCATGACCGAACAATTGTCAGTTAAAGTAAAGCAGTGCCTTGTCGCAAAAATGGCCTGGTCAGGAAGGGGGGGGGGGTAAATCCTCTGGAGGATAAGTGGGTAAATAGCCTGTTTGGTGCCAGTATTGGTGACAGGTGCATGCCTGGGCATATTTGCCTGGACAGTTGTCAACCTGTGCCTGTGCACATGTATTCACCTGGGAACAATGTCTGTACTATGACCTTCCCTGACAGGGGTCAGGGTGCCCTTCAACTCATAAAAAGCTTTGGAAAATACTTGGGCCTTAAGATCAAGGTCCAGATTCTCCCAATGGACACATTTCCTTCATTGCATGACCAAGCCCTTCTTCCATTAGCTAGAGTTAGTGTAATTAAATACCTCGAAGTCCATGTTTCTAGATCCCCTCATGACTATATTGCCCTTAATATTGAACCCTTCTATGCTTTGGTTAAAGCTAAGACTAAGGTGTGTGCCAAACTTCCACTTGGGACAATGGAACACATAAATTTAATCAAAATTATATTATTACCCAAAATGTTGTACTTCTTATAGCACTCCCTGGTATATTTACCTTTTAAACTTTTTTAAATCCTTGAGGCTATCCTTGAGGCTATCCTTAACTGCTTTGTATGGGGTACAAACAGACATAAATCCCCTTGGCGTATTTAAAAAAAATTCAACCAATCTCGGGGGTATTACCTTACCAGATTTCACGCCCCCGGCGTGGGGGCCATATTGGAACACCTTTTTGGATACCCATGGAGTACACCTCTGACATGAGGTGATACGAAGCTTTACACAAGAAGGAGTTACATGTGAGTGGGCAACCTTAATTATAATTGATTAAATAAAACGGATTACACTATGTTAGCTTTTTGTGTCTATCTATGATCCGGGGAGAATATTACTATACTGCATGGAGGCTTGGAATAAGGAGCATTTTTTACCTTGAGGGGAGCCTGTGATGAATCTGCCCTTATCAGGATTGCTGTGATCTTTTGAGCGAGCTGACCCTGTAGGGTCGAGTATATGAGGTGAGGGGCCACTTAGGCCACTGGAGGATTGAACACGAATCTTACACAGTCACTTGCATGATCATCGTATGGAAGCACTCTCATCAGATTGTATATAAGTGTATATATATATATATATATATATATATATATATATGTATGTGTGTGGACTGCATTTTTAAGTTTATATTAAGTGTTGAGAGTCACTGGGAAAATTTTTTTGAATCACGATTGGAGCATTTATCACTTGCACTTGCTATATTCCCAATTTTTGTGTGTTATCCCCTTTATCTGAGTATTTCTAAGGGGATTGAGTGTGTCACTACACTGTTTTTACTATTATTTTCAGATATATTGTATATTTATTTAGCGCTGCACTTTTTTGTAGTAATGATTATTAGGGCGTTATCTCAACACATATCTAGATAAGTTTACAAAAACCTTCTTGCAGGAAACCCTGTTCTTGGTGAGAAAACTCATCACTTGTACCTGGATTTGTTCAACACCTTCCACATTCAGTGCCTGGATTAATGTGGTTGACAGCATAAATAGGGGATGCCCCTTCAAATACAACAAGATATGGGAATGCTGGCTCCAGACCACCTCTTAGTGATACCATGATATGTAGTTTTTTGTGCCCTGGCTTTTGATGTGATACCCACCTGTAATTTTAATGTTTTTTGATACCTACCTACTATGGCTGTCCTACCATGCACTTTATCTCAGACTGTATTCAATTTGCTGTCTGTTTATTATGATGTTGGACTGCTAGGCCTCATAATTAGCCTGCCTTTCTTATTTTGCTTTCTTAGTTTTCTTTGTGCTTGAACCTCTGTGTAGTTGATGGATTCTCCATTGTTGGATTGTATTACTATGTCATACTTGCCTGGAAACTTTTTTTCTTTTTATGAGATTCTATATTTATTCTTTCATTGTATGACTCTGTTAGATTATTATTCTAATATCATAACTCAGCACTTATAGGAATATTATATGTATGGCAAGCTTGCAAAATATGTTTTTTATGATTAATCATAATTAATATTAAAATGTGTGGTTGTCCTTGAGCAACTGATAGTGTAGAATTATTTAGTTATAGCTGAGCCAAAAAAATGTCAGAGTATTTCTGGAGTTAACTAGCTGGGAGCTGAGTGTAACAAGAAAGTATTTAGGACATATATGTAGATGGGCATAGCTGGTTAGAAGATCTTTGGTGTAGGGCAGTGGTGGGCAACCTTTTTTTTCAACTGAGCCAAATCTCGCCAGAACCACGATTGAAATTTATTTTGAGAGCCACATTTTTAAAACTGAAAATACATCCCCCATATAGTAATTCATCCCCCATATAGTAATTCATCCCCCATAGTAATTCATCCCCCATAGTAATTCATCCCCCATATAGTAATTCATCCCCCATAGTAATTCATCCCCCATATAGTAATTCATCCCCCATATAGTAATTCATCCCCCATAGTAATTCATCCCCCATATAGTAATTCATCCCCCATATAGTAATTCATCCCCCATATAGTAATTCATCACCCATAGTAATTCATCCCCCATATAGTAATTCATCCCCCATATAGTAATTCATCCCCCATAGTAATTTATCCCCCATAGTAATTCATCCCCCATATAGTAATTCATCCCCCATAGTATTTAATCCCCCATATAGTAATTCATCCCCCATAGTAATTCATCCCCCATATAGTAATTCATCCCCCATAGTAATTCACCCCCCATATAGTAATTCATCCCCCATAGTAATTCATCCCCCATATAGTAATTCATCCCCCATAGTAATTAATCCCCCATAGTAATTCATCCCCCCTATAGTAATTCATCCCCCATAGTAATTAATCCCCCATACAGTAATTCATCCCCCATAGTAATTCATCCCCCATATAGTAATTCATCCCCCATAGTAATTCATCCCCCATACAGTAATTCATCCCCCATAGTAATTCATCCCCCCTATAGTAATTCATCCCCCCTATAGTAATTCATTCCCCATATTAATTCATCCCCATAGTAATTCATCCCCCATATAGTAATTCATCCCCCATATAGTAATTCATCCCCCATAGTAATTCATCCCCCATAGTAATTAATCCCCCATATAGTAATTCATCCCCCATAGTAATTCATCCCCCATAGTAATTCATCCCCCATATAGTAATTAATCCCCCATATAGTAATTCATCCCCCCTATAGTAATTCATCCCCCCTATAGTAATTCATCCCCCCTATAGTAATTCATTCCCCATATTGTGTCAATTCACTTACCTTTGCTCTGCGCGTTCCTCTCGCCGTGTTCCCGCGCCGTTCCGGTCTTCAGGGCGGACTGTGAGAGGAGAGGAGTTCATCACGCTGCCCCGCCTACATCCTGACAGCCAATGTTTGCCACGCTCCGCGGGATTAAAAGGTCCGCCGGGCCGTAGTTTGCCCATTGCTGGGCTAGCTGCAGAGTCCTGACTTTTGGGGGCAGCCACCCGAGAGGAGGGAGGGGAGCGGGCGCCCGGCACACAGAAGAGCCGCATTAAAATGTGTAAAGAGCCGCATGTGGCTCGCGAGCCGCGGCTTGCTGACCACTGGTGTAGGGTTTTGTGGGAGTCATGTGTGAACCAAAATAGATAGAATCAGTGTAATAGAGAAAATATGTACAGACTGTTAGAAATTAGTATGAAATAGTATATTCTAGTAGTATCTGTGTGTATTTAACTTATGTTTTATAAGTTGGTATCATGTGTTACATAAGTATATTTTTGGTTATACAATATTATTGAGATATTATGTTATAAAGATAGATTCTTAGTTATACTATCCTTTGATCAGAGAAGCTGGTCACATGAGTAAGCTGATGCAGCGTTGTCATATTTAACTTGTGAAGTCACATTTTAGATCAAAAATAGTGTTACATTGGCTTGTCAATTAAAAGACCATATAGTAGTTTCCCCTCCCTTCAATGAAATCCTTGTACTAAGCAGAATTAATGTTTGCCATACAAGGTTATGAGAATTATGACGTCTACATGTAACATAAAGACATCCTAAGAGTTGGAAAGGGACACAATCCGTCCATTCATGCACATACATGGACACACAGACACTCACGAGGAAGGCAAGAAGACAGTCCTTTACACACTGACTAGCTTAAACAGATACATTCTTTTTTAGCCTACGAGACATCATTTATCTTACTCTTGGGAGGTTCAGACATGTTACTTGGAGCAGAAGCACACGGAGAGGCATGCTTTCATGAGCTTGTTACATTTTTTTTAATTCTGTTTATATTTCTTATATTTTTGTTTTACCTACACTGAACTGTTATTCATTATACTTTTTACATTGTATTTTTAAGCCACTGTGTGATACAATAAAATCACACTTTATTTTAATTTTGCCGGCTATTTAATTATCCAAAATTGCCTGAAGACACTAAAAATTTTTATATGTGTTGTCGCAGAATATTCTACAGAAAAATGAATGTAAGCTTCTCTTGAGGGATAGCTCATGCCTGAGATTTTGTCTCTAATACTGCTCTATACATCAGAGAAATACAAAGGTTAAAAAGAGATATGTTGATTGCCAAGATTAGTTGTCTATAAAAAGTGTCTACAAAGCATCTAAGTTTGAGGTCTAACTTTGCAATTAAGCATTATAAATAAAGTGACATTCAGGTATGCAAAGGTCAGGTTTTATTGTGCATTCAGTACAATAAAATGGGACGGGCAGGCAGGCACAGTGTTAAATCTGGCATTTGATGGTAGTTAACACAGTGATTCAGGATAGATGGTAACTTATCCAGAAACACCACTAACTATTGCTGCCTGTTGTTCTCATGTAATGCTTGTTCCTGTACGAGAGGTCAGAAGACATAGCTGGCTAGTATAGCTTCAACTATTTTAGCTCTCGTTCCCTTAAGGCAAGCAGTCCTTACCAGTAGCCAGGTAGCACAAGGAGATTGCCAAAGCTAAAACAGCGTGTATGTGTGATACAGGGAGATACAGCTGTCCAGAGAGGATGGCTGATCTGTGGGCAGAAGGGTGATCGGATGAACCTGCTATAGTCAGTCCATGACACAGTCAATAAGCAGGCAAGGGTCAGTCCAGATTTCAGGCAGAAGAGGTGGTCAATCAAAAGGGGTCAGTAAAGCAGGAAGAAATGTTGTCAATAGGTTTGAAATGGGTGTTAAGTTTGTTAAGAATGCAGAACAAGCTGTATCCTTAGCAAACACTGATATTGCCCAGCCCATTCAGTTATATGACCAGGAATCCCCAGCCATGTAAGCAAAGAGGCACAGGCCCGTATTTGGGCAGTAACTTTGACCAAATATGGCCGTGATCATATTTGGAAGATAACATCACCACTATCCCCATCCTTTACCTTTAGGCTGCCCAAGGCAGCCTGGAGAGCTGTTGTTCAGTGAGTGATGCTGTCTCATTAACATTATCCATTTTTTTTTGTGAGCATTGTGATTGGTGTTGATCTACATCATGAGACTTTTTTTTAATAATAAGGGATTTGTCAAAACTGTGTTGAGTGTTTACTTGCGTTTTTTTTGCATAGTGTGCCCATAAAAAATGTAATGGAAACTAAGGATTCATGGATAGTTTAGTAAAAATAGTATGGGAGTTTTCCCATAATTCATATCAGGCTTTACAGGTCTGATATGAATTTTAAGGATGTACCACACAAAATTCATGCAGTCCAGGAAAGGGAGGACAAGCAAGTGCCCCCTCCCAAACCAGGCCACTTGCCCTTAACACGTGAGGGTACCTTGTCAGAAGGGACCCCCAATGGCAAATCACCTTACCACCATGTTAATAAGGGTAAAGGCTTCTTCACCACAACCCTGGCCCAGTGGTTGTGGGGGTCTGTGGTTCTGTGACTTATAGGAGTCTAAAAGTCCCCATTAACAATAAAGCCAACCCACAGATAACTGCTTTCCCCTATCCGAATGTGTAAGGGATATATATGGTACCCCAACACATTCCCAAAAAGTCAAATATAAATAAAAGTACATTTTAAAAAGTCACATAAAATCATTAAAAACAAAAAGCAAAAACAAAGATGTTCTACAATGTATATCCATTATCAATCTCAACATCCAGCAATGTATATGCACATCTATCATGGTGACTGATGGCTTGATCACAGTTATTCAGCAGGTGCATAAATCACCTGAAGTTATTTTCTTAAGTGATGTTTAAAAAGAGCACCTCAAAAATACATGTAAACCTCCCATACTACTAAGATGGTTCATTACAGCATTTCCGTGTCTTTTTGTACACCTTTCATATTACCACCATTATGTTTTAATGCAAAGGAAGCAGGATAACAACAGCTAGACTATGTAACTGCTATGTAAGCTGAGAACACATATCTCCCACCTTAACATTAACTCCTTCAGAAACACCTGAAGCACCGCTTAGAGTGTTCCACTTCCTAGCAGTGAAGAATATGCATGCCATCTGCCTCTATCCCAAAATACAAAGCTCATGAACTTATAAAAAAAAAAAAATCAGAATGTTTATGTGTTTATGTGAAGGTACAAGCAGAAAGCTGCTGTGTGAATGTTGATGTAGCTGATGTTTGCCAACAACTTGGGCTCTCAGCTACTTAACCCTTTGGTGTCAACCGCCTCCCAGCCCTTTAAGGGTGCTAAAATCCAGGAGGCGGGCCTTTGTGTTATGTGACATGATCAAAAAGCTCCTGATCGCAAGTATGCATCAGGAGCTTACAGATTTACCAGCGGCTACTGTGCTGGGAGCGTGCATGGAGCACGCTCTCAGCATGGTAAGTAGTTTTAACAGGGCTGCATATATGCGGCCGCTTGGCGTTAAGGTCCACATGTGGAGCAGTCAGCATCAAGAGGTTAATATCATTGTTTTTATACTGTATATAGTTTCATCTCAGAGGTTTGTTTTAAACATTAAAGTAGTATTTACTTTTTTTTTTAGCTTAACACACTGAGCACAATAAATAAATGCAATTTCCCCAGCAAACTATTTGTTAAAATTCTTACCCCAGCACTTGCAGTTTACAATTTTCAGTGCTGCTGGCCCCTACCCTCTCGGTGCTGCTTCCCTGAGCTTCCAGTCTTCACATGAAAGAGTTAATAGTAAACAGTGCAGTCTGTAGCCAGTCAGTTGGCTTGGAGAATAAAGGAGGAGGGAGAAACAGGTTAGTATCTTGCATCCTAGGCTATAGGGATGTGTGTTTCTATTGATGCACACAGTGTAGGGAGTGTAGGGAAACTCCAATTCCTGCTTATATGGGTGGTTCCATAGGATGCTGCAAAAGAAAGAAACCTTAAACAACTGATGGTTTAATATAACTTTAAACTTTACTTAATTTTGTTGGCGCAAAACTTTATCTTCCGTCAAAACTAAAAAAAAAAATAATTATGTGCATTAGATAAAGATTGTAGTTGCGTTTTGTGTAATTATATACATCTTTCTTATATAATTACACAAAAAAGACCTTTGCTCTTGTTTCCAAGGAAACAAAGAAATTGGAAATGTGTTTTCAAAGTGCAGTTCTTTGTATTAAGTTATTAGAATTAAGGAAACAATAAACTAATTAGATGGATACTTGTTTTAAAGAAACCACATAGATTAACAGAAAAGTGGGTATCTGAAAAACTGCAAACCTAAAAAGGTGTGTACATATTTAGACTATGCTGGATAGTAATAGGTGAGACCATAACAAAGTAGGGTCAGGATTAGGCAGTGCTGCATCAGTGCATTGTGGAGGAAGCATTTAGGACCACTCCTCTCCATCTGCCTAGCAAATTAAAAGTATGTGGTGCCCATACCTCTGTAAGAGCACCCACTGTCATGTGCTTGAAAACACTACATACTAAAGATCAGAGTGTCCCATATTGTATATGATTGCCCATTTGTGGCTCAGGTACGTAGTTACATAGTTGGTAAGGTTGAATTAAGACACCAGTTCAACCTATGTGGGTGTGTGCATGCTCATGTCAACACTCATATCCCATATCCCTGTATATTGTGTTCGCTAAGATGCCCATCTAAGAGTTTTTTTAAACTATCAATACTTCCCGCTGACACCACCAGTTGTGGAAAGAGTTCCACATCCTTACTGCTCTGACAGTGAAAAAACCCCTACGCAGTTTAAGATTAAACTGCTTTTCCTCCAATTTCATTAAATTGTCCTGTGCCTTCTTATACTCCCAGAGACTGAATCATTTATTCTTTGTGCTGGCATCACAATTGAGGTATTTGTACTGTATATTGATATCATATCGCCTCTCAAGCGTCTCTTCTCCAGGGAGAATAAGTTTATTGTTTGCAGTCATTCCTCATAACTGAGGTCCTCTAGTCCCCTTATTAACTTTGTTGTCCTTCTCTGGACTATTTCCAGTTCCAGCACATCATTCCTGAGGACTGGTGACCACAACTGGATGGGATACTCCAGAGTATTATGAAGTGGCAGCAGTATTGTTTTATCTCTGGAGTAAATCCCCTTCTTATGCATGCTAATATTCTGCTAGCTTTGCTTGCTGCAGCTTGGCATTGCACATCATTGCTGAGTCTGTCATCTACTAGCTCCCCCAGATCTTTTTCCATCCTGGATTCCCCCAGAAGTTCTCCTCCTAGCGTGTAACTTGCATTTATATTTTTACCCACTAAGTGCATTACTTTACATTTTTAACATTAAACCTCATTTGCCATGTAGTTGCCTACTCCTTTTTTTTTTATTTACTGTCCTCTCGTAAATTTTCTATTTCCTGCTGTGAAGTTATTTCCCTACTTAGCTTTGTATCCTCAGCAAACACTGAGATTAAGCTATTTATACCAACCTCTCTGGTCCATATCTACAGATCTCAGTTTGTAAATTAAGCGCTTATGGGGAACTGTATTGAATGCTTTTGCAAAAAACAGGTACACCACATACACAGGCCTGCCTTTATCTAGATGGCAGCTTACTTTCTCATAGAATGTTAACAGGCTGGTCTGGCAAGAACAACCTTTCATAAAGACATGCTTACTACAAATGATTCTGTTTTCATCTGCAAAATCTTGGATATATTCCTTATCATCCCCTCCAATAGTTTACATACTATAAATATTGGCACCACAATGGACCTTTGCCAATCAGTTGGTACCATTCCTGTTAGAATGCTGTCCATAAAAATCAGGAACAATGGTCTGGCTATAACCTGATTGAGTTGAGGACTCTTGGGTGTAAGCCATCTGGTCCTGGTGATTTATTTGCGTTAAGTTTGTCAAGTCTTTTTTGGACACTGGCTGCTGTTAGCCACAAGTTTACACTCTGTGATGCATTACTTGTGATACAGTCTTGATTACTATACCCCTCCTGTTCCTTAGTAAAAACTGAGGAGAAGAATGCACTTAGTACAGTGGCCTTTTCTTTGTCATTTGAAACCAACTTCCCTTCATCATCCTTTATGGGGCCAATATGTTTTGACCTTGCTTTTTTACTATTAATATACAGTATTTTTGGGGCGATTTTTTTACTCTCCTCCACTATATGTCTGTCGTGGTCTACTTTAGCCATCCTGATTGCGTTCTTACATTTCTTATTGCATTCCTTGCAGTGTTGAAATGCTGACAATGACCCCTCTGTCTTATATTTTTTAAAGGCCATTTGTTTTCTCTTTAATGTGTCTTTTTACATTAAAATTTAGCCACCCAGGTTTAATATTAGCTTGTTTATTTGTGTTGCCTAAATACAGTACACTGGCTAATACCTCTATTTAATATGTTCCCAAAGTACTCCCAATTTTCCACAGCATTCAATGTTGCTAGGATTTGGTCCCATTTAATATCTTGTATTATTGTGAGTAGTTTAAAATTGACTCATCTGAAATTAAGTGTCTTGTACTACCCATGTGCCTCCTTTTCTTATGATTTATGCTGAATGTAATTATCCTGTGATCGCTGGTAGTCAAAATGTCCTGTATTTACACATCTGCTACCATACCTGTGCTATTTCTAATTAACCACTTGCCCTGCAGAGGATTTTTCACCCCTTCCTGTCCAGGCCATTTTTTGTGTTACATCGCTACATTACTTTAACTGACAATTGCGTGGTCATGCAACACTGCATCCAAATGAAATGTACGTCCTTTTTTTCCCATGAATAGAGCTTTCTTTCGATGGTATTTGATCACCTGCGCAGGTTTTTTTTTTGTGCCTTAAAAAAAAGCCCAACAATTTTGAGAAATAAACTATATTTTAGACTTTTTGCTATTAAACATGTCCAGTAAAATATTTTAAAAAATCAAGCCCCTTCGTCCCCTGAAAGCCAGTCCCCCATCTCCCCCCGAGACGGGGTCTCGAGCGCTCCGTGGACAGGCCCTCCCCCATCTCCCGAGGGTGGCGCGGGTTATAAATTTAGGCCAAAATGTACTTGTAATGGCGGCGACCAGCAACTTATAGCAGGACTGCGGGACTTCGGTGGGCATTCTGACACTGGGGGGAACTGACTTGGTGTCACTGAAATCCCCAGTGACACCAATAGTGATCAGTGCTAATAAAAAATGTACTAATGGCATTAGGCAGGAAGGGGTTAACATGTGGAGCGATCAAAGGGTTAACAGTGTGCTGTGTGCATTTTTACTGTGTGTTGCGTGTGTGTGCTTCACTGTAAGCACACTGCTTTGCATTGTTGTAATGTGCACAGCCAAGCAGAGTGCAGGAGCTGACAGGGCAGAGAATTGTTTTGTTTAGTAAGTTTTACGCCCCTTTGGAGATCCTCACTTATCACCGCATGCTGGTGAGTAATCACCGGCCGGGACCTGGTGATTGACAGCCGCGGCCACGAATGGTGGTGCTGGTTGGGCACATGCACGCCCCCTACCCGGAAATGCGAAATCACATGTATATATATATATATGTATATATACACACACACACACACACACATGATTTTTCACACCCGTGCTGCCCTCCTGTAGCAGTACTTCTGCTATAGGGTGGACGGGAAGCTGTTAATAGATCTAGCAATGCATTGTTTCTAATCAAGGCATCTACTAACTGGCACATGAAGTTGTCCTGTAATTCTTAAGCAATGATGAGCCCTAAATGAATTAGCTGTTCCTTCTGCCCAGTCAATATCTGGATAGTTGAAGTCCCCTATAATGATGACATTACCCTTCCTCGCTGCCATTTCTAACTGTGATAGGAGATCCAACTCCTCATCCTTCAGGTTTGGGGGCCTGTAGCATACCCCCACTATTAATTTACTACTTATTTCTATCCTTTGAGGCTCCACCCATAGGGTTTCCACCTCCCCCTTGCCCCATTTGCAATGTCATCCCTCATGTTCATAAGCAAATCATTCTTGATATACAGGCATACCCATCCAATACAGTGAATTCCTCTGGATAGTTGCCAGCCAGTCATGTGAGCTGTCAAAGCAGGTTTCTGATATTCTCACTAAGTCAAAATCCTCCTTGTGCATCAGCAGCTCCATTTCTTCCATTTTGTTAGCTACACTTCTAGCATTTGTGTACATGCCTCTTTTATACAGCCGCATATTATTTTCTCTTTAGTTGTTCTGTGGCTGTGATTATGTTTTGCCAACCCACTCCCCCTTGTTTAGGTTTTATGGTTATACTCCCCCCAGTGCTTCCATTAGCCCCCTCTGACCTTCACTCACTGCTAGCTATTGCTCCCACTGATCCCCACCCCCGCCACCTAATTTAAAAGCCTCTCCAACTTTTTGGCCATCCTGTCCCCCAACAGAGCTGCACTCTGCTCATTAAGGTGCAGTTCGTCCCTACTAGCTGAAAAGTCTGCCCAGTGCTCCAGCAACCCAAAACTCTCTTTCCTGCACCAATTCCTCAGCCACTTGCTAAGTTCTCTTAGCTCCTTCTGTCTCATTGCCTTTTGGCTCAAGGTACAGACAGTATTTCTGAGAATACTACCTTGGAGGTCCTTCTCTTCAATAAACCCCTAAGTCCCTGAAATCATTTTTTAGGACACTCCACCCTCCTCTAACTTTGTCATTGGCCGCAATATGCACTATGACAGCTGGGTCCTCTTCAGCCCCACCCAATAATCTGTCCATCCAACCCCGATATCCCAAATCCGAGCGCCTGGTAAACAACAACATACCTTTCTGCGATTCCAGGCTTTATGACAGATTGCCCTGTCTGTCCTCCTAAAATTTTACTTCCCTACCACCAGTATCTGCCTACCACTGATTTTATCCTTGCCCCCCTCCTTACCAGTCATTCCCTTGGCAGCTAGGGGAGGAGGCCTGCTCCAGCCGTGCCACCCTTGAGCTAATATCCCCAACATTATTTATTGGGATGTACCAACTCAGGACTAGCCTCTCTAAGGCTCTTCCCTCTACCCCTACTAACTGTCACCCAGATACCTACCTCTGGCTCCTGTACCACCATTTCCCCACCCCCCTCTATAATGGCCCCTGCCAGTAGCTTCAAAGCTCTCCTGTGTTGCCACCTGATTCTCTAGATCCAAGATTTAGGCTTCCAGAGAAAAAACTAGCTTACATCTCGCACAGTAGTATACCCCCTCCAACAGCTCTTCAAGGAGTGTACTCTGGAGTAAGTTGCGCACTGAGTCGCATCACCATTCCTGCTGGACATTTTACCCACTTCTCTAATGGGGACAATCCTAAAAAAATTTGAGCTGTACTCCCAGTTACTCCAGATTACCCCATTGCTTCAAGTTAATCCAAACTACTCCAATTTACTCCTGGTACTCCAAGTTACTCCAAATTACTTTCGGTATCCCAAGCTATTCCAAATTACTCCAGGTACTCCAAGATAATTCCAGTGATCCAAGCTACTCCAATTTACTCCTGATATGCCAGCTATTCCAAGTTACGCACAATTATTCCCACTTCTGAGTTACTCCCAATACTCCAAGTTGCTCCCTGTTACTCCCCAGTGCTCCAAGTTACCCCAAGTTACTACCATTACTCCAAGTACTCCAAGTTATCCCATGTTACTCCCAGTACTCCAAGTTACCGCAATTACTCCAAGTTACTATAATTCTACTCACAGTGTCTCAGTCCTCTCCTACTTCAGTCCTCACTGCTCCTCTACAGTCCTCACTGCTCCTCTACAGTCAGTCTGATGACTATGTCCAGTTTTCTCACTCACAGCGTGCCCGCAGTTCCACCTGTCACTGTTCCTGTGTCCTCCTATCAGCCAGCTGCTCCTCTGTCACTGTCTACCGTGCCCTCTTGTCAAAATGTCCCGACTCCTGTGCCCGCACTCCCGAGTTATGTCACTGTTCCTGCATCCTCCTGTTAGTCAGCCATTCACCTATCACTGTTTCCAGCGCCTTCCTTCAGTGTGCCCTGACTCCTACATCCACTCTCATTGTTCTCCGGCTGGTCCTGCTGTCAGAGTTTTACTCCTCAGTCCCCCTAACATCAGTCTTCTCTCGCTCTACTGCACGGCAAGGTGACTGTGTGTGCTCTCCTACTCTCTCAGCATCTCAGCGTGCCTCTGTTCTCTTTCTTTCTCAGCATGCCTCTAAGTGTCTCCACCTCCCAGCATCAAGATTTCCACTTTTGCCTACATATTGTCAAATCATTGCTGTTTAGAGGGCCATAGTACTATAATTTAGTCCCCTGTAGGCCTGTTACTACCAAAGCATACTGTTATTATCCTCATTATCCCTATGTTTCACTGCTGTAAAACTCTTTTACTTAATTTTATTACGTACATTCTTATTATTCCAATATGCTGTCCACGCTTGTATGTATAATATACTCCGTGAATACAATATACTTGTGAAGGCGATGCTTGTAATATTTTATTTCTGAGAGTTCTGGTTCATAATGGGGCACCATTTTTGTATTCACCTTAAGTAGTAGAAAAGCTAGGGTTACCTCTGATGAAGATGTTTATGCTAATAATAGATTATATGGCCTTTTCTTAAAAAACAATACAACAGGGAACATGGTCAATATTACACCCAGATATATGTTAAATTAAAAAATAATATCCTTTCCTTAAGAAAAAATACAACTAGAGAGAAGTCTTCCATGAACCAGATTTAAAACAGCAGCACATATGTATTTGATATATGACTGTACTACAAATTGTGGTATAATGTGGTAAGATGTGACAACAAAACTAGTTATTGTACTGTATATAATCATGTACAGCATGAAACATAATATATACTATAAAAATCATATAAACTTTAATACAAACATTAAAATAGCATACAAAAATGTGTGTAAAGAAAAATAAGAGGTGAACCCCTAATGGGGAAACCCTATGCAGATGATAGCCTCTACAGAAATTGGAAACAAGGTAACTAATAAAACCACAAGTATCATAGCGTAAATCTGAAACATTCAATGTGCCACAGGTGTACTTTTTCAATTCCAAAAGTCAACCCTTTTCGCATATTTTGTAGCTTCTTCAGGACCGGTAGTTGAGAGGTTGTCACTATATACATTAAGCAAATAAAAAAATATTTGTATATTAGCAATTTAGCATATATTTAACATTATAAATTTAATTCACACATAGAGATTGTATGCTCACACAAATATGGGCGTGCAGCCAGAAAGTTGTATATATCAAGCTTTGGGGAGGGACACAGGGGCCCTCAAGATACACCAACCCCCCCTGTTGGGAAGAGGTTAATGTGGCCCCTAGGATGATCTGGGAGACCCTGTCAGAATTCTGGGAGCACACCACGAAAGACCACAGAGACAGGTTGGTTCTGGTATGCTCATTTATTGGTAGCGTGAACAGCAATTAAATACAAAACAGTTATGGAGGGAGGATGGAGGGAGGATGTCCCTTCATCCAATCAGATTATTACAGCCAATACCAAATCAACCAATCAGAACAGTTATGGAGGGAGGATATCCCTCCATCCAATCAGAACATCATTAGCTAAGCATATTTTATAACATAATTATATAGAAATGTTATGGTCTGCAAAAAATCCAAAGTTCGCTTATCTGTAAATAGTGTGATTCTAACAAATTTCAGGCAGGTTGACATGACATACTAGAATTAGAATAAACAGTAGCTGAGTAAACATGCAGTATTGATTTTTGATCAGAGTTCTCTATGGAGGAGAATAAATTGTTAGTATTTTTCAGATTTATTAAAGTAGATTTTAGACAGGCATAAAAGATTAACCCTTTCTCCCACACCCCTGAGGAGAACAACTTGCAAATCCAAGAACCAAAAGGCACCTTCAAACAGACAGAACAACCTACTAGTATACCAATTTAGCACAAACATAGGTATGAAGGATATACGTATGATCACCCTCAGAGAACTTACAATTAGGTACTCACCAACCACTTTATTAGGTACATCTATTCAATTGTTTCGTAACACAAATTTGTAAGCAGCCAATCACATGGCAGCAACTCAATGCATTTAGGCATTTAGGCATCTAGATGTGATAAAGACAACTTGCTGAAGTTCAAACCGAGCATCAGAATGGGGAAGAAAGGGGATTTAAGTGACTTTGAACATGGCATGGCATGGTTGTTGGTGTCAGAGGGGCAGATCTGAGCATTTTTTTAAAAACTGCTGATCTACTAAGGGTTTTCAAGTACAAACATATCTAGGGTTTTCAGAGAATGGTAAAAAAAAAAAGAAAATATCCAGTGACCGGCACTTGGGTAGACAAAAATGCCTTGTTGATGTCAGAGGTCAGAAGAGAATGGGCAGACTGGTTCAGCTGCAACATTCAGATGGTAAGGTCAGAATTTGGCATACACAACATGAAAGCATGGATCCATCCCACCTTTTATCAAAGGTTCAGGCTGGTGGTGGTGTAGTGGTGTGGGAGATATTTTCTTGGCACTAGCAAGGTGTACCTAATAAAGTGGCCAGTGAGTGTATGTATATTTATGGTATGTGATAGCAGGTGATGTATCATCTGCATGGGGTTTTTTTTTTACACAACTTTTTGTATGCTATTTTATTGTTTGTAATAAAGTTTCTATGCTTTTATAGTACATGTTATGTCTCATATTCTGCCGATAAAGTCCAATGTATTATGGTCCTTTCACATGTGTGTTCTGTTTTTTTAATCAGGATCAGTTCACATCAGGCTTACATCTGTTTACATCTGTTTTTTACATCCTTTACCAATGCAAAAAGAGATGGAAAAATGGACCATATGTCTGTTTACATCTGTTTACACCTGTTTTTTGTCCATTTGCATCTGTTTTTCATCCATGGATTTATGCTGCGTATTCAAAAAATATTGTTCTGATGATAAATGGGGATCATTGGAGTTGGAGGTGTTCATGCAAAAATTATGCAGAGCTTTTGGAAAAAAGGTTAGGTCTGTACTGACATTATAAATTCTTTGAGCGATACATGGATTAAGAGTTCAACCCTAGGGGTTTGAGGGTACAAATTTGCCCTAATGTTAGAAATATAACTGCTGAATTCAAAAGTGCATGGGAGACAAGTTTACAAGAGTGCTCAAAGAAAATGATGGCATTACTCTCTGAACAATATAGGAAGGAGATTCTTGAAGTAGATGAAAGATTAAAGGATAAGTTCACCTTTTGTAACATGTTACACCCATGTTCAGGATGTAACATTAGTGTTGCAGCAGCCCCTGCACCCCCCGATCCCCTACTGTGACAAAGAGCAAAGGGATTCTCTGCCTGCACCCGCTGTCACCATTTTTTAAAATGCAGCCATACGGGGCTCCGCCTACAGTACCTGGCTGCGACATGCATTCATTCACAGGCACCTGTGGTTGAATGAATTGCAAGTACTGACAGCCTTTGCGGCTGACACCTTGTAGTTCTCAATGAGCTATCAGAGCACTGTTGAGCACTCTAGGTAGTTTATTGATGCTTCCTGTCTGTCTGACCATACAAGATACGAGCAGACAGATATAATCACAGTCTGCAGGAGCCTGAGATTGCACCTACGATCTGATGATTGCAGGTGCAATGCTTTACAGGCTCGTAGTAAAAGAAATAATAAATGTACTTTTTTTTACCCGCAAAAAGATGTGCATTTATTTACTAATTTTTTTTACAAAGGTGAACCTATCTTTAAACAGATTTATGCCCAAATCAGCTATGCTAACATTTAGAATGTTTCAGTGCAGAGTTGAACCAACAGAAGGAACAGAAGTTTATCAGGTATAAAATATCTTTTGCCGCTATAATGGCATATCATTGGCCACAGGCTGATTACAGGCTTGCTTGGGCTTATTGAAAAACTGCTCAGGGTATGACATCTCAAACACATGCCAAGGATTGCATGGAATTGGATTCCTCTAATACCTCTGCTTTTTCCAGCGCTGCACAGGGGTCAAAGAAACACACTGGAGACATCGTCCTTCTAGGAAGTGACCTAAAAATGGGCAATAATACTCAGGACCCAGACTACACAAAGGGTGATACATTGCAGGTGGGTGATGGGGTTTTGAAATTGACATTATCCAAGGCATTTGGTGGTGGTTTTTCATAGGCATACTGTTTGGATACATTTGTTAAAGATAGTTATTAAGAGGTCGTACAATAAATTACCGTATCACCCAGTAAATGGTCTCCATTCAGTAGCCAAAAAAGGCATGCAAAAAAAGAGGGGTTGTGAAAAGAAATTCACAAAGAAAGCGGCTACATTATGAACAGAATGTGATACTCAGAAAAATTTCCAAAAATTATGCTTTATTACACATACAAATTTGACATATGGGCAATCGCCCTGGTTTACCATCACCTCAGTTTGAGACAATACACACAGACCTAAAACCATATAAAATGACACCAGTACCGGTCTAAATGCATGTGCAACAAGGACAATGACTACAAGAGTCTAAAGTCCCTGTAGCACTAGCGCATAGGTGAACACTTCCCAAAGGAGGTGTATACAGATATTATACCATAGGTATCCCATAACACGTATTATAAATATGTAGACTATGCTACTACCAGAATGGTTATATCCCAAACAGGGAGTTTCAAAAAAATTATACCATAGATATAAGTATCACATGTATGCAATGCAGCAAGCACAATATGCGTCAAAAAGAAGGCATGCCTCTAGGCCTATATGAGACAAAACATAAATGTCATGTAAATGATGCAACACATTCCTATGCCGGCACAAGTGGTTGGGGCCCATTCATCTGTGATTATTACCAGCTGTTTCCTAGGGCTCTTGAATAAAAATATGCCCCATTTTTTACCAGGATGGAAGGATAGATGCATAAAGCAGCGCACTGCTTGAAATGGTTTCTTCACCACTGCATGTGGACTACATACCACTTTCTGTGAGAAAAACAAGACACATCCCAATAGATCTTCTGCCTGTTGAAATACATGTGGTATATCTTGTTTCTTATATAAAGCACCATGATGTCCCCATCCTGTAGTGAAACAAACAATATGTGGAAAGTCACTGAAAGAGCTTTCACTCTGTATAGGATATATAGGTCATATATGTCACATAGGACCATATATCTAGTGTCCCGCAACAGTCCACTCACCACCTGTGCAATGGATAATAGGAGAGGAAAGAATATCCTTCTTAGGTGCTGCCATACAAGGCCGGGGAGGCCAAGGAACCACCCCTGACATCCGCCGATATACCGTGGGTTCCAGCCTCTTCTCGGCGCCTGTGCTGCCTAGGCTTGCCTCATGGCATGTGAAAATGGCTTCCTCCTTGTAGGTCAGCGTGCGTTCCACCTAATGCGCATGACCGGAAGTGACGTATCTGACGTATGACGTCAACACGTTTCGCCGATGGGCGTATCTCACTCAGCTTCGTCAGGACCAATGAGACAACTGCATTTCAATTTCCTATTTATAGTGGGTTAAGACCCACCCATTTATGCAAAAATTAGCTTGCAGCTATTCCCAATGGAGAAAAAAAAAGGGGGCTAAATACTTAGCACAGCTGCTGGTCATTATTGAATATAATTAAAAAGCAGGCGACTGGAAGTATCAGAGAAAGGAAAGGCTTAGCAATTTTAACAATACATATATAAATCGAAAGACCATAGATTAAATATAATGATCAGTTGAGACATTACCACATTCTCACCAGAAGATGGCAATATTAGTGAAAGAATTACCAGGCCTATTCATTAAATCAAGTTCCTAAAAGTACAATATAAGTTACCACAAAGCCACCACAAGATGGCAATATTGACTAAGGGATCTCATTATGAATTATTTTATCAAAGATACCCAGATTTCAAATACCCATTTATGGTATAATTATTCTTGGAGAAAATATACTCAAACTTATGTCATGAGATCATCAATATTGTTCCCAAATGCGAAAAAAGATTAACCTTAATTATTTAGCATATAATCCAACTATTAATGAAAACAGGGAAATGCCATAGGTTAGTCAACATATGGAAATATAAGGGTACATAACTATGTAGATCTATTTATCCAAAAATACTTGGAGATCACATTCCACATTTAACCCCTTAGGGTATAATGTATCAAGCTTATATATCCAATATTTCTCCTTTTTAAGCAATTCTCTGTCAAAATCACCTCTCCTTTGTGGAAAGTGCAATGCATAGAAACCTTTCACTTTTGTACCATCCAGTTTACCTCCATGATATTTAGCATAATGTTGTGCAAGATTGCTTTCAGGGTCATTTGATCTAATATCTCTAAGATGTTCACCTATTCGTACTTTAAGTTGTCTTTTGGTCTTACCTATATACATCTTTTTACAGGGACAGGTTAAAATATATAACACTCTCACTGTAGAGCAATTTATGAGACTTTGAATTTTATAGTGAGTGTTGTTTCCTGAATCAGAAAAAGAATCCGTACGATCCACATATTTACAGATTTGACATTTTCCACATTTAAACATCCCCTTAGTACGTGATTTTAACCATGTTTGTTTTAACGGTTGATAATCAGAATGGATAAGGAGATCACCAAGATTTGGTGCTCTTCTTGCTACCATCTGGGGGCGTTCACCTACAATCTTATTCAATTTGGGACATTGAGTTAAAATTTTCCAATGTTTTTCTAATATTAATTTTACATCTTGCCATTGGGCTCCAAATTGGGTTATCATTCTGACAGGTTGATCACTTAATTTGGCCTTCTCATCCTTTTTAGGAGATAATAGATCCTTGCGGTCAGTTTGACATGCCCGTCTCCGAGCCTTTCTAATTTGAAAGTGAGAGTATCCCCTTTCCCTAAATCTTCTATAGAGGTCCTGAGCCTCCATCCTAAAGTCATTGATGTTTGAACAATTTCTCCGACATCTCAAAAACTGTCCCACTGGAATCCCTGAAATCAGTGAACGTGGGTGGTAGCTCCTAGCCTCTAATAGGGTATTGGCAGCAGTTGGTTTCCTATATGTCTTTGTGAGGAGTCTTCCATTCTCAAGTCTAATTTCCAGGTCCAGAAAAGAAATACATCTTTCATCAGATATATATGTAAGTCCAATATTGAAGGAGTTTTGATTTAACTCCTCCATGAAAAGTTTTAATTCCTCAGATGCTCCTCGCATACAAGGAACACATCATCTATATATCTTAACCAAATCTGGACATTAACAAGAAATCTTGATGATCTGAAGACAACCTGCTCTTCCCAGAAACCTAAATGAAGACATGCGTAGGCCGGAGCCCACGGTGCTCCCATGCTAGTACCTCTAGTCTGTTGATAAAAGGTATTGTTAAATTGAAAAAAGTTATGTCGTAATGCAAAATCCAACAACTCACTAATAAATTCATTCTGTCCTCCCAAAGTAGGATATGTTTTATCAAGGAAGTAAGAGGCCGATCTCACACCACATTCATGTGGGATAGAGGTGTAAAGTGATTTCACATCTATTCCCACTAGAATGGAATTTTCATTAATAGTCATATTCTCAATCTTAGCCAACACATCTTTAGTATCCCTTACATAAGAGGGGAGATTAGGGACCATATCTTTAAGAAACAGATCTATATATTTCCCTGTTTTATCTAGGGGACCATTGATGGCAGAAACAATAGGTCTACCCGGAGGATTTTCTTGATTTTTGTGTATTTTGGGGATAATATAAAAAGTAGGGTGATTAAATTCTTCAGTTCTCAGATACTCATACTATTTTTTAGTTAACAAACCCACTTCTTTTCCCAGTGTTAAGATGGAATTTAATTTTTTTGCCACCATATGAAAAGGATTAGTGGCTACTTTCCTATAGGTAGATGAATCACTTAATAAGCGCTTCACCTCCCTAACATAGTTTTGTTCATTTAAAATCACTACATTACCCCCTTTGTCACTTCTCTTAATTACAATATTCTTAGTCTCTTTTAATTCTTTAAGGGCTTTTCTTTCATTTTTAGTAAGATTGTCACCAGATGGCATTTTCCACTCAAGATTTTTAAGATCATCAGCAACAAAATCTAGAAATGCCGAGATCCTCATGTTGGAACGAATTTTCGGCATTTTCGTCGATCTAATATTCAGATCAACTTTTCTAATCACATTACTGTGATTATCCAAATCTATTTCGCTCTCATCACCATCCTCATTTTCCTCCATGAGAGATATCAACATATCGAGCATCTTGCGATCCTCCATGGACGAGTCGGAGGCCATATCCTCCAACATAGTGGGATTGCCATGTATCATTCTCAAGAAAACTTTTCTTAAAAATAAGTTAACATCTTTAAATACCTCGAACTCATCCATGGGGGTCACTGGTGAAAAGGACATACCTTTATTTAATAAAGAAATATGTTCCCTTCTGAGTGGAAAATTAGCCAAATTGATTACCTTTTTATCATGAATATTTTCATCTACTACCTCCTCTGACTTCTTGTTCTGCCCTTGTCTTCCTGATGTTTGTTTTTTAAGGATTCCTCTACTTTCTTTTTGGATCCTCTTCCCATCTGTAATTGATTGGTGCGAGGAGGTTCTCCATTTTGTTGGTCTAAAAAAGAAACAGATTTCCCAAGATTTTCAGAATCACTTTCACTAGACATGGTTTCCCCCATTGATCTAGAGTGTGAACGAAATCCTCTTCGTTTAGATCGACTTCTACTTCTTTTAGTAGTGAGATCAAATATCTCACCTGTTTTCCAGTCCTTAAGGTCACGTCTAAATTTAGTTTGTTTAGTAGTTCTCAGGTTTTTTTTGTACTTTTTCAACTTCCTTTTTCAGTTGCTCATTATACTTTTCAAAATTCTCCTGATTTTTAAAAGGATCTAATCCAAATGCACTTTTACTAATAGCCTGATCCAATTCTTCAAGTTGTAGTTTTTCCTCCTCAACTATAAGTTTCATACCATTAATCCCATGTTCTATGCATAGCATTTTCCATTTCTCCATATCTATGGTATTATTTTTTGAAACTCCCTGTTTGGGATATAACCATTCTGGTAGTAGCATAGTCTACACATTTATAACACGTGTTATGGGATACCTATGGTATAATTTCTGTATACACCTCCTTTGGGAAGTGTTCACCTATGCGCTAGTGCTACAGGGACTTTAGACTCTTGTAGTCATTGTCCTTGTTGCACATGCATTTAGACCGGTACTGGTGTCATTTTATATGGTTTTAGGTCTGTGTGTATTGTCTCATACTGAGGTGATGGTAAACCAGGGCGATTGCCCATATGTCAAATTTGTATGTGTAATAAAGCATAATTTTTGGAAATTTTTCTGAGTATCACATTCTGTTCATAATGTAGCCGCTTTCTTTGTGAATTTCTTTTCACAACCCCTCTTTTTTTGCATACTGTTTGGATACCCCTATACAAAGCAATCAAACTAATAATACCCAAATTCAAACATCATGTACAACCAAAACACAACAGGACTCATCTTCCATTTTTTTAGGGCAGTTGACACAACAGGACAAGATGCACATATACAATCAACCAGTGGGCTGCATGGATCAGTTTGTTGTGAGATTGGCACCACAAACACAGGCTTGAACATTATCAATATATCTTCCCACACCCCCACGAGTGAAAAGGGTATTATTTGGTTTAGGACTTACAGTACATTCTGTCCGATCCAGATATTAGATCATTTTGACATTGTAGAGGAACTATAGGTTTTTGCTCAATAGGAACAAAATAAGAAGAAAAGTGGACAAAGTGTTAGGAAAGATTTCATATGAGTGACTTCCATGCATTAAAGGATTTAATAGATCTCTTGGATAAGAATGAAGGTTAATTTATTATGCCCTGTCAATCACCTGCTTTAACCCACAATTTACTTGATACTACCCAAATTATGACCCTGGTGATTAAAAAGAAATCAGATAAATTTTCTCCACTACAGAAGAATCACAACATTTAGGCTTTTATAACACAGGTGTCAAAGGAGATGGAACCGATTAGAACACAAGGGTTTATACGAGGAAATCTGTCTACTGCACAAGCTGAGGCATTGCATGCACTTAATTGCAATGATGAAATAGTAATCAAACCCACAGAAAAGTATGGAAAAGTGGTCCTTATGTACAAGGATCAATACAGAGCTACTGTATGTGTTTGAAAATTCTGCATATTCTCTAAAGGTATAGGGAAATTCAGGAGGACATGGTGGTGGCCTTCCAAGATGAGTTCTCTCGATACCTTTGAGTCTATTTTTATGAAATTCCCACAAACACCTATGTTCTATGCGCTACCCAAAACACCTAAGAACTTAACATAGCTTCCAGGCAGACCCATTGTGTTGGACATTGGGTCTCACATGGAGTTAGCTAGTCATTTAGTGGATGCTTATTTGTGCCCCCATGTAGTATGACTCCTATCCTATATCCAGGATACTCCTGATTTACTTAAAAGTTTAGAGGACATTCTAAACTAGTATATTAGTTGCAGTTGACATCGAAGCCTTATACAGTAGTATACAAGGGAGAGGTGCAGCGCTAATTAAATGAATAAATATATATATGCTTAGGTAAACATACAATATAAATCAATCAATAAAAGTGCTATTAAAGTGCAAAACAGTGACTAAAACGGTGACTAAACGATGAATCTAGTCCATAGCGTGCTCAGAATCCAAGAGAGTCCTTAAGAGCTCCAATCCCTGGATTCGTGGATGAGGTGATAAAAGGTAAAAATTGCGCACTCACCAAATGCGCAATTCAAAAGCGCATTAAAAGCTGATATTCCAGGGTCCTCATATGGATCTGGTCAGATCTGGTCACAGAAAGCCCTCCGTCACCTGATAGTGTATTCCACACATAGAAGAGGCCGCTCTGCAGATGTAAAGGACTCCCACCAGAGCCCAAAGAACAAAGGAGGCCAAAATAGTGTGATACCTTATAGGCAAGGGGTGTTTATTCCCAAAAACACACAATATATACAGGCAGAGGCAGGAAGGATACTGACCATGCAATGGATATGTAAATAGATGGCCGCCGGGGCCCTCGTGGCGCCGGTCGGCGTGACGTCACACCGCTTGTAGCCGCTCCCTGACGCGTTTCGTGCGAAGGCACGTAGTCATAGGGGGTTAGCTTACAGCAGTGGACGTCAGTGTAAGCCCTAAATAGGGAAAGTGGCGCATGCGCTGTAATCGCGCGCCATTTTCCCATCGACACATGTCTCCGTATCGGGCGCCATTTTCATGTAGCCCGCCAAACAGCGCATGCGCGAGCGCTGTCAACACGGAGTAAACGGCATATCACTGATCACCAGGGAAAGGTGTGTAGCCCAGCAACCAGTGCATGGAGACGAGGGCCCTGGCGGCCATCTATTTACATATCCATTGCATGGTCAGTATCCTTCCTGCCTCTGCCTGTATATATTGTGTGTTTTTGGGAATAAACACCCCTTGCCTATAAGGTATCACACTATTTTGGCCTCCTTTGTTCTTTGGGCTCTGGTGGGAGTCCTTTACATCTGCAGAGCGGCCTCTTCTATGTGTGGAATACACTATCAGGTGACGGAGGGCTTTCTGTGACCAGATCTGACCAGATCCATATGAGGACCCTGGAATATCAGCTTTTAATGCGCTTTTGAATTGCGCATTTGGTGAGTGCGCAATTTTTACCTTTTATCACCTCATCCACGAATCCAGGGATTGGAGCTCTTAAGGACTCTCTTGGATTCTGAGCACGCTATGGACTAGATTCATCGTTTAGTCACCGTTTTAGTCACTGTTTTGCACTTTAATAGCACTTTTATTGATTGATTTATATTGTATGTTTACCTAAGCATATATATATTTATTCATTTAATTAGCGCTGCACCTCTCCCTTGTATGCAATTTTATTGAGTAGGTTCATATGGTACCTCTTTGGTGTTCAGCTGCTGTTTTCTTATTCATATTTAGTGATCTTATTTAGTGATTTTATTAATTGTTTTAAGCGCTCACTTATTCTGAATATTACTTATACAGTAGTATTCCATATTCTCAAGGCATTTCCATAGTAGAAGGTTGTTTACTGAGGGAAAAAAAAAACCCACAAGACTCTTGGACAAATAGTCAATTCATTTTGCCAATTGTGGAACATATGCTAACCAGGAATGTGTTCACATTCAATGACTCCCACTACCTTAAGGTGCAGGGCATGGTAACGGGCACTTGTTATGCGCCATCGTACACTAATCTGTACCAGGGTGGGAGGGCTAAGAGCATATTATATTTTCTGATGACAAGCATGCAAGATTTTGGTTTCACATCCTATTATGGCATAATTATATTGATGATGTCATGTTTTTGAGGGGTCCATTCAGATACTTTTTGATTCTATGGAAATTCTAAATGATAATTAGTTCAACCTTAAGTTCATAATGCAACATGATGATTGACAGTTTTTTTTTTTTTAGACATTCACATCTTAATACAGGACAACAGCTCAATTGGGACAACTTTATATTGTAAATCTATGGCAGGAAAGGCTATACTCCATGCTGGGAGAGCTAATTTTGAACCACTCATATGCAGCATCCTATATAGCCAGTATTCAGGCTACAACACAATTGTTCTAGTGATATGCATTTCAAACAGAAAGAGATGCCTTAAAATATTGATTACTAGCTAGAGGGTACTCACATACAATTCTCTGTATGGCCTTCAACAGGGTTCATAAATCCACTAGGGAAGAACTTCTTTTTAGTCCTAAAAGGAAGTCAACTACGGATATGGTTAGGCTTACCACATCATTCACTATACAACATTCCCATGTTCCTAACATTTTCAAAAAATATTGGTATTTATTGATCAATGATCCTATTTTGAGGAAATATATTAAAGATTTTCCTAAGATAACATATAAAAGAGCTAGGTAGGTGTAAGATAGAGTTACTAGGAGTCTCTTTGAGGAGAATATTAGAAAGGACATTGATCCTCCCTTGCATGGCACCTGAAAATATGGAGTCTGTAATCACTCTAATTGGATTTTTGAAAACCAAACCTTTTATTTTCCAGACAGCAGCCTTCATAGGATTAAAAATTATGTGCACTGCCAGATGGTGGTCATTGTGTATATCATGTTGTGCAAGTGTGGCACCTTCTACGTGGGCAAAACTAAATGCCTTTTTGGTGACAAATTAAGTACCATGTTCACTATGTGAGGACTAATAAACCTTCCATGCTTATAGGCAGACATGTGGGCCTACATCATAAACATGACACAAATGTCATCAAATTTGCAACATTAGAAGGCATTATAGCTAATCCGACTTTAACGAAAGTAGTCTTCAGCGTGAAGCTGAATGTATTTACCACCTTAGAGCTAGTTTTTAATGCTTGTTTTTAATGCATTATTATTTATATTATTTTCAGTTTTTTCCCCCCTTCCCTTTTATTTGGAGGACACCACACTCACAAACATGTATAGTTGAATTTGTATAATGACTTACCTTTGGCTAATCTGCATGATTGTAGGTACTTGGATGCCTGAACTACTGTGATACATCCGTCATGCTGTAACTGTATCTTTGTGCTGCCATTTTTGATTTTCATATTTGCCTTATGCATAATGATATGTGATTATTATTAGTTTGTGCTTATTTGAAATTGTATTTGTTATTGTTGTGTTATTTGCAGTATTTTTTTGGTCTCCACTGTTATAGCTGCCAGCAGGGAGCCACGTTGGTCTGTGAGCAGGCATATAGGCCTTGCATCCACCCCTCAAACCTGGGTGGGGAGTGTATTGTGTTCTGCCTCTTAATGGTGCTGTTTGGGGCCATCCAGGGTATTCTGCTCAGACTGCCTGGGATTCCCATCTATGTGTTCTTTACATGCTGTTTCTACAGTAGGGTGGGGCCATTAGTGGGTGGCCTAATTGAAGATGGTGCCACAGTGCTTGGTGTTATAATGTGTATGTTAGTGATGTGGCATGCTGTGGTGCCACAATCAACAGTAAATATTACTGTTGTGTTCTGAGTGATGTGCATATGGGTCTGAAAAATAAAAATACAGCTTGGTTTCAGCACTAAGGGTGTCCTGTTTCTCCTGGACAATATACGAGCTCATACTGCTCACAGCACTATGTGCGCATTACAGCAATTTAGCTGGGAGGTATCGCCACATCCCCCTTACAGCCTGGACCTTGTTCTGAGTGATTTTCACATATTTGGACCCCTAAAAGATTCCGTGGAAGTCAGCATTTCAGTATTGATGATGAAGTGAAGCAGGCTGTCCTAGGATGGTTCAAGCCGAAGCTTTCCAGGCATTAGTTAAATGCAGGAATAAGTGTATAAATGTAGCAGAGAAGTATGTTGAATATAAAATGCAGTTTCCACTCCTTGAAATTTGTTATTTTATTATATAAGCTCAAAAGTCCTGGTTTGACTTGAATGCCCCTGATATATTAGTGATGAACCAAAAGTACCTGGGTTTGGTTTGGGGTAAATCTACAAAATTAACATTTCTTTAAAATGAGTGACAGTCCAATTTTAGAAAGTAATATCCATTTTAAGGCTGATAGGCAAGGCATTTCCAAACAAAGGGAATTGGGAGCTTTGAAATGCCCTAGAGGACATATAGCAAAGCAAAAAAATTTAACACTGCATGGGAAGTAGCACATCTGTATGAAGTATACAAGTTACGGTACTACAGCAAAACAAAGCATCTGGGGATTCCCTTCATTCTTACCAGACCTTTATCCTAGATTAGGGTCTGGTATAGGTGATTAGTGATGAGCCAAACATAGATGGGTTCAGCCTGAGCAGGGTTCGGCAAACATTAGTAAGGTTCAGGTGCCAAATATTAACCCTATTAAAGTAATTTACTGGGCTAACATTCACCAAAGTGAAATTTGTTCACAATTTTCAGTTTGGCTGGGAGCATAAATTTGCCCTGACCCTGCCTGTAAAGTGGCTCATCTGTGTGGTGTAAAAACCTACTACAGCAAATCTGACATTTGAAAAAGGAAAAAGTGTGTTTGTATTGCTGGCAAATGACAGCTCTCAGCCACTTTATTCTGTCTGAAAGCAAAGAACTGGAGATTCCATTCATCTATACTAGATTGTAATCCTAGATGAGAGTCTAGTATAGATGTTAATGGGATACTCTCACAAAAAAAGGCATGGGATTCCCCCTTAATTTCAGGCCCTTTAAGTCTGGTTTGAATTTTAAGGGTAAAGTATGTCACCAGCACACATGCCTTCTGAAGGTGTCCTGTGAGGCTCCAAAATGTTGCTTCTGTAATTATGATGTGATCATTGCATAAACCTTTGGACCTGATCTGAACATCCTTGGTGTGCTTGAGACATACTTTTCTCTTTGAATGTCTTCATTTCCTAGCCAGTGGTCACTGTAGCATCCATTTACACTCAGAGACATAATTCAGGAACATGTGTGCTGGGAATAGGGAGTTTGAATTTGTGAATTTTAAGGGGAACCCATGCAAAAAGAAGAAAAAGTGAGGCCCTTCCAAATTCTATACTAGAACCTTTAGGTCTGGTATGGAATTTTAAGAGGGAACCCCATTCAAAAATCAAGTAAGAAAGGATGAGGTCCACCAATAAAATCAACAGCAGACTCTTATTCGAGAAGGCCAGGAAGGGGTGGGGTGAGCATCCAGCCCTCCCTTCCGAACCATACCAGGCCACATGTCCTCAACATGGGGGGTCCCACCTGGCAGCTGCAGAAGGAAGTAATGTATTTAGCAGCAGTAATATTACCAAATTTGACAGTTTCATACTCAGTGCAGAGGGGCAATCAGGGATGGCTCCCCAAACTGGCACAGTCAGCTATCAACCTGAGACAAGGATTCACCTCCCCTTCCTGAACCATACCAGGACATTTTCCTTTAACATAAGGGGGTACCATGTTGATGAGGACAAGGGTCTCTTCCTCAAAATCAGGGCCCAGTGGTTATGGGGGTCTGTGGATGGGGGGTGTTTATCCAACCTGAAAGCCCCCTTTAACAAGGGGGCACCCAGATATCAGCCCACCCTATGTGAATTTGTAAGGGGTACTTATTCGCAAAAACTATAAAGTGTAAATAAAAGCACAGTGTCACGTACCTGATAGGAGACTGAAATGATGAGGTCGGCCTCACATGTGTCACTAGCCCTGACCCCACTGGAAGTGGAACAGAGGGTGCCTAGGGACCAGGGGGACAAGAGCACCAGTAGATGTTGTATGCAGCTCTTGTGGTTGGTGACCTTGGAAGACTGATGAACCTAAAATTCAGGCACAGTAGTAATATGCAGAGCTGGTATGGTAGATCGCCAGGTGTGCACCAGAGCAAGGCAGGAAGCAGGGATGGGAGACAGGAGCAGTGTCAAAGGAATAGCCAGGGTCATCAACAGGCGGACAGTGAGGTACCAAATCATAAGCAAGCCAAAGTCAGGAGCAGAGCCGAAGTCAGGAACCAGTATCAAGCAGGAGAGTAATCAGAGTCAGGCCAGGAACAAGCCGGGTCAGCAACAAGGAAATCACACAGGAATGAGCAGGGAACAGCTGAAGACCAGTCAGCACTCAGCACAGGCAGAGGCACCTTTTAAAAAGTTCGTCTGGCACCAATTTTCACCGTGTGTGTGCACGTGCATGCGTGCGACTGCGCATTTCTGTGTGCATGCGCACGTCTATTCACCAGCCGTCTCACGGGAATTCCCTTACACACAGAGTCAGTTTTGACAAGTCCTTTAGTAAAAGAAAAAGAACAAAAAAGTTCTTTGATGTACATTCCTCATCAATCATGTTGTCTAGTAATGACAATCCATATAAATCACAATGCCTGATGCCACAAAAAAAATGCTCCGCAGACACATCAGGAATTTATTTATTAGAGCTGGAGAGTGCAAAATTAGGCTCACTTCTGCATAGAAACCAATCGGCTTCTAACCTGAGTTTGTTCGGTTAAGCTTTGGCAATAAAACTTGGAAGCTGATTTCTATGCAGAAGTGAGCCTGATTTTGCACTCTCCAGCTTTAGTAACTAAACCTCATCTTGTCATTTCCCTTCCCTTACACCAAATGACAGGTCCAGTGGATGACAAAAAGGGGTGGAGCCTCCTGGATGATGTCATTGAACATATTTGGACATCACTGGTATCCTATGATATCATTGACCAAATCTAGTCATGCTCATATATGGTTAATGAAGATACCTGGGAGACCCCTTCACTTTGTATATTACAGCTGCCATCCACCAGACCTGTCATTCAGTGGGGGAGAAGCTGCAAGACCAGACATATATCAGTGGGCTGCAGTTATTTCCTTTCTGTGGGTCAACAGCATCAGGCATCCTCATTGACGTGCATCTACATCACTGGAGGATGTAATTGTGTGACAATTCTAGAGGTTTTCTTTTATTTAAATGTCTGTTTTTATTTACACTTTATGAATTAGCTCCAAATAGCAGAAGGTAAAAATAACAATTCCAATGTAAAATATAAAAATATATACATATAATAAAACATTTAAAACACATATTTGATATGTGGTAACCATTTCATTTCTAAAGTTTCTCAGAACTATAGAACATATTAAAATCATTCACTTGGGTAAGGAAATGGGCCATTGCTTTTAAAAATGTGTCACTTACTGTATATAATGGCATTAACATTAAATACCTGTAGTTCACAGTAGTATATAAACTCTAGAATGAAGTCTAATGTTCTATTATGGCATTTGGTCTAGCAGGGGTCTGCCCATAAACCATGTTTTCTATTCTGTGTTTTGCAGAATTTCATATAATATGCTATATGAAACTGTCATGCTCTTTAAAAAAAAACATTGCTTTGTTCTAACATGTATAGGGCATAATTCCTGAAATTATTTCAAAATGTTGGGGAACGTGTTTCCAGTTATTTACTTCTTTTAATTACAGAACATTTATAGCAGTTAGGTACATGATCTTACATTAAACCACTTTCATAACAATGATCTTTATTCTTTGTGTGGATTATTTATTTATTCATGTATGTATTTAATTTTGTGTGCAATATGTGGGCACTGGTACTTCTCAGTAAAGAATACAAAGGCATATTATTTTCTCCAGCATTAATTTGAACAAATCAGACCTAAAAATCACTCTACTGGGCACATATAAGACCCTCAGTTGGTAAATCAGTAAGATCTGGAATTTGTATAGCAACTCTGTTTCTACATTCAGACCAAAAATAATAGATTTCCCTTCCAAACTAATTATTAACCTATCCTTCTATCTGTTTCACCAAACTTTGCTGTAATAAAGAGAAATTTCAGCCTTAAGGCTCTTCAAAATAGAACACTTCTCATATTCCTGATTATCCATTGTGCTTAGTGGTTCCTTCCACCTGATACTCTCTTGTAATGACATTAGAGGAAGAAGCACTGAGCACCGTAGGGCATCAGAGGATTGAAACTCCCATAAGTCTTCTCTTTTAAGTAATCACGCACTGTGATTATGGGGTCAATTCACTAAAAGTTACTGCATGCGTTAATGCGGTCTCATGACTCATTTGCATAAATCATTGCATGCGGTAACAAAATGCCCAATTCACAAAAAAAAAGATTCTGCGGTATTTAACGCAAAATTAAAAATGTCAGTAAATACAAAAAAAAAATTGCATGGTAACCTGTTAAGTCCAATTCACAAAAGCAGCAGGGAGTAAAAAAATTTGCAATATTTATCACCAGGGTTTTGGTGGTGGTCTCACATGCGGTATTTCGTGTTTCTGTGAGGGTGTAGGAAGGGGTTCAAGATGGAAGTGTTTGAATGCAATCTGATGCAATTCAACATGCTGAGAAGGCATATGAGAAGATGGAGAAGAGTGGTGGTAATGGCTCCAAGTCTTTTCACACAGCGCACACTGCTGGATGATTTTATAGAGTTAGAAGCAGTGCTTAAGTTCCATTTGACCAAGAAGCTAATACTCCTCTTGTATGTCTGGCTGCGTCTAGTGTTGGAGTCTACCACCAAGCGGAGCCATGCAATACCAGGCATGACCAAATTGCTGCATTTTCTTGGAAAGGCCTCTTACCAGATGGTTGCTGGAGATGTTGTCGGAATGTCTCATGCATCCTTTTCTCGAATCCTTGTCAGAGTGCTACAGGGCTTCCAGCAAATTGCACCATCCTATATTTACATACCCTCATCATGGCTGGAGTGCGATCAAATTAAAGGAGGATTCTACAGCATGGTATTGATTCCCAATGTAATAGGTGCTATTGATTGTACACATGTCCCACATTGCTGCCCAGTCACAAGGAGCACATCTACCGAAACCGAAAGGGGTATAATTCTATAAAAATTCTGGTGGTGTGTGATTCCCAGCTTTTGATTCATGATGTGCTGACTGGTTTCCCTGGATCAGTACATGATGCCTATATACTTCTGCAGTCGCTGGCTACTTGGTAAGTGGATGAGTAATTGTGCAATGCCAGTGTTGAATCCACTATATATATATATATATATATATATGTGTGTGTGTGTGTCTCAAACGAAATGCATGTATGGTTTTTATAAAATATTTACCTGTAATCTCCATACCTTGTGTGTCATTTCCATGCTGTCTTCAAACTTTTTACTAATCTCTCACCTATGCAATGTATCTGTGACTTCTGTTATGTCCGCAGTTGAAGGCATATATTTAGAATCCCCCCCCCAAAAAAAAAAAAAAATATATATATATATATATATATATATATTTATATATATATATATTATTATTATTATTATACAGTATTTATAAAGCACCAATAGTTCGCTCAGCTCTGTACATTACAAAGGGGGACAGAACATGTGACAGAACAATACCAATACAATGCAAAACATGAGGGGATTGAGGGCCCTGCTCTTTGGAGCTTACAATCTAGGAGGGAGGGGATAGTGGTACAGGAGGAGATAGCTGTGGGGGATGGAGTGGTAGGAAGAGTGGAGGAGGTCGGCAAGTTAGCAGGGGGTAGGGTGGGCTTCCCTGAAGAGATGGGTTTTCAGGGTGCGCCTAAAGGAGAGGAGAGTAGGTGATAATCTGATGGGTTGGGGCAGGGAGTTCCAGAGGATGGGTGACACCCTGGAGAAGTCCTGGAGGCGGGCATGGGAGGAGGAGACCAGGGAACTAGAGAGAAGGAGGTCTTGTGAGGAGCGGAGTGTGCGTGCTGGGCGGTACTTGGATATTAGGTCAGTGATGTAGTTCGGGCAGTATGGTGGACAGCTTTGTACGTCAATGTTAGGATTTTGAATTTGATCCGTTGCGCAATCGGAAGCCAGTGGAGGGATTGGCAGAGGGGGGTGGCGGAAACGGAGCGGTTGGAAAGGTGAATGAGTCTGGTGGCCGTATTCAGGATCGACTGAAGCGGGGATAGCCAGGGGCGAGGCATAATATATAAGTGTAAAAAGCAAAACATTTAATGTTTCCCTGTTTCATAAATGTGGTGTAGTATTGTATGTCAAAATTTAACATAAACCATATTTTTTTATTAGGTGATTCTGGATATCCTTGCCTACCCTGGCTCTTGACACCAATGTCATACTGTACCACTGTGGCCCACTCAAGGTACAACTTTGCACACTCAAAAACACGAATAGTGATTGAGAAGACCTTTGGTGTTCTAAAGAGTTCTAAAGAGTCATTTCCGCTGCATATCCTTGTCCAGGGGTTTTCTGAAGTATGCTCCATAAAACGTTAGGGACATGTTCCTGGTATGCTGCATACTGCACAAAATTTCCTGGCACCTGGGTCTTCTGCAGGATATCAATCTGGAGGAAATTAAGGATGATGTCCACATAATAACCCCAGAGGTGTCCGTGAATGCACGTGGCAACAAATGCCATCAGAGGTTAATTGAAAATTACTTCACAAGGTAACATTTTTGATATGACAATCATAATTAATGTAATGATTGTAAGGTCACCCTTTGTAACTGCCAATTATTCCCCTTCTGTGCACCTCTTCCATTAAAATGATTGTAAGTCTTTGATATTGAGATTACAGAAAAGATGCACAGGGGCACATTGCTGGATCGAATGAGTACTCGCATAAGTAAAATGGGGGGGCTGTTGTTGGATGGGGAAATAAACCTTATTAACCATAGTGCAAGAAATGCATTAGGGTTCATAATGTTTACTTTGCACATGTAAATTGTGAGTAATCATAGAATACCACAGCATTTCATTTTTTTTGGCAAGTACAGTTAATTAACTAGAACATACAATAAATGCACATTGCTCTGCTTAAAGAAGTAACACAAAAGAAAACACAGAGGTCACTTTTTTTTTTAAAGACATTTCGAAAAGAAGTGCTAAAACGTTTCAAATGAACAGTGGCCTTCAAATGTTGGCCCTTTTCTTTATTTGAACAGGAACATGGCATTTCACACAACAATAATGGTGAATTATGGGGTGCAATTCCTCCCAAGTACACAAGCAATGTAGCAAAATTCCTACCAAGGACACTCAGAAGGGGGCTCATTTCCTTCCAAGGACAAGCGGCACATTACCTTTGAATGGACACCCAGAAAAGGGCTCAATTCCTCCAAAGGACACCCATAAAGGGGAAGAATTCCTACCAAGGACACCAGCAATGTGACAGAATTTCTACCAAGGACACCCAGAAAGGGGCTCAATTCCTCCCAAGCACAAGTAGCAGATTATCTCCCAATGGACACCCAGAAAGGGGCTCAATTCCTCCCAAGGACACCCAGAAAGGGCACCAGCAATGTGGCACATTACCTCCTAATGGACACCCAGAAAGGGGCTCAATCCCTCCCAAGGACACCCAGAAAGGGGCAGAATTTCTACCAAGGACAAGAGCAATGTGGCACAATTCCTACCAAGGACACCCAGAAAGGGACTCAATTCCTCCCAAGGACAAGTGGAACATTACCTCCAAATGGACACCCAGAAAAGGAGCTCAATTCCTCCCAAGAACAAGTGGCACATTACTTCCCAATGGACACCTATAAAGGGGCAGAATTACTCTCAAGGACATGTGCCACATTACCTCCCAAGGACAATAGCAATGTGGCATAGTTCCTACCAAGGACACCAACAATGGTGTACAACAATGGAACAAAATTCCAAAACCAAAATCTCAATAATATTAATAAATAATTAATAAAAACACCCGATTAAAGTGAACATTCACATATTTATCTTATGTGGTCAGGGACCTATTTTACAAAAGCGCTACAATAGGGCATGCAAACCTCTACTATCTCTACAGCTTCATTTTCTCAATAGCAATGTCCACCAAAAAGTTTTTAAAAAAGAGAGGGGAGAGTAAAATCAGTTTGGAAGAAGCAATGCATAAAAAAGAGGTCATTTAAGAAATCTTAAAATCTTGCAGGCTGAAAACCAAGCCATCATCAAACATCTTGTCCCAGTCTTTGACAAATTTCTTGGCCCAAAAATGTCAAAGACAGAATCAACATGGAAATGTAAGCAGTGGCAGAAGATTACCAATGATGTCAATGCAATTGGAATTGTCCCACATACAGAAGACATCACAGAGCAACAGGCTGCAGCCTTGCAAACCTCAGTCACTGAAACATAATGACAGATAACTCAGAAGGCAGCTGCACTCCTGGTAGAATGAGCCATCACCAGAAAATGTGGAGCCTTTCCTCTCAAACCATAAGCTTGGAGATAAGCTGACAAATCAAACAGGAAATAATAGATTTAGTAGCCACGAGACTCTTCTTTGGGCTTTCAGGAAGTACAAATAGAGAGTCCAGTTGCCTGACTGCAGCCTTTATTACAGTTACATCCTGCAACCTGAACCACAGCTAAAGTGTGGAGTGCTGTATCCCGTAATGACCAATACCTTGGAAAAAAAGAAGGCAAAACAATGTCTTGACTGAGATGGAAGGCCGTAACTACCTTAAAAAAAAAACAGTTGAGGAAAAAGAACCAGCTTGTCATGATGGAGCTTCAGAAAGGGCTCCCTGCAAGAAAGAGCCACCAGTTCTGATACCCTTCATGCCAAAGTAATAGCAACCAGAAACACAGCCTTCAAGATCAAAAGGACTATGGGAAAGTCCTGAATAGGATCAAATGGAGGTCCTTGTAAAACAGAAGGCACAAAACATATATCCCACAGGGTCAAAGGCAATCTAACCAGAGGAACAATAAGCATGACATCCTGAAAAAAGCACACACCAAGACATGAGAAGCAATCTGCCTCTGAAAAAAAGACTGCCAGGGCCGAAATCTGTTCCTTCATTATACTCAAAGTCAGTAGCATATCAACATTTGTCTGGAGAAGAACCAAAATACCACCCACAACATACCTGTGAGGATGAAATTTCCTAGCCCCCACACAATGTCACATAGGATTTTCAGGTACTATGGTACATTTTTTTAAGTGACCTTCCCAGCTCAAAAGCCTGGGGAAAACCTTATCAGACTGTCCCCTGTCCTGTAAGATTCTGCCTTCAATGGCTATGGTGTTAAATGCCTATAACTGTAAAAAAGGATGGAAGATCAGACTTTGCAAGAGCTTTGGATGAGCTAGAATGGGACAAGCTGGTTCTATCATAATGTTTCCTCCAACCAAATCCTGTGTAGTGGATGCAGAAGAAGTTGTAGCAGAGGGAAGGCATAAATCAGGGAGAACTGTTCCCATTGTGTCACCAGGGCATCTGCAGCAAACATTTGAGGATCCCTGATCCTGGAAATGAACTTGTCCAGTTTTACACTGAATACTCAAAACATAAAGCCTTATTATTCAAAAAGACCTTACCCAACAAAAAATCCACTAATGAAACATCACCTTTATTAAGGAATTTGATAACAGTATGTTCAAAGCTGTTCAAACGTAAGTATCCCTATAGGGAAAGAAAAGCACATACTATATAGCACCATAAGTGATCCCTATTTATGGATAAAGCTAGTATGTATACCTATAAATATCATAAATACAATTGCTAATAGGTTATCTCCATCTAAAGAATATAAAGATGGTTCATAAATGCCAGTATTAGTAGATTCTGCAGACCCAGAGAAAGGAGGTAGGTATGTACAGCTATAAATTGTCTTCTACCACTACTACCTATTAAAGCACCTATTAATATATCATATATATATCCTAAAGAGAGAAATAAAAGTCTATGAATATTGAAGTACAGTCTATCTTATGTGGCATAAACTCACTGTATGACTCAAAGCCATCACTCTCTCTTGCTTATATATGTAGTACGGGTACATTCCTCCATGTGGCAAAAACATACACCACTATTGGAAGAGCCCTACACATCACCATATAGTTACATAGTTACATAGTTAGTCTGGCTGAAAAAAAACAAAAGTCCATTCAGTTCAACCACTAAAAAAAAAAGTTATAATCCTATTCCCACAGTTGATCCAGAGGAGGGCAAAAAAAAAACCCAGCAAAGCATAATCCAATTTGCTCCTGCAGGGGAAAACAATTACTTCCTGATCCCCGAGAGGCAACTGGATATTCCTTGTATCAACTTTGCCTATAAATGTTAGTAACCAGTTATATTCTGTGAATCCAAGAAAGAATCCAGGCCTTTTTTAAAGCAATCCACTGAGCTGACCAGAACCAACACTTGATGGAGTCTATTCCACATTTTCACAGCTCTTACTGTGAAGAAACCTTTCGATGTTTGGAGATTACATTTCTTTCCCTCCAGACATAAAGAGTTCCCCCTTGTCCTCTGTGATGACCTCAGGGTGAATAGCTCTACAACGAGTTCACTATATGAACCACTGATGTATTTATACATGGTTATCATATCCTCCCTTAATCTCCTTTTCTCAAGAGAGAAGAAATTCAGTTCCTCTAATCTTTCCTCATAGCTGAGCTCCTCCATGCCTCTTACCAGTTTGGTTGCCCTTCTCTGTACTTTCTCCAGTTCCCCAATGTTCTTTTTGTGAATTGGTGCCCAAAACTGAACTGCATATTCCAGATATCTGCCAAATATACCTGACTGGCTATTGGGATCAACATATCTTGCAAAAAAAGTGTAATACTTCTTTCCCCATAAAAGTTTTTAGGAAGAAGTGACCGTGTGCTCCCTTTGCGAAGTGTCCTCCAGGTCACATTATGAGGAAATAGCCCATTTCCTCATTATGTGACCTGGAGGACACTTCACAATCTTAGTTGCTCACTTCTATATACTCTATATTACCCCTAATGAAGCTCTACCTTTGAGCAAAAAATGTCGGGTTTTAGTTTTTAGGAAGGGGAAAGGGGGGAGTGAGCATTGCTGTCCAGGGTTAACAGGGGCACTTACCATTTCCACTGCATGACCCACTTCTTCAACAGGGGTCCCGTCTTCACCCATTACAATGGGACATGCCTAAGAGGGCCTTCAAGGGCCTTCAAGGACTCAATCCTCCATGCTGGGGTTCACTGCTCTGAACCTGTAGGGCACACTACCAGAAAACAACTTGGAAATGTATCATTATTGCACAGGGCTTCCAAGAGTCCAGTGCTGACTGGCAATATTACAGACCATCCACCACCCCATGTCTCTTTGGTTTGGTGCAGGGTCTGGGTACCATTCAGCTGCACAATGATACTTGTAAGAATGGATCCGGATACCAACTAGTCTCCTGAATGAAGAAAAAAATAAAGAATTTGGCCTTGTTGTCTTATTAATCACGCAGCTGTGACCATGGCAATGGGAAATTTTCATTTGAGCTATACAACACATATATTTCTTAAACAATAGTAATTATCTATTGTTTTTAAATGGTATTACTTATATCATGATATAAGCTGTAGGAATGGATCCGGATACCAACTGGTCTCCTGATAGATGAAGAAAAAAAATAGAGAATTTGGCCTTGTTGTGCAGTTAATCACGCAGCAGTGACTATGGCAATATGAAATTTTCATTTGAGCTATACAACACATATATTTCTTAAACTATAGAAATTATCTATTGTTTTTAAATGGTATTACTTATATCATTAACTCAACAAACACCTCAACAAAATGAGATAAAAAAGTAGCTAAAAACTCAATGTCTGTGAAACTACAGGAACATGCTGTTATAATGGTGATTGGCAACCAACAAATGAAACTGTCATCCTTAAATTGTCCTTTGAGGAACTGTCATTCTCAATTTCACCTCCATCTCAGTGACAGGGAAATTAGCTGAATGTCAGAATTAACCACTTC
This sequence comes from Staurois parvus, assembly GCF_062004578.1. Lineage (NCBI taxonomy): Eukaryota > Metazoa > Chordata > Amphibia > Anura > Ranidae > Staurois > Staurois parvus. The sequence continues at coordinate 2,366,166 of NW_028317977.1, forward strand.
TCACCTTCAAGAGGAAGACAAGATGATCTGTTAAGAATAACTAATTGTTTCTAACACAGCAGATATTTCTTTCATTCCATATCGCTCATGTTAACTAAACCTTTTTTAACTTTAACTGCAGGGAGAAAAGCTTTTAAAGCAATTTAATGTCCAATGTACACCTATAAAATATTTAATTTTACTGTGTAATTAATGTTTGTATACATTTCCTTTAACTTAAAGCATGGTGAGTTTAAAGCCTAACTTCAGACAACCCAAAAAATTATTCCTTGTAATGTGGCTGTGCCCACACTGCAAAGGTGTTTTGTTCTTTCAGGTCTGGGGAACACAAAATAAGATTTTCTTGCCCAGTCCTCAACTTCTCCCTGCTGATAGGTTGGTCCATGCAATGATATTCTCCCCCATGAGCAGAGAATCAGATAAGTAAAACTGTTTTCTTCTCCCATAGACAAAGTTAGCAACTAGCGCTTGCAGAGTGTGGGCACAACCCCATTGCAAGTAATTATTTAAAATTTTATATGTCCATTACTGCAGGTACTGTGATCTTCTAATTCACAAGCTCCCAAGACACGATGACCATGAGTATGCAAAGATTCCACACCTGAGCTTCTGTAATGTTCACAAACCCATCACAAACCAATCTTCGTTATGTTCAGCTCACCCCTAGTTATGTATTTTTAAAACCATGTAACATTAGAGATCATGCTGTTGGCTGCCAAAGATGGCATCATCCTATCTTGCCTCTTTCTGAAAATAGAGATATGTGAATCATCTATGGGCTGCCATGTCTTTAACTGTAACATACAAAAAAATGTCTCCCATGGGACTTTAATGCAGCCAACACCACAACAATGTAACTTTTTAGAGCTATTTCTTAGGCCATCATCTTCCCTTGAGCTTAAATTATTAAAACTGTCAGAGCTGATATCTATATGTAGGTATAAGGCAATCAAAATACACAAATACACAAGCAGCAATGCATCTAGGGAAGTGGGTGTGATCTGCCCTGTCTATAGCCAGCTACAGGGTTCTCTAGGAGGCTATGGAGCAGGTGCTTCAGGTTAGTGACACCACCAGGGGCGGACTGACCATTTGGAAACTCTGGCACTGCCCGAGGGCCCGGGGTCAGTAGGGGGCCCCATAAGATGCCCCTGGTACCTTTTTTCATAGGTTTTTTTGAGTTTGGGCAAGGACACAGGGGCCCCATGATCCCCTATTGCCCGGGGGCCCCATTAGTTGTCAGTCCGCCCCCGGACACCACCCTACATATTGCCACTAGAAGAGGGTCCCTGAAAAGCTATAAGCCATGTTTTTGACTTTGCAGAAACACTCACATATCAGTAATGTTCCTGCCCTGTGCAGACCTCAGCTTATGAACAATGCAGCGTGACTCAAAGCCTCAAAGTTCTCCCAAACTCATCCTCAGCCCTAAAGTGTCATATGACAGAAAGCAGAGGGACAGCCTGAGAGCCTGGTCAGAGCTCCCTGCTCTAAATCTGAAGTCAGGTACGGTAACTGCACTGCATTTGAGGTTTGGTACGTTTTTTGTTGCCTGTGTATTATTTAGATTTGTATCCCATGTATTATCAGTCGGTTATTGTCATTGTCAAGACATCTCTGTTTAGAAAACCCATTACTATAATTTAATTTCTTCAGACCTATCATTATTAAGCCCTGCAGCTATTATTCTTATGTTTAGCTTCTGATAAACTCTTGAATTGTTACTTATTAGGGTTTTTTCAGCATAGACATATATACAACATTCAAATATAGAAAGGTTTCACTTTTATGAGCATTATTAGTATTTGCTTAATTTCATGTTTATTATTGATAATAATATTTACTTACAGAAGAGGGATGTATTGAATATTCTACACACCAGTTTGTTTTCAATTTTATATTTTAAAGTGTATGAAGTCATTCTGCAATATAACTGCTTTTCTTTCTAGAATCTCATTATATTCAGTGCATTTCAACATCCCTCACTCAGTCTCAGGCGTCATAGTCTTGTTCTCTTTTTTTCATTGTGTGAGTCTGCATTGTTTCATAGCTTGTGCAGAATGGCCTTGGCCCTCTGTCAACTGAGACACTTTTTATCTTTGAAATTACACCCTCCAATCAGTGAACTGAGGGCTCAGTTCACTAATGGATATCGCATATGATATTTGGGTCATGTATCCAAATATTGCATGCGATATGGAAAGTCTAAATTCACTATAGGTTAATGCAGTATTTACTGCAGAAATAGGAAGCACTCAGTAAATACCACATAAGCCCATGTAAAAGTTAATTCACTAAAAAAAACAGGTAAACAAATACACTAATTAAATAAATCATAGTCTAGCCATGACAACCAGTGACTCATCTGCTTTCATCCAGAGATTCCCTGCTGACAGCAGAATGTGAACAAAAGAGCAAACAGTAAAAAATTTAAAAAAGACCCTTTGGGTCTGGTATGAATTTTTGGGGAGACCTCATACCAAAAAAAATTATGTGAGTCCCTACCAGATGCGTATCTAAGCAAGTCCATACCAGATGCGTATCTAAGCAAGCAGCCTGGCAGGCCAGGAAAGGGGGGGACGAGCATGTGGCACCATACCAGACCTGGGGGGTGTTTTGGAACCCCTGGCAAAGCACCTTGTCCCCATGTTGAGTGTTGAGGAGGACAAAGGCTTCTTCCCCATAACCCTGGCCTGGTGGTTGTGGGGGTGCTGGGAGTGACATATTGGAACCTTTATTGCAAAGTCTGCTGGAAAGGGTATTTACCAGTGTGCAGAGTTTCCTTCAGAATTTCTAGTGTTAATATGTGGTTACACCCCTTTAGCACCTGATAGATAAATGCATGTACTAAATGTAGCAATCGTGCACTCAGAGATGGACGCGGTCCTCCATTTTGTTAAGCATCTTCCATTTTGTACCATTTCTCACTCCCAAAGCAGGCTTCCTCCTCCAATCAATCCCCCCTCCCTTGCTGTTGAGTGACATGTGGTCGGTGTGTGTTTGCAGAGATCACAGGCAACAAACCCAGTGGGAGGGCATCCTGGCTATAAAACCTCACTAGCTCGGTGCCCCTCTGTCTAAGAAACTCTTGCTTGGAAAGGAATCATAAAAGCGTAAACCGAGTCCCTCACTGAGTTCAAAGACTTTCCAGATAAGTCATAAACTAGACACCACATTCAACATCCATTTTCCCCTATGATTTCATATCTTGGATTATGAAAGACTTACACAAACATGGAGCACATATTCGGATGGCTCACTTTAATACAAATCGTTTGATATATTATATCCCCTAGCTGAGATCAACAGGAGAGCAGAAAATAATATCTCCTTAACCATCCCAGCAGGTATGTCATATTTTATATGCAGACATTCAGCAGACAATTCTGCGTATTAATCTACCCATGGGTGGAATGTTACATGTACCTAGGAAAAGTTATTGACCAAAGTATAATTTCTGAGGGCTTGGGTCATAGCCTGAGGTCTCCACCTACAACTCCCTCCCCAAATGAGGCGATTGGTTCTCTGCTTCAGGGAGACACCCTGCTGAGTTCCTAGATAAAGGCTGCGATGCTTGAAGTTAAGCTAGGCTGAGTTGAGTGTGTGAGAGTAGAAGAATCTCCTGTTTTAACATCGAAACTGACAGTGGGAGATAAATCCTTTGCTCTGAAACCTGATCTGCTTAACCCAGGACATGTGGCAAGTACTTTAACCCTCTAACTTCTCTCTGTTATCTCTTTGCGGTGCTATTGTTCTCTGTATAACTTTATATATATATTGGCTACATCTTTTTCTGTAAATATTTTTATTGCACCCTTTTGACCTTTTGGTAAAAAATCTTACTTTCTGAAAGTGTTGAACTGTTTCTAACGCTCTTTAATGCAAATTATGAATTCCTGCCTCTGAAGAACCCTACTGTGTGTTTTAAACGTCTGCATACATCTGTCTGTGGTGACATTGTGTATGCAAACGATTATTCAAACATCATAGTGTATTGCTAATACTGCCGAGTTTCCTCTTTCTCTATACAAAAAGGAGGTGGTGGCAGTGTGAAGGGTTAATTGCGTAATTAACCTGACCCAGTAACAATCGCTCCCAGGCTGCAGGTACACTGATTTTAGTCCATTAGCTGGAAAATCTTTGTGCAGGGTGCACGTGTTTGGTGAGAAGGGCTGGGGTCTGACGCCACGATCGTCACACTAGATATTTGGATTTGAGCACAGGCATATCTTGTTTGTTGTATTGTGGGTCAGAAGCCAGACCTAAACCTAGTAGCTCTCCCCATTTTGTCTTTTCCCCTATATTGGCATTGTGTCCACAGTAGCATTTGTGTATGCAGAGCAGAGTAGATTTCCCACAATTCTGACACAGAAGTTGTGGGAGTCTGTGGGCAGGGAGCTTATCAGAATCTGTAAGCCCCCTTAAGATAAGGAGGCCCCCAGATACCATGCCTATATGAATGAGCAAGGGGCACATAGTACCCCTACCCATTCACAAAGAGGAATGTAAACATTAAATAATTATTCCATGCTTTTGAGTCCTTAAACATTTAGTCCTAAAACTCCTTAGTCCTAAAAAAAACTCTCAAAAATGTCCCACGATGTATATTCATCATCAATCACGTCATCCGGTTATGTAGATCCATATTGCAATCACGATGAACAATGCCCGTGGTCCCCGTAAAGTGAAAAGAATCATGCCAACTGCCATTGCCAATAATCTGTCATTTATGTGCGCCTAATGACATCTCATGAACCTTACTGCTAAATGTAAACAAAGAGACAGGGTCTCCCACCTGATGTAATTGACTAATATGGCCTTTTTCATTTCCCAAATATTTGATCAGTGATGTCAGTGCTAAACCTCCGTTAACATATGAATTCCAAGGCAGTAAATGAATGGAAATGGGTAATGTTACAGGTTTCTATAGATGTGGTGTGTGCTGGCTCCCACCACTTCCTTAACAACCACTAACTTGAAGGAAGTTTTCATATAGTAGTGGTAGAAATATGGCAACTATATAAGATGTTTGACTTCTGGTGGGCGAGCAAACAAATCCGACATTCATACAAATGCCTGAACAGCCAAAATTAGGTGTAAACAAGCATTCAATCCCTACCAACTACTAATAAACCATGGCAAAGCCAATGTTAAAGTTGTCATACAGCAGCGTATAATGCAGTATGCTGCAGATTGTTAGTTTCCTCCTAATAAGTGACCCCAAGGTAAACAGAGCAGCTACTCTGCTAAGAGTAAAAGCAATGCATGTTATTGCCACAACTGCTATACAGTGAGAAGCTATTACTGTATTGGAACAGATACAACCCCGTAGGCTAACATTGCAATGACTTTTCTGTCCAAATTTCTGAAGTCTGTGCTCTTCAGTTAGCCTAAGCACAAGCTAAATCAGCAGGTGTTTTAAAGGCAAAATGTGCATCAGTAAGTGAAGCCTCTGCTGCGAGCCGTGAACAACGTATTTGTTGAATTTCCACAGTAGTATTTCTTCCTTTCATCCATGTATCTTGTGTTTTGAGGGTAAACCAGATAATTATATTTCAAGCATTTGGCAATCTTTTTCACTGCCTCAACTTGTGGGCTTAATTTAAAATTTTGGATCAATGAAAATTTAGCATACAGGAAATGTACATAAATCAAAGGGGTTGATTTTCTAAAGGCAAATAGACTGTGCACTCTGCAAGAGCAGTTGCTCCAGAGGTTAGTAAATGAGCAGAAGCTCTGCCAATTTCCATCATCCAAGCATGTGCAAGCAAAAATGCTGTTTTTTTTTAAATTTTCCTTGCTTCTATGTAAAGTTAAGCTTTACCGCATTTACTAAGCTCTGGAGCAACTGCAGTCAATTTGGCTATAATAAATCAACCCCAAATATTAATAAGCTTTTGTTTAAACATAAACATTTTGAGATAGATATATAGATAGATAGATAGATAGATAGATAGATAGATAGATAGATAGATCATCTATATTAGAAAATCACTTAGCATGATATTATATCCTCAGTACTTTGCCCATAAAATATTAACTATCTACCAGCTTGCATTTTCTTCTTCAATTTTGATACCTTCAACACTTCAAAGAATGTAGGAAATATGGACTACGTTATCAGGATGCTTCACAGTCCGGCTGACTCGGAAAAGGAGAATCACTGTCTTGTGCTGGATGTATTTAAGGTTCAGAACACTTTTCTGAACTTATCTCTCAGCATTTTCTGAGAGCAGTTGGGCTGTTAATATGACAGATGTGTCTCTGCAAAGCTCTGCACTTTATTCTTCATGTACTTCCTGATTGAGGAAGCCATGACTGATACCTAAAACCTACATAAGAAGATTGCACATATGTATCTATTCTCATTTAATCCAGCAACAAAGTCACTGTTATTTAAGTTTCGCATTGTTTGGATTTAAAAGAGGGAAAATGTGCCAGAATTTCCTTGTGTTCCTTGCAGTTTATAATCTTTTTTCATTGTAAACACAATCAGACAATGAAGTGAATAAATGTCCTCAATTAAAGCCTCTGGCAAATGCTCTACATCTTCTCATCTTTCCATTTTTTCACATTCATTTTGTAGCTGGAAGATACCTCCAAGCATTTTTTTGTCCTATGGTTAATTATAAAAATATCATCTACCAACAGTGCATGTACAAAGAAATTCACAGGCGATGGAGCAAAGTATTTAAAGTAATAGATTCAAACATATTACATTTATAATGAAAATAAAATGAAATCTGTCTTATCTTAGCAGACCTCATCAGCATAAAGCATTAAAGCAGCTGTGGTGCAGCAAGTAAACCACTTTTGAAAAAGATAAAAAGGCACTTTAATAAATGGTTACATATTTACCTTGGTCAAATAAATATTGTAGAAAGTGATTAATAAATTGTCTAGCAGTTAATGTGATGAGGAATGATATTGATCATTTTGTTATTATAACAATCAATTTTGTGTGGCATGAAATAAAGTAACAGCGAGAAAATGTCCCAACTCAAATACTTACTATTAAAGCATCTCAAAACAAAGCAGACTGTTCAGTTTAATTTTCATAATATGAAATCTATTCGTTGGGTGACTATCACAGACTCAGCATATTTGGGCCTAGTACTATGCTACAGTATTATGTTCTCAAATAATGTTATGTTTAAGCTTTTTGTAAATAAGTGAATATTTTGGTTAGGAAAAAAATCACTGTTTAACATCCCCTAAAAAAGTAACCCGAGTATAAAAACAGAGGGGAGCTGAGCAAATTGACAAGTTTACCCACCAGAAGCCTTTTTGAGTGCTATTAGACTTTAATATAGTGAGACTGATATTGATCTGGAGAATGAGATATGACGGTGCTAGCACAGTGATCACTGTTTATGAAGCAGGAGTACATATTAATATTATTTTTTTTTGCATAGACTGTTACATCAGTATTGTTTGAATGTTTAGGCCACATGCAGACTGGACATCTAGCCCATACGCATCAAATTCCAGGATTTACATGCACTCAACAGTGTTCATTTTAATGTAAAAATTTGATTTAGTTTTAGTCATATTCTTTTGACCAAAATGCAATTTTAGTTTTTGTAGTATTTCAGTCATCTAAATTGTTTTAGTCATATTTTAGTTGACTGAAATCTCCAGTACATTTTAGTCGACTAAAATCTCCTACAATTTAGTCGACTAAAATCTTCAGTACATTTTATTTGACTAATGTCTAATGGGTTTAGTCAAATTGTAATTCATTATTTAAGCATTTCTCTAAAATTTCCAAACTCATTATATACTCCTGGAGTAAAAATCTAATAATATATTATTTATGGTACTAAGGTTAGAACAAACTGCACAGACACAGATTTAGCCATTATATAGTGTCTTTATAATTAAAACTTTGTTTTGTTATAAAAAATGTCCCTCCCTCACATTTTCATTCCATTTTCATTCGTTGACGAAAATTGGAATTGATTTTTGTCATTTGACAAAACTTTGAATTGATTTTCCTTTAGTTTTCATCACTGAAAACTGCTGAAGAAAATAGTGATGAAAATATTTTTGTCTACGAAATTAACACTCACTCTGGAGACACAGCTGCAATGTCCATCCCTGCTGCCTTCAACCTGTAGAAGTCTAAGACAGACTTTTTCTACATGTTGCAGCTAATAAACAATTCTTGTGGAAAAACAAGAAGCAGAAAAGATCAAACTTAGTACAAAAAACATGGAGCAACAACCATTGGCAAATGCTCTTATTAACCATTTCAGCTCCGGAAGGTTTTTTTTTGCTATTCACTATGCTATTTCAACTGGTAATTACATAATAATGCATTGCTGTACCCAAACAAAATGTATGTCCTTTTTTTAACACTAATAGAGCTTTCTTTTGATGGTATTTGATCACCACTGGGTTTTTTATTCATATAAATGAAAAAAAAAACTGAAAATTTGGGGAAAAAAAAGATATTTTCACTTTTGGTTATAAAAAATATCCAGTAAACTCAAGCGAAGTCATACATTTAGGCCAAATGTATTCTGCTACATATCTTTGGTACAAAAAAAAAATCCCAATAGTTTTATAATAATTGGTTTGTGTGAAAGTTATAGCATCTACAAACTATGGTATATTTAATTTTTCTTACACAAAGTTGTTACTTAAATGATATATTGCTCACGTATGCCATGGGTATATGTGGAATAACACCCCAAAACACATTCTTTTACTTCTCCCGAGTATGGGGAAACCACATGTGAAAGACTTTTTGGCAGCCTAATTAAGTACAGGGCCAGAAAATCCAATGACCACCTCCAGGCTTTCAAAGAGTGTCAGCACCTGTGGTAGTGAGCCCTTGTAGATAGTCAGCTTGGGGTTCCCCAGGGCATGGAGTCTAAGCCCCAGCCTGCTTCTTCACCAGAGCCCCTGATGGTGGGGATGGACTTGCAGCAAGCTGGAACCAGGTCGCGGCCCCCAGGTACGCCCAGCTGAGGATGAGGAGACCGCTCGTGGGAGCAGAGTACAATGGGAGAGGAGAAACGGAAATCCGATAGACTAGCTGAGTTCAGGACAGGAGGAAAACAAGTACAGTCAGAGAACGAAGCTGGGGTTGGTACACGAGTAGTCAATGCAGGATACAGGAGTTCAGAGAACTATTAAGTTGCTCAGGCAAAGTGGCCTAGACTGAGCATGTCTTATATAAGCAGGCAAACAAGGAGACGAGCCAGGAAGTGATGGAAGGGAAGGAAATAAAACCCAGAGAACAGCAGATGACGCCCATAGGTGAGCACAGACAAACACATGTAAAAGGGATCAGGAGCAGCACTGCAGTAAGGAGGTAAGAATACACAAACAAGAAACTGCAGGCTAACTTGTGACAAAGAGCATATTTCCTTATATCACTTCCTCACAACCTATCACAGTTTCAGAGGCCCTAAAATACCAAGATAGTGCAAACACCCCCCTTCAAATGAACTCTCTTTTTGGAAAGTAGACACTCTAAGTAATTTGATAAACTGCATGGTGAGTATTTTTAAGACATAATTTTTTTGTCACGGGGTTTTGAAAAAGAAAAGAAAAAATATATTTTCTTTTTCTTTCTTCATTTTCCAAAAACTTAGCACATACCTTGGAATGTCTACTTTCTAAAAAAGGGGTAATTTGAGGGTTGCTTCTACTTTCCTGACATTTCCGGACCAACTTTAGAAGTTTATTGCGCACACTTCTAACCACTTGAAGACCAAGCCTTTTCTGACACTTTTTGTTTACATGAAAAAACAGTTTTTTGCTAGAAAATTACTTTGAACCCCCAAATATTATATATTTTTAAAGCAGAGGCCCTAGAAAATAGAATGGTGGGTGTTGCAATTTTTTCAAATGAAAATGTTTTGGAAAAAATACACTTTTTTGAACTTTAACACACAAAAACACAATGTATTGCCCAATTGTTTGATAAAACATAAAAGATTATGTTACGCTTAGTAAATAGATACCAAACATGACATGCTTTAAAATTGCGAACGCCCGTGTAACGGTAACAAACTTTAGATTTCCACAGGAGGTCTAGCGCTAGAATTACTGCCCTCGATCTGACATTCGTGGTGATACATCACATGCATGGTGCATCTCTGTATCTTGGTATGTAAACATTTCTCTGTTTACATACCGACACGGGACCGATGCTTGCATCTGCGAGCAAGCACAGGGATGGGGGCAGAAGTGAATTTTAAATATTTATTTCCCTTTTTTTATTTTTACACTGCCCCTTTCATTTTTTTAATCACTTTTACTGCTATCATAGGGAATGTAAATATCCCCTGTGATAGCACTAGGCAGTGACAGGTACACTTTTCTGATAAATCTGGAGTCTATTAGACTCTAGATCTCTCCTCTGCCCTTAAAGCATAAGATCACACCAAGATCGGTGTGATCAAATGCTTTCCCAATTTAAAAATGGTGCTGTTTATATCCTGCAAAACTGAAATAGACCATAAAGATAATTGGTGACATTCTGGTCTCTGATTAGCTCTATGGCCAGCCAGCAGAACTGCAGGCTGCATTCTTGAGTTCCCCGGTGGAACATGAAAGCCCAAGAAAGCCGCAGAAGGCAGCGGGGGGGGGGGGGACATCCCTTTCCACTGCTTGTAAAAGCAATCCTGCTGCTAATTAGCCATTAGGATTGCTTTTACATGATGCAGTTGGATGCATTTTTGACTGCATTCTAACTGCATACACAGTCCAAAATCAAGGTAATTCCATGGGCATAGTTCACATTATTGCAGCAAAGTGTAGTCAAAAAAAGTAGAGCATGCTGCATTTTCCCCACAGTAATCCCATTTGAACACGCTGCAAACACACTGCACTGCTCCCCTTTAAAAAAAAATATTTTGCTGAATATTATGACCTGTCCCTCCTTTCAATGACCTGTACCTCCCCTTTCAATTTCCTGGATCTGTGCATGTGTTGTGTGAGGAGAGCGGTTTACAGCCAAAATGGCATACAGGGTACCAATAGATGCAGAGGACTTTATCACAATGGTCAAGGAGTAGTACTCTGAGCTCTATGACTCCAGGCATAAGCATTATGGACAACAGAAAAAAGGGCAGATCTGGGAAAAAATTACACAAGAGTTTACCCAGATTTTAAAAAAATGGACATAAGCAGAAAGGATTTCACTGGTGAGTTGATTGCTGCATGTGTGTATAAGGATAGCCATATCAGTCACAAAGTCTTCTATCCACAAGAAGGGCAGCAAGGTCAGTGAGTTTAACATCAGTTGTAGTCAATTTATTGGAATCACTCTTGAAAGGAAGGATCATTGATCACTTAAAATTACACAACTTGCTGGATCCAAAGCAGCATGGCTTTACTGAGGGCAGACTAATCTGATTTGATACAAAAGTTGTACAAGCTAGGAGTTAGCCCTTGGGTAGTTCCATGGATATGCAGCTGGCTAAGGGATAAATACCAGAGAGTGGTTGTAAATAGGGTTCACTCAGAAAAGAGATCAGTCACTAGTGGTGTACCACAAGGCTCTGTACTAGGTCCTGTTCTATTTAATCTATATGTAAGGTTTGTTGGATAAGGTATGTCTTTTGCTGATGACACAAAGGTGTGCAATAGGGTTGATATCCCTGGGGGTGTATGTAACATGGAACATGATTTGGCAGTGCTGGAAGAGTGGTGAAAAGAGTGGAAATTGCAGTTCACTGTTTCTAAATGTAAAATAATGCACCTAGGGAAAAATAATTCCTTGTGAGAGTACAACATTTGGGGTATATTGATGGCCAGCACTACAGAGGAAAAAGGTTTGGGGGTACTTATTTGAGATGATTGCAAAATGAACAAACAGTGTGGCCAGGCAGTGGGAAAGCGAATAGAATTCTAGGATGCATCACTAGAGGGGTCACCAGCAGGAGGAAGGAGGTCCTGATTCTCCTATATAGATATTTAGTTAGACCTCATTTAGAATACTGTGTCCACTTCTGGAGACCTCACCTACAAAAAGATATTGATAAGATAGAACTAGTCCACTGATGGGTAACAAAAATGGTGAAATGTCCTGGGGATAAAACACATCAAGAGCGACTTATAGAACTTAAAATCTACAGTCTGGAAGAAAGAAGGGAAAGGGGAAACATGACTGAAACCTTTAAATTAATCAAGGGGGTGAATAAGGTTCAGGAGGGCAGTATTTTCAACACAAAACCAAAATCAAGAATACGGGGACATGACCTTAAACTAACTGGAGGAAAGTTCAAAACTAATCTCAGAAAGTACTATTTTACTGAAAGAGTAGTTGATGTTTGGAATAAACTTCCAGCAGAGGTAGTGAGCCAGTCAACAGTGAATAGCTTCAAACATGCTTGGGACAAGCATAGATCTATACTCAGACAAAAAAGTTAACAAAAAGAAAACCACAAAAAACACCCCCCCCCCTTAAAAAAACCCACAAAATAACCACACACACACAAAAAAAAAAATGGGCAAACTTGATGGTCCACTCCGTCTTTTTCTGCCATCACTTTTCTTTGTTTCTCTGTTTGTTCCAGAAGAGAGTGCAGTGATCACATGGGCCCCTCTTTTACATATATATATAATTTATTACATATCATGTAATAATATAGTGCAGGGCTGAAAATTTTGAGTCTAGACCTACTAGCCAGGCACAAACTTTACTGCCCCACCCAACCTTGCCCAGGTCTGCCTCCAACCCCACCCCCAGCCTGTCCCCCATTATTTGGGTTCTGGCAACTTTTTTAAAAAAAGAGTGCATTCTCTCTTGGACAGGAAGTAGAGCCCAGCATGGAATAAAAGTCAGTGGTGCTGGTTAATGTGCCTTCCCCAGTTGCTCAAGAAAGTCACCAGGAGGTTCTGGGAAGAAAGGTCACCCACAAATCAAGAATTTCTCGCAGGAGGAGAGCACACCAGTGACGTGAATACGTGGACTCTTCCTTTCAAGAGGCTTCTCCATCACCTACACAGGCAGAATTTTGTGCTGGGTCTGTTCTGTGCCAGTGCTACCTACAAAATTGGTGTGTGCTTCTTGCCTTAAAGATGCAGCACAAGATAAAGAAGTAGAATCTCGGGAAGTTAAATCCTATATTAAAGAGGCAGTAGCAAATGGCTTTGCAGGCTTTCAGGAAGATCTCTGAAAACGCCAAGTAAATATTTCTCTGATTAAATTTTTCTGTCTCCAGTGTTGGCTCACACTTGGTTAAACAAGCCATTGTCTGAGAGGATGATGTCTCTCCTTCAAGAAAGCAGAGGAAATATTATCCAAAACTTAAAAGAGAGTTGCCTTCTTTCCCTTTGATTTTTGAAATCAGGGAAATAATTGAGGAAGAATGGACAAAGCCCAGCCGCAAACTTACAACACAAAATAGGGGAGCTAAACTATATCCTTTTAAAACAAAGGGCTCTGAGCTTTGGGATACACTCCCCAAGGTGGATGCAGAAATGCAGAGGCTGGCAAGGCATGTTACACTGCCTCTTGAGGATTCTGTTTCCTTTAGAGACACCATGGACTGGAAGGTCATTACAGACCTCAAAATAATTTTTTTGCTGGTGGGAGCGGCATGTAAGCCAGCTGTGCCTTTGACATCTGTGGCGAAAGCTCTTGAGGTTTGAATTTCTGATTGGGCTTCAGTCTCAGATAGAGGAGTGCAGAAGAGGCCTAATTCTTCACCATTGCTGCTTTTACAACTTGCAGCAGATTTTATCAGAAAAATGGCAGTCGACCAAGTATGTATGGCAGCCAAGCTCATGACTCATTCAGTGACAGCAAGCAGAGCTCTGTGGTTAAAGCACCGTTCTGCTGATAATGCATCAAAATAGGGCCTTTGCTCTATTAACTTCAGGGGGAAGATGCTATTTGAAAAGGCCCTCGAGGAGGCCATTCACAGAGTCTCAGGGGGCAAGTCAGGATTATTGCCCCAGGAGAGAAGCCTTTCGTACAAATAAGAGATTGAAAGATCAGTTTAAAGACGCAAAGTCTTACAGACCTGGATGGGAGTATTCCAAAGGCATCAGGCAGGTTCAGACCTGTATTAGATCTTAAATACCTGAATTCCTTCATAAAACCTCCAGCTTTCAGGATGGAATCGGTGGACACGATAATCGCGATAATAAGGGACAATGATTGGATAGCATCGGTAGACTTGGCAGATGCGTATCTTCATGTGCCCGTGGACCCAAGTCCCCATTGCTTTTTAATTTGCCATCAGAGGCGCTCATTTTCAGTTTCGGTGCCTCCCTTTTGGACTTTGTACACCTCCAAGAACATTTTCAAAGATTCAAAGATTTTATCAGTAGTTATCGCACTGTTATGGACCAAGGATGTTCAGATCTTCCTTTATTTGAATGATATTCTCATTGTAGGAGTTACAAAACAGGAAGTGGAGAAGCACGTTTCCCTAACTTGCAAAACCATCAAGCAGTTTGGCTGGTTAGTCAACATTCGAAAAAGCCACCTCGAACCTTCTCAGAACCTGTAATAACTGAGTGTCCTCTTCAAGACAGACCTAGGTCAGGTATTTCTTCCTCAGAGGAAAATTTCAGAGATCCAGAGTTCGATGAGAGCTGTAATGAAGCAGAGAATCTTATCAGCGAGGGAATGTATGCAGTACCCGGGCCAGTTGTCCTCAATAATTCCAATAGTCCCGTGGGCCAGATGGCATCAAAGATGGTTTCAATTCAAATTTTTGCAGCAGTGGGACCACCGTTCCCTAATACAAGGTTTTCTCATCCCTGCTTCGATTGCTCAGTCCCTGAGGTGCTGGTGGAAAACGAAGAAATAGGCATGAGGTGTGCTACTTCAATCACCTGCTGCGGTTATTGTGACAACAGATGCCAGTCATTTAGGTTGGGGAGCCCAATTCTTGGGTCAATAAGCTCAAGGTCAGTGGAACCAGAGCCCTCCGGCAGCCTCCAATCAGTTGGAGCTTATGGAGATTGTAGAAGCTCTTCAAACCTTCCATCTGATGCTTCAAGGAAGAGCAGTGAAGATTTTGTCAGACAACAAAACAGCAGTAGCCTATGTGGCCCGTCAAGGGGGCACAAAGAGCTTGAACCTATTGAGGATCACGGCTCAAATTTGTCTCTGGGCAGAACATCATTTGACATCCATCACAACAGCGGAATATCTTCCCGGGTCCCAGAATACCATAGCAGATTCTCTAAGTCGGAAATTCTTCAACCACAAGGAGTGGTCACTCAGTCTGAGTTATCTCCAGCCAATATTCAGCCAATGGGGGACACCAGTGATAGATTTGATGGCCTCAGCTGTGAACAACAGGTTTTCTTGATACTTCTCGCATTTTTGAGATCCGTAAGCTCTGCCCTTTCAAACCCCTGGAGCTTTAGCCTAGTGTACATATTCCCTCCCATCCCTCTAATTCTTCTGGTGTTACTGAAGATACAGCGAGAGAGGGTCCAGGCAATAGTAATTCTTCCATTTTGGCCAAGAAGGCTCTGGTTCCCTTTAGAATGGAGAATGAGGCTAGAAGATCCAATTCCTCTACCACATCTATCAGATTTGTTGATGCAGAACAGGAAACGACACCCCTACATCAGGAGATTAAATTTAATGACTTGGAGATTGAAAGGGGACGGTTGAAATAAATGTGTATTACAGACAGAATCATCGATACCTTGTTACACTCAAGGAAACAGTCTACAAATTCCACATACCAGTGTGTGTGGGGTGTATTTCATGAATTTGCCTTGACGAATGGCTGGGATCCTATCTCTCCATCAATATCTAATGTGCTGGACTTCCTCCAAAAGGGCCTGGATAAGGTTCTGGTATATAATTCCTTGAGAGTCCATGTATCGGCCTTAGCTGCTCTGATCCAAAAAAGATGGGCATTACATCCTTTGGAGATTCGCTTTTTGAAGGCCACAGTGAGAATCCGTCCTCCAGTGAAGACATACTTCCCAAAGTGGGATTTGATCCTGGTCTTTAAAGCTTTATTGGGATCTCCTTTTGACCGTCCATCGTCCTGTTCAATGTATTATCTTACTTTAAGAACGATTTTCCTAATATCTGTTTCCTCAGCAAGAGGAGTCCTGGAGTTGTGTGCCTTCTCTGTGAAGGAACCATACTGCTTGGTCTTTCCAGAGAGAGTGGTTCCCATGCCAGTCCCTTCTTTTCTTCCCAAAGTGTCAACGTCTTTCCACTTTAAGTGGGAGTCTGTATTAACATTCTTTATTCCTAAGGAAACAGAAGAAAAATGGAAAAAGCTAGATCTAGTTTCATCTCTTACAGTCCACCTAGCGCTCAGCAAACATGTCAGAAAATAGTTAATTTCTTTGTCTACCCTTCAGGCCCAAGAAGAGGGCAGGCTATGCCTCCTAGGGTTCTCTCAGCCTACATAATTAGGACTATACAATCGGCTTATTTATTCTTGAACCTTCCTCCCCCAGAAGAAGTAAGGGCTCATTCAACCAGGGGCATGGCGGCGTCATAGGCTTCTTATTCGAAGGTCTCGGCAGAGGTGGTTTGCAAGGCAGCTAGTTAGAGCACTATAGATACTTTGCAAATGGTAAAGACCTATGTGCTGCTATGTTCAAACTATAGTAATAATATCAGAGAAGAATATTAATGCACTCACTTCTCTGGTGTACTCACACTCAAAATAAATAAATTAAAAAAATCTCATCATAAATATAACCATAAGCTTTGAAAGCATAAAGTGACAGTCCAAAATTTAACAGATAATAAACGTCCAATCCAGTATATGTTGCATTGACATCCAGCCATAAATAACACCGTGCTTGACTTGCTTAAACTCCAGATCCATGCAAAATAAAATAAAAACATACCATAGTGCAACACCGTTTTATGTAACCAAAAATTAAATGTGTTACAATATCCACTCACAATAAACAAATTATAGAATGCATGAAGGTAAAAAAAACCTTCAGCCTCTACAACCACTTTACAATAGTAGTACACAAATAATGATAAAAAGGAAAAGAAAACATTTACAATGAGCACAAATAAATAAACAAAACTATCCTAAATACACTCATCTAAAAAAAATAATCTTTCTTAAAAAACAAATAAAAATAAATTGTTTTTCAAGCAAAATTTCCCATGTCAGGGAAATTTTGGCAAGGCAAAATCAGTAATTTTCTGATTTTCCTGGTTGAGAATTTAATGTTGTAAGCACCCAAATAAGAAAGCAATATGCTTGTTTATTAGGTGTTAACCTTATTTTGTAGTCTTGTACCTTTTATATTAGGGCAGCAAAGGAAAAAAACATAAAATCTTGTGATAATATAACTTAATATTAATCTTCAAAGCACTTTAAAATGAATATCTGGTAACTTTAGCACTTATTATTGTAAGTAAAGCTTAACTACCTGCTTTATTTATATGCTAAAAGGGTAATATAACTGAATTCCAAATTCCATTTCTATATTTCATTAAGTACACCTCTTCCATTTAGTGCAATTTCTTAATGCATTCATATTTACAAAGGTAGCCATAAACTTTGCTGCTATATTATATTTTTATAGTAACTGTAACACATGTTCACCATCACCGCTATTCATGCACAAACTCTGATCTAACATAAGGACAGCCTGTAGATTCGAATGTAGCTCACTCGTGCAACACTGTGCTCAGCTAGCTAAGTAAAACCAGATGTAAGCACGTCCAGCATGCTGTGCTTTTGAGGGCTTCTGAAGAGATTTGTCTTTTTTGAGGTCTGTGCTTTTACTTTATTGTACGTGTAAAGGAGGGAAAAGGGTATAGGAAGATTTTAGTTTTCATTTCAGTTTCACTTTATAAAATCCACTAAGAAAATAATTTGCTATATTAATACACCCGATCATTTATTCCTTATTTTGTAGAGTTCAATTTATTTTAGTGTACACACTAAAATAAAGCACACCACTCCAATCCTTCTGTCAGCATCAGGAAACATTGAGCAGACATTAGGAATACTCATCAAGCACCTCATTCTAGCATGAATATGTGATCAAAACCTTAAATTATGTACCTAAAACAAACTAAAAAGTAAATGGTTGTTTTGGGTTACTTATTACTTATTCTCATTGTTTTCCATACTTTCCCATTGTTCTTTGGACCACCTTATCATAAAAACTTACATGATCAGTAAACAATATTATTTTAAATTGGCTTTTGTAGTGCTGGAACATAGATCAGAGTTGATGTTCCCCATCATAGTATGCTTAATTTACTGCCAGAGGTATTGTCAGGTCCCTGACGTTCAGGACAGATTTGATTATATTGTTGCTGGCACTGCCTTTTGCTTTTGTGTCACAGTGAAGCTTGTATGGAGTCGGTACAGGCTGAAGCCAGTAAATGTTTATTGATGTCTGGGATCCAATTGAGATAACACATCACTTCCTGTAACTAGAGCAAGAAAAAAAGAGGAACAGGTGTTATTGAGACAGGGCATCTAACCTTCATCCTCCCAAAAAAATGTGTGTGTGTGTATATATATATATATATATATATATATATATATATATCTATATACACATACACACTATATTGCCAAATGTATTGGGACACCCCTCCAAATCATTGGATTGAGGTGTTCAAATCACCTCCATGGCTACAGATGTATAAAATCAAGCACCTAGGCATGCAGACTGCTTCTACAAACATTTGTGAAAGAATGGGTCGCTCTTGGGAGTTCAGTGAATTCAAGCGTGGTACCGTGATAGGTTGCCAGTGCCACCTGTGCAATAAGTCCATCCGTGAAATTTCCTTGCTACTAAATATTCTACGATCAACAGTTAGTGGTATTATAAAAAAGTAGAAGCAACTGGGAGCAACAGCAACTCAGCCACGAAGTGATAGGCACGGAAAATGACAGAGTGAGGTCAGCACATGCGGAAGTGCACAGTACGCAGAAGTCTCCAACTGTCTGCAGACTCAATAGCTAAAGACCTCCGAACATTGTGTAACCTTCAGATTAGCACAACAACAATGCATGACAACAACAATGAGAGCTTCATGGAATGGGTTTCCATGGCCAAGCAGCTGCATCCAAGCCTTAGATCACCAAGTGCAATACAATGCGTTGGATGCAGTGGTGTATAGCACAGCACCAATGGGCTCTAGAGCAGTGGAGACATGTTCCCTGGAGTGACCAACCACACTGCTCTATCTGGCAATTCGATGGACGTGTATGGGTTTGGCAGTTGCCAGGAGAACGGTACTTGCCTGACTGCATTGTGCCAAGTGTAAAGTTTGCTGGAGGGGGAATTATGGTGTGGGGTTGTTTTTCAGTAGTTGGGCTTGGCCCCTTTGTTCCAGTCAAGGGAACTATTAAGGCGTAAGTATACCAAGACATTTTCAGACAATTTTATGCTCCCTACTTATGTTGGAACAGGGAGGGGCCATCTCCAAACTGTTCCCACAGACTACACAACAGTGCACAAAGCAAGGTCCATAAAGACATGGATGAGCAAGTTTGGGGTGGAGGAACTTGACTGGCCTGCACAGAGTCCTGACCTCAAAGAATGCCTTTGGGATGAAATAGAGTGGAGACTGCAAACCAGGCCTTCTTTTTTTTTTTTTTTAACTGCAGTTTATTTTATCATACTTTTTGTGCAATAAACAAGGGGAAAAAATCTCTCTGGTGAGACACAGATAGTTTGTTTACATTTAACTCATTTGGGAGTTTTGGGTCATTCTGGCATTGAGCTGTTTAGTTGGGAAGCTAGTCACTGTGGGATTTGCGCCTAGTGGACTGCGGCGACATCTGGGACCTTTACCTAGCTGTGAGCCCCTGGTATTCTTAAGTAAGCGCAAAGGATGCACAGAGGGCACTAGGACTGGTCTTGGTATGTTCCTCACTGTCATGGGTGGAACTCTGCAGTGTATTTAGGGGAGGCTACCCTCTTTTCTTTGGGGGGAATTAGTTTGGGGTGGGTGGGCTCCTTATTCTGTCAGGGGAGGCTTGGGTGCTGTGGGTCGTTGGGGTATGGGGGAGGTATTGGCTGGGCTGTGGGGTGGGCAGAGGGTTCACATACATGTGATGCATATATACAATTTTTGTCTTTTTTTACTCAAACCTTTTTGAGGAGGTAACCATATGAATGTATATGCCTATTCTTTCTCTTGGTTGTATCTTCATGTTTTTGGTTACACCCTACCTATACATTTATGGTGGCACCTCCACATGTATTTACTGGATGGTTGGGCTCCCTATTTTGTTTAGTAAAAAAAACTCTTCTCCAGAAAATAAAAATGGCTAGAGCTGGACTATCAAGATACCAAAGACCATGGAAGTTTGAGGTATCTGGTCTAATTTTGTCTGAGATCAGGTGATGTGAGAATCAAATATCAGTTTTCTATTAAAGGACACAAAAATGAACCAAATTTCATAAACCAGAAATGGATCTGCCAAAAATCCCATTAAACAATCAATTATCTGCTATTAGAACATTGTTGTCACCAGAATGTTTATGATTTCTTCTATATTTATTTACTTGCTGACTGAATGTGAAATTAATTTGATTTGTTTCTGAATGTTATTAGCATTTTCCTAACAATTGTCAGTAAGACAGCACTGGAGGCCATTAGTGTGTTTGTATAAATCAAAATTAATTATTTGACAAGAGAAAATTAAGTTCCCTGTAAATTAGCAGTTTTGTACCAAGAGAAAGATACTCTGTTGTGCTTAATACAGTTTTATAAATTTATAAAGCATGGCTGTGAAACAGAAAAGAAACAAGAAAGACCACGGTTAATTTGATTGTGGCATCAAATTAATGTAATGCCAAGTGTTATGTGTATGTGCTGCCCTGATAAAGTTGTTATTGCCAGTGTTGTCTGTTAAGAAGAGCTTGGCTAGCTTTGTGTTTTGTCATCCTTTGTTACTTGTATAACAGAATGATGTCTATGAACTAAATGTCTACACCATTGAAGATAAAGGCTTTCATCTTTCTCAATGGATTTGGGGTTGCATAATTAAACATACCTGTGCCTATTAATACTAAAAAACTTGCTTAATATAGCTAAAACCAGTTTTACAGGTATTATAAGCTTCAAATGTTACATAAAAAGTTGTTGCGTTTTAAATTTTACTGAAGCAATAAAATTAATGTTTGCACAGTCATTTATTTTTGATAGCATACAGTAACCCAGATACTTTACCTTAATGAGGTTAATGTATGAAGAGTGTGCTATAAGAAAATGTTCATGCTTCCTGTGGCAACCAGTCAACATCAGCAAGGATTCTAAAAAAAAATGTTGTTAAAGAATCAAATAATTACATGGAAATAAAATAATAAAATAATTAAGTGTAAGATTTTGCATGACCTATACTGCATATGAAGTGCCTGATTTAAGATGGATCCATATACTTTTAAATCTGATTACTCAGTAAGAAATGTGCAAACTCTCAGACAATCTTTTCAATGTCAGACATGCATGTCTATTATTCATTGCATATTTTGGGGATTTCTCCTCAATTCCAATAAAGCAATAATGGTTAGCAGCAATTAATTTGTATTTATTTCAATGGGCATGACCAGAACCTTGTACATGAAATTGAGCCATTGATGTCAGTATTCTGCTATTATCGTCATTCACTCTCCATAGATTAATAGAATAGCACGCAGAGACAAGAAGAACTTAGATTGTGAAATATGTAGCAAAGCTTATAGTTGTGCTGTTTTCTGCATAGTTGCCATATTAACTTCCTTGAAGCATTAGTAAATCAATGAAAAACAAGCTTTCATAAGTACATATAAAAATCATCAATTTTAGAAGTCGTATGGTTAATAGCATATTTGATTTCCTTAATAAAATCTGTTGTACCATAATATACTATTGAACAAACCATTAGTGGTATTCTGGTATATTGCACTTTTTAAACCATTTTAGCTTTTATTTAGGGGGCAAATACCTGCTTATCTCTGGTGACTTTACCCAAGTTGTAGGGATACAACCTAAGAACCTGAGTCAATGTAGAGCTTTATAACTTACTCTTTCAAAATGTACAAACATTTATATGAGGAACTGCTAAATTTGTTCAAATTTTTTTCCTACAGTTTTTATAATTCAACCTCTGTTTATTGTGTATTCACATTGTTAGCCCAAGAAACACCCAATTAACAAATGCCAATACTGTTTTATTAACACCCCTGGCAGTATTCCCGACTGTAGTACCAGAAACGGTAACCCAGAGCTACACTCGGGATTACTCTGCAGCGTTGCTCAGTGATTCCCTCCAGCACTTACCTTGTCCTGCGCTCCCGTGATGTCCCTCCTGCGCGTCCCCGGCCATCTCCTCCGGTCGATTCCGGCATCCGTCTTCCAGGTTCCATTCCCTGTGAGCATCGGGACATACGGGGGGACGGAACCGGCGAGAAATTAAAAAATTAAAAAATGTGACATTCACTCAATATACTAAAATCTCATAGTATAACATGACTGTATCAAACCATTTCACATACATTTTGTCCCGAGTGCTTTGTCCTGTGCCCTGCCTGCATTTTTACTGTTCTTTCTGCCTGGAAACTGAGAAACGTCTATGGCGTCCAAAAAGCGTTCCTTTAGGTCAAAAGCGGTTTTAGACCAGCTAGAGAACAGCGATAGTAAATTAGAACCACTTGCAGAATTGAGTGATGATTTGTGGGGAAATTAGTCATCAGACACTGAAAACGAGTTTGCGACTAAGATCAGTGATGTGCGAACTTGGCGCTCTATTTCAAATTTCAGTGTTTTGGTTTGATTACATTATTGAATTACATTATTATTAATTTTTATGATTATTTATTATATTATAATTTATGATTTTGTGTTTCAAATTTTATCATACCCGGGATGTTTACTAGACTCTTGTTTGGACAGATTTCAGTGAGTTATTCCTAAAAATTACAGGCCTACAATAAAAAAATACATATTTCCATGCAAAAAAATGTACTGCTTTGAGCACAGAAATACTGACATAATCAGACCGCTAGGGAGGTTAGGAGAATTGAGAGAACCTGGTGAAAATCAGTTGAACCTGAATTTGGCAAATAAAAAGCAAGAATTCTGTTGAAGTCAATAGGAAACCGATTTTTATATTCACCTTTGGAGGACTACAAGGCAAGCTGCTCTCATCTAAATGGTATAATAAATAACTCTACAGCAACACCCCCCCATTCCCACCAACTAAGTGTTCTTGTTTTGGTTTTGGTTTTTTGGGGGTGCAGTTTGTTGTTACTTTCTTTTTTTTACTATTTGTTACATTTTACTCTTAATTGATGCTTCTTAACACATAGTAAACAAAATATATGAAAAAACAATAAAAAATACAAATTGCGTAATATCTCTTTAAATTCTTCACACAAGATCACAGTACCATTTACAATAAACAGATCCTAAAATGCACCGGCATAGAGGTACAACCTGGTGTATAAAAAGGACGGCCCACTGTATCACATACTTGAGCAAAGAAAACAAGAAAAAATATATTACAAAAAGATTATAACAGACACTACACTAACTAGCCAATATATAGGAAAATTAGATGGTTATAAAGAACCAAACTAGGGGAACCAGGGATCATAAGGGGAACCAGGAAAAGAAGAAAGACAAGAAAACAAAACAAAAAAAGGGAGGGTGGGGATGACTAAAGGTGGAAATGAAAGTTGAAGCAGCATAGAAGGCAAAAGGGGTGGAAAGGAAGAGAATCTAGAGTGGGGAATGGATGGGAAGAGGCAGACATTGGCAGAGGAGAATCCCTTTTCTCTTATTGTCCAAAAACTTTAAATAACAATATATACCAACAAAAAAGTAGTTTCAATTCTTGTTTTTTCTTTTTTTGTGTGTGTATTTTGTCTTTAATTGCATTTTTTAGACAATAGGGTCAAAAAAGGGTAAAAATAGCAATTTTTGTACTTTTAACATTGGGGACATGCATATTACAGTGCCTTTAATTGTTGATAAAAATATATATTGTTGCAAACAATATTATACACAATTAACAAGATTATACATAGGGAAAAAACAAAACAAACTGAAAGGGAAAAGCAAACACGATTTCAATGGCCTTTTACTTATTTTTTTTTACTTATTTATTTGGCGAATATTGTTCTTATTCAAGGTTTTTAGACACTCTATGAAATGGGATTAAAATACTTAAAAAGAGTCAGTATCACGGTGAACTCAAATGACCCTGCCTGCATTCATGGCATTGCAATGACCTTTAATGATGTTCAAATTCTAAAAAAAGTAATACAATCCATTCAAAAATCCATTGGGAGTACTTTTTTCACTTAACATCATCGGTGACCAGGCAATGCATTGCTGATATGACAATGCTTTGTCTTAAAGTGACATGGAATGCTTGGCCATATGTGCATTAGAAAGCCATTGCACACTGCTATCAGGTTTTCAAGCTATCTGCTTGTTGCAGGTAGCTTGAAATCCCATTGTGCAGGCATTAAAGATCAGAATAAGAGTCAATCATCACAAATGTAATCAGAATTTAAAAGGCTGATCAAAATGGAATTCTGGAAATTCAGGTGAAATAAAATTTTCAATCTCTACAGTAATAATTTCAATTATGTACCTGCTGTCAACAAACTATTCCAGCATAATGTGTGCCATTCTGCATGCTAGAAAGAATGTGCATCTCAATTTTCTGATATAAAGGACAACAATTAAGGATCAAATGCTTAAAATACTTAAATAAAAAAGTCATATTTTCACTTTTGTTATGCAGGAATATGCAAATTAGTTTAAAAACAGGGACTTTAAATCAATTTTTATTCTAAAGGTGCTGCATTATAAAATGTAAAAAAAAATAATAACAAATAATGATAAACAGAATGAATATTAAATAGGCATATGTGGGTGCACATAGGGAGTACATATGCATGCAATAGTGAAGGAGAAACATCTGGTCTTAAACTTTTCAATCTTCCTGATCACGCTTCTACATCTGAGCAAAAAGATCCCTCAACGCTTGTTTTCAGTCCTTGACACAGCAGTGTGTTACAATCTTTGCAGTTTAGTTCTGTTCAGTCGGCTGTTTTATGATAGACATCCATTAATACTGGATTGCCTCAAAGATTTTGCAGCTTCATATAAAATGGGAACATGAGTAGACCAACTGTTATTCTTTTGAAAGCATCATAAAAACTGTCCAGATATTTTATCTGCTAGCAATTGATCTCTTATACATTCTCCACCCATGAGGCTGCATAATGACCTTAGAGGTCATCACTTGTTGCAATGCTTGAAAAGGGAAGTACTTCTTGATATGATGTTGGTATGATATAAAGAGACAAATACTGGTATTCTATTAGAAATTAAAAGCAGAACATGTACAAAAAATAATTATTTTTATGCTTAAATTATAAATATGTACTATAACATTAAGGAAATGTAGCATATCATTGTTAACAGGGCCATCTTAAAATGGCCTGCATCCAGTAAAATGCCCAAACTCGTGGCAATATTTAGACAGATCCATGAAACATATGTAAAGTGAAAGGAACAAAGTAAAACCATTCATAATTTCAATTACACTGGGGGCAATTTACTAAAACTGATACACTTAGAATCTTTTGCAGCTGTGCATGGTAGCCAATCAACTTTTAGCTTTAGCTGGTTTAATCAAGGTTTGCCAATAAAAGCTGACTGGTTTCTATGCAGAGCTGCACTAGATTTTGTACTCTTCCATTTTAGTAAATAACCCCCCCATAGTAGAGTGTGTTATGAAGCATCTGTGGCAGCATATGCAAGTGTATCTTTAGGCTCAGAACTGTGATCCTCATCACCATTGGAGAGGTAACATGCAAACAACAACATGGATCTGTACTGTTGCAACACATCTATTTAAGATCCATTAACAAATGTGGTTAATTTAATACATTCAAATAACATATTTACTTTGCAAGATCATTTTCAGCTTGCAAGGGAATTTTCTCTTAGCTTATTGATGAGGTGAAAATTCATTATGCAAAGAATACCCAATCACATGCAAGGAAAAGAAAAAAACAGTATTTTTGCATGCACATGATTGGATGATGGAAGTCAACAGAGCCTCACTGCATTTGCTTGCAAAGTAGAAATTCCATTGCAAATTGAACAGAACATTTGCCTTTAGTAAGTCAAGCCTACTGTGTACTACACAAGCTAATGACAGCAATACAGCTCTATGACAGTTCAGATTTTACACAAGATGACAGGCTAAGCTATTCTAAGCACTTAATTTCAGTACTAAACTGCTGGACACGTGTCATTGGAGTATGTCAGTCTTTGATATTACTTGACTATGTGTATCTTTGAGGATATAGGTGTCCGTTTATGAACCAGAGGTAATAGATCTCTGCTCAGTTCTCCGGCATTCTCGGAGAACACAGTTCTCCTGTGAATGCAGTTTATGAAGCAGTTCTCCGAACGAAGGGAGAACGGTCTCCAAACGCTGGAGAACGGTCTACAAACTCTGGAAAACGGCTCATTTTACTATAATCTCGCAAGATTACAGTAAAAGATCAGTTTACTAAGCAGAGGTAAATTATCTCTGCTTAGTTTTCGGTCCCTCTGATTCTCCAGCTCTGGGCTGGAGAATCTGGAGGGAGAACACAGATCTCCAGTGAAGGGCTGACATGATCTCCTGAGTGTCATAAACTGTGAATGACCAGAGAATAGCTGAGATCTGTTGAATCGCAGCTATTCTCTGTGTCATAAAAGGACACCTTAGTCTTGCAATATTCTTGAAAAATATCGAGACACCAGCCACTCAGAGTCAATATGAAAGGGTGTTTCATGTAGATGGTCTGATCCGCATCCTGACTCCATCTCAATGCAGCATTCTGTTATACTGGGTATTCACACAGTCACCCTGCTCTCTCCTGGTCGTTAATCTTAGCTGTCAAACTGCAGTAGATAACATATAAATATTCAAACAGCATTAGAAAAAGTCTTAGACAATTGTTGTAAAGCTGAGATGTTTTAAAAGTCAAATTTTTTTATTAAATCATAAACATCCTAGAAATGTCTGCAAATATGAAACAAATACATTATATGAATATGTGGTGTGAACACACTTTGTATTAAATCTCAGTTCCATTAAGGTTCTGAAACTGCTAATATGGTAGGGTGTCCCTAGCCTCAAGGAGAACTTCAGAATTTAGATGTCTTACTGAGTTCAAAACAGGCTTGATAACAAGATCTGAAATTTTTGGAGGCCATAGCATCTGGTATGATTTTGGCTTTGTTATATACAACTCTATATTCAGGGGCAGAATAACAAGATGTCATTCTGCACATGTACCAAGCTCACACTTGGCCAAGCGTTGGGAGCCAATACCACGTGCTAGCAAGAGATATAAATGAGTGCTGGGCGACAACATGGGCGGTGTGAGTGCAACTATTTTTTCTGTGTTTTAAAAAAGACAGTTTTACGCTATGACATTTCTGTTTGAATTTTCTCCTGAGACCTGCATGAGTAACATAAAAGTGACAGAGCAAATTTTGTTATTGTTTGGAGATCTGGTCTGGTCCAAATTTAAGACATCTGAGCAGTGAAGGAGTGATGGAGGTAGCTGATGGAACTACGTGGAGGAGTGATGAAAACTCCTGGTGATATTGAGTACAAATTGACCCATGATTTAGTTGTTAATTAAATCTGGTTAGCGGTTTGTGAAGATGGAGGTATTCATGTGCTGAGTGGAGCAAGAGAAACATTTTGTAGCACAAATATTAATGCTTAATGCAAAATAGAGGATTAAAAGTGGACACTTTTTGTGAAGCACAGATCACTTTTTATCTTTATTCTGGGACATACAGCACTTTAAATTGTTGACACTGGGCCCTTTATATTTATATGTCTATGATGAATTGGGGTGTATATACATGAATTTGTGATTTTATTTGTTGAAATTGTTCACTTTAAATATATGAGCTGAAGAATTGTGTATATATGTTTTTTTTATGTATATAGGTTGAAAAAAAAGCACTGCATACAGTATACAGTATATCAATTTGCTATAATTTTGGCTTTGTGTTTAGGGTCATTGTCATACTTCAAATGAGGTTAGAACCAATCATATACCTCCCAGATGCTCTATATAATGAGTCCCACCCTCTCGTCACTGTGTCTTCAGTTTTTGTTATGAGCACATGTAATGGCTGGAGCTAGATATACAGGTGAAACTGGAAAAATTAGAATATCATGCAAAAGTTAATTTATTTCAGTAATGCAACTTAAAAGGTGAAACTAATATATGAAATAGACTCATTACATGCAAAGCAAGATAGTTCAAACCGTGATTTGTCATAATTGTGATGATTATGGCTTACAGCTCATGAAAACCCCAAATCCACAATCTCAGAAAATGAGAATATTACATGCAATCAATAAAACAAGGATTGTACATAGAACAATATCGGACCTCTGAAAAGTATAAGCATACATATGTACTCAGTTCCTGGTTTGGGCCCCTTTTGCAGCAATTACTGCCTCAATGCGGCTTTGCATGGAAGCTATCAGCCTGTGGCACTGCTGAGGTGTTATGGAAGACCAGGATGCTTCAATAGCGGCCTTCAGCTCTTCTGCATTGTTCGGTCTCATGTTTCTCATCTTTCTCTTGGCAATGTCCCATAGATTCTTTATGGGGTTCAGGTCAGGCAAGTTTGCTGGCCAATCAAGCACAGTAATCCCACGGTCATTGAACCAGGTTTTGGTGTTTTTGGCAGTGTGGGCAGGTGCCAAGTCTTGCTGGAAAATAAAGTCAGCATCCCCATAAATAGAGATGAGCGAAGTATTCAAAAATTCGATTCGACTGATTCGGCGAATTCGTGGAAAAATTTAGATTCGAGTCAAATATATTCGCTGTGAATTTAACTTATAAAACAGTGTTTCTAGGCTTCAGAGAGCCTTTATATTAGTGCAGAACACTGTACCTTTAATTTAAATGCCCTTGGAGTCTGCTGGGGAAGAGAAATAATACTGACAGTCAGTATGACATGCAGAGGAGTGCCGTCGATCTTAGAATCACCGCACACTTCACTCATTTGGGCAGTCACGGGGCCAAAACCAGAGTGTGGAGCCACAGTGTGGCGGTGGAGGCAGCAGCTATGGGAGGCCATACAGCACCCTATGACAAAAATGGAAACCACCAGCAGTGTGAGGAGACCTGAAAGTGGCACATGGCAGAGTGTGGCGATGGAGACAGCAGCAATGGGAGGCCGTACAGGGACCCATGACACACTCTGGACCCGGAAGCAGCATGAGGAGGCGGTACAGGGGCCCATGACAGATTACGGGCCTGGCAGCAGCATGAGGAGTTGGGACGGGGGCCCATGGCAGATTATGGGCCTGGCAGCAGCATGAGGAGGCGGTACAGGGGCGCATGAGAGATTACGAGCCTGGCAGCAGCAACTTGGACAGGAGGACGTTCAGCTTCTGCACCGTCGGGTGCGTGCTCGCAAACTGTTGTCTCTTGGAAACGGATTCCAAGAAAGACTGCTGACGGAATCCGTGAAGAGGAGTAGCAGGAGAAGGAGCATCTGAACGAGCGGAATATGCCAACAAGCGACAACAGGGGCCCATGACAGATTACGGGCCTGGCAGCAGCATGAGGAGTCGGTACGGGGGCCCATGGCAGATTACGGGCCTGGCAGCAGCAATGGGAGGCCCGTAATCTGCCAGCACCCTATGACAAAAAATGGAACACACCAGCAGTGTGTGAGGAGACCTGAAAGTGGCAAATGGCAGAGTGTGGCGATGGAGACAGCAGCAATGGGAGGCCGTACAGGGACCCATGAGAGACTCTGGACCTGGCAGCAGCATGAGGAGGCGGTACAGGGGCCCATGGCAGATAAGGGGCCTGGCAGCAGCTATGGGAGGCCCGTAATCTGCCAGCACCCTATGACAAAAAATGGAACACACCAGCAGTGTGAGGAGACCTGAAAGTGGCACATGGCAGAGTGTGGCGATGGAGACAGCAGCAATGGGAGGCCGTACAGGGACCCATGAGAGACTGTGGACCTGGCAGCAGCATGAGGAGGCGGTACTGGGGCCCATGGCAGATTACGGGCCTGGCAGCAGCAATGGGAGGCCCGTAATCTGCCAGCACCCTATGACAAAAAATGGAACACACCAGCAGTGTGTAAGGAGACCTGAAAGTGGCACATGGCAGAGTGTGGCGATGGAGACAGCAGCAATGGGAGGCCGTACAGAGACCCATGAGACACTGTGGACCTAGCAGCAGCATGAGGAGGCGGTACAGGGGCCCATGGCAGATTAGGGGCCTGGCAGCAGCTATGGGAGGCCCGTAATCTGCCAGCACCCTATGACAAAAAATGAAACACACCAGCAGTGTGAGGAGACCTGAAAGTGGCACATGGCAGAGTGTGGCGATGGAGACAGCAGCAATGGGAGGCCGTACAGGGACCCATGAGAGACTGTGGACCTGGCAGCAGCATGAGGAGGCGGTACTGGGGCCAATGGCAGATTAGGGGCCTGGCAGCAGCAATGGGAGGCCCGTAATCTGCCAGCACCCTATGACAAAAAATAGAACACACCAGCAGTGTGTGAGGAGACCTGAAAGTGGCACATGGCAGAGTGTGGCGATGGAGACAGCAGCAATGGGAGGCGGTTCAGGGACCCATGAGACACTGTGGACCTGGCAGCAGCATGAGGAGGCGGTACAGGGGCCCATGGCAGATTAAGGCCTGGCAGCAGCAATGGGAGGCCCGTAATCTGCCAGCACCCTATGACAAAATGGAACCCTGGGCTGGGGCAGGCAGAACCGCCGTATCTTTATCACGGTTTTCCCAGGCCACCGAATGGCGACGCTGCATATGCTGACGCAACGCTGTAGTCCCAACATGGGCCCCCTGGCCACGCTTGACTTTCTGGCCACATACTCGACATACGGCTACGTTTACTTCCTCGGGCGGCTTGACGAAAAATTGCCACACCGCCGAGTAGGAAACTTTGCCCCCGCTACTCCTCACTGGCTGACTGCTACTTCCTCCGTGCACACCGGCACCACTACTGGCCGTGGTGGTAGGCTGCAGTGGAGCTGGTGCTCTACTCCGTGGCCGTTTGCCTCCACTGACACTGCTGCGACCCTGCTGCCTCCTGGCAGCAGCAATGGGAGGCCGTACAGGGACCCATGACACACTCTGGACCTGGCAGCAGCATGAAGAGGCGGTACAGGGGCCCATGGCATATTACGGGCCTGGCAGCAGCAATGGGAGGCCCGTAATCTGCCAGCACCCTATGACAAAAAATGTAACACACCAGCAGTGTGAGGAGACATGAAAGTGGCACATGGCAGAGTGTGGCGATGGAGACAGCAGCAATGGGAGGCCGTACAGGGACCCATGAGAGACTCTGGACCTGGCAGCAGCATGAGGAGGCGGTACAGGGGCCCATGGCAGATTACGGGCCTGGCAGCAGCAATGGGAGGCCCGTAATCTGCCAGCACCCTATGACAAAAAATGGAACACACCAGCAGTGTGAGGAGACATGAAAGTGGCACATGGCATGAGACACTGTGGACCTGGCAGCAGCATGAGGAGGCGGTACAGGGACTCATGGCAGATTAGGGGCCTGGCAGCAGCTATGGGAGGCCCGTAATCTGCCAGCACCCTATGAAAAAAAATGGAACACACCAGCAGTGTTTGAGGAGACCTGAAAGTGGCACATGGCAGAGTGTGGCGATGGAGACAGCAGCAATGGGAGGCCGTACAGGGACCCATGAGAGACTCTGGACCTGGCAGCAGCATGAGGAGGCGGTACAGGGGCCCATGGCAGATTACGGGCCTGGCAGCAGCAATGGGAGGCCCGTAATCTGCCAGCACCCTATGACAAAAAATGGAACACACCAGCAGTGTGAGGAGACCTGAAAGTGGCACATGGCATGAGACACTGTGGACCTGGCAGCAGCATGAGGAGACGGTACAGGGGCCCATGGCAGATTAGGGGCCTGTCAGCAGCTATGGGAGGCCCGTAATCTGCCAGCACCCTATGACAAAAAATGGAACACACCAGCAGTGTGTGAGGAGACCTGAAAGTGGCAAATGGCAGAGTGTGGCGATGGAGACAGCAGCAATGGGAGGCCGTACAGGGACCCATGAGAGACTCTGGA
Organism: Staurois parvus; assembly: GCF_062004578.1. NCBI lineage: Eukaryota > Metazoa > Chordata > Amphibia > Anura > Ranidae > Staurois > Staurois parvus. The sequence continues at coordinate 2,398,242 of NW_028317977.1, forward strand.
CCTGGCAGCAGCATGAGGAGGCGGTACAGGGGCACATGGCAGATAAGGGGCCTGGCAGCAGCTATGGGAGGCCCGTAATCTGCCAGCACCCTATGACAAAAAATGGAACACACCAGCAGTGTGAGGAGACCTGAAAGTGACACATGGCATGAGACACTGTGGACCTGGCAGCAGCATGAGGAGGCGGTACAGGGGCCCATGGCAGATTAGGGGCCTGGCAGCAGCTATGGGAGGCCCGTAATCTGCCAGCACCCTATGACAAAAAATGGAACACACCAGCAGTGTGAGGAGACCTGAAAGTGGCACATGGCAGAGTGTGGCGATGGAGACAGCAGCAATGGAAGGCCGTACAGGGACCCATGAGAGACTCTGGACCTGGCAGCAGCATGAGGAGGCAGTATAGGGGCCCATGGCAGATTAGGGGCCTGGCAGCAGCTATGGGAGGCCCGTAATCTGCCAGCACCCTGTGTCAAAAAATGGAACACACCAGCAGTGTGTGAGGAGACCTGAAAGTGGCACATGGCAGAGTGTGGCGATGGAGACAGCAGCAATGGGAGGCCGTACAGGGACCCATGAGAGACTCTGGACCTGGCAGCAGCATGAGGAGGCGGTATAGGGGCCCATGGCAGATTAGGGGCCTGGCAGCAGCTATGGGAGGCCCGTAATCTGCCAGCACCCTATGTCAAAAAAATTGAACACACCAGCAGTGTGTGAGGAGACCTGAAAGTGGCACATGGCAGAGTGTGGCGATGGAGACAGCAGCAATGGGAGGCCGTACAGGGACCCATGAGACACTCTGGACCTGGCAGCAGCATGAGGAGACGCTATAGGGGCCCATGGCAGATTAGGGGCCTGGCAGCAGCTATGGGAGGCCTGTAATCTGCCAGCACCCTATGTCAAAAAATGGAACACACCAGCAGTGTGTGAGGAGACCTGAAAGTGGCACATGGCAGAGTGTGGCGATGGAGACAGCAGCAATGGGAGGCCGTACAGGGACCCATGAGAGACTCTGGACCTGGCAGCAGCATGAGGAGGCGGTATAGGGGCCCATGGCAGATTAGGAGCCTGGCAGCAGCTATGGGAGGCCCGTAATCTGCCAGCACCCTATGACAAAAAATGTAACACACCAGCAGTGTGAGGAGACCTGAAAGTGGCACATGGCAGAGTGTGGCGATGGAGACAGCAGCAATGGGAGGCCGTACAGGGACCCATGAGAGACTCTGGACCTGGCAGCAGCATGAGGAGGCGGTATAGGGGCCCATGGCAGATTAGGGGCCTGGCAGCAGCTATGGGAGGCCCGTAATCTGCCAGCACCCTATGTCAAAAAATGGAACACACCAGCAGTGTGTGAGGAGACCTGAAAGTGGCACATGGCAGAGTGTGGCGATGGAGACAGCAGCAATGGGAGGCCGTACAGGGACCCATGAGAGACTCTGGACCTGGCAGCAGCATGAGGAGGCGGTATAGGGGCCCATGGCAGATTAGGGGCCTGGCAGCAGCTATGGGAGGCCCGTAATCTGCCAGCACCCTATGTCAAAAAAATTGAACACACCAGCAGTGTGTGAGGAGACCTGAAAGTGGCACATGGCAGAGTGTGGCGATGGAGACAGCAGCAATGGGAGGCCGTACAGGGACCCATGAGACACTCTGGACCTGGCAGCAGCATGAGGAGACGCTATAGGGGCCCATGGCAGATTAGGGGCCTGGCAGCAGCTATGGGAGGCCCGTAATCTGCCAGCACCCTATGTCAAAAAATGGAACACACCAGCAGTGTGTGAGGAGACCTGAAAGTGGCACATGGCAGAGTGTGGCGATGGAGACAGCAGCAATGGGAGGCCGTACAGGGACCAATGAGAGACTCTGGACCTGGCAGCAGCATGAGGAGGCGGTATAGGGGCCCATGGCAGATTAGGAGCCTGGCAGCAGCTATGGGAGGCCCGTAATCTGCCAGCACCCTATGACAAAAAATGTAACACACCAGCAGTGTGAGGAGACCTGAAAGTGGCACATGGCAGAGTGTGGCGATGGAGACAGCAGCAATGGGAGGCCGTACAGGGACCCATGAGAGACTCTGGACCTGGCAGCAGCATGAGGAGGCGGTATAGGGGCCCATGGCAGATTAGGGGCCTGGCAGCAGCTATGGGAGGCCCGTAATCTGCCAGCACCCTATGTCAAAAAATGGAACACACCAGCAGTGTGTGAGGAGACCTGAAAGTGGCACATGGCAGAGTGTGGCGATGGAGACAGCAGCAATGGGAGGCCGTACAGGGACCCATGAGAGACTCTGTCTGGACTTCGCAGCAGCATGAGGAGGCGGTATAGGGGCCCATGGCAGATTAGGGGCCTGGCAGCAGCTATGGGAGGCCCGTAATCTGCCAGCACCCTATGACAAAAATGGAACACACCAGCAGTGTGAGGAGACCTGAAAGTGGCACATGGCATGAGACACTGTGGACCTGGCAGCAGCATGAGGAGGCGGTACAGGGGCCCATGGCAGATTAGGGGCCTGGCAGCAGCTATGGGAGGCCCGTAATCTGCCAGCACCCTATGACAAAAAATGGAACACACCAGCAGTGTGAGGAGACCTGAAAGTGGCACATGGCAGAGTGTGGCGATGGAGACAGCAGCAATGGGAGGCCGTACAGGGACCCATGAGAGACTCTGGACCTAGCAGCAGCATGAGGAGGCGGTATAGGGGCCCATGGCAGATTAGGGGCCTGGCAGCAGCTATGGGAGGCCTGTAATCTGCCAGCACCCTATGTCAAAATAATTGAACACACCAGCAGTGTGTGAGGAGACCTGAAAGTGGCACATGGCAGAGTGTGGCGATGGAGACAGCAGCAATGGGAGGCCGTACAGGGACCCATGAGAGACTCTGGACCTGGCAGCAGCATGAGAAGGCGCTATAGGGGCCCATGGCAGATTAGGGGCCTGGCAGCAGCTATGGGAGGCCCGTAATCTGCCAGCACCCTATGTCAAAAAATGGAACACACCAGCAGTGTGTGAGGAGACCTGAAAGTGGCACATGGCAGAGTGTGGCGATGGAGACAGCAGCAATGGGAGGCCGTACAGGGACCCATGAGAGACTCTGGACCTGGCAGCAGCATGAGGAGGCGGTATAGGGGCCCATGGCAGATTAGGGGCCTGGCAGCAGCTATGGGAGGCTCGTAATCTGCCAGCACCCTATGACAAAAAATGGAACACACCAGCAGTGTGAGGAGACCTGAAAGTGGCACATGGCATGAGACACTGTGGACCTGGCAGCAGCATGAGGAGGCGGTACAGGGGCCCATGGCAGATTAGGGGCCTGGCACCAGCTATGGGAGGCCCGTAATCTGCCAGCACCCTATGATAAAAAATGGAACACACCAGCAGTGTGAGGAGACCTGAAAGTGGCACATGGCAGAGTGTGGCGATGGAGACAACAGCAATGGGAGGCCGTACAGGGACCCATGAGACACTCTGGACCTGGCAGCAGCATGAGGAGGCGGTATAGGGGCCCATGGCAGATTAGGGGCCTGGCAGCAGCTATGGGAGGCCCGTAATCTGCCAGCACCCTATGTCAAAAAATGGAACACACCAGCAGTGTGTGAGGAGACCTGAAAGTGGCACATGGCAGAGTGTGGCGATGGAGACAGCAGAAATGGGAGGCCGTACAGGGACCCATGAGAGACTCTGGACTTCGCAGCAGCATGAGGAGGCGGTACAGGGGCCCATGGCAGATTAGGGGCCTGGCAGCAGCTATGGGAGGCCCGTAATCTGCCAGCACCCTATGACAAAAAATTGAACACACCAGCAGTGTGAGGAGACCTGAAAGTGGCACATGGCATGAGACACTGTGGACCTGGCAGCAGCATGAGGAGGCGGTACAGGGGCCCATGGCAGATTAGGGGCCTGGCAGCAGCTATGGGAGGCCCGTAATCTGCCAGCACCCTATGACAAAATATGGAACACACCAGCAGTGTGTGAGGAGACCTGAAAGTGGCACATGGCAGAGTGTGGCGATGGAGACAACCCACCGACTGTTTTGCTCGCTGCCAAGCTGCCACCCTCTTCTACTGATGATGCGGAAGCAATAGCCTGATGACGACGAGGCTGCCAAGTGCGATCAGCCTCATCATCATCAATTAGGGTCTCCGCCTCACTACTAGCCCCCTCGGCTGCGTGTGGGTCAGGAGACAGACCTGTCTCTAGACCGGCTACCGAGCCACTCTCCTCGCCACTACTTCTTCGCCTGGCTGCTGAAGAGGCGGATGTCTCCCCCCGTTCCTGACCGCCCTCTGTTAGCTCTTCCTCACTGTACTGGATGACACCGGGAGCACTGGCCTCTGGCTGCGAATAGTGCTGCCTCGACCCCTTCCTCTGCTGCCACGTCTGCTCGCTCCTAAAACATTGCCTCCTCTGCCACTCCTCTGCATGTTGTCTGACATACTCTTTAATTAAACGATTCTGTGTCCCTGAGTAACAATTCTGTGTCTGTCCCTGAGTAACAATTCTGTGTCCCTGAGTAACGATTCTGTGGCCCTAAGTAACGTTTCTGTGGCCCTAAGTAACGTTTCTGTGGCCCTAAGTAACGGTTCTGTGTCCCTCAGTAACAATTCTGTATCCCTCAGTAACAACTCTGTGTCCCTCAGTAACAATTCTGTGTCCCTCAGTAACAATTCTGTGTCCCTGAGTAACAATTCTGTGTCTGTCCCTGAGTAAGAATTCTGTGTCTGTCCCTGATTAACAATTCTGTGTCCCTGAGTAATGTTTCTGTGGCCCTAAGTAACAGTTCTGTGGCCCTCAGTAACAATTCTGTGTCCCTCAGTAACAATTCTGTGTCCCTCAGTAACAATTCTGTGTCCCTGAGTAACAATTCTGTGTCTGTCCCTGAGTAAGAATTCTGTGTTTGTCCCTGATTAACAATTCTGTGTCCCTGAGTAATGTTTCTGTGGCCCTAAGTAACAGTTCTGTGGCCCTCAGTAACAATTCTGTGTCCCTCAGTAACAATTCTGTGTCCCTCAGTAACAATTCTGTGTCCCTCAGTAACAATTCTGTGTCTGTCCCTGAGTAACAATTCTGTGTCTGTCCCTGAGTAACAATTCTGTGTCCCTGAGTAACGTTTCTGTGGCCCTAAGTAACAGTTCTGTGGCCCTCAGTAACAATTCTGTGTCCCTCAGTAACAATTCTGTGTCCCTCAGTAACAATTCTGTGTCTGTCCCTGAGTAACAATTCTGTGTCCCTCAGTAACAATTCTGTGTCCCTGAGTAACAATTCTGTGTCCCTCAGTAACAATTCTGTGTCCCTCAGTAACAATTCTGTGTCCCTCAGTAAGAATTCTGTGTCCCTGAGTAACAATTCTGTGTCTGTCCCTGAGTAAGAATTCTGTGTCTGTCCCTGAGTAACAATTCTGTGTCCCTAAGTAACGTTTCTGTGGCCCTAAGTAACGTTTCTGTGGCCCTAAGTAACGATTCTGTGGCCCTAAGTAACGTTTCTGTGGCCCTAAGTAATGTTTCCGTGGCCCTAAGTAACGGTTCTGTGTCCCTCAGTAACAATTCTGTATCCCTCAGTAACAATTCTGTGTCTGTCCCTAAGTAACAATTCTGTGGCCCTAAGTAAAGTTTCTGTGGCCCTAAGTAACGTTTCTGTGTCCCTAAGTAACGATTATGTGGCCCTAAGTAACGATTCTGTGGCCCTAAGTAATGTTTCTGTAGCCCTAAGTAACGTTTCTGTGGCCCTAAGTAACGTTTCTGTGGACCTAAGTAACGTTTCTGTGGCCCTAAGTAACGGTTCTGTGGCCCTCAGTTACAATTCTGTGGCCCTCAGTAACAATTCTGTGTCTGTCCCTAAGTAACAATTCTGTGGCCCTAAGTAACGTTTCTGTGACCCTAAGTAACATTTCTGTGGCCCTAAGTAACGATTCTGTGGCCCTAAGTAACGTTTCTGTGGCCCTAAGTAACGTTTCTGTGGCCCTCAGTAACAAATCTGTGTCCCTCAGTAACAATTCTGTGTCTGTCCCTAAGTAACAATTCTGTGGCCCTAAGTAACGTTTCTGTGGCCCTAAGTAAGGATTCTGTGGCCCTAAGTAACGTTTCTGTGGCCCTAAGTAACGTTTCTGTAGCCCTCAGTAACAAATCTGTGTCCCTCAGTAACAATTCTGTGTCTGTCCCTAAGTAACAATTCTGTGGCCCTAAGTAACGTTTCTGTGGCCCTAAGTAACGGTTCTGTGGCCCTCAGTAACAATTCTGTGTCCCTCAATAACAATTCTGTGTCTGTCCCTAAGTAACAATTCTGTGGCCCTAAGTAACGTTTCTGTGGCCCTAAGTAACGTTTCTGTGGCCCTAAGTAACGATTCTGTGGCCCTAAGTAACGATTCTGTGGCCCTCAGTAACAATTCTGTATCCCTCAGTAACAATTCTGTGTCTGTCCCTGAGTAACAATTCTGTGTCCCTAAGTAACGTTTCTGTGGCCCTAACTAACGATTCTGTGGCCCCAAGTAACGTTTCTGTGGCCCTAAGTAACGTTTCTGTGGCCCTAAGTAATGTTTCTGTGGCCCTCAGTAACAAATCTGTGTCCCTCAGTAACAATTCTGTGTCTGTCCCTAAGTAACAATTCTGTGGCCCTAAGTAACGTTTCTGTGGCCCTAAGTAACGGTTCTGTGGCCCTCACTAACAATTCTGTGTCCCTCAATAACAATTCTGTGTCTGTCCCTAAGTAACAATTCTGTGGCCCTAAGTAACGTTTCTGTGGCCCTAAGTAACGTTTCTGTGGCCCTAAGTAACGATTCTGTGGCCCTCAGTAACAAATCTGTGTCCCTCAGTAACAATTCTGTGTCTGTCCCTAAGTAACAATTCTGTGGCCCTAAGTAACGTTTCTGTGGCCTTAAGTAACAATTCTGTGGCCCTCAGTAACAATTCTGTATCCCTCAGTAACAATTCTGTCTGTCCCTGAGTAACAATTCTGTGTCCCTAAGTAACGTTTCTGTGGCCCTAACTAACGATTCTGTGGCCCTAACTAATGATTCTGTGGCCCTAAGTAACGTTTCTGTGGCCCTATGTAACGTTTCTATGGCCCTAAGTAACGATTCTGTGGCCCTAGCTAACGTTTCTGTGTCCCTAAGTAACGTTTCTCTGTCCTAACTCTCTCCCTGAATACAGCCACGTCTGCCTCTGTTGAATGACTGGAGGCAAATGGAGAATTCTAAAATGGCCGCCATTTATAGCTCGACCATTACACTGTGCTGGCTGGCTGGCTGGCTGCTGATTGGCTAATGCGATCACATGTCATGAATGAATGCATTATGGGTCAGCGCGCCTTGTCTGCGCGCCTTCCCAGACATCCCCGCTCCGTCGCCGCACATGTCGCCACCATTTTAGGAAAAATTTTGATTCGCGCATCCGAAGTCTGCTTATTTTCGGATTCGACGCGAATCGAAATTTTCCTAATATTTGAAACGAATTCCACTTCGCCTACTTCGATTCGCTCATCTCTACCCATAAAGCTTGTCTGCAGAAGGAAGCATGAAGTGCTCCAAAATCTCCTGGTAGACAGCTGCGTTGACCCTGGACTTAATGAAGCACAGTGGACCAACACCAGCAGATGACATGGCTCCCCAAATCAACACAGACTGTGGAAACTTCACACTGGACTTCAAGCATCTTGCAGTGTGTGCCTCTCCATTCTTCCTCCATACTCTGGGTCCTTGGTTTCCAAATGAGATGCAAAAGTTGCTCTCATCAGAAAAGAGGACTTTGGACACTGAGCAACAGACCAGGTCTGTTTTTCTTTAGCCCAGGTAAGACGCTTCTGAACTTTGTTGTTCAGGAGCGGCTTGACAAGATGAATACGACATTTAAAGCCCATGTCCAGGATCCACCTGTGTGTGGTGGCTCTTGATGCACTGACTCCACTCCTTGTTAAAGTCCCCAACACTTTGAATGGCCTTTTCCTGACAATCCTCTCCAGGCTGCGGTCATCCCTGCTGCTTGTGCACTTTTTTCTTCCACACTTTTCCTTTCCACATAACTTTCTATTAATGTGCTTTGATACAGCACTTTGGGAACATCCAACTTCTTTTGCAATTACCTTTTGAGGCTTTCCCTCCTTATGGATGGTGTCAATGATGGTTTTCTGCACAACTGTCAGGTCAGCAGTCTTTCCCATGATTGTGATTCCTGCTGAACCAGACTGAGAGACCATTAAAAGGCTCAGGAACCCTTTGCAGGTGTTATGGCTTATTTAGCTGATTAGAGTGGGACACTTTGAGCCGAGAATATTGCACCTTTTCACAATATTCTAATTTTCTGAGATTGTAGATTTGGGGTTTTCATGAGCTGTAAGCCATAATCATCACAATTATGACAAATCACGGCTTGCACTATCTTGCTTTACATGTAATGAGTCTATCTCATATATTAGTTTCACCTTTTAAGTTGCATTACTGAAATAAATGAACTTTTGCACGATATTCAAATTTTTCGAGTTTCACCTGTACTATGATTTTTTGACCATTTTTTGACCATCTGAGAAGATCTGTACACGTTTTAAAGTAAAGCTTTCGATTATCTACAAAATGTCATTTAGATCCAGTCAAAGTTTGCTAATTCTACAGAGACTGTATGTTACAGCTATCTTGCCACAACTGGGTCAGTCATAGAGATCACACTTACGTGCTTAGATTGGAGAGGCAGAACAACCGCACTTCGCGGTTGTCTGCAGACATTTTCCCTGCTCCTTCAGCAATCAAACTATTTTCTTGTAGAGTCAAATATTTCAGATTTTGACTAAATGTCCCAGGCTACGTTCTGCTATGTTTGTGCCTTGAAGGACTGGGTTTTGGTTTCCACGTTTCCATGATGTTCATGAGCTGATAGGAGTGCTGGATATCTTTTGGTTTAAAAATAAGCTTTTGGTAGTAAACTTGATGTAATTCTGCCATGCTCTTTCTGTTAGACATGTGCAATTCATTTTGGATACAAATCTCTGAATGGACATGGTAACGAATGTCAGCCAATCTGGATGGCATCACATGATGCAATAGTAGTTTGGGCCCATGGGGAAATTAATTCAATTTTTGAATTTGTTTTGATAATTCAGATTGGACAGGAATATTGTTCCATTTGCTAATTCAGTTGCACATGACGCCAGACGATATTGTCCAGTTAGCTCATGCCATTTCTCTTGGTTGGTTGGACCGGCGTCCAAAAATATCAAATCCTTCCATTTCAAATCCATATGATTTGATAATATTGAATATATATCAATCTCCCAGAAACTCTGCAAAATTTTTAGAGTCCACCCAGATCAACGAATATACGAAACGAATGACGAAGATACAAAATGAATTCCGAAAACGAACTGGGTCAACATAACAAATATGAAGAAAGAAAATTATTCAATGAACAAATGCATCTGAAATGAAACAAAATGAATATTTCTGTAGTGCACAGGTCTAGTTTCTGTGAAGACCACCACGTTTTGGTTCCACAGCTTTGACATTTTGGTGCTTCCAATTAATAGATACAGCATGGTCCTAATTTGCCATGTGCATTCATCATCCAAATCATTTTGCTTCTGTGCCTTTTATTTTTGTAAGGAATGCACACATCAGTATTTTACTTTTTAATTAAATAGAAAATAAAAACTTTAATATTACTGGCCAATGAAGCAATGAAATGTGCATGTGCAAAGATAAACTGCAACTACAAAAAACAACAGCAAAATTCTCAACATCCACACAAATATATGGGCATGGCCAGTATATTATACACCTTGATATGGTTTGTGACCTATTACTTAGTATCTTCTCAGATTTCAGATTACTGTAGCAATGCCAGATAGCAATTACATGTATTTGTTGCTCCTGCATATGTTTTAATGTAAGTCTGTTAACATTCTAATTTAAAAATATATAATAAATTGTGTGTATCACATTGTTTACTATAGTATAATTATAGGAAGGATACTTCAGGTTGTTCACACCTTGGAAACATGGATGTAAAATAACAGACTCAGAGATGTTCTTGTGAAAATTTAGTTTACATTTTTTTAAGCAAACTGTGAAGTATATTCTATTCTGCTTTCATTATAGCCTTTCATCATTTTGAAGTACAGTATCTAACATACTGTCATAATAATGCCTTATCATCTGAGGCAAAGAGAAGACCAGCCTAGTATTTGAATGTGCAATTTGCTAAGATAAACAAAATGTAACAGACTGTGTTCATTTTGCTGCCAAGCGCAATCATAAATAAGAAAAATCACTTTTCACACTCTACAAGTGGACTTTGAAGGAGATAACTCCAATGGGATTTCAAGGTTATAGCATTAAGGTCTAAAATGTCACAGTGTTTGGAATAAAGAAAATAAAGAGTATCACCATCTGTCTCAAATTTCCTACCTGTGTTTCTGAGTCTAATACAAAAACTCAATTTGATCCAAAGCTTTTTTGTTAGAGCTGAAAAGGTCAGAATGTTTTTCAGGTTTTAAATACTGTGCCTCCGTAAAGTCGGTTTCTCTTCCTGGTCTGTTGGATATTTGTTAACTACACAGAAAGCAAGAGCAATGCTCTTGGGAATACAGGTAGCAACAAAATCTTGATAGTGGTTACAACCCTCCCTTACTCTACTATGAAATGTATTCTTTTGGCTGTCTGTATCCTACAGAATGTATGTCCCATCAGCACTTGTTCTGTTTGATACCCTTTCAAACAGAAACAAGACTGTTTTTTTTAACTCACTTCCTATTCTTGTCTTATATAATTCAAATGGGCAGGAAGTGATCTCTCAAATTGGAACACCAAAATCAATGAAATATTGACAGAAGTTGCAGCCATTACGCACTGGGGTTGATTTATTATAGGAGTAACATACAGTTTAATGAAACTGAAGGCACATAGACTACTTAGCAGGGAGACACAAGATAATTGTAAATATTCAAGCTAACATATTTGTTCTTGTATACACAAAATGTTTGTTAATGTCTTACCAGTACAGATAGTGAATATAGAATACCTGGTTACTCCAAAATATAGTTTAAAATATATGAAAGTAGAGGTGTATCTTGTGCATCCTTTTTTGTGAATGTTTTCCAAAGAAACTGATTTTGCTACATGCTCTTGCATGATTTTTCTTTCATTGGTAGAATATAGCACACTCCATAAATAGTGTACAGTTCATCAAATTACTTTAACAGGTCATGGGACTGGGCTAACTTTTAACTAGGGATTAGGAATAACGTTCTGGTACATCCTTTATGAATTTAGCCAAACTTAATTCCCACTGATGTTTATGTGACAAAAATATGTCATGTCTTTCAGTGCACCACACTGTTTACATTCCAGCCCATGTCTCAATGGCAACCAGCCTGCACGAAATTGAAGCACCCCAACCACTTTTGCCAAACTGGGTGCAGTTTGGTCGCTGGTAAGGCATGTGCCAGATATTTTGGGAACACACGAAGAAAGCAACCACAAATCCTATAATGAACAGTGTTAGATACAATTAGTTCTCTTTTGTGCCTATTTTGCCATAGATTTAGAACATTTCTCTTCTTACTATTGTTGCAATACATGTTTGTTGCGCTGAACTGCATGGTAAGCTGGCACTGTGCATTCATACTTTTTGGAACTCTTGAAAAAGTGCGGAGCATTTGGGGGTCAATTCCATTATATAGAGGAATGATTTACTCATGGAGTGATGCAGTTAATTCTTTATATATGAGTAGAGTTGGGCTTGATGTTTGAGTCGAACACACGAATGGTAAAGGCGTTTGACGAGCTGTGCCCCACAATGCACTGGTCAGGTGCATTGCTTTGGCCAATCACAGCACATGATGATGGACGGAGCAGATGGCAGATGGCAGAAGCCAGCGTCGAGAGCGGAACATTTTTTTCTTTTTTTTTGGGTTGGAGGTGGTGGCGGGCATTGTGATTTACATCGGATCTACTACAGGGGACTTTTTTTATTTTTGCTTTTAATAAAGGACTTGTCAAAGACTGTCTTCTGTAATTTTTTACACTATATACCTTTTTTGTGAATGAGTAGCAGTACCATGTACCCCATACTCATTCACAAAACGGGGGGGGACAGAATCTGGGTGCCGCCTTCTTAAAGAGGGCTTCCAGATTGCAATAAGCACCCTACCGGCAGACCCCCCCAAAACAACCAGCAACAGTTGCGGGAAAAAGGCCATTGTCCCCATCAGCATGGGGACAGGGTGCTTTAAGGGGGGATCCCCCCTGCCTTCATGTGGTCTGGTATGGTTCGGGGGGGATGAGCGAGCTGCCGGGCTGCATACTCAGATAAGGATCTGGTATGGATTTTGGGGGGAACCCCACACCATTTTTTAAAACATTTTGGCATGGGGGTTTCCCTCAAAATCCATACCAGACCTGAAAGGCTTGTTATGGATGGGGGGGTACCCTACGTCCTACGCCATTTTTTTAAAATGTAATTAAATTATTTTTACATTCAGCTGTCAGCTGTTCCCCGCTGACAGCTGAACCATTAAACAATGTTTTCACTTCTAAAATACTGCATGACTTAATAATATAACTCATACTGTATTTTAGCATCTGTGCAGTATCTTACCGCATACTCAGATGCAGTAAGATACCGCTTAGTGAATTGCCCCGGTTCGAAGTTCATGGTAGAACATTCTTTAGGTTTGAATGTTGAACTGCAAATCGAAGAGGAGGGTGTTCGGCCCATCACTATATGTGAGGTAGAACTACCCCTTAGATCTGGTTCACATTATGAATCACATGGGGACTTACTGCATGTTCAATTCACATGCTATTCAGTGCAAAGCGATTAGAGCCCATTCAATTTGAATGGGCTGAAATTGTACTGCATCACACCAAAACGTAGTGCATGAATAGGTTTGGAAATGCACTGCCACTGGATCGCATGGTACTTTTGTATCATGTGATCTGGTGCAGGCAAACTCACTGTGTTTGTGACCTGCGTTTGAGGTGTCATTATCTTAACAAAGACAACAGCTACAGACCACGGGCTATCTTTAATCTTGATTTTGCCCTGGCCAAACATTTTCTTGAGCCCCCCCTCTACACACACACACCTAAAACATACAAAAAAATAGCAGGTAGACTCAAAATCAGTTAAAAATTACTCAGCGATTGCAATTGATTGCTAGAGGTTACTGTACATTATTGCTGCTCACTTATTGATTGCTATAGATTACTGCTTATCATTACCGCTGATTGGTTGCTAGAGGTTACTGCAGTATATTAATGCTCACAGAGCAGTGGAGCAATCCCAAATAATTGAGCAAGTAATGCAGCACATTAATGCACATACTACAAGAGATGACCAGAGACTGCAGACGTGCTACAGGAGATGGTCAGAGATGGCAGGCATACTACAGGAGATGACCAGAGACTGCGGATGTAATACAGGAAATGGCCAGAGACCGCATATGTACTACAGGAGGTGCCCAGAGACTGCGGACTTACTACACTAGATGACTAGACATTGCGGATTTACTACAGAAAATGACCAAAGACTGCAGACATAGTACAGAAGATGACCAGAGACTGCCGATGTACTTCAGGAGATGTTAAGAGACTGTGGATTTACTACAGGAGATGACCAGAGACTGCGGATGTACTACAGGAGATAATCAAAGAGTGCAAATGTGCTACGTTTTTAGATGCGTGGGCCATGCATTTAAAAACACAGAGCATTTTGTGGGTATGGGAACCACATAAAAATCGCATGGTGCAAAAGCACCATGTGATTTCAAGGACACTGCATTTTAAAATGCTACATGCACCTTTTTTCTGCAAATAATGCAGGCACAGCAGCCCATTCAAATGAATGGGCTGCTATGCCTACACAAACCTGAATAGATGTGAACCAGGCCTAAAAAAATTCATAAAGCCCAAGCAGTGTTGTGTAATTCACTATAGCTTCTTGTGTGTAATATGTCGTGTGTACCAGTGTCACTGTGGCTCTTACTCTCTATGTACAGAACAGCCACTTCCAAGTAAGGGTTTGGGAGGGTTTGGGAACACGAAGGAGAGAAGCACATACCCGGTCCTGGCCAGCACAGCTCCGCTCACCTCTCAGTACTGCTGGCCCCTTCCACTATCACCTCCTACCCCATGGTGTCCCGGGCATACAGGCAACATGACATGGGGCAGGGTAAGAGCATCAGTGGAGCTCACAGCCCCCTCTCTCCTACCTTGCTGGGGATTCAGAAACAATAGACACTGTGCTGCTGCCTGTCTCCTGCAGTCCTGAACCAGCTGTCACCTGTGAACAATGTGTGTTCCCAGCCGGTCATTTCGCAGTGCCAACAGGGCCCCCAATTTTAGGGTAGCACGGGCTCAAGGGTAAGCTGCTTTGGGCCGCAAAACAATCATTGGGCCCTGGGCAGCTGTCCCTTTTGCCCCGTGTTAAAGATGGCCCTGTGGAGACTGTGACTGCAGTGCGTTTTGAACTTGGTGTGGAAAATACGCCTGGATCACAGGTTTAATGCACTGAGTTCTAGAGTGAACCTAGTCTTAGTGTGAGAAATGGAGTGACTTTTATTGAATACAGTATCATAATGTTAATTTGATTCCTTCTGTTCATATCTGTTGGAGAGCATTGGCTATTGCTTTCTGGAGTACATACACAGATCTGGGAGTGTTGCATAGAGGATGAATACCCTCTTGTGAGATAAATGGGGCACTCTTGCTACATTCAGCTCTACAATGGTAATATTATTTCTTTATCCACACCTGTGAGACATGCAAAGATCTTGGAGTTCTAGAGAAACCAACAGTGAATCGTTGTTTATTGCAGTTCCTATGGGGTAATACCATCACATCTGTTTCCTGTGGATCACTGATAATTATAGATTACATCATTGATGGTGGTGCTGGCACATACTTCTAGCCAGGTCTTACTCTATCTGTTTGTAGGATATGGTAGATAGAGTTTTGTTGGCAAATACTGGTGAGCTCTTATGCAAATATTCATATGTCTGAGGCCTTGTCTCAGATATCAGGTGTTCAACCATCCAAAATGTTTTAATATACCATGGCCTGTGGTTGTAAAGGTTCTTTCAATAAACATACTTTTATCGGAGTTTTGTCCAAGACTTTTTTTCCTTGATTTGTTATGTTTTTTTCCTAATAATATACATTTTATAACATTAGGTATGCCTTGTAGGAGTTAAGTTGATTATTAGGATTTACACTTTAAAAAGGTCAAATCACTCAATCTAATAACAGTTTCCAAATAGTGGAAAAACATGTTTTTGATAGCATGAGATCTTATGGTGCAGTATCCTACTGTATTATCTAAACCATTTAATAAAATGTCAACACAAAGTGTACAAAAACACCCCAAATTATAGAACTGAAGCAATTGTTATGAAGAAATAAAAATTACAGAGCCATATTTCAGAGAAAATAGTCTGACATATAGTACAGTGATTGCAAAGTATGTAAGTAGCTTTATTGGACAGGAATATTAGTGGGAGAGGCAAGGCAGGTTTAAAAACAATCTAATATTTTCTAAATAAAAATCACAGTGGATTATGTGAGAGACAAAAAGGCAGAAATATTGCCAAGACAATACATATAATTTCAGGTTCTATAGTAGGTCACATAGTTGGCACAAAGCATGCAGCTGTTCAGGTCAATTATATACAACAAAGTGTATTGTTCGTACTATATAAAGGAAGGACTATTGTGCACACTGCATAGGTATCAATTATTTCATTTCTGATAGCCTTTATTGTCAAAGTTGCATTTCAATTTACCATGGGAGCAACAAAATCCATTTAATTTTACATTTCTTTAGGATTAAAATAGAAGTAATTTGTTGCTCTATAAATTTTAGTTCTCAGTTTCCAAAAGAGGCAATATACTACACACAGCATATGCAGTGTTTCTACAATTACTGGTGGACCACATTGGCTAAATTACATCTGCATATATATTTTGAGGAATCCAAAAATGTAAAATTTTTATTTCTCATTTTAGTTGAAGCAAGGTAACACACATTGCATATGCAATAATTCTACTATTTATTTTATACCTCATTGACTTAGCCACATTCCCATTTAGCCTTAGGCCTCATGCAGACTGGATGTTTTTAAAGCTGCTGTTTAGGGCATCAGGCAAAACTACTGCATTTGAAGATAATTTTTTCAGCTGTAAAAATGATCTTACGCTGAGAAACGCTGAAAAATGGCTGGTTATCTGGTGTTTATGAGCTTTTTTGAGCTTCAAGATTTTGTGGAAGTATAGTTTTGCTAAACAACGAAAACACTGAAAAACACTAAAACCTCTTATACAGCTAGCACTACTGGCATTTTTATAATGTCCAGTGTGCATGTGGCCTTAAAGTGGCCTCAAAAGTAAAGTCAATTGAAAATGCAATTGAAATGGAAGGAAGATAGTACACACTGCATTATTATAATTTTGTGGAAAGCTTCAAAACACTGTCCTCATGTGACTCTTGAGGACATAATAAAGTTTTTGTTTTTCAAAAGAATAAATACTGTACATACTGCATAAACATAAAAATCAAATTTAGCCTGTGCTTTGGACATGACAGAACCAAGGATTGTATTCTCTAATTACTTGGTGGTGACATTCAATCCTGCTTCATGTTAATGATCTTCTGCATCCCTCTGGCTTAGTGTCCTTTAATTCCCTCAGACTCACATAATACACCACCTAGAGAAATCCTTCAGTACATACATATTATTATTATATATCTTTTTGATGTGACACTCTGATACTCCTATGCAACCTATTGCATTCTAGCATATTTGTAATACGGATCTTCAAACCCAAAGGATCATTTCCACAACCTATCATTCAATTGTTCTATTTTATTTACCTTCACAAGATAAGTACATTACTAAATGGGAACAAGAACTAGAGTCTTCTATCTCCCCAGAAGACTGGCAAGATATTTGTTCCAACACTTCAAAAAGTTCAATCCCACCAGATACAGTGAAGGAAATAAGTATTTGATCCCCTGCTGATTTTGAATGTTTGCCCACTCACAAAGAAATGATCAGTCTAAACATCGAATGGTAGGTGTATTGTAACACGGAGAGACAGAATAGCAACATAAAATTCAAAAGAAATGCATGTCTAACAAATGATGCACTAATTTGCATGTTCATGAGGGAAATAAGTATTTGATCCCCTATCATTCAGCAGGATTTCTGGTTACCAGGTGTCTTTCATACAGGTAACAAGCTGAGATTAGAAGCAGTCTCTTAAAGGGAGTGCTGCTAATCTAATTTTGTTACCTGTATAAAAGACACCTGTCCACAGGAGCAATCAAACAATCAGATACCAAAACTCTCTACCATGGCAAAGACCAAAGAGCTGTCCAAAGATGTCAGAGACAAGATTGTAGACCTACACAAGGCTGGACTAGGCTACAAAACTATCGCCAAGCAGCTTGGTGAGAAGGGGACAACAGTTGGTGTAATCATTTGCAAATGGAATAAACACATAACAACTGTCAGTCTCCATAGGTCCGGTGCACCATGCAAGATCTCACCTCATGGAGTGTCAATGATCATGAGAACAGTGATGAATCATCCTAGAACTACACGTGAGGATCTTGTCAATGATCTCCATGCAGCTGGGACCACAGTCACCAAGAAAAAAATTGGTAACACACTACGCCCACATGGATTCAAATCCTGCAGGTCCCTCTGCTCAAGAAAGCACATGTCCAGGCCCATCTGAAGTTTGCCACTGAACGTCTGAATGATGCAGAGGAGGACTGGTTGAAAGTGTTGTGGTCAGATGAGACCAAAATCTAGCTCTTTGGCATCAACTCATCTCGCCGTGTTTGGAGAAGGAGGAATGCTGCCTATGACCCCAAGAACACCATCCCAACTGTCAAACATGGTGGTGGAAACATTCTGCTTTGGGGGTGTTTTTCTGTTAAGGGGAAAGGACAACTGCACCGCATCAAAGGGACAATGGATGGGGCAATTTACTATCAAATCTTGGTTAGAAACTTCTTCCCTCAGCCAGGGCATTGAAAATGGGTCATGGATAGGTGTTCCAGCATGACAATGACCCAAACTACAAGGCCAAGGCAACAAAGAGTGGCTCAAGAAGAAGCACATTAAGGTCCTGGAGTGGCCTAGCCAGTCTCCAGACCTTAATCCAATTAAAAATCTGTGGAGGAAGCTGAAAGTTCGAGTTGCCAAACATCAGCCACCAAACCTTAAAGACTTGGAGAGGATCTGCCAAGAGGAGTGGGCCAAAATCCCTCCTGAGATGTATGTAAACCTGGTGGCCAACTGCAGAAAATGTCTGACCTCTGTGATTGCCAACAAGGGATTTGCCACCAAGTACTAAGTCATGTTTTGGGAAGGGGATCAAATACTTATTTCCCTCATAAACTCGCAAATCAGTGCATAATTTGTTAGACATGCATTTCTTTTGAATTTTTTGTTGCTATTCTGTCTCTCAGTGTTACAATACACCTACCATTCGATTTTTAGACTGATCATTTCTTTATGAGAGGGCACACATTCAAAATCAGCATGGGATCAAATACCTTTTTCCTTCACTGTATGTCTGACATGCCATTAACATTGCACCCCCTAAAGAACTATAGTGATACTCAGTTATCACATGTGGGAATTAGAAGGGGACTAAAAGGCAATACATTAGCAGCTTATATTTGGCTTACATATTTAGAATGTCTACATTTTTGATCTTGCAGTCCATACTATCCTAAACAGAACCCCCAAGAAATAGAAATGCATGTAAACATGCACAAACACACTACGCTGCAATGCACCTGTCATCCACAACAATTAGATCAGTGGAAACATGCCTTTGAAGAAAAAGAACTAAGCAACCAAACATACAGTAAAACATGCATATAGATGCATGGAAATGTGCATAAAAATGTATGGAAGCACAATTGACTGCAATAGCCTTTTTATGTTCATTGTAGTGTGAATGGCCCCTAAAGAACTGCACATCTTGCAGTCTACCTTCTCTTTCAGACTTCTGCTGGATTCAGGGATTTGGGGAATTGTGGATTTAGGGCCAATTCACTTGGCAATGCTCCAGAAAAAGACAGAGAGCTGGACAAACAGGAAGGCAGATTCCTTCTTTTGAAGGCTTCTGTGCCCAGCCAGAAAAAGTGAGGTTGGGCTCCACCTCACCATGATAGACCTGATGGTTATATAAAGCAGAAAGTGCTGTTTTATAAGGAAGTTCCTGTCTGTGACTTGGAGTCAGAGACATTAGGTGGACTGCTGATCAAGAGGCCAAAAACTGTGTGCTCATTTTATGTTACACAGTGAAGGAGGAACTCTTCTGGTTTGCTTTTTTTTGCCAGAAAACAAAAGTTTGTTACTAAACTCAGTCTGTTCTGTACTAAACTTAGTCTTCATTCTGTTTGCCAATTAGCCCCCTCACACTGTAATTGATATTTGTTAAAATATACTGTCTGTTACAATTAATGAAAGATCAAAAGGTCCATGAGTCTTATTTAAAAAATGTATTTGTATGAAGCCATTAGATTAATTGGCTTAGCTGTTATCTGTATTTTTCTTTTAATCAAATAATGAAGAGCCAGTGGTAAGGCAGTATATGATAGCAATGAACCTTACAAATGAAGCCTACTTTATTACAGTAAAATAATTCATCATTCTAGAAAACCAACTTAAAAAAAAATAGACATCATTTAGACTTTTCTTTTAGCTTAAGGTTATGGCTATTGTTTGCTATCCACAGATTTCTGAACTCCTACATACAGTATATGACTGTAAAAATGTGGAGGAGGACAGTGCTTAAACACAATTGCCATGAGAAAAACTAACCTTGAGACTGTGATATATACCCTTGACATTGACAAATAGCTATTGAGATTTATCTGTGACCTTTCAGAGTGATATTTACTATATTTAGGTTTTGTAAATGTATTTTTCAGCATCTTAGCTTTTGTCTGATATTATTTTTGGTTAAAATGACTCCTCTACAGAGTCCCAAACTTAACCTTTTTTCCTCTTCCAAGTACTTACTTATAGACTAATCCTGTTCTACCTAATATTTTTTCTTTATTCTTTAAAATCACCTTGAGTTTGTGAAATAGACCCTTAGGATATGCCACTAACAGATCTAACATATATATTCTACTGCTTGCAGTCCTAAATAACACTACAACCAGAGTAAAAAATGATCTCAAGTTTCTGTATAAAAACTTCATAGTTCTTAGTACGCATACAGAATATTCCTCTACGCAGTTACAAATTATATAAATATTCGGAAAGTGAAGCACTCCATATAAAGAACACACAAAACAAATCAAACCACATAGAAATCAATGTAAATGTATACTTTCATAACAATATTAGTGCAGATTTTTTTTTCACATTGTACATAATAATAGTGACTTTATCATTCATTCAAACATACATGTGTATAAAACATGCATGCTTCAATCTATAAATCCTGAAAAAACATGAAAGAGATTTAGAAAAATCCCAATACGGGGGGGGCGTGGCTTGGCGCTTGACAGAGATGACTGCTTTCTAAAGGAACTCCATGAGACCTTCAGCTTTCCTTACTTACACATTGCTTTTCCGCTCCTCCAGCATGAGCAAAATGGTGAAGTATCCTTCTGGGAATGGTTCACGCTGCTTCACTGCTACATCTGGAGCCCGTAGCATACAAGAGATCTTCAAGCCGAAACAGCACATGCACCACAGAAGTCTCACCAAATGGCGCTGACCTGCCAAGAGAAGGGATACAGTGAAGACTCACATTTGGGATATGGTGATAGATAGATATGCCCCTGATCATCTACTCACTTTTGGCTGACATGACGGCTATAGCTGCCGATATCAAAAGCACTTTCTCGTTTGCCATCACAGAGCTGAAATCTGATCTTTAGCGCTTTCAGAAAAGATGAAAACTGTGGAAAGGGCTGATAATAGGAGGGACATTAGAATCAGCAACATGTCCTATGCTAAACAACTTATTTCTATTAATAGACATTTAGGAGACCTGGACAATCGGGGAGAGAAGACAGAATATTAGAGTAATGGGCATTCCTGCGTCTGTAGATCCAGACAAGATTACAACAGCTCTAAGTTCAGAGTTTAGCAGTCTTCTTGAGCAGCCTAGAGATACCCTCGCTGATTTTGTCCATGCTCACAGAGCCTTAAAACCAAAACCATCTGATTCTAACCCACCCAGGGGCATAATTTGTTGTTTGCAAAGTTTCAACCTAAAAGAAGAAATTCTGGAGAAGGCTTGAGAGCAGAAGCTGATTACATTTAACAAACATACTGTTTTACTGTTTCAAGATTTATCACCCCTAACATTAATAGATGGGCAATGTGCCCAATGCTGGAGCTCCTCAGTAAAAACGTGATATCATACAAACGGAGATTCCCTTTCACTCTTCAGGCCACTCACAATGGGAAGTCATTTCTTCTGAGGATGCCTGGTGAATTGCACACATTCTGTGAAAGTCTCCAACTGCCATCAATGGATCTCCCAGAATGGTATGCCAAATTTCGCCTCTCTACCTTGGAGCACAGCCCTACACATTCACCGCCAGTAAAACCACCACACAAAAAAAGGAAAATATGATCAGCAACAAGGAATGGGAACCATCTGTTCACCCTCTCAAGGCAAACACCAACAGCCTGAAAGTTGAAAATGTGTTCTTTTTTTGGCTTCTGGTCTCTTGTGTTACCAAGGTCATCTGGACCAGGTTGAATTTGCTTTATCCTATGAGGTCTTCTATGGCTTGAATCAGATGGCAGTGAGGTGGGTAAGCCTCTGCCAAGTAACTATTATGATATTCTCTTTATTGCACAATGCTCATTTCCTAAATTAAATTTGGAAGGAGTATTTTGTTGTATTTGTTTTTTTTTTGTTTGTGTGTTTTTTCCTTTCTCCCAGTCCTTCTATCATATGTCTGATATATACACAGAGGTTATTTATACTTTTACCTTTACCGTTACATTTGCAGTTACAACTATAGCATAATATTGTAGTACTGTTTTTTTTCTAGAGGTGATTGATATCTCCTTAGTGCTTAGAGTTTATTGAATCCAATGAACTTAAGAGAGAACAATTCTAATAACGTTCCATTTATACAGTGACTATGTTGCTTTATGTTAAGCCCAACAACTTTTGATGGGGAGTGGTTTTGCACCTTTTCTTCCCAAGTGCAATGCATTGAGAATCAAAATTTGTTGGGAAATCTGTTATTTGTTATAGGTATTCATTATTTATTTTAAAAACGGACAATACTTGCATATACCTAAGATTATTATGCTTAAGTTGATCTTTCTGCCTATTCTGAAAAAGGAGAAATCAGGTAGAATACTTGATCAAGTGGAAAGATTAAGGGGCAGAAGAGAAATCTTGGGAACCAGAGGCTAATGTACATGCCAAAGAACTGATTCGAGCATTTTTCTGTAGGCATCCTGAAAAACATGCCCAGTCGGGCATCCAGAGGCTGCCCGTAAGGAGGGGGCAATGTCAGGGAGCGCACAGCGTACTTATACACAGACACAGGACCCCTGTAAGCCTTAGTAAGCGACGGGCGGGCTATTTAGGCTGCGCTAGTGCCTTGTATCAATTTGGTCTACTACCTTTTAGCATCCATGTATTTTGTTCCCGTATTGATCTTGTCAGGAATCAAGGAATGACCAGAAAGGTGTGGACTGACACAGGGAAACGCAGGTTTCAGGTATAGTATAATACAGGTTATTATTAGCCACCCAGATATATATATATATATATATATATATACGCACAGTGAGCAAACCAACCTTCCACTAATCTTTAGGAGGTGCAGGAACACAGGCGTAGTCAGGGCTGGAGAGGTGGAACGGTCAGGCCGGCCGTAGGGTTCTGTAATGACCGTTTGGTGGTACCTCTAGCGGTCCTGTCAGGGATCGCGGCGTCCTGTCGGCCGGCGCATGCGCACTGGCGACGGCTCACGCCGGGACCTAGTGCCTGTGTCCCGGCGTGAGCCGTCGCCAGTGCGCATGCCGTGGATGACAGGATGCCGCGCATGCGCAGTGGGACCCGCGGGCGCGCCTCGGGCGGCCAATGACAGCGTGGGGGCGCGTCCCGAGCGGCCAATGACAGTGCAGGGCGCAATATTTAAAGATGCCCTGCACTGTCAGTAATCGCCGCAAGGTCTATCTGAGTTCCTGAGTCCTGTACCTGTGTTTTTGACCCTGATTGACCCTGACTACGCTGCCTACTCCTGTGTTGACCCGGATTGTCCTGACTACTCTGCCTTCTCCCATCCTGACCCTCGGCTTGTTTTGACCTCTCTACGGACTGACTTATCCTGCTGACCCTGCGTGTGACCTGACTACTCTCCGCCTGCCGATTCTGTACCTCGCCTACCCCACGGGACCCCCGCTCGTGATCCATCCTGCTAGGTCCTGCCGTCCTCCTCACATCTGGCTCTCCCGGTACCAATACATCCCCGGAGGTTGCCCCTGCCACTGGTGGGCCTGCTCGGAGGTCGTGACCTGGTCCCGGTCTGTTTCAAGTCCATCCCCACCATCAGGGGCCCTGGTGAAAGCACAGACCGGGACTTAGACTCCACGCTTTGGGTAGGTCTGTCAAGTGGGCAGCCAGGGGCACCACCTGGCGGGTTCTAACAGTACCTTGCGGCCATGACAGAGCCAGGAAGAGGACCGGCGTCCCTAGAGGATATATTCCAGCACCTGGCGACTCTGACCCAGGCCTTCCAGAATTTTCACAGCCGCTGCACCCGGCTTGAGGACCGCATGGAGTCGTTTGCCACCCAGACTCCCCCTGCTCCAAGTTCCGCAACGGCGGAATCACCCGCTGCTCCAGCATCCAGAGCAGTTGCGGCACCCCTAGCTCCCGAACCCCGCGTTCCCCTGCCGGAACGATTCCGTGGAGACCGAAGCCGTTTTCGGGCCTTCCGGAACGCGTGCACTTTATTTTTTGACCTGCAGCCCCGCACGTTTTCCGTCGAGACCGTCAAGGTGGGGTTTATAATCTCTCTCCTTCAGGATGAGCCCCAGGATTGGGCTCACCGCCTGATGGAGAAGCGTGACCCCCATCTCGATTCCGTGACTGGGTTCTTTCAGGCCATGGCCGTCCTATATGACGACCCCCAGAGGGCTGCCTCTGCAGAGGCTACTCTATACTCTCTGCGGCAAGGCCGCCGGGCGGCCGAAGAGTATGCGTCTGATTTCAGGCGTTGGATGGGAGATACCAGATGGAACGATGCGGCATTATGTCACCAGTTCCGCATTGGGCTGTCTGAGTCTCTAAAAGACGAATTAGAAAGAGTAGGACTACCGGACTCTCTTGAGAAACTGATAGAGTTGGCCATCCAAATTGACCGCAGACTGAGAGAGCGTCGCCTGGAAAGGAGTAGCCAGGGTCAAAGGGTGGCATGGATCCCACCGAGAGAAGCAGCTCCAACCCCAGGGAGCCATGCTCGGAGCACGGAAGCAGGGGACACCTCAGAACCCATGCAACTGGGACTGGCCCGTTCCACTTTATCGGCCGAGGAACGTCAGAGGAGACGATCGCAGAACCTATGTCTGTACTGTGGGGAAGCTGGTCACCAGGTGCGCTCCTGTCCTGCAAAAATGAGTAAGTCCGCTTCCTGTTTTCCTTTACCTACAGAAAGGGGTGACCTATCTAGTTACCTGGCAATACCTGTGTCGTTACAGCTTCCCGGAGGGACCCTGTCGGTGACCGCAATCATTGATTCAGGAGCATGTAGTTGTTTCATTGATCTTACTTTTGCTCACCGGCAAAAGATTCCCCTCCAGACCAAAGAGAGGGGGTTTAACATCTTCCTGGCAGACGGGTCTAGCATAAAGTCGGGAGTGGTGGATCAGGAGACTCCCCCTATTTTTACCACGATGGCTGACCATCATCAGGAGTTCCTCCGTCTGGATGCCATCGCATCCCCCCTTTTCCCAATCATTCTGGGGCTTCCTTGGCTGCGGGCCCATAACCCCCAGGTTGATTGGGAGAAGGGAACGGTTCAGTTTCGGTCACCATACTGCCGGGATCACTGCCACGTCCCAGGGCCCGTGCCTCCCCGGTTTCTCCTATGCATGGATGGTGATACGGATCTGTCTCAGGTTATCCCTCCGGCCTACCACGATTTCTTAGATGTGTTCAGTAAGCGAGGAGCAGACATTCTTCCCCCACACCGTTCCTACGATTGCCCCATAGACCTCCTACCCGGATCTGAGATTTCATTCGGTCGCATTTTTCCTTTATCGGAACTAGAATCAGGGGTTTTGAGGGAGTATATTGATGACAATCTGCGGAAGGGATTTATTCGCCCGTCCACGTCCCCGGCCGGGGCTGGGTTGTTTTTTGTAGAAAAAAAAGACAAATTGTTACGGCCCTGTATTGACTACCGAGACCTGAATAAAATCACAGTAAAAAATCGCTATCCGTTACCCCTAGTCCCTGAGCTCCTCCAGAGGTTAGGGTCAGCAGCGATTTTTACTAAATTAGACTTGCGGGGGGCATATAACCTTGTACGTATCAGGGAGGGGGATGAATGGAAGACAGTCTTTCGTACGAGATTCGGTCATTTCGAATATTTGGTGATGCCGTTCGGGCTCTGTAACGCACCGGCCACCTTCCAACACTTTATTAACGATGTCTTTCGTGATTTCCTTGATGTCTTTGTGGTTGTCTACCTAGATGACATCCTGATATTTTCACCCTCACTGGAGGCTCATAGGGAGCATGTGGCAAGGGTCCTAACACGTTTACGCCAACACGGGCTTTACGCCAAGGCAGAAAAATGCTGTTTTGAACAGTGTGAAATAACGTTCTTGGGACTGGTCCTCTCTCCCGCGGGGGTCGCGATGGATCCCCAGAAAGTCACGGCGATCTTAGATTGGCCAACACCCACCGATAAGAGGGGGGTACAGCGTTTCATTGGATTCGCAAACTTTTATAGAAAGTTTGTCAGGAACTTCTCAGGGCTGGTCTCCCCAATCACGCAACTGACTAAACAAGGGACTCGTTTTAAATGGACCCCTGAAGCCCAGACCGCGTTCGACACGCTCAAGAAATTGTTTACTTCTGCTCCCATTCTCTGCCATCCAGATTCTTCTCTTCCATATGTTTTGGAAGTGGACGCCTCCGAAAATGCGGTAGGAGCGATTCTTTCCCAAAGGAGTGGTACCAAGGAGTTACTGCATCCCGTGGCGTTTTTCTCCAGGAAGTTGACTCCGGCGGAGCGCAATTACGATATTGGAGATCGGGAACTCCTGGCCATCAAGTCCGCTCTAGAAGAATGGAGGTATCTCCTGGAAGGAGCCACACACCCAATCCTAATATTCACGGATCACAAGAACCTCGAGTATTTAAGGACGGCGAAACGACTGAGACCACGCCAGGCGAGATGGGCTCTTTTCTTCTCTCGGTTTACCTTTCATATAACGTACCGACCTGGGTCTAAAAATACAAAACCAGACGCTCTGTCCCGCATGTTTGAGGACCCCGACGATACAGTGTTACCTGACACAATTTTGCCATCCGGAAGCTTCCTCGTCCTGCAAACGGAACTTTGCTCCAGACTGATTGACGCTTCCGTTGGACTGCCAGTCCCGCCTGGGTCGCCTCTCCAGAACCGCGATGGTCTGCTTTGGAAGGAAAATCGGATCGTGGTGCCAGAAGGAGTTCAAACTTTCGTCCTGGGGCACTGCCACGACCATCCAATGGCAGGGCACTTTGGGGTGGCGAAGACTCTGGAGCTACTACGGCGCTCATTCTGGTGGCCAAACATGGTCAAAGACTGCGAGCGCTACGTCCAGACCTGTCCCACCTGCCAAAGGAACAAGCCCTCCAGAAGCAAGGCCTGGGGATTGTTGCGTCCATTGCCGATACCCAAACAGGCCTGGCAAATGATTGCCATGGATTTTGTAGTCGAACTCCCACCGTCTCAAGGCTACACTGCTATAATGGTGATCGTGGATCGCTTTTCAAAGATGGCTCATTTCGTGCCCTTGGAAAGAACCCCGTCGGCACCGGAGACTGCACGGATATTCATCAAGGAAGTAGTAAGGCTACATGGGATACCCGAAGACATAGTATCGGATCGGGGAGTCCAGTTCACATCTAGATTCTGGAAAGCCTTATGTGAAGCATTAGGAATCAAACTGTCACTGTCATCTGCTTACCATCCACAGACCAACGGGCAAACAGAAAGGACCAATCAAACATTGGAACAGTACCTCAGATGCTACACCTCCTATCTCCAGGACGACTGGCTAACACTGTTGCCTTCTGCAGAGTTCGCCTATAATAACTCGAGCCACTCAGCGACGGGACAATCACCGTTTTTTACTAATTTCGGATATCATCCTACGTTTCTCCCCGACCTAACGCCCGAAAGTCCGGTACCCGCATCTCAAGATGTCCTGCATTTCTTTTCTGTCAATAACAAAACGATTCAGGAGGCCATCACTAAAGCCCAAGAAGAGAGTAAAAAGGCGTTCGACAGGAAGAGAAGAGGAGAGCTGTTGCTCCAGCCGGGGGATCAGGTTTGGTTGGCTACGACCAACTTGAAAATGCTGTGTCCTTCCAGGAAGTTAGGACCGAAGTACCTTGGACCGTTTCCAATTAAACGGGTGATCAATGAAGTGGCCTACGAACTTGAGCTCCCGGAGTCTTTCAAAATACACCCTGTGTTCCATGTCTCTCTCCTGAAACCATCCAGACCAGATTCCTTCCCGGATCGCCAATCCAGACCTCCTGAGGCAGTCGCCATAGGTGACCAGGAGGAATATGAGGTAGAAACTATTCTCGGTTGCCGAAAGAGGGGGGGCCAGACGCAGTTCCTGATAAAATGGAAGGGTTATGGCCCTGAGGAGAATTCTTGGGTACCCATCCAGAATGTTCACGCCCCCAGGCTCATCCGGGAATTTTTTCGTGGCCACCCACGGTGGAGAGATCAGTGGGGCTCCCGGAGGGTGCCCATAGGGGGGGGGCAATGTCAGGGATCGCGGCGTCCTGTCGGCCGGCGCATGCGCACTGGCGACGGCTCACGCCGGGACACAGGCACTAGGTCCCGGTGAGCCGTGGATGACAGGATGCCGCGCATGCGCAGTGGGACCCGCGGGCGCGCCTCGGGCGGCCAATGACAGCCCGGGGGCGCGTCCCGAGCGGCCAATGACAGTGCAGGGCGCAATATTTAAAGATGCCCTGCACTGTCAGTAATCGCCGCAAGGTCTATCTGAGTTCCTGAGTCCTGTACCTGTGTTTTTGACCCTGATTGACCCTGACTACGCTGCCTACTCCTGTGTTGACCCGGATTGTCCTGACTACTCTGCCTTCTCCCATCCTGACCCTCGGCTTGTTTTGACCTCTCTACGGACTGACTTATCCTGCTGACCCTGCGTGTGACCTGACTACTCTCCGCCTGCCGATTCTGTACCTCGCCTACCCCACGGGACCCCCGCTCGTGATCCATCCTGCTAGGTCCTGCCGTCCTCCTCACATCTGGCTCTCCCGGTACCAATACATCCCCGGAGGTTGCCCCTGCCACTGGTGGGCCTGCTCGGAGGTCGTGACCTGGTCCCGGTCTGTTTCAAGTCCATCCCCACCATCAGGGGCCCTGGTGAAAGCACAGACCGGGACTTAGACTCCACGCTTTGGGTAGGTCTGTCAAGTGGGCAGCCAGGGGCACCACCTGGCGGGTTCTAACAGGTCCCCAGGGCAGGATTCCCCAGGGCGCGGAGTCTAAGCCCCAGTCTGCCTTTTCACCAGAGCCCCTGATGGTGGGGATGGACTTGGCGCAGGACTGAGACCAGGTCGCGGCCCCTGAGTACACCTGCTAGTGGTAGAGGGATCCGCCAGAGGTATGTGCAGGTACGGCTGGATCCGTGCAGGATGGATGGATGGCAGAGTAGTTAGCGTGGTCAGACAAGCCGGGTCGGTAACGGTGGAGGCAGATCAGTACAGAGCAGCAGGCAAAGAGTAAACGGGTCACAAGCCAAGGTACAGCAACAGGAGGTCAAACAGCATAGGAGTAGGCAGAAGAATAG
This sequence comes from Staurois parvus, assembly GCF_062004578.1. Classification (NCBI taxonomy): domain Eukaryota; kingdom Metazoa; phylum Chordata; class Amphibia; order Anura; family Ranidae; genus Staurois; species Staurois parvus. Next base: position 2,427,282 of record NW_028317977.1, read on the forward strand.
TCAGGGATAAGCCAGTGGTCAGAACAGGAGACGTTCATCAGAGATCAGGATCAAGCCGGGTCAGCAACGAAGCAGGGACACAGGATACAGAGGCTCATGGGAAACCATACACCAAGGCCCAGAGCACAGGCCTGGTCATGCCTTATATACACCTTTCTGTAATCAGCCCCAGGTTTGGCTGATTGTGAGCTTCTGGCTGCTAAGAGCACCCGCTGGTCAGCTCTGGTACTGCAGCCCACACGGCAGGTGAGTCCCACCACCAGTGCTGAGTCCATTCCTGACAGTACCCCCCCCTCAAGGAGCGGCCTCAGGATGCTCCAGACAGTCCTTAGTGGGCAAAATGTTCCACCACCTGGGTCAGGTAACTGGCTGAATATCCAACTGCCGGAGTAAACCGGCTGGCTGGGTTTCCTGCTGGTAGATTTCTCTTTGTGTAGGAGAACCCAGGAAGGCAGGTCACTGGGCACAGGATTTCCAGGAGTAGGCTGGGAATCAGTTATTGGCCAGTTTAGCTGGACATCAGGGGCTGGCATGTCGGGCTGTGCAGCGGGCAGAGGCACGTCAGTGGGCACCGAGTCATCTGGCACGACAGCGGGCACCGAGTCACCGGGCACGTCAGCGGGCACCAAGCCATCTATCAGAACCGCGGGCACAGAGTCACCTGGCAAGTCAGCAGGCACCGAGTCACCGGGCATGTCAGCGGGCACCGAGCCATCTAGCAGAACCGCGGATACCTGGTCACCAAGCCCGACAACAGGCACCAAATTAACTGGCACAACAGTGGGCACTGAATCAACTGGCACGACAGCGGGCACCAAGTCATCAGGCATCAGGTCATGTGGCTCAACAGCGGGCACTGGGTCCTCAGGCATCAGGTCATCTGGCTCGACAGCGGGCGCCGAGTCAACTGGCACGACAGCGGGCACCGAGTCATCAGGCATCAAGTCATCCGGCTCAACAGCGGGCACCGAGTCAACTGGCACCGAGACAACTGGCATGACAGCGGGCACCGAGTCAACTGGCACGACAGTGGGCACTGAGTCAACTGGCACCGAGTCAACTGGTATGACAGCGGGCACCGAGTCAACTGGCACGACAGCGGGTACCAAGTCAACGGGCACGACAGCGGGTACCGAATCATCAGGCATCAAGTCATCTGGCTTGACAGCGGGCACCGAGTCGACTGGCACGATGGTACAGCGAGTGGGAGCAGGGTACTGACATGTGGTAGATAGCAGGGTATACTGGGCTGTCCCTGGGGGGGCTGTCACTGGGGGTGCTGTCGGGAATGCAGGAAAAGAGCTTTGAGCAGAGGAATGATGAGAAGCAGGACTGGTTCGTTGCAAGCTGATTGAGGCTGGGTGTAACAAGTCTGACCATGTCTGCAGTAAGGGTTGGACAACGCTCAGCTTACACAAGGCCTGTCTGGTCAAAGATTGCACTGCGTTTATACACTTCTTTAGCACATGTGGTGAACATGCTGAATAATGCTCCAAGAAGCAATCCGGATCATCCTCCAACAACCATACCAGTGATATTATTTGACTCGCCCTGAATGGAGGAAGAAATTCATCCCTGCTTTCAGGGGTACTAGATGAAGCCAACTCAACACAAGCCTGAATCAATGGTTGCACCTCAGAGAGCTCTAGGTCCTGACCTACTAGGGAATGAGCGACCCGCATGCACTCTAGTAGCTGATCCCTGGTATACTCCTGCAGAGTCTGATAGGCATATTCTCTGTCATCAAAGACTAGCATAGACAAATATATAACCTCATCAGGATGCATCCTTCACAACAAGTCAAGATGACTTCCCTGTGCAGCCACTTCTGGTCAGGAAAGGCCTTGGTGTGATGTCAGGAATCAAGGAATGACCAGAAAGGTGTGGACTGACACAGGGAAACGCAGGTTTCAGGTATAGTATAATACAGGTTATTATTAGCCACCCAGATATATATATATATATATATATATATATATATATATAAGCACAGTGAGCAAACCAACCTTCCACTAATCTTTAGGAGGTGCAGGAACACAGGCGTAGTCAGGGCTGGAGAGGTGGAACGGTCAGGCCGGCCGTAGGGTTCTGTAATGACCGTTTGGTGGTACCTCTAGCGGTCCCCAGGGCAGGATTCCCCAGGGCGCGGAGTCTAAGCCCCAGTCTGCCTTTTCACCAGAGCCCCTGATGGTGGGGATGGACTTGGCGCAGGACTGAGACCAGGTCGTGGCCCCTGAGTACACCTGCTAGTGGTAGAGGGATCCGCCAGAGGTATGTGCAGGTACGGCTGGATCCGTGCAGGATGGATGGATGGCAGAGAAGTTAGCGTGGTCAGACAAGCCGGGTCGGTAACGGTGGAGGCAGATCAGTACAGAGCAGCAGGCAAAGAGTAAACGGGTCACAAGCCAAGGTACAGCAACAGGAGGTCAAACAGCATAGGAGTAGGCAGAAGAATAGTCAGGGATGAGCCAGTAGTCAGAACAGGAGACGGTCAACAGAGATCAGGATCAAGCCGGGTCAGCAACGAAGCAGGGACACAGGATACAGAGGCTCATGGGAAACCATACACCAAGGCCCAGAGCACAGGCCTGGTCATGCCTTATATACACCTTTCTGTAATCAGCCCCAGGTTTGGCTGATTGTGAGCTTCTGGCTGCTAAGAACACCCGCTGGTCAGCTCTGGTGCTGCAGCCCACACGGCAGGTGAGTCCCACCACCAGTGCTGAGTCCATTGCTGAGAGCACCCGCTGGTCAGCTCTGGTACTGCAGCCCACACGGCAGGCGAGTCCCACCACCAATGCTGAGTCCATTCCTGACAGATCTTCTGTTGCCAACCTGTTATCGACTCTGCTCTAACACTGCCTGTACTGACCCCTGGCTTTTTCTTTGACTATTCTTATTCTTTGACTATTTTTATGCCTGCTGTTTATGCCTGATCTGCCTGCTGGTTGCCAACCCGGACAGTTTGACCTTGCCTTTTTACTGCCTACTGCACCTGAACCAGCTGATCCCTACTGGTATCCAGTTCCTGCACTTCTGCCTGTGTGCCATTTTCCAGCTGCTCCTGCACTTCCACCAGTGTGCCGTCCGGGAGATGTTCATGTACTTCTGCCAGTGTGTCATCAGCTCCTGTATCCCAGATGCACATTAGCATCCATCAGCAGAAGTCCAGGCACTCATGCTCTTCTGTGCTCCAGCATTCCCTGTTACTTTACAAGGGCTCCTGAGCCAGAGCTGTAAGGGAGACCTTCTTCTGCACTTCAGGTTCCACCATCAGGTAAGTTTCATAAGCACTTTCAAGTGGATTTTTGATAGAGCACATATACATGGGCTTTCCTTTATCACACTGTTTATATTACTGGAATTGTATGACCACAAAAAAAGAATTGCAATTATGTCCAGGATACACTATAAAATAATAATAAGATTTTTGCATTTCAATGAGAATTCCCTGTGCCCTCCCTGGAGTAACCTCATATATGATTGGCTCATTACAATTGGGTCATTTATCAATTGTTTTTCCTTATAATTTTCTGAAAATTACACAATTCACAAAAATATCTGCATTACCTCTCATACGTTTCAAATGAAGAATTAACATCAACCAGTATCCCCACTGTAAACTTGTCAGGTATGGTGTGAAATTATATAAACCACAGATTACACATAGTACTTCTGCATTTATGAAAAGATAATGATCTTGAGTCCCTAGATGAGATGAACATTTTATATGGACAACAGTGAAAGGATAGTGTGAGGTCTTTTTCCATCAAGGATACAACCTGTATATGGACAATTTATTTTTCAGCATACCATTTTTCAGACACATTTTGTATAACAAACTTTAATTTGTGGTACAATGAAACTAAATCACAAAGGATTTCTGCAAAGAATTGTAACCTCAAAGCTAAAAATAGTTGTCATCAGCTGTGTAATGAAATAGAAGGATAAGTGGGATGGTTATATCCTTTCATCTATCCACAAAAATACCTCAGTACAAATCCAGGGAAGGTCTATTTTGGTCTTCAATAATCTGCAAAGCTGCAGACAGAGAAGGACCCGAGTCGACCAGGTATAATAGCATATCGTTTGCATATACAGTAGACTTATAAATTCAATTAAGTCACCCAGTCGTAAGTCAGTGATACCGGAGTGGGTTTGTATGGACATTGCTAGTGGTTCCACCACCAAGGCATACAATACTGGCAATAAAGGGCAACCCTGACACATGCCCTGAAAAAGGGGGAATTCCTCATAGACCCAGCCATTGGCCAAGACCCGCGCTCTAGGAGGTTTATAAAGAATACAAAGCCACTTAATAAGCTTGGGGCCAAAACCAAATGGACGTAGGCAGTACCACAAGTAGGTCCATTCTACAGAATCAAAAGCCTTAAAAGCGTCTAATGAAACAACCACTCTGGTACTAATGTTAGTATGGGAGGCTTGTAGATTCATAAATAAATGTCTAGTAATGAATGCTGTATTCTTACCAGGCTTTAGCCTGTCTGATCAGGGTGTGTAAGGGTGGTGACAACATGACACACAGCTAGCACTTTTGCAAGTATTTTGATATCAGTTTGTAATAAAGAGATTGGCTTGTAGGATTCAACCAGAGGTGGTTCCTTGCCTGGCTTGGGAATAAGTAAAATGATTGCCTCATCAAGGATTCTGGAAGTTCAGAGGACTCAGAAATGACTGTAATATATATAATGTGAACAGTTTGGAGACCAAAATTTCTGAATATTGAGCATAGAATTCAGTAGGTCGTCCACTTGAATCAGGTGCTTTAGCATTAGCAAACTTTGTAAGAGCAAGCTCAATTCCATCTGTCAAAGGAGGCACTTCAAGCATATATACCTGCTCCTATGATAGCGAGGGAAGAGAAAGGTCCCGAAGAGCTCCTCCATAACAGAAACAGGTGAATCTACCTTGGAGGTATATATATCCCTAAAGAAGGCCACAAATTTGCTGAGATCTGTGATTCATCTATCATCAGGACCCCTCAGTGCAATAATTACAGGTGGCCTGCATCAAAATGTACCAGATGTGCAAGCAATTTTCCCCGCTGAAAAACTGCTTGTTTACTAAAAAATCAGTTTGTGCCCGGCCTGCTCATAGGATTGTTGATCTACCATTCTAGCTTGAAGCTTTAAAAGAGAACCTTTCTGCGGAGTAGTGAAACACTATATAACGCTAGAGGTCCTCTTTAGTCATGTTATCCTTTCTGTTAGAATAAGGCGGGCATGTTTTTTTAAAGTTTCTCCCACCATTAAGGGATTGGCAGAATCAGTATTAATGTGAACGAAAAATTCCCTTTCCCTGTGCAATTCGTCAGCATCTGATAAGGCCGTCAGCCAGAAGGGGTGTCACTGCCAAGTAGGCATAGGGGAGCGTAGCATCACTGCCAATTCTACCCAGTAGGGTGAGTGATCAAACAAGAGCTGTAAGTCTAGGTAACAGTGTTCTAGACAACAGAATAAGATCTATTCAGGACTAGGGGCGGACTGACCATTTGGAAACTCAGGCACTGCCCGAGGGCCCGGGGTCAGTAGGGGGCCCCATGAGATGCCCCTGGTATCTTTTTCATAGGCTTTTTTGAGTTTGGGCAAGGACGCAGGGGCCCCATGATCCCCTATTGCCTGGGGGCCCCATGAGTTGTCAGTCTGCCCCTGTTCAGGACATAATATGTGATCTCCAGCAACATGAAAAGGCTTGTATGTCTGGGTAAAGGTATCTCCAGGAGTCAACTAGGGTGAAATCTGTCAACTGCCAGCAGAATCTTGTCTCCTTAGTAATCTGTGAAGTCAAATGTGCAGGGTCAATAATGGGTTGCATTTTTATATATATGCATATACTTTTTTACACTAGCAGCAGTGTAACACAAGGTAGATTATATTTATATTCCTTACAATAATATAAAAGGTGACTCACCTTTTCCATTACTTGACCACTAGAAAGTTTTATCAGTTGGGCATTTACTACTAATAAAACAAATTCCCTTGTGCAAAACATCCTTTACTAATTCACAAACAACCCATGTCTCTTTTTAATCCTGGAACATGCTGATAAGAAAATGTATATAGCTTGCAATTACAACATTCACTAGAAAAATACAAACTGTGTAAATACTTTATGCTATGAATGCGCTTAGCTTGCAAAATTAAATCATGCATGTTAAATATTCAATCAAAGTAGGTTGCCTGGAGGAATATAGTTTTATTCCTGTCTAGATTATTTCCTTTACTTGTATACTTTCTTGCCATGAATCTTGCTATGTGATGGTACATTTATTCCCCTTGTGGGTTCCCAGGAGAAGATTATGATCTTTCTAAAAGCGAAAGTAAAAAATGGAAAAAAAGAATATGAAAGTCATGGCATACATGAGCATTTGTCTTCACAAACTGTGATTGACATGACTTGCTCTTAAGTGCTAGAGAGATTTGAATGTAGGGTACCAGATTTTCACATCAAAACTAACAGCCTGTTGTTTAACTCACATAAAAGCTATTTTATGGACTGTTACTATTTCGCTGGCATTAAATGTTTCCTCCTATTGTGTGTCAAAGAATGATACTCTGTGCCTTCTGTTAGGAACCTCAAAGAAAAAATAGAAAATCACAGAGCAGCGTTAAGGTGAGGGAAGGAACCCTTTATTCATCAAGCTGTAATTATGCTTAGATTCCTATTATCACAAGTTATACATTTCTAGAATAGATGGAAATAGAATCTTTCCTTATTTCCATTCCAACCAGCTATCCTGGAAATCTTGTTTGCCATGTTATTAAGAATAATTTCATCTTTATCAAAAACTCAGGAAATCGAAAAGCGTGATCCAGGCACCTAATATAAACTGTAATCATATATAGAAGGAGCCAGGAAGAGCAGTTACACATTCAGAACATTCTGAATTAAAAATATACTTGAGATTCAGCACAATAAACTATGACTAAATTCTTATGAACTTCATCCAATCTTGCATATTTAAGTGTTAAGCAGTTTTTAAAGGTATAACTTGGACATTGTTTCTTGTAATGACTTTTGTTTTTGAGCATTTAACTTTAAAGCATATTAAACTCAAAAATAATGTAATATGTTGCAACTTACTTTCCTTAGATGTGGCAGCTGCATTAGATTTCATTGTTTTCCAACATTTTTTCTTTATTTTTATTTGGTGATACTAAGGTGACAACACTCAATCACTCTACCAATCACCTTTCCATATCTAATACACATTAGCATTGTCACCCTAGGCTGCACTTTTGATTTGCACTACAAACACCTCCTCTCATCTCCATTACATAGGTGAAGTTTCTTAAATTGAAGTGGATTATGTAAGTTAGCTGGAAAGAAAAAGAACACAGCATGGGGGGGCGGGCAGTAGGTGTGAGGCAGGAAGGTACAGTATAGTGGTTAGGATAGCACAGGGGGAGGATATGCAGACACAATACAGTGGGCAGGAGGGTACAGCATAGGGGCAGTAGTGTATAATAAAGATATGGTCTCCTCAAGGAGAGCTGCACAGGGAAGCTGCTTTCACAGACCCTACCTATTCTGGCAGGCTGTCACTGGGCAAAATCTACAACTGGAATGATATCTCCCCCTCTACTTTTCCTCCAGAGTGTTCTCTTCTGGTGCTTTGCAGGGGTTAAGGAAAAAACCCGAGGTGGAGCATCTTGGATGAGGTAGTGCCTCGTGATCCTTGGATCTCTTCAGTCTGCACATGTTCAGGAAATAGCGAGTCCCTCCCTCCCTTATTGTTTTGGCTTTGTTATCCTTACTTTGTCTTCCAAAAAAAAATAAAAATGTGTATGAATAAATAAATAAAATAGCATTGCACAAAAAAACCCCACACATACTGAGGTATATGTAGATTTACTGACTACCGAATGTCAACGACCTGGGTTCTTTCTTTTCTAATGCCTTTATGCTTTGTTACTTGTCAAGCATGTTCACTTGTATGGAGATTATCATAGTTGTGGTGTTTCTGTTGTACATTTTCATGTCACAGCTGGCGGTTATCCCTATTACAGGCTGAGGTGGCATGTGGCAGATAAAGTTGGGTGAATTGCTGACAGGATGCCTAAGTAAGCCCCTGAGCCTAACCTGGATGGTTGTTGGCCGAATTGGCTCCTGATAAAGAAAGAGTTTGAGGACACCCACTCTGCCCTGCAATAGGGATTCTGGACCTAGTTATATATTGTTTTTTTGATTGTTCATGATTTACATAGATCAGGCTGTGGCCAATACTTAATAAAGTATAAACCCAGTCGAAAGAACCTTATGGTGTCAGAGTGGTTATTTAATGTTGTGTTTTGTTAAGAGAGAAGTGAACAGTGGATCATTCAAGCATTGGAGCATTTATTTGTCCTTATGTCTAGTTCTAGGCTGAATTGACTACTTGGAGATAAAGGCAGATAAGAAGTAGTTAAATAAGACTGGAGGAGATCAGCAGCACTGAGATGACAAATGGAGAAAAATGGAATTTTACAGAAAATATAGAAATTGGTTATGCTGCACATTCTGTGTGCAGCAGCCCCTCCAATAGTTATCTGAGACCCATCACGATCCAGTGATGTACACTAGAGCCTCGGTTCTCCAGGGACTTTCCCTCCATATTGGCTGAGACAGCAGTGGGAGCCAATGGCTTCCACTGCTGTCAATCACAGCCAGTGAGCCAATGAGGAGAGAGAGGGGGTGGGGCCAAGTCAATGTTCTATGTGTGAATGGACAAGCAGTGCAGTAGCTCAGGAGCCAGCCACCATAGCAATCTGCTTGCTCCAGAGGCACTTGGCAGGAGGGAGGGGCCAGGAGCACTGACAGAGGACCCGAAAAGAGGAAGATCGGGGCTACTCTGTGCTAAACCACTGCAGGTAAGTATGACATTTTTTGTATTGCCTTTATATCCCTTTAAAGTGCAACTCCAGACAAAAAAGATATAAATGAATAGTCCATTAAAAAATAAAAAAGCTTATGCGGTTATATTTACTTTTAATCCAGAGCTGCCCCTCACAGTGGTTTTATTGCCACTAGATGTTTACGCCAGCATCATTCAACCACTTCCCCTGAGTCTAGGGTGTCATGAATAAGACCCCCAACCCTGAACTAAAACGTGGTGAGGAGTGATATTCCTTGTAATTTTTTCTCCTCCCATAAACATGCTTCCTGAGAGCACATGGTTTAATTTGCTGTTTGTGCTGCTACTTCTTCCTCTCACACTTAAACAAGATAAATTCACCTTTGGAACGTGTTGTATGTTACAAATGTATTTAGGGTGTAACATGTTCCAGCAGAGCACACCCCCGTCCACACCCGCTGAACCTCCCTGTGACAGGGGGCAAGGGTTCCTCTCCCCCTGCAGCTGACATCACATTTTAAATTGGCATGGGAACAGTGACTGCAAGAGTCTAATGCCAGGTCAAAGTTAGGAATATAAATAGCTTGTATTAAAGAATATATATTTGTTGATGTAATCATGATTACAGAGCTGCATTAATGTGTCTTTTTATATTTGCATAGAGTTCAGCTTTAACCTATCCCTAATCACGTTAAGGGACATTTAAACTCTGCTTTGAAAGTTTTGTTGTTATATGTGTACATCAAGAAAATGTATTGATCTGCTTTATTTGAAGAAGAATATGACCAGGAGTCACACCAGCTCTATTTATTCTATGGTAGATGTCCCTGTATTGAAATAAAAATATACTTACTAGTCAATGGTGTTGTCTTCCATCTAGCCCAATGTTTTTGTTGTTGTGCACCAGTGCCACCATCCTGTCCCATCTTGTTCATGCGTAGAAATTCCACAAAGCCTAAATCTCACACTGTGTTTGAGCATGCACAGAATCGCATGAACCCCCGGCATACATAAAGATGCTTTGTGGCTTTGCCAGGTTCTATGGTTTCTACTCATGTGCAGAGGTTTCATGGGGATCCCCACATGTGCTGCCAAGTCGTGTGACGCTACCAGGTCTATAGATCCCATGGCATATCTGTGCATGTACAGGATCAGCCTACATACACCATTCTCATCTAGAAGAAAATGAAACAAATGAAAAAAATGTATTTATTGTTTTACTTAATTCCCCCAATTGTGTAAGAGGGAGGGGGGAGGAGTCAGAGAAGAAGCAATCATATTTATGAGTGAAGGTCCACTTTAAAGGGAATCATACATGACAAGATTGCTTTTTCTTTTTAAATGGCACATACTTCCATTGAAAGAAAATTGTAAATTATTTTTGTTTCTAACTTCCTAGCCATATATGTGGCTAGACACCAAACTGAGACAGCTAGAACTTGATAGTTAGTTGTATTTTTTTTTCCACACAGGGATTGTTGTGTCTAGAAATTCATTTTACCATTCATAGTGTGCTATTGATGCTGTAGAATAGTAAATCATTTCTGACTTAGGGAGAATGAAACAAATGTGAACTGTACTGTAGAAGAAATAAATGGCAATATCAATATTTTCAAGTGACAAACTATGTTTTCTCTTGTACCACTGTAATAAAGTTACACATTTGATCCACATTTAGTGATGACCTTAGATATTTTCTTCCATGATTCTTTGTGTCAAAAATCAATATGACTGTATAAACAATTCATGGGGGAGGGGTGAAGTATTTCCTACATGTGAAATGCTGAAGCCTGAAGATTTCAAATCAAGTCTGTCAAAAACCACCTAAAGGAAGAAAAATGTATTAAAAGCTATAGCCAGTTCTGCAAATATCAAATTCAGAGACAATAAAAAGAAGCAACAGGCAGACAGTGGTATGGTAATATTATAAATATTATTGTTTTTATGTCATATTTCTCTTTTCTTAAAGGCTTCTGAAATATGACACGAATCACATCTACATGTTCCATTGACATTGCCACCACTGTCAACACAACCAGCACTGTGTGGGCCAGCATGAGGAATATAGATAAGGTTCAGGCTCACTTCTACCATAGGTACAAGACAAAGCTTGCAGGTTTGAGAATCACGGTACTGGCAAATTTACTGTAAGTGAAGATTCCTCTAAAATGTTTAAGCCACAATGCACTGCCTGGTCTTTGAACTACGGCAAGTAGGCTTAGAAGAGCCAATAAGGGGTGTGCTTGGTTAAGCCAGCCCCTTCACTATAAAAGGGGGGGGGCACAGAGAAGCTGAAGTGACTTGAAAGCTGTTATAGGAAAGCATTGGGGAAATTGACAAACTGCATATGAAGAGATTAGTTATATAGGGATAGTTAGCAAACTGCACTTTAATTCTGATTGTTAGCTCTTTGGGTCCTCTTTGGGCCTTACATTCAAATGACAACAGATGGCCTTGAGCAGATTCAAAAGCTGCTATTGAACTGAATTGTAGCTATGGGTTTGCCCACTGCCATGCAATGTTAATCAACAGTGAGGCGGACCTGATGAGAAACAAGTCTCTCAGTTCCTCATCAGACTATGCTCACTGCACTGTAAAATTTCTCAGCCATGTGCCTGTTAGTATGAAACCAGCCAGCCTTGGGCTTGTGGAAGTGCAGTTAGCCTTTTTCAATTAGGTGTTCCATCTGCACCTATCTTGGAGTGGTGCATGTTGTGTCCCCACTTGGTTTGTGGCATAAATTCCCCTAAGATTCTCTCCATGAATTAGAGAAGGAATAGGAAGATGAAACACCTCCATGACTCCTCCACCAAAAAAGCATCTTCTTTGTCATTGTCAGAACCCTAGAGCTCCTTCTAAACATAGCTACCACTATTTCCCTCCTCCATTTTATTCTGCCCCCCCTTCCCATTTTACTTGCACTGCCAATTCAAAGTGGAGCATGTTAAGACATTCTCTTGGGTGGTGGCAGTAGATTCCCTCAGACTTTCCCTTTGTACAGTATCATGGAGGTGTGAAACATTATGCTTAAGCCTGTCCCAAATGCACTCTTCCTCACTGCCAGCATGTCATACCTCCTCTTCCTCACCGCCAGCAACCCAACCCTCCTTCTCCTCACCACCAACACCCCAACCCCTCTCCGTGTACACCTATTTTGCCTCCTTCTGCCTCTGTCTCAAAAGGATGGAGACATTAGGCAAAGGATTTTGCTGGCCCTGAGACAGCAAGAAGTATTCCTCTTCTGCTTGCTTCTGTGCCTCCAGTGTTTAGTCTATTAGACTATGCTATGTCTGATCCATCAAATACACTGGAGTGATCATGCCTGTAATCACAGCTTACCATTCTGTTCACCTCTTCAAACAGTGACAATCCTGAATAAAGAGTGACCAAAGTCGAAAACTGTCTGGGGCTGCTAGTGTTGCTGCTGCAGTATGGCTAGTGTGATATTCTGGAGCATGGGTATATTGCATATCAGGAAGTTGGCAATCAGTTTGTTTTGACACTACATTTTGACCAGCTGAAAACTTAGTGGCTATGATTGTCTAAAGTGTTTTCACACTCCTCTGGCTTCCCACAGGACTTCCTGAAAGCTATGGCACCCAGCCAGGTTCTGCTGCACCACCATGTTCAGGAAATGTGCTTGGCTAGTTAAGTGTGTGTAAACATTTCCAGCCAAAGGGTGGCCAGCAGGTTGGAGCTGATTTCATACCTGGCCTGGCTAACCTGTCATAGGGCCAGACACCTCTCAGCCTGCCAGTCCCTAAAGAACCTCCAGAGTTGTTTGCCCAGGGAGTCTCCTGTCCCCCAAGCATACCAGTTACAAAACAGCATGGCAGCATTTTTCCTGAGCTGCTGCATAGGCTCTAGGGTGTTGTGTGGGACTGATGGTTCTGAAGAGTCACAACCTGGGACCAGTGAAAAGAAGAGGAAAGATGTGACCACATTGTTGCTATCCCAAAAGTGCATAATATAGAGCAGTACCACCAGCTCCAATGTTGTGACACACCCTGTATCCTTCCCAGATGCCATAACATTTCCCCAATGTTCCATGAAGGTGATATACCATTCCTGTCCATGCTTGCTGGACCATGTGTCTGTGGTCATGCTGGATCTGCTAATACCCAAAAGGTGCAGTGCCCATTTAAGTAAAGTGCAATACTTAATATGCAAAATAAGCAAATAAAATAAAAACATATGAATAAATACAAAATTCTATAAAGTTCATGCATAACCATAAATAATGTGTCCACAATTCTATATACAACATTAAAAGAATATTTCAGCAGTGTCATATTGTTATATGTTGAATAGATAGGTAAATAACAGCATCCGCAGTTAATATGTGCAATGAATAAATAATTAAAGTTCATAAGTGTTGATTCTACTGCTGACATTGTAATCCAACAATAAAGATACTTTACCATTGCACATGCTCATTGAGGGCAAGCATGGTCATAAAGTGACACTAAACTCTCATTTTTTTTGTAAAATAAAATAAAAAGAAAATAAAAGCAAAATGTTTAAATATAAGTAGAATGTGCCTATCTCTCTCCATTTGCTTCATTTCTCAAATGAAATCTTTCTTCTGCTATTCTCAGACTTCTTGTTCTAGGGTTTGTTCTCTCTGCCCCTCAACTAGTGACTGGAATTAACTGCACTGCTTGCTCTATACAAGTAGCTGTGAGGTGCATCAGTGGATGATAGCGAACATGCACAGAGCCAAAATGAAGCCTGAAAAGAACGGTAATGGGCTTAAAAAAAAGCCATGTTATACTTGATATTTTAGAATTATTGATGTAAAAAATTGAGTAATGTTACTTTAAGGGCAAAACGGCAGCTAGGTTTCTGTGGTGCAGCGCAGGCCATAAGCTTACAGAAGGAAGCCAACTCCACCAGCTGGAATGGAATTCGTTGTCAAGTCAGCAGTTTTGATAAGATGGCATTAAGACATGGGGGTGGTTAGGCAACATTTCTTCAACTCCAGAAGCTATGGAAAGCCTACCTGGTCAATATGCTAAAGATGGTGGGGAGGGGTTTGATGACTTATGGCAAGGTTAAAACCATGCTTGGTTAAGATGCTAAATATGATGGGGAGTGGTTAGGTGACTTATGACATAGTGCATGCTTGGCCCTACCCTCTTCCCCATTTGATGATCCATAAGGTAGGACCACTTGCCAGACTCTAGTCTTTATCACCTAAGACTGCAGATGCAGATGATGAATATTGTGGAGGAGGGTGTATTCTCATCCGCAGGAGTGCAGGCAGGAATAGGCCAGCAGAAAGGTAGGCAGAAAAGGCAGCCATCTTTGGCTCTTTAGCAGTAGGGGTGGTGCAAAAAAGGTAGAACCTCCAAATTATGCTGTTGAATTCACGGCTCATGGAGGAGGGGGTTCGGCCTTTTCAACTTGGGTTATCAAATGATTGTGCAGGCCTTTTGCTGCCAAATTATGTCATTGGGATGCTGCTCTAATCAAACTCTTTGGTACATAGTCATGCACATGCAGAGCTCTTTTAATTTTCTGACTATTAAACTGGTCATATACTGTCCTGACACTGGACAATTTCTATCAAAAATATACTGTACCAGACATTTGTATTGTAAATATTTTGGAAATAATTGGCAATATGGGTATGGGAGGGGTTCGGGGAGTGTGGTTTTGAGGTATTTTAATGTACTCTATTTTGACATTTTAATAGTTTTCTCTTTTTAGTGCCATTTTGACATGTTATATGTGACATAATCATGGCCGAATCTAGGAGGATGCTGGGGTGGGCTGCTCCCCCCAGATTTCTCCCCCCAGGCTGGCCCTCCCATGAGTGCTTTGCCTGGCCACTGAGCTCCTTGCTCCCATTCTTGCACTCACGGCTGGAACAAGAGGTTGGCAGCCTGGAGCACTGAAGTCCTGAAAGAAGACGTGACAGAGAGGAGAGAGCATGCTGTGTTCTCCCCTTCTGCCAGCACAGCACTCCTCCATGCAGCAGATCACTCTTACATCGGGCTGTATATACTGTTTGATTACCTGCCCCCATGTCCTCCAAGGGCTGCTCATCTCCCGGCAGCAGAAAATATGGGTAGGGGGTGGGTAATCAAACTGTGTGTACAGCACGATGTAAGAGTGATCTGCTGCATGGAGGAGTGTTGTGCTGATATGAGGGGAGAACACAGCACATCTCACTCTCTCCTCCCAGCTCTGTAGTGGTTTCGCCCTGTAAAGGGAGAGCTTGAGCTTACAAGCAAATTGTAAACTATGCGGAGAATTACACATTGGGGGAAGAGAGAACAATCATTTATGTTTGGGATGTTTGTAGAGGATAGGGTATAGGGGCTATGTGAGGGACCGCCGAGCGGCACCCCTAGCACTCCACTGGTCAGGCGTGCCCAGAGCGCGGAGTCTAAGCCCCAGGGTACTTGTTCACCAGAGCCCCTGATGGTGGGGATGGACTTGTAGTACCCCGGGACTAGGTCTCCACTACTGAGCACACCTGTCAGTGGTAGGGGTGTTCGCCAGGGGCTCCAACCAGGGAGAGCCAGATGTGAGGAGGTCAGGTGACCCCAATGGGATGGATGGATGGCTGAGCAAGTGCGAAGTCAGACAGGCCGAGTTGGTAACGTAGAGGACGGTAAGGTACAAGGGAGCGGGCAGAGAATCGTCGGGTCACACGCCAGGTCAGCAACAGTAGGTCAAATCTAATGAGGGGCATCCAGGAAGAGAGGTCAGGCAAAGCAAGGGTCTGGGCAGGATAAATCAGCAGGTCAAGAACAATCCGGGTCAAATAACTTACAAGGCACAGGTTCAGATACACAGGGAACAGGTAAGACCAGAAGGCACCGAAATGACAGCTCAGGAACATTTAAATATCCCGCCCTGTGCTGCCATTGGTGCCCAGCGGGCTTCTACTGCGCATGCAAGAACTCAAACGCCGCGGCCGGCCCGGACCTAGTGCCCGTGTCCCTGCACAGGGCGGTGCAGTGCGCCTGCGCCGGGACCATCGCGGCGGGGATCGAGGGGATCCCTGACAGGCTATTTGTGCTGAGAAGGATAATGAGGATATGTAATAGAAAGGGGGGGAGGGGTTGTGGGGAATTTGGGAAATTGTGCTAGGAGGAGGAATGGGGGGGGGAATATGTGCTAGGAGGGGGGTTGGGGATTTGGGTAGAGAGTGAGGATTTATGCTGGAAAGTGTTGGATTGTATTGGGTTGTGCTAGGAGGAGGGATTTGGGGGAATTTGTCCTAGGAGGGGGAATTATAGGGAGAAGATTTGTGCTGGGATGGGGAATTGGGCGGGAAGGGGATTTTGTGCCTGGAGGGGGTGGAGGAATTTGGGCTAGGAGATGGGATTTGGGAGGATTTGTGCTGGGAGGGTTGATTTGAGAGAGAGGATTTGTACTAGGATGGAAAGCTTGCATTTCAGCCTTGGATCCAACCTATCAGGGGCAATATGTGGTGAAAGAATGTCTGCACACCTGGGGCACACAGCAGCACGATCCTGTGAACACTGTGTCTGGTGGACACAGAGGATCACATTGCTTGGTACCCAGATGCTTTGAGCAGCCTAGATACCATATGACTATAACCAATCATAACAGTCACATGATAACATGTAAGCAATATCTTGCTTACTATTGTGATGCTGTGATTGGCCCACAGATATCACATGATACCTAGGCCAATCACAGCACCCTTTACCATGTACTAGCTGTGGGTCAATCACACAATCACAATAGTAAACAATGAGTCATGAATGAAAGACATTCATTCATAATAGTTTAAACTATTGCTGTTACAGTGATCACCACTGTAACAAGCAATCACAATGAAAAAAAAAATCACATATCACCCGTCCCCCCAGAGTAGTACAGTGTCACTATGGTGACACTGAACTACTCGGATCACAGTGTGAAAAAAAAAAGAAATAAAAAAATATAATAAAAAAGTATTTTTTTTTATTACACACTGTCACCAGTCAGTATCCCTGATCACTGCTTCCCCAGTCATATGATGACACTGTACTGCACTGGTATACTGTACCTATATACATACAGTATGTAGCACCCTTCTAGATAGGTGCTAGGATAAGTAGATTCTAGTTAGTTTCTTTGCTTAACAGGAGAACTGTTAGGAAAATCTAATAAGCTTCCTCCTTAACAGAGATCTGCCCCTGGCTTCCCCTGTATCCAGGTAACCTAGGAAGGTTATGGATGGATAGGTGGAAATCATGCAGAACACAGTATGAATATTAATGCAACTTCAGCCAATCACAAGGTATGTTGACCTGAGGAATGCTGGGAGAGGGTATTTATTCTTTGGGCATACTGAGCCCTGAGTCTGCCCCCCCCCCCATGCACCTGCTGCCATATGGTCTCAAGTTGGTCAACTGAGGGCCTGTCTGACAAATATCTGCCTAGTATCACTGGAGGGCATCACTTGGAAGATTTAAAGGAGGCTACCTTTCTGTCCTTGGGACTTGTGAATACAGACACTGAGGGATCTTGGGGACTCTATGTTCTTTGCTATTCCTCTGGTGCTTTATAGTCAGCATGGGTCTGAAAAAATGGGGACACTGGTTGGTGTCCTGAATAGCACTGCCCATTAAAACCCTCCCTGACTTTGGGACTTTGCTCAAGGCTACTACTTAAGGAAGTTCTGTCCTCAACTGTAATTAGTTCTATTCCTGGAGTATCCTACTAAAATCCCCATCCCTATCCAAGTTCTCCAATAATAAAACAACAAAAACAACAACCCCTAGACTAATCACTGGAGACAGCAACCGTGTATGTGCATCTGGCTGTAAAACTATCTGCTGGCTACAGGGAGAAATTAGGGAAGACCTGGACATTACTGGCTCCTGCAGGGGTAAGTGCTACACACAGTATATGCAAAAAAGTGTGGGATAAAAAAGCAAATTTTATTGAATTTTTCATTTCCCAAAAAATTGTGACAAGAAATTACAACTTCAAAAAAGTTGCCATGCCTCTTACCTAAATACCTTGGACTGTCTACGTTCCACAAAGGGGACATTTGTGGGGTATTTGTACTGTTCTGGCAATTCAGGGCCTCAAGAAATGAGATAGGCTGTCATTACATCAGCATTGATCAATTTTCGAAAACTGTATATACTATATATATATATATATATACAGTTGCAAGAAAAAGTATGTGAATCCCTTGGGATTACGTGGAGTTTTGCATGAATTTGGCATAAAAAGTGCTCTGAACGTCATCTAAGTCACAACAATAGAAGAACACAGTCTGCTGAACATAATACTACACAAACATTAGATGTTACCATGGTTTAATTGCACATAATATGTAAACATTCACAGTGCAGGGAGGAAAAAGTATGTGAGGCCCTAGCTTAATGACTTCTCCCAGAGCTAATTGGAGCCAGGAGTGAGCCAACCTTGACTCCAATCAGTGTGATGATATTGGATGTGTTGCTGACAGCTGTCCTGCCCTCAAAAAACACACACCTGTTTTGGGTTTACTGGTTTTAAGAAGCACTGTCTGATGTGAACCATGCCTCGCAGAAAAGAGCTCTCAGAAGACCTACGATCAAGAATTGTTGACTTGCATGAAGCTGGAAAAGGTTACAAAAGTATCTCCAAAAGCCTTGATGTTCATGTGTCCACGGTAAGACAGACTGTCTACAAATGGAGAAAGTTTAGCACTGTTGCTACTCTTCCTAGGTGTGATCGTCATGTAAAAATGACTGCAAGAGCACAGCGCAGAATGCTGCATGAGGTAAAGAAGAATCCCAGAGTGTCAGCTAAAGACCTACAGAAATCTCTGGCACATGCTAACATTTTTGTTGACACATCTACAATAAGGAAAACATTAAACAAGAATGGAGTACATGGGAGGACACCACGGAGGAAGCCATTGCTTTCCAAAAAGAATATTGCAGCACGTTTGAAGTTTGCAAAAGAGCACCTGGATGTTCCACAGCACTACTAGCAAAATATACTGTGGACAGATGAAACCAAGATTGAGTTGTTTGGGAAGAACACACAAACACTATGTGTGGAGAAAAAAAGGCACAGCACACCAACATCAAAACCTCATCCCCACTGTAAAACAATGGCGGAGGGAGCATCATGGTTTGGGGCTGCTTTGCTGCCTCAGGGCCTGGACGGATTGTTGTCATTGATGGGAAAATGAATTCCAGAGTTTATCAAGACATTTTGCAGGAAAACGTACGACCATCTGTCCACCAACTGAAGAGGATGGGTGATGCAACAGGACAATGATCCAAAGCATACAAGTAATTCAACAAAACAATGGCTGCAACAGCACAGAATACGCCTTCTGGAGTGGCCCAGTCAGAGTCCTGACCTCAACCCGATTGAAATGCCATGGCATGACCTTAAGAGAGCGATTTGCACCAGACATCCCAAGAATATTGCTACACTGAAACAGTTTTGTGAAGAGGAGTGGTCCAAAATTACTCTAGATCGTTGTGCAGGTCTGATCTGCAACTACAGGAAACGTGGAACCAAGGGACATGCTCAGAGGTCTTATTGCTGAGCCCCTGAGATGATCTCCTGATAAGAGAGTACACCAACCCTGGCGATAGAGGATACAAAGTGATTTCGTGTTACTGTAAAGAGGCGCACCCCCCCTGGTGGTAGGAGACGGCAAGAGTGGTGCACTGGTGTTCCTGAGGGCTTCACGCTGAGGACCATCTGGCTGTGACCAGGAGTAGGTCATTATACTCCAATGCGCATGTACTTGCGCTATCTGGTTAGTGCATTATACAGTTATTCCCCTATCACAGAAGTCACGGATTTCTTTGGATACATCACAGAACTTATGATTTTAGCATCACCATCACTATATGCACCTTGATTAGTCGGATAGATCTGCATTACTCATCTGATGATTGTTTTAACAATTTAAGAATGTGGAATCTGGTGCATGTTGAAATATGAACATTTAATCTGCTATTCATGCGAATTCCCTGTATTATACACTCAAGCGCTGCATTTTTTGTATTTGACAGGAAACGTTTGGTTGAGGTTATTGCTGCCAAAGGAGGGTCAACCAGATATTAAGTCCAAAGGTTCACATACTTTTTCCTCCCTGCACTGTGAATGTTTACATGTTATGTGCAATTAAACTATGGCAACATCTAATGTTTGTGTAGTATTATGTTCAGCAGACTGTGTTCTTCTATTGTTGTGACTTAGATGACGTTCAGAGCACATTTTATGCCCAATTCATGCAAAACTCCACGTAATCCCAAGGGGTTCACATACTTTTTCTTGCAACTGTATATACACAGTATATGACCCAAATGTATAAAAAAAAGATTATTTGTTTGCAAAATTTTATAACAGAAACTGAGAAAAATGTGTTATTTTTTCTATATTTTCAGTATTTTATGTTTATATAGCAAACAATGAACAAACCCAGTGGTGAGTAAATACCACTAAAGATAGCTCTATTTGTGTGAAAAAAATTATATAAATTTAATTTGGGTACAGTGTTGCATGACAGAACAATTGCCAGTTAAAGTAGCATAGTGCTGAATAGCAAAAAATGTCCTGGCCATGAAGGGGCTGAAACTTTCTGGAGGTAAAGTGGTTAAAGACATACACACCAACACAACATCACAAGAAAAAGTAAATAGATTTACATTCTAAAACATGTTAATTCATAGGAATATGCTATAAAATGTAAAATAGAAAATGTTTATATTAAAAGTCTATACTTGTGGATGGTGTGGGTATAGTTAAGTATAAAGCAACTTTGTAAGCATTATATCTGTTTTAACAAGCAGGGTAACTTCACAACATAATTATAAATCACAGGAAAAAAAAGAAGTTGTTTAAAGTTTTCTGTGAAATCCTTGCAGGAGATTACTATTCCAGGGATGTCAGAATTTAGAAACATTGCTCAACCAGACTATTGGAGGTATACAAGTCTGGTACTATACCCAGCAGATAAAAGTCAGAAAATAATGTATTCTACAGTTTTACTTCATCCCTGCCTCAGAAATGAAAGCTACCAATGAATCTTTTACTTTGAACTTTGGGAAAATATCTTGCTTTCTAAAGTGATCTATTGCAGCAAGCTTTCAACCTGCAGAGAAGACTGAAGTCTCTCTAATAACAGCATCCTTCAATTACACTGCACATTTAGCAACAGACCAGAAACTAAAAAAAATGACTGACTATAAACTGATGAGAGGAGGAATAATTAAATATGTAACACACACCTACAGGTAACAGCATGTCTTGAATCTCTATATACTCCTTATTTCTCAATACTGACATTTTATATTCAATGCACAGTATCCATAGCACCCGCTGCTGATTTCTTGTGTTTTGTAGAAATGCAAATCACATTTGAATCATTTATTTGTTGAACAGCAACTACATGGCAGGGCAGCTGAAGATGAAGAGAGATTGCTTCTTTATTATGAAAGCTGCAAATGAGTGTAAAAGCGTTCCCACATGTTAATATCTGCTTGTAGATTTTTGACCATATTGTTAAAGTGATTCTAAAGCCTTAAGGTTTTTTAAAGTAAAAAACCTTCTCTATCGGGGATTCCTCGCCAGCCCCCCCTTTATATGTACCTGAGCCCCATCACTATCCAACGATGTGCATGAGAGCAGTGGCTCTCTCCTCTCTGTCCCTCCTTACAGAGCAGATCCAAAGCAGTGGCAGCCTCTGGCTTTGGCTGCTGTCAATCAAACTCCATGACGAGGGAGCCTAGGCCAGTGGTGTGTATGGATGCAGGTAGTCGGGCTCAGGAGCGAGCGCACATGAGTGTTCCCATAGGAAGTGGTTACCTATGGGGACACTGAATGAAGAGGAGGAGCCAGGAGCGCCAGCAGGGGACTCAAGAAGAGGAGGATCGGGTTGCTCTGTGCAAATACCATTACACAGAGCAGGTAAGTATAACATGCTTGTTATTGAAAAAAAAATGAAGCTTTACAATCACTTTAACCACTTCAGCACTGCCCTATAGCAGAAATACTGCTACAGGTCAGCACGGTTTGGCCAAAATCACGTATTTGTACACCATTCTTGGCTGTCAATCACCGGGTCCCAGCCATCTCCAGCACCCGGCGATCCCCAAGGATTTCTGACAGGGGAGAGACCTGCATGTAAACAATACAGATCTCTCCCCTGTCAGCTCCTGTACACTGCTTTGTATGTCTCTGCATAGCAGAGCCACACAAAGCAGTGTGCTTACAGTGAAGCACACACACAGCCAACATAGTAAAACAGCACACAGTTAACCCTTTGATCACCCCCAGATGGTATCCCCTTCCTGCCCAGTGCCACTAGTACAGTGTCAGTGCTTTTTATTTATGTTGGCTCAGGCACACTACTCTGGATGGCTGTGCACAGCACAGCTATCTAGAGCAGTGTGCTTACAGTGAAGCACCAACACACTGCCCCCCAGTAAAACACTCTCAGCACACAGTTAACCCTTTGGTCGCCCCTCATGGTAACCCCTTCCTGCCCAGTGTCATTAATACAGTGTCAGTGCTTTTTTTTTTTAGCACTGATCACTGTTATTGGTGTCACTGGGGATGTCAGTGACACCAAGCTGGTTCCCCCTAGTGTCAGAATGCACGTCGCAGTCGCTGATTGCTGTCATTACTACTAAAAAAAAAAATTCCAGTAAATATACAGCCATTTGTAAACACTTTAATTTTCACATAAACCAATTAATTTACACATATTGGGATTTTTTAGCAAAGATATTTAGCAGAATACATTTTGGTCTAATTTTATAACAAAATTAGACTTTTAACATTTTTTTACTGGACGTGTTTAATAGCAAAAAGTCAAAAATGGTTTTTTTCTCAAATTTGCCTTTTTTATATGTAGCGCAAAAAATCACACAGGCGATCAAATACCACTAAAAGAAAGCTCTATTCGTAGGAAAAAAAGGACGTAAATTTCATTTGGGTGCAGCATTGCATGACCGCGCAATTGTCAATTAAAGTAACGCAGTGCCGTATCGCAAAAAATGGCCTGGTCAGGAAGGGGGGTAATCCCTCTGGAGGACAAGTGGTTAAAGCAGTAGTAAACCTCTGCAAAAAGAAAAACAGAAACATCTTCTACCTTCAAGTTAAGAGCACAATGTGCTAGTATGCATTGCAAACTAGAACATTATGAAAAACTTACCTGAAAATGAAGCCCTCCAGCAGAGCGCTGTACGGCTCCAAGGTCTTTCATCTTCACCCAGTATTCCTTCTGGATTCGCAGGCTGCAGCCATTTACATATTTCCAATATTCTTAATCCATACATTAACGCAATGAACCTATACATCTTTAAAAATACATATATATGGATAAGTGATTTCCAATAGAATATAAAACAAAATAAAATCATCATAAAATAATGACATTACTAATAAATTAAATTAAACTAAATAATATGATACAATGTAATATCATTTAATCTATAGTATACTTAATCTGAAATTCCCCCTAATTACATATTAAAAATTACTGATAAAGCAATTGATGTCCAGTTCAATGTTAAGGCCACCTGGTGTCAAAGAATGGAATAGGTAGATCCACTTGGCTTCCCTCCTGGAGAGGTCCCTCACCCTACTGGACCCCCTCCGGGATGGTACAACCCAATCTACCCCCCAAAATAACAATTTGGATGCATCTCGCTCATGATATCGTGAGAAATGTTCAAAACACACTGTGATAACTGTATCCTTTTCTAATATTTTTCATATATTCAGCTACTCTCACTTTTAAGGGGCGTTTAGTACGACCAATATATATTAACTCACATGGGCACTGAAGGGCATATACCACATGAGTGGTGTCACATGTAATAAACTCAGGAATGACAAATTCAGGTCCCAAAGTTTCAGAGAAAAAGGATTTTCGTTTGGTTAAGGGAACAGTGAAACATTTCCTGGAGAATCCAAAATCTTCTTAACTACCATCTCACCAAATTTACGTGTCCTTCTATACACAAACCTGGGTGAGCTAGGTAATACTAGTCTCAATGTTTTGTCCATCAGTAATACATGCCAATGCTGCTGGAAAATTGTTTCCACCTTCCTATACTGAAAATGATAATCTGAAATAAAGTTCCATTGTTGTCTATCATCTTCATATTTAACTTTATCCTGTAAACAAACCTTTCTAGGTATGGATAGAACTTCCTGAATAATCTTATCTGTGTGCAATTTCTCCTAATATGCATAGGCTGTCCATGAGGAATGTTTCTCAACCATAATGGGTGATGTCCACTCCTAATGGATAAATAGCTGTTTCTATCAGTTGGTTTGAAAAACACCCTAGTGATTAGTGAATCAACCTGCCTCTCGAAAAAGACATCTAGAAAATTAACAAAACGATCACTCCACTGGTAATCCAATCTTAGAAGGTTGGTATTATTGTTAAGTTCGACCATAAACTGATGTAAACTATCCTCAGACCCTCCCCATATAATTATAAGGTCATCAATGAACCTCTTATAGAATAGTAATTCTGATTTCTGCTGGTTAAATATATATCTATCCTCCCATTCTGTCATAAAAATATTAGGAAGGGTGGGCGCAAATTTTGCGCCCATCGCTACACCACTCCTTTGGTTATAAAATACATTCCTATACCAAAAATAATTGTGTTTGCTGCAAAAATCCAAGGATCTCCCCAAAAACATTTTCTGAGCCTGGAGAATGTAATCTCTTTTACTTAAATCCCATTTAGAGCTAATAAGGCATCATTGTGATGGATTATAGTGTACAGTGATGCTACATCAGCTGTTACTAAAAATACTTCTTCCTTCCCCTGTAAATTAACTTCACTCAATAACTGAAGTAAATTTTTGGTGTCATTAAGATAAGCCTTTGTGTGTAACACACTAGTCTGAAGGAACTTATCTAAGCACTCACCTAATCTAGCGGTCACTGATCCTATCCCATTAACAATAGGATGTCCTGGAGGACATTGAGAATCCTTATGGATCTTTGGCAGAATGGAAATAACTGGTATTCTACACACGCTTAGTATAAGATACTTCCTCTCCTTTTTAGTAAAAGTACAATACCCAAAATCAACCAAAGACTTAAGTTCTTCCCTATACCCATGGGTGGGGTCCTTTTTCAACCTACAGTATGTCATCTCATCAGATAAAATACTGTCAAGTTGGTGTATGTAAAATTCCCTTTCCATAATTACAACTCCTCTCCCCTTTTCTGCCAGTCTAATAACGATATCCTTTCTTCTCTCCAAACTTTCAATCCCCTCCTTAATATGGGGTGGGTTAACATTACATTTAGGGACAATTTGGATCAAATCTCTTAAGACCAAACTTTTGAACACCTCTACATATTGATTACTAGCAATATGGGGGGTTGAAGGTAGATTTGTTATGAAGATCACTATTTACACTAGTTCCTGAGAGTGCTATCCTGGTATTTGAAACTCCAGGAATATTCAAAAAATATTTTTTCAAATTAAGTTGTCTAATATACCTATACGTATCAATGTGTACACGTTGAACATGCATACAAAACTTGCACTTCCTGGTGATGATCTTGTATCAAAACGCGTTGAGGTTTGATGACACAACTTCCGCTGGCATCACATCCGCCCCGTGGAATGCATGCTGCTCCAGTGAGTACCCAGTGTAGTGGATTCCATCTTTGAGTAACAAAGCTGATTACACCAGGTGCCGGGTCCAGGCACTTTGTTTGTGAGTTTGTTTTATCAATTTTATCCACAATAAATATACCATGCAGGTTTACACTATGGGATGTCCCTTTCTCCTCTTTTTTTCTCTTCCCATGCTGATATATATTTATCCAACTCTTTGTACCTGTGGGGGTCTGAAGACCACTATTCTTTTGGCAGCTACTTTGTCGAGCCTTACAGACCATCCTGGGGTATGAGTATAGGCTCAGAAACTGGAGATAACCAACATTTTGGTATTAACCCTGAAGAGTGAATGACCATTCTAGAAATAGATGGTCATTGGATAGTGGTGAGTGTCAGTCCATGTGGGGCACTTTTGTCAAGCACAGGGGAACACTTTTTTGAAAATGATTTATTGAACAAGATGTACCATTTAGTTGAGCACCAGCACAAGCACTGGTTTCATGTATTTCAGACTGGTTGTGATTGAATACATGCACATGTTTTATCTTCTATTTTTTCTTTTTTCTTTTCTTTTGTTTGATTATGCGCGGTCCAATTGTTTTCTATATGTGACGTATAGCTGCCCATTTAAGTGCAAAACCACTTTGACCATTGATCAGCAGTAAAGAAGGTACAGCACTTAACTTAAAATTTCCATAAATTAATAATGACATTCAAATATATAACAAATTTTCAGATTTTTTTTACAAAGCTCCACACCACAGTGTGGAAAAGATGTTCTATGGTGACTAAATAAATATCTGTCCTCTTCTTCTTCCTTAAGGAAGAAAAAAAGGAGAGATATGCATTTATCCACCAGAGTACCTTTTTCACGCTGTGGTATGGGACATTGTAGAAAAAATCTGATTAATATGTTATAGATTTAAATGTCGATATTTTATAATGGTGTCACAGTTACAATATAATCATTCACTCTAAACACGCATATTTAGTCCCACAAATTGTTACTTTGAATTTGAAGATTAATAAAAGATCATGCAACTGCTATTGAGCCCACCAGGATGGAGCCCAGCACTGCCTGGCTGCATAATAATGTAGGCTGGTGTTAGTAGCATTTTTCAAATTATTTTGGATAAAATGACTGTATATACAGTTTGAAAAGTTTAAAACACTGTTGCAAAAGCAAATGGTATTAAATACCACCTAAACAACTGAGATTATACATAGCTACATCCCTGATGTCATATTATATGCGCACAAAATCCCTACTAGATAATTTCCAAGAGTATTCCAGCTTAGAAGTAACTAAGAACTAAGATTTCAGAAGAAAATTAATGTAATTTATAAGTACTGAAATATAATACCCCTGTTTTTCCTAGGATTCAAAGTATTAGCTGCCTCCCTGGCTGGTACCTACCAGGTAAACAAACAACTGAAACCAGGAAATCCTTGTGACTTCTGGCTTCATTCATTAAATTTTTTCTCTGTGTGCAACCGACCTGAATGCTTACAGCAGTTCTTAGCTCCCTCGTGGGACGGGAGAGCCAAGGAATGGTGGTCTGTGGCAGGGAAGAGGACCCTTCCAAGTGCTGTAAAGTGATCTGTAAGGCTGCACGGAGCACTTTTTATTAAAAGTTGGTCACCAGCTTAGAAAAATTGATACCAGGATTATAATATATATATATATATATATATATATACACATACACAGTAAATGGAACTAAAATGTCTCTATTCCCTATCATCTCCAACAAACAAAGATGTAAAGAAGTGCCCAGAAGCTTTAACCTGCCATATGCAATGTTATACCCAACCAAGCTGCACATTTTTGCCATTGGCAACTCCTATTTCTTTAAGCCATTACTAGCAGCTGCAAACTGTTTTGATCATCATAAGCAAAAACTCAAATTGCAAATGAGCACCAAGGAGTCCCATTCACCTTTCAAGATCTTTTTCTTTGTAATCATTAGAATCTGGAAAAAGCAGAAGTTCACAATATTGTTGATATCCTCTTGTATGTTTATCCACACAGTTCTAGAGGAAAACAATCCACTGAATTATTTTATACCCTCCCTAATTTCCTTGGGCTCTTTTATTCCATCATGTTACTCTTTTATTTAATAAAAGTCTACATGCCTTGGAAAGAAGATGGCATTGGCCTTCTAGAGAAACTAGAAGTACTGGCTCATTCAGCCTTACATACCTATCATATCCTTTTTATAGCTATTTCCTGTAGGCACTGCATAGGACTTATATATGAAGCATCCTATATATTCTATATATTGCATAAAATGACTATGCAAATCATTGCAGTCTCATGGAATATCCGGGGACTCAGTGATCCTAACAAACGAACAGCTATGCTTTCTACTTTGCAACAGTACACACCCTCTATTGAGTGCGTGTGCATGAAACACATCTGAGCAGGGACACAGTTTCATTACTCAAAGGTGCTAAAATGTGGTTAGTATCCTGGTATCATCTCAGCTATAATCTTCCTGCACACACAAATAGACCTGAGTGACTGATCTATATTCTTAGATTGTACCATGTATAATTTTCCTTGTATTCTTGCTAATATTTACATCCCTCCACCATTCTCTTTAGCAGTGGAATACTATAATAATATCCTAGATTCAACAATGGACAATCACTCACCAAGTTCGCACCATGTATGTCATACTCAATCACCATTTACCTGGCATATCACTAAAATAAACAAGAATTGTGGAGGGACAAACACCCCAATAACAAACAAGTTTCATGCTATTCTAGTTCCAACTCATCCTTATATTGATTTAGCCCTTATCAATTAGATGCATCCAACATGTCCTTCTATTATGCTTCTAGAGGTTTTTCAGACCATTCACCTCTTATAATTCATCTGGATGCAAGGGACATGCAAAGATGGATGGTGTAGTGTGTAAATCAATTCTGTTTATAATTATTTTAAAGACCAGATAATATTTCTTATATCTGAATTCCTGGCAAACATTGTCTAGATTTATTGTGTGGGACTCTCTAAAAGTCTATATTCGGGGTCTTCTAATTAAGGAAATCCCCTCCATTATGCATAACTCCAGATGGTGAGAAGAGGTACTAATGGAAGTCAATAAGTCAGAACAAATTTATCTCACTGACATAACTCCAGATAATCACAGTAGATAGAACAGTGCTCAACAACCATATAGGTCCTTCTCTTTAACTATAGCTAAAAAAAAGTTTTGTCTCCTAACTATGCTACTATGAGAAGAGCAATTTTACACGTCACCTATTTTCTACTATAACAAAATCCCAACAAGATCTTTTATAGGTGCAATGACTTCTGCTCAAGTTTCAGTTTGTCCATCTATATATCCTCAACACATTCCAAGAGTTTTATAGGGAGGTATATTCCTGTAAGGTTCATTTTGACTCTGCTGATTGTTAATCTTTATTAGTCATTGTGCTTTTCCAATAATAGACAAGGCCCTAGGTCTAACAATGGCTCCAAGCATTTCATCCTGATACTTAATGGCAGTCAGGGTGCCATTGTCTAGCCTTTAGAGGTCTGTGTGTCCCTCCATGGATATGCCTCCCCAGACCATCACTGACCCACCACCAAAACGATCATGCTGAATGATGTTACAGGCAGTATAACATTCTCCACAGCTTCTCCAGACCCTTTCACGTCTGTCACATGTGCTCAGGGTGAACCTGCTCTCATTTGTGAAAAGGACCACAAGAGGATGCTGGGCCCTCAGGTCATCCTCTTGAAGTCTGTTTCTAATTGTTTGGTCAGAGACATTCACACCAGTGCTCATCCTGTTCCTCCTTGCACAGAGAAGCAGATACCGGTCCTGCTGATGGGTTAAGGACCTTCTACAGCC
Organism: Staurois parvus; assembly: GCF_062004578.1. Classification (NCBI taxonomy): domain Eukaryota; kingdom Metazoa; phylum Chordata; class Amphibia; order Anura; family Ranidae; genus Staurois; species Staurois parvus. Next base: position 2,456,599 of record NW_028317977.1, read on the forward strand.
CTGTCCAGCTCTCCTAGAGTTACTTCCTGTCTCCTGGAATCTCCTCCATGCTCTTGAGAATGTGCTGTCAGACACAACAAATCTTCTGGCATCGTCAGGTATTGATGTGCCAACTTGGAGGAGTTGGACTGCCTGTGCTATAGGGTCCAGGTATCGCCTCATGCTACCAGTAGTGACACTAAGCCTAGTCAAATACAGTCAGAAAAGATGAATAGGGAAAAAATGTCAGTGGCCTCCACCTGTAAACCATTCCTGTTTTGGGGGTCATCTCATTTTTGTCCATCTAGTGCACCTGTTGTTAATTTCATTAACACCAAAGAAGCTGAAACTGATTAACAACTCCCTCTGCTACTTAAGCGATCAGATCAATATCCCAGGAGTTTAACTGACTTGATTAAAAAGTGTTCCTTTAATTTTTTGGAGCACTGTATATATAAGTTCTGGGAGTATCCCCATTCCAAGTCCTGGTTAGGGCTGAGTAATGGTCCTCTTCAGGTTTGAAAGTTTGGGGTGGGTAGTTACATCTGGAGTGAGCCGCTCCCCTCATCCTCTCCTCCTTCAGATCTCAGCTGTGACCATGCTTTCCTCACAGACACACAAGCTGGAACACTCCTGCCTGTCATGTGCCTCTGTTTCCATGATTTTACACCATCAGCAAGAAACAGAGGCACATAACAGTATGCTGAGGGATTTGCATCTCCAGGAGACTGTACTGTACAAGAAAAGAATGAATAAATGTTCTTCAGCTTCTTCTCTGCTTCACTCTGCAGACTGTCAGGAGCCGATATCAGTCAAAAGAGGAGGGTGGATACTGACTTCACTGTCAGGATGATGCTGCATGAGAGACCTCAGCCCCTTCCACAAGTATTTTATTTGATTTCAGAAGAAACGGTGTACATTTCAGAGGGCAGAAAATAATTTTTCATAAAAGCAGCTCACCAGGATTCAGTTTATGCAAAAAAATGTAACCCATACTTCTCTTTTAAAGGCTTGTTGGTCCAATTTTATTAAAAAGAAAGAAAATGTCAAACAAAATGAACCCAATGCCCGTGCAGAAGTTTCCACCATCAACACACAATAACATACAATTCAGCTTCCTGGCTCTTTTTAGCAGCACTGCAGCCTAGGCCTTGTGCCTCAGACTTATTGATAATGTAACAAAGCATCCCTGTGTTTCTGTAAAAACTCTGTACCTCTGCTGACACTCTTTTTTGCATTTTACTTACTGCTCAGCAGATACCTGCACCGTACGGACACATACTTGCTGCTGCTCCTTTGTACCCACATGGAAACTTTAGGAGAGTGGAGCCCAGAACCCTGTTCCTGACTCTTCATAAAGCCCAGCACACACCAGCATAATCAGTGGGCTGGCTGTTCTCCAAACCTGATCCCAGGACTGGAGATTTCACCCCACCCACATCACTATGAGCTCTCCACTCTCCAGGTCCCAAGCCGGATTTTACCAACCACAGAGGAAACTGAAAAAACAGTTTCTCCCAAATTAAACAAGCATCATGGTGTCCCTTAACCTGCCTAGTTGAGAATTCTGGGTGACATACACCATGACAAGGAACCACACTGTCACATATCTCCCTCCCTTGTTTTAATTCTTTTATTTATGTATTTGTTTATATAGCCAGGAATTACACAATATAATGTATACAAAAAGGTAAAGACAAATGGCATTAAATGGATCAAATAAAGGATGTGCAAGAGTAAACTGTCAGTATTATGTTACGAACAGGTACAAACAACTACATAATAGATCAGTATATGTGTCTCCAGACAGCCTACCAGAGAGCACCTGAGGACAGGGACCAGGTGAACACAACTATATGCAAAGCTAGAAAAATGGCCTGTTCACCAAAGGCGTCTCGTAAACCCAAAAAGAGGGGGGAGGGGACCCTGTTCAGAGAAACAGGCACATAAAAAAAGGACCCAATGCGTAGAACTAAAGTGGGAAGAGGGAACAAATTAGAGTAGAAGGCGGGGGAGTAGGACATAGGGAGAAGAGGATAAGAAAAGGAAAGGTGGAGGGGGGGGAGTGGGGAGAGGGGGTCAGGAGCAATAAAAAAAGATCACAGTCAAAAATCCTCAGAAAGGGCAGGAGGAGTACAGGAGAGAGTCAAAAAGGGACCAGTTGGTTAGAAGAACACAAGACAAAAGTAAAAAGTCTCTTCCACCCGGGCCCACACCAAGTCAAAATGGGGCCTCCCCCCCTTGTTTTCACCCAGAGGGCGAAAGACAAAAGTTCCTTTTTTTTACCTTCCATGACAGGAAACAGCACTGTAAATATATATATATATTTTTTTTCTCTATCCATTCAGTCGTGTCCAACTCTTGGCGAATGCATGGGCCGTCACTCTCCACTCTTTCGGGTCTTGCACCTTTCTTATTAGCTGATACATGCTTAGGCCAGTGTTCAATTCTATAGCATCCAACCAGCGTGTTTTCAGCCTTCCTCTTTTTCTCCCCCCACTGACCATACCAAGTAATGTTGCCTTCTCCAAGGAATCAGATCGCATCACATGCCCAAAATAAGTCAGCTGTAATTTGACTATCTTTCCTTCTAAAGTTATTCCTGGTTTAACTCACTCTAAAACATCTCTGTTGGTAATCTTTGCTGTCCAGGGTATCCTCAATAGCCTTCTCCAGCACCATAATTCGAATGCATCAATCTTTTTATCAGCTCTTTTCATAACCCAGCTTTCACACCCGTACGTTGTTATAGGGAAAACTATTGTGTTTATCAGCTTGCATTTTGGTGAATATATATATATATATATATATATATATATATATATATATATTATACACAGTACAGTGCTCAAATGAGTACATCCCTTTTGAAAAGTAAGATTTTAATCAATATCTCAATAAACACAAGAACAATTTCCAAAATTTTGACAAAACTGAGTTTTTTTATAGAACGTTTGTTTAGCTTATTACATGAAAGTAGGTTAAATAATATAACTTAGATTACAAAACCTTCAGTTTTACTCAAATTAGTTGGTGCAAAAATGAATACACCCCAGAACAAAAACTACTACATCTAGTATTTTGAAAGACCTCCATGATTTGTAAGGACAGCACCAAGTCTTCTAGGCATGGAAAGAATAAGTTGGTGACATATTGCAACATCTATCCTTTTCCATTCCTCAAGAATGACCTCTTTTAGAGCCTGGATGCTATATATATATATATATATATATATATTGTGACAGTGTGGCAATCTGTCACCCAGGATTCTCAACAAGGCAGGTTGAGGGGCTCCAGGCTAAGTGTTTGATACAGAGGAAAGTGGCTTTTCACTTTCCTCCTTTGTTTGTAAGGTCCATGTTGGGATCTGGAGCCTGGAGATTTTGAAGCGATTTGGGAGGGATGAAATCTCCAATCCTGGGACCAGGTTTTGGGAATGGCCAGGAGACTGATTGCACAGGTGTGTGCGGGCCTTTTCAGAGAGTCAGGATCAGAGTTCTGGGCTCCACCCCGGCAGATAGGAGTCAGGAGGTCACTGCCTGGAAGTCAGGTGGGCTTCACCTAGGAGAGGTGGAAGCCAAAAGCAGCAAGGGGCTGCTAGAGACTAGCGGTGTGCAAGTGCCATAGTTTGGGAAGAAGTCTGCAGGAGACAGACAGCAAGCTGAGTATAAGCCAGGAGGCTGAACTGTTGTTTTGTGGATGATCGATACCCCTGTGTGGGAAACTTCTGTTTTGAACTTTCATTTAAATAAAAGTGGGCTAAAAAGGCCCTGAAAAAGAAAGCGAGTAGCTGTGTGCATTTAAAATCTCTACCACTTTGAAGCAAGTTCCCACAATATATATATATATATATATATATATATATAATTGCTGCACATAAAAAACTTTTATTGTTGAAAAATCACCATAAAAAGGGTGATCCAAAAAAATGGATAAAGCCATACATCATAGTGTTCAACAAGCAGTATCTGGCTATTATTTTCCCGTTTAATAATAGCCCAAAACTGTTTTTTGAACACTATGATGTATGGCTTTGTCCATTTTTTTGGATCACCCTTTTGTATGGTGATTTTTCAACAATAAAAGTTGTTTATGTGCAGCAATTTAATTTTCTCTTTTCTATATATGGCCTTTGGGAGGACCTGATTGCTATGTGATTGATCATCGTTGTGCACTCCACCCATATTACTCAGATATATAAATTCTCATGTATTTTGTAAATATAATTATTAGTATTGGTCATGGCACCAATATATTTTGAATAATAGTTAATAACCAATAGTCAATGTAATTATTAGTATTGTTGAAACAGGATAGAGTAGATGGTGTGTAGAACACAATATCATTAAAGCAATTATCAAAACAAATGTCATTCAGCAACCCTAGTTCTTCTCCACTTGGTTGAAAAAAAAAAAAGGGGCAGGGAAATAGGTAAGCGCAAATATCAGTATCATGAACACAGCAATGGTAAGGTATCAGGAGATAAACACCAGCCAACTTAATTGCAAGTAAAGTATGCATATTGTCTCCAGTTAAGTTAACAATGCATGAATGAGTCAGTGGAAGAAAACCTTGTCACACTCATTAAGTTAACTATTATGAGCATTGAATGATAGCAGCTCAATCTTAATAACTGTAACACAAGAGCATGAATCTGACAAAGAATACCGTCAGTGATGAATGGTATCAATAAGGGTAGATAATGTCTGTAGTCAGTAACATCTCAAAGTGCATTCTATATGTACATATGAGCTACAGGGCAGGGGGGTTACCTTTGGTTATGACAAACTGAGTGTATTTTTCCTGTGTCATTGTCAGTAAATGGTTGACTTTTGGCTCCCAACCTTCTGCCAGCTATTTAGAGGGGCCCATTCTTTAAGGTGGAGCATATAAATACCATCCCTTCAAAAGCGTGGCTTGTAGTGATGTGATACTACTAGGTAGATGGTCAGTCTCTCTCTTTCTGCTATTAAAAATACTTCAAACACAGCACACAGCCCTAACCAGTTCCAGGCACACAGCAAACCCCATTCTGAATACCTAGCTGTCAGCGATTGCTCTGGCTCTGCATACAAGGAGTATCCCCTTCTCAGTGACTCTGGCTACCAGCTGTTTGCAGTCTCAGGATACAACTGCCAGAAGCATAAAGTGCAACAGAGATGTGAACTGCCCTGGTCCCCTCTCAGCAAGAGGAAGTTCTCTGCTCCACATCCACAGGAAAACTGTTCAATCTCTTCTTCTTTGAAGAGTCACTAGGGAATGTAGTCTATCACCCTACTTATTCTCATAGCAAGGTCCTGTCCTCAAAACTACATCTCCAAAAGTTTAGTGTGACCTGCACTGAAACATCTCATGTTTTTCATGCCAGTTGGTTCCCTTTGATGATTGGAGGCTTGGCAATGTTGACTGGGACAGTCTAAAAGTCTGGTAGAAGTAAAAAGCAGCTGCAACACAGAGTGCTTACAGTTGTTCTCTCAGGTAGCCAAGAACCTGGCTACATATCCTCTACCATTCCCTCCATAATGTTCGCAACTTCATAGTTAAAACATCCTTTCATGTACAGGTTAGCATTAGTGACTTAAGCTGGCCAGAGATGGGTATAATTTTGAATGAAAATTCCTAGGATAAAAATGTTCTAACAAGTTAATTAATTTTTCTAATCATTAGTGGGTCAAATCAATATTTGCTTTTTACCACAGTGATAAGAAAATTCGAAAGGAGCAGGATTAATTTTTTTTTTATAAAGAACGAAATTGTAACAGTATATGTGGTTTTCATACAGTAAAGTTCATTCATCCTAAATACAAATGTTAAAAGCAAAAAAAAAATATATTTTTTAATTTAAATATTTTACGGTTTTCAAATCACTATATTAAATGTACAAAAGCTAATAAAACAGACAGTATACATTACACATTTCTGTCATAACATTCCCCAGAAATAACCTTAATCTCTGTGACCTTTTACCCCTCCCCTTACCTATCCCCCCCCCCATCCTTTGACTATGCATTTTTAACTTCATTCTAGAAATCCTGAATCTTAGCTATTACTGGTATTATACTGTACTATATTTATCCCCTTCCCCTTTTCCTTATTTCACATATTCTAGGTATACCTCTGAATTTTTAAACTGTTCCCACTTTTCCCAACTTGTACGATATATCTCCATTTTATCTTCCTCCATATGGTAAAGTTCCTCCATTCTATATATCTTCTCCACTCTTTCTACCCAATCCTTTATTTTCGGTGCCTATTGTTTCTTCCAAAACATGGGTATCAGTCCCTTCACTGCATTTAAATAATACAATAATCCAGTTTTCTATATTTTTTAAACGAAAAGGTAAGTCTCAGGGTCCTTAGGAATATTTACCTCTGTTATTTCCTGAATTATATTCACTATGCCCTCCCAGTATTCTTGAATTTTGTGACACTCCCACCATAAGTGTATCATTGTACCGCTCTCTCCACATCCCCGCCAACATAAAAGTGAGTTGTCTCCACTTATTCTATGCGCTACATTTGGTGTAATATACCATCTTACTCAACACTTATAATTAATTTTCCATTTCCTTCATATTTACATTCCCGTGAATTAAACTATATATTTTCTTTTGTTTTTCCTTATCAATTATTACTTCTAAATCCCTTTCCCACTTCTCTATAAATAGTGGCCTTGTAGCCGTGATTAAACATGTGAGAATTTTATATATTTTAGTGATCCCGTACTTCCCATCGTTCCCAAAATTCTATATAAATTTCAAATGATACCAATTAAGCTCCCAGAGGCATATTTTAGAATAATTACAAAAATTATAACATCATTTATATGGAGAAATAAGAAGCCCAGAATAAGCTATGAAATCTTAAGTAGAGATAAAGAAAAAGGCAGACTGGGGGTACCAGATATGAAGAGATACTATAATTCAGTAATATTGGCAAGAATTTTTGATTGAACACATAAAGCACAGGAGAAAAGTTGGGTAAACATAGAAAATACATTAAGTCACACGAATTTAAGTAGAATCATTTGGTTACCTCCTCAATTTAGAGGATTAAAAGATAGCACACGTTTGTTTACACGTAATGTCTTGAGAGTTTGGGACACTTTACACAAAGGGAGGGGGAATTTAATTCATTGTTAATGCCCCTAGGATCTACAGAGTTTTTTCCTCCAGGCAAAATAAATCTTTTGAACAACATTCAAATGTTCTGATAATTTTCATATTAATTTTCCAAAGAGTTTTTTTTTTTAAAGTCTATCCATCTATGGCCAGCTTAGGCTAGGTTCCCATCTGTGTGGGTCGCTGCGGGACCAGCACGAATGACAGCAGTCGCAACCACCCATGCAGAGAACTGCAGAGCCCGTGGGCGGGTGCCATTAATCCTAATGACACGCTGCCCGCACTGGAAATCACAACCATAATGGGAACCTTGGTTCCCGTGCAGGCTGCAATTTCAAAAATAGTGTCCTGGGGCATGGCAGCCAAATTAATGGGCCCTTGTGCTCTTGCAAATCACAGCCTGTATGTTGTTAACCTAACTTTAAAGCTGGAGGGGTTTCTGACAGGCTAACTAAACACTTTTGACTTTGTTGTTAAAAGCAATGAAAAGGCACTGCCTGTAGTTACTGAAAATGTACAGTTAAAATAACTGTAGTATTTATAACCCTTGTACATAGGTAAACAAGTTACCTTTTGAAATGCTATTTAACACAAACAAGTACCCTATGAATATTTAAGATCCCTCATGTCTATTTACCATTTTAATTAATCAACCTGCATTTTATAACCATTACATATTCGTAAACAAGTTGGCCTGTGCAATTATAAAGTATGGCACTTGCATTTTTAATAAAATTAGTAGAGATTCTGCCAATTCTTTCAGTAAACATACGTCTGACAAACTTACTGTCCATGCATTTACATTGAGAAACAGATATATATATATATATATATATATATATATATATATATATCCAAAGAACCCCCAGTGGGACTTTAATGCAGCAATAAGTTCATACATATATTAAAGGAGACATTTTGATAAAAGAGATTTTTGTCAGCTTTATTACGTACACATTTCTATTATAGTATTAAGTTCATGATTTCTTTAAAAGGATATTGCTCTGACAGTGTTCTTACAAGAGAACTCTTAATACAAGAATATGAAACCACACAGAAAGGAGAGAAAATACGCTGACGCGTTTCGATCATTCCACATTTTAGATCTTCCTCGGGGGACATGAGAAGCAAAGGACTTCCTAGTGAATATATAAACAAACATAAATGAGTATACCAAAAAATAAACAAATAATCAAAAAGATTTTATCACATAACCAAAAATATATACTTACAAACACACGTCAGAGCAAAAAAGGGATGACTTCCAAGATGGTAGGATGAACACCGTGTTGCGGGGGGGTGCATCATCCAAGAGGGCAATAGTGGTCAGATGTAAGTCACCAGGCAGCAAGGGCTGACAGAGGGGCACCAAAGCATCCCCCCAATGGGACTAAAGATGGTATGAGAAACGGAATATATTAAATTCCAAATCATTAGACCAAAGGGATATACCTAATAAGAGAATATGCATTCAAGAATGTTCCATAAAGGATATATCAAAAGACGAAACTGACCGTGTCTTGAGCAGGCCAATGTATGGAACAAATAGAATTTCACTTGGTAATAGATGTAACAACTCAAAGAAATAGAGTGGTAAATTTGAGATATTATTTTCTCCAAGGAATGGAAGTATGTCAAATCCCATGGAACAAAGACCAAAGTGGCACGTACGACTGTGAAAGATCCAAATATTATACAGACCATCTCTTTTGCCTATTAGGGATTTGGTGGATTTCTTCCCTACAGCACCCGTTTTCTGTGCATCCTTGCAGACTTGGTGAGCAACATTTTTGTTGTTTGTTTCTTGCAGAGTATATTATCATATATCTTATAATTAGGTGGTTTTTCTTTCCCTCTTTGACCAGCATTGATAATCATTTTTGTTGCAGTAGAATAATTTATTTATTTATACCCCATCGATTTGGGATATTTTCCTATTTTTACCTTCATATGGTATTGTTAATGTATAGTTCTTTTTACACTACTATTGGCTATTACCGCTAATCGTCTGCATAATATTTGGATCTCACATTCTAACGTGCCACGTTGGTCTTTGTTCCATGGGATTTGACATACTTCCATTCCTCGGAGAAATTAATATCTCAAATTTCCACTCTATTTCCTTGAGTTGTTACATCTATTACCTAGTGAAATTTTATTTGTTCCATACATTGGCATGCCCAAGACACAGTCAGTTTTGTCTTTTTATATATCCTTTATGGACCATTCTTGAATGCATATTCTCTTATTAGATATATCCCTTTGGTCTAATGATTTGGAATTTAATATATCCTGTTTCTGACACCATCTTTAATCCCATTGGGGGGATGCTTTGGTGCCCCTCTGCCAGCCCTTGCTGTCTGGTGACAGACATCTGACCACTCTTGCCCTCTTGGATGATGCACCACACCGGAACATGGTGTTCAGCTTCCCATCTTGGAAGTCATCCCTTTTTTGCTCTGACATATGTTTTTGTAAGTATATATTTTTGGTTATGTGATAAAATCTTTTTGATTATTTGTTTATTTTTTGGTATACTCATTTATGATTGTTTATATATTCACTAGGAAGTCCTTTGCTTCTCATGGTTCCTGAGGAAGATCTAAAATGTGGAATGATCAAAACGCATCAGTTTATTTTCTCTCCTTTCTGTGTGGTTTCATTTTCTTGTATTAGGAGTTCTCCTGTAAGAACACTGTCAGAGCAATATTCTTTTTAAGAAACTATGTATTTAATACTATAAGGGAAATGTGTATGTAATAAAGCTGCCAAAAATCTCTTTTAACAAAATGTCTCCTTTAATATATGTATGATCCTATTGCTGCATTAAAGTCCCACTGGAAGTTTTTTGGGTATATGCATTCATATAGGGATGAGCAGCCAGATACTTAACCTTTTTCCGGTATATACAGTGTATATTTTATATATATATATATATATATACACACACACACACCCTGTTACAAGTTCAATATAATTTGCATAACAATTTGGGAGTTTTTGGACAGTTTCTGCTTGAATTTGTTTGCAAGATGTCAGAATAGCCTCCCAGAGCTGCTGTTTGGATGTAAACTGCCTCTCACCCTCATAGATCTTTGCTTGAGGATGCTCCAAAGGTTCTCAATAGGATTGAGGTCAGGGGAGGATGGAGGCCACACCATGACTTTCTCTTGTTTATCCCCATAGTAGCCATTGATGCAGAGGTATTCTTTGCAGCATGAGATGGTGCATTGTCATGCATGAAGATGATTTTATTACGGAAAGCATAGTTCTTCCTTCTGTACCAGGGAAGAAAGTGGTCAGTCATAAACTCCACATACTTTGCAGAGGTCATCTTTACACCTTCGGGGACCCTAAAGGGGCCGACCAGCTCTGTTCCCATGATTTTGGCCCAAAACATGACTCCACCACTGCCTTGCTGACATCGTAGCCTTGTTGGAACAGGGTGGCCGTCCTCCAACCATCCACTACTCCATCCATCTGGACCATCCAGGGTTGCACGGCACTCATCAGTGAACAGGACTGTTTGAAAATTAGTTTTCATGTATTTTTCTGCCCAGTGCAGCCATTTCTGCTTGTGAGCATTGGTTAGTGGTGGCCGAATAGAAGGGTTATGCACAGTTGCAAGACTCTGGAGGACTCTACACCTTGATGTCCATGGGACTCCAGAGACACCAGCAGCTTCAAATATCTGTTTGCTGCTATGTAATGGTATTTTAGCAGCTGCTGTCTTGATACGATGCATGGATCTGGCAGAAATCTTCCTCAATGTGCCTTTATCTGCACGAACCCGTCTGTGCTCTGAATCAGCCACAAATCTCTTAATAGTGCGATGATCACACTTAAGTTTTCGTGAAATATCTAATGTTATCATACCTCGTCCAAGGCATTGAACTATTTCACTCTTTTCGGCAGCAGAGAGATCCTTTTTCTTCCCCATGTTGCTTGAAAATGGTGCTCTGCTTAATAATGTGGAACACCCTCCTTTAGTAGTTTTTCCTTAAATTGGGCTCACCTGCCAATCTAATTATCACAGGTGTCCGAGATTGTTTTCAGTGACAAAAGAGCCCTGAGACACAATGCCATCCATGAGTTAAACTGAAAAATAAAATATTTAATCTTTGTGACACTTAAATAGAATTTGCATAATAATTTGGAACAGGGTGTATGTGTGTGTGTGTGTGTGTGTGTGTGTGTGTGTGTGTGTGTATATATATATATATATATATATATATATACAGTATATTACATATACTGAACAATATAAAAATCCTACACTTTATGGATCTCCCAAAGACAGTATCAGTTACTGGATGGCCAATTTCATCACAATTTGGAAAAAGGACCAACCAAGGATTAAACTTTACCACTCCAATTAGCTAAGGATGCAGGGAGTCTGGCTGTTCCCCATATTAAATCAGATTTACGCCCCCCCAAAAAAAAAATTAATGTCATCAAATACTGTAGCTGCTGACTTAAAATCAGAGCACTTACCTGTCCATTTTGATGAAGGAAAACCAGCAGTGAAGCCTTGTGGCTTCGCAGCTGGCTTCCTGGTGCGCATGTGGTGGCAATTTTCGGCTAAGTTCACCGCAGCAAACTGAGCTGGAAGTGGAAGCGGATACCTGTCCCCCTCCCCCCAAAAGGTGCCAAATGTGGCAGCGAATGGGGGGAGGAGGCAGATAAGCGGATCTTCCACTTTTGGGTGGAACTCCGCATTAAATACTACTTCCTGGAAGTCCAGTAGCAACATATTGTGAGATGAGATGTAGAGGATATTTATGGCCATCCTAGGTCCATATTAATACAATTGTTATTGACATATATATTAATATAATTGTTTTTGAATTTCAGATAATTTCTAGCAAAAAAAAATCATTTGTGTGAAAAATTACAAAATTGCCTTGGACTTCAGTTAGTAAAGGGCATAGTGATAAACGTTGTGTATGCTCTAAGCAAAAATAAGCCATAGTAAAGATGGTAAATATCTACATACTTACTGAACATTTCTTTACCAATTATTGCCCTTTAATTGTTTAACAGTGTAGAAAAGGATAAGTACCTTGTATGGGCAATCAGGTACACGCTGACAGAAAGAATCAATAAACTACCATGACACTCAAAAGCGCCACTGTAGTTCTTTGAGAACTACAAGCCCAAGGCGCAAAGGCTGTTGGAACTTGTAGTGTTCACATTCACAGAATACTGTGAATGAGTAATGCTGTCGGGTGGGCGGAGCCACGTTTAATGAAAATTGTGCCAGCTAGCAAGGGGAGAATATCCGCCGCTAGCTGTCCAAATGGGGATCAGGAGGTGACCGGGGGATAGTCTATTCATAACATGTTACATGTTACACCCTGAATATGGGTGTAACATGTTATGAAAGGTGAAAATTATCCTTTAAAACTGAAGTTTCGTTTTTTGGGGTTACAGCACCACACACATTAATTATGTTTAATCATGTGTATCAATAGTGGGTATGAGTAAAACTTACACACATTTGAACCATTTGTAAATATATATTAAGTATTTTTCAATATGGAAAAGGAAATGTTTCCTTTTTTAACCATGAAAGTCTGAGAAATTTTTACATAATGGCCAAAATAATACAAAATTGTAAACATAAAAAAAAATCCACAATGTTGCTTCTAGATGGGCTTTGTGTGTCAGAATAAGGATCCAAACCTAGGACCTCTGTTGCATCTGGCACTGGTTCTTCTTACTGTGCCACCTGAGATGCTGGACAGCTCCTTGCCTGATTCCTTGGATAACTTTCTTGCTCATCCCATGAGCTTTCTATTTGTTCTGCACTACTTATTTGCCAGATTAGTGTGCTCTTCTCCAGCTAATATCTTGCTCATTTTGCTTCTGCTGCCATCCATATATTCACTACCATTTGTTTTAGACAACAAATTGACTGTAATTCCACTTAAACCCAACCTGCAACCGCTTGTTACCTATCTTTGGCTTGTTCATCAACAACACTTCTGTTTGATCCTTACCTGCTATATTTGTTACCAAATCTCAGTTTGCTCACCTACTGGTGGGGCGATCCTGAGGACCACGACCTGGCACTAGCATGCAGCAACACCCATTTCCACCATTAACTTTCTATGTTTACTTGAATCTTCCTAAATATATGATTGCTATAGATAATTTGTACAAAGAAAGCCCACTTCCCCTCCACATACTGTACTGTAGCTCAGATTACAGAAAAAGATTTGACCTTGTTAATAGTCCATGCAGCGTTTATGGGTGTGTGATGATCAAATCAGTCTAAGATTTGAGGTCTGACTTGGTTCAAACCAGTTCTCAGTTTGCAGACATTTACAAAAAAAACAGTCACTAGCAGGAGCTTGGGAAGACTATAAATCTTCAAGAATCGAATGAAATTGCAGGCAAAGTATCTCAGGTTTAAATTTAATTTTAATAGAATCTAACTATAAGATGCTATTTGCACATCTACAGCCCTCTCCTCGATGCTTTAGAGGAGGCCAAATAGGCATCATATTTCATATTTGGTGGCAATGCCCCAAAATAAGAAATAGAGTGGTTTCAGGTAGCTTGGAAAGAATCTCATTAGGTATAGAATAGATCAAATTGAAAATCCTAATGTAAAACTTGCTTAAGTTTTATAGGGAAATTCTTAAGTACTCAAATAATTAGTGTATCTTATTGGCTGCCTAAATTGTGATAGCTATAGGTAGTGTTCTTGAGTTTTCAAACACAAACTAAATTGGAGAATGGTTATTGATAAACTGACAGGTTTGCTACATAACTTACCATGTAAATCTGACAGAACATGGTGTGACAATCGCGGCGTCAGACCCCTGCCCTTCTCACCAAACTCGTGACCGAAGGACTAGACAATCTAAAACCGCGATGTCAAGAGCGTAACAATGCCACGCCCAGCTGCACTCTGCATGAGGATTTTCCATCTCACTGGACCACAATCGATGTACCGGCAGCCTTGGAGCGATTGTTACTGGGTCAGGTTAATTACGCAATTAACCCTTCACACTGCCACCACCTCCCTTTTGTACAGAGAAAGAGGAAACTCAGCAATATCAGAAATAACACTAGGATGGTCGAAATAATCGTCTGTATACCACTGTCACCGCAGGTAGGTTATACAGAGGGTTAAACACACATAGTAGCGCTCTTCACTGGCAGGAATTTGTAATTTGCATTAAAGAGCTTTAGAAACAAACAGTTCAAACACTTTCAGAAAGTAAGATTTATTACTAAAAGTTCAAAAGGGTGCAATAAAAATATTTACAGAAAAAAGATGTAACCAATATATATATAAATATACAGAGAACAATAGCACAGCAAAGAGATAACAGAAAGGAGTTTAAAGGATTAAAGTACTTGCCAATCAGCCTTGGTTTAAGCAGTTTCAAGTCTTATGAGCTCAAAAGGATTTCTGGTCTCTCACTCAGTTTCGATGTTACATTGAGACTCTTCTTTCTCTCACACATACAACTCAACACAGCCTAGCTTTTCTAGCAAGCTATTAAGATCCTAACTTTTCCTAGGTACATGTAACATTCCACCCGCAGGTAGATTAATGTGCAGACGCATTTGCGGAACGGTTAGATATGAAATATACACTTGAATGGTTCAAGAGATATACTTTTCTGCTTTTCTATGTATGCCAGCTAAGGGGTGTAACATACCAGGAGAATGGCCTCAAACTGAGCCTTCCGAATATAGGCTCCATGTTTAGGTAATTATGTCCTACGTGAAGATACCAACTTATATGAAAAGTGAGTTTTTAAAAGTAAGTCTGTCTTTACAACCCCTTGGAAGGTCTTTTGACGTTCAGTGAGGGATTTGGTTTATACTTTTACGATATGCCAGATTGCACAGTTTTCGACAGCTAGGCACCCAGCTAGTGAGGTTTTATAGCCAGGATGCCCTCCTGCTGTGCTGTGGCTGCCTGTGATCTCTGCAAACACACTCAGACCATATGTCACTCAACAGAGAGGGAGGGGGGATGATTGGAAGAGGCAGCCTACTTTGGTAGTGAGAAATGGTACAACATGGAAAATTCTTAACAAAATGGAGGACTGTGTCCTTCTCTGTGGGCACGATTGCTACACATGGGACCCATGCATCCAATATTTGTCATAGGAATTGTGAGGCCCAGGAGAAGTGACCATTTTCTTTTTTTATAACTGACTATTTCTTTTTGGTTACTATCCCTGTTCATTATCGCATGCTATTATTTTTTAATCCCTTTTTCTTTTCTTCTCATTTGTATATTAGTGTCCCATACTTGAAGGGGTTGAGCCTATTTATGCACGAGTTAGCGCCTTTTTGGTAACAGCATTGCAAGGCCAGAACAGCTGGTCCATCCATAATGACATTGAATAATACAGATGAGATAACTTGGGTTTAACATGCAATATTCAAATGAAGTGTTATATAATCTATAAAATGTCAAAAACATGGATTTATAAAGGAAAGTACAATATTTGTTAATAATACAATAATAAAAGTAGCAATATTTCTGTATTCTTATTAATATAACGTTTTATCTTTTTCACATTGAGGGCCAGTTAACACCTGAATCTCACAGAAATGCAGTCCGTGTTTCTGTGAAATTTGTGTGACTAAGTGCTGTGTGATTTTCATTTGAATGTGCTAAAATTACACTGGATTGCACAAGACGTAGTGTCTGCATTACTTTTAAAAAAGCACCACTCCAAATCGCATGGTACTGCGGAACCATGCGATCCATTGACACCCGTAGCTGATCCCACAACCAGTGCGTTTTCAATGAGATGAGGGAAATGGGCACAGAACGGGGACATTTCCAGCACCACATTTTGGTGTGAACAAGTCCCTGATACTCCTATGGTAGACCAAAGTAAAAACAGACAAAAAAGACAAACTGAAAAAAGCAGCTATTGCTTCTCTGCTATTTAACCCTATCCACCAAACTGTCACCTTTCGCATTACTGATGCCACACAAGGCACTTGGTTTAGTTAGGTAGACTTGGTTAGGTAGGCCACTTTTATGGTTAGGTAAAACTATTACCCTCTTCAGAATAGATAAGGTTTTAGCAAACCTGAAAAATCGCATAGGAAACATCTATTGTTCGTTTTTTGGTTGAAAAGATATTTTAATTTTTTACTATATTATTTATACTATACTACAATTTTAATCGTATAATTTTCAAAGTTGCAAGACAAATCAGATTTCTATTTTGAGCAAGCTTATGCAACCATGAGTAAAAGATCAAACGTTCAAATTATTGTGATGAAACTATACGGTACCTACTGTCCCATAGGTAATGTAACCTCTCAACTACTTTTTGCCAATATCGTATATAATCGTAAGGAAAAAATAGCCAGTAAAAATATACAGAAAAGTCCATTCACAGGACTCTGAAGCATGTTTAATGCAATACTTGTACAGTACACAAGTGCACTGACATTTCCAAAATTATAAAGAAGTCATTTCAAGTGTGATATCTCGAACACGTATTTGAAACCTCTGATGATTTCTAAGGTTCAAAGCCTGGCATTTAAAGCCACAACACTCTTAGGCTCTATCTTTATAGGATTATGGATGTGAGCAGTATTTCATGCAATTCTGCAAAGTCTGTTAGGCAGTCAAAGTATTAGCCAGGAAGAAAGTACATGATTTCAAGGTTCTTTAGAATAAGCATATGCATAGGCTTGGTGAACTACACAACATTTCATGGAGTAAAAAAATCTTTTTAGCTACCCTTCCATTAAAAGACTTTAAGCTTCACAAATCATAACTTTTACTGCCCTCGTGAAATGTCATCATTCTCTAGTTATCATAATCAATACTAGAGAAGCAAAACAAAAAACTTGTCTAGGTATGGTTGAAACTTACTCGGGATAAATGCCTGGGTTTGAGTCGGATGGGTGAGGGAAAAGAGGTTCATTCCAAATCCTTTGGATATCCATGAAATCCAAACTTCGCATCAATCCCTATTGAAGTCTCTGCTGGGTGAACTGTGATACTGCATTTTGGTCATTTCAAGCCTAATAGGCAAGGCATTGCTTGTCAAAAAAGACATGGGGAGTTGGGCACTGCTGGCCATGTTCTATTTTGCAGAAGCAGGTTTAAAAAAAAAAGTGACCTTAAAGTAAGAGTGAAAGAGTACCTTGTTGATGGAAAGTATGATAATGCTGAGCACGGACGTGGATAAGGGGGTACCGCCAGTCCCCATGTTAGGGGCCCAGGCCAGCAGGGGAGCATAGGCAGCTGGGTGAACCAGATGCAGGCAGGGGGGTGATCGACATGGTGGCGGGGGCAATTACTGGAACCGCTCCCCTGCATGATTCTCTCTGCAGCAAATGAAAGCTGGCTTCTTCTCCTCTTCCTCCTGCTGGCTTTCAGCTGCTGCAGAGAGTGCCAAACAGGAGAACATTTCCAGTAATTGCCCCCCACCACACCCATCACCCTCCCTGTGCACCATACAATTCCTCCTTCTGCCCAGGTCCCCCTGTGTGCCCCCACCCTCGCAGTGCTGTCGGCTTTCCTCCTCTCCTACCCACCGGCAGCTGCAAACACACAATAAGGTCTTTCAGGATGGAGAATGGGGGGAAGAGTCTGGTAAATATGTCACGTTTGCCAGCCCATTCCTTTCCGGAATGAACACAGTGAATGTAGCAATCACTCACTATGTTCATTCATAAGTGAAGCGTAGTAATCTTTGTTTTCTTTGGGGGCCCTGTAAGTTTGGCGGTATGGGGCCCTGTGGTTTCTAACAGCAGCCCTGGTGCTGAGACAGTATTAGTGGAGTTACATATGGGTGTCCATACTGTAAAGTTAACCACTGGAGTTTATTACATTCCATACAGTTTTAATGAGGGGCCCCTTACACAGAAAGAAAGGGCTGCAAAAGCCAGTACAGTGGTAATAATGGGTGAGTTGTGATAAACTAAATTTGACGAAATTTTATTTAAAATTTTTTTTACTGGACGTGTTTAATAGCAAAAGTCCTAAATATTGTTTTTCTTCTCAAAATTGTCGACCTTTTTTTATACATAGTGCAAAAAATAAAAAAACACACAGGTGATCAAATACCACCGAAATAAAGCTCAATTTGTGGGGGAAAAAAAAACAAATTTCATTTGGGTCCAGCATTGCATGACCGCGCAATTGTTAGTTAAAAATAACGCAGCGCTGTAATGCAAAAAATAGCCTGGTCAGGAAGGGGGGTAAATCCTCAGGACAAGTGGTTATCATTGCACCTGCAATGTGATGTTTGTTTTGAACTGTCATGAATGGGTTAAGGTCATGACAGCTCAAAATACAGTGATCTGTGATTGGCTCCAGCTGATCACATGGTACAGGGTGCTGTGATTGGCCCCATGTATCATGTGAGAGCTGTGGGTAAATCACAGCTCACCAGGAAGAGAAGCAGAGCTGTTATGGACCAGATTGATACATAACAGCTTTGTTGTCATTGTGATCATGTGATCGCATAGCAATCACATGACCACCGGGTCCCATTCACTAAGATCTTCATTCAGCTGTGGGACCTGGGGGGGAGGGTTGCACACACGCAGCACCCCCCTGTGTTGGTACAACACCAGTGATGTACATTGTATTTAAATTTTTCACATCATGCACTTACAAGACATATAATGGTTGGTTAAGATTTTAGAAAAATATTGAACACAGATCAATTAAATTCAGGTGTAGCAATGTTTGAGTGCACTTTATCGCTGTGATCACCTTAATGAACATTTGGACGTTACTTTGAAGATCCATTGTGTGCTGGTGATATAGGCTTCGGCTTATGTTGTTACCAGTTCGTAATGTTGTTACCAAGCTGGTAAATCCTCCAATATTTGTCATTATTTACATTTATTGTACATCAGTTGCTTCAATATCAGTCATGTACAGTGTACAGTATGTTCTGTAATCATTTACATTATATTACAGATTCATCAATTTTAATTTTGATGTTAATGAGAGGAAGGAGAGGGCTTTCATATGTAAAGAGTAGTAGTGTTTATAATTATGATCCCCGTGATTTGATATCACAGAGATCACATGGCACAGATCTATTTTGAGTGTGACCTGCTCCATGTGCATACACAAGTAGTGAGCAGAGCTCCAATTTAAAGGGATGTCCAACATACAGTATCCATCCTGTCACTATATTTAAAAGAATGGTGGTAAACAAGTGGTTAATAAATGGCAAATACATTTCAAATTCACCCTAATGTCTTACTTTGAACAGCATACACATGAAGGCTTTTTATAAAATAGCATTAGTCTTGTTCTGATCTTGACCTTCATGGAGACTAAACCCAAGTTTTCATGAGGGAAAAATCCCATTTATCCCTAAGAGAGACCATCTTCACATGGAGAGACAGTTTATCATTGGGACATGGCTTTGTTATTTGCCAAATACCACAGCATGCACTAATATATGGTTAGGCTTCTACAAATAATCAAATAGTGATTGCAAACCTGGCACATAATCCCCAAATTGTTTGCCCTCATACTGAATATCACAACTGCCATGCCAACCCCTGGACAAGCTAGGCAGATGATTAGGGCACTCAAATGTTTCAGAAGTTTTTCATATTTTCAATAAATATACAGTTATTTTTTAGGACTTTATAAAGACCCATGAAATGTGTTTTATTCTTTAAATAGTCATGGGAAATGTAATGGAGGATTGTGTCAAAATTGACAGGAAAATTAGGGCTTTCTTATTGATGACTCAGAATGACATTTTTGTACGTAGAAAAATGCAGTTAATTTCCATGTATTTACATCAGCACAACAAGAGGCTGCAGATACTCAACGTACAAAATGACTGTACAGTATGTCACTATATTAAGGTAACTTCTTAGGTACCAGAGAAATGTACCTGACCTTTCACAGAGGTGCACCAGTACACCAGTGCTAATGTTAAACAAAGTAATCTCTGACAAAGTATCTTGGACATCATGAGACGTATCAGTCCTAATATGTGCTACCATTTAAAATAAATGCATACTAATGTAGCACACCTTAAGTGTACATAGTTAGGTAAATTTAGTTTGGCTCACAAGTAGATAAAGTGAGCATGTCTGTGGGGGTTCAAGCTCAGGTCAGGCTGGAGGGCTCTTCCGGCCAGACCTTTGTTGCTTCCCCCTGGTTATGGAAGTTTCCAGAAACTTGTAGAAGCTAGTGGGTGGAAGTACAGGGGCAGGAGGCCTGACAGGGTGGTAAGATGTGCCCATAAATATTGAAGAGCCTGGTCAGTAGGGTTTGCTGTTGGTGGAGTGTGGAGTTAAGAATCGTGAGGCCTGGAGGGGACCTTGAGGCTTGGGGCTCTGCCTCCAAGCAGGATCTAAAAAAGGAGGAAAGGAGCAATTGGAGCAAAGAACTGAAGATCAGTCTTTGCCAAGCTGCAGGATTTCAAAGGACACTGCGAGTACCTCTACTTACCACCCCCCGAGCCAACACAGGGCAACTGGATGCAATATTTAGCTAGCCTAAAAAGGGACAGTGCCACAACTTACCTTAACCCCTACTTTGCTCTGGGATTCACTCGTAGAAGCCAGTTGTGCTAGCTATTCCTACATAAGAGGACATAGAGCTCCTGCATAGATTTGGGACTTTGCTTCTGTATATTCCTACTAAGGGAACACGGAGCTCCTGCAAACAGTTGTGACGTTTTCCAACTAAGGGAAAAGAGAGCTCCTGCATACAGAAGGGACTTTGCTATATTCCTACTAGGGGATATATAGCTCCTAAAAGCAGATATTTGCTATTGATCCATTAAGAACTGGCAATATTCTGGTGGAAGTACAGTCTAGGATCCATTTTGCTGCAAGTTGTACATAGAGAAGTTGTCCTCTAAGTCATTGTTGAACTCAGTTCGGGCATCCCATAACCCCTTATCCCCATCCAAAGTTTATATTCCATCAATAAAACATAAAAAAAAGCCCAATGACTGGATATTGACTAAGGATGCAGTGGCGTGTCGTCAGCACGTAAGGCTCACCCATGCTTTCATACATTTAACTTTTTGCTGTATCCATGTGGATTATTTTTAACTATTTACAATAAATACTACACTATATTGCCATACCTTTGGCTCCTGCGGTGAGCTTCTCCCTAGGAGGATCCGTTGCTGATTTTGCATAGCCCTAACCCTGGAGACGTCCAGTCCCTATTTATGGCATCTTGAAACCCCCGTAAGGATCAGCATTAACGCTATTATACAAGTAGCATTTTGGTGATTGCACATCCATATAAGATGGTGGATTCCCATGTTGGATAACGAGCATCCCAGCTGGTATTGCCGCACCTTGTAGTTCCACGATCACCGGGCATTGCTGTGACCTGCATGCATAATCACTAATATTGCTAAAAAGCACACAAGTATCACTTGGCACTTCTGTGACCTGTAGTGCCACGGACTATTTATATTCACTATTTATGTTCAGATTTTTAGAGTTTTTTTTTATCATTCTATGATTTTCGTATGAACACTTCTATTCACATAAGCACTCTATGATTGCATTTGCCACTTATGCTTTAGCGCTGCACTTACATTTGAATTAATTACTGTGGGTTTGTTACCTTGCCTTTTGTGTCAGCAGCTACCATATTATCTGCTCTTGCCTTATATCTTGTGTTAAGAAATTCCCAATGTTGGTGGTAAGGGGAGGTAAAATACCTGGTGTCAGTGTTCAGTGGAAGAAAAAAAAAGGCCAGCATCACTGGTCGGTAGGAGGAAAAATGCCTAATATTGGTCGTTAATGGGAAAAAAAATACCCCCACATCAGTGGTCATTGTCTGTGCTTCTCTTACTTTGGCAGTCAGTGCCTCTGTTCCCTTTATATTGCCAGCCAGTGTCTCTGCTCTGTTTACATCTGTCAGTATCTATGCCACATTACATTTGCAGTCAGAGTGCCCCTTCTATGGTCAGTATGTCCCCGTTGTACTCCCTTGCTGCTCAGTGGTGATTAGTGTGCCTCCCCCTTCCTGCTCAGTTACCAGTGTGCCTCCCCTTACATCTCAGCGGAAGTCAGTGTGCCCCCTTTCTACTCACTGGTCAGTGTTCCCTCTTGCTACTTCATAATTGGTGTGCTCCCTTGCTGAATAGTAGCTATTGTGCCTCCCTTGCTGATTAGTGGTGATCAGTGTTCCCTCCTTGTTGGTCAGTGGTAGTCAATGTGCTGCCCTTAGCTGCTCAGTAGTCAGTGTACCCCCTTTGCTGCTCAGTGTGGTCAATGTGCCCCATGTTGTTGCTCATTTTAGTCAGTGTGCCTCTTTGCTTATTAGTATTGTCACTGTGCCCCCAATTTCTGCTCAGTGGTGTACAGTATGCCCTTCCTTTGCTTCATGTGGTCATTGTGCCCCCATTGCTGCTCAGTGTGGACAGTATGCCCATCTTTCTGCTCAGTGTTGGTCAGTGTGGTTATGATTAAGCACAAGATCGTGTGAAATGCGCTAACAGGTCCTGTATTCATGTCCTGGTGTTTTGTGTGTCCTATGGATCAATAAATACACACTATATTCATCTATCCTCTGGTGTGCGGCTGACCCTTCTTCATATTGGTCAGTGTGCTCCCATTGCTACTTACAGGACCAGTCAGGAGAAGCACCTGCTGCAGAATGCAAAGGATCTGTAAGATCAGAATCAGAGGCGGAAAGAGAGGAAGAGGCGGGCTCTCTGCAATGTATATTATATAGGGCACGATTGTTGGAGCCCAACCTCTGTAGCTGTAAGATAAAGGTGCCAGATGGATATCAGGGATGGGAGCAGTAACACTGAGGCAGCTCTTGTTAGAGTGGAAGCAAGGCTCTAATGCAGTAACAAGAAAAAGAGAGGAAGGCGCCTCCAAGTGCAGTATTGACAATTTATTTAGTAAACAATTGATAAATTGCACTTACAAGATAAACAGTTAAAAAGACTCATCATGTGGTAATTAGATCCAGGTGGGACATCCAGTCGTCCAGCAGCAAACTATGTCTATAGGATCAAGATGTAGAGTTCAGGATGTGCCTGTGCATCAAAAATGAAGCTTGGAGAGCAGAGTCAGATATAGGAGGTCATGGGAGCAGTAATGCATTTCGGAGTATGCTCAATAGGCTCCTTCTTCAGACCTGTGCCCCAGTAGAACCCTGACATTTTTATAGTGTGAAGGGAATGGGAGGGAGCCAAGTAGTTCCTGGGTCCTAAAGTCCTACATGTTTTCCTGCATCGTACAGGAATTAATACAAGTATAAAAAAGATATAAAAACAGAAATAGAAATAAAAACACAGGAGAGAATAGCTCTAATGCTTTTGGGTTAAAAAGTATACGAATGTGTATGTATACATAGAATAACATATATCTAAAAAAATGGCATATTCGATAGAAGAGAAATAGAAAATGACAATTAAATTAAATCTAAAAATAAATAGAACAATGGAGGTGAAAATAAATAATAATAATGAATAAATCAATGAAATAATTAAAAAGGTAGATTATTGTACCATAAATAAAAAATTTATAGAAATAAATATAAAAGCAAAATTAAAAACAAAGTTAGAAAAATGCATTTTAATAAAAACACATTTTAATAAATGGGCTTGCTATAATAGTATGTGAATGTTATGTAGCTCCTTATTATCCCTTTGTGATGTACTAAAAGGGATCGCAGTTAAGTGAGAGAGGGATAAGGAAGGGATATACCTAAATTTGTTGGAGGAAAGGACTACTAGTGATAAAGTACAAAACAGCTGTATAAGGATTTTGTGTTGATATTTATAACCACCATTTGGAAGGAAGCGAATGTCTCTATAAAATGGATCTTATCATTTTTGATCCGAGAATTTTACCACACGCCGTGTTTCTATTATTTTCCCAAGGTGCATAAAAATACTACCAATCCTCCTGGCCGACCCATAGTGACCACCATGAACAATGTCTCTCGCGGCTTCTCACAATATGTAGATTTCTTCTTACAACTGTTAGCCCAAAATCTGCAATCATTTATCAGAGATGGTATACACTTATTAGAACTACTGTATACCTATCGATGGGAACCTACATATCTTTGGCTGTCCCTTGATGTCTCCTCTCTCTATACATCTATACCCCACCATGTTGGCATATGGGCCATACAACATTTTTTATCAGAGGATGCTACCATTAACCCCAGACAGGCCACATTTGTTCTCAATGCTACACTATTTTGCCTTACTCATAATTATTTTCAATTTGATAGAGATTTCTACTTGCTGCTACAAGGCACAGAGATGGGAGCTAATTTTCCCCTTCATACGCCAATCTCACTATGGGCCACTGGGAACATCTTTATATCTGGCATAACAACCCATACCTATCCCACATCGAGTATTATGGTCGCTACATTGATGATATCATAATTATTTGGGATGGGAACATTACTGACATTCAGGATTTTGTATCCTACTGTAATATCAATGATATGGGCCTAGCATTTACCCATGTAGTCAACAAAGACCACCTAGCCTTTCTTGATCTTGATATTTATCACAGCAACAATCAGATCCATGCCAGGAACTACACCAAACCCACAGCTGGAAACTCTTTTTTGCACTATAAGAGTTGCCACCACCCACGTTGGCTTAGAAACATTCCTAAAAGCCAGTTTTGTTGATTGCTCCATAACTGCACCCAGCAATCTGACTACATTTCACAAGGTACAATACTTAAAAATACATTTATCGAGAAGGGTTACCCTTTAGATATTGTAGAAGAAGCCTACACACTTTATACCAATGGCCCTACAACATCAGAACATCCTACTGACAATATGCCATCACAGATTGGATTTGTCACTCAGTTCCATAGTCATCATAAGCAAATGGAATATACTATACGTAAACACTGGCCAATCTTGCATCAAGACCCTTACTTCAAATCACTTTTACCACAACAACCCAAGTTTTCATACAGGAAAGCTCCCAACTTAAAAGGGAAAATAGCACCCAGCAAACTTAAAACTAAGAGAAAGAACACAGTTCCTCTCACCCTTTCCCCTATTGTTGGTATGTATCAGTGCAAAAAACCCTTATGTAAGACATGCCAGTTTATTCATCATGGACTGTCAGGGATCCCGAGCCAGATCGCAGGGCACCCTATTTAAATGGAATCTGACAGTGCTTAGTTGCCGTATGGTCTTTCCTGTGTTCCGTGAGTTTACTTTGAAGCTGACCCTGCCTGATCCTGATCTGCTGACTTGTCCTGCTCTGACCCCTGGCTTGCCTGACCATTCTCCTGCCTGCTCCTGCACCTTTGATCCCCTGTTGCCGAACCCGGACCGTGACCCATTTATTCTTCTACCTGCCGTTTGTACCGACCTGCTCCGCTGTTACCGACCCGGCCTGTCTGACCCCGCTTACTCTACCTCCTCACATCAGACTCTCACCTGCTGCGTACCACCGACAGGTGCCTCTACCACAGCTGGCTGCACCCAGGGGTCGCGACCTGGTCTCGGCTTGCTCCAAGTCCATCCCCACCATCAGGGGCTCTGGTGAACAAGCAGGTTGGAACTTAGATTCTGGTCTGTGGAACGCTAGAGGCTACCACTGGCTGGTCCCTAACATGGACAAAAGGAGTTCACTGTCAAAGGGATATCATCTCAGATTAAGGGATTTTACACATGCTCTTCTGAATACGTGGTCTATTGTCTAATTTGTCCTTGTGGTCTGAACTATGTGGGTAGAACCACATGTACCCTTCGTAAACGTTTTGCCGAGCACCGTCGCCTTATAGAGGATGGAAAAGATCAGCATAGCATACCCAGACATTTCCTTGAATGCCACGATAAATCCACTGATGGTCTTAGTGTGTGGATCATTGAAGGAATGCCACGGGACTTCCCTCTGGCAGAGCGTTTTTGCGTCTCTGTCAGAGGGAAACTTTTTGGATCTACACCTTGGATGTGTTATCCCCTGGTGGCCTAAATGAAGAGCTTGAAACAAGCTCAGTTTTATAGAGACATTCGCTTCCTTCCAAATGGTGGTTATAAATATCAACACAATATCATTATACAGCTGTTTGTACTTTATTACTAGTAGACCTTTCCTCCAACAAATTTAGATATATCCGTTCCTTATCCCTCTCTCACTTAACTACGATCCCTTTTAGTACATCACAAAGGGATAATAAGGAGATACATAAAATTCACAAACTATTATAACAAGCCCATTTATTAAAATGTGTTTTCATTAAAATGTGTTTTTCTAACTTTGTTTTTAATTTTGCTTTTATATTTATTTCTATTAATTTTTTATTTATGGTACAATAATCTACCTTTTTCATTATTTCATTGATTTATTCATTATTATTAATAATTATTTTCACCTCCATTGTTCTATTCTATTTATTTTTAGATTTAATTTAATTGTCATTTTCTATTTCCCTTCTATCGAATATGCCATTTTTTTTAGATATATGTTATTATATGTATACATACACACTCATATACTTTTTAACCCAAAAGCATTAGAGCTATTCTCTCGTATGTTTTTATTTCTATTTTTATTTCTGTTTTTATACTTGTATTAATTCCTGTACGATGCAGGAAAACATGTATGTCCTTAGGACCCAGGAACTACTTGCCTCCCTCCCATTCCCTTCACACTATAAAAATATCAGGGTTCTACTGGGGCTCAGGTCTGAAGAAGCCTATTGCGCATACTCCAAAATGCATTACCGTCCCCCTTCACCTCCTACATCTGACTCTGCTCTCCAAGCTTCATTTTGATGCACAGGCACATCCTGGACTCTACTTCCTGATCCTATAGACATAGTTTGCTGCTGGATGTCCCACCTGGATCTAATTACCACACGATGAGTCTTTTTAACTATTTATCTTGTAAGTGCAATTTATCCATTGTTTACTAAATAAATTGTCAATACTGCACTTAGAGGGTTCTCTGCAATCACTGTAATTGGCCATCACAGTGATTTCTTCTGTGCTTTGTGCCTGTGATCTGCAATGTCTAATAGACACTCCAGAGCACATATTTGTGTTGCACATGGTCAAAGTGTCAGGACCTAGGCATATCCAACTCTAGCGACACCCTTGCTGACTACACTTAGTTTGATGCTGTGGATACAGAGGTATTGAAGTAATTAAATAAGTCTCTAAAAAAGTCCCAACTCCTTAAATCAACAAAGGAGATTTGTGAAAGATTTGACAATGATTGTGTGCATTGGAATCACTTCTTCTTTGAGTATACACTTTATGAACTAATTAAGGGAAAAACTATTGGGTCAAATGTTGCCTGACCTATTCTGATGTGTTTATGGACTTATATGAGAGGGTTTATTTTTATACTCATTAAATGTTTCTATGGTATGGCCTAGCTTTTCTATGTATATTGACAATTTTTTTATACTTTGGATAGGCCAAATTTTGACTTTGTATGCACCCCTTCCACCCTCTCCTCCACTGGGGAGAAGTGTGGGTTTAAAAAAAAAAAAATGATTGATCTGATGCTGTAGCTGTCCCTGCTGCCTCTACACTGATAACTGAGCTATCAAAGACCACTGATCACTTAGTTATTGGGTCCATTCTGAGCACAGAGCATTGATGTGCGCTATGCCCTTCTGAGTTCACTGGAGCACCAGGGTAGGAGAGGCTGGCTCAGGTTTTCAGCGGCACGCTGAGAGGATGAGCCACCTGCCAGTCAGGCATCAAGGGGGGATCCTGACATTATTGTTGGGATACTTGCACAGCCAGGACTGGCTCTGTGATGTAAGCAGGAAGTGGTCTTTAGCTTGCTGACAGCTGAATCAGGGTTACAGAAATGCAGAACTTAGTGCACTTCTGTAACACACAAAGGAACTTTGGTCAAACTTTGGTCAAAATGCTCCACTGCCTGTTTTCCTCCCATCCCTAAACATTTACCTGGCTCCTTTTACTGATCCAGCAATGTCCCATCTGTGGTGCCACTGTTCTCTCTTCCTCTTCTCCCTGGAGACTCTGGAAGCAAAAAGGAGCCATAGGCTAAGGAGTGGCTGAGCCATGATGTGTGTGTCTACGGATGCACACAGATTAGCTGGGTAGCACATCCCCATGGGGGCACTCTCAGCAGCCAGCTTACTGAGAGGGCTCTCAGAAAAAGAAGCAGTGGAGAGCACCAGCGGACTCCAGAAGAGGAAGTAAAGGACACTCTGTGCAATACCATTGCACACAGCAGGTAAATTGAAAATATTTTGTTATTTTAATGAATAAAAAGCTTTTACAATCACTTTAACCATCTGTGAAATCTTTTCCAGTATTGGAGACTGGTCATCTGTTACTGCCGTCCAGGCATGTTGATCTTTTTTCTTGCCTCTCATGTCATGACACTGCATCTGATTATTTTTTAACCCTGGGAGGACTCTGCCAATGGACTTTTTGACAGCTAATGGGTAACATCCATGTCACTTGGGAGTGATGTGGGAACCATAAGGTAGAAACCTGGAGCCAGCACTGTAATTTAACTATGCATTCAGATAATTAAATGGGCTTTGAGGTATATTTTTTCACAATAACAAAATGTTATGTTAGCTGA
The DNA here is from genome assembly GCF_062004578.1 of Staurois parvus. NCBI lineage: Eukaryota > Metazoa > Chordata > Amphibia > Anura > Ranidae > Staurois > Staurois parvus. The sequence goes on from NW_028317977.1 coordinate 2,485,241, forward strand.
GAAGGTGTCGGGTAGGATAGTTTTTCAATCAGAAATCAGTTTTAAATAAAAAAAGTATCCAATGCTAATCCCAAGTATTATAGTATTTGAACCGAAGATCTTATTTTATTGATTTTCTAGTTTTTCTATTCAACCTGCAAAGACAACTATACCAAACATATGGGTAGCTAGAAGGCTGAAAACAACTCTAGCAATGTAGACTGTCTGCCAACATCGGGCTGGTATTTGAAGAGAAGCAGGCTGGTGGGATTTGGTAAGTTTTCCTTTGACCCTGGTGAACTAATAAAAGAGTGATGTGTACGCCTTTGTTTTTCTGTAAAAAAAAGGAAAATACAGACTGCATAAATAAAACTTTGCCTGAAAAAAAATCTCCTCAACTTTTTGTTTAACATGAACAGTAAGGAAACACAATATATTTTTTGGGTTCTGCAAGGTTTAATATTTCCAGTGAAAGAATATCTATGTGATTTTTTTCCTATATTGTTTTGGAGGTATTGAACCGAAAACCCAAAATTTAATATACAAGTAATCATTAGATACACCACATCTAATGACCTGTAGCTTACTAGTCATTAGATGTGGTGGCTGCATCAGTTTTATTTTCTTAGGTTTTTTTTTCCTCTGTTTTCACCTGGTGATCTGGCCATTGTGTAAGAGTGACCCCACTCTGGATGAAGGAGCACAGGGGGGCACCTTTGGTCAGCAGCATTATCCATTTGAGGGAAGAGTAGTGTTAAATTGACTAGCAGATTTAAATATACTAACAAATTGAAACCAAACTCCAGCTAATACCGTACTTTGTAAGCAGTTACAGCTAACAGTTTTTTTTCCCTTTGGGAGAAAGGTATTACATACATAAATAAAAGCTGGTCATTTTAAGCACCCCTGCCAGAATCAAGTAGTTTGTCTAATCTTTGTATGATACATTCCGCTAGAGAGCTTGTTCTTTTGAAAAACAGCAGGCTTACTGGCTGAATCACCAGATGAAAATAGAACAACGAAAGTCTTAAAAAAAAAAAATTAATTCAACCATCACATCTTAAAAATAGTAAGATGCAATATAATAATTTTTGCTTTTGGATTTAATACCACTTTAAGGCCCCTTTCACAGTGCCTTGCTATGGTTTTCCCATAGCACAGGTGCAGAGCAGCATGTCTGCGGTTTTCATTTGGGTTACCCGCATTTTCCCATAGACTCCTATTAGATTGGGCATTTTGGTGAGTTTTCTGAAAGTGCACCAAATGTCCTGCATGCTGCATCTTTGGTGCACTTTTCAGAACATGCACCAGAAATTCCTGATCTAATAGTCCATGGGAAAGCACTGGTAACCAACACAAAAACAGTAGGTGCACTGCACCTGTGCTGCAGAGAAAGCACAGCAGGGTAGTGTGAAATGGGCCTTAGTCATTCACATCATTCCATGGCTTTAATGAACTTACTGTACATGCTAATGGCTCTAAGTCCTTACATACATACTCTAGGGCCTGTTGCCCAGACACCAGTTAAAGGCACTGTATACTTTAATATGCTTTCATTGTTTTGACTAAGTATAAGTGAAGTTATATTCCCTGTGCTGTTTGTTTGTCTTACCTTGTAATGATGGGATCACATTTTGTGGCTGCAGTTTTTAATGTCATAGATCAATTCCTTTGTGTCCCTGTATCACTTCGGCTTGCTTGTCCCTATGTGCCAAATGGACAAGTCAATGTCTGGGTCACACAATTTTAAATGCCTACCCATCTGCTCTGTGTTGCATCATAAATGTGGGAGTGCTAATGTAGCAAACAAATCTGCAAGGTGAGCTCTCTGTGTATCTGTGAATGATCTTCCAGCTAGTGACTAACTATTGATCTAGCTACTGTATTACTGTGTAGCTCTCACCTCCACCAGCACTAGACTGAGAGACCCAGGGGGTGTGTAGTTTCTTAAAGTGGAGCTCCACCCAAAAGGGGAAGTTCCATTTTAAGCCCTTGTCTCCCGCTCCCTGTTAAGGTTTGGCACCTTTGGCGAGCGGGGAGGGGGGGGGCGAGTACCTGAATTTGATGGGTACCCACTTCCGCTTCGATTGCCAAGGGCGATTGGAAGCAGAGGTTTATCTCCCCCCTCTCTCCCCATAGACTTCTGGGACACATGACAGGTCCCAGAAGACTATGGGACCAGTCACAAAGTGCAGCTCTTCTCGGTCATGCGCATTGGGCACCTGGATGTGAAGCCGCAAGCTGCACAGCCGGGTGCCCACAATGAAGATGCCGGCGCTGGGGAGAGAAGACAGCTGGTGAAACCAGCCATGGTGAAGACACCACTGGATCGAGGGACAGGTAGGTGTCTGTATTTTAAAAGTCAGCAGCTACAGTTTTTGTAGCTGCTGACTTTTATTTTTTTTTAAAATCAACTGGAACTCTGCATTAACAGGAAGAATCAGCTCTCATATGGTAGACAGAGGTCATGCATTAACCTGTGCAGTATCATTACTAATAACCCATGTTTCTATACAAACAGAAACTTCTGATACAGGAGTAGGTAGATTTACTCTACTGCAGGCTGTGTGTACAGGGCCACAAATGACACCATGACACTAAGTGATCAATGCATATTTTATGTAAGTGAAAAACTCAAGGTGCCTTTAAGCCAATCACCATGTTTTTGGGTTATGAAGGGACAAAATTGGCACCTAGAGGAAATGAATCCTTTGAACAAAAGCTGAAACAGGAGTGATAACTACTTAGCCATTCCTCATGCAATTGCTGCAATGTGATGGAGCAGCAGATATTAACCTCACCGAGACAATATTAGACATTAACAATATGGGAAGCAGAAGCTTTCTCATGCTCTGATCGGTTGGTTTATCAGCTCAGTGAGCCTCAAATTATGGCAACAGAAATTAAAATTTGAATGTTCCAGTTGGCATTCGTCTGATAAAGTTACCTTTTAAATAACTCTGTATGCTCCTGTGTAAATACAGACCAATGTATGTACTGGTCAAAGCATTTCCCTCTCGTATCTACTGCTTGCTTGCTGGCATGTGAGAAAGGTGATGTACAGCACAGAATTATACAGCAAAATAAAATTGTGGATTTTATAATACAGAGATGAAGTTAAAAATGGTTTCCTGACTTAAAGAAAGTTTCAGTGTTTTCATCTATAGCATTAACATTCTCTGACCAACTTTATTTATTGTGTGGTATAACAATTTTTACTAGTTTGTAGCCAGTTTGTCACATTCTAAGCAAGTCCTTCTCATGAAAATAAGCCGTGCAGAACTATTTGCCAATTTTACACCTCTTGATAGCTGAATATTTTATGTGGTACTATATCCTGTGTGATTTGCCAGTGTGGTTGTGATGATGACCTTGTCTTGAAGATGTGTCATATTTAACTTTTATAAAATGTACAGACAGACATTCTGTTATAATACACACCAGAAACCAATACATATCATAGAGACATGAAACCCCTAAGCAACAAAATCTTACAAGATTAGTTATAATATTTAGTGGTGCCCTCAATGTCTGGCAGATGCACGCTGTTTATGTGATAACATTTTTAATTAAAATATTCTAATTAGCCACATGCACTGAGATTAGTAATTAGCTTTAAATAGGAAAGTTGACCATAAGGCAATATTAAGCTCTTCCTGACTGTGCTATAGTCAAAAGGTGCCTAAAGACGTCCTCCCAGAACCATGCCTCCAGCACAATCTGTGATCACAGTAAAGAGCCAGTTGCATCGGCCCTTTACCATGTGATCATCTGTATCCAATCACAGCTGATCACATTGTGGTCTTGATGGTTATCGGCAGTCCTTTCCTCATGCTCTGTCACAGCGTGAGGAGAGGAGAGCCAGTAACTGGCAATTCTGACAGAACATTTACACTGATAACCAGGGCTCTGATCATCAGTGCCCTGATTATCAGTGCAGCCCCATGAGTGCAATCTATCAGTGGCCATCCATGCAGCCTCACCACAAGCACATCAGTAAAGGAGAAAAATTACTTATTTGTAATATTTTATAACAAAAACTAAGAAACGTTTTCTTCCAAAATGTTCAGTCTTTCTTTCATTTGTTCACCAAAAATTAAAAAATCCAAGTGGTGATTAAATACCACCAAAAGAAAGCTCTGTCTCTCAAAAAGTTGGACTCCAGTCAGCATTAAAATTTCAATTTCATATGCCTCCCAACATATTGTAATGGTTAACAGTTTGTTTAGCTTGTAGAGAATCACCTACCCTATTCTCTAACTGTTTGTCCAGTCACCATCTCACCAATGTTATCTAATACAACCCAGGACCAGCAGCTCTGCACTGTACATGAGAACATAAAGGGATTGCCCACATCCTGGAGGTGAAGTAAATTGGAATAGAGTGTTGACTGCTGCAGGAGTGAGGAAAAATGTAAGTAATGTTTTACTGTATGCACCCCTCAGACTAAATGAGGTATTAACCCTTATTATACAGGGGGCTACATAAAACTGAAATGATAACCTGTTGACTTCAGTCCGACACATATGAGGAGTCACAGAGGTGGCCTTGCATATATGATCACTTGTGTTTGTGCTAGAAATGAGTTCCATAGTATGCTCCCAGCTCAGAGACCTAGTTCTGGTCTCATACTAATAATCAGGAGTTGGGAGGACTGGCACCCATTCACATAATCACAGGCTATCACAATGATCATTAGCTACAAACAACAATAATGTACACATATGTGGTATTACCACAACCGTCAGGAGTAGGAGAATTTTGGGGATATTTTTTACTTTTTTACTATTTTGGGCCACTTTTCCTTTGATGGTAAATAAAAAAAAAATCATAAGTTATCCATTACAATTTACCACTAAAAGAAGGCCTAATTTATCCTGAAAAAAACAAGGTATACTGTAATTCACCTGAATACACTAAGTAGTTGCATTTACTGTGTATGTACAGTTTTACTGACACATGCCAAAGTTGCAAAAATGAATTCAAACATTAAGCTTTGTTTTACTTTATGTCATGAAAGGAATATTGCTAACTGGAGTTTAGCTTCAAGGTAGATGTAAACCCTAGCCGAATGACATTTCGTTTGCTAATGTGCTGTGTATCATAAACCGTTGCCATTTGAAAAAAAAAAAATTTTTTTTTTTGTTTTTCATTCTTTGTTGTATCTTAGCTCTGCTGATTAGTGTTGGATGAATTTCATTGGGTTTGCAAATTGCTTCCAAAAAAATCAGCAATTTGCAAACTTTAATGCAAACCTCGTTGAAGGCAGCGGGAGAAAAATCTTGAAACTTAATTATCTCCATTTATAAAGGCTAATAGGTAAGTGACTGCCAAACAAAGGCTAGGGTGTTGGACACCCCCTCTAAGGACAATACAAAAAAACTTTAAAAAAAATACTGTTCAGTAAAGGAGCAGCTCTTTAAAAAGGTTTAAAGGATAAGTTCACTTGTCACAATTTTAAAAAAAGGTGGCCGTGTGGGGCTCTACCTGCCCGCCTGTGTAATTCATTCACAGAATTCTGTGAATGGGAAACAACAACTTTGCGGATGTCGGGTTGTAGTTCTCAATGAACTACCATGATGCTTTTGAACACTCGGGTAGTCCATTGATTCTTCCTGTCAGTGTGAAACTGCCCCGACTGATCGTGGGTAATGCTTTCCAGGCTCCAACAAAAAAAATTGTAAATGCACCTTTTTTACCAGCAAAAAGTGTACATTTATTTATGTGAACATATTATTTAAAGTGAAAAAAGTTAGAAATCCTTTAAATAACATGCTTGGGAGATGCCCTAAACCTGTAGGACCTGCTAAAGCAAACGTATCTTAAAAAATTGCCACTAAAGGACATTTCCCTGCTAGCTTGTTTGTTTCTAGTAAAAAGTATCATTGAAACCCCTTCTTCTCCACACCCACACCAAACAAAGGGGAAGGGTAGTGGGGCACTGCCTTGAGAGATACTATGTGCCGTTGAAACAAAAACATTACAAAATATGGTTCAGAAGGAAGCAGCTCTTTTTATAAGGTTTTGGTGAAACATTAAAAATACTAAATACTTTCAGATAACATGATTTGGAGCTGCTTTAAATCTGCCTGTAAAATGGCATGCCTGTAGGATATACTACATAAAAAGCAACATTTTAGAAAAAAAAATATTGCCGCTAAATTACATTTCCCTTGATGAAGTTTTGGTTTGAATTTTAAGGAGAAGCCCACAAAAACAGCATGGGGTCCCTTCAAAATCAATACTAGACATCAAGCATGCAAGTGTGTGCTCGCCCTGAACTATAACGGGCTACATGCTCTCAGTATGGGTAAGGTATTGTGTTGATGGGGACACAGGTCTATTCCCCACATCCCTGGTCCGGCGGATGGTTGGGTCTGTGAGGGAGACTTATCAGAATCTAGAAGCCCTCTTTATGATTGGGGGCCCCCAGATATTTGGCTTCTTTCTACATGAATGAGTAAGGGATACATTGTTATTCAATCACACAAAAAGAAAAATTGCAAAGAAAATATATACACGCATATCACAATAAGGTCCATTATTAGCTCCCCTCCAAAGAAAGTCCCATGGTGTAAATTCCATTTCAATCCCTTACAGTCTCTACAGAGTGCCACAGGAAAACAACTGAGAACAGGAACAGTGTGTGGTCACCTGTTAGCTTGCTGTCTATACAGACATAGATATGCAACAACCATTCTCATACTGTATATTATACTGTGATTAGTATTTCTGCTGCTAGGTGATAGTGTTTAATGCTTGTTTAATGATTATGATGTAATTTCCTGTCTCTTGTTTTTCAGTTAAAGCAAGGAGGGCTCAACGTTTTAACAGGTTATGGGCCGAGTTAAAGCTAATGTACTAAATACTGCTGAAGATACAAATGTAGCAAAACAATGCCTGTGAAAGAATAAGGTCAGAAAGCATATGTACAGTAATGTTTACTAACAGTTTTCATCAAAGTTTTCAGCTGCTAATCTGACAAGACAGAACTACCAATTCTAGGTAGTGATGAGCTGAACACAAATGCGTTTGTTTCAAGCATATAGTTTGGTGAACATGAGTAAATTTCAGGTGTTGTATCCTAACTCCAATGAAGTCAGGAACCAAATATTAAAATCCGCCCTGAACATTTTCTAGGCTAATAGGCAAGAGGGTTGGCACTGCCTTGGGTGACATGTATCAAAGCAAAAAAAACTTCCACAAGCAGCAATTTCAGTAACACTTAAAGTGAAACATTAAAGCAAAACTGCATTAACCACTTGCCCTCTATAGGATTTACCCCCCTTCCTGACCAGGCCATGTTTTGGGTTATGGCGCTGCGTTACTTTAACGGACAATTGCGCAGTCATGCAACACTGCACCCAAATAAAATTTCCGTACTTTTTTCCCACTAATTGAGCTTTCTTTCAGTGGTATTTGAACATCTGTGCGTATTTTATTTTTTGCGCTATAAATAAGAAAGGCTGACAATTTTGAGAAAAAAACTGTAAATGTATTGTGCTACGTCTTTGCTTAAAAAAAAATCCTGATACATGTAAATTAATTGGTTTACATGAAAGGTATATCATTTACATATGGCAGTATATATACTGGGATTTTTTTTTTTGTTTACTGGTAATGGCAGCAATCAGCAACTTATAGCGGGACTGCGGCGGGCATTCTGACACTGGGGGGAACTGACTTTGTGCCACTTACATTCCCAGTGACACCAATACAGTGATCAGTGCAAACAAAAAACACTGACACTGTACTGCTGGCACTGGGCAGGAAGGGGTTAACATGAGGGGCGATCAAAAGGTTAACTGTGTGCTGGGTGTGTTTTACTTGAGGGCTGTGTCTGTGTGCTTCACTGTAAGCACACTGCTTTGGATGGCTGTGCTGTGCACAGCCATCCAAAGCAGTGTGCACAAACTGACAGGGAGGAGAACTGTTTTGTTTACAAACAGTTCTCCTACCCATCGGAGATCCTCGGCAATCACCGGGAGAGTTATCAGTAAAGCAAATGTAGGGTGTATATATAAATGGTTTTGCGCACCCGTGCCACCTTGTAGCAGTATTTTTGCTATAGGGCCGTTGGGAAGTGGTTAAATAACATTTTTAAACGATGCCCTCACCCTGCTTGCAAAGTGGCACATCTGTATGATGTATACAGCCTACAACAGCAAAGGACATTCAGAAAAAAGTGAGTGTAAATTGATAGCAAAATGGCAGTTCTAAGCCAGTTTGTTCAGTTTATAAGCAAATAGCCAGGGATTTGCTGAAACTATACCAGAGCCTTATCCCAGATGAGGGTCTGTTATAAATGTTAATGGGGAAGACCCACACAAAAAAACAGGGTGCGGGTTCCCCATGTATCATACCAGGCCCTGGTATCAATTTTAAGAGGAACCTGATGCAAAAAAAATAAAAAAAAAGTAAAACAGCAAAGATGAAGTTTCAGATAAACCTGAACAATATCTTGCCCAAGTAAGCAACAAATTTGAAAAAATGCCTAAAATACTCCTAACCTATAGTGGCACAGAGTACACAAGTGGCAAAACATAAGCTATTACGAGGAAGCACAGATTATGTTCCAGAACAATACTGCACCACACAATCTTGAACAAAATGGTATTTCAGAATAACTGGACTGTACTTTATGGAAGTGTCAAAAGCATACTTTTTTATGCAAAAAAATTACATACTGGGGAGAGACTATTATATCACCCTCATATCTACAAACATGTTTTTTTTAACAACCAGGATTGCTCTTTTATTGAAAAAATAAGTGGTACAAAAAAGGTAGCAGGTACATAAGGTATAAAGGTACATAGTGAACACAAGTTAGCAATATACAGCAAACCCGTAGAACAATATATATATATATATATATATATATATATATATATATATATATATATATATATACACACACAAAAACAGAAAGGACAGGGAGGCGGAGAGGAAACCTCCCAAGCAAAGCATGTGAATCCCCAAAAAAGTACAGTCCCTTCCCAATTCAGAAGGAACACTCAGCATTCCACCCACGGCTGCCACATGTTTTAATATTTTCTAGGACAGTTCCAAAAATGTATGTCAATTTGTACATTGATCATAGATTCCCAAGAGGATAATGTGGGAGGAGGGGATGAGGGGGTCCATCTAAAGAGTATTTTCTTCTTGGCATAATACAACAAATATGAAATTAACAAATTAGTGTAGCTAGGTCTTAGCTCATCACCCTGTATACCCAAAAGTGTTAATTCAGGAGAGCACGGGAGGGACAGTTGCTGATGAGTATTTACAAGGTCAAAGACCTCCATCCTGAACTGTGTCCCTAGGACATGACTAAAACATATGAAAATATATACCCATTGCCATGCCAGTTAGAGGATCTCTGTGAGCATGTATTACACTCTGTGTAGAAGCTTTGTTTGGATTAATTTATCTCTAGAAGATATGATGAACCTGGAGCTATTCTCAATGCTTTCTTCCCAAGACTCCCTATCCAGGCCTGGAGTATCTGCCTGCCACTGCTCCCACAGTCTATCAGTCATAGGAGACTCCTCGCTAAGTGGTGCTAAATAAAGCATGGACAATGGTTTATCCAAGGACTCCTGTGCGAGAAGATCCTCAATTGAATCACTGCCTAAAATAGGAAGGTTGGGAAACTGGGAGAAAGCTGCATGTTATAACTGGTAATAGTGGAAATACATCCATCTGGATAAACCGAATCGAGAGGACAGCTCCCTAAAAGTTAGCAGTGTACCCATTGGCATAAGTCAGCAGACAAGGGAGTAGTCAGGTCTATATGGGTCAGGAACAAGCAAGGCAATCGGGAAGTATAATGGATAGCTGTGATAAATCACTAGCCATTACAAAAGCTGGAGTTTAAATACCCTTTGGGTCAGACGACATGACCAGAGTTGTTTCAGGGAAATTTGGATGTCCTAGCAGGGATTCTATAAGTCCCATTGGAACTCCTGGATGGAAATTCTTCAAGTACCATTGCAAGTCCTAGAAGAGATTCTAATAGTAGACGTTCTGGAAGTCCTGGCAGAGATTATGCGAGTACCTTTGGAAATCCTGGCAGAGATTGTTAGAGCAAAAGGTTCCAGAAATTATTCTACAAGTACTGTAATATTAACAATGAGCAAAAGTGTAATTAATAATGAAACTCACAATAATGTAAGATACAATATCATAAATGATGCAACTCCAGTGAATATAACAAAAACGTACAAAAAATAAATAAATGTTCATATGTTGAATATATATTCAAATAAAAGGATCTTCCACCATCCAGCAGATCCTTGTGTTGTAATGAAAGTGTCACCACCTTAATCAAATGCACACTGACCAAACTGCGTATGCACTTCCACTTCGGAACCACTCCTCTTATGCAACACTAAAAGGCAACTCCTAGTGGAACAAATAGAGTATGCAAGCTGCTGACATCAGCATTGAGACTCTGCCCTAACTAGTTTCATCCAAACAGACATTCTCAAGGTGTCCTCTAATCAAATCAACCATCTGCTGCATGGTAGAAGATCTTTTTTATTGGGATATACATGGACTTTGATCTAAGAGAGACTTTGTATTTGGCACATTGAACACAGTGTATTCATTTATTTTTTGCATGTTTTTGTTATATTCGCTGGTGCTGCATCATTTCACAATATTTTAAGTTTTTAGATTTAGGTATATCGAACTTTGTTTGCCAGCTACCACAGTGTTATCACAGTGCAAGTTCATTACAATATGTTTATTACTACCACACAATAATGTAAACCTCATTAAGGGACCCAGTCAGGACCGTCTGAACAAAAACCTGAGCAAGAAACCCCATCAGTACTGCAGAAAAAGCAACAGAATGTCAAAAAAAATTAAATTGGCATCAGTAACTTATCCTCTAGAAATACAGAATCTCAAATTGCCTGCTACCCTGGTCAGAAAATCTGCAGATTCCAATAAGCGCATCCCAGCTTGGCATTTGTCATGTATGGTTCAAAAAGTGCCACAGTCTGAGCTAAGTTAATGGGAAAAATGCAAAAATTACCTGTTTACGGGAAGCAAAGGTGGATTAAAGCTGCAGGTGAACAGTTGACATATCTCAATTAACTCCAAGCTAGAATGCAAAGGCGTGAGCAAAATGATGAAAGCAGCGAATGCAGAGTTGGAAGGAGAAGATCTTCTACCTTACAATGGATGGTAAATACAATCAGCTGGGTTACTTTTATGCTTTGTAGTTGCTACATGTCATAGATATAAGAGCTGCCATGTCACTTATCTGCAGATGAGTAAGTGAAGCACTACCAAAGAAAAAGTTTGAAGAACTTTAAAAGAAGATGGTGTTTATATGAAAAGTAGTTGTTTAGTGGAGGTCTTAGCAACATAGCACCCACTTATAGTCTCTATTTAGAGTGGCACAGGATGACAGCAGAAGAGAGCAATTGTGAGACAAACAGTGCTTGACAACCTGTTACCATGCTGTATATATAGACATAAGTTCAATGACCATTCCCATATATTAAACTGCTATTAGTAGTTCTGCCACTAGCTGATAGTGTTTAATGGTTGTTTAATGAAATGATCTTTTTAGCGGAACTTCATTGTTGTCATATAATTTCCTGTCTCTATGTTCCTGTTGTTTTTTATAATTAAAGCAGGAATGGCTCAGCTATGTTTACAACATTTTAATTGGTAATAGTGATATCTGCAGCAGCTTTCCAACACGTCCCCAAGACAAGTGGTGTCATAACAAGGATCTTCATAGCTAGATCAACTGGTGTTATTTTAATGAAAGCTGAAGACTTAAAGAGTTTGAGAATTTATTTTGAAAATAGATTAACATAAACATTATATGAGATTTTGGTACTGGGTTTAATTCTATGTTATAGAAACTGATGTGACTAAATGGGTGTGGCTTAACAGGAAAGGCTAAATAATAATCTGCATATTAAATTTTCAGTAACAGGAGACCCTGTTAGGCAAGACATTTGGCTGAGATTTACTTAGAGAGAATAAATCTCAGCCACATATCCTGTCTACGCTGCTAAATTCAGGCCAGAAGCGACTATTATTTTTTGCCAGTGAGAAGCTGTGTTCCAGGTTTGTTGGAGAACAGTTGGAGGATGTCCCCACCAATGCTGATCTTGTATCCAGGTTTCTGACTCAAAGATGAATACTGTATCATGATCATCCTCAGGAGCCCCTGGAACTGGCTTTGCTGTAACATTCATTTGGAGCGTACTACATTATTGGAGGCTGCTATTTTTTATTTACATGTGTTTTTAGCAATTCTAAGCTTTAAAGGAGCAAAGTATCAGTACCCCCAATGATGTGCGAATTTACATTAAGTGTTTTATGCCAATCATGTAAATGAGTGGCATTGTGATGAGGTGAGTTTCTGCCAAGAGGGAGAGGTGTCTTATAGTCAGATGTGGTGATCACAGGATTGATTTCAGAGGACAATTGAATATTTTTGCACTTTATTTGGACTTTGTTTTGGACTTTTTTTAAGTTTCACGTATGGTGATTTACATTTTTATAAAACAAGGTGCTGCTTGAAAAATTGGGATGAGTAGGGGATAGCACTTGGAAGGCAGCTGCAGTGACACTTTGAGTTTATGTTAGTTATTCACTTTGTTGATCTTTCCTCCTAAGCATGTAGTAACTTGAGGTTATTAAATGATAAGAGCAGACAGGTTTTAAATGGAAAAGAACAAAAAATGAGGTAGGTCAAACATTTGAGACACACCCTAACCCTTTTACTGCCACCAATGGCAGTACCAGTCAGTGGCAGGGGGGGGGGGGGGGGAGGGAGTTACACATACTTCTGGCTGTCAGCCAGAAGTATGTGTATGTTTTGCAATCCAACTGTTGGCTTTCTGATTAAAGCAATAGGGTGGCTATACAGCTCGATCGATTTCACTGACCCTTGAAACAAGACTTCCCCCTTTGCAATCCCCTGCTATGATTTTTGGACTCCACTGTCCTACCTGCCCATATGGGGGGTGTCACCAGGTGGAGGGGAGAGAGACAAGCAAATGACCATACCCCTGATCTCCCACAGCTGCAAAGAACCCGGCAGCGAAGTGTGTTCCAATTTCAGATGTAACTTTCCCTGTCACTTTGGAGAGGAAGGAAGCTAATGCTCTGTGCTTCAGTAGAGAGCATGTGAGATATCAGGGATCTAATAGACCCGTGATGTCTCATTAAAGAGTACATGTCACAAAGACATTATGTCACATAGGGGACTTTGTGATATGAGCTCTGCGTTTGAAAGGAGGGACATAACCAAGGCACGAATAAGTTATTTTGTGGTGTCGTTAGTCAAGAAGGGGTAAATTCTGCAAATGTTGTAGAGGTTGAGGCGGCAAGATTTAGCCAGTGATTGGATGTGAGGCCCGAAGAAGAGATCAGAGTCTAGGATAACACCTAGCACCCTTGCATGTGGGAAGGGACCAATGGTTGTGCTGTTGATCTTAATGGTAAAGTCATAAATGGGGGCTCGGGGAGAAGGAAATATTACAAGCTTGGTTTTAGCAAGATTGAGTTGAGGAATTGGTTTGACATCCATACTGATATGGCACTCAGTATATTCGTGATACCTGAGGAGATAGATCTGGATGTCATCAAATTTTTATTGAGCAGGTTTTCTGCAAATATAGAAACAATGTGTACAATGAGAAAAGAATTACATCAGGACTTGGTCAGAGAGGTAACAGCATATAACATTACCATGGTATACAATTAACACTGCAGTGGTCACATAGATTGAATAGGATTGCACGGTAATTACTTGCTATATCAGTTTACCCAGGGTTGTCATAGTTTTCCAAACTGAGGTGATGGTAGCCATATTAGTGCACTTGTACTAGAAACAATTGAGTACTGTCCATGCAACTTTTTTTTATTTGCACTAACATAGAATTTTCATGACAAGGGGTATGCCCCCTTCTTCAATGTCCAAGCAGTACTACTTCACAAAGTTTTAGCAGAATGTTGGTGAAACAGGACAGAAGATGCATACAAAAATGTATTTGCACAGACATACCATTAAGGAACATAAAGAAGATGAGTCCTGCACAGGGGATGGACTGACCATTTAGGCACTCGGGCACCGCCCGAGGGCCCGGGGCCAGTAGGGGGCCCCATGAGATGCCCCTGGTACCTTTCATATGCTTTTTTTGGGTGTAGTTTGAGTGTGGGAGAGGACACAGGAGCCCCATGATTTCCTATTGCCCGGGGGCCCCATGAGTTGTCAGTCCGCCCCTGGTCCTGCACACTTGTGGGACATCATTTCTCACAATGGGACCACATTATGGAAGACCTCAATATCTTAGTTCTTAAAAGGGAATTTCAAAAACTGTTAAGGAAAGGAAAACTTTTGAACTAGGAATGATACAAAAGATAACAACTTTAATTTAGACATGGGCTTTCTCACTCATTATCCAACAAATTTTACACTCCCCTCCCTGTGACTGTCACCCCGCCCCCCCCCCCCCCCAGTCTGTGCTTTTGCTCTGTATTATCTCACTACCTATCCTAGTTTCATTACCGTTGCTGTGTATATTTATTTGTGTGGGGTTTTTTTCATTTTTTTCCCCTTCAGAGATTGGCTGTTTTTAATATTCTGCTAAAACTTTGTGAAGTAGTACTGCTTGGACCTTGAAGAAGGGGACATACCCCAAAAGCTTGTCCTGAAAATTGTATGTTAGTGCAAATAAAAAAAGTATCAGGGACAGTACTCATTTGTTTCTGTCAAAACTGGCATAATAGGCTAATCTAGAAGAAAGTGACTTTTCATATACGCAGATAGTCTTGAGTAACTACTTATACAAAAATAATGCAAAGGTAGAAAATTCTATAACTGGAAAAGAGGCAGCTCTAAGGCAAGTCTTTTCACAACTGTTACAGAGGTAACTTTACAATGGGAAGGCACATTAGTGGTAAAGAAACACAATCGCATATAGGGCAATGGAAAATTCTATTTAAAATAATTTCTCAGCCAACTTGAGAGCAGTAGGGCTGCTTCACAAATAGTTTTTTAGTAGTGTATTGCCTACCTGGACATAGTGGGGTGGATTTACTAAACTACAGAAGTCAGAATCTGGTGTAGCTGTGCATGGTAGCCTATCAGCTTCTAACTTCAGTTTGTTCAATTACGCTTTGGCAATAAAACCTGAACGTTGATTGAGTTCTATGCAAAACTGCACCAGATTTTGCACTCTTCAGTTTTAGTAAATAAACCCCAGTGGTTAACATAGAGTTACAAGTCTGTCATTCAGCCTGGCTAACTTCATGAAGGGTTCATGCCTCCACTGCTCCTGCCTCATGTTTTGAAAATCATAACAGAATTGCTTTAGCATAATATATCAATTTAAATTGAATACAGTTATAAGTGTATATACTAAGAGTTTATATCTTCACACTCATGCAGTATGCATGAGTGCACTGAACGATGACTGACAATATCCAAATCCAAAACATATTTCATTATTGATTACCTAATCATTAATAAAATTTTCTAAAATCCTAGCAAAATGTGTGGTAGTCTTGGCATGTGACCCAAAGTGTTATACTTTAACCACTTGCCCTCCTGAGGATTTACCCCCCATCCTGACCAGGCTATTTTTTGCGTTGAGGCTGCGTTACCTTAACTGATGATTTTGCGATCGTGCAATGCTGCACCCAAACGAAATTTTATATCCTTTTTTCCCATGCATTGAGCTTTCTGTGGTGTTTGATCACCTGTGCGGTTTTTATTTTTTGAGCTATAAAATATATATATATTTTTGACGTTTTGCTATTAAACATGTCCAGTAAATACATTTAAAAGATCAAATTTCGTCATCAATTTAGGCCAAAATGTATTCTGCTACACGTTTTTGCTAAAAAAAAAAATCCCAATACGTGTAAATTAATTGGTTTGCGTGAAAGTTATAACGTTTACAAATGGCGGTATAGATACTGGAATTTTGTTTTGTTTTTTACTAGTAATGGTGGCGATCAGCAACTTATAGCGGGACTGCGGCGGACATTCTGACACTGGGGGGGAACTGACTTGGTGTCACTGACCAGCAGGTAATCACCAGCTGGGTAAAGAGCAGACAGGTGGCACAAACACCTAGTGCATTATCCAAGATTTATTAAATGGTGTAAAAGAGGAAAACATACTCACAGACATAACATGTATAAAAAGCTTTGCATAATGGAGATGGCCGCAACAACAGGCAAGGTGTTCTGACTGTCAGTGTGGTCAGGTGGTTGACGCGTTTCGGGGACGAGTACCTTTGCCTCAGAGCTACTGACCAGCCTACATGAAGGTCATGCTATAAATAGCCATGGCTAGATGCCTTTGGAGCAATGCTCCACCTCCTCTGCTCGTTAGAGGGGGAGGAGTTAGAGGGGGTTATTTGTAGTGATACCGTAGGTCAAATACATAAATAAATACGTACATCAATTGCAAAGATCAAACAAGTAGGACATGTAAAGATCATAAAACGTAATAAATTATGTACCTGTAACTTAGAATGTTGTGTATGGCTACAGTGTATATACTGTAAAAGCATTTTCATGTATAGTGGTAAAAGTTTTTATAAAAAATTATTATTGGAAGTGATAAAAATTATTATTGTAGTAGATGCAAAAATAAAAAGAAAGATGGATAAAAACAAAAAAAAAAAGAACATTAAAATAATAAGAACAACAATACAAGTGTCTGTGAGTTAGTGCATAACAATAGGTGGCAGTAAAATGAGAGGATGAAATGAATGCGCAAAGATTAATACCTCTAGGACAGGTTCAGATATGAGATGCGAGTGTGGAAGTCTGTTGGCTGAAAAAATGGCCTCCCTTTGGCAATTTATTTCCTGTTGTGCTGGAGAGTACACACAGTTCTCCAATCACCAGCTGGGACCCGGTGATTGACAACCGTGGTCGCGAATGGCGGAGCCCCCTACCTGGAAATGCAAAATCACATATATATATATATATATATATATATATATATATATATATATATACACACACATATATATATATATATACATACATACCTGATTTTGCGCACCCCTGTCGCCCTGTAGCAGTATATCTGCTATAGGGCGGTGGGAAAGCGGTTAAATCAGTATTAAGCCCAAATCCAAAAATGTTAACTTTTGTTTACCAATTGTTAGATGTGGTGGCTGAATTAGTTTTCCTTTTTTACACTTTCGTTCTGTTTTCACCTAGTGATCTGACCAGTAACATACCTCCTATATTAGTGTGCCCCCACTCTGGATGATGGAACACAGGGGTACAGTAGACAATTGCATTGTTAATTTACTGATAGGGGAATTTTAAATGGACTAGAGATTCAGAAACACTAACAAATTGAAGTCAAACTCCAGCTTACACTGCAGTTACACAAGCAGTTCCAGCAAACATTTGTTTTTCCTTTTTGGATAACGTTTTTCTTTGGATAAATAAAAGGATATCATTGTAATCACCCCTATCAGGGGTTAATGGTATTTGTCTCAACACTCTTAACTGCTACATTTACAGCATAACATGTTAAAAAAAAATGAAAGCGAAGGCAGCCATCACATCCAAGAATTGGTAAACTGCAATATTTTGGGTTTAATACCACTTTAAGAAAAGATTTCACAATTCCAGTAATCCTGTACCTACTCATCACATACTACCTCACTGTGAATATCCCACAAAACTTCTCTTCTTAATTGTTTTTTAAGTATATAAAGAACTTTCATTAAATTTGAATACCATTGCAGATATCCTCATCTTCTCAGCAGAGGAAAAAAAAGCTTTGAAAATGGCTTTGTGCATTAGCAAATAAGTAATCATGGCATAAGAAGCTTCAAGCTAACAAACAATTCATTTGTAATGCATCAATATTTTGTTCTCAGTATTAACATACATATTATGCGTATTTTTAAAACCCAGGCTTTCCAGCTAAACTGACTGCTTAAATTATAAACAAAGATATTCCTAAAAGCCGTCAGCTCATAATTATATATTGAAAATCAGCACACAAGCAAAGCAATCTGCCTTTTTAATTTTTGCTCTACCTCTAATTTCCTACTTGTATCAACAGTTTGCACTTTTCTATATCATTATATTCAATTGTGTTTGTAATAGCACTTAAAGTTTGGGTTTTCTCAACCTATTGTTAAAGTGACACTAAACAATATACTTTTTTTCCAAAAACATCCATACATATCCAGTATTTAATGTCCCTCTAATCCATTTTTCACTAAATTATTTCTTACTGTGTTTTTCTTTCTCCTTGTAGCATCCTCCAAGGGCTACTGAATCTCTCCTTTTGTTTGAAAGGAGCAGTGCGTGTTAGTTGAGGTTACATGTACAGCTCTATGCACATTAAAAATTTAATTGTCCATAATCCATAGTCTTTAGTCATTCTCAGAAGCAACTAAGAGAGGGTGGCTACATTCCTACATACAGTGGGACCATGGAGAATGAACATCGCCATCCTGTAACAGGAAGTCAGATCATGGAAGCAAAAAAAATGAATTTGGGAGCCATGGAAGAGGATGTGAACAATAGAAGGGATATTTTCAAGGTAAGAATACGTAGACACAAAGGAGTTGATTTACTAAACACAAAACAACTGGGCAATTTGCAAGTACAGTTTCTCCAGAGTTTAGGAAATAATGCAAAGCTTCACTTTACAATGAAT
The DNA here is from genome assembly GCF_062004578.1 of Staurois parvus. Classification (NCBI taxonomy): domain Eukaryota; kingdom Metazoa; phylum Chordata; class Amphibia; order Anura; family Ranidae; genus Staurois; species Staurois parvus. Next base: position 2,503,905 of record NW_028317977.1, read on the forward strand.
AACCAATCACATGCAAGGGAAATTAAAAAACAGCAATTTTTTTAAAACTGCTCTGGCGTTACTGCATTTGCAAATTGCGTAGTCTATTCACCTTTTGTAAATTAACCCCAGAGTGTCACTTTAAATTTACAATAGTTTGTTCAAATCTGTGATATTTATTGCTAATATATTATCTACATTTAGCCAAAGCTAAAATTTAGGTACAAATTTTAGTTCATCTTGGACCAATGCAAGTATGGATATCTCATACCTGAGTGATCCCTGTGGAAGCTGCAAATCAATATAGTAGTTGCTGCTACTACTGTGGCAGCGGCAGTCTTCTGGTTCCTGTGCTAAGCAGCTGCCCTTCTGCATTGTACCCACAGTGAGTTTCTCACTTGGCACTGACATCTTTTACAGAACACCTATTTTTTAAATGAATACAAGGCATTCTTCAGCTGGGCAAAGTGGAGATCATAACATCACCACTGTGCCTCTCCACCTCTTCCAACCAGGGAATATGTTGTATTTATAGAAAAAAACAAGGGATCAGTAAATGGTGGTGGTGCTCAGTCGGCAGCTCATTATGGTTACTATGCAAAAGGGTAGCCACTTAGCATTGGACTGGGAAGACTAATGCTATCACTATATCAACAGCAACTACTACAATTATTTGCAGCTCCAAAGGGATCACTCTGGGAAGAGGGATGCTTTCTAACATTGGTTCAAGCTGGAAAAATTTAACTATGCAATAAAATACATATCTTAACTTTAAATATTTTAAGATCCTAAATAATTTAGCGGGGAGCAGCATAATTCAAAATTATAGTGACTACTCATATGAGACAGGGTTTATAATTCATAAGGTTTTAGCAGGCATCACTAAATGGCAGACTGCGGTCTAGACCCAGACCAAGTCACTGTCCCATCTGGACCAACAGTTTCACCATTTATGAGGGTTTCTTCTCCCTGGCCTTTGCAGCTGTCATTCTCAAGGCAACGAGGAGAGCGAGAAGTGCAATGCATGGAGATCGGGCACTGCTGCAATGGATGGAGGGCAGGAGCGGGAGCTGCATGGGTTAACTTTCCAGATTACCTAGCATGTTATTGGTTACTAGGATGTCAAGTGGGCCTAGAAATCAATCACCAGCTTGCAAATATGAAAAGTTATCCCCAGCAGAATCAGCTTCTGCCCTCCATTCAGCGCTGCTTTGTCTCCCATTCTAAGTAAGGTAAGAGAACATAGTTGTGAAGGTGGGAGGAACAGAGGAGCAAGTGCTGTAGGGGGATGGTGATGTAAAGGGGGGCAAATGCTGTGGGGGGGTGATGTGAAATGGGGCAGTGATGTGAGAGGATGATGTAAAGGGGGTCTGTGTGTGGGGGTTGATGTAAAGGGGGGCAGTGCTGTTGGGGGCTGTAAAGGGGGTAGAACTGTGGGGGTGATGTAAAGTGGGGCAGTTCTGTGGGAAGCGGGGATGATGTGAAGGTGGCAGTGGACACTAATGTGAAGGGAAAACTGATGTGAAGTGGGGGACTGAGGACACTGATTTAACCACTTCCCACCTGGCCTATAGTAAAATTGCAGCCGGGCGGGGCTCTCATCAATCCGGTAGGGCGTCATATGACATCCTTCCCAGATTGTGCCTTGTGCGTGCTCACAGGGCCACATTGTGGCCAGATCTGTATACAGCCCCCATTGCCAGTATCATGTGACCTGCTGTGACCAATCACAGCAGGTTACATGACTATAATAGAGATCCAAGTATCTACAGTTGAGGAGCTTAGACTGCATTGGCAGGTGTATAATAAAAAGAGAGGTGTCAAAACAAGAGATCAAATAGATTTATGAATTAAAGACCAAATGTAGAATTTGATTTAAAATTGCTTTATTAATAATAATCAAAATATTTATTTGATCCACTCATTCTGATTCCTCTGTGCTAAGGGTTATTAGCGGAAATATGTAGATATTTTTATATTTATATTATTATTATTATTTTGTTGGTTTTTTAGTGGTGATTATTCCAAAGATGGCCATGCATTATGCAATCTGATTGTGCAGTCTCCTTTGTATCTGCTAACAGCTATGTAGTATGAAGGCTTGTGATTGGATGCAGGTTGATTGGATTGTATTGGTTTGTCCTCATATTGCATGGTTTTGGTGATGTAAATTAGATTTACAGGCATTGTACAATCCCATGGTAGTGTGTATGGCCACATATAGTATGCTTTTGAAATAGTATGTGACATTTTAACTTTGTTCACAGTGATACAAAGGGAGGTGTAAAAAGGGTTAAAGAGAAAGGTTCAGATTGCAGAGATGAGCAGTAGTAAGGACAGTAGTATTACTGGGGAGTATTAGGGGAGTATTAAGAGGTCATTGTGAATGTGGACAGCATTACCAATGCCATATATGTGAATATGATTGGGATATAACAGATAAAAAGTGTGTCTCCAGTTTCAAAGCCTCTGAGAAAGTCAGACTGAATGGGTGCCCAATTTATAGTGCTAGCAGTACGGACAGGGAACCGATCCAATAGTCTCTGAAAGCTTATTAAGAAAAACAGAATGTGAGGGCAATTTTTATTTGTTCTGTATCTTATTACATTCATTTTAATGATTTGACAGTACATGCAATTTCAACTTTATACTGGTTTATGTGATTTTTTATTTAGTTCTATATGATTGGCCTGACCATGTATGGCTGACATCAAATCGAGAACATCACAAATTCTACATTGCATAAAATCATAAGTGTGCCTACCCTAATTGATATACAATATAATAGCATAGCTGTAAAGAAGAAAGTTTTATAGTAGATTTACAGGGTGGATTTATATTGTGAATACATGTGTATTTCTCATAAAACAGATTCACAGATTTTTCACACCACTGTTATGATGGAGCTCGAGGATTTGATGTGTGGATCACATATGGGGGGCAGATTAGTTACTACAAAATGCTGCACTACTTATAAGTTATTTGTTTATTCATTTTTGTTAGTACTGGCAGCTGTGCTGTTCATTTAGGTAATAGGGCTGGCTTGGAAGGATCTCAGCTGAAAAGATATTTTGTTAACAAAATATGGTATTTTAAATTCCCAAGGGTTAATAGACAAGGGGTTGATTTATTAAAACTGCAAAGTGAAAAGTCTGGTGCAGGTCTGCATAAAAACCAATTATCTTCCAGGTTTTTTTTGTCAAAGCTTAATTGAACAAGCTGAAGTTAGACACTGATTGACTACCATGCACAGTTGCAGAAATTTTTGCAGTTTTAGAAAATCAACCCCATAGGCTTGGCTTTTTCACAGGACCATTTTGATGTTCAGAACTGCCTGATCTTACATTCATGTCTTTGGGAAAGTGGGAAAGTACTTACTGGGATGTGTAGCAGGAATTTAACATTCGGCAGGTGAATTACAGTTTTTTTCCCCACTTGGATGACTAATTTCAGAGTGAAAAAAAAAGATAAATAATGACTGCCTGTGTCCTGCACTGTCAAATCACCCATACAGCTCAGACAGTGAAAAAAGACATATGAAAGATCATAGGAATAACCAGCAATTTGTACATAAACTGATTTGAACATTTGTGAAAAAATACAGTAGACTTATACTTGTTTATAAAGCCCCAAGTAACTTATGCCATGCTTATCTGACTGAACTTCTGGTTACCCAGGCTTTCACATGCTCCCTGCATTTCTTAAAGAATGTAAATTCTCTTTTTTTTTTTTTTGCTATAATCCTCTGGTGTGGTGGGAGTTATTAGAACTAAGGCTGGCCATACATTATACAATTATCTGCAGATTTTCTGCCCAACTTTCTTTAGATTTACCTTCAACTGTGTAGTGCAAGGGCCTGCCTAATTGGATACAACTGAAAGTGTTGTTTAGGTTTGTCCTCCTATTATATGGTTTTTGGTAAATCTAAACCAAAAATCTGCAGATAATTGTATAATGTATGGCCAGCCTAAGAGAATGTGACAGACATTCACCAAGAGTGCCCAACTATGGCCAACGTTTACACCCAGCTGCTTCATTTATAAAACCTCTACTATGAATGAAACATGATCTATTAATGGGGCATGGGTGGATAATTGATAAGTCCACCTCCTCCATTCATAGATCTTCATTTATTGAAGCTGTAGTAAAGGCTTTGAAGAAAGAGCAGGCATAGTCGGTCTTTATGAGTGCCTGTCACAGTCCCTTAGTTTTAATAGCCCCTGCTGCACCAGAAGATTGCATGGGTGGGAGATTTGAGGAGGAAGATTTCAGTGAAAGGAGGACACAGCATCACAAGGGACACATCTAAATGAAGGTAAGTAATGTCCCTTGTGCTGATTTGTTAGGGAACATTTCCATTACACCTTTGAAGCCTTTATTGGATGAGCCACACTTTCAGGGGAGGGACAGAGGAAGCACACTGCATGTAGAATTACAAGATGAGTACCTTAATTTGGAAACAGAAGATGAAAAAATGTTACAGATATGCACTGCAGATATTAAGTCAGATGGTCAGGCTGGAATTTCTGAGCGACTGAGTGTCATGTTGCATCTGCAAATGTAAAGGATTCACCTTTGGGAACATTCCCAATGCTGCAGTCACTGCCCGATCCCCCTGTCTCAGGGACAGCAATATGGGGAGAAAATCCCCATACAAGCTGTCACTTTTTAACCCCTTGCCGACCACAGATAGCCGAATGACAGCTTCACCACGGCCGGTTAGTTCTTGGACGTCATATGATGTCCTCCCAGAACGCGCCCCGGGGGGCGTGCACCCAGCGATCTCCATGATCACTGTGTCCTATGGACACAGATGATCACGTGATGTGGTAAAAGGCCAATCACAGTGGCCTTTTACCATATAATCAGCCATGTTCACCGCAGATCACCGGTAAATGCAATTGCCGGTTTTCAGCTGCACTTTCCTCATGCTGTCACAGCGTGAGGAAAGTGCTGCTGATAACTAGCAATTGTCAGAGGACTGATCGGCACTGATGATCAGTGCCACCCATCAGTGCTGCCCAGCAGTGCCACCAGTCAGTGCTGTCAGTCAGTGCCACCCATCAGTGCCTCCCATCAGTGCCCATCATTGTTGCATACCAGTGCATCATCATCAGTGCTGCCTATCAGTGCCCATCAGTGCTGCCTATCAGTGCAGCCTCATCAACGCACATTAGTGAAGGAGAAAAATTACCTGTTTGCAAAATTTTATAGAAACAAAGAAACTTTTTTTTTGATCAACTTACTTATTGCACCTGGAACAATAAATGTTTTTTGTGTAAAATAAAAAACAACACTTTCAAGCCTTCATTGGAATAGGCCACAATTTATAAAAGAGAGTAAAATCCTTAAGCAAACAAAATTGCCTCCTTTTTCTACAAAATGAATAAAAAAAATTGACAGATTTGCTGCTAAGTTTGCAATCCTTTTCAGTTCAGACAATTTTATGAGGGAAAAGCAAATAGATTGCAATTAGAAATGAGAAGAGAGAAACAACATAAAGAACTACAACTCAGCTTTTATACACTTTTAGACAGAAGTAGAAAGCTGCCGGATTTCATCTGGAAATACATAATTTATCCTATTTTTACAGAAAAATTTAAGCAATTTCAAATACCCCTTTTAAGCCTTTTTATAGACTGCTATTTTGGAGGAGAACAAGCAGATTTCAGTAATAAGCATAAAATTAAAAAATGTTTACATAGACAAAATGTAAATATGGCAGATTTACTGTGGACAATCTCATTCTTTTTAATGAAAGAATAATGAGATCAGGGCAATTTAAGCCAGAAATATTTCCTGAAATAGCATTGATTCAGACACAGGTTAAAATAAAAACAATTTTTGAACATTTATTTAAAAAAAAATCTTATTAGCAAACATGGAACACAGCAACAGAACAACAGGAGCTGGGAAAGACCAAGTGTTAAGGTACAAGATCTCTAGCCTTGACCACAGCAGGGTCAGTGCTCCTAAGACAGCCTTGGGTGGCACCATTATTGGGTGCAGAGTACTGGTAAGTGGGTTTTGGACAGTGGCTCAACTGACTGTCGGTGATGCTCTCTTTTCCACCCCGAAGCTGTATTTTTATAAGTAAACATTCAAAGATTAATACACTGTAAGCCATATTGTGCTGCTTTCTGTTTTTGTTTTTCGTGTTGCTTCAGGATTCCCCACTACTCTTCATACAAGGCTTTGTTAGTGTCAGGTTAATCTGACAGCTGTCTAGTCACTGGGACTACCGCTGATTCAAAATGATTTATACAATATGTAGGATTGGTAATCTTTGTGTTTGAAAGTTAGTTTTATTACTATCTATCTACACTACTAGTTTATGTTCTATTGTTATCCCTGTCCTTGTTTGCTTCTCTTTATATTATTGTTGGGCAGCACTGTGGCTATATGGTTAGCACTTCCGCCTGGCAGCACTAGGGTCGCTGGTTCAAATCCCAGCCATGACACCACCTGTCTGGAGTTTGCATGTTCTCCCTGTGCCTGCGTGGGTTTCCTCCAGGTACTCCAATTTCCTCCCACACTCCAAAGACATGCTGGTAGGTTAATTGGCTTCTGTCTAAATTGTCCCTAGTATGTATATGTATGAATGTAAGTTAAGGACCTTAGATTGTTCACCCGTTGAGGGTTAGGGACTGGTGTGAATGTACAATATATATATGTAAAGCACTGTGTAAATTGATGGCGCTATATAAGTTCCTGAAATAAATATTGTTGAGCACCTGGGATATTTTCTTTTGTTTATTAAAAAATGCATGTTTTTGCAGAGTGGAATTTCATACTTTTTAGGAGGCACTATTTGAGGCAGATAGTTCACTTTTTTTAGTCATAAATATTAAATGAAAAATGTATTTCCAAGAAAGACACTCTATGGAAATTATATGGATAAGTTTAAATGGTTCTAAAGCCTAAACGTGTTTTACCTTAATGCATTCCTTGCATTAAGGTAAAAAACGTTCAGGCATTTGTTTTGGCCCCTCACCCCCCCCCCCCCCACAAACTTACCTGAGCCCTTGTTCAATCCAGCCCTGTGCGTGTCTGCAGCTCTTCTCTCCCCTCACTTCCGTGTCTCACTGGTTTTAATGTGGCATTGGGAGCCATTTGGCTCCCGCTGCTGTCAATCAAATTTATTGAAGAGAGAGCAGAGTGCCAGGCTTAGTCCCGCTGCTTGTGTCAATGGACGCAACAGCAGGGCTTGGGAGTGAGCACGCATAAGTGTCCCCATGGGAAGCAGTTTCCCATGGGGACACTGGACATAGAGCAGGAGCCAGGAACACCAACGGAGGACCTGAGAAGAGGAGGTTTGGGACCACTCTTTACAATTCCATTGCACATAAGTATAGATATGTTTATTTGTTAAAAAATACATTACTGTACAATCACTTTAAACAGAATCTCACACATTTTAATGGAAGGTAATCTTACAGAAAAGAAGTAGTTCTATTTCAGCATTAAAAAAAGAAATAACTGTATTTTTTTAAGACACCACAAGCAATTTGTACAGATTTGCTGCCAATCTTATCTTTTTCCAATAGAGACAATTTAGGAGGCAAGGAGTTTGTGTTTGTCAGGTAGAAATATAAAATAAAAATGTAGCTTCTCAGATAATATGTAAAAACTGTTTTGATGCATGGAAATACAGCCTTTTTGATCAAAGGAAATTTTAGCAGCAGGGAGAAATCATGTTTCAGCCAGAAATAAGCAATGAGACTGTTAATTTTCAAAGACACTATATTATAATGGTACTGATGTGTTGCACTGAATCACTTCTTTTTTTTATTAGGAGAGAGTATTCTCCATGCAGTCATAACAGTAAAATTACTGTAATATATTTTTAGGAACAGCTTAAAAATTGTAAAGATTCCAAGCACAGAATATCATCCTTTTAAATAGGATTACATTTTGGAAGTAGCAAGAACTCACGTTTCAGCTAAAATTCAAGATGCAGAGAGCAGGCAGACTCTAACTTCATTTAAAAAATACAAATCATATTCCTCTTGCAGCAAAAAGAAAGAAAAAAGGCATACAAATTAACTGTCAAAATGTATATTTTCTGGCCACAAAACTCAGTTTGGAAATCAGAGTGGATGGTTTCTATTTAAAAGAATCACTGTTTGACCACATTATTTTAAAGAGTGTATATCCCAAAAAATCTGAATTGTGACAGTGCACTCAAGTGTGGTCAAAATGTTGATACAAACAGTATAATACAGTCTCCACGGAACAATTCCCCCCCCCAAAAAATTAATGATGCATAAACAAAACAAAATTCCAGTTTTAATGATGCTGCACCACAAAGTAATTCAAACATGAACCCTTTTGCTGCCAGGTCCGTGCAGTGTATGGACCTACAGCACTGCTCCCAGCTGCAGAATGAAACAAAAAACGAGAAGCGCACAACCTTGCACATTACCTCAGTAACCAAAATTTATTCATAAAGGAATGGTACTCACAAACAGCAAATAAAATCAGGCATGTAAGTCCTCCAGTTTTAAACCCAAATCTACATTTTATCCTCATTGGGTTAAAGGTCATTATCTACCCACCTTTTATGAGACAGTATTAACAGCATTCAAGAAAATCTGAAATACTAATGCATCCACACAAAAACATTATCTACAACAGGACCCACTTAAAGCTTCCCTTAAAATTATCAAAGATAACAAAGATCTATTAATCAGGCAAGCTGATAAGGGAGGAGGTATGGTCATCCAAGACCGAGTCACCTACATTACCGAGGCCTGCCAGACTTCTGAAGTCCTTCCTAATGATCCCACCATCCAGTACCAACTAAAATATAAAACATTAATGGAAACAGCATTATCAGATGGAATACTCACCAAAGAGGAATTCCTTTTTCTATTTATCAAACACCCTGCTACTCCGTTTTTTTTACCATATCCCCAAAATACACAAAAACGAAGATAACCCTCCTGGCAGACCCATAATTTCTGGCATAGGCAGCCTGACTAGCAACTTAGATATATAGATAATTTTTTAAAAGTGACTAATCTTTCATCGTATGTCAAAGACTCCAGCCACATACTAGATATACTAGCAGGATACAAGTGGGAACAAGGATACAGATGGTTATCCCTTGATGTGGTATCATTACATACGTCAATCCAACATGAGTATGGCCTTCGAGCCATTCAGTATTTCTTGGCCAAAGACTCACTACTTCACCATACTGAAATTAAATTTTTATTTAATTGCATTGAATTTGCCCTAGAATACAACTACTTTTCCTTTTTAGATAAACATTATCGCCAAATCCAGGGCACAGCTATGGGCGCACGATTCGCCCCTAGCCATGCGAACATCTTTATGGGATTTTGGGAAAACAATTACATTTGGAGCAATAATCCCTTTAGTGCAAACTTAGTCCTATACGGCAGATACATAGATGATATCATCATCTGGAATGGCACTCAAAACTAGATGGATTCCTAGATCACTGCAGAAACAACCCATATAACATTTCATTTACTCATGTGATTGACAATGACACTCTAGTATTTTTAGGTCCAGAACTTAGAACTTAGACATGAAAGTAATGGCCAGATATACTCAAAAAACACATTTTAAACCAACAGCGAGCAACATTTACCTAACATGCTAAGAGCAACCACCACCCCCAATGGATCCAAAGTGTTCCCTTTGAACAGTTCTGGAGGCTAAAGCGTACATGCACGCTAAAACAGGACTACATTGAACAGAGTGTGAGCCTTAAAAAGAAATTCAGGGAGAAAGGGTATAATGAAAACCATATAGAAACAGCTTACAGTAAATATTTAGTTATGTATGATTCCAGAGGTTCCAATGATCCGGCAATTGGCCCCAACTCCCAGAATCCCACTGTCACTTTTAACAAGAATGAAGTACGTTTTTGCACTAGATTCAGCAACAAAGCCTGCGACATTAAACAAATTCTGTCTAAAAATTGGAATATTCTTAAAAATGATCCTACTCTAGGTAATGCACTCCCGGACAAACCTACATTAATTTTCAGAAAACCTAGAGACCTTAGGAGTTTAATAGCGCCAAGTAGAGTGCGCAAAACCATGACATCTAACCCGGGCCCATGGTCAGTACTATTTGACCAAAAGGGAAGCTATAGATGTGACGTCTCCAATTGCGGTACCTGTGGAGTCATTTGCCATCGAAAGCAAGGTTTTACAAGCACTGACGGGAAAAGGTATCCCATGAAACAGTTTATAAATTGTGGGACCTCCTTTGTCATCTATGGCATACTCTGTCCATGCGGCCTATCATATGTAGGCCGTACCTCGCGTTGCCTGAGGATGCGCATTAGCGAGCATAAAAGCAGCATTAAACTAGGAAAAGACAAATACTCAGTCCCCCCCCCCATTTCAAAGAAAAGCGTTTGAGTAACCATTGTGGTATGAAAGTTTTTGGAATTGAGGCCATCTCAAAGGATTTGCATAGTGGGAGGAGACACCAAGAGCTTTGCAGAAGGGAAAGCTTCTGGATTTTCACATCGGGTACCCTGTCTCCCAGAGGCCTTAATGATGACCTGGAAATTCACACTCTCATCTAACCACCAGCTAGTGATGTGCATATCTGGTTGGTGAGGGGGTCTTTATATTATATATTATATTTTGTTATATTATATTATTTTATTTCTTTTCAATTCATGTGTGGTTTTTAATGACAGAATCTATTTATACTGTCAATAATCTTAATTTATTAACCTACCATTAGTGTGTCAGCTATGAGTATTGTTGTTATCCAGTATTACTTTTGGCCACATCAGTTGTCCATCTACAACAACAATAATATATTATACCATGTCCTTTTAATTGTTCTTCCTGAGAATATGGCGACTATCTGTAACTTCCTAACACGATTCCTTGCTATGTGTATAGAGACGAATGGATACATATACACTATAATACATTTTGTTTGTTCATAATATAGTTTTGTATACTCTTATTTAGTGATTTATTATTTATTCATTTAGGGATGTATTGGTCTACGTATACATTTACAACCGCATTTTATATAGTGTATGACATATATTATATATAATATAATTTATTTATATTCGCAACCATAATCATGTTGAATTATATATATATATATATATATATATATATATATGTGTGTGCAGATACAATTTTTCATTGTAATTTATTGTATATCCACTGGCATCATACATTAGACATGGTGCATATTCATATATATATATACACTTTTATGTGTTTTAGTAATATGATAGGTTCTTCTGTGTGGGAGTGATGTCCTCAGTGCTAGCTACCTTATTGGCTTTTTCGCCAACACTATCGAATATACCAATATTGCCATCATTTTCATGTATATACAGTTATACTTATATTTATACATACACCTAAGTAATTTTTAATCCATTTATTTATTGTATTGCCTGCATCGATTTTCACACACCGATTACCTATTAGTTACGAAAACACTACAATTCCCACAATTCTTTCTGTATTTGTGGAAGAATGTGCCCTTTGTTATTGCCCCATTTGATTAGGCACATTTGAGGCTGGCTGGCTTTTCAAACAGAGAGCGCTCCTAGATATTCAACTCTGTCAACCTGAGCCTGTCAGCGTGCGGGCTAGTAGGGAAACTAGGACCCTGTTTAGATAGATCTGCACCGTCTGACGCGTGCGCAATGGCCATCAGATATGTACATAATGCGCATGCTGGATCGCGCATGCACATTCACCACCACGCCATACTGGCGTGCGCTTCACGGCTAAAACCAGTCTGCAGCCATATACAAAATGACACAAGATCTCCCTCTGCTGCCGAACATGAAATATCACCGATCCAGCTGATCCACTTGCAATATGACAATTCCATCTCCCTACCTGGATTAGTCACGCCCTTGCCCGGTAATACATATGAATGTTCATCTTTCTTATACTGTATGTATAAATGTATATACACCTATATAATGATTAATCAATGCAGTTTTTAACAATTTACAATTTTATTTTAATTTTTAGCAAGCACTCTGGATGAATTGCTCATTCTATATACATATCACTTGCCATACATTGATCATTCAAATATGAGTTTTCTTTCTCTTCCTTCTCTTTTATGTATTTCACCATCAGTTTCATGTTTTTATTTATTACTGCTACGGTTCTATGAAGTTACTGTTATATATATATATATATATATATATATATATGTTTTTATCTGTCCTCTGTTGGCTTGATAACGAGATATTGTATTTTGTTGACATCCTAGCCCCTCCTCCCAGCCCGAGACCGGCCAACCCATAGGGGAGGGCCTAATTTCAGTCTGTGGGTATAAATGGGAGCAAACACTCTCAGTCCAGTTAGCTCTGATGAAGAAGGCATGGCCTTCGAAACACGGCAGCTGTACTGAGTGATTACCCCCATGATGGAATTTGCGCTGGCTTCCCGTCTCTGAAGGCCTTTGGAGGACCTTCATGCCTGATTTTATTTGCTGTTTGTGAGTACTATTCCTTTATCAATAGATTTTGGTTACTGAGGTAATGCGCAAGGTTGTGTGCTTCTCGGTTTTTGTTTCATTCTGCAGTATTGGTCCGGCTTCCCCAGCCTTGTGTGGAGCTGCACAACCTTTCATGCACTGGTGGTCACTTTTTCAGGTTTTGGTTCCATCCAATTCCCCACCGGCCTTGAGCGCAGGAGAAATAGTTATTTGGTCCACTGCTCCCAGCTGGCCAGGTCCGTACATCATACAGTCCTGACTTCCTCCCTCTGCTATAAGCTTATGATCCCTTTAATGACCATGAACTTATATCAGAACTGTTCAGCAGACTCTGCTAAACTAACCAATTAATTAGTGGCTAACAAGCCACTGATCAGAGCTATTAACTTAAAATGTGACCCCCCCACCCCCAACTGATGCGCTTTCTTTAGCTCTCACCCTTCCTCTGCTTCCCCTTCCACCGGTAATTGCAGAGTCTGCCGGTGTAACCCCCACACCCTTCCTGCACCCCCAGCACCAGCAATTTATTTCCCCGCACCAGCACCGATCCACATGACTGTGCAACTGCAGGGTTCCCTCTACTGGCTCTCCTGCCAGCAATTACATAGCTTCTAAAGGGTTCCTGTAGGCTTCAGCTGTGACCCACCCCCCTTTGGTGACCCCAAGATCTCCTGTTGCCCCACCATGCAGCTCTGCTGGCTGGCATTCACTCCACCACTCCAGCTGAGTTTCAGCTGCTACCTGGGAGATCATGACTCTCAGGATGGAGAGTGGGGGACAGGGGGGCTGGTAAACTTGTGCGTGTGGTAAACCTGAATGAACAAAGTGATTTCTACATACTTCTGTTCATGCACCTACAATGCAGCACAGGCTGCAGAGAAAAGGACTGTCTTCAGTCCCATTCTCTGTCTCATAAAAGAGGCATTAGAGGTCTTTTTAAACCCCTAATGTTTCTCCAAAGCCCCCCCCCCCACAGAAAAAAGTAAAAAAAAAGCAAAATAAAAATGTAGATTTAGACATGCGTTTAAATCTCCCTGGTCTCTGAAGCCTGATCCACATTCGGATCGCACTCCAGAGGCTACTGATGGGGTGAGGAAGCAGGTCGATGCATCCTCACCACCTGTTTAACCCCATTTTTGCTGACAAATGCACGCTGCAACCACATGCAGGCAGTCCCATTGATGTCAATTGGGACATAGCGGCTGCACAAGAATGCACAGGTGTTCCACGCATTCCTGTGCAGGCAGTCCCATTCAGGTCAATTGGAACACAGCAGCTGCATTGACACAGCTACCAACTTGACATCCATGTGGGTGCGTGTCTCTGAGCTGCCTGTGTTTGGGTCCCTGCACCTACACCCATGTCAGATCTGTCCTTGCAGCCTCTCCGTCCCAACTGACATGAACATGATTGCCTGCAAAGGGAAATACAGAACACCTATGCATCACGATGTGGGTAAACACAGTCTTTCATATGGCCCTACTTTGGCGTATGCTATAGTACACCCCATGTGAAAGAGGGCTTAGTAGGAATTTAGCAGAAATGTTGTAAGATATGCTGTGTTTATGTGTGCAAATAAGGATTTTAGTGTTTTTTAGTAAATATTTGTGAAATATTGAGGGGCCTTAAAGTTCGTTAGAACCTTCTTTATATGCTACTAGCCCTATCCTTTCAGAAAATATATGGTTTGTGGGTATTTTATAAACTCTGAAAGCTGTAACTGAAAAATTAAAACTTCCAGATTTTTAGAGAAAATTGGTTATTTACAGGTTTTGCATAGGTTTGATTTTCACCATTTTGCAAAAAAGATGCAATTTAAGATTTATAAATATTTGTTTATTAACTCAGTACAGGTAACCTTTTATATTTAGTAGATATTTAGCAAGATTTGTGTCAAATTTGCTGTGTTTGTATCAGCTAATAATGATTTTAGTGTATTTTTAGCAAAAATATTGTTTTGAGAAACACTTGCGCAAATATTGCTGGGCCTTAAAATTACTAGCACCTTCTTTTTATGCTACTGGTGCTTTCAGAAAATATATGGCTTAGGGGGTCTTTTACAAACTCTGAAAGCTGCAACTGAAAAATTCAAACCTCCAGATTTTTAGAGAAATTGGATTATTTATAGTTCTGTGTATGCTCAATTTTCACCATTTCGCAAAAAGGCACAATTTAAAATGTACAAATATATGTTATTTATTAACTCAATACAGGTTAAACTATTACATTTAGCAGAAATTTTGCAAAATTTGCTGTGTTTGTATCTGCTAATAATACTTTTAATAATCCTACAGAAATATTTATTCAGAGCACAGGATGTCACCTGGCCAAAATATGTATATACTTTACAACTGTAAAAAAGCTAAAAAAAAAATTGTGATTGCCAAATTAAAAATGCCATTGCACTAAACAGCAATAGGCCCAGTGTAAGGTGAAAATGGTGGAAGACCTATAGCAGTGGTAGTGGATGTTAACAGTTCCAGGCCAGCAGTGGTAGAAGAAGGTGATCATGTGGCCAGGTGTGCTCATGGGGCAGCAAGGAGATATTAATGGTGTCAGTGGTGATAGGTAGTGGGATTTTTTCAGGCCTGCAGTGATTAAATGAAAGGCTTAGGCTGGCCATACATTATACAATTATCTGGAGATTTTTGGTTTAGATTTACCAAAAATCATATAATAGGAGGACAAACCTAAACAACACTTTCAGTTGTATCCAATTAGGCAGGCCCTTGCACTACACAGTTGAAGGTAAATCTAAAGGAAATTGGGCAGAAAATTGGAAGATAATTGTATAATGTATGGCAAGCCTTAGCCTGTAAAAAAAAGAAAAATACTTGGCAAAATCCCACAAAAATGTAATGTGCAGTATCTGCAGCAGGGGCTTGCTAGCTGATCTAGAAATGATTAGTTTCAACAAGTGTCAGCTGTGTCTGGGGTCAAATGGATACTTTTTTGTCTGTGACAAAGCTCTCCACAGCACTAAATGTATGTTTATAGAGTATGCTGGCTACAGGGCAGACCAGCAGCTCAATTATATTAAAGTGGTATTAAAGTAACAAGGTTTTTTTTAACCTTAATAAATCACCTGCATTAAGGTAAAAAACCTTTCACTACCTGCTTGCCTCCCCACTCCCTAATACTTACCTGAGTCCTAGCGATCCAGCATTGTGCCCATCTACAGCAGCGCGTCTCTCTCTTTTCTTGGTTATACATGGCATATTGATAGCAGTGGGAGCTTTTAGCTCCTGATGTTGTCATTCAAATTCAGTGAGGATGGAGTGGGGATGAGGTTAACCCATGCTTTGTTTGTATATGGACACAAAAAAACCTGGCTCAAGAGCAAGCCCACACCTCTGCTCCCCATAGCAAGTGACTTGCTATGAGGGCAATCACAAACAGAGGAGCAGAGTGCACCAGTGGTGGACCTCAAAAGAGAAGGTTTGGGGATGTTCTGTGCAAATATCCAAAGCACAGAGAAAGTATCAACCTCTTTTTTTATTTTAAATAAAAAGTGAGCCTTTAGAACCACTTTAAATACTAATCAATCTCTGGCCAGCGATCCATCTTCCTTACCCAATAATCAAAGTCAAGTGCATGACTTTGGCCAAAGACAGTTGTTTGCAATGCATTATGAGATGTTCGGCAGAGCAATTCCCAAAGAAACTTACCTAAAGTTTGTTGAAATCAATCAGAAACCAACCCAAGCTCATCTCTATTCACTAACTTGTCCAGACTGCCTAGAACATAAAGCCAGTTGAAAAAAAAAAATCACATCTCATTTGACAGATAAAATCATTTATATATACTGTATATATTTAAACTGCTTTAGCTTTTTGCCAGGATCTTTGGATTTAAGTACATTTGCAGAACTCTCTTAGGCTTTGTGTAAGTAAGTTTAGCCAACTGACTGATCCTCATTAACAAAGAGATGTGCACATTCAAAAGAGAATCATGTTAAAACCCTACCCAGTATTAACAACAAAGTACTTTGAATTTGCATTAAACTGCCAGTCTCTGAGTAAAACTTGACAGTATGGTCCTATGCTTCTGCTCACGCTTTAAAATTGGATTAACTGCTTAACAATTGCTACATTAGTCAAGTCAATATACTAATGTCATTATAAACTAACTATTAATTTCAATAAAAATAAATATTTATATTATTAATGTGCATTCTAAATATGATTAGGAAAGCTTACGCACTATAAAATTGAAGTAGGAACTTCAAGCAACAGGTAAAATATAAGTAACTTTTTCCCCAATTCA
Organism: Staurois parvus; assembly: GCF_062004578.1. Lineage (NCBI taxonomy): Eukaryota > Metazoa > Chordata > Amphibia > Anura > Ranidae > Staurois > Staurois parvus. The sequence continues at coordinate 2,520,636 of NW_028317977.1, forward strand.
TCTTCTAGGACAGCTTCACATGAGAGATAGGCTCCTCCCAGGAGCCTACCACCTTTCCACCTTTTTCTCCTATAAGTAGCCTCTCTCCCAGAGGGACCCTCAGTATTAGTGTTTCCTCCGACCTAAAGCTACGCCCATTTGTTTTTTTCTTTCCCCTGGCTGTCTGGCGAGGTACAGAGGCCCCCTGGCTGAGGCCCCCCTTCCTCCTCTTCTTAGCAAGGCAGGGGCCTTGTGGGGTGGCTTCAGCCAGGTTTTTCACCCTGAAGCACCCTTTTGGGATGGGGGAGACAGACCCCCCAGATGGTCCAAGTGGGGCTCTCCGGGGGTAGAGCCTGCGCCGCCGACCTGACAGAGCCATTCCTTGTGGGACAATAGGTAAGCTTACCTTCCTCCTGGATCTCGGCAGCATGGAACCAGGAAGTGCGGGGCGTCGAGACCGCGTTATTTCCAGGCGCTGGGACTGTGAAGTAACTTCCAGCGCCGGAGAAACAGGAAGTGGACCGACCGCCATCTTGATCATGGGCGGCGGACCGCAAATTTGCCCACACCACGGCCGCTTCATCCACCGGCGACCGTGAGAGGGAGGTCGGCGTGCTGGGACCCCAGGGAGGCGGAGCCCCGTCAACCCTGCAAAAACAGCCGCACTGAGGGCAGGCTGCGGCGAGAATGGAGGCAGATCTGTCGGAGCTGGGGGAGGCCTGCAGCAAGGTAAAAGCCTTTTTGGCTGCCACTGACCCCCTCTCCCTCCCCTCCCCTGCAGCCCCCCCGCTGACCCTTTTCATCTTTGGGGGGGGTTTGGGGGTTGGGGTGGGCCGGGGGCTCTCCTCACTCTCCTCTTCTCTCTAGGTGCATGTAGGTCAGTCCCGTGGGGCCCCTCGGCTTACAGGATACCTTGTGTGTCCCTGTCCCTATATGGGCCCACAAGAGGGGGAAGAGAAACTTTGTGTGAGTCAAAGAAAAAATTTGCTACCTGCAGGAAGAAGCTAGCGCTTGGCGGAAGCAACTGTGCCAAGAATGTATAGCTTTAAAGATTTTCTGCAAAATATGACGCAGGAGATATCTAAACCCATTCAAAGTTTTAGGGAGCAGAGGCATGAGCCAGCCCCAGATGAGCCTAAGCCTGGCACTTCAGGCATTTCCCCGCAGGGGAAAAGGAGGAAGCAAGACCAGGCCGACATCGCGAATCGAGAAGAAGAACCTTCCAGCACTTCGGACTCAGAGGAAGGCGAGGCGGAAGACCAGGATCACAGATCGCAGAGGTTCCTTTTTCCAGTAGAAGATACGGAAGGCCTTTTGAAGGTGATCTATGATACTCTGGATCTGGAAGAGGAACAACAGGATTTCTCTCTGCACGACCAGCTATAAGCAGGGCTACAAAAAAGAAGTGTTCATTCCACCCTATGCTCTACCATAAAGATGGGAAGAGCTGGAAAAGAAGGCTTTCTTTCCTAAAAACCTTAAAAGGCAATTTCCATTTAAAGAAGAAGATGCGTCCATGTGGGAATCCTGCCCGAAGCCAGATGCCCCCCTTTTGAGGATTTCAAAATCGACGGACTTATCTTTTGAGGACAGCAGTTGCCTAAAGGACCCAATGGACCGCAAAGCAGACACATTCCTTAAGAGAGCGTGTGAAGCATCTGCAGTGAACTTTAGACCGACAGTAGCAACAACCTGCATTTCCAGAACCTTAGATGTATGGCTGGGACAACTTCGCTCTCACCTTGAACAAGGTACATCGGCGGAGGAGATCCTGAAATCACTACCAGTCTTGGAAAAAGCAGTGGCTTTTATCGCAGATGCATCGGCGGAGACCATAAGATATACAGCAAGATCGATTGCGCTCATATATTCAGCCCGAAGAGCCACCTGGTTAAAATCTTGGCAGGGGGACGTTGCCTCCAAATCCAGGCTCTGCGGCCTGCCCTTCGAGGGAAAACTCCTCTTCGGGCCAGAGCTAACCTCGGTCCTAGAAAGGTCGCCTGACAAAAGGAGAGGATTTCGTCCCCAACAATGGCTGAAGATTACCCAGAACGCATTCATCCTAGACACAATTCGCAACGGCTACAGGATAGTTTTTAAGACTCCTCCCTCGAAGATTTTTTGCGACCCCCTTGCCAAGGGACAGGGAAAAGGCAGACGCACTGGTGAACCTCCTGGAAGGGATGCTCCAGCAGAACGTGGTTTGTCAGCTGGAGGAGGAAGAGAGGGGAAATGGATTCTACTCCCATTTCTTTCTAAGAAAGGCATCATGAAGTTACAGAATGATACTCAACCTGAAGAAGGTGAACAAATTCGTAGAACCCAAAAAGTTTTGCATGGAAACAATACACATGGCGAAAGAACTCCTGCCGCCGGGTGTATTTATGGCTTCAATAGACCTAAAGGACGCATATCTTCACATCCCGATAAGGGAAGAATCGAGGAAGTTTCTGAGGTTCACACTGAAAGGAGAACGAAGAACGGTCTTATTTCAATTCAATGCACTTCCCTTTGGTCTGTCGTTAGCTCCAGAAATATTCACAAAGATCCTAGTGGAACCTCTACAAGTCCTGAGGTTAGAGGGGGTAAATATCATTCCCTATCTGGACGACCTGCTCTTATTTGCGGACACGGAAAGAGGCCTGAAATCCCACATGGAACACACAATATCCTTCCTAGAAAACCTAGGGTGGTTGATAAACATGGAGAAATCACAGCTAGTCCCTTCCGGGAGGATCAGGTATCTGGGGTACATTCTGGATTCCACAAATACTTGCTTATACCTGACCGCAGAGAAAGTGCTCAAACTACAGCAAGATACAAAGACCTTCCGGGGGATGACGACCTGCACAGTCAGAAACGCAATGAAGCTTGTCGGGCACATGACAGCTGCCATACCGGGGGTACAATGGGCACAGCTGCATTCCAGAGCATTGCAGAACCACTTCCTCTCCCACTGGGATGGCAGCCAAGCATCCCTATATTCCAGTATCCGCCTCACGCACAAAGTGAGAGAATCGCTAAGATGGTGGGGGAATATCCACACATTGGAAGCAGGAAGGAAGTGGAAGCAAGTCAACCCAATAAGAATCACCACAGATGCAAGTATGTGGGGGTGGGGCGGGCATATGGGACGCAGAGATCTCGGGGAGGTCGTCAAACTTCAAAGAATTATTGGCAATATTCAAAGCTCTCATGGCTTTTCAGAAGATAGTAGGAAAAGAGGTTCAAATCCTGTCTGAGAATACAACGGCAGTCGCATACTTAGACAAGGGGGCACGAAGTCCCTGAGACTGATGGAACTGGCGGAAATCCTCCTGAGCTGGGCAGAAAGGAACCTAAAATCCATCACGGTGTTGCATTTGAAAGGGGATCTAAATCAGCTGGCGGACCAGTTGAGCTGGGAAGAAGTCATCCAGACAGAGTGGTGCCTCAGCCATACAGCGTTCGACAAAATCTGCACCAGATGGGGTACTCCCTCCATAGACCTCTTCGCCAACAGGAAAAACACAAAACTAGAGAAGTACTTCTGCCTGCAAAAGGACCCCAGGAGCGCAGGGACAGGTGCGCTAGCCCAACTATGGGAAGGAGACCTCCTCTACACTTTCCCACCGTTCAGATTGTTACCAAGGGTGATACAGAAGATACAGTCATCTCAAGCCAGGGTCATCCTGATTGCTCCATTCTGGCCCAAAAGATCATGGTTCTCCCTGCTGAGGGTGTGACGATCACGACGTCAGATCCCAGCCCTTCTCACCAAACGCGTGACCGAAGGACTAGCCAATCTAAAACCGTGCTGTCATGTGCATAACAATGCCACGCCCAGCTGCACCCTGCACAAAGATTTTCCAGCTAATGGACCACAATCTGTGTACTTGCAGCCTGGGAGCGATTGTTACTGGGTCAGGTTAATTACGCAATTAACCCTTCACACTGCCACCACCTCATTTTTGTACAGAGATATAGGAAACTTCGCAATCTCAGCAATAACACTATGATATTGAATAATCATCTGTTTACCACTGTCACCGCAGGCAGGGTATACAGAGGTTTAAACACACACAGTAGCGCTCTTCAGAGACAGGGGATCTGAGTTTGCATTAAAGAGCTTTAGAAATAAACAGTTCAACACTTTCAGAAAGTAACATTTATTACTAAAAAGGTCAAAAGGGTGAAATAAAAATATTTACAGAAAAAGATGTAGCCAATATATATATACATATACAGAAAGCAATAGCACAGCAAAGAGATAACAGAAACAAATTTAGATAAAGTACTTGCCAAAAGCCTTGGGTTAAGCAGCTTTCAAGTTTTCTGAGCAAAAGGGCATTTTCTCCCAAAGTTGGTTCCAATTTTAAAAAGGGAGAATTCTTCAACTCTGCTCAACTCAGCTTTTCTTAGCTTTTTCTAGGACCTCCACAGGGTGTCTCCCTGAAACAGAGAACCAATCTCCTCATTTGGGGAGGGGGTTGTGTAGGCGGGGAGCTCAGGCTTTGACCAAACCCTTCCCAAATTATACTATGGCCAATAACTTTTCCTAAGTACATATAACATTCTGTCCACTAGTAGATTAATACCCAGAATCATCTGCTGAACGGTTAGATATGAAATATCTGCTTGACTGGTTAAGGAGATAATTTTCTGCTCTCCTGTGTATGTCAGATAGGGGTTGTAATATACCAGGCAACTTGTCTTACCATGAGCCATCCAGATATGTGTTCCATGTTTGTGTAATTATTTCCTATTTGGAGATATAAAATTATATGGAAAAGTGAGTTTTTAAATGTAAGTCTGTTTTTACGACTCCCTGGAATGTCTTTTGAAGCTCAGTGAGGGCTGGTTTATGGCTTGATGACCCCTTCTCCAGCAAGGGTCTTGCAGACAGAGGGGCACCTAGCTAGTGTGGTATTTAAAGCCCTGGAGCTCTCCCACTGCGGCCTGTTGCCTTTTGAACTCAGCAAACACACACAGACCACATTCCTGAGGGAGGGGGGAAATTGGAGGAGGAAGCCTGATTTGGGAGAGAGAGATAATACAAAATGGAAGATTATTAACAAGATGGATGACCGCGTCCATTTCGGTGTGCACGATTGCTACAGACGCTTTTCACTGCTTGGATGAGGTTTGTGCTGTACAAGTTTACCTGTTGGCTATAGCATTCCTTAGACTTTTGGATTTTTTATTTTTTTTTTCTGAAGGTTTTAAGAACGGACATTTTGCTTCTTGTTCCAGTATTGCTAGGTCGATTTGTCAAGTCACTGTTCAAGTTTATTCCCTTTTTGGAGTGAGTCTATTCAGGCCCACTCCACTAGGTCTGTGCGAATTTCTTGAGCTTTTTAGCATCAATGATCTGTTTTGCAGATTTGTAAGGCTTTCGCATTGTCCTTGTATTCACGTTTGCTAGGTTTTAATAGGTAGATGTTCAAATCTCTGCTGATGCCAGCTTCTTTTGCTTTTAACATACATTAAAGTGCCTACTGCTTCAACATACATTTTTAATGCTTTTGTGATGCTTTTTTGAAGCTTTAACCACTTTTCTTCCGGAGGATCCCCCCGCTCCTCCCTCCTCCTGACAAGGCCATTTTTTGCGATACGGTGCTTCATTACTTTAAATGAGTATGCGGTCATGCAATGCTGTACATAAATGAAATTGATGTAATTTTTTTCCCAATAAATAGAACTTTCTTTTGGTGGTATTTGATCACCTCTTCGGTTTTTTATTTTTTGCGCTATAAACAAAAAAAGACTAACAATTTTGAAAAAAAAAAACCAAAAACAAAATATTTGATTTTTAGCCATTAAAAAATCCAGTAAAAAAAATTTAAAAAATAAAGTTTCTTCATAAATTTAGGCCAAAATGTCTTTGCTAAGAAAAATTCCAATACGTGTAAATTAATTGATTCACGTGAAAGTTATAGTGTTTACAAATGGCGGTATATATACTGGAATTTTAATTTTTTTTAATAGTAATGGCTGTGATCAGCGACTTATTGTGGGACTGCCACGGGAATTCTGACACTGGGTGGGAACTGACTTACTGCCACTGACATCCCCAGTGACACTAATACACTAATACAGTGATCAGTGCTATAAAAAAGCACTGTCACTGCACTAATGACACTAGGCAGGAAGTGGTTAACATCTGGGGCGATCACAGGGTTAACAGTGTGCTGTCTTGTGTTTTACATAGTGTGCTGTGTGTGTTTTACTATGTAACCACGACATCACTCCATATTTACAAAACCATGCCCCTCTGTACAGTTTTTTAATGCAAAACACTTCTACTCCATCCAGCTACTAAGTCTACAAATCACAATTTATTTTTAATACAAGTTTTATATAGTGTGTTTCATCCAGACTTAGAAGGCCTTTTGGTCTGGCTCTGACTGGTACTGCTGCCTCTTGGCACGATTATCTTTTATGTTCCTTTAGAACTACAAAAGGTGGCACCTTGAACTAAAGAAACCTAAGTGTAAGGGAGATTGGGTGTTATTTAATAAGACCTGGAGAGAAAAAAAGTTGTTTTATTTCTATATTGCTGATGTAAGCCGTGTACTGGGGTGGGCTTCCCAGGATACAATGAAGTCACGAACGAGGAAAGCAACCCCAATACCAGCTTTTACAACAGAATTTTACTTAGATGTGGCAAATAAACACAACCACAAATGCTGGAAACATACAATAAATTTACATACACCCAGCCCAAAGGCTGAGACCCTTGTGCTGTACAGCACGCCACCTTCTGATGGATGAAGGTAGAAAGTGAAATAAATTTACCTACTTGCGGGCACAAATAAGCTGCCACACTTTACCTGTTATTACCCTAAAAGAGCAGGAATCAGTGTATGGGTGTATGGTATGGGCAAATCTACAGTATTCCCCCTCCCATAACTCGTCCTGTAGCACGTGCCTGAGTATTCATTCTGAGCAAAACGCCAGTCTGGCTTGAGTTTGTAGGATTTTATCAGCTCTCCAATGTGAAATGTCACTTTAAGTGGTGGAGTCCTTCCAATAATCAGTAACAACACTTGTGGCCTGACACAAACAGAGACCCTAACTAACTACCTATCGGCCTGAACTCAGTCTCTGGGCGCCAACACTGAAATAAGGTGCGTGCACGATCTTACCGACCCGGGTCTGCTTTGCATCTGCTGGTGACTCTGAACAGAACAAATGTTGCTTAGTTCCTCTGCCCTCATCAGCCTTCCTGGCAGCAATCTCTGGTTAGTGAGGGACGCTTTCACACCTGGATGTCATCGGATTCTCAGCTCACACGGCCCCTGCATTCAGCATTGTCCAAAACAATTTCCCCATCTCACACTGATACAATACAATAAGCACTATGATTATTACTCTGCTTTATTGCCTTATGGCCTTATGGACAACAAGTCCACTTTTTTCTCCTACTATTTTGCACTGTACTGTATTTCTGCAGTTATATAGATTCAGGGATGGCAGGGACTCTACCAACATGCCAACCAGATGCACAACATGATTGTCATTATTAACATTAGAGGCACACAGAAGGTTAACTTTCTTCTTGCATCAATTTAATGTTTTCATATTTAACACCTTAATTCTTTTCTATATCTTTCCTAATAGTTAACACACTTTTGGTGTTCCACAGTTAAGGAATAAGTTCACCTTTGATCATTGTCAAAATGTCTAAATTGACTCTCTAACTGTGTTATGAAGGACATAGTTTGTCCAATCTATGTAAGTATGTTTCATTGGTGTGTTTTTCTAAAAACACTATAAAACAAGTGAACTTTATGGGGGGAAAAATGTTGCACACAAAGAGGAAGAAAGTATTGTGAGCATAAAAACATTGGGAAACAGCTGTCTTCTGGCTTCAATGTGCTCCATATGCTGGGACTTGAGATTCTGGATCCTAGAAAGTGAGTGTCATAGATGATATTGTAAATAGAATGTGGAGGTCAACAATCTAGCTTCAATCATGCATGCTCATATATCATACTTGTGTCAAACTTAGTTGTGTGGATTAGAACTCAATGAATTTAGAAAATGTTCTCTAAGCCAGGGTTCCTTGAGAAGCAGCAGTTAGTTTTGCCTGTAAACCTATTCCATCCAGTGACTGGTAAAGTGGTCTAAAGGTAAACGTACCTGTTCATTTCTACTGTCTGGGTAACCTCAGTCACGTGCTGGGGGTCTGATAAATTTCCGTTAAATTTCATCAGGTGACCAAGGGAGTGTGGGCTTTCTCTGAGAGCTGACTGCCAATGCTGTTAAATTTATTAGTGAACTTGTATGTGGACCTCTGAATCATTTCTAAGTAGTTCACTATTATACTGGGGTACTTGTATGGCAATATAACTGAAAGGAATGCATTTCACATTATTCACTTATTTCTAATCATGTCTGCATAGACAGTTGTGTTGCAGTCAGAATCCCTAACTCTGCCTACATACATTTATTCTGCCCATTACCTTAAATCTCATTAGCTGACCATATCCTTAGACTGCCATCAACTATTAAAACTTTATTACCATCATACAAAATAGGCAATACAAAGTGGTATTGAGTTTACTTAAAAAACACTTGTAAGAACAATGGGGAAACTATAAAAAATACCCATTGTCTACTTTGGTTTTCTTCAGATTATTTTTTAATTTTACACTTGATCTGTGTTTATATATGTATTCATGGACATGAATCTTTAGCAAATATAAAGGTACCTAAAGAAAAAAAATCAAAGAACTAAAAAATAAAGCATTGTCTGTGTTTAGAAACATGACAGGATATCGTAGGATTTACCAGTTAATGTTCCCTATTTATATATGTTAGATAAATATACAGATAAGGTTTCCACTAATAATATATAGTCAGCAAAAGACAGGATTATTTTACACTTAAAAACCTCTAAAATGCCAGCATCAGCAAATTCATTCTACACAAAGTGGACATATGAGGCCAACAACATAAACTGCGCCAGTTACATGTAGTGATGGTCAAAGCAGATAATAACATTGAGCTGTGCATTCTCTAATCATCTGGGAGTTGAAGATTTAGGGCAATGCAATACAGAAAATAACAAAAGAATTGCATTTTGCTTTGAATTTTTCCAAGGAAAACTCTTAAAGAACAACTAGCGCAAAATCCAAACAGTAGAGGATAGAAAGATAAGAAATACACCAGATTTAAAATTAATTTTAACAGGAATGCCAAAATTAAAAAAATGTAAAACATTTTTTCTCTACATGTCTACATGTTAGTGTGGCTCTAAAGTGATGACAGTGGCCTGAGAACAAACTGTGGCAGGGCCAGGTGGTGCTTAGTATATTAGAAACTAAACATAAAATGGTTTGTTCTCATTCTATGTTTTTTCTTGTCATAATTGTGTCAGTGTTCACTTTGTAATGCATAGGCATTATCATCATGTTACCGTACATCTTTTCCTGACCTTTACTAAATGGAAAAGACTTCAGCTCCCAGAAAAATAGGCAAGCACATCTGTGGGAAGCCCTGCCCAACTCCTATTAAACACACATTAATGGTCTGTAAACACTGTACACCCCACTAACAATTAGGGTTAATTCAAAATGTGGTCTTACAGGGCACTTGGCAGGGAGTTCAATTTTTTTTTTTTGCTTCTAGTTGCAAGAGGGTCATTGCAAAAAGAAAAAAAAAATACACTGTGATGGATGGCTCTTATGCATCTAGCTAAGGCAGAGCATAGCTTTAAGCTAGCCATACACTTGAAGAATTTTGTTTGAAATTTTTTATTTTAAGAACATTTGTTAGATTCTCTAACCACTGGTAGGATCAAATTGACATTTGTTTTCAACATCCATGATGAAAAAAATTCAAAGGAACAGGATGAAAATGTTTTCTGGTACGAATGAATGTCTAACTGTGAATGTGATTTTCATAAAAAAAAAAATCAAATGGTAAAAGCAATAGTTTTTTTAGGTACTTCCAGATGACATTGATCAGGTCACCTAATGTTACACACCTTCCAGGGTAAATGAGGAGGTAGAGACTCAGATCCTTGCACAAATAGAAATGGCTGCAAAGGCTGACACAATGGTAACAATGGGATATTGGGACTGCTGGAAAAGTAAATGGGTGGAAATTTCAAAAAAACTTACTACAAGACAATTTTATGGTACAGTTTATTGAAGCCCCAACTAGAAATAATGCTCCTCTGGACTTGGTAATCTCACTCAACGTGAACAAATGTTCATATAAAAGATTATTTTGGTAGCAATGACCATAAAACAATTTCAATTAAGGTAAGCTGTAAGCAACAAGCACATGCTGGAAAAATAAAATTTATTTCAAGATAGCAAATGTTTCAAGGTTGAGGGCTTCTCACTTGGATTTAGACTGGAAGGGAATATTGTCATTAAAGGATATATTCACCTTTTAAACAAAAATAATAAATGCACATCTTTTTGCAGGTAAAAAAAGGTGCATTTATTATTTTTTTATTGGGAGCCTGTATGGCATAGCACCCATGATTAGCAGATCTATGAGTTCTATGCAGGGATCCTGTAGACTGTCATTGAAAGCGGTTTGCTCGTACATCATGCGGGCATGCAGCTGCACAATGATAGAGGGCATCAATGAACTACAGTACATAGATTGCTCTGGTAGTTTATTCAGAACTACAAGCTGTTGGCCGCAAAGGCTGGTGGTGGTTGTAGATTCCCACTCAAAGAAGTCTGTGAATTATTGATGTGGCCGGGTCATTTTTAAATTGTAACAGCAGGTGTGGAGCAAAGACCCCTGGCCTGCTGTCACAGCTGGGACTCGAGGGAGGGGGGGCAAGTTCAGCTGTAGCAGTAATATGTTACATGTTACACCCTGAATACAGGTGTAATATGTAACGTGTTATAAAAGGTGAACATTTCCTTTCAATAACACATTCTGTGTCACGCATGGGTATGTTTCAAATCAACTTTATGCATCATTTAGGCAAAATAAAGGTGAATAACATACCTGGACCAGATGGCATACACCCATGTATCCTATGTTATTTCAAAGTCACTGTTTCTAATTTTTGGAGACTCTTCAATGACTGCTTCAGTACCACTGGAATGGCACAAGGCCAATGTGGTGGCAGTATTTAAAAAGGAATCAATGTCAATACCAAGTAATTACACACCTGTTAGCTCAATTTCTGCAATCAGGAAAATACTTGAGATTTTGAAAATAATTACACATTTTTGCTAGAAAATACTGTAAGAGATAGTGAGCTTGAATTCATGAAATACCAATGTTGGTAAACCAAATCTGCTTTCTCTTTACGCAGAAGTAAGCAAAAACCTAGACAAAGAAATGTCCGTGGATATAGTATGCTTGAACTTTGCAAAATGTTTGGTATAGTTCCCCACATATGGCTAATGGATAAGAATGTCTATAGGCTTCAAAAATTCAATTTATAAATGGATAGAAAACTGGTTTAGAAAACTGTATTCATTGTGTAGAGATCAATAACTTATACTCTCAATGGTCTAAGGTTATTAGTTGTGTACTCCAAGGTTCAGCGTTGGAACTCTTACTGTTTAAGCCATTTATAAATTATATAGTGTTTGGGATTAAGAGTAACATTTCTGTGTTTGGTGATGACCCCAAGATATGTAGTGGAATAAGATCCTTATAGGATGACTCCAATGTACAAGCAGACCTTAAAGGCACAATGTTTGATTGGACAACTAGTTCACAAATGAGGTTTAATGTTAACAAACAGGGATGAGCTTAAGGTGTTCAGACTGAACCATTTGGACAAATGCTCAAACATTTACCTATTCGGCAGGAGCCGAACATCATGTATAATAGCAGTATTACTACCGATTTATACACAACAGCTTCCTGATGTCAGTGGTTGTGAAGGACATTGATGGACACGCAGTCAAGTCCTTAACTATTGAATTCTTAGCCATTTGAGCAAAGGGTTGGGGATATTTTAAAAAAATGGTGTTCATGTTCCCTCATAATTCATACCAGGCATTTTATGCTTAGTATGAATTTTGAGGTTTCCCCAGGATTCTAAGAGGGATCCCTATGCAAAAATGTAAAAAAGGGTGAGGCCCCCCTTTCAAATACAACACCAGATCTTTATCTCAGCACTCAGCCTGGCAAGCCAAGAAAAAGGGGCGGGGGCGATCATGCTTCCCCCCTGAACCATCCCAGGCCATATGCCTTCAACATGGGTGTAACCGTGCCAGCCTATCCCTATGTTGTTGAGGACAAGGATCTCTTCCCCACAACCCTGGCTCAGTGATTGTGTGGATTTGTGGACAGGGGAAATTATTAGGATCTGGAAGCCCCTTTAACCAATAATGGGGCACCCAGATACCAGCCACTTCCCTATCTGAGTAATGGATACATAGTACCCTACTCATTCACAAGCAAAACGTAAAGTGTAAATTAAGACAGTCATGGTTTTTGACGATCTCTTTGAAAAAGACAAAATTTGAACACTGTAAATCTACCCATTAATTGAGTCATCTAGCAATATAGATCCGCATCAATAACTATACCCAGTGCCTGCCAACCTACTGAAAGGAAAAACCCAACTGCCGACTCACATCTGTTCCTGTCACATCCCTCCTGCCAAATAACAGGTCTGGAAGATGAAAGCTTTTATTAAAAAAGGGGGGGGGGGGGGTCTCCCAAGTGACATTACTGACATTTTATCATGGTTATGTCTATGTATGGTCAAGTATGTCACCCTGAACACCCCACCCCTCTTTTGTAACAGTTGAGTGATACAACAAAAAGGAGAGGAAAACAAAAATATATAAAAGATCCAAAATAGTACAGTATTTATTAACACGTGGATAAAATCAGAAAAGACTAAAAGCATTACACTCAGAAACAACTGGGCTCTGAGAAGGCATAGGCTCTAAACTAAAAGGATATCCTCACTCTCTAACTTTTATGCCGGAAGAGGGACGAGTCAGAGTGCCCAAGCTGACAGCTACAGAGATCAAAGGTGTCCGTCCGCTGTGGAGATCAGGATGTAGTATTTAAGAATGCTTCTGCCTTCAGCCCCTCCAGCATTTTTGGGGCTCCTGCCCTTTCTTGTCCTCAGAGGTTGCATGGGGTATCTATATAGTGCTGATTTTTCTAATTGTTCATTGTTTTGGGTTGACCTTTGAAATTAACATTCTGTGCAACAAGGGATTTGATTGTCTTACTGAGAGGATGTGTTTTATAACATCTGTGCATGTCCACACCTGTGATCATAAGTGAGCTCCAGCAGGGAAATCCCTTTTTTGTGTATCTATTTGTGAAACAATAGGAAATGACATGTCTGTGTGTGTTTCTTTTGGTGGGTTGGTGAGCATTAGACATCTTGACTGACATATATATATTGCTGGATAACATGATTGACATAGATGCACAACATGGGGCTTTTTTTTAAATTATAAGACTTGTCAAGAACTGTGTCTGCCTTTTTACACTTTTTTTTGTGAGTGAATAGAGATGCTATATACCCCTTACTCATTCACATGGGGTGGTATCTGGGTATCTTGATATGCAATTTGGGAGGGTCTCATGGCATTTTTTTTGTGTGGGTCCCATTTAAAATATATACCATACCTAAAATGTCTGGTATGAATTAGGGGGACCCTATATTGTTTTTTTTTAATTTTGTATGTGGGTCCCCCATGAACATGGATATCAGGGTCAAGTATTGATGAAGGTGACCAGCTACTTTGTTAAAAAAAACAGTAAACTGGCAATTAAAACACTGTTTTTATTGTAGATGTCTTCTTTGCTGTAGTAGGTATCTTCCATAATGCTGGAGGTGATAGTAGCCATACTAGCACACTTGCAACAAAAATAATTGACTACTGTCTATTATGCTTTTGTTGCACTAACAATCAATTTTTCAGGACAACTTTTTGGGGTGTTTATCCCTTCTTCTAAGGACCCAGCTGTCTTGGTTCATGTTGGAACCAATGACAGAATACATGGAAGGTGTAGGCTTTTTAAGAATCAATTTAAAGAACTAGGCTGCAAGTTGAAGGGGAGGACCTCCAAGGTGATATTCTCTGAAATATTACCTGTGCCATGCGCAACTCAGGAAAGACAGGGGGAGATTAGAGAACTCAATGCATGGCTGAAGACCTAGTGTAAGAGGGAAGGATTTGGGGTTCTAGAGCACTGGGCTGACTTCATTGGGGTGCAACCTATATGCTAAAGATGGTCTGCACCTACAGTGAGGAACAGAAGTATTTGAACACCCTGCGATTTTGTAAGTTTTACAACTTAGAAATCATGGAGGGGTCTGAAATTCACATTGTAGGTGCATTCCCACTCTGAGAGACAGAATTTTAAATACAAATTCAGGAAATCACATTGTATGATTTTTAAAGAATTTGTCTTGCACTGCTGAACATAAGTATTTAAATACCTGAGAAAATAAGTATTAATATTTGGTACAGAAGCCTTTGTTTGCAATTAGAGATCAAACGTTTCCTGTAGTTCTTGACCAGGTTTGCACATACTGCAACAGAGACTTTGGCCCACTCCTCCACACAGATCTCCTCTAGATCTGTCAGGTTTCGGGACTGTCGCTGAGCAACACGGAGTTTCAGCTCCCTCCAAAGATGTTCTATTGGATTTAGGTCTGGAGACTGGCTAGGTCACTCCAGAACCTTGATATGCTACTTACGGAGCCACTCCTTGGTTATCCTGGCTGTGTGCTTCGGATCGTAGTCGTGTTGGAAGACCCAGTCACGACCCATCTTCAATGCTCTGACTGAGGGAAGGAGGTTGTTGCTCAAAATCTCACAATAAATGGCCCCATTCATCCTCTCCTTAATACAGTGCAGTCGTCCTGTGTCCTTCGCAGCAAAGCACCCCCAAAAGCATGATGTTACCACCCCCATGCTTCACAGTAGGGATGGTGTTCTTGGGATGCAACTCATCCTTTTTCCTCCAAACACGAGTGAAGTTTAGACCAAAAAGTTCTACTTTGGTCTCATCTGACCACATGACTTTCTCACATGCCTCCTCTGGATCATCCAGATGGTCATTGGAAAACTTCAGATGGGCCTGGACATGTGATGACTTGAGCAGGGAAACCTTCCGTGCAATGCATGATTTGAAACCATGACGGCATAGTGTTCTACCGACAGTGACCTTTGAAACTGTGGTCCCAGCTCTCTTCATGTCATTGACCAGCTCCTCCCTTGTAGTTCTGGGCTGATTCCTCACCTTTCTTATCATCAGTGATACCCCATGAGGGGAGATCTTGCATAGAGCCCCAGTCCGAGGGAGACTGACCGTCGTCTTTAGCCTCTTCCATTTTCTAACAATTGCTCCAACAGTTGATCTATTTTCACCAAGCTGCTTGGCAATTGCCCCGTAGCCCTTTCCAGCCTTGTGGAGGTCCACAATTTTGTCTCTGGTGTCTTTTGACAGCTCTTTGGTCTTGCCCATGGTAGTAGTTGGCATCTGACTGACTGTGGGGTGGACAGGTGTCTTTAAAGAGCTCAGACAGGTGCCACTAAGTTAGATTAATGAGTGGAGTAGAGGTAGACTTTTTAAAGGCACAGTAACAGGTCTTTGAGAGCCAGAATTCTTGCTGTTTCTTAGGTGTTAAAATACTTATGTTCAGCAGTACAAGACAAATAAATTCTTTAAAAATCATACAATGTGATTTCCTGAATTTTTTTTTTTATTCTGTCTCTCAGAGTGGGAATACACCTACAATGTGAATTTCAGACCCCTCCATGATTACTAAGTGGGAGAACTTGCAAAATCGCAGGATGTTCAAATACTTCTGTTCCTCACTGTAAATGGAAGGGGGTCTGCTGTGCTGGGGGAGAGGTTTATGGGAAGGCTGGAGGAGTATTTAAACTAGGATCGAGGGGGGAGGGAGAATTAGATTATAACAGAGTAGACAGATCAGACAGGGGTCAGTACTTATTGGTAGGTGGAATGGGGAAAGATGGGAAAGATGGGATGAAGGCTATGGCAGATAAGAAGGTTCCCATGTTACAAACAACCAGCGGAATTGGTACCATTTGTATGAAAATAAAAAATATACAAAATACGTGTGAACAAGCTTTCAATCAATTAAAGTGTTCACCAATGCCAGAAGTCTGCCAAGCAAAATAGGTGAGTTGGAAGCTTTGTTGCATGAAGAGAGCTATGATTTAATTGGTATTGCTGAATCTTGGCTTCATTTTTCGCATGACTGGGCCATTAATATTCCTGGCTATGTTCTCTTTTGGAGAGACAGAGTAAATAGGAAAGGTGGTGGTGTCTGTCTCTATGTGAGAAAAGATCTCAGAGCGAGTGTGAAAGAGGACCTAGTTTGTGGAGAGTGTGATGAGGCTGAAGTATTATGGATGGAACTGTACATGGGGGTGTGTACTACAAAGGTAATCATTGGAGTTTGTTATAAGCCTCCCAGTGTTAATGAGGAGGTGGAAACTCAGCTCCTTGTACAGATCAAAAGGGCTGGGACAGTGATAATAATGGGGAATTTGAATTACCCCAAAATTGACTGGAGTAATGGTACTGCAGGAACAGTTAAAGGGCAAACATTTTTAAACCTACTACAGGACAATTTTATAGTACAGTTCATAGAGGCCCCTACTAGGAATGATGCTCTGCTGGACCTGGTAATCTCAAACCATGCAGAGCTTTTTACGAATGCCCATATAAAAGAACATCTGAGTAGCAGTGACCATAACATGACTTCATTTGTTAGCTGTAAACCGCAAGCACATACGGGAAAAATAAAAACGTTCAATTTCAAAACAGGTAATTTTCCAAGGCTGAGAGCTGCTCTCCAAGACTTAGACTGGGAGGGAATATTGGCATTGATGAACACAACACAGAAATGGCAGTTCTTCAAAAAGACTGTATGTGAACACACTGCAAAATTTATTCCCATGGGCAACAAGTTTAAAAGGCTAAAACACTATCATAGTTTAAACATTACAAAGAATATAACAGAATATGCAAAAAGGAAATAAAGGCCGCAAAAATTGAAAATGAACGACAGATTGTAAAAGACAGCAGGACCAACCCCAAAAAAATTCTTCAAATATATTAATAGTAAAAAGGTTCGGTCTGAGTATGTAGGCCCTTTACAAAATAATCTAGGGTGGGTGACTGGGGACAAAGAGAAGGCAAATTAATTTAATACTTTCGGGCTTGGAAAAATCTGTATGTAAATCCATAGAAAACTGGCTAAAAGATCGTATTCAGAGAGTAGTGGTTAATGATTCATACTCTGAATGGTCTAGAGTCATCAGTGATGTACCCCAGGGTTCAGTGTTGGGACCCTTACTTTTTAATATATTTATAAACGATATAGGGTCTGATATTAAAAATCCCATTTCAGTCTTTGCAGAGGACACCAAGCTGTGCAGCGGAATAACGTCCTGTGCTGTTTAATTGGACAGCTATGTGGCAAATGAGGTTAAATGTCGATAAATGTAAGGTGATGCACTTGGGGGCTAAGAATATGCATGCCTCATACATACTAGGGAGTACAACTGGGGGAATCAATGGTAGAAAAGGATCTGGAGGTTCTGATAGATCACAAGCTTAATAATGGCATGCAATGCCAAGCTGCGGTTTCTAAAGCGAGCAAAATCCTCTCTTGTATTAAAAGAGGTATAAACTCCAGAGAGAGATATATTACCCCTGTACAAATCATTAGTAAGACCTCATCTGGAATATGCAGTTCAGTTTTGGGTACCAATTCACAAAAAGAACATTGCGGAACTTGAGAAAGTACAGAGAAGGGCAACTAAACTGATACAAGGCATGGAGGAGCTCGGCTATGAGGAAAGATTAGAGGAACTGAAATTATTCTCTCTTGAGAAGAGGAGATCAAGGGGGGATTTGATCAACATGTATAAATACATCAGTGGTTCATATAGTGAACTCGTTGTCACCCTGAGGTCAACACAGAGGACAAGGGGGCACTTTTTACATCTGAAGGAAAAGAAATGTAAACTCCAAACACGAAAAGGTTTCTTCACAGTGAGAGCTGTGAAAATGTGGAATAGACTCCCTCAAGAGTTGGTTCTGGCCAGCTCAGTGGATCGCTTCAAAAAAAGGCCTGGATTCCTTCTTAGATACACAGAATATAACTGGATACAAACATTTATAGTTAAAGTTGATCCAGGGAATATCCGATTACCTCTTTGGGGATCTGGAAGGAACTTTTTTTCCCAGCAGGTGCAAATTGGATCGTGCTTTGCTGGGGTTTTTTTGTTTTGTTTTTGCCTTCCTCTGGATCAACTGTGGGTATAGGATTATAACTTTTTTTTTTTCCTGTGGTTGAACTTGATGGACATTTGTCTTTTTTCAGCCAGACTAACTATGTAACTATATAAGCAGTACTAAGGGTGCATTCACACCTGCAAATGTATCCTGCCTGTGATTGAGGAAAACCCCACCGCAGTTTTTGCATCTAATTAGCTGCTAGTGGGCTTTAAAAGTTATAGGAAACTGTCATCTTCCTCAGCTAACTACACCCACTTGGATGTAATTGCTCATGCACAGATTGCCTGCATTCAGGCCTGATCACTCACATGTAATTGCTGTTAAGGGGATTACATACAAGTGAGCAGGCTTAGCTGCAAGAGTTGGCAGCCTCCCATTGCTTTCAATGGGGCTGCCCACTGGCAGCTAATCAGAAGACCCCAACTTGGGTTGTCACATCTAATCACAGGCAGAGTACATTCACAGAGTATTGATAGAAAAGCGCCACACCCTAAAACCTCTAAAAGCAGTAAATTCCTACTTCAAAAAGCTCACATAAATTTTTTGATCAAACAAAATAAATCAAAGGAATGCACTAAATGAACATATAACTAAATAAATGACAAAGAAAAAATGTGAAAAAACAAGAAGTGTTCATAAATAAATAAATGTCCAAGAAATATTTTTCAAATCAAGTGATGTCCGAGCTAAATCCACCACCAAAAAAAGTTGGGTCACTCACCAGAGCTCAATGCTGATCAGCAATTGGACCAGCAAAAAACACTTTTGCTCTGGGAGCAATAGATATCAGTCCAGTTCTTGGATGCAATGCTCTGCAAACAAAACGGTATCCCATAGGATGAGTGGCCACCATTCAAAGATATGGATAGTTTCCAGGGGTATATATCACCTTTTTATCATATATCTCCATACCACTGGGACAATATTCAAAGGCAAAAGAAAGAGATCATGGTGCAGCAAGTTACAAAATCGTTAAAAGCTTTAATGTATGAATAACACTCACAATTAAGGTGTCTACACCGACACCAGTATCACAGGCATAGACTCAGGCAAAAGGTACATAGACACACCGCCTTTCACCGTGGATCACAGACCCAGAGCTGTCCTCAGACGTCGGCATCCAGTAGGCCAAGTGTCCTCCCCGCAGCCTGTTTCACCGGCCGTCCGGTGTTCCTGGCACCAGCATCTTTAGTGTGCCCACTGCACATGCACGAGTAGCGTGAGCTTTCTGAGTGGTCCTATAGTTCTCTGGGACCAGTCACGTGTCCCAGAAGAGTACAGGGGGGGGGGGGAACGTCCGATTCCAATCACCTAGTCGATCTCAGAGGAAGTGGGAGTGGTTACCTGTCAAATTCGGGTACCTGCTCCCCCCACACTCCCCAAAGGTGTCAATCCTTAATGGGGAAGAGGGGGCCAGTCTTTAGTACTAAAACATTCATGTCTTCCATACAGTGGTCTAGTTGTGAGAAATGATGTCCCACAGGTGTACAGCAATCATCTTCATTATTATCTTTATTGGCCTGTGCAATTTCATTCCTTTTTGCAAATTGTGTCTTTTTTTTGCCAATAAGAGCTTTGGTCTCGTACAATACAAAAGAAAAAAAGGACAGTGTACCGGTAGTAACCACATACAATCCTAGAACTAGAAAAGGTAAGAAAGATTTCCAACCCATTATAACAGGATAGTGCTCTGAAAGAAATATTCGCCCACCCCCAATGTTGGCTTTCAGGCAACCACCAAACCTCAGACATAAATGAATCAGCAGGAAACTTCATTCTGATTTCAGATAAGCAAATAAAGGAATCAATCCTCGCAGCGCTGCAAACTGTGCAGGAAAACTAATCCATTAAAAAGTGTCAACCATGCAAATGGAACATTCAATATTACTGGATCACACAGCTAAACCTCCAGTAATGCTGTGCACCTCAGTTAATACAACAAATGCAACCAAGGATTTTACATTGGCAAAAAAGGACAGAAATTACAAAAAAGAATAAAACTGCACATGCACACCATTAAAGGTTATGATGAAGATGATTCCTGCATAGCCATGGGACATCATTTCTCATAACTAGACAATTGCATGGAAGACATGACAGTTTTAGTTCTCAAGGGGAAATTAAAAATACTCAGGAAAGGAAAACTTCTGAACTATAATAAATTCTACTCGACACAAAATATAATGGGCTAAATGCAGAATGCAGCTTTCTAAATCGCTATCCAACAGTTTTATGATCACTCTCACCTCTGTGCCCTTCTCCCCATGCCATAGGCCTTTTTTCTTTCTCTCACCAACTACCCCAGTTTGATTACTATTGCTGTACATGTTTGTGTGTACGTATGTTTGTTTCCCAGAGATCACTCTGCATAACATTCTGCAAAACGTTATGTATTACTACTGCGTGGACCTTAGAAGAAGGGGGTACACCTCAGAAGCTTGTCCTGAAAATCTGAATGTTGTTTTTGCTGTAGTAGAGTGTATACATCACACAGAGGTGCCACTTCACAGAAAGGGTCAGGTCATCCCCCAAGCATGTTATTTAACCATTTGAGCTCCAGAGGGTTTTACCCTCTTCATGACTGGGCCATTTGTTGCTGTTCAGAACTGCGCTACATGTATAGAATTTCTTTTACATAAATATAGTTTTCTTTTGGTGGTATTTGATCACCACTGGGTTTTCTTTTATTGTTTATTATATTAACGAAAAAAGACTAAATGTTTTGAAAAAAAAGACAATTTTTTTTACTGTCTGCTATAAATCATATCCAATAAAAACATTTAAAAATCAGATTTCTTATAAATTTAGGCTAAAATGTATTATAGTACATGTTTTTTGTAAAAAAAAAATCCCACTAAGTGTATATTGATTGGTTTGTGTGAAAGTTATAGCATCTACAAACTATGGTATATATTTGAAAATTGATCAGTTCTGATGTACTGATGGCCAGTCTCATTTCTTGAGGCCCTAAAATACAGGGACAGTACAACTTCAACCGAATTATCCCTTATTGGAAAAGAGAGTCTGGGGCATTTAGTAAGAGGCATGATGAGTTTTTTTGAAGTTGTCATTTTTTTGTCGCAATTTTTTAAAAAATGAATTGAATAAAATTTTTTTGCACAATTTTTTGTATACTGTCAGCAGTGCAGTACAGCATCATCATATGACTAGTGTGACAGTGGACACTGACTGGTGATTGTATGATAAAAAAAAAATCATATTCAGAGTATTTCAGAGTTACCATATTAACACTGTACTACTCTGAGGGTGGCTCTGGGTTGTGACTGACCACAGTTGATCAGCGGGTCGCAGCCATAAGTCATTGGCTGAAACCTGCTGACAAAATCCTGCTGTGTCCAGTAACAGTGGGAGTTGGAGGGAGCATGTGTGTGCACCCTGAACCCAGAAGAAGAGAGTAACGTACAGGTACATTGCTGTCCTTGTACGGGTTGCCCGCCCGTAAAATGCAGATGGAAGGTTCATAAGTGATTAAAGGAATTTTGCATTTATAATTCTATTTGTTTGACAAGCTATAGCATACTAGCATAGAAAATTGGCACTACTGTTTTTCCATTCAACTCCTATTGACGTTCTGCCTGTTTGATTTGAAAGGGTGAGTTTGACAGGTGCTGCTGCCTGTAAGCTCAAAATGCCACTTTAAATTTGCTGTCGCCCCCTTCCTCTCTATGGTAGGCATTAGATGAGCAGTCAGGGGGTGGTAAAACTGTGTCTCAAACATTTATTTTTATATCCTCTAGCAACCCATGTGAAAGAGCCCCTAATAATAGTGCACAATACTAAGCAGCAGTTTGTAAATGTAAAGACTCCAAATGATACATAATTTTGCCCCTGTGCAAAGCATTAGTAAGATCTCATCTGGAATATGTTATTTATTTTTGGGCACCAGTTTAAAACAAATATCAGTAAATATTAGGGAACTGGACATTGTACAGAGAAGGGCAACCAAATTGATAATAAGTGTTCAGATTACCTAAACTGAATGTATTCTCTCTTGAGAAGTGGCAATTGAGATGTGATCAACATATACAGTCAGGTCCATAAATATTGGGACATCGACACAATTCTAACATTTTTGGCTCTATACACCACCACAATGGATTTGAAATGAAACGAAGAAGATGTGCTTTAACTGCAGACTGTCAGCTTTAATTTGAGGGTATTTACATCCAAATCAGGTGAACGCTGTAGGAATTACAACAGTTTGCATATGTGCCTCCCACTTGTTAAGGGACCAAAAGTAATGGGACAGAATAATAATCATAAATCAAACTTTCACTTTTTAATACTTGGTTGCAAATCCTTTGCAGTCAATTACAGCCTGAAGTCTGGAACGCATAGACATCACCAGACGCTGGGTTTCATCCCTGGTGATGCTCTGCCAGGCCTCTACTGCAACTGTCTTCAGTTCCTGCTTGTTCTTGGGGCATTTTCCCTTCAGTTTTGTCTTCAGCAAGTGAAATGCATGCTCAATCGGATTCAGGTCAGGTGATTGACTTGACATGCCCACGCCATGACACTACCACCACCATGCTTCACTGATGAGGTGGTATGCTTAGGATCATGAGCAGTTCCTTTCCTTCTTCATACTCTTCTCTTCCCATCACTCTCTCAGTCTCATCTGTCCATAGGATGTTGTTCCAGAACTGTGAAGGCTTTTTTAGATGTTGTTTGGCAAACTCTAATCTGGCCTTCCTGTTTTTGAGGCTCACCAATGGTTTACATCTTGTGGTGAACCCTCTGTATTCACTCTGGTGAAGTCTTCTCTTGATTGGTGACTTTGACACACATACACCTACCTCCTGGAGAGTGTTCTTGATCTGGCCAAACTGTTGTGAAGGGTGTTTTCTTCACCAGGGAAAGAATTATTCGGTCATCCGCCACAGTTGTTTTCCGTGGTTTTCCGGCTCTTTTGGTGTTGCTGAGCTCACTGGTGCATTCCTTCTTTTTAAGAATGTTCCAAACAGTTGTTTTAGCCACGCCTAATGTTTTTGCTATCTCTCTGATGGGTTTGTTTTGTTTTTTCATCCTAATGATGGCTTGCTTCACTGATAGTGACAGCTCTTTGGATCTCATCTTGAGAGTTGACAGCAACGGGTTCCAAATGCAAATAGCACACTTGAAATGAACTCTGGACCTTTTATCTGCTCACTGTAATTGGGATAATAAAGGAATAACACACACCTGGCCATGGAACAGCTGAGAAGCCAATTGTCCCATTACTTTTGGTCCCTTAACATGTGGGAGGCACATATGCAAACTGTTGTAATTCCTACACCGTTCACCTGATTTGGATGTAAATACCCTCAAATTAAAGCTGACAATCTGCAGCTAAAGCACATCTTGTCCGTTTCATTTCAAATCCATTGTGGTGGTGTATAGAGCCAAAAATGTTAGAATTGTGTCCATGTCCCAATATTTATGGACCTGACTGTATAAATACATACATAGTCTATCTAGTGAACTTGGGGCAGAGCTTTTCACTTTAAACTCATTACAAAAGACAATGAGGCGCTCTTTCTACAAGAAATGTACGCTCCACATACTGAAAGGCTTCTCCACAGTAAGTGCTGTGAAAATGTGTAATAGACTCCCAGTCTATGGGTCAGCTCAGTAAACTGTTTAAAAAAAAAAAGAAGAGCTGGATGAATTCCTAAATGCAGAAATTATAACATTGTATTAAAAATATAACTGGATATTAAACATTTATAGGTAAGGAGATATAAGATTGTTGATACAGAGAATACCCAATTGCCTTCATCCGATCAGAACAATTTTTTTTCCCTGCTGGAGCAAATTGGATCATGCCTTACTGAGGTATTTTCTGCCTTCATTTAGATCAGCTGTGGCTGTAGGGTTCTGTATACGGAGGGTTTTTTTTTAAATGTATTTACTTTTCTTTTCGTTGAACTAGATGGACTTATGTCTCTTTTTCAGCATTACTAGCATTACTATTACTAACATAAGCTGACCAATTGACCAGCTGAGTTACTGTAATTAATAGTAGTAGAATAATATTACTCTGACCCTTGTTATGAGCTCTGCCATGAGACTGGGGTTGTCCTCAGTTATCTTCCCATTTTCTACAGTAAGTGCTGGTGTGCTGCTTTTTGGCTAGCATAGGATATGCTGGAGAACATACGATACAATAGAGCAAGCAGGGCAATATGATAGAGTGAATGTTGCCACAACCATTGTTATGGACATTTACCAGTCCACAAGATAATGTTTTCTCAGGCTATTACTCTCGATTTTATGTCACTTGAAGATGCACAAATTGCACAAACAGTATTCACAATAAGGTATTTCTGGTAAAAAAAAAATAGCCCAAATATTTAAAAATACATAAATAAAATAGCTGGTATTTTGGTACTCCTTATTTGCCCTGTGTATGGCTTGCAGGCAGGTTTGAAATTTCCAAATGGGGAAGCACCTGTAATTTCCCCACCTAGCCACTAGTTCATTACATGGACCACCAAGTCTCTGAATCTGAAGCTACAGCCGATAAAGAAAAGTCCAATGTGCTTAGCGACATTGCTAGTGCGTGTTGGTAATGTAGTGCAGGTGCTAACAGGAGAAGTTCCCCATAACTGGCGGACAGCTAATATTGTACCTATCCACAAGAAGGGCAGCAAGGTAGAAGCTGACAATTACAGACCAGTGAGTTTAACATCTGTAGTAGTCAAGTTAATGGAATCACTCCTGAAAAAGGATCATTGATCAATTAAAAACACACGTCTTGCTGGATCCAAAGCGGCATGGCTTTACTGAGGGCAGATCATGTCAGACTAATCTGATTGGATTTTTTTTACTATATTACCAATGTTGTGGGTCAGGGTGGTGCTGTGGACATAGAACATATCTTGATTTCAGCAAGGCATTGGATACAGTTCCACATAATGATCTAATACAAAAGTTATACAAACTAGGACTTAGCCCTTGGGTGGTTCATTGAATATGCACCGGGCAGCACAGTGGCTAAATGGTTAGCACTTCCGCCTGGCAATACAAGGGTCGTTGGTTCGAATCCCAGCCACAGCACCTCCTGGCTTGAGTTTGCATGTTCTCCCTGTGCCTGCGTACGTTTCCTCCGGGTACTCCGGTTTCCTCCCACACTCTAAAGACATGCTGGTAGGTTAATTGGATCCTGTCTAAATTGGCCCTAGTATGTGTATGTATGAATGTAAGTTATGGACCTTTAGATTGTACACCCCTTGAGGGTTAGGGACTGATGTGAATGTACAATATATATGTAAAGCGCTGCATAAATTGACAGCGCTATAGAAGTACCTGAAATAAATAAAAATAAAATAAATAAATATGCAGCTGGCTAAAGGATAGATACCAGAGTGTGGTCGTATATGGGGTTCAGAGACCAGTCACTAGTGGTGTACCACAAGGCCTGTACTAGGTCCTGTTCTATTTAATCTATACGGAAGTGATGTAACTAAAGGTTTGTTGGGTAAGGTATGTCTTTTTGCTGATGACACAAAGGTGTGTAATAGAGTTGATATACCTGGAGGTGTCTGTAACATGGAACATGATTTGGCATTGCTGGAAGAGTAGTCAAAAAAGTGGAAATTGCAGCTCAATGTTTCTAAATGTAAAATAATGCACCTAGGGAAAAAGAATCCCTTGAGACCAGTATGACCAGGCAGTGTGGAAAGCAAACAGAATTCTAGGATGCATCACTAGAGGGGTCACCAGCAGGAGGAAGAAAGTCCTGATTCCCCTATATACATCTTTAGTTAGACCTATTTAGAATACTGTGTCCAGTTCTGGAGACCTCATTTACAAAAACATATAGATAAGATAGAACGAGTCCAGAGATGGGTAACAAACATGGTGAAAGGTCTGGGGGATAAAGCATATCAAGAGCAACTTCAGGAACTTAACGTGTACTGTCTGGATGACAGAAGGCAAAGGGGAGACATGATTGAATCCTGTAAATACATCAAGGGAGTGAATAAGGTTCATGAAGGCAATGTTTTCAACACAAAATCAAAATCAAGAACACCGGGACATGACCTTAAACTAACTGGAAAATTCAAAGCTAATCTCAGAAACTACTATAGAGTAGTTGATACTGGGAATAAACTTCCAGCAGAAGTTGTGAGCCAGTCAACAGTAAATAGCTTCAAACATGTCTGGGACAATCATAGATCTATACTCAGGAAAAAAAGTTAACAAACCCCCCCCAAAAAAAAAACCAACAAAAAAACACACACACACACACACACACACAAAAAATGGGCAGGCTTGATGGACCACTCGGTCTTTTGTTGCCATCACTTTTCTATGTTTCTATGTGCTACCTATTTTACTAATGTATTGATCTTTCCTCTTTGACAGCAACTGCAGTGGCACCACTGTCCAATCATCAGTTTGCTTTTTTGCCTTTTACCAGTAATAACGATCTTGGAAAGCTCATGCATTTAAAAACAACACTATTACCAAGGAATACACTAGCAAATGAGTTCTTCACTGCACATTATCATTCCTTATTGTGTGTAATGGTAACACTTATTATCTACTTGTATTATACTGTGCTGCTCGGGTATACATTATACACTGGCATTCACTGATGATATTAGTACGAGTTATATTTTTTACTGTAGGGTATAAATGGGAAAATTCAGAGGGATTTAAAGGTAAAGCATTACTAAATATCCGTGACTCACCATTTGACTCTGGCAGATGTGCATAGACTACCAGGTCTTAAGGAGTTTCTAATTTGCACATAAGCTGCTTTTACTTTGAAAGCCATGAACATAAAACATTAAATTGATTGAGATAGTCATTTTTAATAGCTCATATTAAAGTATTATATTTATTTGCCTTTAAACTGGATTTCTGTTTGCTCCATCTAAATGTGTACATTTTACATTTACTGTAATATTTTGGGACAGTTCTTACATACGCAGTGGCTCCAATATTCAAAAAAATCACTTAGCGATATAATATGGCGCAAAACATGTGTATGCCAGAGAACCCAGATGCACTGTGAATATCTTGTTATATATAGCAGCAATGTATTATACTGTACATGCATCATATACAATTTTATTAAAATGTACATTGAATAGAATTTTTCTCTGTTGCCTAAAGCTGTTCTGTAACTATGACTTTAAAAAAATGTTTTTTTTAAATCTAACAAATAACCATAATATTGAACCTGAGTTCGTCATCCCATATTGACCTATATCAAAAGGATAATACTAAGTGACCAGCAACCTTTTATTGCTTTAGTAGTAGTGATCATATTTACCTCAGCTGGGATTAATTATCTTAGAAAGACTAGCACACAGACAAAATTTGAAAGGTTGCTAAAGGATAAAAGTAGGCTGATTGCAAAACTGCTGACTTACAAAGAAAAAACCCCTTCACTACCAGGACAACTTGTCCGCAAATAATCTGCAACAGTTTCTTCTTCATTCTTGATAGGATTTTTTATGTATTTATTTATTTTGCAAATATAAGGAAGGATGATTGTTTTGTTCCTGTTAGTAATGAGAACATTATACTAACAGAAACAATGGTGTAAATTATGCTAGAGACATTTGTAATTAGCCTTGAAATTAAAGATGATCATCGTAATTTTTCCTCACAGAAATCATACAGTGTTTGTGGAAAGGGAGGAAAAGCACTGCAATTATTTTGAAGTCCTGCTTCAGTGGACAATTGCCTATTTAATAAAAACCATACAGCAGCAAAATATACAGCTATGCAAAAGTGGGATCATATGTCCCAAAGTGGGATTTATATTAGCTTTGTGTTTTTCTGTAAATGTACCAACATAAAAATGCAGTTTGTTGCAGTTGAAATCTGCATACGGAAGAACACCTTTACTAAGTAATCAGGTAAGGGATATAGACATTTGTCTCTCCTCCTGGTGGGTAAGTAGGTAACTTACAACTCTTGATATTCTTGAACCCACTTTTAGGCCTCATGCACAGGATGTTTTAAAAACGCTGTTCATTTTGGCAGAAAAAATGCCCGATGCTTGTAAAAGCATCTAATGCTTTTACAAGTATTTAGGCGCCTTTATAGGTGAATGAATGAATTAAGCGCTTGGACATTAATTAATTTAATTGTCCAGAATAATAACTTGCCAATGAATTAATGCAAAAGCGCTAAACTCACCTAGCGTTTACACGTGTGAAGCATTTTTTCTGTCAAAATGCTGCTGCTCCTTGAAGCACTGAAATAATTTCCAAAATAACTTCAGCGCAATTCACAATCTCTCACATCCAATATGTTCTTGCTGCTGGCACAATATGTGTTCCCACATGTGTAAACAGTACACGCTCTATAAATAAGTGCAGATCAATATAAAAAACACGTGACTCCTGATGAAGTCACGTATTGTGACATAACACGTAGGGTAGGCCGATCAAGACGCACAACCGGAAGTTTGTGAGCAACCATTTTGTTAGGCACCATAGAACGCTGAATGTGATTTCTGTGGAAGCTATTCAATTGCAGTATCCCAGTTGGACACTTTTTATGTGAGCGCACTCAATCTTTTTAATAAATATTGGTTGATCTAAGTGATACACTATGAAGGGTGTTTTCTGCATTTTCGGAGGATATGCTGGATAATAAATAGGAAGACCATTCTGGATGAGAGTGTGGAGGAAAGTGGAGCTAAAAAGGAATTATACTTTCCCAGGTTTAAAAGGAAAAGAGCTGTTTGACCTAAATATCTATAGGTCAAATTAAGGAGGTGAGAGTACATATGTGTCAGTGGAAGAGAAACACAGAGGGGTGTTTGCACATGGCAGGAAGGTGCACAAATATTAACAAGAATTCAGCAAGTCTATTTAGAAGAATTGATATAATTTATCAGACAAGGACTTTCTTTGTTATATGGGATATTTGTCACAAATTGTTTATGTACACACTATGATGTTTTATATGCACTTTATAAGAAGTTATATGGATAATTGCACAGGCACTTTATTATGAAGATTGCACATATGTTATAAATTGCATTTCTTTATATTGCACTGCACTTACTTATAGAGCATCTCCTGGAAGCACTAGCGGTGGGTTTTATTTACAGCTCCTAAAAGCCCCTGCCACTAAAAGCTTCTAAAAGTCTATGTATGCATGGACACACAGGATAATATGGAGGGGCATTTGGAAGCTGTAAAAACAAAAATGCCCGATGCCCCTAAAAATGGCTGCAAAAACATCCTGTGTGCATGAGGCTTTGGATAACAGTGGTACAAAAGTGTCATGTGGCCATCCCATTAGCACCTGATACCAATGTTTTGAAAGGGGCACAATGTTTTTTGGGACTATGCGTAAAGCAAGCTTTCAGTGTTAAAAAGGGATGCAGGCTGGTAGGTAGGTATAAGCATGACGGGACTACACACTCACTACTGCCTTTCCGAGATACCAGCTCACACAACTGGTGTGTTAACTGGTAGTTTCTTGGGTGGGTGGAATTCTTAAGGTAAATACATTGTATATAAGAATAAGTAAAGTACAAAAAAGTTATTTACCAAATCTGGTGCAGCTGTGCATGGTAACCTATCAGCTTCTAACTTCAGCTTGTTCAATTAAGCTTTGACAATAGAACCTGGAAGCTAATTGTTTTCTTTGCAGAGTTGCACCATGCAGCTTTAGTAAATAACCTCCATAGCATGGCTAGCATATAGCAAGTTTGTATTATATTGTATAACTGTGCAAATCTGGCTATCCACTGTTGCTCCAGAATTATCAACTTCAGTGTGTGTAAGAACACCAAACAAATATATAAGTAGATTTGGACCTTATCTTCAGGCAGAGCATAGATCAGGGGATATTTAAGTGATTGCATTTTTGGTAAAATACTCTATGGGAAATCACATCTAAAGAGAGGCAGACTTTGCAATTTTCCTCATTAGAGCCCTGCAGGTGCAGCAGCTGACTGATAATTAGTCACTCCCATACAGATTCATTCTGTACATGTACACAGACAAACAAAATCTACTTCTTCAGAATAACAAAAAGTAGGTATCTGCAACAAAGCTTGTTAAAATCTCTGCAACGTATGTAGATTACCCAGAGGGGAATGTTTTTTTCTCAACAAAAGTGGAGTTACGCTTTATAGTAGAAGCTTGGTTTCTATAACTCATACCTTTTAAGCCCTGGTTCACATATATGCGGCTGTGATTTGCACGGGCACAAGAGCCCATTCATTTGAAAGAGCTCTCGTGCCATGCAGGGAAGAAATCCCTGCACTTCTTCTGAAAATGCAGCCTGCACGGGAACTTTGGTTCCCAGTACGGTTACGTTTTGCAGTGTGGGCGGCATGCCATTAGAACTAATGGCATCCACCCGCAGGTCCACTGTCCTCTGTGCGGGTGGTGTTTCTGCACAGATTTTCGTGCGGATACGTAGCGGCACCACCCGCACAAGCCTAAATGCCCCAACCCCCTCATCCCTACACACACACACATATATCCGCACAGAATACAATAACGCAATAAAGCCTTTTTTTTTCTTCATTATCAATGTGACTACATGACTGCAAAGCCCCAACCCTTCTGTGTGATGCACAGATGGTGTCAGGAGACTATCTCCTCCTTTGACAACACATAGAGCAGTAAAGTTGGTAGGTGGTGTCACTGTTCTAGGGAATTCCATCCCATTGTCCCTCTTGCACAGCATATCACTTCCTGCCAGGGGCGGACTGACCATTTGGAAACTCGGGCACTGCCTGAGGGCCCCGGGTCAGTAGGGGGCCCCATGGGATGCCCCTGGTACCTTTTTCATAGGCTTTTTTGAGTTTGGGCAAGGACACAGGGGCCCCATGTTTCCCTATTGCCCGGGGGCCCCAAGAGTTGTCAGTCCACCCCTGCTTCCTGCTCATTCTGAGCCCACATGTTGTCACAACCTCCAGGACAACAGGGCATGTGCCCTCATATGAATCTAGTCTGCTTTTTCTAATGTCTGAGGATATTTACCCTGATTTTCCCCATCCTCCATCAAACAATTACCTCCACACCTGGCAGCAACTGCAATACAGAATTTCTAATCTGCTGATCCTAAAAACCATCCTGCCTTCTCATGTGCCCTCTGGAATGCCCATTCTGTCTGTAATAAGCTCACCTCTGTCAATGGTCTTTTTATCTCCAACTCCTTTACCTTAGTTGCTATTATTGAAACCTGGTTTCAGGAATCTGACTCTCCAGCTGTCCTCTACCATGGTTGTAAGGAAATATGTCTTATTAACTGGCATCCATTTTGTATAATGCCTCCATTTCTAGACATGTGAACAGTTAGTTTTGATTTTGTAACTTCTCTCTCGTTTCCTTAGACTAGTTTAATTTCTGTAAAAGGAACTACCTTATATGGTATCCCTCAACTATTTGCAGTTTCTGTTCTTCAAATAACTATATTGATAAGAATGGAATGTTTCATTGGTCATCCTGAGATTAAGCAATGCCTACTGAGTTCTGTATAACAGTTCTTGTCATGCATTAAACTTTCAGAGATTTAGCTTGCAGACTTCGGTGTCTGAGCTTTATTTCTCCTAGGCCTGGTGGTGAAAATAATGAGGACAAGGGGGCTACAGACATAGGTTGAATCCTTGCAATGGTTACCTTCACCTGACTTACTCACAAATGTAAACTGGACTCCCTGGAAGTGGAGTCAAAATCCTATCTCCATAAATCAGTTTTTCCTTCAACTCCCTCTCCCCTTTTGAAGCACACTGCATTCATCTATTTTCTCTAGTGTCTCTGAGGATGCCTGGGATTCATTGGTTTCTGGGACTGGTGACAAGCTTTTACGAAGAATTTTCCACTTTGATACCCTAGTTTCTCTCCTCTGAATAACCCACTACGATTCTTGGTGACTTTACCATCCCAGTCATTGCTATCACCCATCTACCTCTCAACTTAACATTATCATTTGGCTGAACACAATGGACTCACACTCCTGCTTACTCTGATAGCAACACCTTGTTTTCTCCCACCTCTGCTCTCCTTGCTCTCTAACACAATGACTACCACCATATTCAATGCTTTTATCC
Source organism: Staurois parvus (assembly GCF_062004578.1). Classification (NCBI taxonomy): domain Eukaryota; kingdom Metazoa; phylum Chordata; class Amphibia; order Anura; family Ranidae; genus Staurois; species Staurois parvus. The sequence goes on from NW_028317977.1 coordinate 2,552,890, forward strand.
TTAAATCCAGTTATGACAATTGCATTACTTTTACATAACACCCAGAGTCTCTCCCATCCTCTGGACCTCCCTGCCTCAGTCTGTCTGGCTATCTCCTACTCTGTCCACCTTAAGATGACCTGTAGCGCCCTCTGGTGTACGTAGTTGGTCAGAGTAGTTAGAGACTTGCTAGGAGCCTAGGTTTTAGTAAGAGGGTTAGTTCAGGGCTGTACAGGCCAGTCCTCTGATACCTCCCCCTGCTCTAGAAACATGGAGAAGTTTATAGAAGCCAGTAGGCAGAGATGAGGAAGGTCTGATCTGCATATTTATGGGAGTCTGACCAATCCCAGGAAGGGAGGGCTGGCAGTGTGGCAGATCAGCCCATACAGTAAATATGACAGAGCCTGGCCAGCAGGGGAGTCGGGTGGAAGATGGATTGCTGAGAGGTGCTACTGTGTAACCTGGGAGGGAGCCCTGGAGGACGGGGGGGTCTGCTTCAAGGATGGAGGCTGGAAGCTGAAGAGAAGCTGAAAAAAGGAGCTCCACTGCCCTGCGGTCCACCAAGGAAGGACAGCCTGCCAAGCTTGGAGAAGAACCAGCCCAGTTACAGAGCAGAACAAGGACAATTGTGAGTACCTCTACACCCCCATGGCCTAGAAGGGAGAAGTCTGCTGGATGCAAGTTTTAGCAATTCTTCAGCGGACAGTGCATACAAGCCCCTGTCTTGGGATCAGATATCATAGTAGGTAGGCTTGTATTCTGTACACTTAGGGGACTTAGAGCTCCAACAAGTTGGGTCTTCACTGGAACTCCAGTCAAGGGGACTCAGAGCTCCTTCAAGTTGCTGTACTTTGCTAAAGAGACTGGCAGGGTTCCGGCTGGACAACAGTCATTCATCTGCCATTGTTGTAGGATTTTCTAGAGAAGGAACTTGTCCTCAAATTGTTATTCTGCAATCAAATTTGGCATCCCATGACCCCTATACCCTGTCCAATTTAAATTCCCTAATAAAGCTAAAAAAAAAAACAAGCCCATGGAATGTTACTTTTTTCTGTATGCAAGTGGAAAATGCATGTTGCCTGACTGCAGGAAGTAAAGTGGGACCAAAAACCAGCAGTTCTCAAGAGGGTAGCTCTATAGACCCATGAAAACTCATACCTTTATATAGTGCCCCTATCTAAAACTGTACTTTTGCTTTCTCCACTAATTCTTCCCTCCCATTTACTACCTTTTTGTATCACTTGGTAGATTATAAGCTCTCTTGTTCAGGGCCTCGGTCTTCTAGATTGTAAACTGTCACTAGCAGGGCTCTCATTACCCTATTGTCTTGATTTTTTTTGCAATCATAGAGTCTCCCTTTGCTCTATAAAGTGCTGTGGAAACTATATAAATCCTGAATAATAATAATAATAATAATACTTTTAATGGTAAAAATGTTTTGCAATTACAATGCTTTTTTGGGAACATTATTTTTTTTTTAAACAATTTTGTCTAAACCTATGTTAGTCACATTGGGGGTTATTTGCTAAAACTGGCGAGTGAAAAATTAGGTTCAGCTCTGCATAGAAACCCAACAGCTTCCTGGTTTTATTGCCAAATCTTAATTGAACAAGCTGACACTAGAAGCTGATTAGCTATGATGCACAGCTGCACCAGATTGAGTGCAGCAGTTTTAGAAAATCTACCCCATTGAGTCTTTGTGCAGATTCTTAGGCTGGCCATACATTATACAATTATCTGCAGATTTTTGGTTTAGACTTACCAAAAACCATATAATAGGAGGACAAACCTAAACAACACTTTCAGTTGTATCCAATTAGGCAGGCCCTTGCACTACATAGTTGAAGGTAAATCTAAAGGAAATTGGGCAGAAAATCTGCAGATAATTGTATAATGTATGGCCAGCCTTAGTTACCAGAATTTGGCCCATGAATTAGCAGCTTTGAGGTCTGCAAAAGGGTTTTAAAAGCTTGTAAATCTGTAGTAAACACAATGGGTCTGACTACATGATAATACATGTCTGTATATATAGCATACACTATTGTGTAAGGGCCTCATTTCTTTTAGATCCCTGGAGCTGAAACAGTGAAACCCTTACCATTTTTGTTATACTGTCCACAGCAGATAATTTCCCACATGCAGCCTGAACCTTTTAATGTGCATCAGGTATCTCATCTAATGCAGGCACAGTGCTTAAATGATCTTTAACTATGCTCTCCCCTTATGTATATCTTTTTCAATTCTCTTAAAGGGTCCAAGAGAAACAGCATGAAAGTCCAAGTTTAATTATTTCTCAATTGAGACTAATTACATTTAAACTCAAGAAATGCATCTTAAAAACTTAAGCAAAGCTCCACCACCACCATGGTTGTTACTGGCAATTACCACTTTGCAAATTTGATTCTTTACTGGACATGGTAGGAACTCCTTATACTTTTTCACTTTGACAGTATAAGGGATAATGCTATATATACAGTGGACAAGACTCCCCGTTTACCATACAGTCAGTTTGTGTCAGAGTCAGTGTGGTTTAGGTAGGATGCAAAAAGCAAAAAGTGCACTATTTCTGGGGCCTACTACAGGTACAAATAATATACATATATGAACTATTGCTGCAATTGTCAGGTTTAGAAAAATTTGTTTTGGGTTGTTCTTTGATTGTAGGGAATGGTAATAGCAAGAAATATAGAGCTAAATTTAAAAAACATGATATTTTTGACTATTTGTACCAGATTTCCTTTAATAATGATCAAAAATCAAGAGCTATCCATTTACCACCATGTCAAATCCCAATTTGTCCTGAAAAAACAAGATATAATTTGTCTAGATACAATAAGTAGTTGTGATGATATGTGCACATGCCAAAGTTGTAAAACTGTGTTCAGGGGCTAAGATTTGGTTTACCTTTTGTAATGAAGAGGTCAAAGAAGCTTTACAAGTAAAAATTTATTTTTAAAAAATATATAGGAAATATTACTTGGTTGGTAATGTTGACTAAATGAAGATGTTTCTATGGCTGTGCTTAAAGGAGAAGTTCACTTTTGAGAACATATTGCATGTTCCATCTATTTTTAGGGTGGAACATGTAACATGTTCCCAATGCTGTAGCCACTGTCCCCCTACTTGTGACAGAAGTATGGGGAGAAGTTGCCCATACTAGCTTTTTTAAAAACCACGTGGCTGTGCAGGGCTCTGCCCACATGCCCATGAATGAATAAACTCCTCCCAACCTCTCTGTTCTCAGCTGCATAAAGAGCTTAGAGAGTATGTGATCACTTATGACACAGGGAAGAACATTTGTTTATAAAATTTTATATCTCTACACAAATGTTTTGGCTCTTATTTCTATTTTAAACTGAATGGATTGTTTTACAAGGTGATGGTTTACATACTGTATACTTTAACTGCTTCTCATCTGTACATTGACTATAGATGGCATGTGGGAAACAGTGCTGATGCAGGCTAACATACCTGTGCGTCAGCCTGCATAGGAGGCTCCTGCACTGGTCACAGAGTGAGCACCCAAGAGCTTAGTGATCCGTGTGTCACAAAGACACAGCCGATCACATTACCGCTGTATCCGGGTGGTCACATGGGGGTTTATTTACTAAACCTGGTTGACTCAGAATCTTGGGCACCTGTGCACGGTAGCCAATCAGCTTCTAATCTCAGCATGTTCAGTTAAGCTTCAGCAATAAAACCTGGAAGCTGATTGGTTTTTATGCAGAAGTGGACATGATTCTGAGTCAACCAGGTTTAGTAAATAAACCCTATGGTGTCAGAGCCTGGGCCTTCTGCAGTGAAAGGCAATGTTTCTTCTCACTGAGCTACCTGGGATGCTGGACAACACTCTGCCTGATCTATTGGACAATCCTAAAGAATAAGTATAAATCAGCACACATATATATATAAAATCCTCAACAATCCCTTAAAGTCATATCAATATCCTTCCCCTGAAGTACTAATAAAATATATATTCATTGACTTAAACCCAAAAACCCACAATTATAGTGAAAAGATCAAAACCCAAAAAGATTACCCAAAAAATAAAAAATATCAAATATATATAAAAGAACAAAAATAAATAAAGTCCCAATATGCAAAGTGTCCAAGTAATGTGTCCAAACAAAGATCAATTTCTTGATAGGAAGACGCTTCCTACTCCACTGAAGAAGATGCAAATCAATCACAGGTGCTCTTCAAATACCTCAAAAAACAAAATCTCAACATAGTATATTACCTTTTAAATCCCAGAACTAAAGTGCCACACGTGTATCATGCAAAAAAAAAAAAGAAACACTCCAGTGTCACAGCACTCATGTGAGAGAAAAAAAAAAAAAATTTAAATTTTAAATATCACTGCAAACTATATATAAAGTGCATAATTACCCTAAAACAAACAAATTCCAGTTTGTAATCAACCACATATGTACAGAGTGTCCTTAGATTGGTATCCTCTTGTTCCTCAGGACCTCACAAACAGACCAGGAATCAGTATGTAAATTATAATCATATATAAAATTTATTGTAGCCACTTACATATAAAAACGATAAAATCAGCAAGACAGCATCCAACTCCTCATGCCCAGTATGCGATCCCCTTTCCGTGTGTAGAGGGTCTCCCGATCACCAGGTAATTCCCCCTTGCTACTCCTATCCAGCACTATCACTTTGTAGCTCTGGGGGACACCTGAAGTGCACCGTTACTCTCCAGACCTCCAACACACAGGGATTCCAGAATCCAAAATGGCTGCCGCAGCACTTCCGGGAACGTCACGTGCCCTGGACGCGTTTCGTCTCTTCTGGACTTTGTCAACAAGGATACGGACATAAGGTTCCAGTTCTTTAAGTACCCACTCCTAACCTGGCGGAAATACCTCAGCGGCCATCTTACAAAGTGGAAAATTGAGATGAATGACTACCACAGCTGATATACCATGCTAGATAGTCATCCCCACCCCATAGCTCTCATCCCTAAGTTAACCTCAAGCCATACTTCAGTCCCAAGGATAATTAAACCACCTGCAGCCATTTTGGAAACTGAAAAAACAATTTTAAATAACCATAAGGTCGGGGGTAACACCACCCCTTCACCATTGATTACAAAAATCTACAAATAATAAAATCATTCACAAAAATTATAAAATATTAAAGAATATAAGAAGTACATGCTAAAAAATCTAAATAAAAATAAAATAAAATAAAATGAAAAAAAAAAAAAAAAAAATCAAAAATTAAAATTACAAATCAGAAATAAAACAATTTAAATCCAAATCAATATTAAGACCCCTAGGTTTCAAGGTATTAAGTTTAAAGATCCAAAAAGTTTCATTACGGGATATTTCCTGTACTTTATTACATCCCCTCCAATGAGTATCAAGAATATCAATACCACAAAAACTCAGAACACTAGGATCCGAATTGTGAAAATCACGGAAATGCTTTGAAACACTATGTTCCTTCCTTCCTTTTTTTATGTTCCCCACATGTTCTTTAAGTCGAATTTTAAGATCTCTTTTCGTTCTACCCACGTATTGGATTTTACAGGGACATTCCAACAAGTAGGTGACATACTTCATATTGCATGTTATAAACTTCTTGATCATAAACTCCTCCCCCGTAACTGTAGATTTAAACGTGGAGATCTTTTTCACTTTAATACCAGTCGTTTTACATATCCTACACTTCCTACATGGGAAGAAACCTGTTAATCCAAACATCTGTGATTTTCTAGGGGGGGAGATAATCCCTTTTACTAATAAGCCCCTCAAGTTATCACTTTTTCTATATATAAACGAAGGTTTCTCAGGTAGCGTCTTGGCTAGAATATCATCTTTGTGTAACATCGGCCAATATTTTCTAATGACATTCTCCACTTCCCTATACTGGCAACTAAATTTGGAGATAAAAGCATATTCCATTGAACTTTTCCCCTCCCTCCTTTTTTTCTTAATATTTCTCTTCTCCTTCCCATCTCCTAAATACTTTCTACTTACTGCATATCTCATCTTCTCTAGAGAATCCTGATCATACCCTTTAGCAACAAAACGTTCCTTAATATATTCTGACTGTACAATATAGTCTTCCAATCTTGTGCAGTTTCTCATAATACGAATAAATTGGCCCTTAGGAATCCCTTGAATCCACAAAGGATGGTGACAACTACTAGTCGGGATAAATCCATTCTTGTCGGTATCCTTAAAGAACGTTTTGAAGCACAATCTATTCTCATACTTGAAAACATGTAAATCCAAAAAATTGGCCCATTCCGTACTACTACTAGTGGTGAAACTCAATCCCAATTTGTTATTATAAATATTTTCCAAGAAGATCTCAAAGTCAGATTTATCTCCTTCCCACACTATCAAGATGTCATCAATATAGCGCCTCCAGACTTTTAGACCCATCCAATTTTTGCCAAAAATCTCAGACTCCTCCCACTTGGCCAAAAAAATATTGGCCAAGCTGGGAGCGAATTTGGCACCCATTGCCACGCCCTTTTGTTGGATGTAAAATTCCCCCTTATACCAAAAGTAATTATTACTCATACTAAAATCTAGAAGCTGTATAATGAGTTTACGCCGTTTTCTATGGAGCTCCGAATGGTTCTGTAAACCCCATTTTATGGCCTTAAGGCCATCTTCATGCTTTATATTGGTATACAGGGAATTGACATCAATAGTGGATAGTATTGTATCTTTAGTTACTTTCATTCCTTCCAATAAATTTATTACATCCTGACTGTCTTTCAGGTATGAGGGCATTTGTTTTACAATGGGTTGCAAATAGAAGTCAACATATTGTCCTATTCTAGAATGTACCGAACCTATCCCATTAATAATGGGTCTACCTGGGGGATTGGTGATACTTTTATGTATCTTAGGAAGAAAATACATAAATGGAATACGACAATATGATGGAACTAGAAATTTTGCTTCTTTTTCATTGAGAATGAGATTTTCTCTGGCAGTGTTAATTAACTTTTTTAAGATCTTTCGATATACTAGTGTTGGATCTTGTGGGATTTTACAATAGGTATCTGTGTCACCCAGAATATTTTGCATTTCTTCCTCATATTGTGTTCTATTCATAATAACCACTCCCCCTCCTTTGTCCGCTGGCCTAATTACAATATCCTTCCTATCCTTCATACTTCTTAAGCCCTGATATAACGCTTGCTCTTCATACACTTTTTTACTTTCTAACTCATATAATTCATCTATGGTCATCCGCTTGAACACTTCAATAAATTGATTCCTAGAATTTAAAGGATTAAATGTTGATCTATTTTTAAGATCGCTATGTAGAAATCTCAGATTATTCACCGGATTTGCCATTTTAGTAGGGCCAGGTAGGGAAGAGAAATATTTCTTTATATTAAGCCTTCTAACATATTTATTAATATCAATAAATACTCCAAATTTACCAATATTACCTTTTGGTGCATATTTTAGGCCTTTATCCAATAATTTAATTTCATTTTCAGTAAGTTTCGTAGAGCTTAAATTGTAAATCCCCTCCTCTGTTTCTTTTCTTTTCCTTTTGTTCAAATTTTCTTTCTGGGGAACAGAGTCCTCTGGTCTCCAAACTTGTGGTTGTACCTCGTCTTCTCTTCCCTGATACTCCCCTTCTCTCCTGTAAGGGGGATTCCAATATCCTTGATACTCCCATTGGTTGGGATAATAGAATTCCCTCTGGGGTGGACCCGGAGGACGACCTCTCGGATTTCTCTGAAAAAAATCAGCTGTGGTAGTCATTCATCTCAATTTTCCACTTTGTAAGATGGCCGCTGAGGTATTTCCGCCAGGTTAGGAGTGGGTACTTAAAGAACTGGAACCTTATGTCCGTATCCTTGTTGACAAAGTCCAGAAGAGACGAAACGCGTCCAGGGCACGTGACGTTCCCGGAAGTGCTGCGGCAGCCATTTTGGATTCTGGAATCCCTGTGTGTTGGAGGTCTGGAGAGTAACGGTGCACTTCAGGTGTCCCCCAGAGCTACAAAGTGATAGTGCTGGATAGGAGTAGCAAGGGGGAATTACCTGGTGATCGGGAGACCCTCTACACACGGAAAGGGGATCGCATACTGGGCATGAGGAGTTGGATGCTGTCTTGCTGATTTTATCGTTTTTATATGTAAGTGGCTACAATAAATTTTATATATGATTATAATTTACATACTGATTCCTGGTCTGTTTGTGAGGTCCTGAGGAACAAGAGGATACCAATCTAAGGACACTCTGTACATATGTGGTTGATTACAAACTGGAATTTGTTTGTTTTAGGGTAATTATGCACTTTATATATAGTTTGCAGTGATATTTAAAATTTAAATTTTTTTTTTTTTTTTCTCTCACATGAGTGCTGTGACACTGGAGTGTTTCTTTTTTTTTTTTTGCATGATACACGTGTGGCACTTTAGTTCTGGGATTTAAAAGGTAATATACTATGTTGAGATTTTGTTTTTTGAGGTATTTGAAGAGCACCTGTGATTGATTTGCATCTTCTTCAGTGGAGTAGGAAGCGTCTTCCTATCAAGAAATTGATCTTTGTTTGGACACATTACTTGGACACTTTGCATATTGGGACTTTATTTATTTTTGTTCTTTTATATATATTTGATATTTTTTATTTTTTGGGTAATCTTTTTGGGTTTTGATCTTTTCACTATAATTGTGGGTTTTTGGGTTTAAGTCAATGAATATATATTTTATTGGACAATCCTCCCTTTTTTTTCTGTTGAACCTTGAACTCCTTGCTCCTCCCATGAACTTCCTAATAAAAGCCATGTCCATGCACTTCCTCCTTGCTAGATTATTGTGCCTTCCCAGCCAATATCCAGCTTATCGTTCCTGCTGCCATCTACATCTTCGCTACTGACCTTTTGGCTTGCCACTGACTACGATTCCGTCTCATCTGCTACCATTTGTGACCGACCCTTGGCCTGTGACTGACTCCGCTTCTCTTTGATCCCTAACCTGTTTGATCCGCTATTGGTTTCCAGCTTGCTCATTCCCTGGTGGGGTGATCCTGAGATCTGCGACCTGGTATTAATATGCAGCCAAATCCATCTCCACCACTAAGAGCTCTGGTGAAAACCGGTTAATACTTAGACCCTGCACCTCAGGTGGGCCTGTGCTATTTCCCAGGGTGACCTGCTGGTGTACCAATCCTGCTGGTTTCAGGTAAGCATTTTTACTGCTATAGCAACTGGTCTCTGAACCTGACCCAGACCATGACACATGGTATCTTACCATGTGATTGCTGTGTTCAATCACACCGTAAACAATACCAAGTGAAAGTGAGCATCAGTTCTCTCAGTGTGAGAGCAGAGGAAAGCAATGCTGCAGACTGTGAGTGTAAAAGCAGCCTGCCAGGCTGCTTGTACACTTACAGACTGCAGTGCCAGCCAACCCAGTGTCCCTGATCACTGCCCCAGTATAGTCATTATAAAACATGCAGCCGTCACCTGTCCTAGTGCTCACTAAAACCACCTCCATACACCATACTAATGTCCTGAGCACCACCATATGCCATAAATGTGCCCTGATCACCGTCATACACCATACCAGCATTCTGATCACTGCCATACACCATAACAGTGCTCTTATTGCCGCCATACCACATCCTGATCACCGCCATACCCTATAGCAGTGTTCTGATCACCCCATATGCCATACCAGCATTCTGATCACCCCATATGCCACACCAGTGTCCAAATCACCACCATACCCCACACCGGTGTCTGGATCACCTCCATACACTATACCAACAGCCTGATCCCTGCCATACCCCATACCAACATTCTGATCAATGCTATACCAGTGTCCGGATCACAACCATACCTCATGCTAACGTCCTGAACACTGCCATACTTCATACCAATGTCCTGATCACTGCCATACATCATACCACCTTTCAGCATTTTAGGGTCTCAACTGATCAATTTTCAGATATATATCCCATAGTTTGTAGACTGTATAACTTTAACACAGACTAAATAATATACACTATAAAATGTAGCAGAATACATTTTGAGTCTATAAAGGGTGCTGAGAGCACGTACAAAGTTCTCATCCCAGGGTGATGGTAGTAAAAGGTAGAGGGAATCCTGGAAAACAGAGTGCGCACTCACCAGAAGTGCGTTAAAATAACGCATGTAAGGAAGTAGCTGCTGCAAGATCTCTCCAGCATCAGGGATCTGGTCAGGTCGCACTGCGTCCTATCCACTGTCTCACTGCAAGAAGAGGTGGCCAAGTAGCATCCGAACGTGTGAGCGTCAGGGAACTCCTTGGTCCAAAGAAGTGCTGTGGGAGATGGTGCTCTCATAGAGAGCCCAATGAAGGACGCCACATGGTGTAATATTGTTTGACTTGCGTTTAATAGTCAAAAAAAGGGGGGTAAACAAAAAAGTACTGACCATAAGTAGTAGGCCACATATAGTGGCTAGATGTCCATAAGCTGTAGCCCCCCCTGACGCGTTTCGTGCGATGCACGTCCTCAGAGGGTCAGGGCTTACAGCAGGACATCGTTACTCATCTATTTATATGGAGAAATGGCAATCGCGCTAGTCGCGGCGGCCATTTTGCCGGCGTCTCGCGCATGCGCAGTTGATCGGCGCCATTTTGCCGAAGATCATTACAAGGGAATACACTGAAAAGAACAGATCCTCCTAGTGACCTGATGCATATGGTGTATCCCAGGCAGGCGCCATGATATAGGTGGGAAAAGAGAAAACGAAACAACATTGTCAGACAGCAACTAAACTGCTGACAAAAACGAACTATAATAAACATAAATCATGATACAAAAAGGGGCATTGTACTTATCCAATGACAAAGACTGCACACCAGGATAAATATATCCACATGGAACTGGATAATTTGGTGGCATATTATAAGATGATATATATATATATATATGTAAGTGCTAATTATAAAATTTGCATAGTGTGAAATTAAAGGGGATTGCTCCATTGTTTTACTGTAACTTAGGTTCAGCAAAAGTGAGAACAAGAACATCATACTAATAAAAAATTATGAATGTAAACGATTGTAAAGAAGTTGTGCGATAGCCATTTCTTCTGCAGTAAATAGATGAGTATCAATACATTTAAAATACAATAAGTTTTTATTAGGTATATATTAAAAATAGGTCAGTACGGTATGGTATATTTCATATGGTCAGCAAAAAAAACTCATCAAATCCAATAATAATACATAAAATGGTACATGAAATACTGTATTGTAAAATGTATAATAAACATTATACCTAAAAGGTTAAAATGCTAGAATAGAATAGAGTAGAATTCACAATGACAAAATAGTATTGATGTTGATAAAACAGAGGTGTTGTCCACCACATCCATTCATACAAGAAAAATTATCAGGCCAAAGAAAGGAATGATCTCAGGGTACTGTAAATGCACATTAGCTGTCATCGATAAAGCAATTCAAATCAAATTCAATGTTAAGACCTTTTGGGTGTAAGGATCCAAGGTCATATATCCACTTGGACTCTAATTGTGAGATAGCTCTTTTCTTATTTTGGCCTCTCCAATGTGCATTTATCATTCCTATACCCATGAAAATTAATGACGAGGGATCTTGGTTATGATGCGTTTTGTAGTGCAAGGATAGCGAATGATCCTTATAGCCCTTTCTAATATTGTTCACATGTTCTTTTAAACGGTCCCTCAATCGTCTAGTTGTTCGTCCAATATATTGTAAATGACAGGGACACTGCATTAGGTAAACAACATATTTACTTGTGCAGGTGATACAATCGTCAATCTTAAAGGTTTTACCATTTGCTGTAGAGTTGAAGCTTGTATGTCTACTTGTAAACTTGCTGTTAGTGCAGATCATACACTTTTTACATGGGTAAAAACCTTTAATTTGTGGGAAGAAAGAAGTGTGTACAGGGGGATCAAGAACATTTGGGGCTATTCTATTCCCTAGAGGGGTGACTTTCCTAAAAGCAATCTGCGGTTGATCTGGTAAAAATTGTCTTAAAACTGGATCTGACATCAGAATCTTCCAATTGTTGTGAATTATCCTGGTAACTGATTTATATTGGGTTGAATAGTTTGTCACAAAAGGACAAACTCTTTCAGGTCTCTTGTTAGTATTCTTTGGCAACATCACATCTCTGTTGGAGATGCCTACTTCTGTCATGGTTTGTATTAAAGTGTTTTCGTCATAACCCTTCTCAAGGAACTTGGTTTTAATGATAGCAGCCTGTTTATAGTATGTATTAACATCAGTGCAATTGCGTCTGATTCTGGTAAACTGTCCCTTAGGTATATTTTGTAACCATGCCGGGTGGTGGCAGCTTTCCAAGGGAATGTAACTGTTTCTGTCAGTTTTCTTGAAAAATGACTCAGTTATGATTCTTCCTTCAACATTTAGCAAAGTCAGATCCAGAAAATTAATACTCTCATGACTATAATTAAAAGTGAGGTTAATGTTAAGAGTTAAAATTTAAAGTAGTAAAAAAATTTAAAAGTGATTCTTCGCTGCCATTCCATATGAGGAGGATGTCATCTATATATCTCCTGTAAAAGGAGAGTTCAGGCCAATCTCTGGCATAGATGACATCCTCCTCCCATCTGGCCATAAACAGATTTGCTAGGCTGGGGGCGAATTTCGCCCCCATAGCCACACCCTTAGTCTGTAAATAAAATTGCTGGTTGAACCAAAAATGGTTCTTAGTCATTGCGAATTCTAAAAGTGTTAAAATAAAGTCCTTCTGTAAAACTGGAATATCGCTAAAATCATCTAAGAAAAATCTCACTGCTTCCATACCGTCCAAGTGGTTTATATTTGTATACAGGGAGGCTACATCAGCTGTAACCAAGAATGTGTCCAAGTTAGTGGATAAATCTTTAATATCAAAGAGAACCTGCTTGGTGTCCTGGAGGTATGCCGGTGTTTTCATCACGAGTGGCTGTAGAAAATGATCTATATATTTGCCTATTCTAGCTGTTAGAGATCCTATGCCACTTATTATTGGCCTCCCTGGTGGATTAAGTGGATCCTTATGTACCTTAGGTAATATATATAGAATAGGGAGTCTTGGTGAAACAGGGCATAGAAATGCTTTTTCTTTTTTACTTATGATATTATCTTCATATCCCTTTTTAATTATAAACTTGAGTTTTTATTAGTATGATGTTCTTGTTCTCACTTTTGCTGAACCTAAGTTACAGTAAAACAATGGAGCAATCCCCTTTAATTTCACACTATGCAAATTTTATAATTAGCACTTACATATATATATATATATATCATCTTATAATATGCCACCAAATTATCCAGTTCCATGTGGATATATTTATCCTGGTGTGCAGTCTTTGTCATTGGATAAGTACAATGCCCCTTTTTGTATCATGATTTATGTTTATTATAGTTCGTTTTTGTCAGCAGTTTAGTTGCTGTCTGACAATGTTGTTTCGTTTTCTCTTTTCCCACCTATATCATGGCGCCTGCCTGGGATACACCATATGCATCAGGTCACTAGGAGGATCTGTTCTTTTCAGTGTATTCCCTTGTAATGATCTTCGGCAAAATGGCGCCGATCAACTGCGCATGCGCGAGACGCCGGCAAAATGGCCGCCGCGACTAGCGCGATTGCCATTTCTCCATATAAATAGATGAGTAACGATGTCCTGCTGTAAGCCCTGACCCTCTGAGGACGTGCATCGCACGAAACGCGTCAGGGGGGGCTACAGCTTATGGACATCTAGCCACTATATGTGGCCTACTACTTATGGTCAGTACTTTTTTGTTTACCCCCCTTTTTTTGACTATTAAACGCAAGTCAAACAATATTACACCATGTGGCGTCCTTCATTGGGCTCTCTATGAGAGCACCATCTCCCACAGCACTTCTTTGGACCAAGGAGTTCCCTGACGCTCACACGTTCGGATGCTACTTGGCCACCTCTTCTTGCGGTGAGACAGTGGATAGGACGCAGTGCGACCTGACCAGATCCCTGATGCTGGAGAGATGTTGCAGCAGCTACTTCCTTACATGCGTTATTTTAACGCACTTCTGGTGAGTGCGCACTCTATCTGTTTTCCAGGATTCCCTCTACCTTTTACTACCATCACCCTGGGATGAGAACTTTGTACGTGCTCTCAGCACCCTTTATAGACTCAATGCACTATTCACCTTGTGGTATATCTGTTTGACCACTGATATTTATATATTTATCCTACAGAGAAATATTTTATTTTGCTTTTAGCGCTGCACCTACTTTTCTTTTATTATTGACTATTGCAAGGAGGATTGGTTGCCTTTTTGGTGTTCTAGCTGCTTGTGCTCTTGTACCTGTAGCGCTCGCTATACTTTTTTCACAGAATACATTTTGGCCTACATTTATGAAGAAATTATTTATTTGCATTTTAATATTTTATTAAAAAACTAAAGCAAAAGATGTTTTTTTTAATAAATTTTGGTATTTTGTTCATTTATATAGCAAAAAATAAAAAAACACGGTGATCAAATACCACCAAAAAAGCTCCATTTGTGTAAACAAATGATAAACCTTTCCTTTGGTTACAGTGCTGCATGAACATGCAAATGTCATTCAAAGTGTGACAGCACTGAAAGTTGACCTGGACTGGAATGGGGTGAAAGGATCCGGGCTTGCAGTGGTTAAACAGATCATGTTCCCCAGTTCCTAACGTGTTTACCATTACTTAGTTTCCCCCAGGACTTACATCATGAAAACTCTCTCCCTTATCCAGGGAGGAAAGGAGAAAAATAGTGGAAAGGGAAAGTCAATGAGGTGGATTTACCAAAGACAAATAGGCTGTTCACTTTGCAATGGAAAGTTTTACTTTTGAAAGGGACTTTTCCCCAGAGCTCACTGAATGTGGTGAAATTTCATGTTGCAAAGAACATCCAACCATGTGCAAAGAAATAAAAAGAAAAAACAGCATTTTTTCTTGCACATGATTGGATGATGGAAGTCAGCAGAGCATCACTTCATTCAGTAAGCTCTGGGCAAAACTCTTGCATAGAGCAACTTCCTGTGCAAAGTGCACAATCTATTTGCCTTTTGTAAATCAACCCCATTGCAACACAGAAAAGAGATATGGAGATATCAGCAGAACACTGCAAACCTACAAAGAAAAGCAGACTATTGGTCTTTTTACATTTATTTATAGGTAGAGATATGCACAGCTTTGTGTGTGGCAACAAGCAATTGTCTCTTTCACTGCTTAATTATTGCAAGAGAAGCTCATTTTTGCCAATTATTGCAACCATAAATCTTGCATCATAGCTGGCTGAAACCAGTAGGTAAAATGACAGAGCTTTAATGCTGTTGTAAAATATTATGTGTTATTTTGTATCACAAACCTACTGCATGTTTAGTAATTACATGATTAGACATGAGGGAAAATATAGGGGTATTTGGAAGAAAGTTTTAATTGAAACACCACGCTGTTTTAGTTATAATGTATTTTGCATAGAAGTCTATCTTGCCCTGCATGCATTACCAGCTCTCCCCAATTGATCTGTTTTGTGTGTGATAATGTTCTAATTAAACTTGCAACAAGCTGTTCACTAGAGATTGGTTCCCTGGCAAACAAGTTCATTAAAAGATGCTTTGCAGAAACTTACAGAACAAAATGGTATGATGCAAAGTGGCCAAAAACACAGACTAGGACAGAAGGGTGCTATTTATTAAATAGATTTTTCCTGTTGCCATTAAAATCAACAGTTGCTCAATATTTCCCTGATGTAGCATCTGTGAGGTATAGAAAGTATGGTATTTATTTTCTTGCTAGCTTCTGTTTAACCACTTCCTGACCACTCTATAGCAGAACTACTGCTACAGGGCAGCAGGGCTGCGCAAAATCACGTATCTATACGTGCTTTTGCATTTCCGCGTAGGGGGCATACGCACTGCCCTACCAGTGCTGCCATTGGCGGCTACAGCTGTCGATCACCAGGTCCCACTGGAGAGTCCTTGCCGGCACCCGGCGATCTCCGTGGATTTCCGATGGGGGGGAGATACCTGTATGTAAACAATACTACAGGAGCACTTTGAAAATCCTGCTAAACCTGGCTGCAGAGGCTTCTTTGTTGAGGTCTTTGACACCAAGATGGATACCACCTAGTGATCCTCCTCAGGGGCCCCTGCAACTGGATTTTGCTGCAACATTCATCTGACTCCAGCTGGAGAACAGTGGCAGAGTAGTCTCAGATCCAGAGGAGGGAGTCTCTTCCCATGCTGTCTGTCTGGTCTATTTAAAGGGGGCTTCCTGCAGATCCTTGGTCATTATATGCTTCAACACAACGCGCTTTTACTATGCACATCTGGTGAGTGCGCATTTTTATCAATTTCCTGCACGGATTAAAGTCACATGGAATAATTTGATAGCACCTGTGCAACAGGATTCATGTGCAGCACAATTTTATGACCGGTGGTTGTCAGACCCTCACCATCAAATGAACACTTTCTTTGCTTTATGACTTTCGTAGCCGCACTTGTTTAATTGAGCTGATTGCAGCGCTTTTCATTCACTCCTGTGTTATCACTTGTATTTAATATCTTCATATTTATAATATTTTTAGCATTGCACTTTTATATATTTTTTTCAGCACTGCACCAATGTTTGTTTATGTTTTATATAAGGTCTTGTGTTCCTTTTTCAGTGCATTTGCTGCTGACCTCATCAGAGTCTTGAGCACTCGCTGTTCTTGTATTCAATATGTAGCAGAATACATCTTGACCAAAATTTTTGATGAAATTTGATTTTAAATTTTTTTTTTAACTGAATGTTTTATAGCAAAAAGTCTAAAATATATTTTTTTTTTTTTTCAAATTTGTTGCTCTTTTTTTGTTTATAGCACACAAAATAAAAACAACAGAGGCGATCAAATAGCACCAAAAGAAAGCTCCATTTGTGGGAAAAAAATGACAAATTTCATTTGCGTGCAGAGTTGCATGACCTTGCAATTGTCAGTTAAAGTAACATAGTGCAGTTAAGCAAAAAATGGCCTGCTCAGGAAGGGGGGTAAATCTTCTGGAGGGCAAGTGGTTAAAATGAAATGCTGCTGCATTGAAGAACATATCACAAGCAATATGTGTATAAAACTGACAATGATGGTTAAAGAATATTCATCGTAAAGTGCCCACCAGTACCTTTTAATTCCGCCAAGTCACTTTCAGTTTTCCCAGGATTCCTCTTATGTCCATATAGGCCTCAACTTATGTTTTAGCTCTAAGCTAAAATAAATGTGTGCATTGCCCATGCAGAGGATTACAACATGCTTGTTTCACATCTTATACCCCAGCAGCACATGCATATTTTCCTTTGCTTCCCTACCATTGCATTTAGCCTTTGGAAGCTAGATTCAAGTAATCGATCTCAGGGGTCTGAGTCACTGAGATGTCCATTATAATTCATAATTGTGCTGTAGTACTTTCCACAACATTAAGCAAATGAAGGCGGGGATTCATATACTGAGATAATGGGTTTTGGGCTATTTAATTGCTATTTTGGACAAAAGATATGATTGGTATACATATTGGGGGTTAATAACATATTGTTCTGTTTACATTTTAATTGACAGTTGGCCTACCAGGAGGTTTCATTTGGAGTTTGTCAGCGTATGACATCATGTTTCTATCAACCTAGCCTTTCGAAGTAACACATTGGTGAAATCCTTGTAGTTATAATAGTCTGAGATTTGAACAGTATATTTATTATTTTTTCTGCCCTCATCTGATCCCAAGCACCTCCATACGAACCCAGAAGTGATATTCTATCCTGAGAAACACGTTAAGAAGATGCTTCACCCTATCACTTGTCTAGCAGATTAGAAATGTACAGTGATGGCATTATATGTCCTTTTTATGACCAGTGCTTATAAGTAATATACATATAATGCAGTGAGGGTTGGGGGAAGAGACAAATATTGAGATGTTTTGGCACAGAAAATGCTGTAAACAACTTGTTTTGAACATAATTTATTTTAATGATATCAATAAAAACTTATTGTTTTTTAAATATTAATGTTGGGATCTGGTACCTTAAATGCTTATCTTCTCTCAATGTTATATTTTATATTTTCACTACATGAATGTTATATCTTTAGTATGACAGCCCATTTTGTTTTTAGTATAATGTGTACTGACTTGTAGCCTAGGTGGCCAGAAAGAGGGAAGGCAGCAAGTACGCACCCCCCCTCCCCATTTTGTACCATACCAGGCCACATGCCCTTTAACATTGGGGGGGGGGGGGCACATCCTTACTTTGTAAGCCACCTTGTTTCAATATTGAGAGACAAAAGGTTTTTCCTAACATTCTGTTCCCCAACAAGGATTTGAAGGTTTTTGCAGAGGAGTTATAAAGAAAAGTTAAAACCCATAATAAGATGGTCCCCAGATATTTACTCTGCCCCAGAGGAATGAATACAGAGGTATATTAGTACTCAGTGTGCCCATTTCCACAAAAAAGTTACATGTAAATAAATATAACCACACTGTTAAGTCCTTTATTTATATTAGAAAAATAACTACAATAAAAATATTAATATCCAATAATGTAAATCTACATTTTTCAGCCATGTAAATCCATCTTCAATCACAATGACCCACCACCCAACAATCTTTCCTGTTGTACTTCCATTGCTAAATGACAGATCCCCCAGTGCTGTGGGAATGTAAACACAGCAGGAGGGATCCCAGGTGATATTCATGATGAAGAATGGTTATGACGATATATGGTCAATTATGTTATCCATGATTCAGAGCCCCGTGTTTATAATATTCAAGTGCCAGGGATCTGTTATTTAGAAATGTGTGTGTGGTGAGGGAACATCATCTGGTGGTGTATCATGGGGTGACAGAATAACATTGTCAGATGGGGGGGGGGCATTATAATTGATAAAGAATTACATCGCTGGGTACCTTGAATGGACATTATGACCTTTTTTTATTGTAGTTATATAAATAAAGAGCTTTTTCATGGAGTGTGTGTTTTGTTTACATTTTAACCCTTCTTGGGTGCGGTAGCAAGTATTTTTTTTTTACATTTCTGGAGCTGTACACAACAACAATGTGGGGATCCCCATATTATCCAAACCAGACTCTTATACAAGCAAGCAGCCTTGGTGGCCACTAAAAGGAGGGCAGTGAGCATGTATGTCCCCCTTCAAGTACCATATAAGGCCACATGCTTTTCCACATTAGAATGGGTTCTTGCAAGGGAGGCAGCAAAGTCTCCTTCCCCCTACAAGGAACAAGGGCTTCTTCTACACATGCAGTCCCTCAAAAAGTATATGGGGTTTCTGGAAGGTACTAAGAGGTATTAAAGTGGTTCTGAAGGTAAAAGGCTTTATACAGTAAATGCATTCTATGCATTAAGGTGAAAAAAACCTTCTGTGTGCAGTTCCCCCCCCCATCCCCCCCTTATTCTTACTTGAGCCTGACCTTGATCCAGCACTGTGCGCAAGAACAGCAGCTCTCTCAACTCCCTCTTCTCACCGGACATAGAAGCAGCAGCTGACACAGTTGTCAATCACAGCAAGTGAGGAGAGAGTGGGGGCAGGGGCGAAGCTTAGCCACACTGTGTGTAAATGGACACACAGAGCATGGCTCGGGAGCAGCTTGCTATGGGGGCACCCAGCAGGAGGGAGGAGTCAGGTGTGCCAGAGGGGGACCCCAGAAGAGGGTCAAAACCACTGCACAGAGCAGGTACGTAAAACATTTTTTTTTCCAATTATCTCTAGAATCACATTAACTACATCCTTACCTTGTGATAGCTGAATGATGGCAGCGCAATTGTCAAGTTCCAAGAGGGCGTCACATGATGTCCTCCCAGAACGGGCCCTCCCACGGGTCCCCAGCTGTGCGCATCCAGCGATCTCCGTGATTACTGTGTCCTACTGAAAGATGATACAGCAGATCACTGAGTAAATATAGTTGCCAGTTATTGGCAGCACTTTCCTCACGCTGTCACATCAGTGCCATCAGTCAGTGCTGCCCATCATTGCTGCATATCACTGCCTCCTCATCAATGCCCACCAATACCACCTCATCAGTGCTGCCTATCCATGCTACCTCATCAGTGTCGCCTATCAGTGCCCATCGGTGCAGCCTCATCAACGAAGGAGAAAAATTACCTGTTTGCAAAATTTTATAATAGAAACAAAGAAAAACTTTTTTTAAATTCTCTTTTTTGTTTATAGTGCAAAAAATAAAACACCTAGTAGCGATTAAATACCACCAAAAGAAAGCTCTAAGTGTGTGAAAAAAATTATAAAAATTTAATATGGGTACAGTTTTGCATGACCACATAATTGTCATTGAAATTTGGCCTTGGAATGAAGGGGGTAACAGTGCTCAGTAGGCAAGTGATTAATGCACTCCTGTACCCATTCCTATGCAAATTATTATTATTATTATTACAGTATTAGTATTAAATGTTTCCTCCACAAACCTCTACATTATGTTTGGGGACAGAAAGTAGGGAAGAGATCCTTTCCCCTCAACTTGGAAAAAGGGTGCTGTAACGGCAAATGCTAGGTGCAATAACTAAAAACAAGTCGTATACACGCACACAATCAACATGTAGTCATGCAGGTACCTTTTAATCAGCATTTAAACCATTACATAATCTACACATGTGAAAGACCCTCTACCAAATGAATACCTGCCCTGGCACATCATTGCATTCACTCAGCACTCCAAGAAATAACAGAATCCAACTGCAATATTCTTGCACTGTCAAAACTTCCAATTTTATTGTCACATGACACACAGGAGGATACACAGGGAAGCCGTAAGCATGACCAATTAATGAGCCCATATAGCCTTGCATCAGAACGTCCCCTGGCAACTAGAGGGCTTCCAATAATCGATCTCGCTTGTGTGACGGGCGCGGCGTCAGACCCCCAGCCCTTCTCACCAACTTGTGACCGAAGGACTAGCCAATCTAAAGCTACGCTGTCACGTACGTAACAATGCCACGCTGAGCTGCAACCTGCGCAAAGATTTTCCAGCTCACTGGACCACAATCTATGTGCCGCAGCCTGAGAGTGATTGTTACTGGGTCAGGTTAATTATGCAATTAACCCTTCACACTGCCATCACCGCCTTTTTGTATGGAGAAGGAGGAAACTAGCCAATCTTAGCAGTAACACTATGATGTTTGAATAAGCATCTGTATACACACTGCCACCACAGGTAGCGCTCTTCAGAGACAGGGATTCTTAGTTTGTATTAAAGAGCTTTAGAAACAGTTCAACACTTTTCAGAAAATAGGATTTATTACTAAAATGGTCAAAATGGTACAATAAAAATATTTACAGAAAAAGATGTAGCCAATACATATATATATAAATACAGAGAGCAATAACACAGCAGAGAGATAATAGAAAGAAGTTTAGAGAGGTAGAATACTTGTGAGAGTACTTGGTTTAAGCAGATTCAAGAGTCCTGAGCAAAAGGGTACCATTTCTCCCAAAGTTGGTTCCTGATGTTAAAAAGGGAGAATCTCTTCATCTTACCTCTTTCAGGCCTGACAGCCTCTTTTCTAGTCCACTAGCAGGGGGTGTCTACTGAAGCCAAGGACCAATCGCCTCATTTTGGGAGGTGGGTCTAGGCGGAGACCCAGGCTAGCACCAAATCCCTCTTAAGTTATACCCTGGTCAATAACCTTCCATAGGTACATGTAGCATCCTATCCACTGGTAGGATAATATGCAGAAAGATATTCTGAACGTCCAGACATCAGATATGACATATCTACCTGTGACGGTTAAAGAGATATTGTTTTCTGCTCTCGGGTAGACGTAATCTAGGGATGTAAGGAATATACGCTTTGTTTGATTGTACGTATTTCCTATCGAGCGTTCTGAAATTGTATGAAAAAGTGGTTTCCAAATGAGATGTATGTTTTACTGCTATTCCAGAGTGCTTTCAAGTCCAGTGACTGGTGGGTTTATAGCTTTACCAGCTTAGAGCAAGGGTTGGACAGACACCATGGCATCAGCTAATTGGGTTTACAACCATGAAGGGTATCCAGCTGTGCCCTGTGCACTCCTGAACTCAGCCACACCAGACCACATGCCATACAACAAAAAGGGGAGGGGGGACTGATTTGGAGTGAGAATGACACAAGATGGAGGCTCTTTAGCAACATGGATGTCCGCGTCCATATCTGTACGTACAATTGCTACAGCTTGGACTTCCAACTTTTAAACCATTTTTCTGGAAGCTTTCCAATAGTGGGCGGGCACCAAACCCACCACAGGAGGAGCTAGCAGAAAGGTCCTGCGAGGATAACAGAGTCATGCTCAGCCACCATATTTGTTATTTGAAAATTTACACTTTTGCTTATTATCTACCCCAAACTTAAAGATTTCTAACTTCTCAAGCAAGCAGACATCTTTAAACAGGGTTTTTATCTTCTAACCTGAGGTTATTAGATGTCATAAACACATTCCATTCCATAAACAAGTTTATATCTTGCTCTCAGCAGAATATTTTGTGACTCTATTCCTTTGGCTTAGAGAAATGACATCAGTCACCTCTCATGCCCCTGGCATTTGGGCAACAATGCTTTATTGTAAAAATTACCCATGAAACAAAGGGTCCAAGGCCAACACATTTCAGAGGCATTACAGGTGCCATGCAAGGAGGGGGCTTTGCACCTCCTTTTGCAAGGTACCCTCCCAACGTTTAAAGACATATGGCCTGGTCTGGTAGAGGAAGGAGGGCTGCATGTTCTCTCGTTCTGGGAGGACGTCATATGATGTCCTCCCATTCTAACCGCGCATGAGCGGCTCCGGGAGTGCACAGCGTGGCGATCCCTCGGACACAGAGGATCACTGATCAACGGAAAGAGCTGAAGATGTCGGCTTGGTCATGTGATCAGCTGTGTCCAATCACAGCTGATCGCATTTAAATAGGGAAATGCCGGTTATCGGTTTTTCTCTCCTCACGAGCTGTCACGCTGACAGCTTGAGAGGAGAGGAGAGCCGGTAATCGGCATTACTCAGAGGGGACATCTACACTGATCATCAGAGAGGGAGAAGAGTGAGAGGGGGGAGAAGAGAGAGAGGGAGGATACAGAGGGGAGAAGGGGGGGAAGAGATAGAGAGGGGGAGAGAGCGAGAGAGAGGAAGAAGCGGAGAGGGGGGAGAAGAGAGAGGGGGGGAGAAGAGGGGGAGAGAGCGAGAGAGAGGAAGAAGAGTGAGAGGGGGAGGAGAAGAGAGAGGGGGGGAGAAGAGAGGGATGGGGGGGAAAAGAGAGAGAGGGGGGAGAAGAGAGAGAGAGAGGGGAGAAGAGAGAGGGGGGTAAGAGTGAGAGGGGGGAGAAGAGAGAGAGAGGGGAGAAGAGAGAGGGGGGTAAGAGTGAGAGGGGGAGCAGAGAGAGAGGGGGGGAAGAGAGGGGGGAGCAGAGAGAGAGGGGGAGGAGAAGAGAGAGGGGGGAAAAAGAGATGAGGGGAAGAGAGAGAGAGAGAGATGAGGGGAAGAGAGAGAGAGAGATGAAGGGAAGAGAGAGAGGGGAGAAGAGAGATATGAGGGGAAGAGAGAGGGGGGGGGAGGAGAGAGAGAGGAGAGAAGAGAGAGAGGAGAGAAGAGAGAGAGAGGAGAGAAGAGAGAGAGAGGGGGAAGAGAGAGAGAGGGGGGAGACAGAGGGGGAGGAGAAGAGAGAGGGGGGAGAAAGAGAGAGGGGGAGAAGAGGGGGAAGAGAGAGAGGGAGACTCTATTTTACAAGTAATGGAGCACTTATCTGGGGTCCGTGGTGTCTGCGGCTGCATTGACACCTGACATGCAGTGATGGTATCCTCTCCTGCACCCCCTCTTCACAGTCAGCTGACCTCTAGGCTCTGCCGTCCGGCCCTATGCAGTGAATGGAATAGAGAGACTGGGTAGGCGGAGCATAGCTGCAATGGTCAGTCCGGGTCTGGGCTTCCTGCCAAATCCTATGTCAGTGAGTGCAGCAGGGAATCAGTGCTCCAGGAAGGCACAGAGAGGGAAAGACAGCCGGCTTGCCATTAATTCAGGATGGCATAAGCTGAGCCCACCTTCCCCTGCTCAAGACTTGCCGAGCCTGCCTCCTGCCTGAGCCATGCCGAGCCTGCCTCCTGCTCGAGCTCATGCCGAGGGGTACTGCCGCCCTAGGCAAATGCCTTGTTTGCCTCGTGGCAGACATGCCCCTGCATCTCCTTATGTCCCTTTTCAACAATAGACTGCCTATTAGTATTGAAAATGACCAGACAAAAAATTGCTAGTTTTGCCTCCTATAGACTTCAGTGGGGTTTGCCAATAAGTTTGGGATTAGCCAAACCCAGCTGAATCTGAACCCAAGCATATTCAAACATCCCTAATCAGATAGTAGGTTAAAATGTATTTTTTCAATATGTTCAGGTAAAAGTAGGTTAGGTTTAGGGTGAATGTCGAAGGCTTTATAATTATGCCAGTCTATCTTCAATAGGGTAACAAATACACTGTTATTATAATTACAAATCACATGTTGTGAATGTGGAGTTTGAGGAGCAGAGTTTTTCGTATGATTTATTCAGTCTCATTGTTTTGGTAATAGATTTTTTTCACCCATTTTAGTTTTATCCTTCATACAGTAAGCCTGAACCAAAATCACAGCTGAATAAGGAAAACCTAACCCTACAGGTGGTTGTACAAATCAGGAAACAGGAGATGTGCTTCTGTTAATCAAAGCAGTCCTCTCCAACCTTCATGCGACATTAAAAGGTAGAAATGCAGTCCACAGTACAGATTTATTTTACCACAATGATAACATAATACACTTGAAGAAAAGGGTTGGAATTGTTGACCTCCTTAAATAATCAAGTTCCCTGGCTGCCTAATTCACCAACTTGAAATAAGCATCCAAGTATAAACATTAGCAGTATGCATTATCTGTGGGCAGGCAGAGATTTTGGGAAATAGGAAGCACAATAGAAAAAACATGGACCTGTGCCTGAAGGGTAGAAAGCAAATAAGATAGTGACTTGTGGAAAGAAGTCAAAGCTACATAAGTGGTTAATATATTTCATGACATGCAACATTATATGTGTTCCATTTTTTATTTTTACTAGACAAGTTACAGTTTATTAGATCATTTTTATCTATCATTTTTATTTATGGAGACAGAAATAGGATCTCAAGTCATAAACACAGTGTAGCTAATTGTACAATCTGATGATTGTAGGTCAAATAGTACACACTAAAAAGCAAATCTTCCCAAAATGTAGGGCATGTACATTGACAGTTTGCAACGTGGACAGCTAGCTCTACAATCTTCCTGAGATATATCTAATTGACAATTTTTACACTTAATAAATCACTGTTACATACAAACTAGTTTAGTTTTTATAAACTCACTATATCTGAACTTAATATAATGTACAATAAGATTATAACATGTAGAGCCAGATTTCACTTTTTTATTAATTTTTAATTAAAACCCCTGCTAATGTGTGTTTTGTCTTCATCACATTGAAGGGATATGCTTTTGCTTCCTTCCATAGGACAGTGCGAGGACAAAAATCCCCTCTTAGAGAGTTTCACTTAAACAGGACTTCCCACTGGAAGATTTCCCATTACTTAGAGAGCTTCAACTTTTCAAGTCTGGTCATTTATTTTTTCAGAGCACTTTGTGTCAATGAAATTGAGCCCATCATGTACTCTCTCCTAAGTTACCATAGCTAAAAATAACATAAATAACTACTGTATATCATTCTAAAATTGCTTTCATGATTTCCTCTGGCATTTATTACCACTTTACATTTGTTTGATAATATTATGATCAGGCATTGCAAATTGTCAACCATTTTAAAGTGAACCTGCCACAAACAAAAGAAATTTTAAATGAGCAGCATTTTACAAACTAGATAAAGGAATACGCTTTTGCCAAGTCTAAGCCTAATGTTACAAAGACTGAATAATTTAATAATTATCTGCAGTGCCCAGGCACAGAACAGAGTCAAGAGCTCAAACTCTATACAGCTTTATGCAAAACTGTCAAAGATTTAAATTAAAGGCGCCAAAGTGCTCGTTTTTGTAAAAATAACAGTGTAAATTCATAAAAAGTCAATGCAATTTTACATTGTTTTATTATACAGGATATTATTCTTGCCTTGCATGCTGCATTTACTTTTCAATTTTTATTTTGTTATTACTACACCAATAACGCAATTACAACAAATATAAACCAAACTAAATCATAATCTAAATTATAAATAACTGTCTCATGGTTAGTACTGGAAGATTGTATTCTTAACCAATGGCATTTTCAGACACCTGGATCTCATGTTCTGCTGAGTAAACTGAGTAATCCTTGGCAGTAATGGTCCCCATCTTTCCATAAATGATCCTGTAGACAAATATACTTACATTTTTTCTGAACGTTGTTCCTGAAATTTTCTTCATATATTATACATTTGGTGCACACTTTTGGAACATAATAGTTTATGTAATATACAGTAGATACTTATTTTCTGTTGTCCATCCCAGAAAGCAATATTACCTGTGTTTGGTATTATACTGCTTTAAGGGCAGCATTGTTAATATGTAACAGTATAAATTGTCTGATGACATATGATTTAAACTACTATGTTGTACCTGTGATGTACATGTGTGCCTTTTCTGAAACCCCTGAGGAACCACTGATTTACTTCATAGTACAGCATAGCTAGATACACTATACACATAATTGGTGGCCCACAATAATTGAGTTTGCATGTATTCTTCTAATGGGTCTTTGAAATAAATATTAATTTTGATGTACAGTTGCAGTGGCATAATGTATATCCATTTTTAATCCGGTAATAATGAAATAGGGTAGTTGAAATAATTTGCAGACCTGAATATCACCCTTGTGTGTAACAAAGGTGTTAACCTGAGTTATGCAGGTTCAGATAAAGCCTTACTTACATGCTTTTAGTGAATATTAAAGGAGAAGTACAGCCAAAGGTTGTTCGTTTGTACTTCTGTGCATAACAGGAGTGAAGTTTGTGCTGCACTCTCCTATGACCCCTAAAGTCCACTATTGAATGACGTCATTCAGCTAGTCCAGGCTGGGGAAAGATTCCGACTTTAAGGTCAGGATCCATCCAGATCTCTGGACAAGCAGGTGGCTAAACCTCTTAGCTCTCTGCTTAGATCCTGAGGCAGCCCTTCCCACCCCCTCTACAGCCCAGCGCTCCGGCGAGCGCTGGGGGGGGGGCAGAGCAAAGACTGACAGTCCCAACTCTCTGCTCAGAGTGGAGGGAGAGAACTGAGCTCTTAACGGTGTCTGATTGCTCAGTTCTCCACTTACAACTGGCAGGAGATAGATGCAGCATTGCATGGATACTGCATCCACCTAGGTAAGTGTCATTTAAAAAAAAATCCTAAGCTTCTTTTTTAATATCCCATTATGGATCTTTCAGAAAGTTCAATCATAAAACAGCACTGAATTTTCCTTTTAGCTCCAGCAAAGAAACGAGGACCAAGCCATACTGTATTTGATAAAAACTTGAAATTTTTATTTAAACTGTACATCAAAATTACTGCTGACTGAATGTGTTTGTCCTACGGCAGACGTTTCCAACTACGTTCAAGCTGTTACTAAGTAAGAGGGTATGAGGAGACTTCAAATGTTTGTGACAGAGCATTAGAAAAAAAAAAAAATAATAACAAATGATACCCAAGAAAATAGGTAGGCAATGTGATACCAGTGAATTCATAGTTGCACAGATGCAGGGAATCACTGAGCTACAGTCAACAAATTAGCCCAAAACAGTCTGTAAATTACTTCTGTAAGTATGCTGAAAATTAACCTCTGGATAAACCCATACATCCTATGAGAATATATTGGTTGACTGCAAGTTAGCATTCACAGTAAAGGAAGGACAAATTAGGATGTATGTGCTTCCCTAAAATCACACTATAATATGTAGCTCCATTGTTTGATGTTTATAAAATATTTTGCAGTGTATCTGAAAATAGTGTATACATTTTCCACCATAGAAAGCAGAATGTATGTACTTGGTCAATTGTAAAACAGGTATAAACAATATTACAAAAAAATCTATAAATACATGTGAACATTAATAGCTAAATATGCTTTTGTTTCTCTTCTTTAAAGTAACACAAGTTTGGAGGTAAAAAGGGAGCGCATGTAAGTTACCAGTGTACCCCTTTAATCTCATCCTTCATACAGTGAGCCTGAACTGAAATCACAGATACAGTAAACATGGAAAACCTTACCCTACAGGTGGCTGCACAAATCATGAAACAGGAGATGTGCTTCTATTAATCAAAGCAGTCCTTTCCAACCTGTATGCAACATTAAAAGACAGTGATGCAGTCCACAGTACAGATTTATCTTACTACAATGATAATATAATACACTTGAAGAAAGGGGTTAGAATTTAAGAAAAGGTTTTAGCAGTCTAATGTTTTCAAAGCAATCTCTACTAAATGAACTATAGAGCTGCCATTGTTAACCTTCTTAAATAATCAAGTTGCCAGATTACATGATTCACTGATCTGAAATAAGCAGTCAGCTTAACCCAAAAATCCACACTAGAATCTCATTTGAGCATGCAACCTGGCAGGCCAGAAAAGTGGGGTGGATGAGTGTGCACCCCCTCTAAACATACCAGGCCCCCTGACAAAGCACTTTGTTCCCATGTTAATGAGGACAAGGGCCTATTTCCCACAACTCTGGCCAGGTGGTTGTAGGGGTCTGCAGGTGGGAGGGCAACCTTTAACAATATGGGCTATGGCCCCCAAATACCAGCCTCCCATGTGAATAAGTACGGAGTACATAATAAAGTTATTAAGGACAGCACATGTTTTGTCCTTTAATGAAAAAAAAAGTCCCATGATGTACAGCCATCATTTCACTCAGTGATGCAGATCCATATCACAATGAATGACACCGGAAACCCACTGAAAGAAAAATGATATTCTTTCCTGACAGTGGATAATAATAATTTGTAAATTTAAAATAAAGACTATAACAGCTGTTAACCCAAAAACTAAAATTCCATGCACTGGCTAGTATCATTGATAGTGAAGGGAGCTGATGTCATTTCACCATTCAGAGGTGTAAGAGCATTATCAAAGAGAAGAAAAGACTCCGCTTACCAACCCAGTGCAATAGTATGTAGATAAATGTGGCCTCAACCAGCGCTGCTCCAGCTATGTGGGATAATGCAATAATGCAATAATTGGTGAACGTTGAGGAATTTGATCTATCAGCAGTTTGATCAATGCCTTTTTGTGGTCTGGTTTTAGCTCCAGTCCACTATTTGTGTACATTGTTGAACTATTTTTCAGGGTAAAGAAAGACATATTTTCTATGTACAAGGCTGATAGATGTACTATTTAGGCAACCATGCAGGCATCCATGCTTAGATGACAGCAAGGAGGTAATGGACCTGCTGCCCCACCTGGTAAATGCAGGACCTTGAAGAGGGCTGTGGCACAAGATCTAAGGAATCACCCAATGTTCAACACAAATGATGATGAACTTTGTTCCAGATGGCTTCCAAATTTGTAGTCCTCAGTTACACTCAAACTCGTAACAGCAGACAGCAATCAAAGAATGGTACAAAATTGGCAGGCAAGATCATAATCAAAAATGCAAAGAGTCAGGACAGGTGTATAACAACCTTCGAGAAACAAACTGAGGTTGTAATTGAGCTTCAGAACTGGAACAGAGATCAAGGGGCACAAAACCTTGGGAAAAGATATTCAGAGAGGCCTTTGCTCTGAAACTTTCCAATGCACCAAGCAGGTTTAAATAGCGTTCCCAAACATGACTTCACAGGGAGCGTCCAGCAGCACGTTTTGCTAAGAACCGGTAAGGGGAGAATGCCTAAATGTAGACTGGAAAAGAGCTAGGGCAGGTTTCTGAGAAGTTTGTAAGCAGTTTCAAAGATAAACAGTAATCAGGCATTGGAACCAGGTACAAAACAGCAGACTGATTCTGTAAAAACTCAATTGTAACAGCTGAGCTTTGAACAGTGACACAGGTTGATTTTGAAAACAACAAGGCCACCATGCATGTGTAATGAGAAAAAGAAATACACTTCATCTTAGTAGAACTATACTGAGGGTGAAGATGCATCATATAGTTTATACCTAAGGGCAGGAGGAGGTGCAGGAATCTTGGGGCAAGGCTGGATATACAATGGCAGTTCTGGTGCTAAAATTAACTGCAGCTCACTGCTGGAAATTAGCATTCAATTTCTACACATATAGTTGCATGTAACAGCAATCAATTGAACAAATTTGGAACATTGTGCAGTTCTAAACAATTCATTTCTATTAGCTGCTGTTGCTTCCTACATTTGATTAGTATTAATGTATAGCGATTGATCTCTAATCACTAGGGGTAATTATGCTGGCATCAGACTAAAAATCAGCCATGTGTGTCAGGCTTTAGTAAATGCAAATAAATAAATGCAATTTATTTTAATAAATGCAAATAGGCTGTTTACTTTGCAAGGGAATTTTACCCGTAACTTGGTGAATGTGATGAAAATTCACTTTGCATAGAATATGCAACTCATCTGTAAAGAAAAAAAATAAAATTTTTATTTTTCCTTGCACATGATTGGATGATGGAAGTCAGCAGAGCTTCACCTCATTCACTATTCCCTTGTAAAGTGTAAAACCTATTTACCTTTAATAAATTAACCCTATTTGATCCCTTACTGTTCACTAAGCATTCAATGCCATAGTATGAAATGTGCATGGAATGTATTATTTGGTGTTCTCAGGTTGACGCAAACTTATGGTGACCATATGGAAAGTGTTTTTACAGAATGATTTGTCTTTTTTTTGGTCTGAAAGTGGAATTAAACCAAAAAGCATATATTTATTATATTGCAGTGTACCAATTCTTGTATGTGATGGCTGTAACAGTTTCCTTTTTTAGACATTCTTTCTTCTGTTTTTTTTTGTGATCCAGTCAGTAAGTCTGTTGTTTTTCAAAAGCACATACTCTCCAGCAGAATGCATCAGTTTACATGGATGTGACAAACTATTTAACACTGGCAGAGGTTATTAAAATGACCAGCTTTTATTTATTCATTATAAAAACTGTTTGCTATAACTGATTATAAAGTGTGAGCTGGAGTTTAGCTTCAATTTTTTTAGTGTATTTAAATCTGCTAATATATTTAATACTCCCCACCCCCAGACTGACAATGCTGCTGTCCAAAGGTGCCCCCTGTGCAGGGGCAGACTGACCATTTGGAAACTCGGGCACTGCCCAAGGGCCCGGGGTCAGTAGGGGGCCCCATGAGATGCCCCTGGTACCTTTTTCATAGGCTTTTTTGAGTTTGGGCAAGGACACAGGGCCCCCATGATCCCCTATTTCCCAGGGGCCCCATGAGTTGTCAGTCCGCCCCTGCCCCGTGCTCATTTATTCAGAGTTGTAAATACCTTAATTTAACCTGGTGTGAACACCTTGCTGTCCCATCCTGTGCTGTGTGGCTTAGTTGTGTGAATTTCAACATTGGATGGATAAAAATGCAAATCGTGTTTGGCAAGTAAAAAAACTTTCCTATATGTATTTCTTCAGTGTATTCAGCTGTTTGATACTTGAGCTTCTGATAATGCTGCATGGAAAGCAAGGTAGCTGTTGCTATTACACTGCATTAATCACACCGATTTATAGATAAAGGGTTACTACTTACTCTATAGATTTTTGGAGATATCCAGCATCTACTTTTATGGGGATAAAAGCAAATATACGCTTCAAGAGAAAGACCTCACAGTATTCTTTAAATGCAAGTCAATCAATAAAAGGTTTGATTCTTTTTGTAAGGCCTCTATGGTTTTCCAGCTCATTGTTTCATGTGATAAATATTGCAGTTTCAAAATAGAATTTAGGGACTTGCTGTCATTTTTTCATCTTTAAAGGCATAAGCAGTTTCATTTGTGGTTCTCCCATGTTATGTTATATTATGCTAATTTGATATCAAATTGAGCAAATGCATTATCCCTTGCTACTATTTGTCAGACTTTAAATCAAAATGACTATAGTCCTTTCTATGAAATGCTAAATCATTCCTTGAGAGCAAACTGCATGACCAGTAATCCTTTTTCCTAGATGTCTTATTCAATCAATCCGATATAGTTTTTTGTGAAAATCACACAATACATTGACATGCAGCAGACATAGAGATAATAGCTTCAAGTACCAGAGGTGTATATGACTCTATGGCTGTAACTGAAAGGCACTCTTTTCTCTCACGATGAAAATATAAATTACAGTATTTTATTCCTCAGTCAAACATTCTCTTAGCCACCTATGTGAAATGGTGCGGAATTGGAATATTGCAATAATTTTCATCTGAAGTGGAAACTTTATCTTGGTGAGCCTGCAATAAAAAAAGTTATTATAAATTCAATTGTAAAAATAGAAATACTGTAGATAATGCATAACTTAAAGTTTGATTAAAAAATTGGAACATCAAAAGTAACTCTTCCAGACCCTTACTATTTTCCGGAGTACTTTAACCATTGATGGTGTCAGTCATTCTGGTGTTGACTGAAGAGAAAGATTTGGAGAACATTGCAGAGAAAAAAAACACAAGAGAAGTGTGTAAGGCTTAGGTAGTAGTTTTGAAAGTTCAACCCAAACTTTTTTTTTTTAGTTTTGGAGAGAGATTACATACACTGCCAGTTATCATTACTATCTGTGTTCCAGGAAGTGAAAGAATCCATATCTGTTTCTTATTGCTCCAAAGTGCCAGGAGTTTCTGATGGTCCAAATAACGTTTATTAGTAAGAATTCTTAGAAAATTCCAATACAGTGGTCCAGATAACGTTTATTAGTAAGAATTCTTAGAAAATTCCAATACATTTTGGGGCTTCAAAGGGCTTAAGACTTTTAACTGAAGGACATCTGGACTGAATCTGGATATCATTTTTAAAGATATGTAATTACAAAGGGATATACAACCTGATTCTACTAGTGATCAGAGCTAGCTGTATATTTTTTTAAACTGTATATCTCTAAGAATTGTCTCTTGTAGTTATCCATACTGTTTCTGTTAAAACAAAACAACTGTATTGCAAGAAGCCAGGATATTAAAGAAAGTTTGTATCCACTAAAAACTCAAACATTTAGTTTGTGTTTCCAATTTTCCAGGCTAATAGGAAAAGGGTTGAAAAAATAACACGGGGGGCACTGTCCTGGGGAACATGTATTGGTGCAAAAAATGATTTAAAAATTTCATTTGGTGGGGAGCAGTGCTTTTTTAAAGTACCAACATTTTCACAGGTAAAATGGTTCCCCCCCCCCCACACACACACACACACACATATTTGGAGGACCTTTTAAGAGGTCTATGTACCATTTTTTTAGAGAAGCTGCCAAAAAGATATAATTTGTTGGCAATTTAAACTGGTATATTTTTTTTCATTGTAAATGTCACTTTTGTTGTAGGACATCCGATAGCAAGAATGAAAAAACATTTTCATTTCCCCAAAAATTCATACCAGACACTTTTAGTCAGGTATGGATTTTAAATGTGATCATTATGCAGAAAAACAAACAAAAATGTGTGAGGTTTGACAAGTCCTGTCATTGTAAACCCATTATCAATGATGATGCCTGATGTCTGTCAACTCAACAAAATTAAAAACCCAACAGACCCAGCACACATGACCGATTCCAGCAGTAATCATAGCCAAATGAGAGCTCCCCAAGCTATATAAAGGAAGGGGTGGGAATAGTGACCATGGTCATATATATCGTCAATGTCATTGCCCAAATATGGCCTGTGAATATCCCTGTTCCCTTTGGCCAGGGATTCCCAGCCATGGAAGCAATGTGCCAGTAACAGGAACCATGCAGGAGGTCTTCCTATATAGAAGCACTAGAAATACAACTTTCATATATGCTGTTTGGCTCCTGCTGAACAGAGTGGTTCCCCTCCTGGCCTTGATAGTTCTCCCCTGCACTGCAGTTCTCTTTCTCTTCAGATTGCTGCCACAATTATCCAGCACACTGTCTATTCTCCTGTACACTTTTGCACACAGCTATACTGCTTTGTCATGGCAGACTATCTTCTATTCGCATGGCAGGCTCACTGCCAACTCGCATATATCCTCAGAGATTGACTTTCTTTCCCTCGGGGAAGGGGGAAGGCTCCTTCTCATTTTTAGCAGCTTGTCAATCAAATGGCTGAGGAGGAGAAGCAGACAGCAGCATGACCATGACGATGATGGTCATATGTTTCCTAAGTTTTATCTGGTTCCTCCTCACTTCCCCTCATAAATATGCATCACAATTTTAAATAAAACCTTTTCATTTTTATTAGGTTCCTTATTTTGGGGCCAACTGGGGGCTTTATATTTTTTCTTGAAAACATCACAGCATTCTGCCTCAGTACTCCTTCATATAATGCCAGAAGTGGGTTAGCGTTTGGATTGTTCATGTACCAAAATGCCTTAAATGGTGTATGCCATTCTGGAGGAGTGAGATTTCCTTAGCAGGTTGAATGTGTATGCAGACTACCCTATGTAATGCCCACATGTGATGCTGAACCCCCATGAGTGAAAGAACTGAAAATGAATGAAGGAAAAGGGGCAGGCTGGGGAGGAAAGCGATAGATGATGCTGAATGTCTTCCAACCAGGAAATGAGAAGGGCACTGTTTGTTTCTAAAGCAAACTAAAATTCTCACAGTGTTCAGATAAATCATGGTAAGTAATTGCAGTACAGACGATGAGCATTTACAACCATGCAAGACTGAAGGTAAAGTTCAGATTTAAAGTGAATGTGCGCTTTTCTAAAGCAAGAGGTTTACTTTACTGCTTGTGACACACACAGTCGCGCTCTTTTAGAGGCAGGAATTTGTAGGTGGCAATTAAAGACCTGTAGAAACAGTTCAACACTTTCAGAAAGAAAGATTTAATGCTAAAAGGTCAAAAGGGTGCAATAAAAATATTTACAGAAAAAAGATGTAACCAATATATATAGAAATATACAGAGAACAATAGCACAGCAAAGAGGTAACAGGAGGTTAAAGGATTAAAGTACTTGCCAATCAACCTTGGGTTAAGCAGATCAAGTTTCAGAGCAAAAGGGCACTGTCTCTAAAGTTGGTTCTGATGTTAAACGGGAGAATTCTTCAACTTCCACTCTTAGGCCTGACAGCCTATTTTGAGGTCACCCAGCAGGGAGTGTCTCTGAAGCCAAGGACCAATGCCTCATTTGGGGAGGGGTTGTCTGGGCGGAGACCCAAACTAGAACCAAAATCTCTCGTAGCTCATATTTTGGCTCATAACTTTTCCTAGGCACAAGTACCATTCCACCCACGGGTAGATTAATATACAGACACATCTGAGGAACAGTTAGATATGAAATATGAAATACATACTTGAATGGTTCAAGAGATGTAAATTTCTTCTTTCCTATGTATTCCAGCCAGGGAGTGTGACCTATCAAACGATTTGTCTGATCGTGAGCAATCTGAAGATATGCCTGGTTTTTATGTACGTCTCTCATATTCCAAGATATGAGACATAGGGGAAAAAATGAATTTTAAAAGAGTTATCTAGTTTCTTACTCCTCTGGAATGTCTTTGAACTCAGGGGAAGGCTTGGGTTATCCTTTTACGATGTGCCCGATTGCACAGGTTCCTAGACCGCCCGGCACCCAGCTCAGAGATGTTTTATAGCTCGGAGCTACCTGCTGTGCCCTGGCCTGCCTTTGACACTTCCAACACACACACACTGACCAAATGTCACTGTGGATCTCAGAGAGGGAGGGGGAGAATGAGGAAAGATATGTTTGTACAAGATGGATGATCCCTTGCCAAGATAGAGGTTGGAGCAAAATGGTTGAACCGCGTACATCTCTGTGGGTACGATTGCTACACTGCTGTCCTCCTCTCTCAAGGTTCAATTCATCAGAATTGTGTTTTAGACAGGGCTATGGACTCCCCATGTGTCAGTACTGTTTGGCCCAGGGTTGTCATATGTTTCATGCCTCTTAGTACCTGGTATTCCCATCAGCATTGGTGCTGAGTGGTGTGGGAATGAAAGAAATGTAAATATATGTTTTTGTGAATTAGGAGACTAAAGCAAACCTGTTGCTTTGACCTGAATGATAAAAACACAAGTTTGCTTTAAAAAAAAAACTGACTGCCATTGCTGACCTCTGTGTGAAAATGCTATTTTTCTGGCTGTCACTGGCTGTAGTGCTTTCTGAAACAAGCATTCCAAAAAAAAAAAAAGAGAGAATGGTGTTTAGAATACTTTATAGAAATACCGTTTTGAGGCGACTGAAAGTCAAACGGTCAATATGAGAAACAGACAACTAGCATTTCGAGAAAGGTGAGCCAACAATGGCCATATTAATATACAGGTAGGTTCCCATAAAAAAATTTACAAGAGTATATATTTTTTTCCATCTATTTTTGTTCTAAACTAAACCTTTTTGTATAGTGAGGAATGGTTAAATCTTATTGGGGTTTAGTGCTGTGTCCCCATTTGAGTATTTGCACTTCCTTTCTGCCCCTATGCCCTCTGGGGCAAGATGAAAAACTAACACAGGACATTAACTCTCTTCAGTTTGCTAAAAGAAGTGTTTTCATTTGTGTTTCAGACAAATCCTCCCCAATGGGGGTAAGGACAGCAAAAAAACATTCTTTCAAAATTCTGAGATTTACACACCCTTGAAAACTAAGACTAAAATGTTTTAGCTGGTTTTATACTGTTAAAGTTTCTATGAATAAAAAAATATTTTTTATCATATCTATAATTTTGATCTATGAGACAGATTCCAATTAGGCTCAGAGACAAATACCACATTAACATGTAACTTTTCCAAGAGACAGAAGATGACTCAGTTTTGTCTACAAACACCTTGTGGACCAGTCAAGGACACTTTTATTCTCTGAACAATGGGCCATGTTGATCAAGTAATCATCTGTTCAACATGGAATTGTTTCATGTTTGCAAAGTCTCAACAATTTAATCAGTTTTTAGGATGAAGCACAACATACACTCCATTCAAGTAAAGGTATTACAATGGTGAAGATATTTGGACTGCCACCATCCCTATTTACTGTGAATAAAATGATATTTGGACTGCCATCATCCCTATTTACTGTGAATAAAAAGATTCTGTTTGCCCAAAACAATGGGACTATAAGGCAATGCTGGACATGCAGCCAAATGTAGTTTTTTATAAAAAAAGGACAAGGTTTATTTAGTGAAAATCATAAAAATCACAAAATACTGTATATATATTTTGGCAATAATGATTACAAGGGTTTCCAACCAAGATATCAAGATAACAGTCCAACGTGTTTCAAGACACAGATTCTCTTCTTCAGGGATGCAGCTGATGACTTTAAACTATACTCTATAATACAAGAACAATATATATTAATATGGAAAACCACCAATCAGGTGTCACAAGTAATTTTCCATCCCTCCCCAGCCTGAGAACAGACCAATGACCTCCACAAGCCACCCCCTGAAACCAACACAGCATGCGGCGTAGCCTCGCCCATAGGGCGGGATGACGTCACACATGACACCTGGGAGGGTGAAGGAAGCCCAGCCCTGGACCAGAATGAGGCTTGAAGCGCAAGGCAAAACCAGGCCTCAGTTTGGTTACTGTGACTGAGCAGTTTCACCCAAGAGAGGGGGCAGCCTACATGCAATGGGCAGTGATAGGCAAGAACAGTAAGACCCAGATTTCCCCCTAGTGGATAAAACAATAACAGCATTAATACTTAGAGTCCAGATTTTCCCCACTTTGGAAAACCTGGACTCGACATTTTAACAAGAATGGGAACAGACTCTTAAAACAAGTTCTAAGTCATTAATGACCCTAGTTATGGAAGAGTATAAAAAGAGACTGAAGAACATAGACATAGAGATTGAAAGAATGCAACATGGACTAAGTAAATTCAAAACACTCTTTACTATATTATATATTTATATATAATATGAAAAAACTTTAAAAGAACACATTGAAGTTCTATATAGCTCCATCCCACATCAAAAAGGTTTACTTTGCATAAGACACATCCTCATTGATCAAGCATTCAGTGAATTCATCATCGAGGCACTTGATTACATTCTGAATCACAATTACTTTTGTTTTAATGGTTCCCACTTCCTCCAGGTACAGGGAGTAGCGATGGGGGCATGTTGTGCCTCATCCTACGCCAATCTATACTTGGGAGAGTGGGAACGTATGACCTTGCACTCTGAGGATCTAAATATGTAATCATTATTCCCAATATATATATATATATATATATATATATATATTGTGATTTTTAAGATTTTTGCTAAATAAACATTGTCATATTTTATGTAAAACTACATTTGGCTCCATGTCCAGCACTGCCTTATAGTCCCATTGTTTTGGGGAAACAGAATCTTTTTATTCACAGTAAATAGGGATGATGGCAGTCCAAATATCTTCACCACCATAATACATTTACTACATAGAGGTAGCAAATACCATTTCCCCAACTTTTTGGTGGTTGATATATTTCCCAATGAGCCAATTTATATATGTTTTTATCTGATGATGTATTTATCTCACACATTAGATTTTAAATGCAATTTGCTGTAATTTTTGGATTTTTATGTAGTCCTTGAAGTATATTTTTGGTCCACAAAATTGCAAATTATCTAGGCAAAGAATAAAAACAATTCATGTCAGATCTATACAAGGATTTTGGGAAAAAAGAATCAAGGGATTCTGAACTTATGTCTCTGATCTCCAGTCTCAAAAAGCTGTTAGAGAAGATGCCTTCACATTTTTGGCATATACAATCATTTGACAAATATATAAAAGAAAACATAAATCCGATTGGTCTTAGAGTCCAGATTTTCCCCAATTTGGAAAACTGGACTTGACATTTAAGTATGAATGGGAACAGACTATTAAAACATGTCAACAAGTCATTAATGACCCTACCTATGGAAGAGTATAAAAAGAGACTGAAGGACATAGACATAAAGATTGAAACAATGCAACCTGCACTAAGTAAATTCAAAACACACTCTTTATATTCACAATTTGAAAAAAACTTTAAAAGAACACATTGAATCATTCACAAAAGAAATCCTAAGTACAAAAGAAAAGAAGTTTCGCAGGGATAAAATAGCTTTTGATGAACACAGAGCCTATAGTTGGAATCAACCTAATTATCGCACAAACATAAGTAGGCAGAAGTACGCTGTTCAAGATGAAACTCAATCAACTTCTTTTCAAATGTCACCTAATTCTTCTGTTTCTTGTCAGACTTCTCTCAAGCAGAATAAATCACAAAAATTCAAGAGATGATTCCATTGTGATGGCGCATATGAAAATCTTTCTAAAAAACGTCAGAAGGAACAACCATATTCTTTCTCATGATGGTGATTCTCTCTTGGTGACAGGTACTCCACTGCCAGGTGATGTTGCTAGTATTTCTTCTTATTCCATTTTTTCCAAAGACAACAAACCTCAGACAAGCTCAACACATGGGCAAATTCACAACACTCCAACACACAAAACATTGCTTTTTTAGATCAACATTCCAACATGGACATGAATTGGCCATACATTCAATAGGACCAAAATCACCTTGTCTATCCATTCAATCTGACAGCATTGACACAAGTGTAGTAAACCTATCTTAACATATATTACCCACAGAGGAAGTAAAAATTCTCAAGGCCTCAGCTTCTGCTCAGATAAAAATTTAGACAAATTTGAAATTACTAAAGATGTACATCTTTTTGAAAGAAAAATTATTCTCAAAATGCTACATAATGAAAGGCAAGAGGAAACAGTTAGGACTCACTACAACCAAGACCATGATACCCTGGAAGATCTGATTGCTCTCTTTGAGGATGAAGACTCCAGTGATTTGGTCGATATATTGGACACTGAACAACTTTTAGAACAAACTAATTGTAGTAAGAGAGAGGTCAGCAACACCCATATTCCATCTCTTTTTCCCAAATGTAATCAAAATAAAAAGAAATCCAACAAATTTCCTGCACTTAATTTAAATTCCAATGTAGCTGCATTTGTGAAACTCACCACTGAAGAGATTAAAAAAATGCAAATAAAGAAATCAAGTAATCTAACATCAGAGGAAAGGCAGGCACTACAAAATGTAACTATTAATTACAGCATTACCATCAAACCCTCTGATAAAGGAGGCAATATAGTTATCATGGACAATGGAGTTACCTTGAGATGTGCAATAATAAAGAATAATAAAGAATACTGCAGAATAAAGAATGGTATTGTCCTATTACCAGTAATTTGATAATTAAATTTCATGATCAATTTTACAAATTCACCGATTCAGCTTATGCTCATGGAAGTATTTCTAAGGACCAATGGGAAATTGCACATATTGATTTTCCACATACCCCTACTTTTTACTGTCTACCTAAATTACTGTACATAAAAAGTATAGATTCCCCTCCTGGACATCCCATTATTTCAGGGAATGGTTCAATTACTGAGAATGTAAGCAGATTTATTGATGAATGTTTATACCCATCAGTCTTCCTTCATACATCAAAGATACCATACATTTACTGCAAGTCCTTGTTGACATACCAATACCATCTTCAGCTTATTTGGTAGCCATAGATGTCGAAGCTCTATGTAGTTCCATCCCGCATTAAAAAGATTTACTTTGCATAAGACACATCCTGTCCTAAAGCAGCCTCATTTATCGAGCATTCAGTGAATTCATTAGCGAGGCACTTGATTACATTCTGAATCACAATTACTTTTGTTTTAATGGTTCCCATTTCCTCCAGGTACAGGGTGTAGCAATGGGGACATGTTTTCCTCATCCTACGCTAATCTGTACCTGGGGGAGTGGGAATATATGACCTTGCATTCTGAGGATCTAAGTATGTACTGTATCAGAATTACATTCTTGCATGGTGGTTATACATTTTTGTCATTTGGGATGGTCCTTTAGACACACTGCATGACGTTATGGAGACTATTAATACAAATTAATTTAATCTAAATTTCACCATGACCTACAGTTATGATACTATATCTTTTTTAGATATAGTTATCAGGAAGGACACCAATGGTCATTTAACCACTAGTTTTTACTGCAAACCCAGAGCAGGTAATTGGATTTTACATGCATCCAGTTTTCATCCTAAACCCCTAGTTAATTCCATACCATACAGCGAATATCTGTGATTATGTTGCAATTGTTCAGAAGATCACGTATTTAAAATGGAAACCGATAAATTAAAGGAAAGATTACTTGCAAGGGCATATTCCTCCACATGCCTAAAAAAAGCATTTAGACTAGCCAAAAATCAAACCAGACACAACATACTATATCATAAAAAATGCATTAAAGAAACTAATACAGCAAAAATCATCACAAGCTACTCTAACCAGCAAAATAATATTTACAAAATTGTCCAAAAATACTGCCAGATAACCAGCTTTTATTTCAAAAGAGTAAGATCCATACAAGATGAGTTAGTTCAGAGTGAGTACAAAGGCATCCATCGTGGTGATCTATGCAAATGTGTTGGAACCTTCAAATGTGGATGCTGCAACTGTTGTCAATATCTGGATATTCACAAATCTGTAACGCTTCCACGTGGGCTCAAATTTGAGCCGCAACATTTTGATAATTGCAAAACCAAAGGAGAGGTTTACCTGCTCCAATGTGAATGCAATTGCTTTTATGTAGGGAAATCTAAGCTATAGTTCTGGAAGCGGGCATACAGTCACATTACAAGCATGGGAATTTGCAAAAAAGATCTTCCGCTCGGATGACATGTCAGAAATTTGCATGGAGGGATTCCAAAAATACACTTCCTTATTTTGGATAGGGTACATCCAACCCCCTGTGGGGTCATTGGAACAAAACGCTATTGCTTAGATGGATTTACAAGCTGGGAGCTACATCTCCCTGGTTCTCAATTAATCCATGTCCTATAGGCCTTATTTAGAGGGGTTTATTTCAGGTGGTTGGGAAAAATACATTTCTGGCCTACCCCTTCTTTTATCACCATGATGAATCCCTCCTTTTCTTATTGGCTCCTTTTCTTATTGGCCCCATTTCAACATCCAGCCTTTGTTTTCTTGGTCTCTTTGCCAATTTATTAAATATTATTTAAAACCATTAAATATAGTGGACCGCTATGCTTCAGAGTATTAATGCTGTTGTTGTATCCAGTAGGGGGAAATCTGAGTCTTCCTGTTCTCGCCTATCACCGCCCAGTGCATGTAGGCCGCCCCACCACCAGGGCAGCGACGGCTTCTCTCTTGGGTGAAAGTGCTCGGTCGCTGTAACCAAACTTGGTTTTGCCTTGCACTTCAAGCCCCATTTTGGTCTGGGATTTGGCATCCTTCACCCTCCATGCACCTGTGGTGATGCGATGCATGGCATCATCCCGCCCTATGGGTGGGGCTATGTCACGTGCCATGTTGGTTCCCGGGGTCGCTTGTGGTGTCATTGGTCCGTTCTCAAGCTGGGGAGGGATGGAAAATTGCTTGTGACACCCGATTGATGGTTTTTCAATTCCATGTGCCTTCTATAAGGTGGTGGCATTTCAGCCATTTATATCTTACTGTGCATGGACATACTTTCAAACCCCACCAAATAAACCATATATTTTCATTCAGGTACTTTATGAGATGTATTCTATGATATGTATTTAGCAGTCTTATTTCTTATTTATTATACATTATTATGCACCTTTTCCCCTGATTTATTATGGAGTTTATTTCTTGTTTTTCTTTTTCTCTTTTCAGACCGCATGGTCTTTCACCATATATCATTATAGCAGTTTTTCCATCCATATTTTTGTCCAACCTATCAGGTTATCCACCTGTTATCATGATAGTGGTTTTATACCTATTATGAATTTCCCCTGGTTCTCACATCTTGAAACATATACATTTTGTTTTTAATTATACATATACAGACATATTAAGATGCAATCTGTCCTTCAACAGCCTGGGGGTGAATCTCTTGTCCGGCTGCACATGGTGATCTCAGTGGTGTGGGCGGAGGAGGAGGGTCCAAATAGTACCATCTCTCAGCATGTTGTTTATACACAACCTCTGGTTCTTTTTAAGGTACCTTTTTGACTAGAATAATGTCCTTACTTATATGGGTCAGTACAAATCTCCTTGTGCATGTTAAAATCGACAACTTGGGAAGACTTGTCAATATATTTTTGCATTCTATATGTTAATACATATTGTTCTTGTATTATAGAATATAGTTTACAGTCATCAGCTGCATCTCTGAAGAAGAGAATCTGTGTCTCGAAAAGTGTTAGACTTGACTGTTATCTTGATATCCTGGTTGCAATCATTATTGCCAAAATATACATATGTTATGATTTTTTAAATTTTTGCTAAATAAACATTGTCATTTTTTATATAAAACTACATTTGGCTGCATCTTCAGCACTGTCTTATAGTCCCATTGTTTTGGGGAAACAAAATCTTTTTATACACTACATTCAAGAGACTCTTCTATATTTACAATTTCTGTGAGATCTGGATAAACAATAAGTCAATATGAGAGAAATTTTCTAAAAGGAACTTAAAACCATAGAAGAAAAAGGAATTATATATTTCAGGATATTATAACATAAAACATGATATTTTTGGGACATCTTAGGAAAAGACTAAAAGAAGTTAAAGTATCAAGACACTTATCAGGTGATATTTCTATCCATGATAAAATATCATATTACTGCAAATGGATTTATTAGGCTTACTACATGTATGTTTGTTTGTAATCACTATTGTTAGAAATATACTGTATGTGTGTGTTATAATATAGCCATACTCAAATAGTTTACGTGTGCACATTATTTCTTCCTATCTATGTGTATAATTATAAAATGTAATGTCTATGTATGAAATTACACCTGTCTGGAGCCAAAAGTTTCCATTTAAAATGCTGCTATCCTCAAAAGTTTAAAAATAAATAAAGCTGCCAGATCCTCAAGACATTTTATGACTTTTAGACAAAATAAAATTGTTAAATCTTTATAAAAAAAGTGTATCATATAAAGATTAGTTGCTATACAGATTAGATATTACAGAAGTTTTCTATTTGTGATGACCTGGGG
This sequence comes from Staurois parvus, assembly GCF_062004578.1. Taxonomy (NCBI): domain Eukaryota; kingdom Metazoa; phylum Chordata; class Amphibia; order Anura; family Ranidae; genus Staurois; species Staurois parvus. The sequence goes on from NW_028317977.1 coordinate 2,596,981, forward strand.
ATAGACATTTTTAGTCCCAAGGTGCCATCTGGTAGGCAGGTCAGTTATTAACTGAATACAAAAAACATTAAATCAGTAACATTATCTACCAATGAGAAGCAGGATTAAAAACCCTGGGCTATTTTTATGAGTGTATTATTTGCAACTATATAAAAATAGCAAGTCAGTTGACAGAGCAGGACATAGACATCAGACAGAAGGAGACAACTCATCATTGTCGAAAAGAGACACGAGACAGAAGGACATCTCATTGTCAAGAGAGAGACTCATCATCTGATACACGTCACTGAAGCCAGGACACACATCTCCAGCACATAAAGACACCATTTTGAGGAAGACCATCTCCACCCAGTGATTGGTAGCCTGGTCAGCAGCCATTTTAAAGTCTAAACCTACTTTGGGGGGGGGTAACTATAGTTTCCATTTCTTGTTGATTTTATTCTGGTTGCATTTATTTTATGCTATCTGATTTGCTACCCATTAGAAATCCTAAACACCCCAAAATTTGGTCATTTTAATTTGTTGTATTTGCATAATTTTTAACGGACTCCATCAGGGAATTTGACTGCAGTGGGTTCATGGGCTGAGTTAGTCAAAATCAGATTATTGTCTGCCAAATTTTATAAAAATAAGTTAGGATGTCTGCAAAAGGGTAAAAAAATTATTGAACTCAATCTAATATGTATATACACTACTGTAATAGAAACATTTTAGAACTTCATTAAAAAAATCTTAGTGTCTATTCATATCTCAATCTGACTATTATATATGGTGTTTGCACATGACGTCTGTAAAATAAATATTCATTTATTTTTTATAGTCTGCAGTCCATACTTACACCTGGTTGTATTGTGTTATTTAAAGAATTTCTGCATGGACAAAATAACTCAGGAATAATTAAGTCAGCTTAATTCATTTTTATAAATTATTTTGTATTGGAGGCACTGTTAGTCATGGATCAATTTAAAATCAATATAGCTGACTAAATTAATCATTCAGACATTCCCTGACAATACTTTAGTCATGATGTTTTACGTTATATAGAATTCTTTGGTTGTGATATTCATAGTTTGGACGTCCTTCAAAGCCTAATTCTTTGTTTTAAACTCCAGAGCAATGAAAATAAAAATACATTATTTTGCTTTTAATTGCTCCAACAGTATGCCTTGCATTTGATACTCTGAAACATTTTGTTATTTCAGAGGCAGCTGTTATTTGGATTAAGATATTTAGATAATGATAAAGGACATTCATCCAGAAAAGTGAAATATGTTTTCAAATTCCATCTACGTTTCTGTAGTCACTCAATGTACTAAATCAACGTTTTTTAAATTTTTGGTCAATATGAGGAGAAAATCAATACAAGATCATCTTTCTTCTGTAGATAAAAAAGAACATTTCTATAAGGATCTAAATGAAGGCATTTCATGAGAATTCAGTATAAGATTTCACATTTTTACAAAATTATGCCTATGTTAACTCTTTAATTTTAATTTAAATGTATCCTTTTTTGTATCTCTTACTCCCAATTAATATATTAATTATATATAAAATATATTAAACTAAATAGTTTACACAAGTACAGTACTTCCATTTGTTATGTAGTCTATTTTAAAACAAGTAGGTTACATAGTTACATAGTTAGTGTCAGGAATGGACTTGCCAATAGTGGTGGGACTCACCTGCCTTGTGGGCTGCAGTACCAGGGCTGGCCAGCGGGTGCTCTCAACAATCAGAGGCTCACTTCAGCAATTAACCATCACCTGGGGCTGATTGCAGGTGGTGTATTTAAGGGATGGCCAGAACTGCAGTCTGTGCCTTGTTGTACTGTTTGCTTGGCCCTGGTTTCCTGATCCTGTTTCTGCTGTCCTGACGCTGCCTGAACTCTGCCTGTACTGACCTCGGCTAGTCCTGAACACTCTCCCACCTGCTCCTGGTACTCCGTTTGCCCATTGCTACCAACCCGGCCTGCCTGACTACTCTTGTATCGTATGTTTGTTATCTGTTGGAGGTTTGGTTCAGTTTGTTTGCACTGTGTTATGTTTAGTTTTGCACTGCGTTTGTATTGTTAGTCTTAATAAATTATATTATTTACTATATCTGAAGCCTACGTTTCCCTGTGTCAGTCCACACACTTCTGGTCACACCCGCATCCCTGACAGTCTGGCTGAAAAAATACAAAAGTCCATCCAGTTTACCCATAGAAAAAAAAAAAGTTATAATCCTATACCCACAGTTGATCCAGAGGAAGGCAACAAAAGCCCAGCAAAGCATGATCCAATTTGCACCTGCTGGGAAAAAATTCCTTCCTGATCCCCTGAGAGGCAATCGGATATTCCCTGGATCAACTTTAACTATAAATGTTAGTATCCAGTTATATTCTGTGTATCTAAGAAGGAATCCAGGCCTTTTTTTGAAGCGATCCACTGAGCTGGCCAGAACAACTCTTGAGGGAGTCTATTCCACATTTTCACAGCTCTCACTGTGAAGAAACCTTTTCGTGTTTGGAGATTACATTTCTTTTCCTCCAGAAATAAAGAGTGCCCCCTTGTCCTCTGTGTTGACCTCAGGGTAAATAGCTCTACATCGAGTTTACTATATGAACCACTGATGTATTTATACATGTTGATCATATCCCACCTTAATCTCCTCTTCTCAAGAGAGAATAAATTCAGTTGCTCTAATCTTTTCTCATAGCTAAGCTCCTCCATGCCTTGTATCAGTTTAGTTGCCCATCCCTGTACTCTGTTCTCAAGTTGCCCAATGTTCTTTTTGTGAATTGGTGCCCAAAACTGAACTGCATATTCCAGATGAGGTGTTACTAATGATTTGTACAGGGGTAATATGATATCTCTCTCTCTGGAGTCTATACCTCTTTAAATACAAGAGAGGATTTTGCTCGCTTTAGAAGCCACAGCTTGGCATTGCATGCCATTATTAAGCTTGTGATCTACCAGAACCCCCAGATCCTTCACCATTGATTCCCCCAGTTGTACCCCCCCCCCTAGTATGTATGATACATGCATATTCTTAACCCCCAAGTGTATAACCTTACATTTATCAATATTAAACCTCATTTGCCACATAGTTGCCCAATTAAACAGTGCATTGAGGTTGGCTTGTATGTTGAAGACATCCTGCAATGACGTTATTCCACTGCACAGCTTGGTGTCATCTGCAAAGAAGAACCACTACTCTCTGAATATGATCTTTTAGCCAGTTTTCTGTCCATTTACATACAGATTTTCCAAGCCCGTACACTTTACCTTACACATTAGACGTGTGTGGGGAACTGTATCAAACGCTTTTGCAAAATCCAAGTATACCACGTCCACAGCCACTCCTCTGTCCAAGGTTTTGCTCACCCTCTCATAAAAAGAAATCAGATTTGTTTGACAACTTCTGTCTTTCATGAATCCATGCTGTCTGTTGCTTAAAATATTTTTTTCCAGCAAGAACTCATCTATGTGGTTTTTTATTAAACTCTCCAGTATCTTCCCAACTATAGACGTTAAACTAACAGGTCTGTAATTACTTGGTAAAGATTTTGACCCCTTTTTAAATATTGGCACCACATTGGTCCTACGCCAATCCAGTCGTACTATGCCAGTCATTAAAGAGTTCCTAAAAATTAGAAACAATGGCTTTGAAATGACAGCGCTCAATTCTTTAAGGACCCGTGGGTGTATGCCATCCAGTCCAGGTGCTTTATTCACCTTTATTCTGTCTAAATATTTTTGGATCATATCAATTGTGAGCCAATGTGGATCATCTGGAGCTGAGTCAATACCTTGCCCATTATGACCAAGAGCTCCCCCATGCTCCTTTGTATATACAGAGCTGAAAAGGTATTTTATAACGTTGCCTTTCTCTCCCCAGTCACCCACTCTAGATTATTTTGTAAAGGGCCTACATGCTTGGACCAAACCTTTTTACTATTAATATATTTGAAGAATTTTTTGGGGTTGGTCCTGCTATATTTTGCAATCTGTCGTTAGTTTTCAAATTTTGCAGCCTTTATTTCCTTTTTGCATATTCTGTTATATTCATCTAGGTAAAAAAAACTTTTCTTTTTTTATTTTACCTTACATTAAAGTAGTCACAGGTCTCTCCTGTATTAATCGTTTACCTGTGATTATCAAGATTCCTAATTTGCCATTGATAGTCTCTTAGTAAGTTGATCTAGATAAGAACAATGTTTTGCAAAGTCAAGGTGAGTACACACTGGCTGCAAATTTGCCGGTTCAGTAGGAACCAGCTGACTTTTGGTCAGTGTGTATAGCTGTCTATCTGATAGAAGCCAGTCAATGACTGGTGTTTGTCAAAAACCAGCATCCAGTCAGTGCTTGCAGCCATTGGCTGCAAGCACTGATCAGTGTATTCTGATAGGTGGGACGTTTCACATGTCAGAGTACAAAGACACAGCAGGAGAAATCACTGCAACAATAGTGCTTGTGTTGGATGCAAAAAAAAAATTTACAGTGTGTACTCAGATCCATAGCCTCTGAGCAACTATAGGTTTCCTATAAAATGCCTATTGGCCACCCTTACAATGACAACAATAGTCTGGCAAGTTCCTTTGAAAACAAAAATTTATTTATTTAAGACAACCTAAGTAAATAATGATTTGTCAGACTGTATATCCTGTGTTTGATTAGAGCATCCAATTAACCAAGAGGCAACTGTAAAAGAGTGGAATAAGAAAGGCATACTTGATCCCTACATCTGTTTTAAAACTGAACTCCAAGAAAATTCAAATGGAAACATCTACAATCTATAATATTATTGCACTGATTGCAAAATTTAATAGTTTTTCCTTCTTTTTACTGCTGTAAAAATCAAAAGCTACTTTCAGTTTACTTTGCTAATGCCTAAGTAGGTTTGTATAATACTCAGCCTATATAGTATGGTATAAAATCAAAGTGTACATTATTAAGACAGAGATGTATAGAAATATTAAATCATTTTGGGCTTGCAAAGGATTAAATGTATTTATAATTTACTGATTGCATTGTATGACATAGTGTCTGGAAAGCTGGATACTTTCTAATTGGCTCAAAAGCAGGCCATAAAGCTGACCTGAATTAATATATACAAGTTGTAGCTTGTGGTCACACAATACATCTGGGCAGACATTTTACTATCTGATTCTACAATGAACTAAACTTAGGCTTGCCATGAGCTCAGAATTTGGATGGTTCAGCACGGACTTGGCAAACTCCGATCAATATGTGTCTGCCATTGCTCGACAAAAGTCATTCATCTGATCGGCTTTTGTCGAAGGGACATGCTGGAAAACGTTTGTTGATCATCCACTGCAGCCACTGATTAATGTATTCTGATAGAGGCAGGTCCCAAAGTCAGAATACAATGTCTCGGTGGGAGATCCCTCAATCCACCTCATTTGTGTTGATGGGGAAATGTGTTTTTTTCTTAGCAGAACAAAATAATTACTTTTCCATGGCCAGCTTTTAGGCTAAATAGCTCAAAAAGGAAATATTTCTAAATTGTACAATTGTAATCTGTCATTCTGTAGGTTTGGGAATTAGAGATTTTGCTACTCAATAACACCCAAATTGAATAATATATAAAAGTGACAAATTATCTTTTGGCTCCTCTACCCACCATTTATTCTCTTACACCCCACCTTCTGGCTACTTTGTGTAGGCGAGGGTGACATTACTGTCCCTTCTCCCAGGATCCAGAGGAGAATAAATCTCATAAGTTGTTTCAGCACTCAGAAGGAGTTTTTTTTCCTTTCCTAGGATCCCAAGAGAGAGCCAAGTGAGGTCAGTCTTGCCTAGGTGAACACAGCAAAAGCCTGCTAAAGTTTTTTCTTTGTAGTAAACTGCTTGTTTGAATGAGGAAGGGGGTAGATAGCTAAAACACATACAGACCTTGCACAGTCCATTTTATTATAAAGTGCAAAGAATCCATCAGTATTCAACATCTACTGGTTGATGAACTAATCTCTCTAAACAAATATAAAATAAAATCCAGTTGATGGCTATTACCCTTTGTAGTATAATAATTACTAGGTAAATGTGCTTTTCTTGTTACTCCCCCCCCTCCATCCCCCTCTTCCCATCTCCCCCCCCCCCCCATGGTTGATATTGAACTGTCTGAAAACATGCATATTTCACTGCTGACATATTTATGTATGTACCAATATGAACCTATGGATGTCCGGGTTCATTGTTTTCCTTGTTAAATTGAAACCAATAAAGATGAGTTGAAAATAAAATAAAATAAGATCCAGTTAGCTATATGCATAGTGAATTTTAACCTGACCAAAATACAATGGGATCAATTTACTACAAATGTAGAGGCTGTTCAACTATCAAAGTTGAAGTTTTATTTGCAAAGTGTTTGGCCACTTTGTAAAGTGAATAGTAGTAAACAGGTTGAAGCTGTATTCAATCAGAATACTCAAGTATGTGTTAGCAAAAATCTATTTGTTTTTAATTACCCTTAAAGTATATGCAAACCCACACCTTGTAAAACAATCCATTCAGTTTAAAATAGAAATGAAAAGCAAAACATTTGTGTATAGATATAAAAAGAACATTATAAAACACTTTTTTTCCCTTTTTTTTATATAAATGATCACATATCCTCTTTTCTCAGCTGTACAAGAGCTGAGGGAAGTGAAACAGCAGCATACTGCACTTCCCAGTGATTAGCTTTGCATGGCTGTGTGTCAGGACAAGTATTTTCATTGAAGGAGAGCAGGCTGAGTTCCCAGCACAGCTAGAGAACTGACCACGGTGTGTTCTCCTGTTTAGTGTGGTCAGTTTTTAAGAGGAAAGGAGAGGGACTGGCAGGATCACCAGGGATTTCACACAAAGGAAGCAATACAAAGAGAACAGGATACTTTTTCGTGCAAGTATATGGTACAGCAAGCACATGTCAGGAATATGAAAGGATGGGTTTACATATTCTTTAAATGCGTTCAAAGTTACAAAGGTTCTCCTGGCAAAGCAAATGTCGGCACAGTACAGTACTGGCCGAGATTAATCAGTAAAGACTCTTTCTGTGTTTACCTGCAACAGAAATTGTGTTGCATCATACTGTTCTGTCTTAAGTCTTACATTTATGTAAATCATGATAATAAACTTGTCTTATTTGCTTCCTTTTGATCAGTTAACGTTGCTCCAAAAGTGTTTCTAGCTCTCTTTCTATGGACTGCAAAACACTTTATTTTATGTTATGGGCAAAAGGAGAGGGGTAGGCATTCTGTATTTCTAAAATACGTCATGTTCTAGGGTTATACGTCATGTTCTTCTCCTCCATAGATACAGTATGATGAGATAGTGTTACCACCCAAGGAGAGGAATGGGCTGATTTACTAAAGGGTTTGAAAATTTTAACTTGAGTAATTGTTAACCCTTTCCCTGGCAGGTCCATATGGCATACAGACCTACAGCATTATTTCCAGCAGGCCAGGCCCGTATGCAGTACAAACCTAAATTCCTCCCCTGCTTTAAGCTCATGGTCACTTCAGTGACCATGAGCTTATAGCGGAAATGTTAAGTAGACTCTGCTGAACAAAACAATAGCTCTGATGAGCAGTTAACAAGCTGCTGATCAGAGCTAAGCACCTAAAATAACCCCCCCCCCCACGCCGATACCGATGCCGCCTTCTCTCTGTCACCCACTGCTTCCCCCCTCCTGCAGTGCCTAAAATACCTGTGCTCCCCCCTCTCACTGTCCCCTGCCTTCACCACTGATTCCCCCAGCACCAATTCCACCAAGCTGCATGGACACAGCCACTGCTCCCAACTTGACATACATGTGGGTGCATGTCCCTGAACTCACACTGTCTATGTTTGGGGCCACACATCTACACCAGCACAGATGTCAAATCTATTCTTGCAGCCACTGAGTCCCAATTTACATGAATGAAACTGGCTGCACAGGGATACACAGAACACCTGTGCATCTCCGTGTGGGTGAACATGCTTTTCCATGGGTGTGCGCTTTACAGTAGGGATGTCTTTGATGCTTGAGTTGAACATAAGTTCGACTCTAACATTGGGTGTTTGTGTGTTCTGTGAACATACGAACGGTTAGGGAGTTCACTCGCTGCGCCCCACAATGTGATTGTGATGTCAACGGCCGGTACATGCTGGATTGATGTCACAAGGAAGAGGGGTCACCTGCTTGAGGTCACCAGGTGGCCCCGCCCCTTAGAACTGTCCATTTAAGAACTGTCAGGCCGGCAGCAGCCAGTATCGAGAGCGGAGCCTTTTTTTGTTTCGGGTTGGTAGTGACGGCGGGCATATTGATTGATGTTGGATGTAATTCAGGGGACATTTTTTTTTTCATTTTGTTTTAATAAAGGACTTGTCAAAGACTGTCTACTGTCATTTTTGTACACTACACTCTTTTTTTGGTGAATGAGTAGCAGTACCATGTATCCTATACTCATTCATATGGGGGGCATGATCTGGGGGCCCCCTTGCTAAAGGGGGATTCCAGATTCCAATAAGCCCTCTGCCTGCAGACCCCCTCAATCACAGCCAGGGTTGTGTGGAAGAGGCAATTAACATGGGGACAAGGTCCTTGGGGGAGGAACTCCCTCTACCCCAAAGCACCCCCCCTATTTTGAGGGCATGTGGCCTGGTATGGTTTAGGAGGGGGGAGGTGCTCGCTCGGCCCCCGTTTCACTATTTTGCAAAAAGCGCAATTTAAAATGTACAAATATTTGTTATTTATTAACTCAATACAGGTTAAGCTTTTATACTTAGTAGGAATTGTGTAAAATTTGCTGTGTATCTGCTAATAATGATTAGTGTATTTTTAGTAAAAATATTGTTTGATACATATTTGTGGAAGTATTGCAGGGCCTTAAAAATCAGTAGCACCTTATTTTTATTCTTCTGCTCTTGTACGTTCAGAAAACATATGCTTTGGGGGGGTCATTTGCAAACTCTGAAAGTTGTAATGAAAAAATGAAAACGTCCTGATTTTTAGAGAAATTTGGTTATTTACAGTTTTGCATACGTTCAATTTTCACCATTTCACAAAAAGTCGCAATTTAAAATGTACAAATACTTTTTTTTATGTTTAGTTGAAAATTATCAGGAATTATGTAATATTTGCTCTATTTTTATCTACTTATAATGACTTTACTGTATTTTGAATGAAAATATTGTTTTGATAAAAAATTGTGCAAATATCATGGGGCCTTAAAAATAAGTAGCACCTTCTTTTTATTCTACTTGTCATGTGCTTTCAGAAAATGTATTTTTTGGGAGTCTTTTACAAACTCTGAAAGCTGTAAAGGAAAAATACAAAAGCAATGGAAAAATTAGCAAAAATGGCCTGACCACCTGAGATTAAAAGTGGAGACCAGTGCCTGGCAGCGAAAGGGTTAAATATTTGTTTCAACTATCCAATCATATCAACAACAAATTCCTGTTTACCTATTTCTACACATGATTGCATATTTAAAGTGAATATTCACACAATTTCTGAGTAAAGATTCTCAACATGTTTAGAAAATCAAACTAAAACGTGTAACTTTCAGGAGTACAAACTGAAATACAAGGGAAAGAAATAAAACAAATATAAAAACACTCTATCTACTCTTAAATTCATTTCCCCAATTACCAATCTTTTCTTGGTTTATTTGTGAAATATGCCTCCCCTTATGCCTCATGAAGGCAATAAAAATGTAAATATGTTGGTCTAAGGTAAATCACGTGAGGTACAAGACAAGAGTTTCTCTACAGTACAATCATACATAGGGTATTTTTTCTTTTTATTTTCTATCACCAGTCATAGTCCCTCTATTTTACCAGTGAATCAGTTCTCATTGTCCACTTATACATGCCCTTGTTTGTAGCTTCTCACCATCATTTGCCATGGAGTTGCAGCTGGACAATTAGGAATACTTTATTGGTACAATGGAGAGGCTATGACTGATCAGTTCCACTCAACACTTGGATGGGGTTTTCTTGATCTGTATCACCATATATCAGTGACCAACATTTGAAAACTTTACAATCTTCTTTATAAGCCATTTGACAAATGCACAGACACTTTTGAGACTTTGAGAATTCTGAGATACAAATGTAGGAGGCCACTTTAAGCATGCAGACATTGATGGGGAAATTTCATCTTTCCTTATGAATATTGGCTCACCAATATCTAAGAATGAATCATAAGCCTGATTAGCTGATCTCATACTATAGGAATGTCATTATGAACCGACAAAATGACCAAGCCCATTATGCCCTTTCAGGAATGTGTGCTATCTTCCTTAAAAGATATCACTTTTCCAAGAGTTATAATTGTTACTACTGTTCATTTAGTCCTGTATATACTACAGCCAAAACTTGTAAAAGTGAGTCCCATACTAGGACTGCTTCATAGATGTACACCTGGTTTTATCAGCTTTGCCTAATAGGAAACGGGGCTCCTTGGCGAAAGACATCTATAGCTAAATATCTTCTCTTTTCTAATATTACATTTGTCATCTTTGTCTGTAATTTCTTAATTAAATGTTATATACAGTTTGATTTTACCTGCAAGTGTTTGTGCAATCTCTTTGCATCTAAAAAAAACACAAAAATATAAACTCACATAACCGTGCTAAAACAAACATTTAGAATGTAATATATATACAGAGTGGTGGTACCAGCATTCAACCCAAAAAACATTCCTGTGTTTGTGCCTATGCCTATTATTTGAAAATAGTCATATGTCACATGGCAAGGCAAGCACTTAGAGGTCTTTCACAGGAGTGAACTAGAAAAAAAGCTGGTTTATTACACCACTGTTTTGATGGGCACAGCTTGACTTTCTCAATGCCTTGAGACAAGCTACTGAGAAAGCTGAAAAATTAGTTGGAGTCACCTGTGTGTATGGCAGTGTGAAAGACAAGACAATCCCATAGCCCATGTAACCCTGTCTATCCCAGTAGGAACTGCCCTACCAAAGGTTTAGGTGATGCCAGGGTTACAATATGACCTGTTGTTAGGGCAACACTACTCAATGGATATGTTTTCTATAAACATGAATAATGTTACTGCGGCTGTGCAATTTGTGTTGATGTGTTGTGTTGATGTTATGGCTGTATCTCAAATGTGTCAAAGGAATTGTATCCCTTGTTTATCCATCCAATACTCAATTGTACTGTGTGCCCTAAATAAAATAATTGTCTTTAAATTGTGTCCAAACCCCTGGCCTGAAACATAGAGGAGGGTATGCAAAGAGTAAGCCTGGGGCAAGGTTAAGAGGGGGTTAATTTGGAAAGGCAGATACAAATGGCGGCCGTAGACGGGAAGAAAATTGGCTGATTTTTTCTACTGTTGATGGTAACGTCTGCCTTTTGAACGACCGATTTTTTGGGTTTTTTTTGTTAAAAAAAGGCTGGTGTCAGGAATCTAGCAATGACCAGAAAGGTGTGGACTGACACAGGGAAACGCAGGTTTCAGGTATAGTATAATAATACAGTTTATTATTAGCCACCCAGATATATATATATATAAATGCACAGTGAACAAACCAACCTTCCACTAATCTTAGTAAGTGCAGGAACACAGGCATAGTCAGGGCTGGAGAGGTGGAATGGTCAGGCCGGCCGTAGGGTTCTGTAACGACTGCCTGGTGGTACCTCTAGCGGTCCTCAGGACAGGATTCCCCAGGGCGCGGAGTCTAAGTCCCAGTCTGCTTATTCACCAGGGCCCCTGATGGTGGGGATGGACTTGGAGCAGACAGGAACCAGGTCGCGGCCCCTGAGTACACCTGCTAGTGGTAGAGGGATCCGCCAGAGGTATGTGCAGGTACGGCTGGATCCGTGCAGGATGGATGGATGGCAGAGTAGTTAGCGTGGTCAGACGGGCCAAGTCAGCAACGTGCGGGCAGCAAGGTACCAAAGGAGCAGGCAGAGAATGGTCAAGGTCACAAGCCGGGTTCAGTAACTCACGGGCAGCGCGGTACAGGGGATCAGGCAGAAGGATGGTCAGGCAAGCCAGGGGTTCAACAGGAGGCGGTCAGCAGAGGTCAGGATCAAGCCAGGTCAGCAACGAAGCAGGAACACAAGATACCAGGTACAGAGGCTCATGGGAAAACATACACCAAGGCCCAGATCACAGGCCTGGTCATGCCTTAAATACACCTTTCTGCAATCAGCCCCAGGTTTGGCTGATTGCATGTGTGAGCTTCTGGCTGCTGAGAGCACCCGCTGGTCAGCTCTGGTACTGCAGCCCACACGGCAGGTGAGTCCCACCACCAGTGCTGAGTCCATTCCTGACAGCTGGTTTTCTCCCCGTCTATGGCCTGTATTAGTTTAGAATGGTAGAGGAGTAATAGAGTAAAAAATGAGAAAGACTCTCTGTGGCTGCTAAGAAACTGTGGGGAAGATTTGCTAAAACTTAAGCACTCAGAATCTGGTGCAGCTGTGCATGGTAGCCAATCAGTTTATAACATCAGCTTGTTCAATTAAGTTCTGACATGAACACCTGGAAGTTGATTGGTTTCCGGGCAGAACTGCATGAGATTTTACACTCTTCAGTTTTAGTAAATCCCCCCCCCCTCCCTCCAGTATGACAGTGGGAAAGGTGAGAAACTACCTGAATAGCTCAATATTATGTAAAACTTTCTTTAGATCTTTGTTGTGGTTTCATTTGTGTGAAGAAAAGCCTGTTTATCTTTACTTTACTGAAAAAAAAAATAGTCTTTTGCTTTCACAAGACTGTCCTTCTGATGCTTGATGTCCTGCCAGTCCCTATAAATATTCATGTTGCCCATTTCGGAGCATTTCCTTCCTTAATATCTTGAAATAGCACTGATTGTTTATGATCAAATTAGCACCACACATAGTTAAAAAGAAAAAAACAGATGGATTTAATGGAGTGATAACCATTCCACGAATTTTATATAGTAAAAGTGTACACCTTTTAACTCAATATGTCCTTTATGTGGTTAGAATAACTTTTTGTTAAAACATTCAACATTAGCACTATTCAGCATTTTCACCTCTTCAGTGATGTCAGTTGCACAGTTTTTTCTAGATGATGTCACTTTCTCCAGAATATTTTGTTTAGCACTTTTACTGTATGTGTAGAAGCATGAAACTAGAAGATGTAGACAGGTCAGTTTTCCATGAGTAGTTGCAATAATTTGAGCAATAGAATGACATATGGTAATGAAGATATTCTTTAATGGGCAGTGCAATTCTAAAAGTGTGGATCAACAGTATAAAAGCTATGATTCAGAGTTTCATTATGCATGTGAATTTTAAACAGAGATTTAAAAAAATAAACAAACAAGTGAAAAGTGTGACAGTGGAGCTCCCAATGATACTTTTGTGAGAGCAAACAAAATGTGAAAGGACAAGAGGACACTTGTAAAACTCTATAATCAATTGTACTTCCTTTAACTGAATATTAAAATATCAGAATTCCTGAAAAAAAATTAAAGATGTATATATACAAGTTGGTTACTTCTCTCACTAGCCAAAGTAGGGGCTTTCATTGTCAGTATATACACACATATATATATATATATATATATATATATATATATATACACACACACACACACACATATACACACAGTGCTCAGAATAAATTAGTACACCCCTTTTGAAAAGTAGAATTTTAATCAATATCTCATCGAACACAAGAACAATTTCCAAAATTTTACAAAATTGAGTTTTATAGAACATTTTGTTTAGCTCATTACATGAAAGTAAGGTTAAAAATATAACTTAGATTACAAAATCTTCAGTTTTACTCAAATTAGTTGATGCAAAGAATTTTACACCCCAGAACAAAAACTACTACATTTAGTATTTTGTATGACCTCCGTGATTTGTAAGGACAGCACCAAGTCTACTAGGCATGGAATGAGCAAGTTGGCAACATATTACATTTATAACATCTATCTTTTTCTATTATTCAAGAACGACCTCTGTTAGAGTCTGGATGCTGGATGGAGAGTGATGCTCAATTTGTCTCTTCAGAATTCCCCATAGGTGTTCGATTGGGTTTAGATCAGGAGACATACTTGGCCACTGGATCACTGTTCTTCTTCAGAAATGCAACAGTGGTCTTAAATGTGTGTTTTGTATCATTGTCTGTTGGAAAAGTGCATGAAGACCAAGGGCATGGACTGATGGTAGCATCTTATCTTTCAGAGCAGTACATCTGTGAATTCATGATACCATCAATGAAATGCAGCTCCCCGACAGCCCCACAGAAGGACACTGCCACCACCATGGTTCACTGTAGGTACCATGCATTTTTCTTTGTACTCCTCACCAGGGGCGGACTGACCATTCAAGCACTCGGGCACTGCCCGAGGGCCCAGGGTCAGTAGGGGGCCCCATGAAATGCCCCTTGTACCTTTTTTATAGGCTTTTTTGGGTTTACTTTGAGTGCGGGCAAGGACACAGGGGCCCCATGATCCCCTATTGCCCGGGGGCCCCATGAGTTGTCAGTACGCCCCTGCTCCTCACCTTTGCAACACCATACAGTTTTGAAGCCATCGGTTCCAAAAACATTTATCTTGGTCTCATCACTCCAGAGTACAGAGTCCCAGTAGCCTTTTTTTTCAGCATGGGCCCTGGCAAATTCTAGGCAGGCTTTTTTATGCATGGGCTTTAGGAGAAGCTTCCTTCATTGACGACACCCATGCATCCATTCCTCTGATAGCATGAAATGGGAAGGGGTTTTCTTTGTTAAGTAATGTCCTTTTATAATCAACTGTCTGCTGGACACCTGTTTAATGAATAATTAGACTCACCTGTAATTGAATTCATGTTATTAGAATTTTGTTGTCTAAAATGTAGCTTTGCTCCTTAGTCTTTCATTGGATGTATTCATTTTTGCAACATTGTCTTGAAAGAAATTGTTAGGAAAAATACTTTTTATTTGTGCATATTAAAAAATTTTACACATACTAAATTTAATGTATTTCCTAGTCTTGTTAAACTATGATACATGTAATTGTGCTTTTCTCCTTTATGTAAGAGTTCTATCATTTTGTGCATGACAACTGAACTTTCAAACTGTCTTGTAGAATGACTAATATAATAGACTCATCATTTGTAATGTCACTGGTGGGGGGTGGGAGAGGATTCCTCTGGATGCCTAAAAGCATAAATGTGCTGGGATCCTATGGAGATTGAGACATGAAGATGGCTACAGCTTTAGTGTCCTCTTTTAGCATTCTGTTCTACTGGATGACATTTTATAATACATTTGATCATGGATGGAAAGATTTAATTAAACTAAGAGTGTTAAAATTATTTGTGTGCAACCTCTCTGCATCACCACAAGCACTTCAGAACGGGTATGGATTTTGAGGGGAAACCCCAGGAAAAAAAACAAAGTCTTGTCCCCCAAATACATACTAGACCCAGGGGAGGAATGACAACTTATGGGGCCCCCGGGCAATAGGGGATCATGGGGCCCCTGTGTCCTTGCCCAAACTCAAAAAAGCCTATGAAAAAGGTACCAGGGGCATCTCATGGGGCCCCCTACTGACCCCGGGCCCTCGGGCAGTGCCCGAGTTTCCAAATGGTCAGTCTGTCCCTGACTAGACCCTTAATTGTTTTGGGGTTTGCAGCCTGATGAGCCACATGCACTTCTTTCCCTCCTGAACCGTTCCAGGCCACATGCCCTCAGCATGGCCTGTGGGGATGCAGGGGGGATCTATTGGAATCTGGAGGCTACCTTTAAGATAAGAGGGCCCCCAGATATCTGCCCTATGTGAGTGAAAAGAGGTGCGCGGTACTCCTACTCATTCACAACAACATGAGTTATTAATAAACACATACAAGTTTTTGTCAAGCCCTTTTTTTTTTTAAAACATAACCCCCCCCAAAAAAACAGGGTTATAAATGCAGAATCAATCACATCTACCAATTGTCGAAAAAATAAAATTGCTGACACACCTACCTGCCCATTACAATCCTGCTTCTAATAACAGCTCTCCGGAGCTGTCATTAAGTTTATATACAAGAAGGAGGGAATGTGGTGACATCACTGACCAAATATGGGCATAGCCATGGCCACATTTGATCAGTGATGTCTCCATCATCCTGTCCCTTTGCTTACAAGATCAGGGATTCCTGACCAATAAATGTAGCCACTGACATCACCGGTTGTTAAGGACACATTTTTGTAAATGAGAGTTATGTGATAAAGAGTTGCCTCCCACCAGCCACAGCAGCCACACATTTACATTGACTAGTCAAAGCCCTGTGGTTTATTCCATGAGGTTTCTTGTTTAGCCTTTCCTTCTACTTTTATTAAGCATACTATTTATTAAAATGAGTGTGTCCAGTGCCGTCTGCCTAGGAAAAATAACAAAAACCCAAAAAGGTTTAGTTTGTTTAAATAAATGAGGATTTTAGAGAGTCACTAAAAGAAAATAACTTACATAATTTTATTTTTTCAGTGGAAAATATGGTAAAACTAGCTTTGCCCATCAGCAGATATCTTCAAAGTAGCCAAAATATAGATTTCTCTTTTGCCAATATGTCACTGAAATAAACCTTGGATCTCACCATGTGGACTACAGAGGTTAAACTTGCTTTAAAAAAAACATATATCTTTGTTTTTCAACAAAGTCAAGTAATTACTATGTCAGTAGTGATATAGTAAACATTGACTTTGTTGATTATCCATGTCATTCATAACACTTATTCTAACCCTACCCCAACTCTAATGCTAACACTAACCTTAACATTAAATCTTTGTCTTTTTTAAAATAAAGTCATGTCATCACCATATCAACACTGACATGGTAAGGAATGGCTTTGCTGGGTATCGTAATTGGGCTTCCCTCTATGGATTTCTTCCTTATCATCTAATAAAGTGTACAGCCAAAACAATTTTTTGGCTTGGCATAGAGCGTGAAAGTGTTGAAACCATTTAGGGAATTCCTATCTTAGACAGTTGCCACCAGTACATTTATCAAATTGGAATATTTTCCCTCACCTCTTGCTCACACAACAACTCAATTTTGGATTTCTCCTTTCTTTCTGTCAGATGACAATAATTACCAACACAAAGAGATTGATGAATCTTCCCAAAGGGGGCACAGACAGCATTCAAAAATGGCAAAGGGCCTAATCTTTACCAATTCTATCCAAAACAAAATAAAAAGATATTGACTTTGCATACAGTTTAACTTATGGTCTATGGCAAATTACATTTTGACATTTTGTTGACTTATTTATGAGGCGACTATTTGTATACCATCTTTTCCTCTGAACTAAGCTTACCTAAAATGTCTTCCTATTGTGAGTTTTCATACATTTTATTTGATGTTTAGAATACAGTTATGGACATTATGCCTTTGATAATTGATATAATAGCTCTGGATAGTTTGATGAGTGTGTTGGATGTTATGGCTCTTAATGTATTCCTTGAACTAAAGGCAACATAATGACTAGAGATGAGCGAAGAAATGAAAAATTCGATTCGACTGATTCGGCGAATTCGTGGACAATATTCGATTCGAGTCGAATAAATTCGCTGTGAATTTAACTTAAAAAAGGGTGTT
This sequence comes from Staurois parvus, assembly GCF_062004578.1. Taxonomy (NCBI): domain Eukaryota; kingdom Metazoa; phylum Chordata; class Amphibia; order Anura; family Ranidae; genus Staurois; species Staurois parvus. The sequence continues at coordinate 2,614,507 of NW_028317977.1, forward strand.
TCTAGGCTTCAGAGAGACTTAATATTAGTGCAGAACACTGTACCTTTAATTTAAATGCCCTTGGAGTCTGCTGGGGAAGAGAAATAATACTGTCTGTCAGTATGACATGCAGATGAGTGCCGTCGATCTTAGAATCACTGCACACTTCACTCCTTTGGCCAGTCACGGGGCCAAAACCAGTGTTTGGAGCCACAGTGTGGCGGTGGAGGCAGCAGCAATGGGAGGCCATACAGCAACCTATGACAAAATGGAAACCAGCAGGAGCGTGAGGAGACCTGAAAGTGGCACATGGCAGAGTGGGAGCAATGGGAGGCGGTACAGGGACCCAGGTCACACTGTGGGCCCAGCAGCAGCGTGACCAGGCGGTACGGGGGCCCATGGCCGATATGGGGCTTGGTGGCACCTATGGAAGGCCTGTAATCTGCCAGCAACCTATGACAAAATGGACAACCGCAGGAGTGTGAGGAGATTTCAAAGTGGCACATGGCAGAGTGGAAGCAATGGGAGGCCGTACAGGGACCCAGGTCACACTGTGGGCTCAGCAGCAGCGTGACCAGGAGGTACGGGGGCCCATGGTCGATATGGGGCCTGGCGGCACCTATGGAAGGCCGCTAATCTGCCAGCAACCTATGACAAAATGGACAACCGCAGGAGTGTGAGGAGATTTCAAAGAGGTACATGGCAGAGTGGAAGCAATGGGAGGCCGTACAGGGACCCAGGTCACACTGTGGGACCAGCATCAGCGTGAACAGGCGGTACGGGGGCCCATGGCCGATTTGACCTCATTCATCCCATAGTCCTGCCGACTCACGAATAGCGTGGCCTCCTCAAAGGGCCTGAGCAAGCGCAGGTGTCACACATGAGCTGACAATGGCTGACATCTAAGTTACACAGGGAGTACCTTTATCCGCTTTTAACATCAGGAAATCTGTGATGGCCTTTAGCTGTTCGTAACGGCGGTCTAACATATGTAGGGTTGAATTACACCTTGTTGCAACGTCACAGCATGAGGAGTCGGTACGGGGGCCCATGGCAGATTACATGTCTGGCAGCAGCAATGGGAGGCCCGTAATCTGCCAGCACCCTATGTCAAAAAATTTAACACACCAGCAGTGTGAAGAGACCTGAAAGTGGCACATGGCAGCAGAGTGTGGCGATGGAGACAGCAGCAATGGGAGGCCGTACAGGGACCCATGAGAGACTCTAGACTTGGCAGCAGCATGAGGAGGCGGTATATAGGGGCCCATGGCAGATTAGGGGCCTGGCAGCAGCTATGTGAGGCCCGTAATCTGCCTGCACCCTATGTCAAAAAATTTAACACACCAGCAGTGTGAAGAGACCTGAAAGTGGCACATGGCAGCAGAGTGTGGCGATGGAGACAGCAGCAATGGGAGGCCGTACAGGGACCCATGAGAGACTCTAGACTTGGCAGCAGCATGAGGAGGCGGTTTATAGGGGCCCATGGCAGATTAGGGGCCTGGCAGCAGCTATGTGAGGCCCGTAATCTGCCTGCACCCTATGTCAAAAAATTTAACACACCAGCAGTGTGAAGGAGACCTGAAAGTGGCACATGGCAGCAGAGTGTGGCGATGGAGACAGCAGCAATGGGAGGCCGTACAGGGACCCATGAGAGACTCTGGACTTGGCAGCAGCATGAGGAGGCGGTATATAGGGGCCCATGGCAGATTAGGGGCCTGGCAGCAGCTATGTGAGGCCCGTAATCTGCCTGCACCCTATGTCAAAAAATTTAACACACCAGCAGTGTGAAGAGACCTGAAAGTGGCACATGGCAGCAGAGTGTGGCGATGGAGACAGCAGCAATGGGAGGCCGTACAGGGACCCATGAGAGACTCTGGACTTGGCAGCAGCATGAGGAGGCGGTATATAGGGGCCCATGGCAGATTAGGGGCCTGGCAGCAGCTATGTGAGGCCCGTAATCTGCCTGCACCCTATGTCAAAAAATTAAACACACCAGCAGTGTGAAGAGACCTGAAAGTGGCACATGGCAGAGTGTGGCGATGGAGACAGCAGCAATGGGAGGCCGTACAGGGACCCATGACAGACTCTAGACTTGGCAGCAGCATGAGGAGGCGGTATATAGGGGCCCATGGCAGATTAGGGGCCTGGCAGCAGCTATGTGAGGCCCGTAATCTGCCTGCACCCTATGTCAAAAAATTTAACACACCAGCAGTGTGAAGAGACCTGAAAGTGGCACATGGCAGCAGAGTGTGGCGATGGAGACAGCAGCAATGGGAGGCCGTACAGGGACCCATGAGAGACTCTGGACTTGGCAGCAGCATGAGGAGGTGGTATATAGGGGCCCATGGCAGATTAGGGGCCTGGCAGCAGCTATGTGAGGCCCGTTATCTTGCAGCACCCTATGTCAAAAAATTAAACACACCAGCAGTGTGAAGAGACCTGAAAGTGGCACATGGCAGCAGAGTGTGGCGATGGAGACAGCAGCAATGGGAGGCCGTACAGGGACCCATGAGAGACTCTAGACTTGGCAGCAGCATGAGGAGGCGGTTTATAGGGGCCCATGGCAGATTAGGGGCCTGGCAGCAGCTATGTGAGGCCCGTAATCTGCCTGCACCCTATGTCAAAAAATTTAACACACCAGCAGTGTGAAGAGACCTGAAAGTGGCACATGGCAGCAGAGTGTGGCGATGGAGACAGCAGCAATGGGAGGCCGTACAGGGACCCATGAGAGACTCTAGACTTGGCAGCAGCATGAGGAGGCGGTATATAGGGGCCCATGGCAGATTAGGGGCCTGGCAGCAGCTATGTGAGGCCCGTAATCTGCCTGCACCCTATGTCAAAAAATTTAACACACCAGCAGTGTGAAGGAGACCTGAAAGTGGCACATGGCAGCAGAGTGTGGCGATGGAGACAGCAGCAATGGGAGGCCGTACAGGGACCCATGAGAGACTCTGGACTTGGCAGCAGCATGAGGAGGCGGTATATAGGGGCCCATGGCAGATTAGGGGCCTGGCAGCAGCTATGTGAGGCCCGTTATCTTGCAGCACCCTATGTCAAAAAATTAAACACACCAGCAGTGTGAAGAGACCTGAAAGTGGCACATAGCAGCAGAGTGTGGCGATGGAGACAGCAGCAATGGGAGGCCGTACAGGGACCCATGAGAGACTCTAGACTTGGCAGCAGCATGAGGAGGCGGTTTATAGGGGCCCATGGCAGATTAGGGGCCTGGCAGCAGCTATGTGAGGCCCGTAATCTGCCTGCACCCTATGTCAAAAAATTTAACACACCAGCAGTGTGAAGAGACCTGAAAGTGGCACATGGCAGCAGAGTGTGGCGATGGAGACAGCAGCAATGGGAGGCCGTACAGGGACCCATGAGAGACTCTAGACTTGGCAGCAGCATGAGGAGGCGGTATATAGGGGCCCATGGCAGATTAGGGGCCTGGCAGCAGCTATGTGAGGCCCGTAATCTGCCTGCACCCTATGTCAAAAAATTTAACACACCAGCAGTGTGAAGAGACCTGAAAGTGGCACATGGCAGCAGAGTGTGGCGATGGAGACAGCAGCAATGGGAGGCCGTACAGGGACCCATGAGAGACTCTAGACTTGGCAGCAGCATGAGGAGGCGGTATATAGGGGCCCATGGCAGATTAGGGGCCTGGCAGCAGCTATGTGAGGCCCGTAATCTGCCTGCACCCTATGTCAAAAAATTTAACACACCAGCAGTGTGAAGAGACCTGAAAGTGGCACATGGCAGCAGAGTGTGGCGATGGAGACAGCAGCAATGGGAGGCCGTACAGGGACCCATGAGAGACTCTGGACTTGGCAGCAGCATGAGGAGGCGGTATATAGGGGCCCATGGCAGATTAGGGGCCTGGCAGCAGCTATGTGAGGCCCGTTATCTTGCAGCACCCTATGTCAAAAAATTAAACACACCAGCAGTGTGAAGAGACCTGAAAGTGGCACATGGCAGCAGAGTGTGGCGATGGAGACAGCAGCAATGGGAGGCCGTACAGGGACCCATGAGAGACTCTAGACTTGGCAGCAGCATGAGGAGGCGGTATATAGGGGCCCATGGCAGATTAGGGGCCTGGCAGCAGCTATGTGAGGCCCGTAATCTGCCTGCACCCTATATCAAAAAATTAAACACACCAGCAGTGTGAAGAGACCTGAAAGTGGCACATGGCAGCAGAGTGTGGCGATGGAGACAGCAGCAATGGGAGGCCGTACAGGGACCCATGAGAGACTCTAGACTTGGCAGCAGCATGAGGAGGCGGTTTATAGGGGCCCATGGCAGATTAGGGGCCTGGCAGCAGCTATGTGAGGCCCGTAATCTGCCTGCACCCTATGTCAAAAAATTTAACACACCAGCAGTGTGAAGAGACCTGAAAGTGGCACATGGCAGCAGAGTGTGGCGATGGAGACAGCAGCAATGGGAGGCCGTACAGGGACCCATGAGAGACTCTAGACTTGGCAGCAGCATGAGGAGGCGGTATATAGGGGCCCATGGCAGATTAGGGGCCTGGCAGCAGCTATGTGAGGCCCGTAATCTGCCTGCACCCTATGTCAAAAAATTTAACACACCAGCAGTGTGAAGAGACCTGAAAGTGGCACATGGCAGCAGAGTGTGGCGATGGAGACAGCAGCAATGGGAGGCCGTACAGGGACCCATGAGAGACTCTAGACTTGGCAGCAGCATGAGGAGGCGGTATATAGGGGCCCATGGCAGATTAGGGGCCTGGCAGCAGCTATGTGAGGCCCGTAATCTGCCTGCACCCTATGTCAAAAAATTTAACACACCAGCAGTGTGAAGAGACCTGAAAGTGGCACATGGCAGCAGAGTGTGGCGATGGAGACAGCAGCAATGGGAGGCCGTACAGGGACCCATGAGAGACTCTGGACTTGGCAGCAGCATGAGGAGGCGTTATATAGGGGCCCATGGCAGATTAGGGGCCTGGCAGCAGCTATGTGAGGCCCGTTATCTTGCAGCACCCTATGTCAAAAAATTAAACACACCAGCAGTGTGAAGAGACCTGAAAGTGGCACATGGCAGCAGAGTGTGGCGATGGAGACAGCAGCAATGGGAGGCCGTACAGGGACCCATGAGAGACTCTAGACTTGGCAGCAGCATGAGGAGGCGGTATATAGGGGCCCATGGCAGATTAGGGGCCTGGCAGCAGCTATGTGAGGCCCGTAATCTGCCTGCACCCTATGTCAAAAAATTTAACACACCAGCAGTGTGAAGAGACCTGAAAGTGGCACATGGCAGCAGAGTGTGGCGATGGAGACAGCAGCAATGGGAGGCCGTACAGGGACCCATGAGAGACTCTGGACTTGGCAGCAGCATGAGGAGGCGTTATATAGGGGCCCATGGCAGATTAGGGGCCTGGCAGCAGCTATGTGAGGCCCGTTATCTTGCAGCACCCTATGTCAAAAAATTAAACACACCAGCAGTGTGAAGAGACCTGAAAGTGGCACATGGCAGCAGAGTGTGGCGATGGAGACAGCAGCAATGGGAGGCCGTACAGGGACCCATGAGAGACTCTAGACTTGGCAGCAGCATGAGGAGGCGGTATATAGGGGCCCATGGCAGATTAGGGGCCTGGCAGCAGCTATGTGAGGCCCGTAATCTGCCTGCACCCTATGTCAAAAAATTTAACACACCAGCAGTGTGAAGAGACCTGAAAGTGGCACATGGCAGCAGAGTGTGGCGATGGAGACAGCAGCAATGGGAGGCCGTACAGGGACCCATGAGAGACTCTGGACTTGGCAGCAGCATGAGGAGGCGGTATATAGGGGCCCATGGCAGATTAGGGGCCTGGCAGCAGCTATGTGAGGCCCGTTATCTTGCAGCACCCTATGTCAAAAAATTAAACACACCAGCAGTGTGAAGAGACCTGAAAGTGGCACATGGCAGCAGAGTGTGGCGATGGAGACAGCAGCAATGGGAGGCCGTACAGGGACCCATGAGAGACTCTAGACTTGGCAGCAGCATGAGGAGGCGGTTTATAGGGGCCCATGGCAGATTAGGGGCCTGGCAGCAGCTATGTGAGGCCCGTAATCTGCCTGCACCCTATGTCAAAAAATTAAACACACCAGCAGTGTGAAGAGACCTGAAAGTGGCACATGGCAGCAGAGTGTGGCGATGGAGACAGCAGCAATGGGAGGCCGTACAGGGACCCATGAGAGACTCTGGACTTGGCAGCAGCATGAGGAGGCGGTATATAGGGGCCCATGGCAGATTAGGGGCCTGGCAGCAGCTATGTGAGGCCCGTAATCTGCCTGCACCCTATGTCAAAAAATTAAACACACCAGCAGTGTGAAGAGACCTGAAAGTGGCACATGGCAGCAGAGTGTGGCGATGGAGACAGCAGCAATGGGAGGCCGTACAGGGACCCATGAGAGACTCTAGACTTGGCAGCAGCATGAGGAGGCGGTATATAGGGGCCCATGGCAGATTAGGGGCCTGGCAGCAGCTATGTGAGGCCCGTAATCTGCCTGCACCCTATGTCAAAAAATTTAACACACCAGCAGTGTGAAGAGACCTGAAAGTGGCACATGGCAGCAGAGTGTGGCGATGGAGACAGCAGCAATGGGAGGCCGTACAGGGACCCATGAGAGACTCTGGACTTGGCAGCAGCAGGAGGAGGTGGTATATAGGGGCCCATGGCAGATTAGGGGCCTGGCAGCAGCTATGTGAGGCCCGTTATCTTGCAGCACCCTATGTCAAAAAATTAAACACACCAGCAGTGTGAAGAGACCTGAAAGTGGCACATGGCAGCAGAGTGTGGCGATGGAGACAGCAGCAATGGGAGGCCGTACAGGGACCCATGAGAGACTCTAGACTTGGCAGCAGCATGAGGAGGCGGTTTATAGGGGCCCATGGCAGATTAGGGGCCTGGCAGCAGCTATGTGAGGCCCGTAATCTGCCTGCACCCTATGTCAAAAAATTAAACACACCAGCAGTGTGAAGAGACCTGAAAGTGGCACATGGCAGCAGAGTGTGGCGATGGAGACAGCAGCAATGGGAGGCCGTACAGGGACCCATGAGAGACTCTAGACTTGGCAGCAGCATGAGGAGGCGGTATATAGGGGCCCATGGCAGATTAGGGGCCTGGCAGCAGCTATGTGAGGCCCGTAATCTGCCTGCACCCTATGTCAAAAAATTTAACACACCAGCAGTGTGAAGAGACCTGAAAGTGGCACATGGCAGCAGAGTGTGGCGATGGAGACAGCAGCAATGGGAGGCCGTACAGGGACCCATGAGAGACTCTGGACTTGGCAGCAGCATGAGGAGGCGGTATATAGGGGCCCATGGCAGATTAGGGGCCTGGCAGCAGCTATGTGAGGCCCGTAATCTGCCTGCACCCTATGTCAAAAAATTTAACACACCAGCAGTGTGAAGAGACCTGAAAGTGGCACATGGCAGCAGAGTGTGGCGATGGAGACAGCAGCAATGGGAGGCCGTACAGGGACCCATGAGAGACTCTAGACTTGGCAGCAGCATGAGGAGGCGGTTTATAGGGGCCCATGGCAGATTAGGGGCCTGGCAGCAGCTATGTGAGGCCCGTAATCTGCCTGCACCCTATGTCAAAAAATTTAGCACACCAGCAGTGTGAAGAGACCTGAAAGTGGCACATGGCAGCAGAGTGTGGCGATGGAGACAGCAGCAATGGGAGGCCGTACAGGGACCCATGAGAGACTCTGGACCTAGCAGCAGCATGAGGAGGCGGTATATAGGGGCCTATGGCAGATTAGGGGCCTGGCAGCAGCTATAGGAGGCCCGTAATCTGCCAGCACCCTATGTCAAAAAATTAAACACACCAGCAGTGTGAGGAGACCTGAAAGTGGCACATGTTTGAGGCATGATTCATGGCGGATTTAGTCAGTTGTGTCAGGAACTGGTGGTTTGAAATCCAGACTAATCCACGCCTGATTCATTTTCACAAACGTGAGTCTCTCCACACTTTGGGTGGACAGTCGTGTCCTCCGCGGAGTTACAATACCTCCTGCCGCACTAAACACGCGCTCCGATGCCACGCTACTGGCCGGGCATGACAGCCTTTCAAGGGCAAATTCAGCTAGTTGGGGCCAAAGGTCAAGTTTCGTTGCCCAGTAGTCAAGGGGATTGTCTACCTCGGTTGGCAGGGTGCTGTCCAAGTAGGCCCAAGCCTGTTGTTTGAGCTCCTGCTCCAGGTCCACCTGATGCTGCTGCTGCTGCTGCGGCTGGTTAGTAGTTTCCTCACTGCGCTGGTGAAGAAAGCTACTCATCATCGACTGCAGACTGAGGCAGCCACTGCTGGTGGAGCTGCCACTGCTCCTACCACCCCACCCCTCCCCTGCTGCCATGCCAGCGGAACGCGAGCGCACAGGGCCCACAGTGTCTGAGGATGGACGTTGGCGCACAAAGGCAGAGACCAACTGACTACATAGGTGGTTTTTATAGTACGTAATTTTGGCCTCCCTCTCAGCAGGTGTGAAAAAGGCCACCATTTTGGACCGGTAGCGAGGGTCCAACAAGGTGGACAGCCAAAAGTCATCCCTCTGTCTGATGGTTATTATTCGGCTGTCGCTACGCAAGCAACCGAGCATGCTATGGGCCATTTGTGCCAAGGAATGCGAGGGACTCCCTGCCTCCATCTCCACAGCATACTGCCACGGTGCGTCTGGGTCCTCTGTCTCCTCCTCCTCCTCCTCTACCAGATGCTCCTGCTCCTCCACTCCTGTCCGCTGAGTGGAAAAACCACCCATTTCACTCAATAATTCCTGAGCACAAATGTCCTCCTCTACCTCCTCCTCTTCTTCCTGTCCTGCCCCCACAGGGGTCATGTGGCGTTGAGATCTGTGCGCCACGTCTACCGCACCCTGACCAGCCATTGTTAACAGCATTTGTTCCAGGACGTGCAACAGAGGAATGACGTCGTTCATCCCATAGTCCTGCCGACTCACGAATAGCGTGGCCTCCTCAAAGGGCCTGAGCAAGCGGCAGGTGTCACGCATGAGCTGCCAATGGCTGACATCTAAGTTACACAGGGGAGTACCTTTATCCGCTTGTAACATCAGGAAATCGGTGATGGCCTTTCGCTGCTCGTAAAGGCGGTCTAACATGTGTAGGGTTGAATTCCACCTTGTTGCAACGTCGCAGATCAGGCGATGCTGTGGAATTCCGTTCTGCCGCTGCAGCTCAATGAGGGTGTTCTTTGCGGTGTAGGAATGGCTGAAATGCATGCACAGTTTACGTGACATTTTAAGGATGTCTTGCAGTGGGATGGTGGATTTTAGGAACCGCTTGACAACCAGATTGAACACGTGAGCCATGCATGGCGCATGGCACAACCTTCCTTGACGCAGAGCAGACACCATGTTCTTTCCGTTGTCAGTCAACATGGTTCCGATTTTTAGTTTGCGCGGAGACAGCCATCTGTCGATTTCTCTGTTCATTACACTCAGCAGTTCCTCCCCTGTGTGACTACGTTCGCCAAGGCATACCAGGTGCAGCACAGCGTGACACCGTTGCGCCCTGCACATGTGATATGCCGGTCGGGTAATGGGACTTGGCACGGGGGTGGCGGCTGAGGACACGGCGGAAAAAGAGGTGGTAGAGGCGGACATGCTTGCTGGACCAAGGACGTGCAAACGTGGAGGCAAAAGCGTCGTGACCTGTCCAAGTTGCTGGTGCGGCTGTGCCGGCACCACGTTCACCCAGTGGGCCGTAAATGACATGTACTGTCCCTGACCGTAGTTACAGCTCCACACGTCGGCGCTGCCGTGCACTTTGGCAGAGACCGACATGCTCAAAGACTGGCCCACCATCTCTTCTACATGTGAATGCAGGGCTGGCACTGCCTTTTGGGCAAAGAAATGACGGCTTGGCACTCTCCACCGTGGCGCGGCACAAGCCATCATTTCTCGGAAAGGTGCTGAGTCCACCAGTTGGAAAGGGAGGGACTGCAGCACCAGCAACTTGGACAGGAGGACGTTCAGCTTTTGCACCGTCGGGTGCGTGCTCGCAAACTGTTGTCTCTTGGATACGGATTCCAAGAAAGACTGTTGACGGAATCCGAGAAGAGGAGTAGCAGGAGAAGGAGCATCTGAACGAGCGGAAGATGCCAACGAGCGACAACTCCCCTCAGCAGAGGTGTTGGAGCCTTGACTGGCTGATAGAGGGCGATTGACGACGTCGGGTGACGGAGCAAGTAACGGAGCGGGTGATGGAGCGGGGGCTGGGGCAGGCAGAACCGCCGTATGTTTATCACGGTTTTCCCAGGCCACCGAATGGTGACGCTGCATATGCTGACGCAACGCTGTAGTCCCAACATGGGCCCCCTGGCCACGCTTGCATTTCTGGCCACATAGTCGACATACGGCTACGTTTACTTCCTCGGGCGGCTTGAGGAAAAATTGCCACACCACCGAGTAGGAAACTTTGCCCCCGCTACTCTTCACTGGCTGACTGCTACTTCCTCCGTGCGCACCGGCACCACTACTGGCCGTGGTGGTAGGCTGCAGTGGAGCTGGTGCTCTACTCCGTGGACGTTTGGCTCCACTGACACTGATGCGACCCTGCTGCTGTCTCCTGGGCAACCCACCGACTGTTTTGCTCGCTGCCAAGCTGCCACCCTCTTCTCCTGATGATGCGGAAGAAATTGCCTGATGACGACGAGGCTGCCAAGTGCGATCAACCTCCTCATCATCAAGTAGGGTCTCCGCCTCACTACTAGCCCCCTCGGCTGCGTCTGGGTCAGGAGACAGACCTGTCTCTAGACCGGCTACCGAGCCACTCTCCTCGCCAGTACTTGTTCGCTTGGCTGCTGAAAAGGCCGATGTCTCCCCCCGTTCCTGACCGCCCTCTGTTAGCTCTTCCTCACTGTACAGTGGGGCTGAGCCCACAGCATGCGATACTTCGCTTGGTGAGGGAACAGCAAAGGACAGGGGCAGGTAGAGGACACGTGATTTCAGTGGGCTTGCTCCCGGGCCATGCCAACTAACGGTTGTGTCTGACGTACCCACCGACCGTTGGCTGTAGGTGTCAGAGGTGACCTGGGAAGAGGAAGACGACCGAGCCAACCAATCAATGACGGCAGGGTTGTCGGTGGAGACACGACCGCTGGATGACACCGGGAGCACTGGCCTCTGGCTGCGAATACTGCTGCCTCGACCCCTTCCTCTGCTGCCACGTCTGCTCGCTCCTAAAACATTGCCTCCTCTGCCACTCCTCTGCATGTTGTCTGACATACTATTTAATTCAACGATTAGGTGTCCCTGAGTAACAATTCTCTGGCACTCAGTAACAATTCTGTCTGTCCCTGAGTATGAATTCTGTGGCCCTGAGTAACAATTCTGTGTCTGTGCGAGTAACAATTCTGTGTCTGTGCGAGTAACAATTCTGTGTCTGTGCAAGTAACAATTTTGTGTCTGTGCGAGTAACAATTCTCTGGCACTCAGTAACAATTCTGTCTGTCCCTGAGTAACAATTCTCTGGCACTCAGTAACAATTCTGTCTGTCCCTGAGTAACAATTCTCTGGCACTCAGTAACAATTCTGTCTGTCCCTGAGTATGAATTCTGTGGCCCTGAGTAACAATTCTGTGTCTGTGCGAGTAACAATTCTGTGTCTGTGCAAGTAACAATTTTGTGTCTGTGCGAGTAACAATTCTCTGGCACTCAGTAACAATTCTGTCTGTCCCTGAGTAACAATTCTCTGGCACTCAGTAACAATTCTGTCTGTCCCTGAGTAACAATTCTCTGGCACTCAGTAACAATTCTGTCTGTCCCTGAGTAACAATTCTCTGGCACTCAGTAACAATTCTGTCTGTCCCTGAGTATGAATTCTGTGGCCCTGAGTAACAATTCTGTGTCTGTGCGAGTAACAATTCTGTGTCTGTGCAAGTAACAATTTTGTGTCTGTGCGAGTAACAATTCTCTGGCACTCAGTAACAATTCTGTCTGTCCCTGAGTAACAATTCTCTGGCACTCAGTAACAATTCTGTCTGTCCCTGAGTAACAATTCTCTGGCACTCAGTAACAATTCTGTCTGTCCCTGAGTAACAATTCTCTGGCACTCAGTAACAATTCTGTGTCTGTGCGAGTAACAATTCTGTGTCTGTGCAAGTAACAATTTTGTGTCTGTGCGAGTAACAATTCTCTGGCACTCAGTAACAATTCTGTCTGTCCCTGAGTAACAATTCTCTGGCACTCAGTAACAATTCTGTCTGTCCCTGAGTAACAATTCTCTGGCACTCAGTAACAATTCTGTCTGTCCCTGAGTATGAATTCTGTGGCCCTGAGTAACAATTCTGTGTCTGTGCGAGTAACAATTCTGTGTCTGTGCAAGTAACAATTTTGTGTCTGTGCGAGTAACAATTCTCTGGCACTCAGTAACAATTCTGTCTGTCCCTGAGTAACAATTCTCTGGCACTCAGTAACAATTCTGTCTGTCCCTGAGTAACAATTCTCTGGCACTCAGTAACAATTCTGTCTGTCCCTGAGTAACAATTCTCTGGCACTCAGTAACAATTCTGTCTGTCCCTGAGTAACAATTCTCTGGCACTCAGTAACAATTCTGTGTCTGTGCGAGTAACAATTCTGTGTCTGTGCAAGTAACAATTTTGTGTCTGTGCGAGTAACAATTCTCTGGCACTCAGTAACAATTCTGTCTGTCCCTGAGTATGAATTCTGTGGCCCTGAGTAACAATTCTGTGTCTGTGCGAGTAACAATTCTGTGTCTGTGCAAGTAACAATTTTGTGTCTGTGCGAGTAACAATTCTCTGGCACTCAGTAACAATTCTGTCTGTCCCTGAGTAACAATTCTCTGGCACTCAGTAACAATTCTGTCTGTCCCTGAGTATGAATTCTGTGGCCCTGAGTAACAATTCTGTGTCTGTGCGAGTAACAATTCTGTGTCTGTGCAAGTAACAATTTTGTGTCTGTGCGAGTAACAATTCTCTGGCACTCAGTAACAATTCTGTCTGTCCCTGAGTAACAATTCTCTGGCACTCAGTAACAATTCTGTCTGTCCCTGAGTAACAATTCTCTGGCACTCAGTAACAATTCTGTCTGTCCCTGAGTATGAATTCTGTGGCCCTGAGTAACAATTCTGTGTCTGTGCGAGTAACAATTCTGTGTCTGTGCAAGTAACAATTTTGTGTCTGTGCGAGTAACAATTCTCTGGCACTCAGTAACAATTCTGTCTGTCCCTGAGTAACAATTCTCTGGCACTCAGTAACAATTCTGTCTGTCCCTGAGTAACAATTCTCTGGCACTCAGTAACAATTCTGTCTGTCCCTGAGTAACAATTCTCTGGCACTCAGTAACAATTCTGTCTGTCCCTGAGTAACAATTCTCTGGCACTCAGTAACAATTCTGTGTCTGTGCGAGTAACAATTCTGTGTCTGTGCAAGTAACAATTTTGTGTCTGTGCGAGTAACAATTCTCTGGCACTCAGTAACAATTCTGTCTGTCCCTGAGTAACAATTCTCTGGCACTCAGTAACAATTCTGTCTGTCCCTGAGTAACAATTCTCTGGCACTCAGTAACAATTCTGTCTGTCCCTGAGTATGAATTCTGTGGCCCTGAGTAACAATTCTGTGTCTGTGCGAGTAACAATTCTGTGTCTGTGCAAGTAACAATTTTGTGTCTGTGCGAGTAACAATTCTCTGGCACTCAGTAACAATTCTGTCTGTCCCTGAGTAACAATTCTCTGGCACTCAGTAACAATTCTGTCTGTCCCTGAGTAACAATTCTCTGGCACTCAGTAACAATTCTGTCTGTCCCTGAGTAACAATTCTCTGGCACTCAGTAACAATTCTGTCTGTCCCTGAGTAACAATTCTCTGGCACTCAGTAACAATTCTGTGTCTGTGCGAGTAACAATTCTGTGTCTGTGCAAGTAACAATTTTGTGTCTGTGCGAGTAACAATTCTCTGGCACTCAGTAACAATTCTGTCTGTCCCTGAGTATGAATTCTGTGGCCCTGAGTAACAATTCTGTGTCTGTGCGAGTAACAATTCTGTGTCTGTGCAAGTAACAATTTTGTGTCTGTGCGAGTAACAATTCTCTGGCACTCAGTAACAATTCTGTCTGTCCCTGAGTAACAATTCTCTGGCACTCAGTAACAATTCTGTCTGTCCCTGAGTATGAATTCTGTGGCCCTGAGTAACAATTCTGTGTCTGTGCGAGTAACAATTCTGTGTCTGTGCAAGTAACAATTTTGTGTCTGTGCGAGTAACAATTCTCTGGCACTCAGTAACAATTCTGTCTGTCCCTGAGTAACAATTCTCTGGCACTCAGTAACAATTCTGTCTGTCCCTGAGTAACAATTCTCTGGCACTCAGTAACAATTCTGTCTGTCCCTGAGTATGAATTCTGTGGCCCTGAGTAACAATTCTGTGTCTGTGCGAGTAACAATTCTGTGTCTGTGCAAGTAACAATTTTGTGTCTGTGCGAGTAACAATTCTCTGGCACTCAGTAACAATTCTGTCTGTCCCTGAGTAACAATTCTCTGGCACTCAGTAACAATTCTGTCTGTCCCTGAGTAACAATTCTCTGGCACTCAGTAACAATTCTGTCTGTCCCTGAGTAACAATTCTCTGGCACTCAGTAACAATTCTGTCTGTCCCTGAGTAACAATTCTCTGGCACTCAGTAACAATTCTGTGTCTGTGCGAGTAACAATTCTGTGTCTGTGCAAGTAACAATTTTGTGTCTGTGCGAGTAACAATTCTCTGGCACTCAGTAACAATTCTGTCTGTCCCTGAGTAACAATTCTCTGGCACTCAGTAACAATTCTGTCTGTCCCTGAGTAACAATTCTCTGGCACTCAGTAACAATTCTGTCTGTCCCTGAGTAACAATTCTGTCTGTCCCTGAGAATGAATTCTGTGGCCCTGAGTAAGAATTCTCTGGCACTCAGTAACAATTCTGTCTGTCCCTGAGTAACAATTCTCTGGCACTCAGTAACAATTCTGTCTGTCCCTGAGTAAAAATTCTGTGGCCCTAATAACGTTTCTGTGGCCCTAAGTAACAATTCTCTGGCACTGAGTGAAAATTCTGTCTGTCCCTGAGTATGAATTCTGTGGCCCTAACTAGCGTTTCTTTGTCCCTAAATAACGATTCTGTGGCCCTCATTAACAAGTCTGTGTCCCTGAGTAATGGTTCTCTGTCCCTAAGTAACTTCTCTCTGTCCCCAATTCTCGTTTCTGTGGCCCTAACTCTGTCCCTGTCCCTAGTACAGAGCGGTCTGCCTCTGTTCAATGACTGCAGGCAAATGAAGATTTCCAAAATGGCCGCTATATATACCTCGACCATTACACAGTGCTGGCTGGCTGGCTGCTGATTGGCTGATGCGATCACATGTCGTTGAGGAATGCATTATGGGGCAGCGCGCCTTGTCTGCGCGCCTTCCCCGACATCCCCGCTCCGTCGCCGCACATGTCAGCCGCCATTTTCGGAAAAATTTCGATTCGCGCGTCCGAATTAGGCTGTTTTTCGGATTCGGCACGAATCGAAATTTTTCCGATATTCGACTCGAATTCCACTTCGGATACTTCGATTCGCTCATCTCTAATAATGACTTAGTGGTTAGCACTTACAAACTATGGTATAGATCTGAATATTGATCAATCCTGAAGTACTGACGGCCAATCTAATTTCTTGAGGTCTAAGAATGTCAGAAAAGTACAGATATCCCCCAAATGACCCCTTTTTGCAAAGTAGACAGTCCAATGTACTTCATAAGAGGTATAGCGAGATTTTTGAAGTTGTATTTTTTTTGTCATTTTTCGGAAAATGAAAAAATTAAAAAAATTATTTTCACAATTTTTTTTTTTTTACATACTGTCACCAGTGCAGTACAGTGTCATCATATAACTGGCATGGTGGTTATCAGGGACACTGATTGGTGACAATATGAAAAAAATATATATATATAATTTTTTTTTTTTTATTATTTTAAATTTTTTATTACATTTTTTTTCTTTTTTTTAAGATTTTTTTTTCATATTTCACTATGACCAAAGTAGTACAATGTTACCGTAGTACAATGTTACTTTGAAAAAGAATTACTTTGCTATAAGCAAGCATTTACCTGAATGACATCGATTCATTCAGGGGTTTTTTTTTTTGTGCTTAGCTGTGATTTGGCAAAGGCTAATCACATGACACAGCTGGGCTGTGATTGGACCAGCTTGTGCATGTGATCGCTGTGACCATTCACAGCTAGACACACTAGTATAGAATGGATGGCATGAATGAAGCCATCCATTGTATACAACTTCACAAGTGTAATAAAAGCACCACACCCTTAATACTTTAAAGCAGCAATTCCACCTCCAAGAAACCAAATAAATTTCTTACTGCTATAACTTAAATAAAGGAATGCGCTAAAACCACAAACTATTCCTAATTTAGTGTAGAAACATTAGTGCAAAAGATATATATATATATTCTCAATTAATATCAAAAAATATCAAAATTATGTGCAAAACTATTTGCTTGCTGGATGCTGACGTTTGTGGAGAAAATTAAGTCACGAGCGCTGTAGTGAGTGTACGGGGAACAGGAGACTGTTATACCATTTGCTGTTTTATGCTGTTATACTGGTGTCGGTGAAGACACCCTTTTTGTGAGTGTAAATCTTTATTAAATTGTTGGATACTTTTATAAAAAAACTGGCTGCACCATGATTTCCTCTTTCATTCCCAAACATGACCTCGGTGGAGAGATATAAAAAGAGAGAGTGATATAATGCTCCTGGAACCATTATATTGAGTGGTGGATACCTACCTTATGGATGATTGTGTAGCTATTGACCATCACACCTGAGAAGTTGATTCATTGCATCTGCTCCCAGAGCAAAAAGCGTTTTTTGCTGATCTAGAGATTGATCAGCATGGAGCTCTGGTGAGTTACCCAACTTTACTTTTGGTGGTGGATTTTGCCACAATTTCTTTGAGAGCACCTGAATTTGAAAAGGATTTGTTTGGACATTTGAAGAAATTCAGAATTGGACAATTTTTATATTCACAAATTTAATTATTTAAATTACTTATGCACTAAAAAATAGTTTTGCACATAATTTAGATTTTTTTTATATTAATTGAGAATAGATATATATATCTTTTGCACTAATGTTTCTACACTAAATTAGGAATAGTTTGTGGTTTTAGCGCATTCCTTTATTTAAGTTATTACATTGTATACAACTGTCATGTGACCTGCTGTGATTGGTCACAGCAGGTCACATGGTACCGGCAACGGAGCCGGTACTAATATCTGTCATCGGCCGTGTCCGAGGTACATGACCGGTGACAGATCGCGCCGCTGCACGGCTCTGCAGCGGCTCTGCAGGCGCGCAAACTGCGCATGCCCGAAAGGACACCATATGGCGTCCACCCGGAAGTGTGAGGGTTTTTGCCGGCCGCCATTTGGCCATAGCCCTAGCGAGAAGAGGTTAATTGAACAAGCAAATGATAGAAGCTACACTAGTTTCTAAGTGCTCCAGTTTTAGTAAATTACCCCACTGTATTGTCTACATTGACCCTGTGTATGTGCGGCTGTATAAAAGTCCAACTGCATTTTCCTACAGCAGATGATGGTAACATTCCTTCTGGGCCTTCCTCCACCTGTTATCTCTAAGCCAAAAAAAATATTTTTCATATACTCACTGCAGCCAGGTGTTTGGTGGCACTCAGTTGGAAAAAAGTAGAACCTCTGACTCTTTCGGCATTACATGTGAAAACAAATTATGTTAAATTGATGGAAAATCTCGTGGCATGTATACATGGCAGTCTCAGGTACTTTTTTGGGAACTATGGCACCTTAAGGAGGACCCATCCAAGGAAGGATCACAACGCTTGACTCATTTTGTTTGGCTATTTGTGTTGGGTTCCTGAGTTGGAAGATGGAGAAACCATTGGTTCATTCTCTTATCCTATTTTTCTTCCCCCACTTTCCTACTCTTCCTCTTTTTCCTTAGCTTAGTACCATTTTCTCTTCTGCTTTATCACTACAAATACAGTACACGCTTGGGGATAGGATTTGTTTTTAGCTATATGACTACAACCTCGAGTTGTGGAAATTTTTATTTACTTCATTCATTTCAAGAAAACAAACACTGGTCCATTCTAGTATAATGTTGTACCCTCACGGTAATATTAAACACTGATAGTATAAGGATGAGGTTTGGGTTCAAAGCTACCAATGGCTAGCAACAAATAGCTGGGATTTGCTGAGCGCACGAATTAGAAACTTTTAGCTGGAAATGTTGCAGGCTGTCCACCAGAAATAAGGATCAACCCAGAATGCAGTTCATAGCCTTAATCCCTGGTCAGAGAAATAACAAGGGAAGTGTTCCCCTAGTGTAAAAATGTGTTTATTTTATTAAGAACAAAACATAAAGCAATCCATTAAACTCACAATTCCCCAGTGTTCACAAGCTAAAAGGTTAACTGTCTGTTTCCCTCCAACCCATTCATCCCTGCTGTGTGGATTATCTGTGTTCCTCTAGTGGCAGACCAAGATGACTAAGGAAAAAGACCAGGGAAAGTCCACAAAAGAGGATGGGAAGACCACAGGAGCTGCGGGATGTAAAGGTAGCAGGTAACTCAAATCACCAGCACCTGTGTGTTCTGAACCTGCAGACAATACAAACAGCAAAGCATATGCAAGCTAGGGGAGGTGACCCCAAGGCAGCAATGTAGTTGCTAGGGATACTGCAACAGTTTGGAGAGTGTAGCCTCCTTCTTCAGACATGTTCAGTGTGCTCTTCTACCTTCTTATCAGGCAAACACCGGATCAGATCTTGGGAGAGACAATTAACCCTTCCCTGTCAGTGTTTCTGATCCCAATGCTTTGGGGAGTATCTAACTACTGAGAGTTACCCACTGGCTTAAAAACCTCATTGTTATAAAATAACACCTCAAAATTATGATGGCATGGGAGATTGGATTAAACTATGATAGTATTAACACTTTAAAAAGGCTTGTTGCCATAGATGGAAGAAAACATCCCTACCAGTACTCAGAAATAATTATAAATAAATTATGGCATAATAGATGTACTTAGGACATAAAATCAATTTTAAAAAATTCCATAATAGTTATATATTCAGCTCTAACTGTATTCATATCTACTATTCAGATGGAACACTTATACCAATGGCATTCACTATAATATAAAACACTCATAATTATTCAAAAAGGTTTTTCATATAGTGAAAAATATCCCCAACATATAAACTAAAAATCCACTACTACCTTTGGTATAATGTGTCTTCTAAATCTCATTATTTAAATAGCTTAAAACTCAATGTTTAAATAGCTGAAAGATGTAAAACGGACAAAATAAATTACAATGTTTACATTTTTATAAACATAGCTTTATCTATACTAAGGACCCACTGTTACCATTGACCATTGTCTGTCTGGTACATTTTGTCTTTACCAGCTGAAAACAAAAAACATAATTGAAATATAAAAGCACCCTAGAGAACATTTAATAAACTGTACTTATCTCAGTGTCCTCATTTAATCCTTGTGGTGTCATGCTATTCAATGTAAAAATCCAGTAGGTTTCCCTACTGTATAATCTGTCAATTGGAACGTTGGAATATTAAATAATGTTGAATAACAATATCTATATGTGTTACAGTTCACTTTTAGATTTTGTTTATAAACTCCTAAAATAGGTGGTGCACTGTTCTTTCTAGGAGGGGATTAGTGGTTAAGTGTGGCCTAATGGGAAGAAATTTTACAATAAAGCACATTTACAATTAATAATATGATATAAGAAAATGTGAAAATCAGTATAAGAACTACTTTCACAAAGTCATGGAATAAATTATTGCTTCATTACAATTTTATTTACATAATAAAGTAAAATTAAAACTGTACAAATGTCTTTAACATCAATATTATATACATTTCATGTATACAATATGTGTCAATGTTAGCTTGCACTCTACCTTGCCATTTTTCCAAGTTTCCAAAAAATGCATAAAACTTAATTACTGTAATACTGGTAAAAAAAATGAAATATTAATGTGAATTTTTAAAGAGAGGATTGCTATAAATCTAAGATGAAAGCTGCATGCTTTGGCAAGGCAGGATAATTTTTTTATTCCGAAGATACTGAAATCTTTCAATGGGTCAGATAATGTTTGAAAATCTTAAAATACTCCTTATATCGAGCTCATAAAAGGTAACGCTGGATTACAGGATGTGGGTGGACATGAATAATGGCTAATTAAACACACTTGAAGGTCAGCCATCAAGGGGATTTGAAGATCATATTTAATAATAATTCCATCTGCATCCACATTTGGATTTAAAGCGAAGCAAATCATACACGTCAAAAGTATAAATGGTAACATTTCTCCTTGCTGGCTATACCGTAATCAAGTTGAAATGAAATACTTTGACATATTCAGGAAAATATATATAATTGACCTGTTCCCCTTGGAGCAGAGAAATGCATGACTGAGCCTCCTAGATGGGGACCTGATGCCTAAACAAAACTATTTTATTTAGGCTGGTGTACTTTTGGGAATGTAAGATTAAATGTCATTGCAGAAAAACAGTTGTGCTCAGATAAACCAGTGGTTCGCAGGCACATCTAAACAGTAATTAATCTCAAGGAGAAATAGAACCATATCAAGAAATTGAACCAGTCATGCTGCAAATTGAAAATCTTCAGTGTGAATCCTTATAAATAATGCCTATTAGAATAATTTTGAATCATACACAAAAATAAAGCTGGGAAAAACTGTTTTAGTATGACCGTGGAAACAAACATTTGCTGAAAGCATGGCAGACAGTATTGGGGTCCTTTTCAGTAATACAGTGCATACAAGAGAAATGTAAATGTAAACTCAACGATTAACATGGTCTTTTCATTGCTTTAACACACTATTAGCAATTAGTTCATGTATTTTCCTCCATGGTTATTTTACATGTAATTCAGAGGCTAACCATTTCAGTACATTAGCACAAAAAGTACAGTTGTATGTATTTGCCTAAATCTTTTCCTAATCCTTTCAGAGCATGAGCCATAAACAATGAAAAGGTGAACCACACAATAAATTGTTTTTAATAACAATTTTAAACTCTTATTAAATAATACTTTAGATGTAGGACATAATGTAGAATATATAATGGAAAAATGTTTTAAACTTTAGCTCTGCGTGTGCAACTAAATACACAAGAAACACACATATGTGAACTGTTTTACCTGCAAGAAGATTTAGAATTAATTTCAGCAAAACTTGTGATTAGGGCACCCCCTCATGAAACGTTCTAATAAGTTATCATTTTGCTCTCTCCTGCAGGATCACTAAGAGAAATGAACCGAACGTACCCAGGTTCAATTTGACACAGGATTGGTGAAAATTACCAAAGTTCTGATCCCCAATCAAAATCCAATTGAAAGCAACTGGATCCTGATTTTGGAAATCAGTAATTTCCATTTTCTTGGTTAATAAGCAAGGTATCATCAAATAAAGTGGCCCGGGGGATACGTACAAAAACATACACAACAAAAACATTTTTTAAATTATCATTTTCAGGTGATTTAACGGAAACATTTAAATGCAAGAATAGTTTAAATTGTTTGGGGGATGGTTTAAAGCTGTATGCAGTTTCACAGATCCTTACAATCCTCGGGGACTGCATCACTGACACCATATTGTGACATCACATAAATAGCATGTGTTTTAATTTAGTTTATTTTTACATTATTCATTGCTTAACATACAGCAGCAGCAACCCAGTAATGTTGATTTCCACTATTGAATTATTATTTTGTGTAACTGTGATAGAACATAAATGATAATACCTCAATATGCTTACCCTATAGCCAAAGCAAACAAGTGCTAAACTAAATAAACTATGCATAAAGGTATAAATCAATTGAATCAAGTACATATAATAATATAAACGCAGTGTCAGAAAAAAAAAAAAAAATAATATAATATAAACGCAGTGTCCGATAATAAATATTATAAAACGCAGTGTCCAAAATATCAAGGTATAAATCAATTGAATCAAGTACATATAATAATATAAAAGCAGTGTTCAAAATTAATAATATATACGCACTGTTCAAAAATAAATATTATAAACGCGGTGTCCAAAATACCAAGTGTCCAAAAATATTAAAGTCACGCACTAAAGATGCAAATCCAAGTCCTTTCTGCAGACACTTTCCCAAAAAGACTCCAAACTCCAAAGTGATCCTCAAAAAAAAAGAAACTAAAATAGTGTATTATCCTTAAAACAATAATGTACAATCATATACAACATAAGTGTCACTCCACATCAAACGTGACCATATATGTGAATCAAGTGCTCGACGTGAAAAAACGTGGTAGTGAAACACTCTGGTGATCCAACAAATAAAAAAATCAAAGTGCTAGTAGTAGTACATACTTCTATAGTGTAATGACTGAAAACCCTTACCACATGGCAAAAGAAACAGCACTTTAATACCACTAAGGGTATACACCATCCAAGGAAAGCTAATCCAGCCTGGATATGTTCATTGAGATGTCCTCATAGCCTCATAGATAATGCTCCTAGCTGTCATCAGGACCTTGAGCAGGATTACTCCATAGTATTCATAGTACCCATCATATATAAAAAGGATATATAGTGTAATTCCGTATGGTATAAATAAATAACACTTTATTATGCTCTTACTTTTAAAAACAGATAAATAGCACCACAGCTCTCATAACCCAAACTTCTTGCAGAGTCTCAGCAGTAGACTGGAGCGTCTGGATAAGATCTCTTAATCCAAAAAACCCCATGCAGAGTCTTAACAGCTAGCAGAAGTGTCTGGATAAGATAACACTACATGCCAAACCTCTTACAGAGTCTCAGCAGCTAGCAGAAGCGTATTGGTCAGATTTTCCAATTTCCAAAGTGGCCTATTTGTGTCTTCCGGTTCCTTCGTTGTGTCGGACGTCACTTCCTTGACATGTTTCGTCTCATGGACTTACTCATAAGGATTTGTATGTCAGATAGGGCAGTTCCTTTTGTACCTCTCCTCACATTGGAGCCGGGCGTCGTCGAGCACAACGTTGCCAACTTCCACCAGGGAAAGGTGCCAACACTCTCTCTCCATAACTGCAAGAGAGTGTACACTGTCTAGCTGTTATGGAGAGAGAGTGGTATTATGCCAGTCATTAAAAAGTCCCTAAATATTAGAAACAATGGCTTTGAAATGACAGAGCTCAATTCTTTTTTGTTTACAAACCTTTTATTGGACAAAAAACCAATATTGAGTTACAAATCATGTGTGTATAATCAAGGGTACAAAGAATTTCAAATAATTAGATAAATTCACAGTATATAAGAGATTAACAACTAAGAAGAAGCACACAAAAAGTTGCTTAGATAACATCGTATCAAAAGATGGGAAAATTAGAGTACAAATGAGTATGTAAGTTAGTCTAACAATATATGACGGTGACGTTGCCAGTCATCCCATTTACTGTTAAATAGATGCATCCTATCTTGCAAGGTATAATGTATACGTTCCATAAGCATAACCATATCAATTATCCTCAGTATAGAGGATAAGGGGACTGTAGCTGACTTCCAGTGTAGAGCAATCGTCCAGAGAGTAGATACACCTATAGTGTGCATAAATTTTGCCCTACCAGCTGAGACACCTGGAATGGGGGAGCCAAGCAGGCACATCTGCATAGATAGGTCAATATGTGATTCCACCAGTGCAGAGGCAAATTCCAAAACCTTTCTCCACACTGCAGAGAGATGGGCGCACTCCCAACATATATGTGTGAGGGTACCATTAAGATTACAGCCTCGGAAACAGAGATCTGAGATCCCAGGGTAGATAGCATGCAGTCTGGAAGGAGTATAGTACCATCGGGTAAGAACCTTGAAGGCTGTTTCCTGAAATGCAAGGGATTTAGTGCTTTTGCAAATATCATCCAACATGGTGTCCCAGTCCTCAGCAAAATGTTATATTACAGTCTACTTCCCATTTGTTCCTGTATGGAAGTGAGGCAGCATTGGAGGTCTCTAAAAAAGAGCAGTATAGGTATGATATAAGGCCTCTACCTCTGGGCGAGTCATGACAGATACATTCAAAAAATGTGATAGGAGAGGAAGGGGACAGGCCATGCTGCAAAATACAAATGTGGCGAATTTGTAGGCAGTGGTACAGTTCATGATTTGGGTATTATATTGAGCCTGCAATTGGATAAAGGAGATAAATGTACCCCTAGAGCTCAATTCTTTAAGGACCCGTAGGTGTATGCCATCTGGTCCAGGTGTTTTATTCACCTTTATTCTGTCTAAATATTTTTGGATCATATCAATTGTGAGCCAATGTGGATCATCTGGAGCTGTGTCAATACCATGCCCATTATGGACAAGCTCCCCCATGCTCCTTTGTATACACAGAGCTGAAGAAGGTATTTAATACATTTGCCTTTTCTTTGCCCCCAGTCACCCACTCTAGATTATTTTGTAAAGGGCCTAGATGCTCGGACCAAACCTTTTTACTATTAATATATTTCAAGAATTGTTGGAGGTTGGTTGTGCTATCTTTTGCAATCTGTCGTTCATTTTCAATTTATATTTCCTTTTTGCATATTCTGTTATATTCTTTGTAATGTTTAAACAATTATAGCGTTCCCTCATTTTTATATTTAATAAAAGCTCTTTTCTTATTATCTATAGCTTTTTTAACTTTGGCCATAAGCCACATAGGTTTGATTTATAGCCTTTTAAACTTGTTGCCCATGGGAATATATTTTGCAGTGTGTTCACATACAGTCTTTTTGAAGAACTCCCATTTCTGTGTTGTGTTCATTGATGCCAATATTCCCTCCCAGTCTAAGTTTTGAAGAGCAGCTCTCAGCCTTGGAAAATTAGCTCTCTTAAAATTGAGCATTTTTATTTTTCCCGTAAGTGCTTGCTGTTTACAATTTCCGGGTAGTTAAAATCCCCCATTATTATCACTGTTCCAACCCTTGCAGCCCTTTTGATCTGTGCAAGGAGCTGAGTCTCCACCTCCTCATTAACACTGGGAGACTGGGAGTAGTAATAGACATATATATATTAGACTTTTCAAAGTTTTGTGAATAGTGGCCTGCTGCACATGTAGCATGAAAGCCTACACAATCACCATCTAGGTTAAGTTTGAAAGACGCGATCTAAAAAAAAAATTCTGTGCAACACTAAAGTGGTTGGGTTGGGCTTGAAGAAAAGTTGGCAACCCTGGCCATAAAATAAAACAAATGTCACTGTAAAAGTATAAACTTAGCCTACCTTAAAAGTGGACAGTGTCAGTCAGTAAAGCAGTGGCTGGTATTAGTAGAGCAGTGGACCATGTCAGTAGGACAGTGGAGGGTGTCAGTAGAGCAGTAGATGGTGTCAGTAGGGCACTGTCAGTAGGGCAGTGGACTGTGTCAGTAGAGCAGTGGACATTGTCTGTAGGGCAGTGGACGGTGTCAGTAGAGAAGAGGACGGTGTCATTAAGGAAGTGGACGGTGTCAGTAAGTCAGTGGACAGTGTCAGCAGGGCAGTGGACAGTGTCAGTAGGGCAGTGGACGGTGTCAGCAGAGCAGTGGATGGTGTCAGCAGGTCTATGTGGTGCCTCTCCTGCCCCCCCCCCCTTAGTTTCAGCCCTGGCTGTATATCTCCATTAAACTCGATGGACAAGTTTGACAGGCGATGCTGCCTGTGAAACTTGACATGTCAATTTAAAATTGCTGCAGTATGAATCTAATCATCAAGACCATGGCAATGTATACTCACCCAAGCAGCTGCTATGTTCATTTAGCAGTAGGTGATCAGAGCGGTTCTGTTTAAACTTCCTCTTTTAGGCCACTCCTACTATTAGAAGCAAGCTGGTAATGCCCATTGCTCCCTTTGGCATGCATAACAGAATTTGTTTTTCAAGCAGGATGGCTGATAATTTGTCATGCTGTGTTGCCTAGTCAAATGACATCAGTGCCCCCAGCACCTCATGGGATATGCAATGTTTATATCCCAGGAGGCACTGGGATCCTTGCACATCACCCCACTCAGACCCGTTGAAAGAGGGTAGGCCTAGAAGTTTGTCATTGGTTGGCTGCACCAGAACCTGGAAGAGCCTGCACAGCCTCTCAATTAAATCACAAAGAAACTTGGTGGTGAGGGACCTGGTGGCAGCTACAGAGAAGAGGATCTCAGCAGGACAGTGCTGGATCGTCTGTGTGGGTGAGTATCTGCACTGTGACCAACTCTGCATCAGGTAAGTGGGGGAGAATAAAAAAAATAAGGTGAATTTCATTTTTAAGCTTGTATGAATATACCGTACTGACATTTCTAAGTGACTGAGATGACATGTTGCCTTTTAAAATAAAATAAAACAGTGAGGAGACTATATAACCACCTCATCACCTGCTAAACACTCTCTGAAGACTGATTCAAATGCGGATCGCTTTTCAGAGAGCAACTCACATGTAAATAAACTTCCAAAAAACCCCAAAAACTATCCCTGGTACCATAGCAGTGTCTCCAGGTTTCACATAGAAAAATCGATGACTGCACTCAGATGCATGAAAAATCCCAGAAAATGTACTGATCCAAAAATGTGTTTCATGCTACATGTGCTTCTTCATAATTCATAATCATTCCAAGTTGCGAACCGGTATCGAAACCTTTTCACATGAATGGGGGCTTGCAACTGAGTGGGCCAACCTGGAGCAGTGTCTGTGTATAATGATTTAGTTGGAATAGTAGAAAAGAAAGAGCACGCGATGTCCAAAAGAACGCACTTTTGATGGTAGATTAGGGGGCATTTATTGAAAGTAATGACAGGTACATCAAGCCAATGCGTTTCAAGAGAAAATACTCTCCCTTCTTCAGGGCTATTAAACAAATACAAAAAATATACAGAGAAACAAATATGTGAAAAAGAATGAAAAAAACAGTATGTATATTAAAAGAAAAAAAAAAAAAAATATATATATATATATATATATATACCAAGGTAACATATGTCTTCAAACTGCAAAAAAATTACTATATATATTAATATTACAAAAAAAATATATAAAACAAGAGTTCCTTTTCATGATCAAAATAATCAAAAGAGAAATAAAATCAATAGTAATAATAATAATGGCAATAGTAATTGTAATCATTGAGCTGAGAGGAAATCTGCAGATAAACCCAATAAAAATAAAATAAAACAAAATAAAAATATTTTGAATAGTGATACCAAGGCTAATAATAGTGATCATCGAGTCTAAAGGACTCTGCAAAGGAAATGTGTGTAGATTGCACTAATAGGTCGGGTCTTAAGGGACATAAATCAGTGAGTAGATATTATTGTGACATAGATGATGTTAAATAATGTAAAGCCATGCGCGAATGTGAAGCAAAAAATAGTTATGGGCTAACCTGTTGCTGCAATCTATTAAATGGGAAAAATTCCCACGTCGGTTATATATTTTCCAGGTTTCTATGGGAAAATGAAGCACAGAAAAAGGAAAGTTAGGGGATGATTATACTGTATGAAGTTGCTGTTGTAGGATGGAAAGAGGCTATGACTGGGGGGGGGGGGGTTGATGTAGTTTGTTAGGGTATTAAAAAATTAATAGAGAGCAGGGGGCTAAAAAAATGAATAATTAATTAATTCATAATCATTCCAAGTTGCGAACTGGTATCGACACCTTTTCGCATGAATGGGGGCTAGCAACTGAGTGGGCCAACCTGGGGCAGTGTCTCTGTGTATTGATTTGGAGCAGTGTCTGTGTATATTGATTTAGTGTAATTATGGTGACATTATACTGCTCCCACCAATGATTAGAGGCACTGTATACTGCACTGGCTACTGCGTCTCTGATCACTAACCAAAGCAGTACAATGTCACCATAGAGATACTGCACTGCTCTGGTGCTAGCAATCTTTTTCTTTCTTTTTTACTTTTTGAGTGTGTAGTATTTGTAAGGAATTCCCCCTTTCCTGGAATCCTTATATTCTTATTTCTTATATTTTCTTTGTGCTGCGCAGCGTCTGGGTGTGGCACGGGCTCGATCGCGATCGGGCAATCAACATAACCAACACTCAAGTAGGATACAGGAAGATTGCAAAGTTTATTACGTACATTACAGCTTATAAAGGCAAAAACCACAAACCCAAATTATCCAATAGTAAAGCATACCTTTAACTTCTACCCAGATACTAGACAAGGTGCACCTTTTACTTAAACTGTTAAAATGTTAACCTCAGTCAGTACATCCTGCCATTTTTGGCTGTGTCCCCAGATCTCTTATCTGAACATCTATCTCTGTTCTCTACGATATTTTGCAGACACCTGCAGTCTAGGCGTTCATCCTGTCACTTTGTGGTTGTACTTGTTACATACATATACCATTTAAAATTTTCCATATAAGCTCGAAAATAATGCTGGCATTTCTTATAACATTTACTTAAGACATAATAATTTCATCTACTTAAAGCATCACTCTAACTCTTATCACAATGCAAGCATAATGAATACAAAAATGGTATACCTGAATCAATAGCCCTAGCTCATATTTCCCCACAATCCCCTCTTTGAGCATATTGAACCTTTGTTCAACATGATCACTCAGAATACCACACCTCCTCTGGATTGTCCAAACAAAGTAAGTCTGGAGCCGTCTGTTGGAGAGGTGGAGTCTGGGCTCTTGTGCTTAACTGCTAGCTTCATAGTCTTACCCACTCCCCATATAGCAAATTCTAAATAAATAAATATTGCAAAAAGGAATGCTAGTGTATACAGTGCAATTAATTTTTTTATAAATCTTTGGAATACCCCGGTACCACTTCCAAATACTTTGGCACCTTCCAGTATTTGATTGGTTGTCAGAAGAAAGGGGGTCCTCTGTTATCTCGGAATCCCCTTTGTCCTGAGATTCATCCTGTCCTGTCCTGTCCTGTCCTGAGATTCATCTTCCTCCGGGTCTTGAGGACTTTGGGATGTAAGCTGTCTATGTCTTATAGGATTCTTTCATTTGTCATCAGTAAGTCTCATTTTGAACCGAAAATGTGCACTAAGTGGATGAGGTTCATTCAGTGTCTTAATAGATGGATCTTCTAGCATACTGATCATATGTACAGTTGCAAGAAAAAGTATGTGAACCCCTTGGGATTACGTGGAGTTTTGCATGAATTGGGCATAAAATATGCTCTGAACGTCATCTAAGTCACAACAATAGAAGAACACAGTCTGCTGAACATAATACTACACAAACATTAGATGTTGCCATGGTTTAATTGCACTAACATGAAAACATTCACAGTGCAGGGAGGAAAAAGTATGTGAACCTTTGGACTTAATAACTGGTTGACCCTCCTTTGGCAGTAATAACCTCAACCAAACGTTTCCTGTAGTTGCAGATCAGACCTGCACAACGATCTGGAGTAATTTTGGACCACTCCTCTTCACAAAACTGTTTCAGTGTAGCAATATTCTTGGGATGTCTGGTGTGAATCGCTCTCTTAAGGTCATGCCACAGCATTTCAATTGGGTTGAGGTCAGGACTCTGACTGGGCCACTCCAGAAGGCGTATTCTGTGCTGTTGCAGCCATTGTTTTGTTGAATTACTTGTATGCTTTGGGTCATTGTCCTGTTGCATCACCCATCCTCTGCGGAGCTTCAGTTGGCGGACAGATGGTCGTACGTTTTCCTGCAAAATGTCTTGATAAACTCTGGAATTCATTTTCCCATCAATGACAACAATCCGTCCAGGCCCTGAGGCAGCAAAGCAGCCCCAAACCATGATGCTCCCTCCGCCATGTTTTACAGTGGGGATGAGGTTTTGATGTTGGTGTGCTGTGCCTTTTTTTCTCCACACATAGTGTTGTGTGTTCTTCCCAAACAACTCAATCTTGGTTTCATCTGTCCACAGTATATTTTGCCAGTAGTGCTAGGGAACATCCAGGTGCTCTTTTGCAAACTTCAAACGTGCTGCAATATTCTTTTTGGACAGCAATGGCTTCCTCCGTGGTGTCCTCCCATGTACTCCATTCTTGTTTAATGGTTTCCTTATTGTAGATGTGTCAACAAAAATGTTAGCATGTGCCAGAGATTTCTGTAGGTCTTTAGCTGACACTCTGGGATTCTTCTTTACCTCATGCAGCATTCTGCGCTGTGCTCTTGCAGTCATTTTTACAGGACGACCATGCCTAGGGAGAGTAGCAACAGTGCTAAACTTTCTCCATTTGTAGACAGTCTGTCTTACCGTGGACACATGAACATCAAGGCTTTTGGAGATACTTTTGTAACCCTTTCCAGCTTCATGCAAGTCAACAATTCTTGATCGTAGGTCTTCTGAGAGCTCTTTTCTGCGAGGCATGGTTCACATCAGACAGTGCTTCTTGAAACCAGTTAACCCAAAACAGGTGTGTGTGTTTTTAAGGGCAGGACAGCTGTCAGCAACACATCCAATATCATCACACTAATTGGAGTCAAGGTTGGTTCACTCCTGGCTCCAATTAGCTCTGGGAGAAGTCATTAAGCTAGGGCCTCACATACTGTTTCCTCCCTGCACTGTGAATGTTTACATGTTATGTGCAATTAAACCATAGCAACATCTAATGTTTGTGTAGTATTATGTTCAGCAGACTGTGTTCTTCTATTGTTGTGACTTAGATTTATTTATTTATTTATTTATTTATCGAGTTTATATAGCGCCAAAGGGTTTGCTCAGCGCTGTACAATAGAGGGGGGACAATACATGAAACAGTACAGTAACATCAAACAGCACACAAGGGGTAAGAGGGCCCTACTCTTTCGAGCTTACAATCTAGGAGGGAGGGGGTAGAGGTACAGGAGGAAATGGCTGTGGGGGATGGAGTGGAAGGAGGAGGGAAGGGCAGCGGCTGTTAGGTGAGGGTGGGGTAGGCTTCCCTGAAGAGGTGGGTTTTCAGGGAGCGCCTGAAGGTGAGGAGGGAAGGTGACAGTCTGATGGGTTGGGGTAGTGAGTTCCAGAGGATGGGGGAGGACCTGGAGAAGTCTTGCAGTCGTGCGTGGGAGGAGGAGACCAGGGAGCAAGATAGAAGGAGGTCCTGTGAAGAGCGAAGGGTACGGGTAGGGTGGTACCTGGGAATCAGGTCGGTGAGGTAGTTAGGGGCAGTGTTGTGAATGGCTTTATAGGTCAGAGTGAGCAGTTTGAATTTAATGCGTTGGGCAATGGGGAGCCAGTGGAGGGAGAGGCAGAGGGGGGTGGCAGAGGTGGAGCGGCTGGTGAGGTGGATGAGTCTGGCAGCTGAGTTCAGGATGGTCTGAAGCGGGGTGAGTTTGCACTGGGGTAGGCCGGTGAGGAGGGAGTTGCAGTAGTCAAGGCGTGAGATAATCAGGGAGTGAACGAGTAGTTTAGTGGTGTCTGGGGTAAGGAAGGAGCGTATCTTGGAGATGTTCCGGAGGTGGAGCCTGCATGAGTTTGTGAGAGATTTGATATGAGGTTGAAAGGAAAGGTTTGAGTCCAGAATGACGCCAAGGACCTTGGCTTGCGGGGCGGGATTGATGGTGGTGTTGTTGGTAGTGATGGAAAGGATGGGGGGGGGGCACGGGAAGGGGGAAAGACGAGAAGCTCGGTTTTGGAGAGGTTGAGTATGAGGAAATGGAGCGACATCCAGTCAGAGATGTCGTTTAGGAGGTGAGTGATGCGGGCGGAGAATGTGGGGGTGAGGTGAGGGGTGGATAGGTAGATTTGAGTATCATCAGCATAGAGGTGGTAGTTGAAGCCGTGGGAGTGTATGAGTTTGCCAAGGGAGGAGGTGTAGATGGAGAAGAGAAGGGGTCCAAGGACAGAGCCCTGGGGGACCCCAACAGAGAGGGGGAGGGAAGAGGAGGTGGCGCCGTTGTAGCAAACGCTGAAGGAGCGTTGGGATAGGTAGGAGGAGAACCAGGAGAGAGCGGTGTCTCTGATGCCAAGGGAGAGTAGTTTATTAAGGAGGAGGGGGTGGTCGACTGTGTCAAAGGCCGCAGAGAGGTCTAGGAGAAGGAGGACAGAGTAGTCGCCTTTGGCTTTGGCGGTTAGTAGATCGTTGGTGATTTTGAGGAGGGCAGTTTCGGTGGAGTGTAGGGGACGGAAGCCGGACTGTAGTGGGTCAAGGAGGTTGTTGTCAGTTAGGTGGGCGCTTAGGCGATCGTAGACCAAGCGCTCAAGGAGCTTGGACGTGAGTGGCAGTAGGGAAATTGGTCTGAGGTTGTTGAGGTCAGTGGGGTCCAGGGAGGGCTTTTTGAGTATGGGGGTGATGTGCGCATGTTTTAGGGGGGAGGGGAAGACGCCAGTAGCGAGGGAGAGATTGAAGATGTGGGTAAGGGAGCGGATGAGGGAAGAGCACATTTTATGCCCAATTCATGCAAAACTCCACATAATCCCAAGGGATACTTTTTCTTGCAACTGTATGTTAACAGTCTCGGTTATGTATAACCCAATGTCTGTGGGGTACCCATGCATCCAACGGGTAAAAGTGTGCTGTTGTCCTGGGGGTATCAGTTTCAAGAGTTCTGGGGTGGGATGTCGGGGGGCATAGAAACTGTGTTCTCTTGTTCTGGCGAACCTCTTGGGGAGTCCCTCATCTCCAGGTATTTCTTCAACCTCGATGCATGGATCCATTGTGGAGTCTGGTCAGTTAGAACTGCTCTTCTGGCGACTTTAAGGACTTCAAATGGGCCTTGCAAAAAGGGTCCCGTCTTTTTCCTTGCCGCCAGTTGTTTGATCAGGACCTTGTCACCCGGCAGAAATGGATGAGTGGGATCTGTGGAAAGATGAGGACAGGTGACAGACACCTTTTCTTGGTTTTCAGATAACACACTTACCAGATGTTTTACGTATTCCTCCTGTAAAGCAGAAAAGTTAGTTTCGTCACCTGGGGTTTGGCAGTCATTTGGTGGTCTACCTATCAGAATTCCATATGGGGAAAGTCCAGTCTTTTTATTAGGGGTGGTCCTAATTTGGTAAAGAACTGCGGGGAGATATAGCAGTCAGTTCTTTAAAGTTCCCCCTGTGGCTTTCTTCAGTCTGTCTTTTATTGTCCTGTTCATGCGTTCTTGAAATCTTGCATAAACAATGTCATGTTGTGTGTGGGTGTGGAGGACACGGCTGCTTCCTTTGCTGCTCTGTCTGCTAAATTGTTACCTCTGGCTAATGGATAATGTTATAATTAGAGATGAGCGAATCGAACCAGGCGAAGTGGAATTCGTTTCGAATTTCAGGAAAAATTCGATTCGCGTCGAATCCGAATATTTGCATTATTCGGGTGCGCGAATCGGATTTTTCCCGATCAGCCGGCAAAAGTGTCCCTGCAGAGAGCTCCGCTATTTCTGACATTTCTCTGACAGTTCCTTCACATGTACAGCGGTTGAAACATTGTATCTATTTGTTTCCATTTAGGATACAGATGTTTTTATTCGGAAATAAATAGATACAATGTTTCAACCGCTGTACATGTGAAGGAACTGTCAGAGAACTGTCAGAAATAGCGGAGCTCTCTGCAGATACACTTTTTGCTGTACTGGAATACTTCTTCTTTTCATTCTTCTTTTCATTCTTCTCATTCTTCTTTTCATTCTTCTTTTCATTCTTCTTCTCATTCTTCTTTTCATTCTTCTTTTCATTCTTCTCATTCTTCTTTTCTTCTTCATGAAAAGAAGAATGAGAAGAAGAATGAAAAGAAGAATGAAAAGAAGAATGAGAAGAATGAAAAGAAGAAGAAGAATGAGAAGAATGAGAAGAAGAATGAAAAGAAGAATGAGAAGAAGAATGAGAAGAATGAAAAGAAGAATGAAAAGAAGAGGAAGAAGAATGAAAAGAAGAATGAAAAGAAGAAGAAGAATCTTTTCATTCTTCTCATTCTTCTTTTCATTCTTCTTTTCATTCTTCTTCTTCTTCTTTTCATTCTTCTTCTTCTTTTCATTCTTCTTTTCATTCTTCTTCTTCTTCTTTTCATTCTTCTTCTTCTTTTCATTCTTCTTTTCATTCTTCTTCTTCTTTTCATTCTTCTCATTCTTCTTTTCATTCTTCTTCTTCTTTTCATTCTTCTTTTCATTCTTCTTCTTTTCATTCTTCTTCTTCTTCTTTTCATTCTTCTTTTCATTCTTCTCATTCTTCTTTTCATTCTTCTCATTCTTCTTTTCATTCTTCTTTTCATTCTTCTTCTTTTCATTCTTCTTTTCATTCTTTTCATTCTTTTCTTCTTCATGAAAAGAAGAATGAAAAGAAGAATGAAAAGAAGAGGAAGGATGAAAAGAAGAATGAGAAGAAGAATGAAAAGAAGAATGAAAAGAAGAATGAGAAGAATGAAAAGAAGAATGAAAAGAAGAAGAAGAATGAAAAGAAGAATGAGAAGAAGAATGAAAAGAAGAATGAGAAGAAGAATGAGAAGAATGAAAAGAAGAATGAAAAGAAGAAGAACGAAAAGAAGAAGAAGAAGAATGAAAAGAAGAAGAAGAAGAATCTTTTCATTCTTCTCATTCTTCTTTTCATTCTTATTCTTCTTCTTCTTTTCATTCTTCTTCTTCTTTTCATTCTTCTTTTCATTCTTCTTCTTCTTCTTTTCATTCTTCTTCTTCTTTTCATTCTTCTTCTTCTTTTCATTCTTCTTTTCATTCTTCTCATTCTTCTTTTCATTCTTCTTTTCATTCTTCTTTTCATTCTTCTTCTCATTCTTCTTTTCATTCTTCTTCTTCTTCTTTTCATTCTTCTTTTCATTCTTCTCATTCTTCTTTTCTTCTTCATGAAAAGAAGAATGAGAAGAAGAATGAAAAGAAGAATGAAAAGAAGAATGAAAAGAAGAAGAAGAATGAGAAGAATGAAAAGAAGAATGAGAAGAATGAAAAGAAGAATGAAAAGAAGAAGAAGAATGAAAAGAAGAATGAGAAGAAGAATGAAAAGAAGAATGAGAAGAAGAATGAGAAGAATGAAAAGAAGAATGAGAAGAATGAAAAGAAGAATGAAAAGAAGAAGAAGAAGAATGAAAAGAAGAAGAAGAATGAATGAAAAGAAGAATGAAAAGAAGAAGAATGAAAAGAAGAATGAGAAGAATGAAAAGAAGAATGAAAAGAAGAAGAAGAATGAAAAGAAGAATGAGAAGAAGAATGAAAAGAAGAATGAGAAGAAGAATGAGAAGAATGAAAAGAAGAATGAGAAGAATGAAAAGAAGAATGAAAAGAAGAAGAAGAATGAAAAGAAGAATGAAAAGAAGAAAAAGAAGAATCTTTTCATTCTTCTCATTCTTCTTTTCATTCTTCTTCTTTTCATTCTTCTTTTCATCCTACTTCATCTTCTTCTTCTTCATCCTCATCCTCATCCTCTTCTTCTTCTTCTGAGGATGAGGATGAGGATGAAGAAGAAGAGGAAGAAGAAGAAGTAGGATGAAAATAAGAAGAATTCCAAGCCGGCAAAAAGTGTATCTGCAGAGCTCCTCTATTCTGCAGATACACTTAGAGGAGCTCTGCAGATACACTTTTTGCCGGTTTGGAATTCTTCTTATTTTCATCCTACTTCTTCTTCTTCGTCTTCATCCTCATCC
This sequence comes from Staurois parvus, assembly GCF_062004578.1. Lineage (NCBI taxonomy): Eukaryota > Metazoa > Chordata > Amphibia > Anura > Ranidae > Staurois > Staurois parvus. Next base: position 2,650,021 of record NW_028317977.1, read on the forward strand.
TCATCCTCGTAAGAAGAAGAAGAGGATGAGGATGAGGATGAAGAAGAAGAAGAAGTAGGATGAAAATAAGAAGAATTCCAAGCCGGCAAAAAGTGTATCTGCAGAGCTCCTCTATTTCTGACAGTTCTCTGACATAGAACTGTCAGAAATAGAGGAGCTCTGCAGATACACTTTTTGCCGGCTTGGAATTCTTCTTATTTTCATCCTACTTCTTCTTCTTCTTCTTCATCCTCATCCTCTTCTTCTTCTGAGGATGAGGATGAGGATGAAGAAGAAGAAGAAGAAGAAGTAGGATGAAAATAAGAAGAATTCCAAGCCGGCAAAAAGTGTATCTGCAGTGTTCCTCTAAGTGTATCTGCAGAATAGAGGAGCTCTGCAGATACACTTTTTGCCGGCTTGGAATTCTTCTTATTTTCATCCTACTTCTTCTTCATCCTCATCCTCTTCTTTTTCTTCTGAGGATGAGGATGAGGATGAAGAAGAAGAAGAAGAAGAAGAAGAAGAAGAAGAAGAAGTAGGATGAAAATAAGAAGAATTCCAAGCCAGCAAAAAGTGTATCTGCAGAGCTCCTCTAAGTGTATCTGCAGAATAGAGGAGCTCTGCAGATACACTTTTTGCCGGCTTGGAATTCTTCTTATTTTCATCTTACTTCTTCTTCTTCTTCATCCTCATCCTCTTCTTCTTCTTCTGAGGATGAGGATGAGGATGAAGAAGAAGTAGAAGAAGTAGGATGAAAATAAGAAGAATTCCAAGCCGGCAAAAAGTGTATCTGCAGAGCTCCTCTAAGTGTATCTGCAGAATAGAGGAGCTCTGCAGATACACTTTTTGCCGGCTTGGAATTCTTCTTATTTTCATCCTACTTCTTCTTCTTCTTCCTCTTCATCCTCATCCTCATCCTCTTCTGAGGATGAGGATGAAGAAGAAGAAGAAGTAGGATGAAAATAAGAAGAATTCCAAGCCGGCAAAAAGTGTATCTGCAGAGCTCCGCTAAGTGTATCTGCAGAGCTCCGCTAAGTGTATCTGCAGAGCTCAGCGGTTGAAACATTGTATCTATTTGTTTCCATTTATGGAAACAAATAGATACAATGTTTCAACCGCTGTATGGAGTGAATGTCAGAGAACTGTCAGAAATAGGCTATTTCTGACAGTTCTCTGACATTCACTCCATACAGCGGTTGAGGAGTGAATGTCAGAGAACTGTCAGAAATAGCCTATTTCTGACAGTTCTCTGACATTCACTCCATACAGCGGTTGAAACATTGTATCTATTTGTTTCCATTTATGGAAACAAATAGATACAATGTTTCAACCGCTGAGCTCTGCAGATACACTTAGCGGAGCTCTGCAGATAAACTTAGCGGAGCTCTGCAGATACACTTTTTGCCGGCTTGGAATTCTTCTTATTTTCATCCTACTTCTTCTTCTTCTTCTTCATCCTCATCCTCATCCTCTTCTTCTTCTTCTGAGGATGAGGATGAAGAAGAAGAAGTAGGATGAAAATAAGAAGAATTCCAAGCCGGCAAAAAGTGTATCTGCAGAGCTCCTCTAAGTGTATCTGCAGAATAGAGGAGCTCTGCAGATACACTTTTTGCCGGCTTGGAATTCTTCTTATTTTCATCCTACTTCTTCTTCTTCTTCTTCCTCTTCATCCTCATCCTCATCCTCTTCTTCTTCTTCTGAGGATGAGGATGAAGAAGAAGAAGAAGAAGAAGAAGTAGGATGAAAATAAGAAGAATTCCAAGCCGGCAAAAAGTGTATCTGCAGAGCTCCACTAAGTGTATCTGCAGAGCTCCGCTAAGTGTATCTGCAGAGCTCCGCTAAGAAATAGCGGAGCTCTGCAGATACACTTTTTGCCGGCTTGGAATTCTCCTTCTTCTCATCCTTCTTCTTCTTCTCATCCTTCTTCTTCTTCTCATCCTTCTCCTTCTTCTCATCCTTCTTCTTCTTCTCATCCTTCTTCTTCTTCTCATCCTTCTTCTTCTTCTCATCCTTCTTCTTCTTCTCATCCTTCTCCTTCTTCTCATCCTTCTACTTCTTCTCATCCTTCTCCTTCTTCTCATCCTTCTTCTTCTTCTCATCCTTCTTCTTCTTCTCATCCTTCTCCTTCTTCTCATCCTTCTCCTTCTTCTCATCCTTCTCCTTCTTCTCATCCTTCTTCTTCTTCTCATCCTTCTTCTTCTTCTCATCCTTCTCCTTCTTCTCATCCTTCTCCTTCTTCTCATCCTTCTCCTTCTTCTCATCCTTCTTCTTCTTCTCATCCTTCTTCTTCTTCTCATCCTTCTTCTTCTTCTCATCCTTCTCCTTCTTCTCATCCTTCTTCTTCTTCTTCTCATCCTTCTTCTTCTTCTCACCCTTCTTCTTCTTCTCATCCTTCTTCTTCTCATCCTTCTCCTTCTTCTCATCCTTCTTCTCATCCTTCTCCTTCTTCTCATCCTTCTTCCCATCCTTCTCCTTCTTCTCATCCTTCTCCTTCTTCTCATCCTTCTCCTTCTTCTCATCCTTCTCCTTCTTCTCATCCTTCTCCTTCTCCTTCTTCTCATCCTTCTCCTTCTTCTCATCCTTCTCCTTCTTCTCATCCTTCTCCTTCTCCTTCTCCTTCTTCTCATCCTTCTCCTTCTTCTCATCCTTCTCCTTCTCCTCATCCTTCTCCTTCTCCTTCTTCTCATCCTTCTCCTTCTCCTTCTTCTCATCCTTCTCCTTCTCCTTCTCCTTCCTCATCTCCAAGGGCATTTAAATTAAAGGTACAGTGTTCTGCACTAATTTAAAGGCTCTCTGAAGCCTAGAAACCCTTTTTATAAGTTGAATTCGTAGCGAATAAATTCGCATCGAATCGAATTTCTTCCTCAAATTCGGCGAATCAGCCGAATCGAATTTTTGAATAATTCGCTCATCTCTAGTTATAATCATGTACTACCCCAAATGCATATCTGCTGTCAGTGTAAATGTTCACTCTTTGGTCAGCAAAAAGTTGACAGGCACGCGTTAGCGCGACTAACTCAGCTGCCCGATTGGGGTATGTCCTTTAGATCATCTCTGGGTGAAGTATTGTTTAACACCATTTCCTCACAGTCATGTAGAGGGGGTATAGTCACCATTTATCCTCCCGTCTCACCCAAATTTAGCAGCATGTGTAGCAACCTAAGCATCAGAGCCGTTTCCGGACAAGTTTTAATCTGCAAGTTCATATCCACTCAGTCTCTGTGCTGTCATGTGCTGTGTCGTCATATTGTGCAATAGCGCTGCTATTGAATGTGTAATGTATAACACAGTCGGTGATCCCTGTGTCAGTTTACTTGCATCCTTTACAGCCATTGCACAAGCAGCCATCGCTTGAAGGCAATGAGGCATGCCCAAAACCACACAAGGCAACTTCTTAGAAAGGTAAGCCACTGGTCTATTTTTCCCACCGTGTTCCTGTGTGAGTACGGCTGCATATGCGTCCGCTGACACCACACTGTAAAGCTGAAACTCCTTCTCATAGTCAGTGCTAAGGCTGGGGCATTAGTCAGTGATCTGATCAGTCTACCAAAAGCTTCCTTCCTCTCCGGGGTCCACTCTATCTGTTGTGGATCCTCTTGTTTTGTTGTATCCCTGAGGATCGAATCATAGTGGGAACAGTCAGGTATCCACTGCCTGCAATACACTATTGACCCAAGGAAGGACATCATTGCAGCCTTGGTTGTTGGTAGTGTGAGGGACATTAGGGCTTTTACCCTGGCTGGGGAGACAGACCTGTCTCCTCCTGAAATCAGGCAACCCAGGTATTCCACCTGTTCCTGTGCCCATTGTATCTTCTTTCTTGAGGCCAAATGGCCCTTTCCGGCTAGGTAATCTAGCAAGTGTCTTGAGTCTACCTCACAGTCTTCATGGCTGACCATTAGGTCATCTGCGTATTGGAGTAAGGTGGATCCCCTCTTTGGCTCCCAACTGTCTAAAGATGCTTTCAATACCATTGAGAAAGCAGCGGGACTATCCCCATAACCTTGAGGAAGACGAGACCAGGTCAACTGACCACCGTTCCATTGGAAAGCAAACATGTTCTGGGCATTTACTTCAACCGGAATGCTAAAGAAAGCATTGGACAGATCTATTACAGTGTAGAATCGCGAGCTGCTGGGAATAGCCCCAAAAATTTCTGTGATATCTGCTACCAATGGAGGTAGGGGAATAATTGTCTTGTTTACCTTTCTGAGATCCTGGACTAACCTCAATGAACCATCTGCTTAATTAATAGGTGTGTTCCAGGGACTTATTGTCGGTCTGAGAACACCCATGTCAGATAAATTTGTATGGCTGGTCTTATACCCTCTATCTTTTCTTCAGACAGGGGATACTGTTTTTGAAAACAAGGGACCGCGTCTTGTTTTAAGTTTGGCTGGTAAGGGGTGCAATTTACAAAGCCTACTGCATTTTTGTCCTCCGCCCAAATTGGGTGGGAGGTCAGGTCATTTGGTAGAAGCATGTAAAGTCCTATATGGTCCCGTCTCTTTGGATTAGTCAGTTCACACATCTTAGACTTAGCTGTCAGTCTTCCTTGATTGTCAAATGTTATGCTGATCATGAGCTCAGACATTATTTCTCTACCCATCAACGCAACCGGGCACATGGGCAGGACTGCAAAGGTCAATTTTGCAATGAGTATGTCATCTGGGGTTAGGACACAAGAATTTAAGATCCTTAATCAATCCCACTGGTAAGGGTGCCTGTACCTTTGTGTCCCCTACTGTAATCAGTGGAAGTGTTATGTTTGATTTCTGGTCTTTCTTTGTTTTCTGTTTAACCACTACAAGTTTGTCTTCTGCTGCTATCTGTTCTACTGTTTCATGTGCCTTCCTTTGATCAGTCAAACTTTTCTCCTTTCTGCTAGATTCATCTAATGCTGTCTGGCGCTCAGCTTCCCTTTCTTTATCCTCTGTTTGTTCCCTCTCCTTCTTCTCTCTCTACCTTTGATACTCTTCCTCATCCTCCTTTCTCTGTCCGTCTTTCTCTACTGCTGTCCCCATAACCACTGCAGTTGTCAGTGAACCCAGATCCGGATAAATAGTCAACGGATCATTTTTTTTAGGCTTCTCATGGTCTGTCTCCTTTCCCGCTGAGTATAATACGTAGGGCGGGGGTGCAGTCAGATTAGGTGGGGGTGGCAGGTCAGGTATGAGGACACTATTGTCATAGGCTGGAGGTACCGTCTTTTTCACATATATGTGGGAAGTCGGGGGAAATCTAGTTCTATGTTCCTTCAGTGCTTTCTCACATTAAACATTAAAACGTTTTTTCACATAATTTTCATCCCAGACACCGGGGGGGTAATTATGTTTTGGATGTACCCCACAAATTTTCTTTACCTCCTCCCACTGTTGCTCTGAGCCAGGACCCGCCAGGGCCAAACAACTTATTTCAAGTTGGCTTGCTCTTTTCCTCACCAATTCCCAAAATGGGTCTACATAATATTCCCCACAGGTGCCCGCTATATACATGTAAGGACATGGTTTAGTCTGCTCACCTTCAGACTCATCCTTGCCCAACTTATTTCCCATATCTACTTATCAATTAGAAAACAATTCGATAGAAAATGAATACAATAGATCAGATCATCAATATATCAATATACACATAGACAATGAAATCAACAAGTATCACAATTCATTTGCATTATTCAATAACACGGGGTAATTATATAGATCCTATATACAATATATGAGTAAAAACATGAGGATGCAGACAAGGATATGGACACCAGTCACACGTTACTCTTGCAATACGCCTAATTCTTACTTTGAACATTTAACAAACAATTATCCACAATACAACGTTGCTTTTATATACAATTAGCACCGGCACACCTCAGACATTTCCCTAAAAACGGAACTTGGCTCCGTTTTAATTTTCCCTGCCTCTTTTATTTCTTTTCCTTTATTGAGCGAGAACAGAACCCCTCAATGTTCCCTGTACAGTCAAAACTGTCACAGATCTGATAAACCTGCGGAGAACGAGTCTGACCCTACCCGCAGTTAAAAATAAAAACCTCTATTTACGGTGCGAGACAGAACCCCGCCTTTATGTAACTCTAAACTCATAAAATAAAAACCTCTAGTTACCTTTACAATACACTAAACTACTACTTTCAGTTTCACTATACGTGAGACGTCACCGTATCCAGAGAAAGCAATATCATAATACATCAAAGGTATATTGAAACGATATTACTCACCTGGATTAGCGGGACCCCACTTCTGGTACCAGCTGTAAGGAACTCCCCTTTTCCTGGAATCCTTATATTCTTATTTCTTATATTTTCTTTGTGCTGCGCAGCGTCTGGGTGTGGCACGGGCTCGATCGCGATCAGGCAATCAACATAACCAACACTCAAGTAGGATACAGGAAGATTGCAAAGTTTATTACGTACATTACAGCTTATAAAGGCAAAAACCACAAACCCAAATTATCCAATAGTAAGACAAACTCAAATTATCCAATAGTAAAGCGTACCTTTAACTTCTACCCAGATACTAGACAAGGTGCACCTTTTACTTAAACTGTTAAAATGTTAACCTCAGTCAGTACATCCTGCCATTTTTGGCTGTGTCCCCAGATCTCTTATCTGAACATCTATCTCTGTTCTCTACGATATTTTGCAGACACCTGCAGTCTAGGCGTTCATCCTGTCACTTTGTGGTTGTACTTGTTACATACATATACCATTTAAAATTTTCCATATAAGCTCGAAAATAATGCTGGCATTTCTTATAACATTTACTTAAGACATAATAATTTCATCTACTTAAAGCATCACTCTAACTCTTATCACAATGCAAGCATAATGAATACAAAAATGGTATACCTGAATCAATAGCCCTAGCTCATATTTCCCCACAGTATTGTGCTTATTGCTGTGAGAGGAAAGACTTTTAAGGCTGTAGCATTGTAGCCTTTGATTACATTTGTGATCACTGTGATTGCTCACAGCAATTCCATGGTACAGGGCCAATTTCCATGTGGAAACAGCATAGCACTGCTGTACATACAGGTATGTCCTCCTGAATCGAAGAAGTTAAAATGAAAAGAAGCATTTTCACAGAATGTAGCACACTTTTGAAGCCTTTATTGTATAGACCTCCATTTCTGAGAAAGAAAGCAAGCATATTGCATCTGGAAATAAGAAAATAATTTTTTAGGGGAATGAAGATGGAAAAAAAATATTAGATTTGCACAACACATATTGAATCTGATTGGACAGGGTTCAATTTCTGAATGATTGAGTGGGCATATTACATCTACAGATTTAAAAAAATAGTTTGATTATCCCCTTCACGGCGAGCATACGCAAACTATGCGGCCTCTCAGCAGCTGGGTCCTGATGCCAAGCGGCCGCATATTTGGGTACCATTTGTAAAGAAACGTGTGCTGAGAGTGTGCGCTTTCAGCACATGTGTCGGCTTCCCATGGAAAGGTCCCAAACTCTCCTTGCGATGAGGACCTTTCCAATCATGTGACCGCCTTGACAGCCAATCACGGCAGTCACATGACTCTAAACCCCACCCCGCCTCCCCTTACAGAGCCAGGAGGCGCAGGCGCAAAGGGGTTAAGAATCCGACAAGGCCAACATTTAACAGAATTGCACCACAGACATCCAGCTTTTATGGATAGACTGTATATTCTTAGTGAATGAAAAATGGTGTCTTGATTCAGAGACTGAAGAGGGAAAGGTTTTACATTTTTGCACCACAGTTAATAGGCCTTTTCGGCTAGCCTACAATTTCTTAAGGATTAAACAGACATATTACATCTGAAAAAAATATTGTTTATTTGTTTACAATTAAAAAGAACAAACAATTTATTAGAAAGCAAATTTATGAGGGAGAGAGTAAAGGGTTTGCACCCATAAATAAAAATTGGCTTCCTTTTTAACAGACTGAATAAAGAGACATTCGACAAATTTGCTGCTAAATTTGTAATCCTCCTCAGCCAGGCCACAGGGAGAGAGCAAGTCAATTGCAGCCAGAAATAGGAAATATTTTTCTTTTTTTTTCCCAAGAATGAAACAAGGTGATACGTGTTAAAGGATTTTAAGCATGTTTAGACATATCAGTCATACATCAAGCAGATTGCAGCATTAAAAATGGGGTTATTTCTTTCCAGTCAGAAGAGAGAAACAGTATAAAGAATTGCATCACCGCTTTAGTAACTTATTTGGACAGGCCGGTAGGGTTGAGGTAGAGAGCAGGAAGACTGCCTCTGGAAAAAACAAATGTATTCTATTTGAATTTGAAATTTAAAACAGAAAAAATAGTGATTTCACATACCTATTAAGCCTTTTTGGATAGACCACGATTTTTGAGGGAGAAAGCAGTCCAATTTTTTAGCAATAAAAAAATAACCGAATCTTTGCTTAGAAATAATGTAAATATTGTACAGATTTGCTACTAAGAATCTCATCCTTATTAGTGGAACAATAATTGTAACCCAACAGAAATAATCTTGCAAAGCACAAGATGTTACCTGACAAAAATGTTACATTCTTTGAAACAGTAAAGCAGCTGCAGAATAATTGGGTTTATGGTGTTAGTGATGCTAAAACACTGTAATCCTACAGAAATATTTATGCAGAGTATAGGATGTTACCTGACAAAAAATATTCTTTGCAATGCTGAAACAGCCACTAAAATTGGGTGTGCTGACTTAAAAGCGCCATTGCAATAGGCAACAACAATGGGCCCAAAAAGAAATGTTAACAGTGGCTGTAGATGTTAATAGTGCCAGGCCAGAAGTGGTAGAAGGAGGTGTTAATGGTTGCCACATGTGCCCAGGGGGGCAGGAAATGGTAATAGTGGCAGGCGGTGAGATTTATTTCAGGCCTGCAGCAATGAAAGAAGAGACATAGGCGGTACAGAAAATAAATACTTTGGGTGCCAAAATCCCTACAAAAGGTCTTCCACAGCATCTGCAGCAGGGCTTGTACTCTTATTTGTTACTGATTCAGAACTGATACATTTAGATAAATGTCAGATGCTCTTCTGTGTCTGGGGACACATTAGCAGGCTGACTTTACTGGAGTGAAGTCTGAGCTTTCAGTCCAGGGGCGGACTGACTACTCATGGGGCCCCTCGGGCAATAGGGGATCATGGGGCCCTGTGTCCTTGCCCAAACTCAAAAAAGCCTATGAAAAAGGTACCAGGGGCATCTCATAGGGCCCCATACGGACCTCGGGCCCTCGGGCAGTGCCCGAGTTTCCAAATGGTCAGTCCACCCCTATGTCAGTCTGATCACAGTGGAGCAAGGGGAGAACCACTGCTCCTTGGAGTTTTTGCCTAATGCAGTCTTGACTTCTTCAAATGTGAATGCATTTTTAATAAATTATGTGGTTTTAAAATGTATATGGTGAGCACTATGGTGGTTAGGAACTGCTTATTCCCCACTTTTATTATCTATGGCAAGAGCTATATGTTGGGGTGTGGTGCTTGGGTGCACTGTAAATTTTGGTGATTCTGTGGATTAATCTGCACCACAATAATATAACAAAATAAGTAAAATAACTAATAAATAAAACTAAAAAGAACTGTTGGGGTAAATTAAATCACAGAGAATGCAGTTGGGCTTACTCTCCACTATCCCTAACCACTCAAACTGAAATTGTCATCAAAATTTTCAGTGGCAATATACAGCACTGAATATAGTATTGTGCATAGCACTGTATAGCTGTAGTAGCAGATTACGCTGACAACTCGCTCTTCAATACTGTCAGATGTCCCTCACACTAAACTCCCACACACTGCAAACAAGCAGCTGAAGGCTTGGGAGGGCAGGTGAACTGGCCATAGTTGGTCATTTAGTTTGCCCAGGCAGACCCCAAGCAGAGTAACAAAGCTTGAAGCATTCTTGTGGCTGCATGTGCTTAGAAAAAATAATGGTGCTTTGCTAAACCTGTATTTAGCAGATACTTTTTCTAGTAAAGCTGGTTTATAATATTATGGCAGATTACATCTTCAGATCAATGGAGTTTAATGTGTAGGCATAGGTTTGGACTGTTGGTAGAGCATGCGTTTCTCCTGTTTAAGATGTGTACCTCTCACATCAAAAAAGTGTTTTGTTTACTTGCAAGTTTGTGCTTGTCATATGGTATCATTTAGCAGGGACTAGAAAGTAAATTGCTGGGTATGGTGAGTTTTTTTTTTACAGATGTGGTTAATGCTGACTTCTGTAATATTCAGCATTTTAACACTACCATTTCACCTCGTATATGAAGCATTAATTCATATGGAACACCCTGCAGTAATACTGTTTGCAAGATGTTAAATGGACATAAGATGGCAGTGTCCTGCAGCCCAGTTATACAGACTGAAAAGGTTCATGGGATTTGTAGGCTGATTGCAGGACTTCACTGTCTAACATGAAGTTAACAAACTACACTTCCCAGAAGAGCTGGTGGATGGGAAGAGACAGATAAATACAGAAGCCCGGGAACTCGAGGACAGAAAGTGGATGGAGAGAGCTGGGGAGCAGGTGTAAGGGGAAGATCAGTGGGATGCTGGAGGTCCAAGCTAGGCCAGACAGCAAAGAGTTGATGAGAAGGGATGAATTACTGACTGCTGACAAGTCTGGCGGATAGCCCTCTGAGCAGTCGGGCCGGAATGCTGCTGTCCAAAGTAATCTCTGAAGGAGGAACCACCAGAAAATGGAGGACCCCGTCTACAGAGAGACCATCTGCCACCCGACTAAGGCTATGGATCAGGTGAGAGAATTCCATACTCAAGCCATCCAGGTTGCACATGACATTACCAGATCCAGTTACTTTCTACTCAGCTTGACTACTATTGTTTCTCAAGTTGCAAGTGCTAAGGCCCAAGTTGTGTGGCCTACTAGTTATTATAGTTCCAGCATGCACAATCACAAGGGTCTACTGCCTTATCTGCCCTCCACAGGCCCAGCTATATTATTGCTCCCTTTACAGTCTGCCCCATTTACCAAGGTACTCTTTCATGCTGCAGTATGTCACTGTGGCCCAGAGAAGAACCAATTTCTACAGAAGATGCCGGCATCTGTTATCTGAGTTCCGTCCCCTGCAACCATCGGGTCGTGCATTTTGTCCCTAGTGCTTTGTCCTGTGCCCTGCCTGCATTTTTACTGTTCTTTCTGCCTGGAAACTGAGAAACGTTCATGGCATCCAAAAAGCATCCCTTTAGGTCAAAAGCGGTTTTAGACCAGCTAGAGAACAGCGATAGTAAATTAGAACTACTTGCAGAATTGAGTGATAATGATTCGTGTGGAAATTCGTCATCAGACACTGAAAACAATTTAGCGACTTTGCTCAGTGATGTGCGAATTTGGCGCTATATTTCAAATTTCAGTGTTTTTGGTTTGATTATATTATTGAATTCAATTTATTATTATATTATTATTTTTTATGATTCTTTATTAAATTATAATTTATGATTTCGTGTTTCAAATTGTAACATACCCGGGATGTTTACTAGACTCTTGTTCGGACAGATTTCAGTGAGTTATTTCTAAAAATTACAGGCCTACAATAAAAAAATGACATATTTCCATGCAAAAAAATATACCGCTTTGAGCACAGAAATATGGACATAATCATACCGCTAGGGAGGTTAAATATGATGGCCAGTGACTTAGTCAGATCAATATGTATAGTAGTAGCAGTAGTAATAAAGTCACGTTTTAAACATGATCCTTAAATTGTTGTAGGTATACAAATCCACTAATTCACTTGCCACTTTGACCTTCTAATCCACTTACTGTCAACCAACTCTCCACTTTCTTAGCTTTCCTTCAGATACTGTACTTTATACACACTAAAGGCACAAGCTACCTACAAGAAAGTTCTGTAAGTTGAATAGAAGAAGGGGACCTATACCAATAAGCATGGAAAATTTAACAAAAAGAGGGATGAGGTGGTGGGGGTCTACCTGTAACCTCTACATCATGGTTTGGGGGGGGGGGCAAATGCTATCACTGTGCAGTGTTTCTTTTTAAAGCAGAGGCTTAACGTTTTAATGACCATACACTGACCTTGTGACATTATATTTTTCTAAAATCGAGCATTCTGATTTAAAGAAAAAAGCAGCACTACAATGTAAAAGAAAACCCTGCATAATCGCCGTGGGTACCAAGAGCGTGTAGTAATTGGTTCTGTTCAGATTTGTGATGCTGTTAGTAAATAAAACACATATATTATTTCTGTCTGTGCTGGCTGTAGCTTCATCCCGGGCTGATATCTACTTTATCAGTATCCCATGAGAAAGTGAGCTATAGCCACCAACCACTTTTTCAGATTCTCGCTACAAACCATAATAGTAAAATGGAGGCCTATATTGCTCACCTGAGATAATTATGCCACTTTTTCCCTGGCAGGGCATGTTTATCTTGTATCATCTGTAACCCTCCCCAGAGAGTAAATTGGAGGGAGAGGACCTACATGGAAACTTGCTACTCATCTCCAAAATGCTCCTGCTGTCATTGATCAGCTGTCAGGGAGTGAGGAGCCAGACACACAAGGAGGTGCAATTAAAAGCAGGTTTATTATACAAAAACAAGACAGTCTATGCAAGTCCAACAGCAACAGCAGGTGACTTGGTAGAACAGTAACCAGGAAGGATGGTCTCCAGAGCCGGGGTTAGAAGCCAGGAAGGATGACCGGCAGAGCCGGGGTCAGAAGCCAGGAAGGATGGTCGCCAGAGCTGGAGCTAGAAGCCAGGAAGGAGTCTTGCCAAAGCCGAGTATGTATCCAGGAGAGCAATGAGAAACTAAACCAGAGCTTGCTGCTGTGCAACAGACAGGACACGAATGCAATGGACAGCTACAAACAGCAGACTTATATGTGATAACCCGCAACCTCCTGGGGGAGGAGCCGCAGAGGGCTGAAAGCATAAAGGATCCCACAATGCTTTGCAGACACCTAAGATGGATGCCAGCACATGGAGCAGCACAAGACCTGAGGAAAGGTAGGACCTTGACATCAACTCTGTGAATCACACCCAGTTTAAGTATTTGTATCCTTGTAGCAATGTGATCAGACAGAAGTGGGGGAAGTAGGGGGCAAGCTGCCTGACAATGCTGCTCAGCAACCACAGGACAGATCAGAATGGGTTAAAGAGCTTTATGCCCCCTGTGGGACTGAACAATGTGTTACACTTTGTGGCAATCTTTAAATATTGTATAGTTGTTAGATCCTCTACCTGGCCATTATTTTTGATTTAATAAAAGGAAGATTTACAGGTGCTTTTCAAAATTAAAGATCTTTAAAAAACTGAACAAGAATCAATTCTGGCTTCCGAAAAATGTAATTCAAACAAAAAAAGTCTGGAAGTCTACCAAAATGCACACAAATAACTGAGCTGCAGTTCATCCTTCCCAATTTGCAACATTAATACATCTAGCTGACACTAGCATAATACATTGTGCAACCTTATAAAACTAATGAAAAAAAAACTGGCAGTTAAACATTTATACATCTGATTAATAAAGTTTGAAATGATGTAATTCTACATCTAAATGTAATAAAGTAGATTGTGAAATGCCTGTATTATTGGTAATAATTAAAGTGGAAGAAAAGCCTAACTATAACTATTATTAGAATTGTTTCCTCTTTTCTTAACCTCCCTAGCGGTATGATTATTTCAGATTTTTGGTGCTGAAAGCGGTACCATTATTTTGCATGGAAATATGTAGTTTTTTATTGTAGGCTGTAATTTTTAGGAATAACTCACTGTTATCTGTCCGAATAAGAGTCTATTAAACATCCTGGGTATGATAAAATTTGAAACACGAAATCATAAATTATAATTTAATAAATAATCATAAAAAATAATAATATAATAATAATACATTTAATTCAATAATATAATCAAACCAAAAACACTGAAATTTGAAATAGAGCGCCAAGTTTGCACATTGCTGAGCAAAGTCGCAAAATCGTTTTCAGTGTCTGATGACGAATTTCCCCACAAATCATTATCACTCAATTCTGCAAGTGGTTCTGATTTACTATCGCTATTCTCTAGCTGATCTAAACCCGCTTTTGACCTAAAGGGACACTTTTTGGACGCCATGGACTTTTCTCAGTTTCCAGGCAGAAAGAACAGACAAAATGCAGGCAGGGCACAGGACAAAGCACTAGGGACAAAATGTATGTGAAATGGGTTGAAACAGCAATGTTTTGCTATGTAAAATTTGTTTTGAAAAAAAATGACATTTTTTAAAATTTCCCGCCGCCGCCACCCGTACGTCCCGACGTCATAGGTACCGGAACACAGAAGCCGGATGCCGGCATTGGCCGGAGGAGATGGCCGGGGACGCTGCAGGGGACACATCGCGGGAGCGCAGGACAAGGTAAGCTCTGCAGGGACTCCCTATGCAGCGCCGCATGGTAAGCCCGAGTGTAGCTCGGGGTTACCGCTTTTAGTACTGACATTTTACCCCGAGGTACTCTCGGGAATACCGCTAGGGAGGTTAATACATATTCTGCCTAACCTGTATAAAAAAGATGTGTGTACTTACCTATTTTTAATTAGCTCTAGTTGGATGACGTGATCCTGCTGCTCCAGCTCCCCTGTGTCAGTGAGTGGCTGCTACAGGGGAAAGTAGGGAGCCAATGACAATGGCTGGGCCATGGAGATATCATAGCTCCCATTATTTATAGCTGTTGTCGAGTGCTCCCTTATGTGACCAGAGCAGATATACAGATATTTTTCACATAGGTTACACAAAAAAGGTAGGAGAGGGGAGGAAGCATTTTAAGGAATATAGTTAGGCTTTTCGTCCACTTTAAAACTGAATTATGACAAATAGAATGCAACTAATGTCATAGTCACAGTAATGATGAAGTATAAAATAGGGATCTTTTATAAAATGACAAACACAACATATGCAATAATTCTACAGTGTCTTTTATACCTAGTTGGCTAAACCACAACTTAGCTTTTAGGTGTCAAAAAAGTAAATTTTTATGATTTAAGGGAATAGAGTTAGGATAAAGTGGGTCCTACTTTTCCACCTGTTGTGCCTCCAGTACCTGGTCAACATGCAGTTTGTGGTGCAACAGGAACATCAGAGGGATTGTGTCACTGATCCCCACCTTGTCATGGCACACCATTCTAATTACCTCTCTAAATGGTGACACTAAGTAAATGCATCCTAAAAAAAGAGACACTGATATGGTGAAAAAAACAGATGCCCAGAGCCAGGCATTTGCCAGTATTGAAACAAAAATTCATTTACGGCCCCTAGTGCAGCCACTGCAGCATGACCATGGTTGAATTCCAGCAGGTGATCATATCTCATATCATGTGGTTGGCACACAGCTGTTGTTGCCACTGAATTTCAGCCAGCAAAAGCAGTGGCTAAGTTTGATCACCTGAAGTGGGCACTCACTCATCTGGCCTGCTATAGAATATTATGAATGCCAGGGTACCTAACTAGGAACCACCACTAGGTTTAGGATGTGTGACAGTCAAGGTATGTGTGTGAACTTCTCTATCAAAGGACAAACAGCAGGTTTGTGCCATTCTCACACAACCTTTCCTGGCAAGAAATGGCATGAGGTCAGCTACCTTTGAGCTTGCCTCTGAAAAGCTGGCATAATATTGGCCCAGCGTGCCCTCTGTCTACCAGGTATACTAGTTGCAAGGCAGGAAGGAAGAGTTTTGCATGGGCTGTTGCGTAACTTCTTAGTCACTTGGGCAGGACTGGTGGCTTCACACCAATGAGATGAATGGGTAGAGGTGACGGAAACTGTCACTATCACCAAGTTTCATGGCATGGAGTAACACCAACCGTTCCAGCAGTGTGCCTCATCTTACATCCATCTTGGCTGCCAGAATTTTTATTTTTAATAAAGTACTTGTCAAACATTTAGGTGTTTTTATTTCTCAATTACATCTTCTTTTCAGGTAAATGAGTAGGGTACTCCCATAGTAAGGGCATGCAGCCTGCTATGATGCAGGGGGTAGTGCATACTCACCCCCACCACTTTCCTCGCTAACCAGACTACATGCTCAAATTAAGGATCTGGTATGGATTGTTAAAGGGACCTCACACTTTTTGTTTTGTTTTTGTGTGGAGTGCCCTTAAAATCCATACCAGATTCAAAGGGTCTGCTCTGCATTTTAGGGGGTTGACTCCCTTCTTTTGTATTGGTGAAGATGTGCTACAGCAACAGGGATATTTACAAAGAAAAAATAAAATGTAATTGTCATTTGCAAACAATTTAAACTCTTTAAAAAAAAGTCACTTCATGGAAATTATGGAATTTTTAAAACTTTTTTTGCATTGGTCCACAGGGCAATGATTATCATCCCAGGAAATGGACATTTTTTATTCGACAGATTCTGCTCCCATTACTTTCAATAGGGTTCAGGTTCAGTATCCAAACTTCTTTGAAGTTTGCTAAACCCTGTTTGAAACCCAGGGCAGTTCATCTCATCACTGATGATAAACAGTCATATGTCTCCTCATGTACGTGGTATCAAATTACCACTAGATTTTTTGCACTTGATACACTGCAGGCAGGCAGAGGCTGGAATCCACTATGATGCTAACTGCAGCCTGTAACAGAACCGGACCCCAACTGCACTAGGGTATTTCCGTTAGACTCCCGCTTCCCTGTCCAAACACAGATCCACGGACACCACTCGAAGTAAAGCCAGGAAGTAGACTGCTTTATTTTAACACAGACACAAGATATAAACATTCAAGAGAACAACCCACCTCCCTGCATAAGTACACAGGGCGGGCCAAACCAAATCTAGCAATAAGAAACACATCAGCAGACAGTCCCATTAGGGGGAAGGGCTGCCGGAAACACCCCCCACCAAGCCAATACACAAACACATACATCCCATAATAGTTTGCTCCCAAGCAAAACACACAATAGAACAATGGGATGCACCACATGGCAGTACAATGAACAACCCCCACACCCCACCTATACATGTCTACACAATATCAGGACATTCCACCCTGTACCCCTAACAGGCACAGGGTGACCTACACATAAGAGGGATATGGGGAGCTGAGACAGGGGTCTCCCCACCTATCTAAAGTGAGCTGGGTTCCATGGGCCCCCCTCCCAAAGTCACTCCCGTCACACAGCCCATGTATGAAAAAAGCCACAGAATACTGACCTATGGGATTCTGGTGGCTTGAACCCATGATAAAGTGCAATCCAGTGGAATAAGATGGCTGCACCCTATACAACATCCTGTTTGCTGATGTTGTGCCTCTCCCTCATTTTCCGTCTCTGTATTCTCAGACATTCAACTTGGTAGTAAACTGGAGCTGTAGGAAAATCAGTGCCAATTTATTCTCCCTGCCCGTTGTTGCCTTCCTCTGTACTACATGCACCCACATCATCAACATTTGATAAAATTGAATGTGGCACATTCTCCTGCAGCAAGTGACTAAAGGGGTTCTCAAATAATTCAGCTGATTTCTCAGTGCCAGTTTTGGGACTATGGTGGGCTCTGATCCATTATGCTCAATCCGCAGATCCTATCCATCCTGCGGGGATCGTCAGCTATCTTTACAACTTACCTTTTCTTGGAGCAGGTCCGGTGTCACCCCATATAGGTTGCATGCTGACGATCCCTGCAGGATCATTGGCATGCAACCTATACGGGGTAACACCAGACCTGCTCCAAGAAAAGGTAAGTTGTAAAGAAAGCCAACGATCCCCGCAGGATGGATCGGATCCATCCTTCGGGGATCGTCGGCTTGCTTTACAACTTACCTTTTTGTAGAGCGGGTCCGGTGTCACCCTGCGTGGTCGCTGTCACCTGGTGCGAAAAGCACCCCCCGCACCTGCCTCGGGACACTACTGCTCTCAATATTTTTGCAGTGTAAAGTGGTTGATGTCATGGATTCAATTGTCAAGAACATGTCTTGTATGCTTTAGGAGTGGTACAGAGATAAATATGTTCACCCCAGTATTGCCAGGATAGAACAGACCAGGTTAATTGTTTGTTTAAAATCAGTTCAATAATCCCAACAGTTAGCAAACTGTAAATCCTTCTCTTCGTGTTCTCTAGATGTCATTTATTTTTCGACCTAGTGACATAATACAGAAAAATGTTCCTCTTCTGTGTTTTATTAAAAAGCTTTTCAGCAAATCCATTGTAAAATCAATGCAAAAGGCTTTTTCATGGTCCACTGAAGAGATTTCTCTAGGCTCACATTTGCCTTCTATTGAAGTACAATAGACAGAACTATATTTACTCAGGATTATTGCTAAGGGCTCATCATGGAACAATGTTTTCAGAAATCAGTGCCCAGTAGACATCTGCGTTTTACTTGATATATTTATAGAATATAACATAATTTAATGTACTTAGCAATGTTAATAATATAATTGTGTCTCTGTAATAATTCTACATGCCACTTTTTATATAGTTCTTTGTTTTAAGGCACAAAATGAAAATTAACACATATGCTATATTGCATGCACCGTAAAGTGTCTGCTTCTATCTTTATTAGATGTCCCATGACCTGATCATCCACTGCCTTCCCCTATTCCCATGTAAATATTGCCTTCCAGAACATCAAAATTTGCATAGGTCTATGAAAGTCAGTATTTGCGTAGAGATAGGTTCATCCCCCACATGATGTGCTCACACACACTGTCATGTGTAAGGCAGGTGGGGTGATTGCATGTGTGCTTCATGGTAGGTTTTTTCTTTATTTACTCAACCACCTTTGATAGACACAATATTTATGCATAAATTATAGATTACGTACTTATTTTATATATGCAATAATACAGTCATATTAAACAGTATTCACACCACAAAATATGCTATCACAGGAGGGTTTTGAGGTACCTTAGATGACTTGAATCTCAGCATTTAGCTAAATAAGCTATAAAGGGGGTGGCAATGGATAGACAGCTTTTATAGCTTATGTTGCAGGTCGAAGGATGGGAAGGTGTGGTGTGAGGAAGGGGTAGGGGAAGGGGGGACAAAAAACATGGCATAGTAAAGGGGAAGAGGAGCAAAGAATTAGTCATCCTTCTGACTTCCAATCTGGTGACAGGCCATTGTAAGGCTTCAAAAACAAAACAAATCCATCAGAGAGATAGCAGCAACATTAGGAGTGGCCAAATCAACAATTTGGTACATTCTGAGGAAAGAAGAACGCATTGGTGAGCTCAGCAACATAAAAAGGCATAGACATCCACGGAAGACAACAGTGGTGGATGTATGCAGGATAATCTCTATGGTAAATAAAAATCCATTCACAACATCCAGACAAGTGAAGGACACTCTCCAGCAGGTGGACATATCATTGTCAAAGTCTACAATCAATAGAAGACTTCACAAGAGCAAATACAGAGGGTTCACCACAAGGTGCAAACCATTCATAAGCCTGAAGAATAGAAAAGCCAGATTAAACTTTGCCAAAAAACATTTTAAAAAGCCAGACCAGTTCTGGAAAAGCATTTTTTGGACGGATGAAACTAAGATTAATCTGTTCCAAAATGATGGGAACAAAAAAGTGTGGAGAAGGCTTGGAACAGCTCATGATCCAAAGCACACAACTTCATCTGTAAAACATGGCGGAGGCAGTGTGATGGTATGGGCATGCATGACTTCCAGTGGCATTGGGTCATTGGTGTTTATTGATGATGTAAAAGAAGACAGAAGCAGCAGGATTAATTATGCAGTGTTTAGAGATACTGTATACTGTCAGCCAAGATTCAGCCAAATGCATCAAAGTTGATTGCTTCACAGTACAGATGGACAATGATCCAAAACAAACTGCAAAAGCAACCCAGGAGCTTTTGAAGGAAAACAAGTGGAATATTCTGTAATGACTGAGTCAATCACCTGATCTCAACCCAATGGAGCATGCATTTCACTTGCTGAAGGCAAAACTAAAGACAGAAAGACCCACAAACAAAGAACAACTGAAGACAGCTGCATTTAGAGCCTGGCAAAGCAACAGAAAGCAGGAAACCTAGTCTTTGGTAATGTCCATGGGTCCCAGACTTCAGGCAGTAATTGCCAGTAAACGATTCTCAACAAAATATTAAAAATGAACATTTTATTTATGATTATATTCATTTGTCCAATTACATTTGAGCTCCTGAAAATGGAAGAACTGTGTATAAAAATGGTTGCAGTTCCTAAAATGTGTACTTGATATTTATGTTCAACCCCTTGAATTAAAGCTGAAAGTCTGCACTTCAAATTCATTTGGATCATTTCATTTTAATTTATTCTGTTGGCATACAGAGCCAAAAGTATGAAAATTGTGCCTGTATCCAAATATATATGGACCTAACTGTAGATAATTTCTTACAACCTTTAGTTCAAAGTCTTCTCTTGTATATAAGGGACGGCATACACCTCTCACAAATGCTCCAAACCTATTCTTGGGAACCGACATATAAGTGGCTCTCTTTAGATGTTAATTCCCTATATACATCTATACCTCATGATATTGGTCTACAAGCTGTTCATCATTTTCTTAATACTGATCCACTTCTCAACTCACAACAAGTTCAATTTATTTTGGAGGCTACGGAGTATTGCCTCACTCACAACTGTTTTGAATTCTATGGTGATGTTTGTTTGCAAATACATGGAACAGCCATGGGTGCAAATTTTGATCCTATGTACGCCAATCTGATCATGGGACGATGGGAACAATTATTCATCTGGCACAATAACCCATATGTCAGTCATCTAGTATTCTATGGGGTGCTACATAGACAATAAAAGTATCATCTGGGATAGCCCCTCCTCTACAGTCCCAGCATTTGTACAACATTGCAACACCAACCACATTGGAGTATAGTTCACATCGGTTTGTGACCCTAAAAAATTGGCTCTCTTAGATTTACAATTTTGTCACAAAGGGAACACCATTTTTGCTCAGAATTATACTAAACCCACGGCCAGCAACTCTTACTTATGTTATAAAAGTTGCTACCACCCCTGCTGGGTCAATAATATCGCAAAAAGTCAATTCTGCCGTTACAATGTAATTGTACCAGGGAACAGGATTACATCACACACAGTCAACTTTTGAAAGATAAAGTCCTTGATAAGGGCTATCCAGACACAATAGAAGCTTTTTCTTTTTGCTTAACTCATGAGCCCACACCTCATGTTACCCCGTCGAGAATGGAATGCATATTTCAAAAACATTGGTCTTTAATGCAAGAAGACCCACATCTAACTCCCACCCTTAAGGCCAAACCAAAAGTAACATATAGGTGAGCTAGGAACATTAAGACCCAAATTGCACCTATCAAAATCAAACAGCTCCACACTAAACCCAATGCTCCCCTCACTTTTTTCAATATCAAAGGCATGTTCCAATGTCAGAAACCTAGATGCCTCACTTGTAAACATGTCATTCATGGACAAAAAGAGTTTATTGCAAAAGTGAAACAATATTCCATAACCAAATTTTACAATTGCTCTAACTAATTTATCTACTGCCTTACCTGTACATGTGGCCTACTTTATGTTGGATATACCATTCAGACTCTCTGAAAGAGATTTGGAGACCATAGGCAGTTGGCTGAAGATTGGTCTAACCAACATAGTCATGCCAAGACACTTTCTTGAGACTCATAATGGATCATCCCAAGGCTTTAGAGTATGGATCATTGAATCTATACCTCCCAATCTCCCCACTGCTGAGCGATTTAAAGCCTCTGTGAGAAAGAAACTTATTGGATATACAGATTAGATACCCTGGCCCCTGGGGACCTAAATGAAGAATTAGAAATCAGTACCATTATATGATTATTCATACTTTATTTAATTTCATTTAATTTTACCTTATTGTTCTTCCCTTTACCCCATGTAACCATTGGGCACAGATCATATATCCCCTTTCAGTCTCATAATATTATAATTCCCACCACAAACATACATGTTTCCTCATTGATACCCAATACCTTTCAAGATATCCCTTATAATCTCAGAGATAATAAGGACAAAATACTATGATGTCACACCATAATGTGTTTTTATCTCTCGGAATAATGTTTCCGAAAATAGTACCTGATAAGAGTATCACATGGTGGATGATCCATATTGCACTACTTATCATTCATTTTATTTTATTGTACTATATATGACCCTTAAGATCTTTATTTATTATGAATTTCACCATCTAAGTATCACTATTTTTAATTCATATATTATTTGTTAGATAATGAGTTTATGTGAAATCTCCATTAAAGGATGTAAATAATGTTATAATTACAAGTAAATTTTAGTTAGATGGAAATATACAGTATTTAAACCATTGAGTGTTTTGCAGCATTAAAACTTTCTAGCTTCCATACTGGTGTAAATATATATAGAGTTTTCCTCTATACAAGTTCTGGCCTTTTGTTGTACCCTTAGCATATCTCACATGAGGGGTAAACAGCAGCTTTATTTGAACTTCCAATCAGGCTGTGCCCAATATATATTGGCTAGGTACAGTGTCCAATTAGTGAGCATTATATTAGCCACAGTACAGACAGGAGGGGGGATATAAGGCCTGGTCACCCAGCTGGAGGTCTCTTTGTGCTGGGACGCCCAGCAGGCAGCATGAGCAGACCTGAAGTTGAAAGGTAAATTGTAAATATTGTATAAGGCAAGAGACTTAAACTGTACACTGCTTAGCGTGTAATTTGTATATATTATGTACCTCTATCAATAAATGTATATTGCAGATGGAACTACCTCTTCTGTGTAGGAACTCTCAGATCTAGCTGGATATATGTAAATACTCCTACAAGGATTGGGTGTATTCACAAATACACGTAACCTAGTCAACATATTGCAACTTAAACTATTTGTATTTGTAATTGTAGAATCGCTTGTTGATATTATGCTTCAGGGATCCTCTTTGTTAGTTGGCAAACATCACTTTGGCAATGGTGGAAGTGCAGTGAGATGTTTCTGCCCCTCCCCTCCTGCTAGCTGCCTATAAGTACCCACTCAAAGATGGCCCCTGCTGTGGCCTGAAGAGAGAGCACATATGCTCTGAACTTGCGCCACACCCTACTACTCATATGACAGGAAGTGGTGTCAGAGCTTCTTCCTGGTGTACCCAAACCCATAGGAAGTGCTGGGAGCCACCAGTGCCCCATTTGGCTTTACACCATTTGACAGTGATCTACCACCCGGACCACAGCAGATGTACTTTATTATGCCAAAGCGCTCTCTCATCATATGTCTTCTGACATATTTACCACTCATCTAGAATAAAATGTTTTTATATGCTGCACTTAGAAGGCGCTACCTTTGTCTCTTTGATATCCCTATAGAGTCCCTTCTAGCTCTTTACCAACTGGCAGCCTTCAAGTAAAGCTAATGTCTATGGACTGACATTTACTTCAAGGACACTTATTGCTAAATTCAAGGACTCACTAGTTCTCCATGGTTATACTCTTGGTCCTTGCCTATTATCCATTTATTACTAGGGCCTCTTAGCCCTCCCAGAGTGCGCCAAATACTTATTGTTACAATTGCTGTCAATTTGTGTTCCATGTCTATCCAGCTTTTGAAGCATGCACGTTTACATCACACAATTATCCTTGAGAGATGTACAGCTTGGTGGTATTTCATGGAGTCAGGGAAACCTAGGTCACTTCTATCTTTTAGAAAGAGCTGGAGTTTATGTGAAATATGTTTGAAAGTTTGGGCCAATAAAAAGTTTACAAGTTCAATCCCTATGAAGAGCAGGAATGAGCTAGTAATGTGGACTGGGAGAGTGTGCAATATGGGTGTTATTAAATGGCATTAGGCATACTGACATCAAAGCCTATGTGAAAGAAGGTACATTTGAGAAATACCCAGTTCATTTGGTCAAAGACTTTTTCTGTGTCAGCCAAGATAAGCAAAGTGGGAAGGTCCCATAAGCAAGCCAAGTGTATGAGGATAAGTATAGGACATGTGTTATCATTGGCTTCTGTATAGTCACTCTGAATGAAGGGAAGCAACAGGGGCACCAAACAACTGGTCAGTATTGTCAGAGAAAAAAACATGACTTAGGTTCCTGGAGGGGCCTGGGGGCCAGCTCCTTCCCAACGACTATGGACACTGGACTAAAGAGACCCCCCCCCCCCTTGGGGTTACAAGGTACCTTTTCTCCAAGAGGGTTATATCACTTCCCTGGGTACCTGGCTGTAAATATACCAGCTACCCTTTCCATGCAATTAGGGCTGGAGGGATGGCTCTGGGACCCCTTGGCATCCTGTGCATAGTGGAACCATGTGCAGGGCGTGAATTGCAGCATATGTGAGATTAAGAAACTTTATTTTCTGTTACAGGTTTCCTAGCATCAGGTATTGTTTGCTGTAATTAGGCTTAGGTAATAAGCTCTCCCTTTGTTTTATCACCTCCAGAGTCCTGCTAGGTGCCAGGAAGGAATGTATTGTTTTCTTCTGTTTGATTGTTTATTTGTTTATGTAATATAATTATCTCCTGGGACTTGGAATGCATGTCATACCTGTCTAGGGGGGAAGTTTTTGTGTATACAATCTGTGCTGTTTGTTAATAAAATCAGTCCTGTTTTATATCAACATTGGTTCTCTCCGATGCTTGGGTTAAATTTGCTATATTCTGGTTCAAGAGCAGAGGAAGCTGTAGTTTGGCGGAGATACCTAGTCCAGGTGTTAGGCAGTCCATCACAAGTACCTTCATAAACAAACTATAAATTGTAAAAAATGTTTTGTGGGGAGCAGTGATTTGAATAATGCTTACAGCGAAACGCTAAAAATGCTAAACTACACCAAATAATATGTTTGTAGGATGCCGTTACCCTGATTATGAAGTGGTGAATCTGTTAGATGTATACGATCTATTACAGCAACACTGAAATTTACAAAATGTGTTTAAATTTGCTGCAAAATGACAGCTCCCAGCCACCACATAGCAGCTGGGGATTCCATTCATCGTAACCAGTCTTATATCATATAAACGTTTTTTCTAGAATAAGGGATGGGGAGCAACTAGATTGAGCTGCTCAAAGTGGAGATATAGCAGGTGCTGACTTATTGGTGGTGGTGTGAGACTGCGCTTTGGAAGTTCTCTATTTGCCAGCTGTAGTAGGCATAAAAAGTCAGTGAAGTCCATGAAAGAGGTGTCCCTTTTGTTTCTTTGACCTTTCTTGCATCCGGGCATCCAGGCATTGGGTAGGACGCAGAATGATCAATAAAATGTAGCGCTATTTGCCAGATTAAAATATGAAATAGAGCAAAAATGAATATATATATATAAAGTTCAAGCAAAAATAAATAAACGTGACTTCCATGATGTGTCAAAGAATGATACAGCAGAGTAATCGTGACTCTTGTGGTAGTAGGACTGGATGTAGATTGCACTAACCGGATGCATAAGGGGATTATGCATGGAGTATTTAAGACCTACTCCTGGTGCTCTGGATGTGAGGCACTGGAAGGGTAGTCGTCAACTTAAATCCCACCACTAGATGTCATGTATCCCAAATCAATGGAAGACCTCAATAAATATCGACATCAGCCACCAGGGGGATCATCCCAATCATCAGACAGCAGTGCATCAGGAAGCGATGAAAACAATAATGGCAAGATGACCGCCAGCCTTCCTTAGCAGGCCATGCGGTATGTAGTAGTAGTTGGGGGGCACCTCCGTGGCGCGTTTCGTGTAATTTACACGTTATCAAAGGGGACGCGATCAGGGCTGATATGAGTGATAGCTGCGATGTGCTAGTGGAGAGATTGGTGTACGAACAACTTCTCGCTACCATTGCTACACCATGGTCCTCCATACTTATTTTTTGGGAAGGGGGTTCCAGGGTTAAATAGAGTATTCATGGGTGACAACGTTTAGTACCTGCTGTACACCATATCTGTTTGAATTTTGCTTGGAGAGTAGAGTTTCTCATTTGGTTTGATTGCAATTTTGTTAGTTTTTCTAAACTGTAGGTTTTTGATGTATCAGTAATGCACAAAAGATGTATTTTATCAATTTTTTACTGAAGGGAGAAATCGGGAATCTAGTTGCTTGTCCCCTGCATAGATACAAACAGAAATGACCCCCTTTGGCACTTAAATGTAACGGACATACCGACACACATATATTTATAAGGAACTTTTTTTTATACTCATGCTTTATTGTACAAAATTGTTATTAAAAAAGATACATCACGATTTAAAAACACACTGGCTCTGATAGCTATTCCAGGGATATGTTCCCTTTGTCAGATTATAACAATACAACATTCCCTGAAATTACAATAATACAGCATTCCCAGAATAACGCGTCGGGGTTATTCTGGGAATGCTGTATTGTTGTAATTGCAGGGAATGTTGTATTGTTATAATCTCACAAAGATAATATATCCATGGAATAACAATCAGAGCCAGTGTGTTTTTAAATTGTGATATATCTTTTAATAACAATTTTGCACAATAAAGCATATGGAGTATAAAAAAATGTTCCTTATGAATATATATGTGATGGTATGTTCGCTGCATTAAAGTCCCATAGGGGGTCATTTCTGTTTGCAGTTATCAATTTGTACTAAAAGAACTCCAAGCAAAAATCTTTGGATTTCAGCTATATGCCTAACATACAGTATATGCATTATGTTATCCTTTTAGAAGAAAGCATTCTGCAAACAGGTGGGTGACTTCAAGAAAAAAAAATTACAGCATATTTATTAGACCAGTCCTGAGACCTCCCTCCTCCAGTTTTATTGCAAATGTGCATAATATTACAGAGACCTAATATAAAGGAATATTCTGAGTATTATTTTAACTACATTATAAGCTCCAGTCATAGGAAAAATCATTTCTCACTCCACTTCCTAAGGGTCTGGTATGGATTTTGGGGGGCCCACACTGTTTTTATTTTGGTGTGGGGTCCCCCTAAAAATCCATACAAGAACCAAAAGGGCCTGGTATGGATTGGGGGACCCCCATGTTGTTGTTTTTTTTTAACAGGCACTTCTTTTGTTTACATGTGTCATGGCTGTTAAGGACATGGCAGCCATCTGTTCCTTAACAACCAGCTTTTCTCAATTAATCCGCAGTAAGCAAGGGAGTGGTCAGGTCAGTCTGGGTTGACAACACAAAGGCAACTGGCAGTCAAATATTAAAAACCCTAACAGGTAGCTGGTGATATAACACTGCACTACTCACTTCAAAGATTGGAACTTAAATACCCTTTTGATTGGAGAACAAACCTAGCAATGCTTCAGGGACTCATGGCAGGGATTCTGTGAGTGTCATTGGAAGCCCTGGCAGAGATTCTGCAAGTACCATTAGGAATCCTGACAGGGATTCTGAGAGTACCATTAGATGTCTTGGCAGGATATCTGGAAGTTCTGGCAGGGATTATGAGAGAATGAATTTTAGAAGGCTCTGCATGATTTCTGCAAGTACCGTAATAGTAAATGCAAAGTCAGAGAAAATCAGAAGCCATTAAAGTGTACGTCTAGCCAAAACTATCAGTTTCTTAGTATGTGCAAAAGTGAGACAGAATAAGAACCTCTGTCGGTTTTTACTGCAATCCATGGTTCTGATGGAAGAGCTTAATTCCTGCTTGCCTAGCCCACAATGTTCTACAAAAGATTAGCCAACATTTGCCACTTTCTACAGACCTTTAGACTGGAAATAACTTTTGACTCTGGACCTTTTTGATAGCAGCTCCACCTTAGGGTTGTTGAAGGCCAAGTAGTGTGGTCCTCATTTAAGCTCTGGTTATTTGTGTATGCTGTGAATGATATTCTTGAGCCCCAAATTGGGCGAGAGATATTTGGATTGTTGAACTACTAAAAAAGACTGAAAATTTACATTTAGAAATTGAATCTGCTCAGCTAAATAGGCCTCAGGACTCCTACTTCTTTGCTCTAATTGGAACAGGTGCATTGTTTTGTCTTTCGTATATACTAGAAATTAATTTTCACTTGGTTTTCTCATGTACTGTGTTTCAAAGCTTTGATGTTTACAGTACTACCAGACTGATATGATTAAGAATAATGAGGCATTTCTATCCATTTAAACACAAACAATAGGATATGTTTAATTGTAAATGGTTGTGTTGATAAATTTATATTCTTGATCTTTTTTGCACCAAATACCCTCTTGTTTTGGAAGTTAATATGTCAGGGAGCATAGTTATGCACACAAATACGTGTATTATAACAAAGCATATGTAGCGATACCCCCGAAGGGGCTGCTTAGGTTTGTTCATTCCGACACTCTGCCTCTCAACCCCAAGAACTGTCTCAGACCCAACTGACACACCTGGCAATAGTGTAAGTGCAAGGACCAATGAAATGCACACACTTTATAATAAAACACAGAGATCGGCTTTACTGTAAGACCTCTATGGGAAGTAATAAACATTACCAACAGATATTTGTTAGGTGAATCAAGAGAACAGCAAATACAGTGACCACAAGCACTATAGCTCACTTTTACACTCAGGCGGCTTTCAGGGGATTCCAACCATGAATAACCCCAAGAGCAGAGGCAAACACTTAAATGGCAACCTCAAAGTGGGTCTAAACCCCTTTACATAAATTTGGCTCTATGATGTCCAAGCAGGAGGAGAGCAGAAGAATGACTCTCTGTTGTATCAGACTTCTCCCTTCTAACCCCCGACACCACAAGCCCAGTAGGCAAACACTGTACCCAATTGATGCTTAATAGCTACTTTCCAAGGTAAAGCTATTCCCTCACACACCATGCAATATAGAGGCCTAAATACGCATGCACGTGCCTGTATGGCACCAGTAACTTCAGACTCTTGGTAACAGGATGAATTTTGGGATCTTCAGCTAGCCACTTTCGTTGGTGTACTTAAACTCCTATGGTAAAGTGTAATTGTAATCCCGTGGCGGTATTTGTATAGCAAAGCGAACACTGTGTCTGTTTAGCAGGGCCATCTACACAATCCAGTGCTTGGTGAGTATGGGCAAGTGTAATGTCTCTGTATGTGTGCAGTGTTCCTGTCATCTGACAGTGGGAAAAATCCCTCTCACCAGATCCTGTGACTAAGACCCAAACGATCGTCCTGGAAATGACAGGCTCCTCTGGTCACCTCACGATGAGCGCTTCTGTATTGTAGGTCCACATCTCTCAGTTTGGATGTTTCCCTGACTGATGCAGATAACTCAGCATGCTGTGAATTGAGCGCTTCTCTGCTATGTCCAGACTATTACCTTGCCACATGCAGACTGTCCTGCCTCAGGAAAACACACCATGGATCACTTCACTCTGCTCTCCTTAAGCATGATGGCTTTTGTAGTTCTATCTCCATATCAGCCTATCAGGCCGTTTCTGTTCAAGACTGTATCTTCCACAATGCTTTGCAGCTGCACTTCCTGCTTGAGAAAGTCCCTGTCATTGGCTCCTTTAATGGCTCTTCTGATTGGCTCTCTCTCTATTACAGTCTGAGAGGAGAAGGGGGGGGGGCAGAAATCCCTCACTGCCTTGTCTGTGTTCAGTGCAAGTGCCAGGTTACACAGGAGATGCCAGTCAGCAGATTACAGCAGTCACAGATAGGATTCATTTCTCCTGCTACACATATTTCTTAAATTCTTATTTTAACTTTGTGATACAGGTTCTGATTTTGTCTGTCTATTTTCCTGTTTAATATGCTTTTCTGAATGAAGCAAAGTTTAAACAAGCTGTAAAGCATAATTTTTTTTAAACAAAAACATGTTATACTTACCTGCTCTGTGCATTGGAAGGCACAAACCTTCTTTTCTGGGGTCCCCAACCTGGGCTTTCAGCTCCTTCTCTTCCCCATGTACCACCATAGGAACCCACTTTCTATTGGGGTGCTCTCGCTCCCTAACTAGGCAGTGTGTGTCAATAGATACACACAGCATGGATTGCCCCCCCTCCCATTCTCTGCTCACAGGATTTGATTGACAACAGCAGGAACCAATAGAAAAACAAACATCGGGACTTTTTTTTAGCTTAATTCAGGAAATGCATTAAAGTAAAAAATGTTTAGCCATTACAACCACTTTAAACTTGACTAGAATGCTCAGAGCAAAGACAAGTATGTAGTTCTTGCCCAGTACAATGCAAATAAATATAGTTTAATGCTATAATGTATGTGGTTGACAGGACACCATAGTTAGGTTGAAAAAAGGTGCAAGTCCATTGAATTCAATCGAAAATCTCTATAAACAGAACCATATACAGTACCTTCAATTGATACAGAGGAAGGCAAAAAACTCTTATAAAGAATGGTCCAATTTGCTCAAAAAAAAGAAAAAACTTTCCTGATACCCTAAGGCAATCAGATATTGCCTGAATCAACAATGTCTGGTTTTACTATGTATAAATATTGGTATCCAGGTAAATTATGTGCATTTAGAAATGCATCATTTTTTACAACCACCAGAGCTGCCTCTAACTAATAATAGTGAGCCATACTGCCCTGGGTTCAGTTTGTGCATGGTCTAGCAAACTTTAAAGAAATCAATGGGAGTCGAATTTGTTAAATAAAAAATACCCCTTTTCAGGGCTAATAAGCAAAAGGGGTGGCAAAAAATAGCAATGGGCGGTGGGAACTGCCCTGGGGAACATGTACCAATGCAAAAGACAAATCACGGCTCTGGTTATTTGTGTATGCTGTGAAAGATATTCTTGAGCCCCATAATGGGTGAGAGATATTGGGATTGTTGAACTACTAAAAAAGACTAAAAATTTACATTTAGAAATTGGATCTGCTCAGCTAAATAGGCCTCAGGGCTCCTACTTCTTTGCTCTAATTGAAACAGGTGCATTGTTTTGTCTTTCGTATATACTAGAAATTAATTTTCACTTGGTTTTCTCATGTACTGTGTTTCAAAGCTTTGATGTTTACAGTACTACCAGACTGATGTGATTAAGAATAATGAGGCATTTCTATCCATTTAAACACAAACAATAGGATATGTTTAATTGTAAATGGTTGTGTTGATAAATTTATATTCTTGATTTTTTTTGCACCAAATACCCTCTTGTTTTGGAAGTAAATATGTCAGGGAGCATAGTTATGCACACAAATATGTGTATTATAACAAAGCATATTTCTTAAATTCTTATTTTAGCTTTGTGATACAGGTTCTGATTTTGTCTGTCTATTTTCCTGTTTTAGTATGCTTGTCTGAATCAAGCAAAGTTTAAACAGGTTGTAAAGCATAATATTTTTTAAATGCTTAAAGCAGTGATTTTTTAAATGCTTAAAGCGGTATTAACCCCAAAATCAAAAATGGAATATATTGCAGCTTACCAATCATTAGGTGTGATGTCTGCATCAGTTTTCTTTTCTTTGGCTTTGTACCTCTGTTTTCACCTGTTGATCTGGCCAGTAACACACCTCCGGTATTACTGAGAGACCACTTTGTAGGCCTGAGCACAGGAAACAGGTGACTGCAGCATTGTCAGTCTGGGGGGAGGGGAGTGGTAAATGTATTAGCACCCCTACAAGTGGTAAATGGATGGTCTCCTCCATGTAAGCTGATACATTCTGCTGGAGCTTGAGCCCCTGAAAAACAGCAGTTGCTGGCCTAATCACTAAATAAATATAGAAGAAAGTAAGTTTAGAAAAGGAAACTAATGCAGACATCACATCTAAAAATTGGTAAGCTGCAATATAATAAATGTTTTCTTTTGGGTTTAATACTGCTTTAAAATGGAACATTAAAAATAACCAATTCCTTTACAGTAAATATCATGTCTGAGTGTGTCCTAATCCTACTTGTGAAGAGGCCTATCTCTGTACAAAAAGTAACATCTGTACAGCACTGACATTTAAATTGGAAAACATTGCTGCAAGTGACATGTCATTGCAAAAACAGAACCCTCCAAGGATCTGCTATGTATTCGGGGGGGCAAAAATACATAGCAGCAAAGGGGACTCTAGATCAGTGGGGGATCTTGACACTGCAAGCATAAAGGTGCTGTGTTGATTTCTATGTCCTGCAAGCGTTGGTGCTGAGCAGCTTGTGGTTGATAGCTGCCTCAGTTTCCAGATAATGCTGTAGCAGTTTCAAAGTACTCATCTGTATTACAGTTTTATTAAATGCCTACAATCTTCTGTTCTTTTGTTAGTATATTCTTTCTATTCTATTGTTTTCAATAAAGTTTCTATTATTATGGTATCACACTATATTAAGCCTTTTTTCCTGTGGTTACCATCCATCCAATTCAGGATTTTGGAGTCAATTTATGTGCAGACAGTGGAAGATTACTCTCCCTGGTACTCTTGAAGCAGTGTTCAGCCATTTTCCCTGAGGCTGTTCATGCTGTTTGCTTTTATTTTGTGGATTTTCAAACTGTGCTGAAAGGAGCACTGTGGATCAAGATTTATTCAGTCATACACATTGCCTTTGAAGCATCACTGTGTGTTACTTTTAAGAAGGACTCTACACTTAGCGGGAACAGAAACTCACGATTTTGTTAGCGAGATTCTCATGTAGAAACATGTGTTGTTCATGGGGCAGCGCTCATTCACTTGAATGGGCTGCCTTATGCATGTTTGTTGCACCAAAGAAGCTCAAGGATCAAATTTTACCCTGAGGAAGGAGCAATTTTACACCCAAATACACGTGTTTTGCCTTGTATTAAAATCACGGGAAAAATTGCGGTGATTCCAAATCATATATGAACGGAGCCTTTTATTTTTTTTTATAATTTTTGGACATTTTGGGATACTTTGGTATTTATTTAGGGTTGTTTAGGAACATACAGTATATGGCATGTGATTGATGCATATTCATTCATTCCTTTACTGTTAGTACTTTTTACTACTTTTTTTTAGATCAATTTAGTGCTGCTTGGCTGTTCTCAGTGCCCCCTTTCAGATTACTAGGAGAGCAAAGAAATTCCAGATTTTACTGTTGTGTGGCAATGCAAGGAGGGTTGAATGAAAGAAAATTAATCAATTCCCTCATCCACACCTTCAAGGTGGATGGGGGAATCCCTCTCACTAGAATGAATTCATCAGCACCACCAGCCATAGCCAGCAGCACTGAACATGCAAAAATTTCCAGCCTGCCCATAGATGGATTGAAATTCATCCAGGCACTGCTGAACGGGCTGAATTTCAATTCATATATGGTTGGCTTAAGTCCCCACACCCTCCTAAAAAAAAAAAGTGAACAGTGAACTTATGCTCTCTGGTATCAGCCTCCATATCTTTCTCTGACATGTGGATGGGGACTTGAGTAGGGTTCCGATGGGCAAAAAAATAGAATATGCAAAAACTGGTATGGTGTAAAGGCTGCCATTCCCCCTTATTTTTATAAATACTTTTAGACCTCATAAGTGAACAGCATTGTGTTGGTCAAATGTGCATTGCACTTAAATGGCTGAGAAATGTATGCAGCCAGTGTACCTCAGGCCTCAATAGTGGTAGAGGGGAAGGAACTAAATAAAAATAGGATCAAGGAAAGCCCTGCAATGTGACCTAACAACTAGCAGACCAGCTTTTCTAAATTCACAGTACTCATTGTGCTTCATTAGGCAGATAGAACTCAAAGGACACATTTTTGAAAGGGGGCATAACATGAAGGTCATTGTAGAAACACTCCAGTCTATATAGCAATGTCCTGTTAGACCTTAGTAAGTTGCCAGATATTTATTAAAGAAATAGAGCATTTTTATTTTACAAAGTGATATTTTACATAGCTAAGGGAATGTGCTGAAGCTAAGAGAATGCAGAAGGACAAAGATCAAAACTGGAGAGTCACAGTGTCAGGAAGGCAATAGTCATGCGCATGCACCAGCATGCAGACAGACGCCTCTTGCCAGTAACCAGAGTACACTCATACTTTGGTGCATCTATGTGCAGTGTGTATGTCTGCTTGCATTGGCACACACACATGCATGTCCATGCCCAACCTCGAGAATGATGCCAAGCCACCTATGCAAAGGAAATACTGATGTGTGGTATTACCTAGATGTTCTTCAGCTTTCCTGTGATTTGTGTTCCTGTATTCCTGTTCTTGCTGACTAATCTCTCATTGTTGACCCGTCTTGCTCCTGATAGGTCAACATCCTGAATTTGCTTTACAGATTTTGAGCTCAGCTCATCCCTGACCACACTCTGCTGTTTCCTGGTGCTGACCTTGGCTTGCCTCTTGACTACACTTACTCATGCTCTGTGTATGACCTTGGACAAGGCTACTGACCTTGTCTCTACTGTCAACTATGCTAACCTGAGCTTGTCTCCTGACCACGTCTCGGATATTGGTGGTTATCTCTGACTGAAGTACTGCATAGTCCCCACACTGTGCTGCCAAAGTTCTTTTCCAGGTGCCACCCTGAAGACTGTCAATATGAACCTCTCCTGGTGTGGTAACACCACTGCTGGCTGCAGGCCAGATACTACCACTATCTGCTACTTAGTTACTGGCACTCATGTTTCTTTGTTTTTTTTTGTGCCTCTGTCTCCATACTCAGAGGAACTCAGACCAGACCTCCAGGGGGAGCCTTCCGATCCCATGGTTGAATGTTTCTCTGCAGAAATTGAAAACTAAGTGACCACACACTTAAAAAGGTATCTAGACCTATATTTTAATGTTTATGTTAGCGTTGGATAGAATATGGAAGGGTAAGGTTTTATGTTATCCAAGGCTCCATTATAGGGATTGCATGTCACTTTCTGCTTTTTATTTTTTTTTGAGTCCACATTTTACTAGACAAGAAGGCAGTTAAAATTTTTATAGGGAAACAGACAATAATAAATAAATTAGGTGCTTGACTATTCCAATAATTAATTTCAAAAAGCATTTTTATTTCTGCCTGTGTTGATAGTATCCAGGCTGGGGTTGATGTAAGATGGGCAGTAAAGGTACTTAATCAATATGCAGAAGATGAGACAAGGGCACAAGCCATAACGATTTAATCTTATGCACACAGGGTGTTTTTGCAGCCACTTTTAGGGGAGTTAGGCGTTTTCTTACTGCTTCCAAACTGCCTTCCATATTATTCTAAGTGTCCATGCACACACTTTTAGAAGCTCTTAGTAGCAGTAGCGTTTACAAGCAATAAAAAAAACACAGGCCCAGTGCATCCAGAAGCAGCACCATTTTTGCAGAAAATAAGTTGACAGCTGCTAAACTCTACTAAATGCTCCTAAACTCTGCTAAATCCAGAATGCCCCATATCAGTGACATCGCAAGGGGGGTGGGGTCTCCTGGTGAAGTCATCGGATGAACCCTGCCCCTTAGTTATTTAGGAGCTCTCAGTCAGCAAACCTGCCAGATGGGGGAGCCTTTGTCAGGACTGGAGATTTTTTTCTTTTTTTGGGTTGGTGGTGGCGGTGGGCGGCGTGATTGACGATGGATCTACACTGGGGGATATTTTTATTTTTTAATAAATGACTTGTCAAAAACTTTTTATTTACTTTTTTTACACTTTTTTGCTGAATGAGTAGCCCATATTCATTCACCTTGTTAAAGAGGGTTTCCAGATTCTGATAGCCCCCCACCTGCTGACCTCATCAACATGGAGACAAAGTGCTTTGGAGGGCACCCCTCCTGCCTCAAAGCATCCCCCCATGTCCCCATGTTGAGGGCATGTGGCCTGGAATGGTTCAGGAGGGGGGTGAGTTCGCTCGTCTCCCCCCTTTCCTGACCTGCCAGGCTGCATGTTTGGATAAAGGTCTGGTGTGGATTTTGGGGTGGACCCCACACTGGTTTTTTTTTTACATTTTGGCATGAGGTTGCCCTTAAAATCCATACCAGACCCAATGGACCTGGTATGGATTGGTACCCCCACACCATTTTTTTCACATTTGTTTCATTGCCGGCAATGGTTTTTTTTCTACATCCAGCTGTCAGCAAGGAACCCCACTGAGAGCTGATGACTCATCCATTATTAAGGGCATGGCGGCCAGCTTCCCAGCCCCCTCCTTAATGCTGAAACTACTAAACGTAGCTTACACACTAGGCTAAACACTGCTAAACATCAGCAAAAAATGCTAAAACATTAAAGTTGATTGTCCAGTGTTTCTAAAGCAGTTTTTCACTTTTCTAGTGTGCATGAAGATATTTAGGCCTAGTTCACACTGGCTTTGAAAGCAGGCATTTGAGGGGCATTTTTAACACTCCTTAAATGCCTATGCAAATGATACTATGGACAGTACACAGTGCTGTTCACATTATCAAAATACAAAGCATTAGCATCGCACCACAACACTTCAAAATTGAAGCCTCATGTCGAGTCTGGAGGAATTTGAAGCCTTTCAACGCCTCCCATTCAAGTCTGTGGTGATGCTCCACAAATGCGCTGGCAGGCATTTGAGGGGTGTTTGTAGTACGCTTTCGGCCTGGTAATACCATTAGAATTTATTGTAGGCATTTGTGGTGCAGTTTTAACGCTTGGAAAACGCTTATAAAACACCTCAAAACCATGCAAAGAGCTTTTGGTGAGTGTTTTTAATACTTGTAAATTGCCCATACTAAAGCTGATTAACGCCTGCCTAACGCCCCTACTAATGCTATAGGGGCATTTTTGAAGAGATAGAAATTTAGTCAAGTGTGAACAAGCTCTAAGAGATCTGCATGTAGTGGAGTCAGGAGGCAAGCTGGGTCAAACACAGAGTAGCAGAATACAGATCAGGGTTTGGATCACAGGAGCTGAAGACCACTCAGCAATTCATTGCTGGCACTACAGCCACAGCCTTTCATGGAGACACTTGATGATGCCCCTTTTAATGAACAATGATTATTTATGAAACCAGCAAAAAGATTGTAAAAAAAGAACTTTATTAAAACAATCTAAACTATCAAAGTAACTAGTTTAGTTATCTTTCTCTGTAGCAAAATATTGAAATATAGGCCTATATGATACACATACATTTTACCCTTTGAGATTAACATGGTATTAATGTACTCCTCTGCTACAGTCCCCTGTGGGAAGTGGGAAGGGCGGCAATATCTGGAAGCCCACTCGTTACAAAATGTGCTTTCAAATTTTATTATAAGTTCTCCTCTAACCCCCTGCATCCTTTTAAGGGATCAGACGTGGAAAAGAGGTCCTTGTACCTTAACACTGGGACAAGGTGCCTTGCAAAGGGAAAGTAAAGCTTCGTTGCCTCCCCCCCCCCCCCGCAAGGTATCCCCAAAGTTGAAAAGTATGAGGCCCGGTCTGGTACAAAAAGGAGACATCTATTTTCACTGCCTTCCAGTTCCTAGCCACTGGGGCAATATGCCTAAATGAGAGTCATGTTAGAATATTAGGGGAACCCTAGAACATTTATTGAAAACATATTCCTTTAATATATTCAACAATTTAATATAGTCTTCCTGTCTATTTTGTTGAAAATTTCTTTTATTGCAAATATATTGCTGGATTATTATACATTCCTGCACTGGTTTATTTGCAACAATAGAAAGGAAAAAGGAATACACATGCAAAAAAATAATTTTGCATATATATATATATATATATATATATATATATATACACACACAAACATACACATATGGTATATTATGCAAAGTATCCAAGCATTAACTAATCCAACACACAATAACAAAAAAATGGCCTAAAGCACAGGAGCTAGCTTACAAAGTCTGAATTACTCAATGTTGGATTAGAGAGACCCAAGATAACACCACATACCAGAAATGAAAAGGGGTTGTGAGCACAAACTAAACAAAAGTAGGACAGCCTAGGGATGTGAACAGTCCTAGTCAACTGACTGGCTCTCCTGCACAGTTCTGCAGAGTAATAGGTTTATAAAGATGAAAGGAGAGCAATAACTGCTTTCTTTTATAGCCAAGGCCATATACAAGGCCATCATTATTAAGATCATTTTAAAGAAATTCACACAAGCACAGTATGTGTACTTTATTAATGGCAAAAAACACAAAAAATAAAACCACACTATTTTAAAATACCAGTGATGAACATTACCAATGAAATGAAGAGCTTAGGGCCGAAAGGGATGGCTTGGAAAACCACTGGGATCAGTATTGTGAATCAACCCTTTCCAGTGTTTGAATCCTAGACTATGTATCAATAAACAAAAAAAAATATTATTAACATATCAGCTCCCTTCTGTACTTCAAGTCAAATCAAGCACAATTAAGCATTTAATTCAGCTTATTATGTCTATGAATTTTTAAGGAATTAAGAGTGCTCTGGAAGCAATAATACCAATTCATACAGGCACATTTCCATAGCTTTCTATCATAAGACTTTAGTTTTTAATAATGAATACCAGAGTAGCCATGCTTAAATTGTGGGAATAAAAGTTATGTAAATGTCTATCCACCATAAACACCCCCACTCAAAAAACAAACAAAACATACCTTGGACCCTCACACACCCCTCCTCCAAAAAATGCAATCAATAGTTTCTGCTTCCTATATGTTGGGAATGTCTCAAAAAGGAAATAGATCAACAATAAAGTGGAATTCCAGGAAAAATGCAATTGCTCCTTTGCAATGGAAATGTCCCTGCACTAAAATGGTTAAATGGTTTGTTTAGGTCTAGGAGAAGAAAAGCAGTTTTCCTTGTCATTTTGCTTCCACAGACTCCTTCCATGCTGCAAGACAAGTCTCCTCACCCTTCTCTTCCCTTTGCCCCAGGGGTCGTAGGTCGTCTGATGCCATCAAGACCAATGTAGATGACCATAGCCCTGCACTGAATGTGAGGACTCCAAATCCACTGCCAGAGCACAGGGAAGTAAAGAAGAGCACAGAATGCTACAGAAATGCAGAATCTGGTAAGTACACTGCTTTTTCAAGTTCACAAGGTCTAAAATAACACTTAACCCTTGCAGTGCACTGGCAGTCCCACTCCAAGAGAGGATTTTTTTTTCAATGGAGTTGGCTTCAAGAAAACAAGAAATGGTAAAAAAAAATGTTATATGGTACAACTTAAAGTTTAGTAAAAAAAAAAGTTTTTTATATACATCTAATGAAGGGTGTCCTACTTTCTGCTGGCTGCTGCCTACAAACAAAATACACACACTGTTTTTAACAAATGCTTTAATTAAAGAAATCCTGTGCTGTACATCCATCATCACACATGCCATCCAGTGATATAGATCCACCTCAATCAAGGTCCCCAATGCCCACAAATCTGCCAAATGAAAAAAAATGCTACCTGCCAACACATGTCTGCCATCCTCACTTCCCTTCCTTTGAAGAACAGGGCAATGGATGACAGCCCATATTCACAAATAACTGGGGTCTCCTGGTGTTGTAAATGACCAAATATAGATATGACCATATTTGGGCAATGATGTCACATGCCTCGCAGTGTCCCACCCCGCATTTCTTTGATGTCATTTCTGGTAATTAATATGATATATGATGTAGGAACATGTGTATCAAGAGTAACAGTACAACTATATACTGTCTTAGAGTGAATTTCTCTCACACTGCAAAGATATACTCTCACTTTTTTCATGTCTACAGGAGAGTATGTGAAGGCATATCTCCCTGATAAAAAAAAATGACAGTGGTTTTATCCATTCCTTACTCTATTCACAAAGGTTTTAGCTACACTTAGATATTATTTTCAACACTTCAGAGTGGGCAAAGTTTACATATCTGTGTACTGCCATAAAGTAGTCATGATAGTCATGACAAATAAAATTTGAAACAACAAAATCTAAAGCCTTAATAAACATCTCTTATTTAAGATCTAGTGATGCCATCATTGGGTCTTTATGCTTCTCTATGCAATTCAGGAAGATCATGGCTATAGCGAGGGCACAGCAAGGTGTTGTACATAGCTTCCTGAAAACATCACACCACCCTGTCTAAGATTAATTATTATCAGCATACAAAGGCACCTGGATAATGTGTCAAAAATGTTGTATGTAAGGCAATAGTTAGGATGAACCTTGTTCAGAATTGTTTGCTGCAAAAAATAAGAAACCTTAAGAAAAGTTCACAAGTGTACCTTGACATTCCAGATAAGGCCACATACCTTAGACATTTAATTTTGGCCAGGGTTTAATGCAATGACAGTAAACTGCTCACCCCAAACCATGCCCTCAACATGTTTCACCCACAGCATGGATAATCCTCAAGATTGAACCCCATAATTAGGCCCTGCTGTAGGTGAAACATGTTGGGGGCATGGCTTTGGGTGGGAGTGTGCAGTGTACCATCATTGCAATAAATCTTGGCTGGAGATGACGTCTTTGGTGTGTGGCCCAATATTTGGATGTTAGCTCTATATGTGATAGAGATCACCAATTACCACCAAAGCATCAGAATAACAGCTAAAGATAAAGGTGTTGCAAAAGGAATACAGTAATATCAGGCTTTTCTCAGCGCAGTTCTGGCAAATGCATCATGCCTGTACCTCAAGTTGTTGCTTCAAGAAAGTGTCCGTGTGCCAGAGAGGTGATCTTTCACAATGGTGAACAGACACACATTTAACAAAAAATCTATCTACCTTTGCATGGGTGAGCACCAACATAAAATTCCTGCCTGGCAGTCCTGCTTGCATGTTGCCATCCTAAGGAGTAACTAGAACCTTCAAGGCCCCAGTAAAAGAATCCATGAAGTGTTCCCTCTGAGCCCAGGGCTCTTTTCTCTGACCACAATGGCAGAATACCAGGACCCAATGGCAAGTGTGACCTTTGTAACCCTGGTAGTTTTGCCATTGGTGCCAGGTTTTTTTTTATTATTATTTTTTACTATTTAATTTTAAAATAGTATTTTTTTTTGCAGTTTTTTTTTTTTTAAGGAGTGCTGTTGGGGGGCTTTGGTAAGATATCAGGGGTCTAAACAAACCTCTGATGTTCCATCTGTGAGACAGAGAAAGGAAATTGATAACACAGCCCTAAACCTACTTCTCTGCAGCCTCAGCAGCACAGAATAAATGGACAGGATTAACTCTGTACAGAGCTTCCTGTTCATTCACAAACTGAAGCATAGTAAACACAGCCCATTCATCCCCTTCCCTGCTCTCCATCCTAAAAAATCCCTGCAGCAACCGGCAACAGAGAGGAGGGGGGGACCCAGCAGAGCTGCAGAGAGATGGTGGGGGGCTAGGAGAGTGCACAGGGGAACCAGGAGAGAGCACAGGGGCCCAGAGGCAGCAGAAAGAAGCTGAATAAGAGGGGTGGCAAGGGCAGCATATATGGGAAATAATCTTCAATTTCCTCCTGCAGCCACTGATGCCTGCGGGAGGAAGAGGAGGAGAAGTGGGCATTTAGTGGTTACAGAAGGAAAATAGAGGTGATTGGTTCCTCAATATGCTGCCCCCACCGCCACTCCTATCCAGGTGTACAGGGAAGCCACACAGGCCCCCTGGAGCATGGGGCCGGGTGACCC
Source organism: Staurois parvus (assembly GCF_062004578.1). Classification (NCBI taxonomy): domain Eukaryota; kingdom Metazoa; phylum Chordata; class Amphibia; order Anura; family Ranidae; genus Staurois; species Staurois parvus. The sequence goes on from NW_028317977.1 coordinate 2,691,280, forward strand.
CTATATATTCACCCATTACATCATTGCATCTTTCCTTTGGTAAGCACTCTTTTGGATTCAGGTCTGTTAATCATTTTGTCAGACTGAAAAGTACTGTGAATTGCACTTATAATTGTAAACCAGTTTGCTCATTACATAGCTGCATCAATCTCCTGCTTTAGAAATACCCAGTCCTTTTACAAACTGTTTTTTAAAAAGTGGACTGCAACTACCTAGCTGGCATAATTTCAGAAGCTGTAGGCATACTCCAAACTGACGTCATGAATCTGGTGTTCTCAAGACAAGCTGCCTGCTATGTCAGAATAGGGACAGCCCCATTGTGTTGTTGATAGTGTTAGTGTTAGAGAGCTTTGTTAGGGGTATAAGGAAAAGTAAAGAGTTTAGTGCAGTTTAGGCTGTTTTCTCTTTGGTGCAGCTGGGCTGTGCATTGACCTATGACATCCCTGTCACTAGGCACCACATTCGAATCTAGTGACCCAAACGTCTCAAAAAGACTTAAGATTAAATTGCTGTGGAGTGAACTTTGTTTCCTACTTTACTATGAGTGCAACTGTATTTTTTGTTTGCTTGATTTGGAGGTATTTATGGTAGTTTATTTTATTTCATTTAGTTTTCTTTAGAATGTCTCACCTCCTTATGTTGTTTTATTGTATTTTAGGGCCGGTTCACACTATAGAAATGCAGTCCAGATGCGTTTTTAATGCATTTTGGGCATGTTCCTTTTCGCTTTTTAAGTGTTTTTACATGTTCTGGTGCATTTTTGATGCATTCCAGTTCATTTTTTCCCCTCTCTTTTTCTTCAATTTAAATAGGGATATGTGCATTCCAGTGTGTTTTTGGTGCATTTTGGTGCATTCCAGTGTGTTCCAATGCATTTTTTATGCATTTTACCGTGTTCCAGTACAGTTGTGTGCAGGGAAAATGCTGCCTCTTCTACTTTTTCTTCTGCATCCAGAACACACTGGAACTGCAAGCACTGATGTGAACTATGACATTGACAACCATATAACCTACTTTCTGTGCGTTTTGGATACAGAAGAAAGCACACTGAAATGTGTAATGTGAACTGGCCCTTAGTTTTTGTTGTGTATTGCTTCATCAAAGGATAACTAAACCACAGAACAAAAATGTTATCTGTTGCAGCTTAGATGCAGTGACTGGATTAGATTAGTTTTTACTTTTCAGGCTAAAATCATTTTTAGTAAATTAGGCACATAGATGGGTCCTGCTTTTTGATAAAAAAAAGAAACGAAAGGATTCCCCCATCGATACAAGAAAGGAGAGTGGATTAATTTTCTCAGCTGTGCTAATGTATTCTGACAGTGGGAACTTCTATGCTGTCAGAATTCAGAATACACTGATCAGCGCTGCAGTTGATTAACTACAGCTGCTGAGTGAATGAAAATTTTCCAACACCCTATTTGACAAAATCTATAGTTAAATCACCATAAAAGAGTCTTCAAATTATTTCTGTCCTGATAGATAGTGAGGACATATAACAACCTGACAGAAACTAACTTTTCCCCACTCTATCCTAAACTAAATAAAACATTTTGTCTGGAATTGAGCTGGGATAAGCTTTTACCCCTGGTTTACATCTGTGCGGGTAATGCCGCTGCGGATCCGTACAAAAATCCGTGCACCTGCACCACTCACACAGAGGAATGCGGACCCGCGGGCGGGTGCAGGGGCAGACTGACAACTCATGGGGCCCCCAGGCAATAGGGGATCATGGGGCCCCTGTGTCCTTGCCCAAACTGAAAAAAGCCTATGAAAAAGGTACCAGGGGCATCTCATGGGGCCCCCTACTGACCCCGGGCTCTCGGGCAGTGCCCGAGTTTCCAAATGGTCAGTCCGCCCCTGGGCGGGTGCCATTAGTTCTAACAGCATGCCGCCCGTACTGGAAATCGCAACCGTACTAAGAACCGATGTAGGTGGCACGCCACCGTTCGCGGCCACGGCTGTCAATCACCAGGTTATTCGCCAGTGCCCGGTGATTGTTGAGCATCTCCGATGGGGGGGGGAGCTGTTTATGAACAAAACAGTTCTCCCCCGTCAGCTCCAGCACAGCCATGCAAAGCAGTGTACTTACAGTGAAGCACACAGACACAGCCCCTAGTAAAACAGCACACAGCATACAGTTAACCCTTTGATCGCTCCAGATGTTAACCACTTCCTGCCCAGTGCCATTAGCACAGTGTCAGTGCTTTTTATTAACACTGATCACTGTATTGGTCACTGGGGATGTCAGTTGCTGATCGCCACCATTACTAGTATAAATTAAAAAAAAAATCCCAGTATATATACCGCCATTTGTAGACTCTATAACTTTCATGTAAACCAATTATTGTACACATATTGAGATTTTTTTTTATCAAAGACATGTAGCAGAATACATTTTGGCCTAAATTTATGCAGAAATTTTATTTTTTAAATTTTGTTTACTGTTTAATAATAAAAAGTAAAAAATGTTTTTTTTCTCAAAATTGTCTTTTTTTTGTTATAGCGCAAAAAATAAAAACCGCACAAGAGATCAAATACCACCAAAAGAAAGCTCTATTAGTAGGGAAAAAAGGAGGTAAATTTCATTTGGGTGCAGCATTACATGATCGTGCAACTGTCAGTTAAAGTAACACAGCGCCATAAAGCAAAAAATGGCCTGGTCAGGAAAGGGGTAAATCCTCTGGAGGGCAAGTGGTTAAAATGATTGTAAATGCATTTATTTGTTTAATAACAAACAGGTTTATGCACAGAGCAGACCCAAACCTTCTATTTTCAAGTCCCCTGCCAGTGCTTCTGGATTCTCCTCTATGGCGAGTGCCCTCATAGAAAGCGTCTTCCTAAGGGGGCATTTGTGTGGGCTCACTCCCGAGCCAAGCTGTCTGCATCACTGGCTTTGATTGACAGCAGTGGGAACCAAAGGCTCCCACTGCCTCAGCAAAGCCAGAGAGACCAGGAAGTGAGGGGAGAAAACTGCTGCAGATGGGCATAGCGCTGGATTGATAGAGGGCTCTGTTGTATAAGGGGGGAGGGGGGATACTACTACCTAAACATATTTTACTTTAATGCAAGGAATGTATTAAACTAAAAAATGTTTAGGCTTTATAACCACTTTAATGAGAAATAGCAGACACAATGCTAATGTTTATTGTTCCTTCTTCCAGGCTTTCTTGCAAATCCATCTATCTGATATTAAGTGTGGATATTAAGACAACCTGTCTCAATATATTACAATTGCTATAGGTAAGTAAATCTACTGAAATACGCTCTTCCAATGTTGCACAAACAGTAAACATCCTTTGTTGCTGTTCACCAGCTGCTGTCAAATTGTTCCTCCATGAAGAGAGTTCAATACTGTTCATAATATAAATCTGTGAAATGACTGCTTTCTCTGAGACCATCCAAGTTTTATTCTTTTTTGAGCCCCGATGAAGGCGGAGTGGTTTTGCCCTTGAAATGTGTTGGCTGTTTTTATATTACTTTTTTTTTATTAACAATTAATATGGTCTGGAACTATTTTATCTGTTTTTTGGCTGGTGCTTCTGTCTGTATTTCTATGGTATACACAAATAGCAAAGGCAGTATAAAAGGTCCATCAAATTGCAAGGATTTCATCATTTGACTGTAGCTACCAAATTGACATTATCAGCTAATCTAGTCAAAAAGTTATTTTTTTGTACAGCAATCAGCCTACGTATGGGCTTTTTATACCTTCAGTAGTACATTGTGTGGGCAGGTATTTGTTTTTAAGCATACATTTAATGGAACTAAATTTCCACACATTATTTTGCTCATCTCTCATATGTTCCAGTTATGGTGTTCTCTAAAAGCCTTATCCAATAAATATTCATAGGGTGCTAATACTAAATAAATGAGTTGAAAGCACATTGCAAGGGCTAGTAACTTACAAGGCAGGTTTTTTTTTTGTATGAGTTTATTGTGATTAGCAAGTTGTGTATGATTCAATTACATTTGCATATTTTTGCACCTAACACATTTGCCTCTAGTAAATACTCCAGCTAACACGGCATATTTGCTCATTGTTATAGTCAACATTTTCATAGTAATTATAGATCATTAGTAAGTTGTGCATTTCTCAAAATAGCAAATTGTGTCTATGAACTGAGCAGAATAATTACATTTAATTTCTCAAGCTAGAATTATTACAAATGTTAACACTTTTATTAACTAAGTGAAGTATTATGAAAGTCTTATTGTTTTAACAAAACAAGCAAATTTTGCACAATATTTGGATTGCAACAAAACATCAACCAGCATATGACAAAACCTAATCATGTGTCAAATGCAAGTTCACCTTTTTGGGCAGAATATCACCTTTTATAATAAATAGAAGAATATTCCAATGTCATTTCTGGCCCAACCATCTCCCACTTACATTATCCACAGGAGGTTTAAAATCTTGTAAGTTTATTTGAATTTTTGAAATCATTTTCAGATTCCATCACTTCCTGTAGATCATCTCTCAACATTCACTTCATATAGGCCATCTCCCAGAAGCCTTCATTTCTTTGTTGCATCACAGACGACGGTGTGAAAGGGTGTGTCCACCAAGCTGAACCACACTTCCCTCATTACAATGCTACAGCCCTCCCACTTTCTATATCATTTGATTTGTACAATCTCATTTAGATCTCTCATCAGCTATGTAGTACAAGGGCCTGTCTGATACAAATTGAATAGATTATTCAGGAGTGTCCTCCTATTCCATAGTTGTGGTAAATCTAAAGGAAATTGTACAGAGATTGTACAATCAGACTGAATAGTGTATGGCTGTCTTTATACAAGTACAAAGGAGGTGTCAGGACAGTGTCAGCTCCCGTTCATATCTCCACGTAGCGAAAACTCACATTCCGGCATGCATTTGTTTTGGATGATTTGGAGCATTTTCATTCGTCAAACATAGGAAAGTAATTCACTTGTTTCAGTTGTCACTGCCCTGCGTGTATCATTCACCCCACAGAAGCTCCAGAACATTTTTAAGAGCAAGGCGTGGTGCGTTACTGCAGGTTTTTTGTACGTTTACTGAACTGTGGGTGCCTTTAACATGTGATGACAACACAAACACGATGCACATTTGCAGTGTGTTTCTGGAAAGCATGGCAAAGCATGCATTTTGCCATGCATTTGGAAACACACAGATGTGAATGGAGCCTCATTTTTCATGTGTAAACAAACCAATTTCATTTTCAGGCCCATTCACACCGCATGTTTTTTGCCTTGTTTTTTCAGTGACACACATAGGTCACACCCTGTGTGAATATATAACATTGATTGTGTTTGGAAAATGCTTACCTACAGCTTGATGAAGAGCGGGGATGCTTGAAACTGTGCAGTCTCTATATGCCATATGGATTGTAATGTATTTGAAGATGCTTTTCTGAAGTAAAGATTATTGCATTTTGGAGTATGTATCCTCAGTTTATTTGATGTTTATATTGGTGGATGACCACCATTGATACAATCTTTGTTTTTGAACTTGAATTGAGATACAAGGGAGTGATTCACCCTCTTTTGTGTGTGTGTATGTATTTATATATTTTCATTCTGCTTTAGGGGTGAGCTTTTATTCTGGTGCTATTATAAGATTTTTGGACACATTGGGGGTTATCTACCAAAAACTTGAGAGTGCAAAATCTGGTGCAGCTCTGCATAGAAACTAGTCCTCTTCTAGGTTTTAGTCCTCATGCACATTGGACGTATTGATAGCGTTGGTTATGTTAGCTGTGTAAAGTCTCATTAAAAACGTACGTTTTTCAGCTTTTTTTTTAGTATTTTTGCATTGGCGTTTAGCGGCACTTTTCCGCATTTGCTTTTTTAGCTGTTTTTTGGGGGGGCATCACTGGCTGAAAAAAAAACTGGGCTTATGACATACAGTTGCAGCCATAGCCCCAGTATAACTACTTGAAGCCAATCACATACTGTACATGTACTTGATTTGGCAGCAAGTGGATATATATATATATATATACAGTGGGGCAAAAAAGTATAAAAAAAATCCAGACAATCACATTGGCTGATTTGGAAAGAATTTATTTGCAAATTATGGTGGAAAATAAGTATTTGGTCACTTACAAACAAGCAAGATTTCTGGCTCTCACAGACCTGTACCTTCTTCTTTAAGAGGCTCCTCTGTCCTGCACTCATTACCTGTATCAATGGCACCTGTTTGAACTTGTTATCAGTATAAAAGACACCTGTCCACAACCTCAAACAGTCACACTCCAAACTCCACTATGGTGAAGATCAAAGAGCTGTCAAAGGACACCAGAAACAAAATTGTAGACCTGCACCAGGCTGGGAAGACTGAGTCTGCAATAGGCAAGCAGCTTGGTGTGAACAAATCAACTGTGGGAGCAATAATTAGAAAATGGAAGACATACAAGACCACTGATAATCTCCCTTGATCTGGGGCTCCATGCAAGATCTCACCCTGTGGGGTCAAAATGATCACAAGAAGGGTGAGCAAAAATCCCAGGACCACACGGGCGGACCTAGTGAATGACCTGCAGAGAGCTGGGACCAACGTAACAAAGACTACCATCAGTAACACACTACGCCGCCAGGGACTCAGATCCTGCAGTCTCAGACGTGTCCCCCTGCTTAAGCCAGTACATGTCCGGGCCCGTCTGAAGTTTGTTAGAGAGCATTTGGATGATCCAGAAGAGGATTGGGAGAATGTCATATGGTCAGATGAAACCAAAATAGAACTGTTTGGTAGAAACACAACTCGTCGTGTTTAGAGGAGAGAGAATGCTGAGTTGCATCCAAAGAACACCATACCTACTGTGAAGCATGGGGGTGGCAACATCATGCTTTGGGGCTGTTTCTCCGCAAAGGGACCAGGACGACTGATCCATGTACAGGATAGAATGAATAGGGCCATGTATCGTGAGATTTTGAGTGCAAACCTCCTTCCATCAGCAAGGCCATTGAAGATGAAACGTGGCTGGGCCTTCCAACATGACAATGATCTCAAACATACCGCCTGAGCAACGAAGGAGTGGCTTCGTAAGAAGCATTTCAAAGGTCCTGGAATGGCCTAGCCAGTCTCCAGATCTCAACCCCATAGAAAACCTTTGGAGGGAGTTGAAAGTCCGTGTTGCCTAGCGACAGCCCCAAAACATCACTGCTCTAGAGGAGATCTGCATGGAGGAATGGGCCAACATACCAGCAACAGTGTGTCCCAACCTTGTGAAGACTTAAAGGAAACGTTTGACCTCTGTCATTGCCAACAAAGGATATATAACAAAGTATTGAGATGAACTTTTGATATTGACCAAATACTTATTTTCCACCATAATTTGCAAATAAATTCTTTCCAAATCAGCCAATGTGATTGTCTGGATTTTTTTTCCTCATTTTGTCTCTCATAGTTGAGGTCTACCTATGATGCCAATTACAGGCCTCTCTCATCTTTTTAAGTGGGAGAACTTGCACAATTGGTGGCTGACTAAATACTTTTTTGCCCCACTGTGTGTGTATACATATATACACACACACACACACACACACACACACACACACACACACATATATATATATATATATATATATACAGTCATGGCCGAAATTGTTGGCACCCTTGATATTTTTCCTGAAAATCAAGTATTTCACACAAAAAAGGTATTGCATTAACACATGTTTTGCTATACACATGTTTATTCCCTTTGTATGTATTGGAACAAATATAAAACAGAGGCAGAAAAGCAAATATGACATAATGTCACACAAAACCCCAAAAATGGGCTGGACAAAAGTATTGGCACCCTTAACTTAATATTTGGTTGCACACCCTTTGGAAAACATAACTGAAATCAGTCGCTTCCTATAACCATCAATAAGCTTCTGACACCTCTCACCCGGAATTTTGGACCACTCTTCCTTTGCAAACAGCTCCAGGTCTCTCTTATTGGAAGGACACCTTTTCCCAACAGCAATTTTAAGATCTCTCCACAGGTGTTCAATGGGATTTAGATCTGGGCTCATTGCTGGCCACTTCAGAACTCTCCAGCGCTTCTTTGCCATCCATTTCTGAGTGCTTTTTGACGTATGTTTGGGGTCATTGTCCTGCTGGAAGACCCAGGATCTTGGACGCAAACCCAGCTTTCTGACACTGGGCCCTACAGTGCGACCCAAAATCCTTTGGTAATCCTCAGATTTCATGATGCCTTGCACACAGTCAAGGCACCCAGTGCCAGAGGCAGCAAAACAACCCCAAAACATCATTGAACCTCCACCATATTTTACCGTAGGTACTGTGTTTTGTTCTTTGTAGGCCTCATTCCGTTTTCGGTAAACAGTAGAATGATGTGCTTTACCGAAAAGCTCTATCTTGGTCTCATCTGTCCACAAGACGTTTTCCCAGAAGGCTTTTGGCTTACTCAAGTACATTTTGGCAAACTGTAGTCTTGCTTTTTTATGTCTCTGTGTCAGCAGTGGGGTCCTCCTGGGTCTCCTGCCATAGCGTTTCATTTCATTTAAATGTCGACGGATAGTTCGCGCTGACACTGATGCTCCCTGAGCCTGCAGGACAGCTTGAATGTCTTTGGAACATGTTTGGGGCTGCTTATCCACCATCCGGACTATTCTGCGTTGCAATCTTTCATCAATTTTCCTCATCCGTCCACGACCAGGGAGATTAGCTACAGTGCCATGGGTTGCAAACTTCTTGATAATGTTGCGCACTGTGGACAAAGGCAAATCTAGTTCTCTGGAGATGGACTTGTAACCTTGAGATTGTTGATATTTTGCCACAATTTTGGTTCTCAGGTCCTCAGACAGTTCTCGTCTCCTCTTTCTGTTGTCCATGCTTAGTGTGGCACAGACAGACACACAATGCAAAGGTTAAGTGAACGTCTCTCCTTTTTATCTGCTTTCAGGTGTGATTTCTATATTGCCCACACCTGTTACTTGCCCCAGGTGAGTTTACAGGAGCATCACATGCTTGTAACATTCTTATTTATCCGCAGTTGTGAAAGGGTGCCAATACTTTTGTCCAGCCATTTTTGGAGGTTTGTGTGACATTATGTCGAATTTGCTTTCTTTCCTCCCTTTTTTTGTTTTGTCCCAATACACACAAAGGGAATAAACATGTGTATAGCAAAACATGTGTTAATGCAATACGTTTCGTGAGAAATACATGATTTCCTGGAGAAATATCAAGGGTGCCAACAATTTCGGCCATGACTGTATACACACATATACAGATACATACACACATAGATACACTCAGATATGCTTATATATACACAATATATTTATAGAAATATGCTCAATAATATACATTCATACACACACATACATTCAGATATACTGTGTATATACACTGACTGATAAAAAATAAAGGTCTTACAAACCTCTAAAAATAGTTGGCTCATACATAGACTCAGATATACAGTGTGTGTGTATAATTGTGTGTATATATATATATATATATATATATACACACACACACACACACACAGACACTCAGATACATATTGTACATACACATTTGCATTATGTTACATAGAGTACATGCATACACAAATGCACTCAGATACATAAAAACATACATGCATTCAGATACTGTATATACACACATGCACTCAAATACATACATACATACATTCAGATATATACATGCACTCAGATACATACCTACATGCATTCAGATATATACATACAGTATACACATGCACTCAGATACATACATACACACATGCATGCATACACTCAGATATACAGTATACATACACACACTCTGATACACACATACACTTATATATATATATATATATATATATATATATATACACACACACACACCCTTAAACAAACATACACAACATACTATCAGATAAATACATTTACAGGTAGTCTTGTAAACAACAACCAGCTTCCTTCTACATCCCTCTATCCTGCTGTTTCCTCACTCATTGGCATTGCGTCTCCTTCCTGTTCTCACCCAAATACAATTGCTGGTCCACTCCACTTTATCAGTCCCCTTGACTGATCAACCCTGAGACATACTAGGTACATATGGATCGAATATCAGCCAAAACCAGCTCGGCAGGAACAGGCCAACTTGCAGTCCATGTGTACAGCTGCCTGTCCAACAGCTCACAACCAATTTTTATTGAATGGGCATGCTGGAAACCAACATCCGATCAGCACTAGTAGCCAATGTCTGCCAGCGCTCATCTTGTGTGTCCTGGTGGGGGGCATCCCTGTGTCAGAACAGAATAGCACAGTGGGGGAGATCGCTGTATTAACATCGTTTGTGTTAGTACAGCAATCTGTCAGTTTTTTACATTCAGCCCAATGGGTAGAACAAAAAAAAAAATTATAGTGTGTACCTGGCTTGAGCCCCAGCTGTCAGAACTACATACAAAAAATGCCCTGAGCTCCCCCATTTTTGCGATATGCAAGATGGCAACAGCATACATATACTATGTATTTTATTCATGTGGCTTCACCTGTTCTACAGTTATGTAAAGTTAGGCACAGGCAATTTATCTACTGCACATTATATTGTGACACTAATATATGATATTTTTGCCTTATAAAATACCCTTGAACCTAATGCATGGGCACCTCGAAGAAGAAATATAAAGCCCTGTTTCTAAATGGATCAGTTGACTAGGCATCCTTGTTATTATGGTCAAGGTTTTCTAACTATTTATAAATGTAAACAAGGTTGTTTGAGCTTCAATCTGTACTGGTTTTATTTGGTTTTGTATGCATTTGTACCAATAAAGCTATTGTAATCACTTATTTTATTATATGAAAGCTAACAATTGTTTATTTGCCAAATAACAGTCCCATTTTGTAGAGAGAATTTCCTGGGTGTACTATATATAAGGGATGATGGCAATGCCATAGCACTCTATCATATTCTTTATACAGTTATGCAAAATATTGGGAACAGCAGCCTGGAGCCCCTGTATTCCCCCAGAGACAGAGACAAATTCCCTGTCAATAAGGCTGTTTGTATCCAGGCATATGCAGACATGGTAGGTACAAATTTTGTTGTGGCAGTCTTGCAAAGTGTTAAAACCATTGTAGGAAGCCAATGAAACAACTTATGTAAATGTCAACTTTAACTGAAGGACATATAGTTTGCTAAAGCATTGTGTGTCATAGACAATTACAAATTTTTAAATAAACTACTTGTTTTACCCTTGTTGCATCCTTTCTGCATTTCATCACTGCTGATCTCCTGCAGTCTCTTTGTGGACACTTGGGGGTTTATTTACTAAACCTGGTTGACTCAGAATTTTGTCCACTTCTGCATAAAAACCAATCAGCTTCCAGGTTTTATTGCTGAAGCTTAACTGAACATGCTGAGGTTAGAAGCTGATTGGCTACCATGCACAGGTGCCCAAGATTCTGAGTCAACCAGGTTTAGTAAATAAACCCCTTGCTGTCTATATGCATTCCAGCAATGGATGCATGCCATTTTTCAAATGATAACCATGTGTTGAAAGAGGTACATAAAGTCTCCAGTGAAAGGTTGTGTGATAGGGTGACAATGTATAAGCTCCGTTGGAAGACAGGAATATAACATTGTCTCCTTACAGCAGGAAGAACCAACAGGTGTTTTTTTAGTAGATGTTGCTCTTTAAAATATTGCAAATTACTTCTGAAATGGTATTAACATGTTAAAGTGTATTAAGTTTACATATGAATTAACATATGATAGCATGTGGGATACCAGACAGCTAAAACGGTTGCTGCATGTATAGTGCAAGAACTACAGGACAAAACTCATTAGATCCAAGTCTGAAAGGTCAACCTAATTATTGTACACTCACTAGAAAATACTGACAAAACCATTGCTAATGCTGTAGTGCAATGTAATTGGTGAAACTTCCTAAGTGCTTGTATAAGCTGATCTAGTGAAAGGCACATGTACATGTCAGAAACATGTAGGAATAAGAGATGTCTTGTGCTGGACGAAAATACATTGTGCGTATTGGGAAATGAAAACCGATATTACTGAGAGGCTCTGGAACTATGTAGTTTGAAAACCAGCTTGAAACATCACAGTGCAATAAGAAACAAAAAGTCTCGAGTACATGCCTAATAAATCAGCAGGTTTATTACAAAATTTTGTATTTTATCTTTAGTTTTTTTACTGTTAATATACAGGTCCTATAGAGTTAATGCAATTTTTGTGACATTAAGAACTCATGAGAAAAAAACCTAAACAAAACTTCACAATGATTTTATGTACAAACTACCCCAATATGTTGTTCTATTACAGACTACCCCCATTATTAACCACTAAAAATTCATGTTTCTCCAGTCTACTGCTTTTTTAATACTGTGTTGTTCAGCCAGTATGTCAGTTCTTGCCTGCTATCTTATATAGAAATCTGCCTGTTAATATCCTGTGGGAGATATAGTTTCAAAATGAATGCATATGATAATTAGGTCTAGCAAAGTCATGCAGTCTGGGAACAGTAATCTTCAATTAATTCAAAGAAGTCAAAAGAAGAAAAAAGTGTGATGTAAGAAACAGTATACAATATAAGTCTTTTATGTGTTCTCACAGTTCCTGTGTAGATGGTAACCGTAAAGTCATGTTGTGTACTTTATTATATAAAAAGTACTCACGATATAATCATTATTATCCCTCTGTGTATCCGCATAAGCCCACAATATTCTGAATGTAAGCTTGTTTGACCTTCAGCATCAGAACAGATGCTTTAAGAAGAGTTCTGTAAACAAAGGTACCCACGTCAAAGCACTGTTTCCCGTGTTTATGGACACCAGGTCCTCCAGCTTTTCAGCTGCCCTGGAGGAGGTTCTAAAATGTCAAGAGGACATTTTTGCAACTTATTTTGAAAATAATAACCCAATTTCTGACCAATACACCCCACCCAGATTTTTTTGTACATATGAAAAGAAAAATGCTAAAAATAAAATGAAAATGCCTAATACAGTAAATCAAGCATACAGATCAGAAACCCAAAGGGAAGAGGGCTGTAGGCTCACAAACTTGGGGTTCAGCACTGGTCAAAAAATGCCAGCTAACTGCTGTTAGACTGTACATTGTACTACTGCAGATGCTCCAGGAGTAGGTCCAGGGACTGACAGGAGGGGTGGGCAAGTTATGTGCCTAGTTATTATTGACTACTCATTCACTGTAGCTTAAGTGTCCATTCAAAATTGTATCCCTTTTAAATGTATTAGTTAATTTTTACAATAACTAAATGCATTTTTACAAACAACTTTCATAAAAAGTTATCTATAATTCTGACAGAAGGAGAGAGCAGACTTGATGACATATCAGTATGTTGATGATCCATCATTGTTCAATCAGCAGAAAGCAGGTGGGAAGGTGACACCACTGCTTTCCTAAACTCTAACAGCGAAAATGGTGTCATACTCCTGGCTGTGCTTTTTGTCAGTAATGTATGAACTATAAAAGTGGTCTAACAGAATCATTATGGGATTGCAAGCAGCAATATTTTTTTTCAAAATAAACATGCTTTGAACAACTACACCAGTTTGGCAATACAATGACCTTTATTATTTGTTTTATAAATATTTTTCCAAACCTCTTGTAATAAATCACAGTTGTACGTACAAACAGAACTATATGATTTAAATAACTGTACCCCAAACAGACAGCATGGTTGCAAGCCATGCTGTCTACCCACCCCAAACTGCAGCCTATCTGTAGAGCTAGATTAAAAATATCCAAGCCATCATCAGACAGATGTACGTTATCCCTCTGATATAGGTCCGTAACACTACCCTCCAAAAACCGCATGCCGATAAGAGAATCCATAACCAAGAGACATATATTTCTCTAAAACCCTATTGATACATTTACAAATCTTTTCCAAAGGTCTAGAAGCAAAAGAATGCAACCACAGTAAAAAAGGGATCATTCAGAAAAAGCTATGACAGGACCTGGAAACAAAAGTTTTAGCTGACGTATGATATGTTTGGAGGGATCTGATGTCATCAGATCCCTCCAAACCTTCTCATATGTAGCAATCCAATATATCCTGAAAAGATTAGGGTCAAAATCTTCACTATAAGACTGTGAATTTGCTCTCTGCTGCGCCCAATAACAAAGGGGTGGCCAACAATCCAGACTGTATTCAGGGAACCTGAAATTCAAAACATAGAGTTAGGTCGAACATGAGTTTTGTAAGCATTGAATCTCCATCTACCTAATTTCTTAATAACAGTAGAATCCAAATCCAACCTAGCTGCTTCAGTCGCAGCCCCAATTCTAAAAGAATGCATTGAAATAGCAATATGCCCTAATTGAAGTAACTGTAGCGACTGTTGAAGAAACTTTTTTAAACTGATACTTAGTAAGAGGTAAATTATTTATATGAAAAAATAACAAACGATCATGTAAAGGTCTAATGTCAAAGTCATTTTTAAGTAACAATGTAGGGCATATCAGTGGATCCTGGCAGGTATATAGAGTAATCAAAGATCCAATGCCAAAAGGGGCTGCTTTTGAATGGGCAAAAAATATTTTAGGTTTATTACAAGCAAAAATTACATCTTTTAACTGGATGTCCGACTTATCATTAGCAGTAGATGGTGACAGTTCAGAGATTCATAATGCAGCAAAAAAAACATAGAAAAAGCCGCTCTAAAAAGGGTAGCCTCAAAAACAGAAAAACAAACATTATTGTTTATATTACACAAACTCCTCAAAATATCAGGAATGATAGGTATCCTACCATCTATGGAAGAATGCTGTTTTCTGTAACCCTTCATAGCCTGTTGAACCATAAAATAACTAAAGCAAGACGGGAAATCGTACATTTTAAGAAAAAAGAAAACTCCAGAAAGAATTTTATTGATATGCGCCCAGGGTTATTGAGCAGCCATTAAATTATTTAAAAATAAAAGAACTACATTTTCTGAATATGCACTCAAGGAAACCTCATGAGCATTTAAAAAGGACAACTATAACTGCCCTTCAGAACCATAACTTAACCATGTAGAAGGTGCCAAAGATTTTACAATGCAAGAAGTCACTAAATCAGATCCCACAATCGAGGAGGGCAGGGTGTTCCTCATATATCTACATCTGGCAGGAGCTTGAAAAAATGTTGCATCTCAAAATGAGAGAGAGCATCCACTGAATATCCATACCTGCTACATAGGTGGCCTTCACCCAAATGTTTAAACTCAAGCATTTATATACAAGGTATCTCAGCAGGTTGATGACAGGTTTAGATTTGTAAGATAAGCAATTAATTACATAGAACACCCCTGTTATCAGTACTAAACAAGAGTCTTCTATTACAAAATCCCTCACCCCATATCTCTACAGAAGAAATAATAGGGAAAAGTTCCAATAAAACTACATTTTTCAATAAGCCTCTGTGTTTCCAGCTTGCAGGCCATTTGTCAGCACACCAATGCTTCTGCCAACATAGCTGCAAAATGGAAAGAGCCAATAGAATCTATAAACAAGCAGAAGTAGAGTCCAAAACAAAATATTGTTGCCATACAGATCTGCCATTAAAATGTGACAAGAAATACTCCAAACTAATACATCTCTTTTTTAAACCCGCAATGGCCAGACAGAACTTTCTAGAAAATATTTTACCCATTGGCAATATCCATGTAGCAAAAGGCAAAACAACTAATAATTTTTGCATATCCCTTAACATAACCTTTTTCTTATGAACGGTCAATATTAATAAATCCCAAAAATTTTTTAGATCTTTTTTCCTTGGGAGATGGAATTCCATGGCTACTGTATCAATTTGGCCCTGAGGAAGTCACCCGATTCGTGACATAACGCGTAGGACGGAAGCGTGGTGAAATCAGTTTCGGTACAGACGGCAGCCGCCATCTTGCTACACCCTAGTGCTGTACACCTTTTCTGCCATTGCACTTTTTCCATGCCTGCATGAGTCTGTAGACCTGTTTTTTACATGTGAGTAGTCATTTTGCTGTTTTTATCTATTAAATGGTTTACTTACTACACTATGGGAGTTTTTTTGTTTTGATTTCCATAAGTGGAAGACTATTGGAGAGGAGAGAATTTTGGCCATATCAGTGTGCTGTAGAATCTTCATGCCGCTCAGGGATTTCTAATCTGTGTGCTCAAAGAGAGGCAGCTGTTTTGCTTGAGCTCCACAGCTGTCCAACTCCTAGGGTGACTGGCAACTATCCTCTGTTGGAGCCAGGGCAGACTGACCATTTGGAAACTCGGGCACTGCCCGAGGGCCCGGGGTCAGTAGGGGGCCCCATGAGATGCCCCTGGTACCTTTTTTATAGGCTTTTTTGAGTTTGGGCAAGGACACAGGAGCCCCATATGTTGTCAGTCCGCGCCTGGTTTTTTAGTGCACCCTGGGGTTCCAGAACCTTCCATGGCCATATGATTAGGTTTCAAGGCTCCCCCCAATGTGTCAGTTACAAGGCCCCCCAAAATAGTTTTAATTTTAAATTAGGGGAGTCTTGAAACTGATGCTGCTGCAATCCATTGTGGAAAAAGGGGTTGAAGGGGCCTTGAAACCCAATCCCCCTTTTCCTATAGAGCTAGATAAGACAGTTCACATATGTGTATTTCACCTATGTAATAAGCTTTTTATTTGACATTAAGCATTAAAGTAGAATAATAGGCAAACATTTTGTTTCATTTTGGATAGAGCAAGGCTGGGCTATAACCCCTGTTAGATTTTTTTTTTTTTGCCAACTGTGTCCCATTGCAGACATTTCCTTTTATTTCCTGTCCCATAGTCAAACAGAAGTGAGAGGAAATACTTGCAAATTAAGGGAATTTTATGGGGATCCCCAGATCACCAGAACTATTGTCTCCATTGGAAGATTTCCCCTCTATTACTTTTCTGGGGACAACCCAAAATTTTGGATTTTCTTTTACTTTCACTTTTAATTATAATGGTAAATAGAACAAATAGGGCACAGCAGCAATAAGACCTGACAAGTGTTTTAATCCCTCTCGAATCTATCCAGCATTATACTTTAAGGTTTTTTCTTAAATAAAAAACTGGGTCTTTTTGTTTTATGTTAACCTTTATTGCTGACCCCCAGTGGATCCTTCTACCTGTTTATTGTGAGGAGGTAGCAACCTAACTGATCCAGAGTTGTCAGGCAAGTTGTACATACTCCACCATCCCCCCACATTCTTCCCCACACACAAATCTTAGTTGGGCACTGGTGGTAAAGAGGAGCCCATGCTTTGAAAAAAGGGCTAGTATTTAACAGGGGTGTGCAAAAACAATGTGCAAATGATATATGGACTAGTTTTAGTATTGCATATTTCCCACAAACATACAGCCCTCCAGTTACAGGTATGGCAATTCCAGCTGATATACTTATTGTGCCAGATCTTGCATCACTGGGGCTCATTCATAATAGAGACAGATCATTTAGCACTGTGCCTCTGTGTGTCTGTCTTTGGCAACATTTACACATATACAACCCGTCCGATCGATGTGCTGCAGCTCTGTGTGAGCTTTCTGGGAGTTTATTTATGTGCTCTCAGGTATGTATGTTGGAGCAGTCCCATGTACAACATTTGCTGATCACTTATTCATAAAATTTGTGAACGTGTACAGCTGCTTTCTAGTTGTTGGACTGGGGGTAAACTTGTCTGACCATTCTGTTCAGAAACGAAGGGACAAATTTGAATGGGACCAAGTGCTACATGCATTTAGTCCTATAGGGAGTTCAATTCCCTGAGCACTCATAAAAAGGGTATCTTTACAGTACATTGGTTTTGATACAATTGGTTGATTTTTGCGATACACAAGATACAATGTAACACTCCACCCCCTTTCCTAAAAAATACATTGGGGTGTTTACTCTCCAAAATGCAATCATTTTGTGGGTGTTTCCATTGTCCTTGTACTCCAGGGCCTCCAAAAATGTGATAGGTAGGTAGCAAATTAGATGCATAATTTATGCCTCTAGAAAGCCTGAAGGTGCTCCTTGGATTTTAGGCCCCTCTGTGTGGTTATGCTTTGAAAAAGTCTCACACATGATATTGCCACACTCAGAAGGAGTAGCAGAATGTGTTTTGGGGTGTAATTATAAGTATTCCTACAATGTAGGCCTACAATTTGTGTTAGAAATCTATTATTAGGTAACAACTGTGTATACATACAATACAGTTTCATTTTCTTTTCTGCATTTTTCAAAAACTTGTGACAAAAAGTTACACGGCCAAATGGCTCACTATACCTTTCAGAAAATACCTTGGAGTGTTTGAATTTCAAAATTGGGTAATTTTATGAATATTTCCACTGTGTTTGTGCTCTAGAACCTTAAATATTGAGAAAGGTAGTTAGGAAATTAGATGTGTAATTTATTTCCCTGAAACTGCTGAAGGTGCTTCTTGGATTTTGAACTCCAATATGCATCTAGGCTGTAAAAAAAAAAGCAGAATGTGTGTTTGGGGTGTAATTGTAAGTATGCCAATGCTGTGTGTGGGAAATAATGTAAAATTACAGCTTTGTCAAAAATAACTGATTTTATTTAATTTCTTAATTTTCCAAAAAAACTGTGGCAAAAAAAATTGCAACTTCAAAAAACTCTCCATGTCTCAATCTAAATAACTTGGACTATTTACTTTCCAAAAAAGGGTCATTTGGTGGGTATTTGTACTGCCCTGGCATTTTAGGGCCTCAAGAAATGAGATATTCAAGAAATTAGATATTCAGATAAATTTTCAAATATATATGCCATCGTTTGTAGACTTTGCTTTCACACAGACTAAATAATATACATTGGGTTATTTTTACTATAAAATGTACCAGAATACATTTTGGAAGGAACATTATTTGTTGCAAAACTTTATAAAAAAAACTAATAAAAACATGTTTTTCTTTTTTCCTTTGGTCTTTTTTCATTTACATAGCAAAAATTTTACAGAAACAGTAGTGATTAAATAACACTAAACAAACGCTCCATTTGTTTTAAAAAAAAATCTAAAATTTTAATTTGGGTACAGTGTTGCATGACTGAGTAATTGTCATTCAAAGTGTGACAGCACTGAAATCTGAAAAATGTCCGGTATTGAGGTGGTTAGGAAGTGCTGTAATTCGCCATATCCTTAGTAACCAGTGATGTTACCTGGCTTTCTTCATTTACTAACCAAGAACCCCCAGCCATGCAAACAAAGGGGATAGCTAAAAACAAAAACATGCCCTCCCAGTTCAAAAATAAAAAGAAATTCCACCCAAACAAATCTGCACCAGACTCTTATCCAACAATGCCAGAAAAGTGGGGGGCAAGTGTGCTCCCCCTTCCTGAATCATACAAGGCAACTAGCAAAACCTCTGGCAAAACACCATAATCTGATGTTGATGAGGACAAGGTCCACTTCCCCACAGTCCTGACCCATTGTTGCTCCAAATAGGAAAACTTTCTAACTGAGAAATAATTGATTGTAACTTTGAGAAGGACCTGAAGTGTGGTTCAACCTGGAAGGTGAGGGCACACCCTTTAGTACACTGTGGTGATGTTTGGTCATACACAGAATGACTCCTTGGGAACAATTAGTACACTTTTTGTGTAGGATTTTGTATTTGATTTGTACACCTGGTGGGCATTATAAGGTTGTGACAGGAGTGAAAGAATATTCTTTAAATACAAAGATAGGCATGGTCATATTTGGTCAACTTTATCAGGCATGTGATCATAGTTTACTGGTATAGATGAAGAGAATTCCTGAATACTTTGGTTACAGAGTGAAGTATTCAAGAGCTGTCACTCTGTCAACAATTTAACCACTTCCTGACTGACATACGTATATATATATATATATATATATATATATATATATATATATATATATATATATATATATATATATATATATATATATGTCCTCCAGAAGTGGTGATAATATATGGGCCATGGATGCAGCAGCAGCCATGATCCAGATGTCATTCTTTTCAGCTGGCAATTACCTTTTAGGTAAAAGTGATCCAAATGGCTTTACAGCCAACCAATCACCCCAGTCGCCTCCTGCTTCCTTTACCAGGCTTTCCCATCCCATGCATTTTGGATAGAGTAGGCAATAGGTAAAACCCCTGTTGTCTTAATATTTGTTGTCTGTGTCTTGTTGAGGAGATTTCCCTTCACTACCTGACATGAGAGTTAATCTGTACAAAGTGGGGGGAATTCCCCTCTCAGTGACATTTTTGCAGAAGATGTGCCCCTTTTGGAAGATTTCCTTTATTCTAATGGAGGAACTGTGAAATTGTGGATTTTCTATCATTTTCTATTTAATCTAAAATAACCAATAGCTGACACAAATACATAAATAAAAACTTGATGGGTTCAATCCCTTCGCCACTTTACCCCCCCTCCCCCCCAAAAAAAAGGTTTTGGCTTCACATACACTTTGTGTCTAATTGCAACAGGCAGAAAATGTCTGGTACTTTTTTGTAATTATCTGCATACTGCCCTATTTAGCTACTAAGAAAAATATTTTAATTTTTAGCAATACAACATATAATTGAGATGTACTGTGAAGCTTTCTTTTGTAACCAAAAAATGTTGCTTAAATTGCTAGACTTGAGCCCGGTCTGGTTAGAAATGTCTGGAATGTCAGCATATCATTATAGCAAAGTACTAGACGTATTATGCATATAATTCCATCATTTATCTTACTCTCAATGACCAGGTGATCCCATTTCTCCTGTTCATCATGAATTTGCCATTTGCAGGACACAGGAAATGAAATGAAAATATTCTGAACTGGATTAATCACAAAGAGATAAATGAGCAATAGTGAGATTTTGCAGATGTCACTTCCGAGTTTCACAGACAGAAAACCATTGATCATTACAACCGAAAGATAATTTCCATGAATTTGTTGTCAACTGTCATTGTTGTCAATACCCTTTTGTAGCAGTGGCCGGTAATTTAGATCAGTGTTTTATAAATTAGGGTGATGTGTCAGTAATGGAATTTACTTTTTTAAGTTTACCGTTGTGGTTAAAGACCCATTTAGAAAAATATCACTGAGGGAGCATGGGAGCATGGTTGACATGCAACAATGCAGGCTTGAATAAAAATTACATCTGGCCATAAAGAAAACGCAATCTGCATGCTGTACCTGTCTTCTTAGGGGTTTCTCTGGATGCTGATGTTTCCTTTAACAGTAAAAAAAAATATTGGCTTGTGTAGCCAATTGTTAAAGCAACCCTGTAAGTCAGTTAACCAAAGTAAACTAAAGCCATCCTATAGAAGATGATATATGTATACTTACTGTTCAGATGCCCCATGTCTTAAAACTTGAGTATCTATCCACTGGTATCCAACACTTTCAAGTAAGTTAATACCTTGTCTGCTGGTTCCTTCCATTGCTTACTCAGGTCACTAGAAGATGTAGGAATTTAAAGTATGTGGTAGTGACCAGATCTGCAAAACAGCAGAATTAGAAAGGCAAATATACATCATCTTCTTTACCAGGCTGACATAGCCATGTGAAGGGTATCAGATTGTAATCAGCAATGCTGCTGCAGAAAATGATGTATATGGTGCACATGTACTGTACAATATAGAGGGAGGGGATGCATCAAAATTACATATGATTATACACAATAGACAAGGTTTAAATAAATACAACTGGGCTTGTAGCAGGATTTCTGTATGCATGTCAAGATTACATTATCTACAGGAGTTCCACCATTTTACATATTCTGTTAGCATCTACTTGGAGACTAGGTAACTACTTATTTTCCAGTAGCTGGTCATTACAGTAGTTGAATTATAGGTAGCAAGGTTCACAGAGAACACTCATATACTTAATGTGATGTATTAGCACAGCTCCATGAAAATTGTTCGATGTAAAAACGGTCTCTCTGTGCCTATATTTGTACAGTTCCAAATTTGTTTTTGCAAACAGCCTGTTGCCATAAAGTGACATCTTTGAAGCAATAATATTCCAAATGGACCTTTACTTTTGTAGTGAGAGCTACAGATAACAGGATTGATTAGCTTGTACCTGCAGTGTAATCTATTGTTTTTGTGCTCCAATACAGTATGCATGGTTCAGTTTGTACACAGACCCCAAAGATGTTAGACTTTTACATAGCATATTGTAAACTATTGTATAGCCAAGTTGTTATCTTTATTTAAAAAAAAAAAAAACAGAAAATGCTGTATGGCATTTTTTTATATCTATTCTAAATACAAGATTGAACAACAGTCATTGGTATACAGTATAACAATACAGCGACTAAATATAAATTATATACGAGCAGAATTAAACCATTATAAAGGTGCTGCTTTTAGACAAGAACAGGTGGATTAGAGTTTAGGAAAGGTCGTCTCTTTGCAACTCTTTTTACATCCTTCCTGCCTCACCCAAGGGAACAAATTATGGCTTCAACAACCTTTTTATGATTATATGTCCTCCTTTGTCTTTCTAACAGATTGTTCTGTATCCCTTTCTGGATTCCATTGAAATATACCCTATGACACCTTTCAGGCTTCACAATGAATGAACTTAATGAGATCACTAGCAATAATGAGGAACACATAGGATTTATGGCTGCAGCTTGAAAAGTATTTGCAAAGTTCTCGTCGCTGTTATTAATGGAGCATTTGTTAAAAAGGACCTTTCTTTAAGCATGGCTAATAGATCCTAGAACATCAAAATTGTACTGCTCTCTACTAACATTCATAAAATATATGTATGCATCAGCATTTCATTTGGTATGTGCTCTACAGCATATTAAGTAGATGTAACCCATCATTTAACAGAGGGCCCAATGTGAAGGTCAGAATTTATAGTGGATGATGAGTCAAGCTTGTGAGATATGATTGTGATGTTAGAATCTAGAGAGAAAACTATTGGAAGGAATAGACGTGGAGAAGAAAGTGAAAGGACAAGATGGCTAGGGCTTGCAGCAGAGGCTGGGATCAGATCAAGGTTAAAATAATAAATGTTTATGCAAACGGAGTAAGCACATAAAGTATATGTAAACCCTTGCCTTGTAAAACAACCTATACAATTTCAATGGAAATGAAAAGTAAAACATTTGTGTATCGATATAGAAAACATTAAAAATACCTTCTTTTCTTTTTTTATAAGTGATCACATACCATCTGTTCTCGGCAGCATTGGGGAGAGGTGAGGGTGGAGAAACTGCAGTACACTGGTCATCCCAGTGAATGGCTGTGCAGAGGGGTGGCATGTCAGCACAAGTTGATCGTTGGAGGAGAAACAGACTGAGTTCCCGGCATAGCTGGAGAACTAAAAGAGAACAGGATACTTTTTTCATATAAGTACATGGTACAGCAGGCACATATCAGGAATATGAAATTTTTGGATTACTTATTTTTAACTGATTGAAAGGGGGAATCACATTATATGGATTTTTTGCCAGATGGACAGAAGGAGATCTGCAAATCATATGAAGTATTACCACTGTCAGCCACATTTTTTCTTGCCCTCCCTCTCCTTACTTTCCCCCCCAAACTTCTATTCTTTTTTTGTCAATGAAAAATTCTGTCAAACCACTGAATTGATTTATGACAGATGCTCACTTTTCTTTTTGTTGCAAATGGCAGCTAGGCAAGGGTCTCTGGGTCTTTGAAGATGGTACTTGTTGATAGGAGAATGATGAGTAAGGCTCATCCCAGGTATGGATGGTAATGTGGTGGTGATTGTTATTCCAATCTGGGTTACATTGGCAATAAAATGTTTCTGCGGCAGTTTAAGGACAGTTGGGGGCCGTGACATACACTATATTGCCAAAAGTATTGGGACGCCTGCCTTTACACATACATGAACTTTAATGGCATCCCAGTCTTAGTCTGTAGGGTTCAATATTGAGTTGGCCCATCCTTTGCAGCTATAACAGCTTCAACTCTTCAGGGTAGGCTGTCCACAAGGTTTAGGAGTGTGTCTATGGGAATGTTTGACCATTTTTCCAGAAGTGCATTTATGAGGTCAGGCACAGATATCGGATGAGAAGTCCTGGCTCGCAGTCTCCACTCTAATTCATCCCAGAAGTGTTCTATTGGGTTGAGGTCAGGACTCTGTGCAAGTCAAGTTCCTCCACCCCAAACTCACTCACTCATGTTTTTATGGACCTTGCTTTGTGCACTGGTGCGCAGTGATGTTGGAACAGGAAGGGGCTATCCCATTCCATAAAGCTCTCTATGCACTGTTGTTGTGCTAATCTGAAGGCCACATGAAGTTTGGAGGTCTTTAACTATTGACTCTGGAGACAGTTAGCGTCTTCTGCGCACTGTGCCCTTCAACTCGCTCTGTCATTTTACGTGGTCTACCACTTTGTGACTGAGTTGTGGTTGTTCCCAGTTGCTTCCACTTTGTTATAATATTACTAACAGTTGACCGAGTAATATTTAGTAGCAGGAATTTCACGGATGGACTTGCTGGACAGGTGGCAGCCTATCACTCATCACGGTTGAATTCACTGAGGTCCTGAGAGTGACCCATTCTTTCACAAATGTTTGTAGAAGCAGCCTTCATATCTAGATTCTTGATTTTATACACCTGTGACCATTGAAGTGATTGGAACACCTGAATCCAATGATTTGGAGGGGTTTGCCAATACTTTTGGCAATATAGTGTAGATATTTGTGGCAGGAACAGCCAGTTTACTCATAAAAATGTGGCTCCAAAGACCTTAGATCTGTAAGGAGTTTGGCTATATTTGATTGTTCTGCTTTTGTTATATATAATGTGTTTTTGTAACTACTTTGCCTATGTTATGTATAATAAATGGCTGCTATGGTCATTTGACCTCAAAAGAAAAAGTTGCTGCCTAGTCATTGGGTTGGGCTAAAATGATTGTTTGGTATTGAAGGTAAATTTGTAAAGGCTTAGTGTCTGCAATCTCTTAGTATAAGCTTTATCACAATCAGGATAATAAAAAATCTAAAATATCCTGTATAACATTCGAAACAATGATAATTTTTTATAGTTATATAAATTATATAGTTGGATCTTATGAGGTATGGTATATGAAATTAAATATTGTACCATGGAAAGAAAAACTATGGCAGGCACCATCCAGTAACAGTGCACTACAACAACACAAAGCAAATCCAAAAATAACTTTCCTTTATTGGATCCTATATTAGTTAAATTAAAATGATGTGCATTGAACAAGCCTAAAGCTGGCTTCACATGTTCTAAGTGAAATAACTTGATTCCCTTATCCACACTAAACAGTGTGGATGGACAAATCTGCAGTGCCAGCTATTGTATTCAGGCAGCCGACACATCCAATTAATATTCTCATTGGACATTGAATAGGCAACATGGAAAATTCAACAGTATAATGACCACTATTGACAGTTTTTCTGTTTTCGAACAATCACTTTAGTTATGATCTATGGTATGTGGCAATTCACAATGAATTCTGAATAAATGACTCAGTCAGACTAAACCCCATATATATTTCAGCAAATCTGTTAAAGAGCCCATGCTGCGTCAGCAGGCGTATCATCCTTAAAATATATGGCTGTTAAAGGATAATGCAGAAGAGTGTTAGATTAATTCCAGTAAAAAAGATTGTTTTTTTAAGAGTGGGAATGACTAGACCCTGCTGCTGTTTTGTTTTTTATTGTCTGTGTTTATACTGGAGAGACTCCTCCTCATTTCCTAATGCCATGTCTTCCTCTGTGTCCCCATATTTTGTTGTGTTTCTGCCATAGGGACAGAATGTGACAGGCATTCTTCCCAATGCAGTACAGACAGCAGTCCTACCAGTGATTTTAACCCTTGCATAGCCTATCCAAACAAAAACAAAATAATGTGGCTGAGGATGCGCTTTAATCCCTTGTCCATCAAGGTACATTTATAAACTTCCTGGTATGTAAGAGGTTAAAGCAAGCTTGGTGGTTGCTGCCTTGAGTTTAGTATTGATTTTTTTTTTCAACAGTTACGGTAATTGCATTTCAAGTAAAAGTGATCCCTTTTATGGGAATCTGAAATTGCCACCCCCTCCCTTTCAAACTACCTGTGTATAATGTCACTTCCAGGTTCAGAGCTGTCAATTCCAGCTACTGTAACCAGGGAAGCAGCTAATAAGGTATGATCTGTGCTTGATTAGCAAGAGTAAAGAGCAGGAGAGACATCTGGAGTCTAATAGATACATTCATGGTAAAACCTTTCCTTATTTTACTAAATGTGATCAACAAATCATCTAAAACTCTTTTTTTCCACTTATCTTTCTCTTGTCTACTTCCTGGTTTTTCTGATGGCACCGATGATGTAGTCATGGCAGTACTGATGCCACCTGGGAAGGCAATGTCATAAGTGCCTTCAGGGAGATCTTGTACCTTATCTGTGAGATCTCAAAAGGTTTTGCAGCACAGTATTGTTGTGCTGTTCATGCGCATGATGGAGTGTATGGCATCATGCAGCTTTTCTCATGCATGTGCAATATGACATGACATTCATCTATTAAAAAGAAAGAATTTCTTGCTAGATCTCAGGAAAATGAAAGGCTTTTCTTTAACAGTCAAATATAATGGAGTATGGCACATGGACAACATGAGCTGCATGACGTCAGTCAGGTGCTCCATCTCATGCATGCGACCCCGGAAAAGAATTTCAAGATGGTGGCATGGAAGGAAGTGAACAGTTAGCAGAGAGGCACCCTGAAAAGGATGAATAAAGGATGAGTAGCATGCAGGAAGGTAAGTGTACTTGTTTTTGGTTTAGGTCATCTTCATGAAGTTATATATAAAAGGGCTGGGGGGAGTTACTCTAATTATAAACAGATAACATGTAGAGGCATCTAAAGCATTGCTTATGTACAATCTTGGGTGCCAAAGTCTTTTGCCATTTCAGAGTGTGCAACATTAAAGATTGATATATTTGGTATCCATTTATTTGACACAACCCCAACTTTTATATTTTATCAAAAAATGCATTATATCGTGTATATGTGCACTAAAATTCATTTTAGTGTACTTTTTCCTGAAAATGTGTTTTATAAACCTGCACAAATATTGTGCCACAGAAAAAATTGCAACTACCATTATTTTAATCTACAGGATCTCTGCTTTTAGAAAATATATAATTACTTTGGAGTTTAATGAATTTTTCTAGTAAAATTGCAGATAACATTTGTGAAAAATTAAATTACCCTGGCAGAAAAGTGGTTAAAGTAAATCCAAACCAAAGAGTATTTACGTAGTTTGCTAAAGCACTGTGTCATAAACAAATTGCCTTTTTTAACCATTTGCTGACTGTCTCTGAGCAAGTGGGTATACCAAGATCATAGCTCCACATTGAGTCATGATCTTGGTGTCGTTTTTTACAGTCGATGATCAGCTGTTTAGTAAAAGTGACCCTTAAAAGATGCTGCAATGCTGTGTTGCTGCAAAGTGATCACTTTTAGTCCTCATGCACACTGGATGTTTTTCCAGCAGCTGTTTTTGGCTTTTGGCTGTTTTTTCTACAGCCAGTAAACCCCCCAGCGTGTTATCCTATGTGTACATGCACACATAGAATGTAATCAGTGTTTTTTGGCAGGGGCGTTTTTTGACTGGAAAAATGCTCTAGTGCGTTAAAACTAATTAAAAAGCAAGAAATAGTGGCAAAACATGGTAAAACATGGCAAACCAGCGTTTTTGGATGTTTCTTTGAGCAAAATAAAATGTTTTGGGTAACAAATGCTAAAAACACAAATGCAGCTAAATGCTAATGCAAAAACACAAAAAAAAAATGCTAAAAAACTTGCATTTTTAACTTGACCATTAAAATTACTGAAAAAACCCAGTGTGCATGCAGCCTTACAGTGCTGTGAAGGGCCACACCCTTCCCACTGCTGCCCAAGGTGGTTCCCAAGCTCTCCCAACCCTGTTGGTAGCAGGAGACTGCAGTAAATGGCTGGGATGGCTTCACACAGAGGACATAGAGGAACATCCATTTCCCAATCTCCAGTGTAGGCCCAGCATGCTTGTCATAGGTAATTACACCACACATGTGAGGTATCACTGTGTTTGCCAGAGCGAGAGCAATAATTTTACAAATATAATTAATGATACACTCTAAACTGACAACCTGTAAAGACTTTTAAAGCGTCACCTATGAAAAATTTTAGGTTTTAGTATGTGCACACAATTTTGAGACTTGACTTGTTTGGTATCTATTTACTAGATGCAAATCATGATTAATATTTTACCAAGACATTGTGTATTATATTGTGTTTGTGTGCACTAAAATTTGCGTTTGACAAATGGCTGCGCAAATATCGTATGATATAAAAAATTGCAGCTGCAACTATTTTATTCTACAGGGCCTCTGTTTCAGAAAGTATGTATTGTTTGGGGGTTGTAAACATATTGATCTAGCAAAAAAAAAAATGCTGATTTTAACACGTGTGAAAAATTCAAAAATTTCACCAGACAGCAAGTGGTTTAAAATGTAATGCTTGGTTTCACCCTTTTTTCTCATATTTTGTTTCTGATCTCCTGGAGCCTCTTTGCTGCCACTTCCTGTCTACATGCACTCTAGTGATGGTTTAGCAACAATTTCTCAGAGCAGGTTTCCTGAAAGTGATAACAGTGGACTAATTCTGTGAAAACAGCCACTTGTTTTTATTGGAAGTCCATGTGACAAGGTCACAATACAGATACGCAACTGTCATCCCAGGGGTGGACTGACAACTCATGGGGCCCCCGGGCAATAGGGGATCATGGGGCCCCTGTGTCCTTGCCCAAATTCAAAAAAGCCTATGATAAAAAGGTACCAGGGGCATCTCATGGCGCCCCCTACTGACCCCGGGCCCTCGGGCAGTGCCCGAGTTTCCAAATGGTCAGTCCGCCCCTGTGTCATCCTGTAACAGCAAGTCCCTGAAAAAGGACCTTCATGGATCACTGCATTTTCTAAAAGCTGCAGATTTAAGAATATTGAAAACTCTGAAATTACATGAACACAATTAAGGTTTTTATGAGATTTTAGTTATTGAATTCACATATACTTTAAGAACATGCATACATATAAGCTGCATCTTTTATAGGAAACCATCTGTTTGGCTATACACACATATGTTCTATCTTATTATCTGCACTGTTAAAATGGTTTAGGTGGCCTTGTAAATGACTCATAAAATGTTCTTCCACATTTTGACATCTTATATTGTGAACATTCTACCTTTCAAGCACCTCTACATTGTGATACCAGCATCCAATTCATCTGAAATAACGATTCTCTTCCTTGTCCTATTTGTTTTTAGCTGACAATGGAGTGACATTAATCCTATAGCCTGTTTTTAGAATTCTGTGTCCCCTGTGCCTTATTGTACATTTATTGGCATTAACTTGTAGCTTCCACATTCTTGCTCATTTTTATCCAATTTTCTCACTCATTAATCATTTTGTTTACTCCTCCACACCTTGGTAATCCCCGTTATAGATCTTTTTGTCATCTGCAAATTGCATTCCTTTCCTTTTAGACCATTTGTTATTTTACTAATGAACATATTACACTGAAAGGTCCCCAGTAGATATCCCTGAGGTCTACAAGCCTGCTATTTACACAAATAAACCCCATTACCATCAGCACATAGGTCTTACAGGCATTTCCAGTGTGCTTTATCCACTCAAATCCAATCATATTTTAGTTCTCTAAAAAGCAAGATAAATATCTAGGTGTATTTAAAAACAGTATTGTATTTTTATTACAGTAGTATTAAATGCTCCTGTTTTTTTAATGTAATGCAACCCACGCAATTTTTTTGTTTGCATTGATGCACACAGAATAGTAGCACGCAGCCAGCTAGGTGCATGTGCGCAAGGTGGCTCCAAAGGATCCTACAAGGGGAAGGAACTATTCAAAGTCAGAATATCATGGCGAGCATTTGGGGCACCATCTGGAGATCTGCTTGGCAAAGTCGCATAGATGAAACATTGGCGCATGGTTGAGTGACAACTGGATGTGTTGTCAGCACCTGCACCAGCAGTGAAATACCAGA
This sequence comes from Staurois parvus, assembly GCF_062004578.1. Classification (NCBI taxonomy): domain Eukaryota; kingdom Metazoa; phylum Chordata; class Amphibia; order Anura; family Ranidae; genus Staurois; species Staurois parvus. Next base: position 2,721,216 of record NW_028317977.1, read on the forward strand.
AGTGATGTAGCTGAGGTTGGCTAAGACCAAGGTCAATTTTAGATGTTGCTCCCGGTGAGATATATTATTCAGGCTGTGTCACTGTTCAATGATGGATTGATTTAATTTTATCTGAGCAATTTTTAATGTAAATTATATTCACCTCTGAAGCAACTGGTGGGACCTGTGAAACCAGTTAGGTTTCCAGCCTTCTTCCCCTGTTGCAAATTGTTGGGATGCCTCTCCCTCCCTATCTTCTCCATCCAAGATGAGACCATGGGGCGCTTTCTGATGCATCCATGAAGCACTACCACTATAGAGCACAGCCTGGACATCTTGAGACTTTATTGGATGGCTAAGTATCACTTTGCTTTATTATTGGACACAGTATTTGGAACTTTCTGTACTGTGTCAATGGTTTCCATTAGAGATGAGCGAATTATTCAAAAATTCGGTTCGGCTGATTCGCCGAATTCGCCGAATAAATTCGCTTTGAGCCGAATATATTCGCTGCGAATTTAACTTATAAAAAGGGTGTTTCTAGGCTTCAGAGAGCCTTTATATTAGTGCAGAACACTGTACCTTTAATTTAAATGCCCTTGGAGTCTGCTGGGGAAGAGAAATAATACTGTCAGTCAGTATGACATGCAGATGAGTGCCGTCGATCTTAGAATCACCGCACACTTCACTCATTTGGGCAGTCACGGGGCCAAAACCAGAGTGTGGAGCCACAGTGTGGCGGTGGAGGCAGCAGCAATGGGAGGCCATACAGCACCCTATGACAAAATGGAACCCACCAGCAGTGTGAGGAGACCTGAAAGTGGCACATGGCAGAGTGTGGCGATGGAGACAGCAGCAATGGGAGGCCGTACAGGGACCCATGACACACTCTGGACCTGGCAGCAGCATGAGGAGGCGGTACAGCGGCCCATGACAGATTACGGGCCTGGCAGCAGCATGAGGAGTCGGTACGGGGGCCCATGGCAGATTACGGGCCTGGCAGCAGCATGAGGAGGCGGTACAGGGGCCCATGGCAGAGTGGCGGAGCGTAAGCAGCTAAAATTGAAGGCCATACAGAGGCCTATGTTAAAAAGTCCCCCCAGCAGCAGCGTGGGGAGACGACTATCAAGAGTCCAATGGCAGAGTGGCGGAGCAGAAGCAGCTTCAATTGAAGGCCATACACAGGCCTAGGTTTAAAAGTCCCTCACAGTTAATTCCAATAACGAACTCTACTCCTCCGTGCAATCTACTTACAAGACCCTGGGCAGGTCTGGGTCCAATTTGTGGTAGAGACTGGTTTTGTTCAGCCATGCTTGAGCGAGTAATAACAGGTCTGTGCTGCCCTTTGGTGTCTGGCTTAATGCGCACAACACTGAAAGTCCCAGCGTTTGTCAACGATTTGCCGTTAAGTGATGCAAACCCGCTGAACCACGTTCATGAGGAGCCGGTACAGGGGGCCATGAATCAGTATGGACCTGGCAGCAGCGTGAGCAGACGACAGAGGCACATGGCGCAGGGTGGCGGTGTAGGCAGCATTATTCTGAAGCCATACACAGGCCTAGGTTAAAAAGCGGAAGCCGTCAGCAGCGTGAGCAGACGACAGAGACACATGGCGCAGGGTGGCGGTGGATGCAGCAGTATTCGGAAGCCAAACACAGGCCTCGGTTAAAAAGCGGAAGCCGTCAGCAGCGTGAGCAGACGACAGAGGCACATGGCGCAGGGTGGCGGTGGAGGCAGCAGCATTGGAAGGCCATACAGCACCCTATCACAAAATGGAACCCACCAACAGTGTAAGGAGACCTGAAAGTGGCACATGGCAGAGTCTGGCGATGAAGTCAGCAGCAATGGGAGGCCGTACAGGGACCCATGACACACTCTGGACCTGGCAGCAGCAAGAGGAGGCGGTACAGGGGCCCATGGCAGAGTGGCGAAGCGTAAGCAGCTTAAATTGAAGGCCATACAGAGGCCTATGTTAAAAAGTCCCCCCAGCAGCAGTGTGGGGAGACGACTATCAAGAGTCCAATGGCAGAGTGGCGGAGCAGAAGCAGCTTCAATTGAAGGCCATACACAGGCCTAGCTTAAAAAGTCCCCCCAGCAGCAGCGTGGGGAGACGACTATCAAGAGTCCAATGGCAGAGTGGCGGAGCGGAAGCAGCTTCAATTGAAGGCCATACACAGTCCTAGGTTAAAAAGTCCCCCCAGCAGCAGTGTGGGGAGACGACTATCAAGAGTCCAATGGCTGAGTGGCGATCCGGGAAGTCAGCGTTGTGATTGCAGATGCAATGCAGAAATTCTACGAAGTAATGCCGTGGGTGCGAAGAAGATCATATACCGTCGTACTTCCATCCATAAGACGGAACAACCTGCGAACCGGGAGCTTTATTGCCCTGACCCACTGAGCAGCTTCTGGGATACCCAAGAGGCCCATGGCAGAGTGGCGGAGCGTAAGCAGCTTCAATTAAAGGCCATACAGAGGCCTATGTTAAAAAGTCCCCCCCAGCAGCAGCGTGGGGAGGCGACTATCAAGAGTCCAATGGCAGAGTGGCGGAGCGGAAGCAGCTTCAATTGAAGGCCATACACAGGCCTAGGTTAAAAAGTCCCCCCAGCAGCAGTGTGGGGAGACGACTATCAAGAGTCCAATGGCTGAGTGGCGATCCGGGAAGTCAGCGTTGTGATTGCAGATGCAATGCAGAGATTCTATGAGGTGATGCCGTGGGTGCGAAGAAGATCATATACCGTCGTACTTCCATCCATAAGACGGAACAACCTGCGAACCGGGAGCTTTATTGCCCTGACCCGCTGAGCAGCTTCTGGGATACCCAAGAGGCCCATGGCAGAGTGGCGGAGCGTAAGCAGCTTCAATTAAAGGCCATACAGAGGCCTATGTTAAAAAGTCCCCCCAGCAGCAGCGTGGGGAGACGACTATCAAGAGTCCAATGGCAGAGTGGCGGAGCGGAAGCAGCTTCAATTGAAGGCCATACACAGGCCTAGGTTAAAAAGTCCCCCCAGCAGCAGTGTGGGGAGACGACTATCAAGAGTCCAATGGCTGAGTGGCGATCCGGGAAGTCAGCGTTGTGATTGCAGATGCAATGCAGAAATTTTATGAGGTAATGCCGTGGGTGCGAAGAAGATCATATACCGTCGTACTTCCATCCATAAGACGGAACAACCTGCGAACCGGGAGCTTTATTGCCCTGACCCGCTGAGCAGCTTCTGGGATACCCAAGAGTTTGGCTTCTGTGGGGAATATGGTTGAAAACTGAAACTTAAAGGCATGTTGACGGAAGGGCACCAGTGTCAGTGCTCCGGAGGGAATATAGCTTCAAAGCTGACACTTAAAGGTATATCGACGGTCAGAGACCACAGGAAGTGGAGCTTGCGTCTTAAATCGACTGAATGTGGCAGAAGTGAAACGACTACGGGCCGTATATGAAACGGGTTGTTCCTCTTTCTGGAATAAGTGTTGGAAATGGCCACTCTTTTTGGTGTGGCGTTTTGTCTATTTAATTCCGATAACGGACTCTACTCCTCCGTGCAATCTAGTTACGAGACCCTGGGCAGGTCTGGGTCCAATTTGTGGTAGAGACTGGTTTTGTTCAGCCATGCTTGAGCGAGTAATAACAGGTCTGTGCTGCCCTTTGGTGTCTGGCTTAATGCGCACAACACTGAACGTCCCAGCATTTGTCAACGATTTGCCGTTAAGTGATGCAAACCCGCTGAACCACGTTCATGAGGAGCCGGTACAGGGGGCCATGAATCAGTATGGACCTGGCAGCAGTGTGAGGAGACCCGAAAGTGGCACATGGCGCAGGGTGGCGGTGGAGGCAGCAGTATTCGGAAGCCATACACAGGCCTAGGTTAAAAAGCGGAAGCCGTCAGCAGCGTGAGCAGACGACAGAGGCACATGGCACAGGGTGGCGGTGGAGGCAGCAGTATTCGGAAGCCATACACAGGCCTAGGTTAAAAAGCGGAAGCCGTCAGCAGCGTGAGCAGACGACAGAGGCACATGGCGCAGGGTGGCGGTGGAGGCAGCAGTATTCGGAAGCCATACACAGGCCTAGGTTTAAAACTGGAACCCAGCAGCGTGAGTAGACGACAAAGACGCACATGGCAGAGGATGGATCTGGCAGCAGTATGAGAAGGCGGTACAGGGGCCCGTGGCACAGTGTGGTGATGGGGGCTACAGCAACTGGATGCCAGAAAGTGGCCGATAGGGCTATATACTGCATGGAATTATAAAGTTGTAAAGACAGCGGCCTATAAGGCTATACACACTATAACAATCATGACTTGATTGACCATTGGCCTATAAGGCTATACACAGCATGAATATCATGACTTATTCTGAGAGTGGTTTGGAAGGCTATATACAAAAAGTAATTCATGAGCTGTCCGGACAGCGGACAATAAGTACATACAGTATATACAAATCAATTCATCAGCTGTCCAGCCAGCGGCCTCAAAGGCGACACATATAGAAAGCAATTCATCAGCTGTTCAGACAGCGGCCTCTAAGGCGACAGATATACAAAGCAATTCCCGAGGTGTTCAGGGAGCGGCCTGAACGGCTAGGTTATTACTAAATATATTTTTGTGGCCAAACATCGGCCTATAAATAGATGTCTACACAGTGACAAAAAATTATGTCGCCAGACAGCGGCCCCTAAGGCGACAGATATACAAAGCAATTCCCGAGAGGTGTTCAGTGAGCGGCTTGAACGGCTAGGTTATTACTAAATATATCTTTCTGGCCAAACATCGGCCTATAAATAGATGTCTACACAGTGACAAAAAAGTAGGTCGCCTTACAGCGGCGTATCCTACAAATTGACATTATAAGAAATGGTTTAGACCAAAAAAAAAAAAAAAACTTTGATGCGATGCTATACCTTAGTAGATTGTGGAAAGTCGACAAGTCAAGCGTAACTGTGTACATTACAGAAAATCTTAACAAGACAACCAAACATGTGGCCAAACCGTGACCGATACAACAAGTTAACAATGTAAGAAACAGGAGGGGGCCAAACCGTGGCCAATAAATAAACAGTCCACCTCATTGATGAGATGGACAACACGTGTCAAATAAATATTTAAAAAAATTGCTATTCCATCGGTCTGGAACTGGTCGACTATAAATAATTAAAAAGTTTAAATTCATGTGACAGTCGTCCAGCGACGTATAAATAATTTAAAAACACCAATTCATGAGGGGCCCGACCAGCAGAGTATAAGTCATTAAAAAGGTTCAATTCATGTGACGGTCGTCCAGCGAAGTATAAATAATTTAAAAACCCCAATTCATGAGGGGCCCGACCTGCAGAGTATAAGTCATTAAAAATGTGCAAAACATGAGTCGGCCGACCAGCAGCCTCTCAATAAAATATATATACAAATGTACGGATCAGGTGGAGGTCTTCCATTTGTCCCTAATAACATGTTTGGGGCATGATTCATGGCGGATTTAGTCAGTTGTGTCAGGAACTGGTGGTTTGAAATCCAGACTAATCCACGCCTGATTCATTTTCACAAACGTGAGTCTCTCCACACTTTGGGTGGACAGTCGTGTCCTCCGCGGAGTTACAATACCTCCTGCTGCACTAAACACGCGCTCCGATGCCACGCTACTGGCCGGGCATGACAGCCTTTCAAGGGCAAATTCAGCTAGTTGGGGCCAAAGGTCAAGTTTCGTTGCCCAGTAGTCAAGGGGATTGTCTACCTCGGTTGGCAGGGTGCTGTCCAAGTAGGCCCAAGCCTGATGTTTGAGGTCCTGCTCCAGGTCCACCTGATGCTGCTGCTGCTGCGGCTGGTTAGTAGTTTCCTCACTGCGCTGATGAAGAAAGCTACTCATCATCGACTGCAGACTGAGGCAGCTGCTGCTGGTGGAGCTGCCACTGCTCCTACCACCCCACCCCTCCTCTGCTGCCATGGCAGCGGAACGCGAGCGCACAGGGCCCACAGTGTCTGAGGATGGACGTTGGCGCAGAAAGGCAGAGACCAACTGACTACATAGGTGGTTTTTATAGTACTTTATTTTGGCCTCCCTCTCAGCAGGTGTGAAAAAGGCCACCATTTTTGAACGGTAGCCAGGGTCCAACAAGGTGGACAGCCAAAAGTCATCCCTCTGTCTGATGGTTATTATTCGGCTGTCGCTACTCAAGCAACCGAGCATGCTATGGGCCATTTGTGCCAAGGAATGCGAGGGACTCCCTGCCTCCATCTCCACAGCATACTGCCACGGTGCGTCTGGGTCCTCTGTCTCCTCTTCCTCCTCCTCTACCAGATGCTCCTGCTCCTCAGCATTTGTTCCAGGACGTGCAACAGAGGAATGACGTCATTCATCCCATAGTCCTGCCGACTCACGAATAGCGTGGCCTCCTCAAAGGGCCTGAGCAAGCGGCAGGTGTCACGCATGAGCTGCCAATGGCTGACATCTAAGTTACACAGGGGAGTACCTTTATCCGCTTGTAACATCAGGAAATCGGTGATGGCCTTTCGCTGTTCGTAAAGGCGGTCTAACATATGTAGGGTTGAATTCCACCTTGTTGCAACGTCACAGATCAGGCGATGCTGTGGAATTCCGTTCTGCCGCTGCAGCTCAAGGAGGGTGTGCTTTGCGGTGTAGGAATGGCTGAAATGCATGCAAAGTTTACGTGACATTTTAAGGATGTCTTGCAGTGGGATGGTGGATTTTAGGAACTGCATGACAACCAGATTGAACACGTGAGCCATGCATGGCGCATGGCACAACCTTCCTTGACGCAGAGCAGACACCATGTTCTTTCCGTTGTCGGTCAACATGGTTCCGATTTTCAGTTTGCGCGGAGACAGCCATCTGTCGATTTCTCTGTTCATTACACTCAGAAGTTCCTCCCCTGTGTGACTACGTTCGCCAAGGCATACCAGGTGCAGCACAGCATGACACCGTTGCGCCCTGCACATGTGATATGCCGGTCGGGTAATGGGACTTGGCACAGGGGTGGCGGCTGAGGACACGGCGGAAGAAGAGGTGGTAGAGGCGGACATCTTTGCTGGACCAAGGACGTGCAAACGTGGAGGCAAAAGCGTCGTGACCTGTCCAAGTTGCTGGTGCGGCTGTGCCGGCACCACGTTCACCCAGTGGGCCGTAAATGACATGTACTGTCCCTGACCGTAGTTACAGCTCCACACATCGGTGCTGCTGTGCACTTTGGCAGAGACCGACATGCTCAAAGACTGGCCCACCATCTCTTCTACATGTGAATGCAGGGCTGGCACTGCCTTTTTGGCGAAGAAATGCCGGCTTGGCACTCTCCACCGCGGCTCGGCACAAGCCATCATTTCTCGGAAAGGTGCTGAGTCCACCACTTGGAAAGGGAGGGACTGCAGCACCAGCAACTTGGACAGGAGGACGTTCAGCTTCTGCACCGTCGGGTGCGTGCTCGCAAACTGTTGTCTCTTGGAAACGGATTCCAAGAAAGACTGCTGACGGAATCCGTGAAGAGGAGTATAGCAGGAGAAGGAGCATCTGAACGAGCGGAAGATGCCAACAAGCGACAACTCCCCTCAGCAGAGGTGTTGGAGCCTTGACTGGCTGATAGAGGGCGATTGACGTCGGGTGACGGAGCAAGTAACGGAGCGGGTGATGGAGCGGGGGCTGGGGCAGGCAGAACCGCCGTATCTTTATCACGGTTTTCCCAGGCCACCGAATGGCGACGCTGCATATGCTGACGCAACGTTGTAGTCCCAACATTGGCCCCCTGGCCACGCTTGACTTTCTGGCCACATAGTCGACATACGGCTACGTTTACTTCATCGGGTGGCTTGGCGAAAAATTGCCACACCGCCGAGTAGGAAACTTTGCCCCCGCTACTCCTCACTGGCTGACTGCTACTTCCTACGTGCACACCGGCACCACTACTGGCCGTGGTGGTAGGCTGCAGTGGAGCTGGTGCTCTACTCCGTGGCCGTTTGGCTCCACTGACACTGCTGCGACCCTGCTGCTTCCTGGGCAACCCACCGACTGTTTTGCTCGCTGGCAAGCTGGCACCCTCTTCTCCTGATGATGCGGAAGCAATAGCCTGATGACGACGAGGCTGCCAAGTGCGATCAGCCTCATCATCATCAATTAGGGTCTCCGCGTCTCTACTAGCCCCCTTGGCTGCGTGTGGGTCAGGAGACAGACCTGCCTCTAGACCGGCTACCGAGCCACTCTCCTCGCCAGTACTTCTTCGCCTGGCTGCTGAAGAGGCGGATGTCTCCCCCCGTTCCTGACCGCCCTCTGTTAGCTCTTCCTCACTGTACAGTGGGGCTGAGCCCACAGCATGCGATACTTCGCTTGGTGAGGGAACACCAAAGGACAGGGGCAGGTCGAGGACACGTGATTTCAGTGGGCTTGCTCCCGAGCCATGTCAACTAACGGTTGTGTCTGACGTACCCACCGACCGTTGGCTGTAGGTGTCAGAGGTGACCTGGGAAGAGGAAGACGACCGAGCCAACCAATCGATGACGGCAGGGTTGTCGGTGGAGACACGACCGCTGGATGACACCGGGAGCACTGGCCTCTGGCTGCGACTAGTGCAGCCTCGACCCCTTCCTCTGCTGCCACGTCTGCTCGCTCCTGAAACATTGCCTCCTCTGCCACTCCTCTGCGTGTTGTCTGACATACTCTTTAATTCAATAAGCACCCCAAAAATAAAACCGGATTTAACTCTTTGAACGTACAATAGTGGTTGTGAAGCAGAAAGTCAGTTTATTTAGCACAATCGGTCAATTGCAGCTTGCCGTTGGCTGGAAACTGTACGTTTAGGTCACTGGAATGCACTAATCACCCAAAAAATATTACCGCCAGCCGGCGTGTAAATGGATTTAACTCTTTGAACATACAATAGTGGTTGTGAAGCAGAAAGTCAGTTTATTGTACACAATCGGTCAATTGCAGCTTGCCGTTGGCTGTAAACTGTACATTTATGTCACTGAAATGCACTAATCACCCAAAAAATATTACCGCCACCCGGCGTAAAAATGGATTTAACTCTTTGAACGTACAATAGTGGTTGTGAAGCAGAAAGTCAGTTTATTTAGCACAATCGGTCAATTGCAGCTTGCCGTTGGCTGGAAACTGTACGTTTAGGTCACTGGAATGCACTAATCACCCAAAAAATATTACCGCCAGCCGGCGTGTAAATGGATCTAACTCTTTGAACGTACAATAGTGGTTGTGAAGCAGAAAGTCAGTTTATTTAGCACAATCGGTCAATTGCAGCTTGCCGTTGGCTGGAAACTGTACGTTTATGTCACTGGAATGCACCAATCACTCAAAAAATATTACCGCCACCCGGCGTGTAAATGGATCTAACTCTTTGAACGTACAATAGTGGTTGTGAAGCAGAAAGTCAGTTTATTGTACACAATCGGTCAATTGCAGCTTGCCGTTGGCTGGAAACTGTACGTTTCTGTCACTGGAATGCACTAATCACCCAAAAAATATTACCGCCAGCCGGCGTGTAAATGGATTTAACTCTTTGAACGTACAATAGTGGTTGTGAAGCAGAAAGTCAGTTTATTTAGCACAATCGGTCAATTGCAGCTTGCCGTTGGCTGGAAACTGTACGTTTATGTCACTGGAATGCACTAATCACCCAAAAAATATTACCGCCACCCGGCGTGTAAATGGATTTAACTCTTTGAACGTACAATAGTGGTTGTGAAGCAGAAAGTCAGTTTATTTAGCACAATCGGTCAATTGCAGCTTGCCGTTGGCTGGAAACTGTACGTTTATGTCACTGGAATGCACTAATCACCCAAAAAATATTACCGCCACCCGGCGTGTAAATGGATTTAACTCTTTGAACGTACAATAGTGGTTGTGAAGCAGAAAGTCAGTTTATTGTACACAATCGGTCAATTGCAGCTTGCCGTTGGCTGGAAACTGTACGTTTGTGTCACTGGAATGCACTAATCACCCAAAAAATATTACCGCCAGCCGGCGTGTAAATGGATTTAACTCTTTGAACGTACAATAGTGGTTGTGAAGCAGAAAGTCAGTTTATTTTGCACAATCGGCAAACTGCAGCACCAACTGTGCACGACAGCCACCAAAAAAAAAAAGGGTGTATGTCACTTTAAATTTTTGATTCTTTGATAGCTGTGGCCCTAAGTAACGATTCTGTGTCCCTGAGTAACGATTCTGTGTCCCTGAGTAACGATTCTGTGTCCCTGAGTAACGATTCTGTGTCCGGGAGTAACGATTCTGTGGCCCTAAAGTCTCTGTGGCCCTAACTCTGTCCCTTAATACGCACAGGTCTGTCTTTCTTGAATGACCGGAGGCTAATGGAGAATTCTAAGATGGCCGCGATTTATAGCTCCACCATTACACAGTGCTGGCTGGCTGCTGATTGGCTAATGCGATCACATGTCATGAATGCATTATGGGTCAGCGCGCCTTGTCTGCGCGCCTTCCCAGAGATCCCCGCCCCATCTTCTCTGTCCATTTTCTCCGTCGCCGCCATTTTTGGGAAAATTCGATTCGTGCATCCGAAGTTTGCTAATTTTCGGATTCGTCGCGAATAGAATTTTTCCAAATCTTCGGAACGAATTCCACTTCGTCATGTTCGATTCGCTCATCTCTAGTTTCCATCATAAGAAGTTACCAAACTTTGCCTCACATATTGGAAAAATCCTTTGATTATGCATAACTGCCTATGGAGTCTTCTGACACCTCAAGCTAACTGGTGGCTCCTTGAACAGGCAAATTAATTTGTATGGCATTAAAGCTTCTTATATAAGGATTTTATCGTCAGCATGCTAATTCTATAATTAGATGTAAACATACACAGTCCAGCTGCTTTTGGACTCTTCCGGCAATCTCTGCAAGCTGGTGGCTCCCTTGTTTGGCTGTTAAACCATATATTTGGGATAACTTTATATTACAATGATTGACAAGATATGCTACAAATGGGAGGATCTAACATCTTACTTAATGTCCAACAAGGACTTTGAATGTGTACCTAGCCATTGAATGAATGGACTTTATAAATCCCCATGGAGGAGAAGGTTCTCTTATATGATATCGTTTCATATTTTACAGAATCATATATACTGTATACATATTTGGGTCAACTCCATGTATGTGCCCCTTATTGGGAGGTTATGCTTTACATTTTTCCCCGCAGCTGTTATGGGAAGTGGTTTTTAATTATTGGCCAATTATATTTTATTTTGGGACAGACAGTTTTTGTATAGTATAAGTTTTTCAATAAAGGTTTTCTATTCGTGTGTGTTGAGACATTCATATATAATTATACTTGTAGATTGAGGTTGAGCATAAGTTTGGTTTTTATGTTCCTTCTTTTTTATTTTCCTATGTGTATATATACAGACAGCTCCCCTGTATTAAAAAAAAAATATATATATATATATATATATTTATTTTTTTCATCTTGAGGACACATTGTATTATGATTTTTGATTCAAGTCATCACACAAGTGCTATGTGCCAGTCTGTAAAAAGAGAGGCTTTTATGTTTGGGTGCTGATGCCAACATCTTGATCTGGTGCTTCAATGCCAGTTCCCTACCGCACATGTGCGAAGTCCTCTGGGACCTTGGAAGTGTCCCAGAGGGCTGCAGGGGGTGCTGAACGTCTGGCTCAATGCACCACGGCGAACTGAGCCAGAAGTGGCAGCTGGTACCTGTCAAAACCAGGTACCTGCTCCCCCCAAAAGGTGCCAAATGTGGTAGTGGAGGAAGGGAGGAGGCAGTAAAGCGGAGCATCCACTATTTGCTTTAAGAAGAATTTATGTGGAATTATTGTTGGATGGACAAACACTTTTTACATAATTTTCACAGTGGTGTTATACTGTATATATCTGTGCACTTTTTGATATCACAGCACCTCATATATTATTATTGTGTTTAACATCTGAAATAGATTTAAAAAAAATATGCCTATACCTGCATTAACACATGTGCAGAGAATGAGCAGAGAGTATTCCCGGTGATTTTTAAGCATTTGTAAAGTGTTTTACAAGCTAAGTGAAAGTATTTGTGCATGTGTATCAGGCTTCAGATCCTTCCTGGGCTTGGAAAGGGGAAGAGCACAGTTTTAGAGGAGGAGAGGACCCATATGTCACACAGTGGAACACAGAGAAAGTGGCTAAAAATAATTAATCTGTCTTCATAGAATTTAATTCCTAAGGAAACTAATGTATTATTACTTGGTTTGAGTTTCTTTCCAGATTCCATGTATGGGCAGGCTGAATGTACCCAAGTTGATCGATCGATCAACTTGGGTGCAAGCAGCCTGCTGGAAACATGTGTTTATTGATAGCTGCTGTTCTAACTGCTAGCAATAATCACTGCGTTCTCATGGCAGGGACAGCTTCCCCTGCCACACCCACACCCCCGCTGGGAGAACACAATAGCTCCGTGTGAGGGATTCCCCTCTTAATGCTGTTTGTGTTGATGGGGGAATCAAGCTAATTTCTTGAATAATTTTGCAAATATTACTGCTAACAGAGATATAATAAATATATATATATATATATATATATATATATATATATATATATATATGCCTCATGTGTGAATACAGCCAGGATTATGTGAATGTATGGCAAATGCATCACAAATGCAAGCACTTTTATTTCCTGGAAGCACCTGAAAGCTTGCTGCATTTGATTTGCTTCTGTGTTTGACATTGGTATACTCCAAAGCCAAAGCAATTTCAATGCCTAAGGAAAATGAAGACAAAACTTAGACTCATCTTTCTTTTTTAAGCACACCAAGTCCACACACTTTCACCCCCTTGCAGTCCAGGCCAATTTTCAACTTTCAGCACTGTTACACTTTGAGTAACAATTGCTCAGTCATGCATCACTGTGCCCATATGAAATTGTTATCATTTTTTTTAGACAGATGTCTTTTGGTGATATTTAATCACCACTGGGTTTTTTATTTTTTGCTATATAAATTAAAAAATACTGAACATTTTGTAACAACCATTTTTTTACTTAGTTTTCGTTTTAAAATTTTGCAAATAAATAATTTCTCTTCATACATTTAGGCCAAAAATAACCAGAAACAGAGTATATTATTTAGCCTGTGTGAATATTATAAAGTCTACAAATTATGGGATATATATTTGAAAAGTATTCATTTGAGGTCCTAAAATGCCAGGTACATGCTTTGTGAGCTATTCATATGGGCTGACGTATAAGTAAGAGAACCCGCGTCCGCCGTTTATAGGTTGTGGGCAGACGGAAAATGGTTAAAGGACCATCCTTAAAAGATAAAAAAAGTGATGCAATTGGTTATATCAGTTCATACATTTTGTAAATAAGTAAAACACAATTGCTCTCCCAAATTGTGTTAGTTTTGTATGAGTCACATTATTAAAATTAAAACTTAAAATGAGGCACTCGATTGACTAGTGAATGCTTGTTTTCTTTTATTACTAGAATCAAAGTTACATTAAAATATCTGGACACCAAGCAGGTTATAGTCAATATATTATTTTTTTTTGTAATTTTAAGGATTAAATTACTCAAGCTAAACTAGATATTTTTTATTCTTTATAACTTTGTGATCACTTTTTGTAGAATATGTTTAGTAGCATTGATTAGATGAACATAGTCAAGAACTTTAATAGTCAATAAAAAGCTTAAAAAAGTGTTTTAAATGGGTAAAAAAACTGCAAAAAAATAAAAACACATTATCAGCCACAATAATTTGAAATAAAATCACTGGAATGCTCCAGTCATCCTTGATGTGTGACCCTCTGGCAGGCTAATGTGATGTTCTGGGAAAACGTTTCAGGCTAGGAACTCCACTCATTATCTTCAGTTTGCGTCTGTGAACACCTAACCTTTGAAAAGGAAATCATTCACACCTTTTGCTATCCCCACTGCAGTTCACAGGAGCATTTTTTTGAAAGCTCCATTTAACTTTGAGTTTGGTCTTTACCTAATTCAAGGGCAATGTTTCTTGTATATCACCAGTGATGGGTGAATCTACTTGGGTTTGATTCATGGGCACATTCAGAGAACAAGGGCAAAAGTAGTGAACTTTAATGTGAACCTTACTGCAGCTAATGGGAGTCAGATCTTGAAAATCATGTATCTCCATTTTAAAGGCTAGTAGGCAAGGGATTGCCATACAAAAGGGTATAGGAAGTTGAGCACAGCCAGGGTGAAAAAGTACGAATGCAAAGAAAGAAATATATAAAAATGCCATTTAGCACGGAGCAGCTCTTTCAATTAGGCTTAAAGGACAAAATTAAACAATGCCCAATTCCTTTAAATAACGTACTTGGGGGATGCCTTAAAGTGATTCTAAAGTTGTTGTTTTTTACATAACAAACATGTCATACTTACCTGCTCTGTGCAATGGATTTGCACAGAGCCGCCCCAATCCTCTTCTCGGGTCCCCCGCTGGCACTTCTAGCTCCTCCCCCTTGCAAGCCATTTACTATGGGGGCCCTGGTGTGTGCTCAATCCCAAGCCCTGCTCTATGCATCCATAGGTCACATAGAGCTTCGGCTTGTCCCCACCCCCCACTCTCTAATCACTGGCAGTGATTGACAGCAGTGGAAGCCAATGGATCCCTCTGCTGTATCTCAGCCAATGAGGAAAGAGAGACAAGGACAGCTGAAGTTCCTGTGCACATCTCCAGATTGAACACACAGAAGGTTTTTTACCTTCATGCATAGAATGCATATAGGTAAAAAAAACCTTCAACCTTTACAGCCACTTTAAACTTCTCTGTGAAATGGTGTACATGTAAGATGTACTAAAGTAAAAGTGACTTTTAGAAACAAAAAATACCATTTAAATGCCACTAAATTACATTGGGGGATTCTTATTCTCTTTGTTTAAAACAGAACAAATCAACCTGAGCTCCCCTCAGCATCAATACAAGACCCTAAATGTGGGGTTGGCATTGATTGTATAGGGGGACCCAATGCTAAAAAAATCTGTATAGATATTTATCAATAGATTAATATCAATTGCTATGAACGACACCCTTGTCCTTGTTTGCTAAGATGCAGGTGGCTGCCAACATTCTAGCATGCAACTGGTTAGGGAGGGTGCATGAGCGGAAAGCTGTCAAATTTATTGGCAGTTGGAATACTGCTAATAAATACTGTATATGACTTCCTGCAGCAACTGGATGTTTGCTTGGGAGGGTGGACGAACAGATTATTAGTTGGCTCATTAAGTGAAAAGCCAAATTCCACAGAAAATCCAGTGTCACTGCAAACCTGAATAAAATCCCTAGATATGACTGATTTATCTGAATTATTTTACTTGTTGCTCTTTAGTCTTCATTAAGCCATTCTTAATGTAATTTATTTCAAGAACCACGTTTACAGTCACTATCATAGCCCATTACTATAATTCTTATTTTAAGCAGCAATACAAACAGATGAATATACTGTAAGGTTAAAACTCTGAACTTTGGGCTTTAAATTGTGGTGCTTGTTATTACAGCTGCTTTGAGTGCAATTGTCACTATATGACCTTTTCGTGTTGTTTCCAATGACATCTTTTGGAAATGTCAAATAAATGGAAACTCATTACTGAGAATTTACTTAGCATTGATCTGTTGCTGCATTTACTAAGCAAATAGTTTTTGTTTAGAATACTACGTAAGATAGACACTATAATGTTTAAGTTAAAACTGCTATGCTTACCTCCCATCCAAAAATATGATGTCCATGAGCTCCTTCCCCAACTCCAGCATATTTCCTTTCTTCAGGTTCAGTGTCTTCAGTCATCTTTATTGGCCAGCCTGACCCATGCATGCAAAACTTAGTTTACATGTTAAAGAAGTTTGTGAAAAAGGAAGGTGAGAAGCTTTAATAGCAGAAGAGACATCCTTTGTCCCTTCTGCAATAAAAGATCCTTCCTGCTGGCAAATATTTATTTTGTACGTTAAAGAAATGTTGTCATAAGAGTAAACTATATATGGTGGTTGATTTGCTGAAGGCAAATAGGCTGATTTTCACTTTGCAGGGGAATTTTCTCTTAGCTTTGTGAATTTGTACTTGCACATGATTGGATCATGAAATTTGTCAGAGCTTCACCCCCTATCCTAGGTTGCCATGGGATTGACAATATATAGTAGCTGGTTCTCCTTGAGTGCATCCCACATACAAGCACTATAATATGTACATTACATTTTTTGGATTGTGAGACTATATTTGGGGATTATTTACTAAAGGCAAAAAGAGTATTTACTTATCAAGGGAAGTTGCACTTTGCATGGGAGTTTCCCCCAAAGTTTATTGAACGAGGTGAAGCTCTGTTCCAGCAAAAAAATATGGTTTTGTTTGTTTCTTTTTAAGTTGCATACATTTACAACTTCATGTGAAGCCACACTGCCTAATCAAGATGCCTCCAAAACCTGTACCCCCTAACTTAATACTATTTAAGTTCCTAACTACTGGGCATATACAGTATGTCCAAAGGACATACCAAAATATTCTATGCACACTGAACAGTGCAATAATATTATTTTATTACATAAATGAAACATTTAAGTCAGTTTCACAAATAAAATGAAAAATATAACAGTTTTGAAAATTATTGTCAGGTATAACCACAGTTGCCACAGTTGATTGACTATGGGGAACATAAATGTACATCTAGGCTAAACCAGAGGATTTATTGATAAAAGAAAAAGCAGGTTTACGTTATCTTAGTTAATAATATCATAATACATGCTATAAATTATTGAAAAATGGGCCATATCTACGTGTTCTGCACAGACTTTCAGTCAACATAGGAAGAACCAGAGCGCATGATTAATGTATTTATAGCACACAAGGGGAAAGAATATGTATAACTAAAATGGCATATTGTTAAGAAATAATGTATATTATTGAAATATGATGAAGAAAAAGTAGCAAAACAATTTTAGTATTAAACTGAACTATTTTGGGAACACTGGCTTTCTAACCCCTTACCCTTGCCTCTGTGACTCCAAACAGTTACTAATTGTGTTTCTATGCTTTGCACTGTGTCCTATTATCTGATACAACCTATGATATTTGGTGTGTCATCTGTATTACTATTCTGATTTGACTTGTGAAGCATTGAGAAACAGCTCATAGTTTTTTATTCGTGTTTGATTTTTTTTCTGTTTGTTTTGTTTTTTTTTTAATTCTGTATTGCTTTTTATAAAGTAAATAAATATATCTAAAAAAAAAGCTGAACACTAGGCAAAGCTAAAAAAAAACCAACTAATGAATGTATTACACAGTAAGTGTCTGAATTTATCTTCTATAATTACTTGTGCAGTAATCTCATATTTGGAGAGAATGGCACAGCACTAGGAAGCAATCAGATGTGGTACAATGTATACATTTTAACAAGGAATAGCCTTACAAGAGAGAGATAATGTTTCTGCTATTCCATGACTCTTCAACTACAGCTTAGGGTAGGAAAGTGTGTTTAACTGTAGCAGAGAAAGAGGCAAGCCACCAACCTGGCTATGCAAATCCCAACACCGGATAGACAAAAATTTACAAATCATTAGGCCGGTAAAACAACTCCAACATGTATATTTCAACTGTGTATTTAGCTGTTTGCCTGGAGCCCAGCCTTAAAGTAAAGGAATACAGCTTATAATATTTAAATGTCTACAGTATATTTTTTCAAAACTGTGTCATGTACATTCATGCCTCATATTGAGCTTTAATTGAAAGAATTGTGCTGTCCATGCTTTTTAATTTACCCAGCTTTAAACATCTGTCAGCACTTAGTCAGATATAGTTCTATTAGGTACAAAATAAGCTTCTACTTGAAATGCATTTACTTCTCTTTTTTTAGTTCAATTTTCCATCTGCTAGAAATGAATGTGACTAAAGTGCAGCATTGAAAATGGTTTTGCGCTTTCTATATGTAATTCAGAAAAAATGTCAGGACGTGCCAAAAAATATATGCCCAGCACTTGCTAGAATTATAATCTATATGTTATTTCATTTTGCTCACTTAATTGGAAAGGCAAGAAGACTGTCACCACCACAGATAGGAAAAGATTTTATCTTCAAGGCTTTAATAATATAGCAAAGTCTGGGTTTTCAATTTGTACGCTAGTACATTGAACATTACAGCACTGCAGTTTGAATTTAAAACATTTATGGCAAGGTACACTCATCAATTATTATTAATATGTTTATTTTTTATTTGAATTGAAAAAGCAGAACAAACTTATTTCAATAAGTGTAGAAATAAAATTATATGGCTTTGGAGTGTTGTTCTGCAATAAAGTGGTAAACCATTTAATTTAGTGATTAAATTTCAAACTGTATCTTAACTTTTGTATTCAGGTTTTTCAAGCATACATATTCAAGGGAATCTAGTACTATTGACACTCCAATCCACTGGCAGTAAATAGACTTGAATCGGACATACCCATAATCCCACTGAATCTATAGACCTTACTGTGCAGGCTCAGTTCTTGCTGACTATCATGTAAACAATGCAGTAGGCTCTTCCATCACAGGAGATAAGCACCTCTGTGGGGGGACTGGGTTAGATTTGGATAGTTTAGGGGTCTGGGTAGGAGGGTGATGCTTAAATTTACTTAGGTGAACGTGACCTTACATGTAAACTTGACATTAGAGAATGGTGAGAAGTGAACTGTACTTTCACCTCATTCATAAAATGTTAAGTGTCTTACTGTCCTACATTCTCAATCACTCTCCTGGAACAAACATGCAAATCAAGAAGTCAGAGAAAAGTCAAGAGCCTTACCTGTATAATGATTTTGGATCAAGGCTAAAAGTGTTAAAGTTGGTGAGTCAAAACGACAGCTAAACAACTAGCTTTTTATTAGGTGAGCTTGGCAAAGGCACTCTGTGTTTCTCTCTTGACAAAAGTAACTATCAAAAAGCCAGCTAATTTTTTTTTAGTTAAAGAATCTGATCAGAGATATCTTGCTTAATTCATCTTTTATACTTATATGGTATTTTCTAGATCCTGCTGCCTTCAAAGATAAGTTCACTGTTCTCCACTGGGAAGCACCTCGTAAATCACATCAGGGGGAATTTTGCAGTAAGAAGTGAAACAGACATACAGTGGGGCAAAAAAGTACTTAGTCAGCCACCAATTGTGCAAGTTCTCCCACTTAAAAAAGATGAGAGGCCTGTAATTGGCATCATAGGTAGACCTCAACAATGAGAGACAAAATGAGAAAAAAAATCCAAACAATCACATTGGCTGATTTGGAAAGAATTTATTTGCAAATTATGGCGGAAAATAAGTATTTGGTCAATATCAAAAGTTCATCTCAATACTTTGTTATATATCCTTTGTTGGCAATGACAGAGGTCAAACGTTTCCTGTAAGTCTTCACAAGGTTGGCACACACTGTTGCTGGTATGTTGGCCCATTCCTCCATGCAGATTTCCTCTAGAGCAGTGATGTTTTGGGGCTGTCGCTGGGCAACACGGACTTTCAACTCCCTCCAAAGGTTTTCTATGGGGTTGAAATCTGGAGACTGGCTAGGCCACTCCAGGACCTTGAAATGCTTCTTACGAAGCCACTCCTTCGTTGCCCGGGCGGTATGTTTGGGATCATTGTCATGTTGGAAGACCCAGCCACGTTTCATCTTCAATGCCCTTGCTGATGGAAGGAGGTTTGCACTCAAAATCTCACGATACATGGCCCCATTCATTCTGTCCTGTACATGGATTAGTCGTCCTGGTCCCTTTCCGGAGAAACAGCCCCAAAGCATGATGTTGCCACCCCCATGCTTCACAGTAGGTATGGTGTTCTTTGGATGCAACTCAGCATTCTCTCTCCTCCAAACACGACGAGTTGTGTTTCTACCAAACAGTTCTATTTTGGTTTCATCTGACCATATGACATTCTCCCAATCCTCTTCTGGATCATCCAAATGCTCTCTAGCAAACTTCAGACGGGCCTGGACATGTACTGGCTTAAGCAGGGGGACACGTCTGGCACTGCAGGATCTGAGTCCCTGGCGGCGTAGTGTGTTACTGATGGTAGCCTTTGTTACGTTGGTCCCACCTCTCTGCAGGTCATTCACTAGGTCGTCCCCCCCCCCGTGTGGTCCTGGGATTTTTGCTCACCGTTCTTGTGATCATTTTGAGCCCACGGGGTGAGATCTTGCATGGAGCCCCAGATCGAGGGAGATTATCAGTGGTCTTGTATGTCTTCCATTTTCTAATTATTGCTCCCACAGTTGATTTGTTCACACCAAGCTGTTTGCCTATTGCAGATTCAGTCTTCCCAGCCTGGTGCAGGTCTACAATTTGGTTTCTGGTGTCCTTCGACAGCTCTTTGGTCTTCACCATAGTGGAGTTTGGAGTGTGACTGTTTGAGGTTGTGGACAAGTGTCTTTTATACTGATAACAAGTTCAAACAGGTGCCATTGATACAGGTAATGAGTGCAGGACAGAGGAGCCTCTTAAAGAAGAAGGTACAGGTCTGTGAGAGCCAGAAATCTTGCTTGTTTGTAGGTGACCAAATACTTATTTTCCACCATAATTTGCAAATAAATTCTTTCTAAATCAGCCAATGTGATTGTCTGGATGTTTTTTCTCATTTTGTCTCTCATAGTTGAGGTCTACCTATGATGCCAATTACAGGCCTCTCTCATCTTTTTAAGTGGGAGAACTTGCACAATTGGTGGCTGACTAAATACTTTTTTGCCCCACTGTATCTGCCGAATGTTTGCCTCAGTTGTACCAACTGAGGAAAACATCATTGATCCCAATTGATCCCAATTGATCCCATGATCAATCTAACTGATTGGCATAAAAACTGCAATCAGTTTCTAGAAACTTTGCAATATTTCCAGGTATGTTGTCTGTCAGTTTCACATGGCTTCCAAACACTTTACAATAACCTATGTAAAATGTTCTGACTAAAAAGAAATGTTGTCTGAAGAAAAGTTGAATGGTCTGGAAAATTGTGAAGTCCTAATGTCACATACCTGTTAGTGGGGCTTAATATGACAAGGGTGGCCTGTTGTGATGGAGACGGAGACAGAGACTGCGAGAGCAGTGGAAGGATGCAGGTGGCAGGAAGTTGGTGCAGTAAACTTGGACTTGGAGTTGCTGAGGTGAGATGAGCAGAAGCAAGGAGCCAGGTAACAAGCTTGAACTGAGTAACAGGCAGGCAGATAGGTACAGAATCAGTAGCAGACATGAGCAGACAAGGGGAATGCAAACAAGACTCAGACAGAGACAAGTCAATAACATGATAAAGCAAGCTTTTCAGGAACACAAGTTACAAGGTAAAGCTGAAGACCATCCAGCAATGATACTAGGCAGGCCTCTGGTTTACCCTTTAAATGTGTATATGGACCATGCTGCTAAAAATGTGAATCAAGGTTACTAAACAGTTTGCCACATGTAAAAGTGCAATACATAAATAAATGAACACCACCAGATAATACAACTAATATCATATGTATCAATAAATCCCATTCGAATAACAGTTGCTTAAAAACTAAAAGATAAGTGAACTAGTGCTGTGCCATTAGTAACAGATAAACAGGTGATCACTTCCATGTACTCCAGGCAGGGCTGTAGATAATTTTCTCTTTTGGGGGGGGAGGGGGGGTAGCTTGCAGCTGAGATGCTTTTTTACTACCCCGCCCCCAACTTCTCCCTTTTGAAGGAATGAAGGAAGGGAGGGGTGGAAGGAAGGAAGGGGTGGATGGAAGGAAGAAAAGGGTGGGTGAAAAGAAGGAAGGAAGGGGTGGGTGGGTGGAAAGAAGGAAGGGGTGGGTGCAGGGGCACACTGACAACTCATGGGGCCCCTGGGCAATAGGGGATCATGGGGCTCCTGTGTCCTTGCCCAAACTCAAAAAAGCCTATGAAAAAGGTACCAGGGGCATCTCATGGGGCCCCCACTGACCCCAGGCCCTTGGGCAGTGCCTGAGTTTCCAAATGGTTAGTCTGCCCCTGGGTGGGTGGAAGAAAGGAAGGGAGGGGTGGGTGGAAGGAAGGGGTGGGTGGATGGAAAGAAGGAAGAGGTGAGTGGAAGGAAGTAAGGAAAGAAGGAAGGAAGGGGTGGGTGGAAGGAAGGAAGAGGTGGGTGGAAGGACAGATAGAAGAGGTGGATAGAAGGAAGGGTAGGTGGAAGGAAGGTAGGGAGGGGTGGGTGGAAGGAAGGGGTAGGTAGAAGCAAAAAAGGGGTGGGTGGAAGGAATCGAGGGAGGGGTGGAAGGAAGGGAGGAGTGAGTGGAAGGAAGGGTGGTTGGAAGGAAGGAAGGGTGGAAGGAAGGGAGGGGTGGAAGGAAGGAAAGGAGGGGTGGGTGGTAGGAAGGAAAGGAGGGGTGGAAGGAAGGAAGGGGTGAAAGGAAGAAGGAAAGAAGAAGAGGTGGATGGAAGGGAGGGGTGGGAGGAAGGAAGGAAAGGTTGGTGGAAGGGAGGGAGGGGTAGGTGGGAGGGAGGAAGGAACAGGTGGGTAGAAGGAAGGAAGGAGTGGAAGGAAGGAAGGAAGGAAGGAAGGAAGGAAGGGGTGGGTGTAAGGATGGAAGGAAGGGGGGTGTAAGGATGGAAGGTGAAAGGATAGAAGGGAGGGGAGGTGGAAGGATGGAAGGAAGGGGGGTGGAAGCAAGGATGGAAAGGAGGGGTGGAAGGAAGGAAGAAAGGAGGGGTGGGTAAAAGGAAAGGAGGAAGGGAGGGGTGGGTTGATGGAAGGGGGGTGGAAGGATGGAAGGGGGGGTGGAAGGATGGAAGGGAGGGGGTGGAAATTTCGAGGGCTGCAGCCTGCAGGGATGGTTGACAACTCTCCTCTGGGGGAGTTCAGACTCCCCCCTTATTTACGCCCATACTTATCTATGATATTGGAACAAAACACATACTGCATGCTACTTGATGCCTCATACACACAATAAATCTTATTTAAATTGCCAGTAGGTTTCTCACAGCCACCAATCAAATGTGCATTAAAGGTTTGAATGTGATTGGTGATATAGGAAGCAGAACGAGAGAAAGTTTCAAAACTCCAACATGTAAACTCCTACTGTCCTCCTACTGATCCTGTAAATTATACTGTATGCAAAGTTCTTGCAGTGGATTACAAATGATCATATCACATTAAATTGGGTGAAATTTCTTCTTTCAGCATGATTGCAGTTTCCCGGACAGCAGTAACAACTCTCTGATTGTTTCCAACAGCCAATGATTGCATTACCCATTTGCGTTTTAAATATGCAATTTTTATGACAATGAGGGTAGAAAATACTGGGCGTTTAAGTAGTAGTATTTAGAATTTAAGGCAGAAAAAAAGCATCTTGTATGCCTTTCTGTAATCACATACCACAGAGGTAACAGTTTGAGTGCACATTGATTGATAGATGTTAATAGCTCTGTAATCATGCAAAAGACCCCTAATAAGTAAAACATACTTTATCAACCTCCCGAAGGATTTTAATGTTTAGTCCACACAATGCCTTTAATTTGACAGGTTAGGCATTCTGTCTGAGTAACAGGAAAGTAAGCAAACATCAAAACAATATGTCAAATTAAATGCTTTCCCTAGTCTGATTTAACTATCAAAAAAGGTCACTTATATTGCATTAATAGAAGTTTTTATGTACATTAAGCACTTTCGTAGATAGAAGAATAGTACAACAAAAGCTGCTTTTGTTATATTATTTTTTAATATGCTATTCATTTTTATCATATTATTTTGGTTCAATTTCTGCTTTATATAAGAAATATTGATAGTATACAAAATATATGTTTTATTCTTTTATGGAAAATATCCCAAAAGGGTACCTCATCTAGCCAAGAATTTGGTGTGTTAGTCTTGCACTAGTAATTCATAAGCTACAAAACACTAGAACTAAACTTGTTGAAATCAGCAAGTATATGACACTATTGATAAATGTAATAGATCAGCTATAAAGTTGATCTGTTTCCTTGTAGTGCTAAAGATATGGACTGCCCCTACCTTGCTTGTGCTGCAAAGCCATTGACTGATGGTCTGTTCTCACCATAGGCTGGCCATACATTATACAATTTTCTTGAAAAATTTTCTTTAGATTTACCATAAATCATATAATATGAGGTCAAACCTAAGCAACAATTTCAATTGTATCCAATTAGGCAGGCTCTTGCAATACATAATTGAAGGTAAATCTAAAGGAAATTGGGCAGAAATTGTATAGAAAATTGTATAGTGTATGGCCAGCCTTCCTCTTGCACTGATCTTGCAGTCTTAGCCACCACCTGATTCCACTTGTTGTCTGATTCAGTATATGTCCAGTCTGGCAATCAGTGACTCTACTTAAACTGTGTTCAGATCAGCCATCCTTGCCCAAGCAACCTGTGCCCATGTGTTACCAAGGCCTGTACTTTTTGACTTCTTGTGCCTAGAAGTTATGCTTAGCACTCTGCTCATCTGTCCATAGAAATTATGCAAACTGAGCATTATGCTGTCCTTGAATGTTCTGCTGTGCACTCTGGCTGTGTAAATAGTGCATGTTGATCTATAACCTTTTCCTGTTATCCTGTATGCAGTACAGTCTCCAGCCCCCTGGGACTCCTGTACTCAGTCCCTCATAGCCTGTGTTTAGTATTGATTCAGCATTCATCATTCTAGTGGTCAGTGCCCCCACAAGAACCTCTTTCTCACCTTGCCCTGGCTTCTATCACCTGGGGTAGCCACCTGGGAGTAGGAAGCAGCCAGCCCATCTCCACCAACAGGAGCTCTCGAAACCTACCTTAGACTTCACTTCTCAATAAATCCAATCAAGGTTAGTGTAGCTAGGTGTGACCAGCAAATCTATCACAGATTACTCAGGCCGGACTTATACCATGAACCCTGTATATGCACTCCTACCTGAAGAGAATCTATTGGGGGCAATGGTCAAAGACTGGACTCCCAAGAATGGAACTAAGTCCAGATAATAAAAAAAATGAAGGTAATAAAAAAAGAATGAAAATAATCTTAAATATACTCATTAAAATTCACCCAGTGAGAAAAATAAAGTGTCCACCAGTGCAACGTTCATATACCAGTTCTCATTAGTCATAAGATTTCCAAACAATCTTGGTGTAAAAAAAAAAAAAAAAGATTCAAATCTTCAAACTTCCACGCCGCTGTGCAAAGGTGATTTCCACTTCCCACAGGTCACCACACTCACCATTTCATTCTCATTTTACTGATCAGCAAACCATGTTCTCAATAAACTCCTCCATTGTGGTTCCATCATTATTGCTTCTCCATCAGTTGTTAATAGCCTTCATAATGGTACTAGGACTAAAAGGAAAACTGGACCAACATGGTATATATTAACCATTTTATTAAAATCTGGCTCCAATTAAAATCACACTAACAAGCACATTAAAATACAATTGCCCATCATTGCCTCACAGCTTTTAAACATCAGAAACACCAATGCCAGTCCGTCACTTCTGGTACGGTATCTGATGTCACTTCTGATTGCCTTACAGTCCTGTCGTGATGCATTTTGTCCTTCTAACTTCATCAAAGGGTGAAGCTGTATGGCCCAGCAATCTGCAATTTACCAGTACTCACTGGAACCATACAGCCTCACCTTAGTCTGGCTAGTGGGAAAGTTGTGAGTCTGGAGCTCAATTTGTATGCCACAGAATTGTTGCCAGTAGTGAAAGGGTTAAGTTACATGATTTATTTTTTTTTATCACATGAACTCTGCCAGTCACAGTTTAACTCTGATTTCAGGACAAGTACCATCGGTGTCAAACATTCTTAGATTACGGTGCGGAGTTTCTCTGGCACAATCTCTGGGCATGCCATTGAAATATGATAGTTTGTTTGCTCCATCAAGAAGAGGCTTCACTTCTGGTGCTGCCCAAGTCGTCCATCTCGTGGCTCTAGGTCTCCCTTCACTGCAGCTCCTTTCCCCTATTATCAATTGGTGTGAGGGACAGATGACTGATCACGGGGGAATAGGTGCTTTTCCCAATGTCTTACCAAGGTTGCAACACAGTTCCATTTCAGCTTGTAGAAATGTTGCATGCTCTCCCCCCTGTTTAGCAGATTTTTGGAATGTCTTATTCTGTCATATTCTACTTCCCCAATGGAAACATATACCCACCTGAGTCTAGAACCATGATGGAACACAAAGCTGTACTGAGCATCACGGACTGAATAGTATCATCAGGTAGCGGTAGCGTCCTGGGAGCAGGAAGCAGCCAATACATCTCCACCATCAGGTGCTCTAAAGAACACCACTTGTTACTTAGACTCTGATCCTCCATGAAGCCATTTGGGATTCAAACAACATATAACAGGTGATGATGATTGTGATTTTATAGTAAGTAAACCTTAGCAGTAAAGGTTAGGAACAAGCATGTTTTGCCCATTACCGAATAGGCTTAGCCATGAAGCCTATAGTCCACAGGTTCTGTAACTTTTGTGGTTTTCTATCCACATATCGATAGATTATTCAAGACCATAACTGCTAGTCATTTTTGTTGACCCCAGAATGTGGTTTCTAATAAAATTCTGTAGAAATAATATCACAGCCACAATCCCAGGAACCACAAAATGTATTTTGGACTATACAACAGCCACACAATCATACCACACAAATTGTTGTAAACCCAAATTCTTAAATGGTAAAAGAAAAACTCTAGTCAAAAAAGGAAAAAAACATCTCCTCTCAGAAAGTTAGAATTACTTTTTTTTTTCTCTACGAGGCCTGGCCTCATGTCCTGTCTTTTGCCCGATGTCTGGGCAGAAGATATAGGAATTCATTACTTCTGTTCCTTGTATTTTAGTTACTGCTAGAGACATGCACGATGTGCAAAGATGATGGAAATTTTAAAAAAAAGAAGCTTACAGTAAATGACACATAACAGATTAAAAACAAGTGTAGGATTGTTTTTGTCTATATACATACAGCCTAAATGGAGATTTTTCTAAAGTATCCCTTGAGTTTTTATTTCACCCCATGTCCTTAAAAAAAAAATCTACATTTTAATCACCAAATCCCTATGCTATGTGCGTCATTCACCTTCACATTGTCCTAACCATTCATTTCCCACACTAAATGCTTGATTGCTACTCATTATTAAGAGACACTCAGCAAAAAAGACTTGTAAATGAAAGGTAGGGTGAATACTATTTACTGATTGCAACCAAACTGTCCTGCACATATTGCTAATTAAGAGATCCTTCTATGCATCTTCATTGCATAATCAACCTACTATAATAAAGATAGTAAATGATGCTAAAGGAGATAGCACATCAGGTTATACACTATGCCGTTTGAATAAGAACATTAATAAATCACATACAATTTATTTCTTTAATCTAATTGACACAACTATGCTATATTGTAAGGGTGTGCTGTGAAATATGTTCATGAGTATCAGTTGGACCAGGATGAGAGAGCAGATATCTCATGACAATCATAAATGGCAGCAGCAAACCCCCAGTGAAAAAGCTTCATAATTCAAAATGTGAGTAGAATAAACACAAGCATGGAAGATAGCATAATAATGTAAGTTTAAAGCATGAGTCCATCAGTGCTTTGTCAATACCATTATTACCTCCTTCATAAGACAGATACACTTGAGCAAAATGGCTTCAGTGTTTCATGGAACATGACATATTGCAATATAAATAAAGCATTCTATTCTAGCACTGGTAGTGCAATAATCTAGATGTACACGTATACGAATATTTTCATGATCATTCTGACAAAGTAATAAAGTAATATCTCCCAAAATATATTTTAATATAAAATAGTATAATATAATAATTTAGTTATTTTTTCTAACTCAAATTGTTTCTAGAAATGATTCATTATACAGTAATTGCCCACATATTCAAACATTTTCTTATAAACATGGTAAACAGAAGTGTCCTCTGTAAAACACCCCCAGACATGTCATATCCTGCTCATGGTATTGGCTCACTGCTTTTACTAGATGTTTTTCTTTTTTTTGCGACACTTGGAGTTAACACGTTAATACAGACCATCCAATGCAGAACACAGGAAGTAAGTGAAATTTACACAAACAGTGCCAAACAGAAGTAGAGAAACTACCCAAAGAAGCAGGGAAACTCAGCCCTGAAGATTATATGGAGAGCATTCCACAGTCCTTGCTGCCACTCTTCCTAATATATTTTTTTTTAGTATCATGCATTTTATAAAAGGCAACAGCTTTTGGACTAAAGCATTCTTGATCAGGAAACTTCTCTGACCAGAGAAACAGCATTTTTTGCTTCCACATGACTGGATGATGGAAGTCTGCAGAGCTTCAACTTATTTGCTAAGCTTTTAAAAAATTCCCTTAGAAAGTGCAACTTCTCTAGCAAAGTGAACAGTAAATGGCTGTCTATTTGGAACATTACACTCTGTGTACCATTTTAAATTTAGCTCCCTGCTTTCATGTTTCCCTATAGAAATGGTGAATCTTGAATCAATCTCTTGAGAAACCCAGGGCAGATGCTACCACTAGGTGAACTAGGCACCGCCTAGGGTGCACTGCCACTTAGGCTGCAGCCATGGTCGCTGGTTTCCCTATTCTCCACCATGGCTGGATCCAGGGGGTGCTTGGGTGGGCTACACCCCTCCCCCAGATTTCAGTTGTGCCCCCGAGGCTGGTCTTTCCAATGACACTGTGCCTAACCGCTGAGTGCCTTCCCCCATCCCTGCATTTACAGCCGTGACAAGGGGAGAGCAGCCTGGAGCAGTGAAGCCTGCAAAGGAGAAATTGCAGTAGAGAGCTGGGATGTGCGGTCTGTGCTCTCCTCTTCTGTCAGTGGAGCAATCCTCCATAAAGCAGATGACACAGGATTGCTTTTACATTGGCATGTTTAGTTTGATTTAATCCTTGGCTCCATTGGAGGAGATAGAGGGTGAGGGCACAGCAATCCAGCACCTCTACCTGGTTTCCCACCTGTAAGTTCTGGGGGAAAAGGAGCTTACAGGCCAGGGGAAATGTACACAATGAAAGGGCTTGGGGTAACAATCACTTGTGCTGAGATGAGACATTTGTGCGGGGAAGGGTAATGGGGATCATGGTGGGGGGGGGGGATTTGTGCTAGGAGAAGGAATGGGGGGATATATGCTAGGAGTAGGAGGGAAGTAGGGGGGAAGGGGGGATGGATTTGTGCTTAATGGGGGGGGATTTGGTTAAGGTGGGCTGATTTTATGCTGGGAAGGGTAATTTGGAGGGGTTTTAGAGGAATTTATCCTAGGAGGGGGATTGAAGGAAGAGGATTGTGATGGGAGGGGGGATTTGTCCTAGGAAGGGGAATTGTGGGGATTATGCTAGGAGAGGGGATAATTTAGAATTTGTGCTAGGAGGGGAGGATTTGTGTTATGAGGTGGGATTGGGGTGGTTGTGCTCGGTGGGGGAATTTGTGAGGAATTTGTGCTAGGAGAGGGGATTGGGGGACAATTTGTGCTAGCAGAGGGGGGATTGGGGGGAGATTGGAAGGGGTTGTGCTATGAAGGGGGGATTTGTGCTAGGAGGGGGGATTTGGGTGGGGAGTAGAGATTTTACTGGGAATGGTAACTTGAAGGGGGTTGTGCTAGGAGGAGGGATTTGGGGGGCTTTTTGCTAGGAGGCAGGATTGGAGAGATTTATGCTAAGAGGGTAGATTTGGGGAAAAGGATTTTTGCTAGGGTGGAAAACCTGAGGGGAAAGAGGATGTGTCCTAGGAGGAGTGAAGTAGAACTACAGTTTTATTTTTTTTTGGGGGGGAGGGAGGGGTGCAAGTAGCTGGTCTTGCCTAAGGCGCAAAATATTCTAGCACTGGCCCTGGAGAAACCTATACATCCCCAGATTCTGTATTTGAAACATAGCTTTTTCAAATCAGATTTTGTTTATGAAAGGTATTTTTATAAAGTTTACAATAGAAGCAGGGCAGTAGAAAAACATTTCCACCAGCAGAAAAAAAATGCAGTACAGCAGCTCGATGAAAGAGAGCGCTACCTTAACCATTGCAGATATAGCCTAGTAAGCAGGCTTCACTCAACAGCTGGGCAAAAAGATTCTGTCCAGCAAGAACACATGGAGACAAACTTACATATAGGATTGCACAGGAAATAGGTATGTTGTTCAAATGAAATACACCTATTGAGTTTGGCGAGCCAGTCTTCAAGTGAGAGTAGGTTAGGTGAGATCCACTTTAACGCTATCATCCTGCAAGCAGCAAATAGTGCTCTAGTAATTCCTATAGCGAGGTGTTCATCCATAAGAGAAGAATCATAGGTGCACAAGATTTCCCTGTGGGTGATCATATTTGCTGCAGCAGAATTTGGCCTGAAGACCTATTCTATAGAGGAACTCAAGAGTGTAATAGACTGAAGTATAGAGTTGTGTTACCTTGTGAGGGAGATAAAGATATGAGTTGTTAGGACTGTAGAATATCATCTCAAGTTGTCTGTATTAGGTCACAATCTTCCTCCCAACTTCTGCATTTGAGTGTAAATTTGAACAGAAATCTGTCTAGTATGTATGAATAGGCCTCTGATATGAGTGCTTTAGTGGTACATGCTTGAACTATAGTGCCCAGTAATGTAGTGGGGGAGATCGTAATAGAAACACATGGCTCTGAGTTTGTAGTTAATATTTTAATTGTAAATACTGGTAGAACCATTTCTGGCTCAAGTCAAATTTGGAGGAAAATTTTTCAGAGGCTTTAAAACTGCCATTCATATATAGCTGAGACTGGTTGAAAATTCCAGCCTGTTCCCATCTTTTAAATATCTGTAAATTAAGAAGTTCTTGGAGACGCTTGTTGCACCAGATAGATGTCAGCCATGTGTATCCTTTAATCCCCAGTAGATCATTGGTGACTTCCCATACTTTCTCTACCAGAAATAGTGTAGGGAATTTTGATTGTATTCTACAAAAAACAGTTGTCTCAAGAACATATAGTGAGTTTTTGAACTGGAATAGCTCAAAGAGTATCTGTCTAGTATGAGGATGCAGACAAGCATAATTAACATGTGCCAAAAGACATACTAGCCTAGCATTCACAATGGATTGCATTCATATATCCATATGTTCGCTAATTACCTTTAGTTGGCTGATGTTGGCGAAGGGGCAGAGCCCCAAAATGCATATCCCCACCTACCTCCCCTCATAGCCATGGCTGCAGTGTTGAGAGGCAGAAGGAACTGTCACAGAAAGTGCAAACAATTTGGTTTCCTGGTGACCAGGATTGCCATCATCTGGCTCAGCAATCCACTGGTGCTCTTCTGTGTCCAGTGGATCTTACCTCTATCCTCTGAGCTGCTTTTCAATAGCCCAAGTGTAAGTTGGTATATTTTTTGGTCAAAATGTTGTTGCATTTTACTGATCCAGCACCTTGGCATCTGCTTCCTTGTTATGAGGATGTAGGGGGGTTGTAATGCTCCCATCCAGTCATGTGTTGGAGTTGGGTGGTAATAACGTATCCCATGGATCCAGGGCCAAAGACCACCAAGGGCTTTATGGTATTGAATTCTAATTTAGTTCTCAGTGATCTTTGTTCTCATAACAAACAAAAATTACCTGATGCATACTTTTACTGTAAGATTGGTCTTTACGCAGGAAATATTAAAAGAGAAACAACAGCAGGGGTGTGCTTTATACCCACACACAAAACCCACTATGACCTAAAACTTCACTTGTATTCATAACTGTTTAAAACCCATAATGTAGAAAATGAAAGGAAGTCATATAGATGCCAAGGTGTAAAACCTTATAGGGCAATGCGGGATTAGTGCAAAAACACAAACTGATGGAACAGATATACACAAATTGATGGAACAGCCTTCATTAGGGAGATTAACAGCCAGACAGCAAGTATATTTTTAGCTGCCGTTGGTCAATTTTTTTTTCTGAGTGAAGATGTGTATAGGGTAGGGTCAGTATCCCAACATAATCCAAGGACATAGATTGATATTGAGGGTTGCTGTTACTAAAAGACTCAGTTGTCCATCGAAATCAAATACATCGCAGTATCCTTCCAGCCTGGGAAAGGAATGCACTTCTATCAATCCACTATCTCCACCAGTCCACAAAATCTCCCTTTTCCTCCTTCAGCTAAACCCACATTGCCCCAATAAACCTAAGTGCCCATATTAAAAAATAAAGAAAAAGAATAAAAAAAAAAACACAAAAATCTCCACCACCTCACAATATTAAAAGTTTCCCTGAGGCAGTGGTGCCTTTTTAACAATAAATGGCTCTTGCCTTTTTTATCACAAACTTCACTATGGAAGTATAAAGGGTCCCTACAAATGTGCATATACTTCAATGCCCTATGGGCTGACAATTAAAACAAAAACCAATATGTATATTCAACATGCTCAAACAAAAATAGTGCTAAAAATAGCAAATATACAATGCGATCAAACTGTGTATACAGTGAATTTATATGAAACCAATGTGTAAGTATATTAAAGTCCCAATAATTATACAAACATATGAAAGTTCCAAAGAAATTCCAAAAAAATTTCAACGAAAACCCCCATCAACATTCAATGTGAATACTAAGTGATTTAATAGTTAATCTTCTCATCCATAGCAATTCTCTGTGCAAAGTGCTCCACCACCATAAAAACATCAAAGGGAAACTTACATAGCATAACACCATATTTATTAGGTAAAAAACACTTAAAATTGCACTTACATAAAAAACATGTGTTTTCCTTCTCAGAGGAAAAGTGTAGCGCTATCAGGCCCTACCCTACGCATTTCATCATGACGACCGTCGATGGAGTGTAGGGGGTCTGGGGTATGGACATAGGTACCATAAGTTGTGAGGGGTTATAAACACAGTTTATGAGCACAGTTATCTCCCCCTGGATTCTGATGCAGCTCTGATCCTCCTAGCCACCTGAGCTACAACAAAATGTCGGCGGTTGTTAACAGGAACTCAGCTCTATACCAATTTGTATTGACTACGGGAAAATGGCAGCCATCGGGACTACAACAAAATGGTTGCCGCTAATCAATATCGATTGCTCACATACTTCTTGGGAATATATATATGTACATCAAGTACGGTGCTCTAGCCACACTCCTGATGACATCATATGACGAAACGCATAGGGCGGGGCCTGATAGCACTACACTTCTCCTCTGAGAAGAAATTGCTTTGTGCTGGGATTTAAAGTGCCATACACATGTTTTTTTATGTAAGTGCAATTTGAAGTGTTTTCTACCTAATAAATACGGTGTTATGCTATGGAAGTTTCCATTTGATGTTTTTACGGTGGGGGAGTACTGTGATGTTCTGGAGGAGTTTTCGCAAATAATTGGTCTAGAGGTATTTCCACATATGGAGTCCGTCGTCAGCGTGTAGAGGTATCAGGACCACACAGATGGCCTACTTTCTACAGGAGAGAGCTGCAACATCTTCCAGGTGGTCAATTATCTGTGGTGAGTGGGCCTTTGGAGCACTTCACACACAGAATTGCTATGGATGAGAAAATTACCGTATTTTTCGCTCCATAAGACGCACTTTTTTCCCCCAAAAAAAGGGGGGAAAATGTCAGTGCGTCTTATGGAGCGAATATAAAGCGGCCAGTCCGGTATTTCTGCCGCCATCATGTCAGAATACCGGGCCGGCCGCTCAGCTGTTGTCTCCTGCAGGGCCTTACCTGTTCCTCGCTCCAGCGCTGCACAGTCTTCCCGCGCTGGCTTCTGTGACAGCCGGGTGCCCACTGCACATGTGCTGCGCTTTGCGAATGATCCGGTGTCTTCTGGGACACATGACAGGTCCCAGAAGGCGCCGGGCCATTCACAAAGCGCAGAGCTTCTCGCGCATGCGCAGTGGGCACCCGGCTGTCACAGAAGCTGGCCCGGGAAGAAGAGCAAAGGACAACTCCGCGGAAGTGGGAGCGGGTACCTGTCAAATTCAGGTACCCGCTCCCCCTCCCTCCCTAAAGGTCAGCAGTCTCTGGTCATTCCCTGCACTGTCTGCAGTCTCTGGTCATTCCCTGCACTGTCTGCAGTCTCTGGTCATTCCCTGCACTGTCTACAGTCTCTGGTCATTC
Source organism: Staurois parvus (assembly GCF_062004578.1). Taxonomy (NCBI): domain Eukaryota; kingdom Metazoa; phylum Chordata; class Amphibia; order Anura; family Ranidae; genus Staurois; species Staurois parvus. Next base: position 2,755,156 of record NW_028317977.1, read on the forward strand.
CCTGCACTGTCTGCAGTCTCTGGTCATTCCCTGCACTGTCTACAGTCTCTGGTCATTCCCTGCACTGTCTGCAGTCTCTGGTCATTCCCTGCACTGTCTGCAGTCTCTGGTCATTCCCTGCACTGTCTGCAGTCTCTGGTCATTCCCTGCACTGTCTGCAGTCTCTGGTCATCCCTGTACTGTGTCCGCAGTCTCTGGTCATCCCTGTACTGTGTCCGCAGTCTCTGGTCATCTCCTGTATTGTGTCCGCAGTCTCTGGTCATCTCCTGTACTGTGTCCGCAGTCTCTGGTCATCCCTGTACTGTGTCCGCAGTCTCTGGTCATCTCCTGTATTGTGTCCGCAGTCTCTGGTCATCTCCTGTATTGTGTCCGCAGTCTCTGGTCATCTCCTGTACTATATCCGCAGTCTCTGGTCATCTCCTATATTGTGTCCGCAGTCTCTGGTCATCCCCTGTACTGTGTCTGCAGTCCATTGGTTCAGAATATTTTTTTTCTTGTTTTTCGCCTCTAAAACCTAGGTGCGTCTTATGGAGCGAAAAATGAATCACTTAGCAGTCACATTGGATGCTGATGGGGTTTTTTTTTATTTTTTTGGAATTTCTTTGGAACTTTCATATCTTTGCACAATTATTGGGACGTCAATATAAATACACATTGGTTTCATATAAATTCACTGTATACACAGTTTGATTGCATTGTATATTTGCTATTTTTAGCACTATTTTCATTTGAGCACGTTGAATATACATATTGGTTTATGTTTCAATTGTCAGCCCATAGGGCACTGAACTATATGCACATTTGTAGGGACCTCTTATGCAGTAGGGTGTTTATTTATCCACAATTTTCTTAGTAGAGGCAGCGCAGCAACTTTTATGTTTGAACTTACACATTGTACACTGGTACACATTTGTGGTTTTGCTAGCAGTGGCCAGTCTAACTCATTAGTCCTCCGCGCAGGCTACACTTACATATTTTCAGTATGGAAGTGTTGTTTTTTAGAGTTTATGGTGTTTACATGTGAATGTCTGTGCAAGTATCTCTATTCCTGGTGGAACCCTTAGTGGAGAATAACTATGAGTGCAATTTGACCATTTACCTGTATGATTTGATGGTCCATCAAATCTGGTAAGAGGCACCTCTGTGTCTGTGCACTTGGTGGTGGACATCCTGTGGTAGAAGACATCGCTACATATGTGGCTGATCAAAGAAGGACACTTTGGACACTTTTTGCTTGATTTATGAAATTAGTTGATTTTTATCTGTTCACTATTTTTTGGTATTATATGAATTATTCAGTTGGCATTATTTATTTAAAGTGGAGTTCCACCCAAAAAGGGATGTTCCCCTTTAAAGATTGGGGCCTCACTCCCAATCAAGGATTGGCACCTTTGGGGAGCATGGCGGGAGGGAACGGGTACCTGAATTTGACAGGTACCCGCTCCCACTTCCACTGCTATCGCCTAGGCGATCGGAAATGGCAGTTGTCCTCCTACCTTCCCTCCCCAAAGTCTTGTGGGACATGTGACAGGTCCCAGAAGATGTTGGAGCCATTCAGGAAGCGCAGCGCTACTCGGGCATACCCAGTGGGCACTCGGCTGTGAAGCCGCAAGCTGTCACAGAAGGGGACCCACACTGAAGATGCCGGCCTCCTGGAATAGAGGACGGCTGGTGAAACGAGGAAAAGTCAGCAGCTTTTATTTTTTTACAGAGTGAGTGGAACTCTGCTTTAAGTACACATAAGGGCACTTTTTTGTTTAATCAATTCACTTATTTATTCATGTGGTATTTACCTGGATATATTAATTTCTGTTGAATTTTATGAATTTACATAATTTGAATATACATTAATTTTTTTAAAGTTTTTTTTATAGTTTTTCATGAGGTGTTTGTAGCGCTGATGTTTGTGTTTTGTTGAGGTTTTAGCTGGTATCACAGCTGTTCAGTTGCTTTTTAGTTAGGATATTATTTGACCTAGCACAGATATCTTTTTATATACACTATATACAGTATAACCACTGTTTTTTGTAGATGTTTTTCAATAACTAAACCAAAACAACAGTTTCCAGTGAAAAATATGGCAATAGATGTACTGAACCTGTGGAACAGTTTGGGAAATAAAAAGGATAAGAGAAGGGGAATGCTAGACAAGACAATTTAGGCCAAATCAGCAAACTCTATAGATTTATTATGACATATGCTTTTTTTCATTATACATTAAGAAACTATAACAGCTTCAGAAATGGGTTAATACTCTTTAACTTTAATAATATATTTGGTATTCTTATAATACAGCAGTCTGATTAAAGCATTAAAATCATGACTAGATTTTAAATATGGACATTATTTGCAGCATATGTTATTTTTCTAATATGTTTTGAAGCTAAAAGCTTTCAGACCCTACATCACCCTTCCCTGCTGCACTTACCTTACTATACGTAACATGACCTAGGAGCAAAGATCCCATACTCAGAGTCATGAAACTGTCATCAGGACAACATTAACAGCAAATGATTAAATAATTTGTACAGATTGTGACCACATTAGTGTCACAACATTTTGAAATGCAGAGTGGGTGTGCACCAGACATATAGAAGATATGGTAGTCTGACAGAGAAATTATAGGTTTAGTTTTTTTTTTAGTACATAGCTTCTGACAATTATGACCAGGTTCAAATGTATTTTAGCCCAATAAAAGTGAATAATGATTTATATTGTAGTTTCTTGAATCTTGTTGGAAACACTTTATAAAAAGTTGAAAGAGAGGGCAAAATAGTGAGACAATACTGTATGTGGCAGTCTGGCAGCTGCTGACAACTCATTGCAGTTCGTGCACTGGTGTCCAGGGTGAAGAACAGCAGCTTTGGGCCAGAGAACTGGACACAGCCTCTTCACAGCTTGCCACTTCATCTCAGCTGCATCTATACTTGTAATTTTGTTGTCTTTTCCTGCCAAGGATTGGATACATGCAGCTGCCAGAGGAGATGGCTGGGGTCTGACAGTGAGCACTAGTGACATTAGAACAAGTGGTAACAAGCTTCTGCCTGTGCAGGAAGGGGCCTCTGAAACTTCCAAAAGATTCACAGGTAGCTTAAAATGTTACTAAACAGTAAAATCAGTCTGTATATGCAGTAAAACATGCTTTTTATACTCACTGTGGAACCTAAGGGGTTAATCCTCTGCATTGTGTAAAAAGGCTGTTTGATCCTGCCTTCTCTGATCCTTACTTCACTTACTGTCCCCAATTCATCTGCCATAGTACAGAGCAGCAGTGGAAAGTCTGCACATGCTCTGTTTGGGGTGTATTGCTAGAGAGGTTTTTTTTGGGGGTGCATGTGATCAGCACAGACCAATCAGCACTGTCCAGACAGAGGGTCAGGGGTCATGCAGCCTCATAGGACGGTCGGAGAAACTCCTCCTACAAGATTAACCAGTGTTCGGCCAGGCACTGATAGAAGTCACAAGACAGCTCTAACTGCTGATGAGAAAAGGTATTTAGCAGTTTATATTTACTAAAACAATTTAATTTCCATGTTCTGTGTACTGTGGGAGACCAGAAATAGTGAATGCAGGGTCCTGGGTTTAGTAAGACTTTAAAACTTCAAAGATCAAACAAAAAGGGAACAATAAATTGCAAAAACATAGGGCATTAAATAACTAGTTTTACTAAATATATTCAGCCTGCTAAGTGGTTTGTGGTGGCAGGGGCACTTTAACACATTCATGTAAAACTCCAGCCAAACAGTTACATACATAACTAAAATACAGTATGTACATGAGAACTGCTTTATCTGTTAAAATATTTGTTTAGCGTCATATACACAATGAGAATATTTTTTTATTTTTGCATGCTAGTCTCATATCGAAAATGAAGTGATTTCTAAAGTTCTGAAGATTCTCGCACAACAGAATACAATTTAGGAAGTGATATAATGCTTTGCATTGTATTATAATGTATTATTTTGTTTCTGAGCATGCATGGTCTTGGTAGTTGCGATTAGAAAAATTTCTGTGCTTGTCGCTTGGAATAATTTTGCAATATAGCTGTGTACTAATGATCATATTATCATATGATTGCTTCGAAAGCGGTATTTTACGTCTGATTTTTTGATCATGTGTGCTCGGCGTAAGTCTGATAAGTCAAACACAGCAAATTCTTTACTCCTGTGCTGGGGATGGACTCAGCAGAGGCTAGAATGACAATGTATATGTTCTGGAATATGCACTGCTTGCTGCCCTCAACAGACCGGGGTAGTCCAAAGTCACTAAATGCAAATGAAAAAAACAAAAAGAGGGCGCACCAGCCTAGTGTATAATCGTTTAAAATATTGGCTTGATCTGAGGAAGAGGCTGAGTCCTTGAAACTCGTCAGCCAGTTGGTCATCCAGGGTTCCATCGTATGGATTCAGATGCTCTATGGATCGAACACCTTTGTTCATTGTGATACGCCTATGTTTTATATGTCCATTGTGAGTATGATACTTACTTTTTCATTCTTTCAATAAATATTTTAAACGATAATGCACTAGGCCGGTGTGCCCTCTTTTTGTTTTTTCATTTGCATTTAGTAAGTCTGATAAGCCAGTTCTTTGATTTATGCTCAAATACAAACACTGCATAACCAGGATGGTGATATCACTGTTGTTGTTTCCTGCAACCGTAAATAGTCACTTTCTTGCTGTCTGAACTCTTAAAGAAGATCATCAAATTAGCTTAGATCTCACAGTCTATATACTGTAGACTTCAGTCAGTTACGCCACCAGTAATAACAAAAATGCATGCATTTCTGTGCTAAATTATATTATTTTCTTGAAATTCCACTTTAATTTTAGCAGAAATACTGCTACAGTGTGGCAGTGCTGCGCAAAATCACGTATATATATATATATATATATATATATATATGTGATTTGCATTTCTGGGTAGGGGGCCCGTGCACTGCCCTACTGGCGCTACCATTGGCGGCTAGGGATGTCAATCACCGGATCCCGGCTGGTGATTCCCTGCCGGCACCCTGCGATCATCGGGGAAAGGTGGCAGGGGAGAGACTTGTGTGTAAACAACACAGGTCTCTCTCCTGTCAGCATGGACATGCTGCTATGTATTTCTCTGCACAGCACAGAGATACAATACAGCATGTCTCCAATGTAAAACACATACACAGCACACAGTAATACAAACACAGCACACAGTTGGCTGGTGGGGCCAAGCTTTGTTCTGTGTGTCTTAGGGACATGCAGAGCAGGGCTCGGGAGTAAGCACTTATGCCCACAAGTGCCCACAGAGCCAGCAGCTTGATTGGGGGACACTCAGCAGGGGGAGGAGCCCAGATCACCAGTAAGGGACCCGAGAAGAGGTGGATTAGGGCTGCTCTGTGCAAAACAATTACAGAGAGCAGGTAAGTAAGACATGTTTGTTATTTTTCTAAAAATAAAAAGCGAGCCTTTAATATGACTTTAAGAAGCAAAACTGCAACAATCTCATGTTTTTACCAGTTAGATGCAGTAAAAGTTGTATGTGCATATTATCTACAAGTTTTAAATTACATTGTGCAATAAACCTGAAATGTTATCCAGAATGGGTGATGATATCTTGAAATCTATGAATATAAGATCAAACCATGTAAAGTGAGACAAAAACTGTTCTGAACCACAGCCATAAAGTAATTCTGTCTTATTTGCACAAAGTGACCTTCATCATTTGTATATCTCAGTAAAGCGATTAATTATGTAGAATGTCATTAGGTACAACACAGCCCTTTATTTCGTGTGTAAAGTATAAAAAATGTTGATAACCCCTAACATAATGAATATTTAACTATTTATGATTTAGATCATTTTATCATGGTTCATTATTTAGGAGTAATGGTGAATTTATGGCTTCTATTTTTATTTTACTGGAAGGGGTCTTTTTGTATGGCTGACATTCTAGATGAAGTCTATCTTTGTCCCAATATGTAATAAAATACCTACTGCGCACCATTGCAGGACTTGTATAGCAGTGTATGTCTACATGATTGTTTCTATTTAGTTTTAAGATCAGATGATCAATGGCAGCTCTCATTTAAACTGGCATACAAAGACAAATTTGACCTTGATAGTGGCAGGCAAATTGGTGGTCTTGCAAAATATGTTTATGTATTTATGCTTTTTGTGAATTTAGCTATGCCACTCTCCTGCAAACAATTAGATTCATATTGTAAAAAGGAAGCCTTCCACAAAACCATTTAAATAAAAAGGCCCTTGGAGCCTTGCCGTACTGGCGTCATGCCGCTGAGTCCGCATGGAGGGCCGGCGACCATTTTTGTAAGTGTGCTGCTGCCAATACTCATCTGTATCCACGTAGATGTTCTTTTTCATTAATAAAATACTACACTATCAATACTCCCATTGTGGCTTGTATATGCGAGTCATTTCCTTTAAGGTGGAATACATCCATTTTGACATCATTTATCCATGGTGGAGAGGGACCAGTGGAGCTATCCCTGTATGCTGTGAGGGTCCAATGATTGATGCCTGGGGTCTTTCCTGTATGCTGGCATTAAACCAGTGGAGTTCCTTTCCTGTGTCCACACGTTCATTGTGGAGATCTTGGATATGATTCTTTGCGCAATTCTAATGCACTTCTGGTGAGTGCATTCATACAGCAATCCCTTATCACAGAGTCACGTGCACGGTTATCTCACAGAATATTTTGACTTTGTTCATCAATATTTACAGTGTATATCACCAATTTTTTTGGACTATACACCATTGTTTATGAAAGAATAGTGCAGCGCTCAAAAATGATACAAATGACAAACAAAAAAAACATTCAACAGTGATAAATATTAGTGCCAACCCTTAATCAAAAACAGGAAATTAAGTGCCAAACCATGATCATAAACATATTGTGCATACATTGATAAATATTGTTTCAAAAAAATGTCCAATAAGGAAAAAACTATAATGGTGCTCACACAGTGCCACACAAATAAAACCACATAAGTGTTTAAATTAAGAACAATGTCCTTTCAGTGAAAAAATATATATTCATGCGGTGTGCAGCTGTGATGATGAATAAAGCCGTGACTGTGTCAAAACTCCTTCCATAAATGGCTAAATTGCCCCCTCACCTCCTCCTACTGACCCCGAAGGGCCAACAGGCTTGCAGGATCACCTGGATCCTTATATTTGTAATGGCCAGCAGCTTCCTTCCTTCCCTGGATCTCCTCAGTAGAATTCCAAAGAGCCCCTAGTCAGTCAGGGCAGTCCTCCTCCTACTGACCCCGAAGGGCCAACAGGCTTGCAGGATCACCTGGATCCTTATATTTGTAATGGCCAGCAGCTTCCTTCCTTCCCTGGATCTCCTCAGTAGAATTCCAAAGAGCCCCTAGTCAGTCAGGGCAGTCCTGGGGAGTAGTAGCTCACCAAACCAGTGAGCCAAAAAGAAACTCTCTAAGTGTAGTATTAAATCCACTTGATTTTTATTTCCAAAGAGTAAAAAAGGATAACACTCACATTGCAGACAATCTTCCCTCCTCACTGATGTGTGGGTGTATTGCATGCGAATGGGACCTCTTGGGTGTAGCAAGATGGCGTCTCCCGCCGGAAATGCGTCACCACGCACCGGAACTACGGACTCGCGTACCTACGCGTTACGTCACCGTCTACTCGTGACTTCATCTGGGTAACACCCTACGAGCGCAGTTCCTCCCTTTATACTGGACCCAATGTAATAACATCGCTGGAGGCCCGCCTCTCATGCACTCCACTGTACCCACGCCATTTTCCCGACTACCTCTCCTATTATCAACGGCGGCCATTTTCCCGTCTCCCTCCTATCATATAGCCTGCCGCATACTACAATGTAAAATCAATGGGAGAATCTCCCATCAAGGGATCCTACAAACCGGTAAACCTTTATTGGGGAACTAAATAACAATAAAATGTATACTGCTGGATTATATTAGAAATACCATAAATAAATAATCAATCCACATCTCTAGGGGATAAACTAAGGGGATAACCCTGTAATTTCATAACAATAAATACATAAATGATCAAACCACCTCTCTGGGGAATATATTAAGATGATACCCATAATTCAAAAAAAAAAAAAAAAAAAAAAAATTTTTTAAAAATTACTAATACTAAAAAATATATATATATATATATATATATAAAAATAAAATAAAAATAAAAATAAATATAAAAATACCGCCATAGTTCCCTACGTCATACAATCTACCCACACATTTACATAATATACAATAAGATTGGTATATATATAGTATAAAAATACAATCACGAAATAAATGGACATGATGGGGGAAAAAAAAAAAACTTACTCTCCCTTCACCTTATAAAATAAAATAACTATTAAAATCTAAACATGATTAGTACTAGTATAAAATAATACCGACAATAAATCCTTCACATATTATCCTCAAAGTAACCTTAATGGGCAAAAAAGGAGTATATACAACCTCTCAATAATCACTAATAAAACTATTCAAGTCAAACTCAACGTTTAGCCCTTTGGGGACTTGCGTATTCATAGAATAAATCCACCTAGACTCGGCCTGGCTAAGGGATTTAATTTTGTTAGTCCCCCTCCAGTGTTTTTTAAACCTTTCAATCCCCCAAAATTTCATTTTACTGGGATCCTTATTATGACATAGTGCAAAATGTCTCGAAACACTGTGTTTTGGAAATCCTTTATTGATATTCTGGACATGCTCCCTTAGCCTTTTCCATAATGGTCTCTTTGTCCTGCCTATGTATTGGAGCCCACATTCACATTCCAAGCAATTAACGACTCCCTCCGTTTTGCAAGATATGAAATCATTAATCTGATACTCCTGGCCCGTCGTAGTAGCAATAAAGCTATTCCGTCTTTTATTTAATCGTTTTGTAGCCAAACATGTAAAACAATTTCTACATGGAAAAAAACCTTTTTCATTCAGGAAAGTAATGTGATTTGTCATTGGAGGATCCAGTACGTTTTTGACCACCTTTGTCCTGATCGTAGGAGCTCTTCTATAAATAAATTTAGGGGAGTCGGGTAGCAATTTCCCTATAACCGGATCCAACTTAAGGATATCCCAATGTTTTTTATAAATATTTTCTATTAGTTTAAAATGTACATTAAAATCTAAAATGACCGCAACCTGAGCATCAAACCCATTATCCTTACTCCTATCTACAAGGAAAGTATTTCTATCCATATTACCCACTTCCTTAATTTTCCGTTCTATTTCCTCTACTGGGTAACCTTTTTCAATGAATCTTGAGCCTAATAAGTCCGCTTGTTCAAGATAATCCCGTTCAAAGGTGCAGTTCCTTCTCATTCTAACGAACTGCCCTTTTGGGATATTAAATATCCACGGTGGATAATGGCAACTCCCCCTGGGGATATATCCATTGCGGTCAACCTTTTTAAAAAACGTTTTGGTAACTATACCCTCATTTGTAATCCTAATGTTCAGATCTAAAAAATTAATTTCATCTTTGCTATACTCCCAAGTAAATTTTATATCTTTATCGTTAATATTAAGTTTATTCAGAAAGTCTACCAAGGTGGTCAATTCACCCTTCCAAATGATGAACACATCATCAATATACCTTTTGTACACTTTCAACTCCTCCGGGTGGTCCTGATACAAATCCCTATTTTCCCAATATCCCATAAAGATATTTGCCACGCTCGGCGCAAATCTTGCGCCCATCGCCACTCCTTTTATCTGTTTGTAATAATTATTACTGTGCCAGAAGTAATTGTGGCTCAAACAAAACTCCAAACATTCTAACAAAAATTTCCTCTGGGCCCAGGGTAAATCACTGCATGTTCTAAGTCCCCAGCCTACTGCTTCCATTGCATCATCATGGCTTATTATGGTATATAGTGAGGACACGTCCGCACTGGCCAGAATAAAATCCTGCCCTCCTTTGACCCCATCCAATATCTGTAAAAGTTGCTTAGTGTCTCTCAGATATGATCTCATTTGCTTCACTATAGGTTGTAAGAACTCGTCAATGTACTGTCCCATTCTTGCCAGGACCGATTCTATGCCATTTACTATAGGCCTCCCTGGTGGATTTTTTTCATCCTTATGCATTTTGGGGACCGTATATATGACCGGTACTCTACATGTGTCTGGTACCAAGTACCTAGCTTCCTTTTTATTCAGAATGTTACTCCCTACTCCTTTCTTTACCAATATTTCCAATTCTTTTTTGTATTGTACCGTAGGGTCTTTCTTCAAAATCTGATACGTATGGATGTCCTTAAGTTGAATAGCTAATTCACTTAAATATTGTTCTTTCGACAAGATCACAATCCCCCCTCCCTTGTCTGCTGGTCTGATGACTAAATCATCCCTTTTTTGTAATCTCTTAATGCCCATTTCTATACCAATATTCTTTTTGGCCTTGGGAATAACCAACTTCTCTAAATCATACGTAACCATTTTCTTAAACGCATCTATTTGACTGTTACTTGAAATTTGAGGATTAAAAAGTGACTTATTTTTAAAATTTGTGTGGGTAAATCTACTACTAGGGGCATCGCTTACAACATTCTTAGCCCCTGGTTGTCCTAAAAAATATTTTTTAATGTTAAGTTTTCTAATAAATTTCTGGGTATCAATATACGTGTTAAATTTATTTGCAGGTGCAGGGGGGGCATATTTAAGGCCCTTATCAAGAACCAATAACTCTTCTTTAGTCAAAGTGAGACCACTCACATTGAACACTCCTTCCCCCACTATTCTCTTTTTCTTTTGTTTTTGGTAGCCTGCCCTGCATCCCCTCCTCTTCCTGGGCTCCTCCTTCCTTCCCTTGGGGGACTCCTCTCCCCCATTCCCCTTTCTAAAAAATCTCCATGAGGGTAATCTGGCCTCAATGGCTCAAACCTATTATACATGGGAATGGGACTTCTCTCTTCATATCTCTGGTACTCCCACCTCCCATCCTGGTATTGCCTGTCATATCCTGGTCCATTCGGCATCCTAGGATAATATGGTCTGGGTGGGGGATATTGATTGGGTACTGGGTAATAATTTGGCCTATAATTCTGATAATACGGCCTTTGATTGAACGGAGCACCCTTCCCTTGGGGTTTCTTATATCCCATATTCCCATTTTTTGGCTTCCACCCATTATTTGGTGTACGATAAGGCTGTGAATGATAGTAATTTCCCATCTGATTAGGTCCTTTATTGCTTTCCTTAGGAACAGGTGCATTACTTTTGTCCCCTTCCCCTTTACTCTTAACCGGAGTGGTATTTGTTGATGCTGTCTCAACTTCATTCAAAGAAGACTGCCACTTAAAAATTTGATTTTTTCTCATATCATTCAGGTCACGTTGGTATTTTTTCGATTTCCTATGTTTAATCTCCTGGTCTACTTTTTCCAGATCCTTATGTAAACGTTTAGTCAGGTTTTGCATTTCTATGGTTTCTTTTAATGGTTCTATTTTGGATTTAATTTCACCAATCTGGTTCTCCAGACCTCTTAGTTTTTTCTGTTTCCTTTTAAGGAGGAACATAACCAGTTCCAACCCCTTCTCATGGAAAAAATTGAACCATTCATCTATTTCCTCAGGGTCTGTTAATCCATCACATATGGGTATATCCCACCTAATTCTCCTCGGCACTAATTTATCTTTAAGATATTTCTCATATGTGACAATATCCCACCATACCGACACTTTTTTTTCCATTAGGTGTCCTAATTTCCTATAGTGCGACTCAAGATCGCCCATAGGCCCACCTTGTGGTTGATTAAAGATCTCTTCTACATTAATAGATCTATTCTCCAAAAAACCAAAAACTTCCATTGTGAGCTGCTGGAGGTAATGAATTGGTACTAGAGTATCTGCAAATAATCCGAAATCCTCCTGCGCTATACAAATGGACCTACTAAACCTCTTCTCTAGCTGCCAGCACCCAAAACTGATACCAAACACAGTGTGAGGTAGTCGGGAAAATGGCGTGGGTACGGTGGAGTGCATGAGAGGCGGGCCTCCAGCGATGTTATTACATTGGGTCCAGTATAAAGGGAGGAACTGCGCTCGTAGGGTGTTACCCAGATGAAGTCACGAGTAGACGGTGACGTAACGCGTAGGTACGCGAGTCCGTAGTTCCGGTGCGTGGTGACGCATTTCCGGCGGGAGACGCCATCTTGCTACACCCAAGAGGTCCCATTCGCATGCAGTACACCCACACATCAGTGAGGAGGGAAGATTGTCTGCAATGTGAGTGTTATCCTTTTTTACTCTTTGGAAATAAAAATCAAGTGGATTTAATACTACACTTAGAGAGTTTCTTTTTGGCTCACTGGTTTGGTGAGCTACTACTCCCCAGGACTGCCCTGACTGACTAGGGGCTCTTTGGAATTCTACTGAGGAGATCCAGGGAAGGAAGGAAGCTGCTGGCCATTACAAATATAAGGATCCAGGTGATCCTGCAAGCCTGTTGGCCCTTCGGGGTCAGTAGGAGGAGGACTGCCCTGACTGACTAGGGGCTCTTTGGAATTCTACTGAGGAGATCCAGGGAAGGAAGGAAGCTGCTGGCCATTACAAATATAAGGATCCAGGTGATCCTGCAAGCCTGTTGGCCCTTCGGGGTCAGTAGGAGGAGGTGAGGGGGCAATTTAGCCATTTATGGAAGGAGTTTTGACACAGTCACGGCTTTATTCATCATCACAGCTGCACACCGCATGAATATATATTTTTTCACTGAAAGGACATTGTTCTTAATTTAAACACTTATGTGGTTTTATTTGTGTGGCACTGTGTGAGCACCATTATAGTTTTTTCCTTATTGGACATTTTTTTGAAACAATATTTATCAATGTATGCACAATATGTTTATGATCATGGTTTGGCACTTAATTTCCTGTTTTTGATTAAGGGTTGGCACTAATATTTATCACTGTTGAATGTTTTTTTTGTTTGTCATTTGTATCATTTTTGAGCGCTGCACTATTCTTTCATAAGTTATTCACACTGTGTTTGGTATCAGTTTTGGGTGCTGGCAGCTAGAGAAGAGGTTTAGTAGGTCCATTTGTATAGCGCAGGAGGATTTCGGATTATTTGCATATACACCATTGTTACTATCTAATATTTCACATCACTACTATTCTCGTTTATATTTGGCGAAACACCTTTTAACTCAGTGGTCACTTTAGCGCTAAATCATTTTGCGCTTCACCTTTGCATACAGTCACTTTTGTCATTTTATAGTGCTGCATTATTTATTTGAGATATATATATATATATATATAGAGAGAGAGAGAGAGAGAGAGAGAGAGAGAGAGAGATTGATTGATTAATGACCAGAACAACCGACATCATTGTAGGCATATTTCCAATTAAAACAGGTTTCGAATAGGCTTCAAAAATGTCAGTAGTGGATCCACCAGGATGTCGTATTAAAAAGTAGTCTTCCATACAGGCAGTAAATTAAAAGAATGATCCAGTCACCTGGGTAATCCAATGTGACAAGCAGAAATGTGGTCCAGAGGAGGAGTGTAGGCTAAATGTTGTAGATGTTTACAGTCCACAACCAGATGGAAAAGGTTCCATGTAGTGCCCTGCTCAAACTCCCTCACACTGCAAACAAAAATAGATAGCCACATGACAAATGAGGTTTAATGTTGATAAATGCAAGGTGCACTTGGGGGCTAAGAATATGCATGCTTCATACATACTAGGGGGAGTGCAACTGGGGGAATCAATGGTGGAGAAGGATCTGGGGGTTCTGGTAGATCACAAGCTTAATAATGGCATGCAATGCCAAGCTGCGGTTTCTAAAGCGAGCAAAATCCTCTCTTGTATTAAAAGAGGTATAGACTCCAGAGAGAGAGATATCATATTACCCCTGTACAAATCATTAATAAGACCTCATCTGGAATATGCAGTTCAGTTTTGGGAACCAATTCACAAAAAGAACATTGGGGAACTGGAGAAAGTACAGAGAAGGGCAACCAAAATGATAAGAGGTATGAAGGAGCTCAGATATGAGGAAAGATTAGAGGAACTGAATTTATTCTCTCTCAAGAAGAGGAGATTAAAGGGGGGATATGATCAACATGTATAAATACATCAGTGGTTCATATAGTGAACTCGGTGTAGAGTTATTCACCCTGAGGTCATCACAGAGGACAAGGGGGCACTCTTTAAGTCTGGAGGAAATGAAATTTAGTCTCCAAACACGGAAAGGTTTCTTCACAGTAAGAGCTGTGAAAATGTGGAAGAGACTCCCTCAAGAGTTGATTCTGGACAGCTCAGTGGGTTGCTTTAAAAAAGGCCTGGATTCTCGGATACACAGAATATAACTGGTTACTAACATTTATAGGTAAAGTTGATCCAGGGAATATCTGATTGCCTCTCGGGGGATCAGGAAGGAATTTTATTCCCCTGCAGGAGCAAATTGGATCATGCTTTGCTGGGTTTTTTGCCTTCCTCTGGATCAACTGTGGGTGGAGGATTATAACTTTTTTTTTCTTCTTTAATGGTTGAACTGGATGGACTTTTGTCTTTTTTGCAGTCAGACAAACTATGTAACTGTATGTGAGTACAAATGTAAGTGCAAAGCTACAAATTAGTGTCAAAAGCAATCGCGAATATAGTGATCATACAATATCAGTGTGACATAATCTAATAAAATATATCAAATCTTATAAAATCTTATAAAAAACCATCTGTGTCACTACAAATCTCAGCAATAATTATATGGTAAATATGAATTGTCCATGGCACTACAAGTCACAGAAATGCCAGGTGATGCTTGTGTGCTCTTCAGCCAGTGACAAATTCAGTGGAACTACAAGATTTTATATATTTTATTAGATTATGTCACACTGATATTGTATGATCACTATATTCACGAAAGCACCTTGTCATTGCATTTGACACTTATTTTTAGCGCTGCACTTACATTTGTACTCATATATTGTGGGTTTTGTTACCTTGCCTATATTGTGCTAGCAGCTATTCTACTCTCCGCGCTCGCCTTACAGATTGCGTTATATGTAACTATATATATATCATGCAGGATATTACACAATCCAGTACCCAGTGTTATAGCTTATAGATATCAACTTCTGTGGTCTAGAGGAACCGATACTGCCATATAATACCTGTATGTCATATCAAGGTAACCCATGCAGTTCTGTTATAGCCTCAATCAACCTCCCTCGCACAGATAGCAGTATATATCAGTAGATAAAAAGTATCTATTTAGATGAAGTCCCCTGACAATGTCCACAGTCTAGCCGGCAATATAAATCAGGAGGCACAAACATCCAACGGAAAAATTTTCTCTCAATGCCTTTGAAGCAGTCAACGCAACTTGGATAGTTACATATGCAGTCCACTTATGCTTTCCCTTGCTGGTTTTCTGGAATTGTAGGGCCCATGGTAGATGGGGATCAACCCTGGGCTTTTGTTTCATCAGGAACGCATTCTCCAGCACTAAATTAATGTAATGACAAGGGGGTGCTGGGGTGTGCTGGAGGGTCTATTGATGCTGGATGCTGGGAGATCTGTTGTCACTGGAGGGGAACTATTTTTTCATGGTAGTATATTGTTGCTGGAGAGGTCTATTGTTGCTGGGAGGTCAATTGTTGCCAGAAGGAATCTACTGTTGAGGGAGGGGTCTGTTGTTGCTTGCTGTTTGCCAATCTGTTGTTGCTGGGGTGGTATTTTGTTGTGGGGGTCCATTGTTGCTGGGTGAATCTGTTGTTGCTGGGGGGCTATTGTTGCTGGCTACAGGGGATCTATTTTACTGCTTTTCTTATCATTGACAAATTCCATGCAAAATGATACTTGCTCTGTATTCACTAAAGGAGTGGTACTGGGAGGTGGGTGGAACCAAGGGACAGTGCTCGGAGTTGGGTAGGGGATGGGAACAAGGGGTAAGAAGGTGGAGTTCCTGCTCATATTCTCTGAGAAAAAAAAGCCATGGATCATACTGACTGGTTTTGCCAGTTCCAACCGAATGCGTCAGAGGCAAATGTTTGCCTCTAAGGCAGTCAGTCTATTGATATGGACATGCTGGGTGGAGTTTATAATTGTCCATTATTTATTGTTTGTTTGTCATGTTTTTTAGAAAAGTATCAATAAATTAATTTGTAACAATACCTGTCAGGAACGGCCTAATTCCTGGTTATGCGTCACTTAAACTAATGTTTACATGAATGGAGATGAAGGTTGAGCCAAAATCCATTTTTATAAATTTTTTGAATCACAGCACTGTGCAATGCAGTAAAACCTGCTTTTAGTCTTGTACAAATGAAAACTTGAGGTACTTAAAATACATAACTTAAATAAAGGTAGGTCAACAATTGCTTGTGTCATGAGGTAGTTCCTGACTTTGGAATATTAGTTCAATAACTTTGAGGGTATCACTTGTTTGACAGGCATAAATTCTGCCTTTTTTATTATTTTTTTAACCTTGATGTCTGAAGAAAAACAAATTTATACTTAGACTGTAACCTGGACTGTAGATGATTAATGCTGTGGAACCTCCTCCTTTATTGCTGCTGTAGTATCATTATGCAATGAGGACAGGGTTAAACGGAATATTTGTTAAAGCTGAAGAGCAGCCACCATCTTTAAGGAGACCACTTTGCAATGATCATCTATGGAGGGCCTAGTGGGGATTTTGGAATCAAGTTTAATGTTGCTAACAAAGGTCCTTCTCCAGATTCTGTAAAGGACATTTTTCAAATCAATAAAGTTATAGAGGAAAAATGTTATTTGTTCAGTCCTGCATATTGATTTCTCAGGGGTGGGAACACAAAAGTTTGGCCTTGAAAAACATTAGGTCATTTAGAATTGAAGTAGTGGATTTAGTGGTGGTATACCTCAATTTACTTTGAACACTTGACTTTAATGCTTTTCAACTAGTTGCCGCCCGGCCTATAGCCAGTAGGCGGCTGGGCGAACACCTCGTCCCTCCAGGTGGACCTTTTCGGGTGGACCTTTTCAGAGTGTGCATTGCGCATGCCCGCAGAGCTGTGCTGCGGCGCAATCTGTCACCAGCCGTGTACCTCGGACACGGCCGATGACAGATCTGTGTACCGGCCCCGTTGTCAGTACCATGTGACCTGCTGTGACCAATCAGTGAGGGGCCAAAGTTATGGCTGGTCAGTGGTTGTCTTCTGTTAATAAATGCAACATCATTAGCTTACAGCACTGCAGTTAGAAGTTGACAGTTAAATTGCAGACATACATATGGAATAATTTCAGGCCTTATTGTTTGTTGTTCATTTGACTGCCAGTTTCACATTAATAGATAAAATCAATTACTTTCAAATACCATCAAAGAAAAGCCAGGGAAGTTCAAGGACCCTTATGAGAGAGTATTTCAAATCAATTTAATATAACCACATTACACAATTTATTCCTATTGGCAACAAGTATAAAAGAATAAAAGCAATCATTGTACTTATCGTGTTAGAAAAGCTACTAAGAAAAAGGCATTTAAAAATAAATCTGAAAAAATTACTATCATTCAACACCTACAAAGAACACAATAGGAGATTGAAATAGGAGGGAAAGAAAATTAGTTTGAGGACCACATTCAGAAAACAGTAATCAATACTAAGAGACATGTTCTATGGACAAGTGGTGTACCCTCACTCATTCACAAAAGGGGGTTATCCCCCATTTCCTAGCCAGCCAGAGTGCATGCCTGGATGAGTGTCCGGTATGGATTCTTAAGGGGGCCTCATGAAAATACACGGTCAATGGCCTGGTATCAAGATTTTGGTATCTGCCTGGCAAGGAAAAGAGAGGACAGTGAGTGTGCACCTCTTTTGACCTTACTAGGCCACATACCCTCAACATTTGGATGATACCTTTCCAGGGTGGACAAGGGCTTCATTCCCATGTCCCTAATCTCCTGACGTTGTGGATGTGTGGTTGTGCGGGGGGAGGGGGGGGTTCTTATCAGACTCTGAAAACTCTCTTTAGAATTGAAGGACCACAAGATCCTTCCCTCCTCCTAAATAAATAAGTAAAGGGTACAAATTATTTCTTCTTATTCATAAAAAAAGTAAGTAGTAAATAAACACAGAAACCAAAGAAAAAGGCTTTTCAAAAGCAGTGTCCCACGATGTAAATCCAACCTCAATAACATGTTCCATCTGGGTGACATCATTGGCAATGATGTCTCCTGCGATCCCTGGTCAGTTTGTCGACATTCAACTGCCACCTGGGGAGCTGTCATTTGTAAAAGGACAAGCAATGGTAGAAGATCATCGTGGCTTGGGTCATCTTTCATCTTGATTTAGTCACTGAATGATATGACTGATGTTGAATTTACATCAGTACACCTTTTTTCTAATAAAATACTTTGTTTTGGTTGCTTATTATTTATAATTGATTGTGAACAGCAAGGGGGACTATGAACCCCTTACTCATTATTGTAGGGAGGGGCAGGGTATCTTGGGGTACCATTATTCTAAAGAGGGCTTCCACATTCTGACAAGCCCTCCCCTGCAGACACCTACATTCACTGGGCCAGAGATGTGACAATGAGGCCTTTGTCCCCATCAACATGGGGACAAGGTAAATTGTGGGGGTGCTGTTCCCCCACCTTGCAGAGTACCCCCCCTCCAATGTTCAGGGCATATGGCCTGGTATGGATCAGAAGGAGGAGACTAGCAAAGCTGCATGCCTGCAAAAGGGTCTGGTAAGGATGTTTAGGGAGACCCACACATTTTGTTTTTTTGTTTTGTTGGCTTGGTGAGTTTGCTGATGACAGCACTTAAGATCAGGTGAGTATAGCAGCGGGAGATGTTTTTGTTTTAGTTCCATTTTTATTAAATGCCACCATCTGTCATTTAAAGATAGACACAGTGTTATATTTTAAAATGCTTTAAGATAGTTTAAAGCCCAATGCCATTTTGGGCATTTAATAAAAAAGGGACTAAACCTTTATTGAATCACCAATCCAGGTATGCTACACCGTTCCTTCTCAGGTGTGAATGACACTTGGGGGTTTATTTACTAAAGCTGGAGAGTCCAAAATCAGACTCCCTTCTGCACAGAAACCAATCAGCTTCCAGGTTTCATTGCCAAAGCTTCATTGAACAAGCTGAGGTTACAAGCTGATTGGTTTCTATGCAGAAGGGAGTCTGATTTTGGACTCTCCAGCTTTAGTAAATAAACCCCCAAGTGTCATTCATTCCAAATCCTGGGAGCCCAAGTGTCCACCCCCTGCCTTGGACTCACAGGAGAATGCTGCAGAGTAGTGCCAAAGAGAAAGATTTGGTCTAGGAACTGGACTTTAATAGGCTTTACCTTTGGAAAAATAGTACAGTATTGCACAACCTCTATTACATGCATCTATTTGTTTACATACATTTTAGGACAGCTTTATTTTGATACAGTTACTAAAAAAACACTACTTTGTGACATTGTTATTAAAAAGATGTTGCATCTCCTACATTTAGAGACATAGCCAAAGTAGTCACTGGGGAAGAGTTATCAGACTTGATGGTCAACAAGGTAACACTAAACAGGAGAAGTGAGAAAAATTATAAGACAGATTTATAAGATCACAGCTTGATTCATAAATCCACCACTCTTCCAATGCTCAGAGGTATAATTACTCCAATATAAAATATGCCCTGACCGTGCCTATTTATGCAGATGTTTTGAGTACAAATCTGTCACAGATCTTTGCATAATTATCACAGTTGTCTTACTAAGATTGCAGGAGCAGGGGATTACAAATATGCACAAAACCTACAAAATATTTTTTTGCTAACCGAAGGGCAGCCTGATTTGCAGTAAAACTAAACCTACCTATGTATCAATGCCACTTGTAGCACTATTGTGTTCTGCCGGAGGCAGGTGGGGGGTGCACGGGAAGCCTTCCCAGCCTGCAGAAGACATTGAATACTGCTAGCGGCAATAGCCGATAGCAGTAATTGAATGTAAAAAAATCCAACGGTCTGGTTGTACCCAAGTCGATCGATGGATCAACTTGGGTACGTACAAAAAGTCAATATTGTGAAAAACATTTGTTGAGCTTAGCTCTATACTGTATATTAAGTATAGTAACAATACTGTGTAACCCAAGTACTGCAGCCATGGTCATATAGCCACTGCGTTTCCACAGAGTAAGCCTAAGTTTGCATCTATGCATGTCAGGAAAAGCAGGCAATTTTGTACAGAAACTCACTACCATTTAGCCATTGTTAATGGCACTCCCACACATCTGCAATCAGAGGCATTTTTTGTGCACGCTAAACCTGTTTGGTGTGACAAGTATTCAGAAAAGAGTCAGGGACTTCTTTTCCATTTTTATAGCTCATATATTTGCCCATCGAAATAAATGGGCTTGCCTGTGTGCAGAAATTGCTCAGAAAAGCATTCATGCTTGCTCTCACCTGTGGGTGTGAACCCAGCATAATAGTTGGCTCAAGCCACATGAAAAAAAAAAAATTCATTCATTCAGCCAGTGTACCTGTGAGAATGAGCTTTTAAAGTGATACTAAAGGCTTACATTTTTTTTTCTAAAAATAACAAACATGTCTATACTTACCTGCTGTGTGCAGTGGTTTTGCACAGAGCAGCCCAGATCCTCCTCTTCTCCAGTCCCCCGCAGGCTCTCCTGGCCCCTCCCTCCTGTCTGGTGCCCCCACGTCAAGCAGATTGCTATGGGTGTACCTGCTGCTCTGTGTGTCCATTTGCACACTGAGCCATGGCTCGGCCCCGTCCCTCACTTCTCATTGGCTCACTGATTGTGACCCCTGTGACCCCTATACAGACCCCTGATGTCCCATTGTGAGACAGAAAAGAACTGAGGACACAGATTCTTCAATTCCTTTCTCTTCTACTTCAGCTGCACTGGCACTGAATGAACAGGAGGCACTCTGTACAGAAGCTTCCTGTTCATTCATAAACTAAAGCATAGTAAACACACAGTTTACTTTTTGAGTTATGAATGGACACAGAAGCATGACATATATACCACCACCCCCTCTTCCCCGCTGTCCATCCTGTAGGCAGTCTACCTGTGCCCTGCAGCACCTGCAGATAAGAAGCAAGAGCACAGGGAGATCAGAGCTGTGGGAAGGAGGGGTCAGAAAATGAAAAGGAGTGATCAGAATGCTGGGAAGGGGGTTATCTTAATTACTGGAACTAATCCCCCTGTGACCTACACTGCAGGGGGCCACAGGGGGATTGATTCCAGTAATTGCGCTCCCCCACCCCACAGCTCCGATCTTTCCTCCTCACTTTCTGACCCCCCTTACCATAAGTATCAGAGGAGGCGGTAGGAGGCAGCCACATGGGAAGGAACACAATTAAAGTGGTTCTAAAGTTTAAACATTGTTTAGTGTAATGAATTCCTTGCAACAAGGTAAACAATGTTTAGGTAGCAGTTTGCCCCCTCACTCCCCCCCCCCCCCTCTGTACTTGGGCAACATGGTTCAGGAGAGAGCCTGCAAGTGTGCCCCCATAGCAAGCCACTTGCTATGGGGGCACACCAAGAAGAGGAGGAGCCAGGAGAGCAAGCAGGGGACCTGAGAAGTGGAGGTTCAGGGCTGCTCTGTGAAATTCCATTGCACAGAGCAGGTAAGCATAAACCCATTTGTTCTTTGTTTTTTGTTTAATGGGTTTACAATCACTTTAAAAATTCAGTCAGTGCTCTAATTTACATCTATATGCCTGTACCTTTGTGTGCTTGTACATGAGTATACAGGCGTATAGATGTAAATTACTGTAGTTAAACATAGAAGTTTCGGGGGGTTATGGCTGTGTACACAGAACTGCTTTACTGATCTTTACACAACAGGCTGCATTGTGTCATAGATAACAATGCATCTCTTTACAGATCTATAAAAAACATGGCTTTTTTACCCCCCCCCCCCCCAGTGCAACTGGCCTAAAAGTCTTGAGTAGTGAATGGGTCTCTGTAAAGCTTAATCCCAGGGATGATCTATGACACTAATTTACACACACTGGGCAAGCATCAATGTAAGTATGCCTATGTGTAATGCATTCTGCCTCTGTATAGGTTGTTGTCAGGGCAGGGGCCGAGGAACGGACAGGCAGGCTTAGCAATGTAACGCACTGGCTGACGACAACCACCACCCACAGACCGAAGTCCCTCAGGGCGCGGAGTCTAAGTCCCAGGCTGCCCTTCACCAGGGCCCCTGATGGTGGGGATGGACTTGACGCAGCCAGGAACCAGGTCGCGGCCCCCGAGACACCTCAGCTGCGGTAATGGCCGCCGCCAATGGCGTGTAGCTGGTGGAAGAGACAAAAGAGTAGTCAGACAAGCCGGGTCAACAACAACAGGACAAAACAGTACAGGACAGCAGACGAGAATCACAGGTCACGAGCCGGGTTCAGCAACAGAGGGTCAGATCAAAGGAGAATACAAAGAATAGTCGAGTCACAAGCCGAATCAGATACCAGGAGAGTCACGAGAGTCACGAGAGTCAGAACAGCGTAATAGCAACACCAAGACACAAGTGCAAAGAGCATGTGCGGGCCACAGGCTTATATGTCATCAGCCACACCCCTCTGGGGGATGGACCACAGAGACCTGAAGGCATAAAAGGATTCCCACCATGCACAGCAGAATC
Source organism: Staurois parvus (assembly GCF_062004578.1). NCBI lineage: Eukaryota > Metazoa > Chordata > Amphibia > Anura > Ranidae > Staurois > Staurois parvus. The sequence continues at coordinate 2,777,751 of NW_028317977.1, forward strand.
CAAGATGGATGCCAGCACATGGAGTAACATAACCTCAGGGAAAAGATAGGACCTTGACAGTTGTAAATCATTGTAGTAGACTGAGCTACTATAGAGATAGCAGCAGTTTTCTGGGTGCCATCCTAGGTGACTGTTCTTCTGCATAGTAACCACAGAGATTCACTCTCTCGGCATTTAAAGAATGCCTTGCATTTTCTCAATTTTTACAAAGCAATCTCTGATTGGACAATGTGGAGAGCACAACATCACAGGTGTGGTTACCACGCAGAAAGGCAACCACTTAGCATGGCACCCAGAAGATTGCTTCCACAGAGGAAGTATCACATATGCACACTTACATTGTGCCAAGCTCACCCAATGTAAATACGCATAATGTATCATCACTGGAGTTCAATGTTAAGGTAAATTAAGTAACTGTTAATGTTTTTACAAACTTGCACTATTTTCTGTATGAAAAACATAGCTCACTGATTGTTTTCACCTGTGGCTTGACATACTGTAGCTTTACAAAGTCCAGCTCCAGACAGAATGTTTTTTTGGTGATGGATAGAGTAGGGGCAATTTAGTCCTGAAGGTTTTTATTGTGTCTGTATCCCTTTTAAGTAATCCCCCCTCACTTATCTTACAGTACAGAACACAGGCAAAATATTCATATACCATAGGTTGTTTCTTCAAGTGAAGGAACCGTCTACACTTGAATGATGAACTGTACTCCAGTTAAGTTTCTCATCCCTGTGTCAATGTACACCTTCTCTGTAACTATTGCATTTAGAAGGGACATGCTGAGCCTATGCCCACACCACCTTTCTAACCTAACTCCACTGCCTCACACCCAGTAACAGAAGCACCACCGTGCACCTAGCATGGACTCCATGTATGGTCTGTATTAACTCTTCCTCTTCCATACCTGTGCACAGGCTGTGGACCTCTGTGGTGCTGATCTGCACCCATTGCTATGGTAGATGAAAGCTCATGGAGAGAGTACTGACAACAACTCCTTCGCTGCAAGAGGCTCCTGTCACAGGCACATGCTTCATGACAGGCTGCTTGGTAAATCTCTGTTACTCTTGGTGAGCATTTGCTTTACTCCACACCATGTTACTCCTGCAGTGCTGTCTTCGTACCCCAGTGTGCTTTACTAACCCACGTGGTAGACTATGAGTTGTGCTGGTTACTTGCATACACTCCTTTAGTGGTTAGACCAAGCAAGGACAATGTTTCAGAAGCTTTACAGAACACTTGATCATTCCAAATAACAACAGTAATAGTCTTTTCCTAACATTGATAATTAGGCTTGTGGCTGCCACAGCAAACCTGAGTAGGATGTAAGTCCATACATGGCAGATCTCCAGAACTGGTGTTTTCAGGGCAAACTGAATGTCCCAGCAACCCATCCTATGCTGCAAAAGGCTCCTATAGTCCAGCGATCATCAGGAAGACATGACAAAACTAGTTCTGACAGACAGCTTTCTGAATCTGGACCCCTGTCATTTTATACACTGCTCAGAAAAATGAAAGGAACACTTTTTCATCAGAGTATAGCATCAAGTCAATTAAACTCCTGGGATATTGGTCTGGTCAGTTAAGTAGCAGAGGGGGTTGTTAATCAGTTTCAGCTGCTTTGGTTTTACTGAAATTAACAGCAAGTGTACTAGATGGGCAATAATGAGATGACCCCCAAAACAGGAATGGTTTTACAGGTGGAGGCCACAGACATGTTTTCCCCTACTCATCTTTTCTGACTGTTTTTCACTAGTTTTGCATTTGGCTAGGGTCAGTGTCACTATTGGTAGCATGAGGTGATACCTGGACCTTACAGAGGTTGCACAGGCAGTGCAACTCCTCCAGGATGGTACATCAATACATGCCATTGTCATAAGGTTTTCTCTGTCTCCCAGCACAGTCTTATGAGCATGGAGGATATTCCAGGAGACAGCAGTTACTCTAGAAGAACTGGACAGGGCCGTTGAAGGTCCTTAACCAATCAGCAGAACCGGTATCTGCTCCTCCGTACAAAGAGAAACAGGATGAGCACTGCCAGAGGCCTACAAAATGACCTCCAGCAGGGACTGGTGTGAATGTCTCTGACCAAACAATCAGAAACAGACTTCATGAGGATGGCCAGAGGGCCCACCATCCTCTAATGGGCCCTGTACTCACTGCTGGCACCTTAGAGCTTGATTGGCCTTTGCCATTGAACAGCAGAATTGGCAGGTCCGCCACTGGCACCCTGTGCTTTTCACAGATGAGAGCAGGTTCACCCTGAGCACATGTGACAGACGTGAAAGGGTCTGGAGAAGCCGTGGAGAACGTTATGCTGCCTGTGACATCGTTCAGCATGACCGTTTTGTTGGTAGGTCAGTGATGGTCTGGGGAGTCATATCCATGCAGGGACACACAGACCTCTACAGGCTAGACAATGGCACCCTGAGTGCCATTAGGTATCGAGATTAAATCCTTGGACCCATTCTCAGACCCTATGCTGGTGCAGTGGGTCCCGAGTTCCTCCTAGTGCACGGCAATGCCAAGCCTCATGTGGCGAGAACATGCAGGCAGTTCCTGGAGGATGAAGGAATTGATACCATTGAATGGTCAGTCAGCCCCTGGACCTGAGGTATTGAGATCTGATGTGTTTTCAAAGTGTTCCTTTAATTTTTTTGAGCAGCATATATATCCACAGAATCCCTGGGTCAGACCCAAAAAACCCTGCCAAGAGAGACCTGGTCAACGGTAGCACAATGCTGACGTCATACTTCCCAACTGGGGCAGCATCTACACTAAAAACTTATAATAGGCAAACTGCCTAAAAGCACAGTCAGCATTTAAGGAGTAACTCTACTTTTGTTGAGAAAAAAAAAACATTCCCCTCTGGGTGACCAATGCCCATTGCAAGGAGTTTAACAAACTTTTTTTGCAGATTCCTACCTTTTGTCATTCTGAAGAAATAGCTATTTGTTTGTCTGTGTTCATGTGCAAAGTGAATTTGTATGGGAGTGATTTTATAATGATCAATCAGCTGCTGCACCTGCAGGGCTCTGAGGAAAATTGCAGGATCTTGTTATCTTAGTTCAGACTTGTACCTTAGTGCAGACTTCTGGGAAAATCAGTAAGCTAATCACACAATCAGGAAATGACATTTTCAGGGGGTGTTCTGTACACCATCTGTGTACAAGATGCCTCCAGGTTGTCATATTCCATTTCAATTTACAGAAGATTACAGCGCTGCAGATTGAACAGGAAAGGTAATTTTTAATAATATTTGTCTACAATTTGTCACAATTATACACATTATATTATTATTTTTTTATTTGCTTTTTTTATTCCCACAGAAGTGGAGTTACCCTTTAAAGAATGACTTGCATTTTTTTCAATGATTGGACAAGGTGGAAAGCACAACATCACAGGTGTGCTTGCTATGCAGAAGGGACAACCACTCTACAATCCCTGGCCTCTTACCAAAAGGCCACATCTGCTATTTTAAGGTCCTCTATTCTATCCTGATTCACAGTCCCTGGCTTTATTGGCATGGCTGTTGAAACCCAGGCCTTAAAGTGTAGAGTCTGTGATTCCTGTCTTGCTGAAAGCAAGAAAGGCCGCTTCCATGAAGATCTATTATCATACCTGGAAATCTTATTTTGCTTGGTGTGAAAGCAGTCAGTTCAGTCCCAGAGATTACACTGTGCCTTGCATTCTGGCCTTCCTACAATCAGGTCTTGACCATAATCTACTTCTAAGCACCCTAAAAGGACAGGAATCTACCTTATACATCCTTTTTAAAAGGCCACTGATTTCCAACTCCCTTGTAAAAAAATCTTTATTCAAGGTGTTTCTCATGCTAGGCCCCCGTGCAGCACCCTTTGCTTCCCTGTGACCTTGATTTGGTTCTATCTGTGCTGCAGAAACCACCTTTGAACTCATCAAGGGTATTCCCCTGGAGATTCATGCCAAGAAAGTAGCATTTTTTGTAGCCATCATGTTTGTCAGACTAGTATCTGAACTGTCAGCCATTTCCATCCTCATATTTCTCAATTTCAGGGTTATGTTCTGTCACAGACCAAAAGTGGTTCAGCATTCTAATTCAGTGAAGACATTGTCCTGCTATCCTTGTGCCCTGCTGCTAAGCATCCAAAAGAATTACCTCTACATTACCTAGACATAGATCTATTAGAGTTTATCTAAAAGCAACTGCTTCCATTAGACACATGTGTTTGGTTTCTCCTCGGGCACACTGCTTCAAAGTCCACCATGACACAGTGAATCAGGAACTTGATTGCAAGCTCTTATGCTCTTAATCAAAAACTCCTCCTGCACTGTTGCATGTCATTACACCAGTTCTGTAAAAGTATCCTGGGCTTTTAGGCACCAAGCCTCTGTTTCTCAACTATGTATGACCGCTACCTTTTCAAAAGTTTATACTTTCTCAAAGTTTTACCAGGTGTATATCCAATCTTCTACACATGCAGCTTTTGCTTTCTTGCAGTGGAACTCTAAGGGTCCTTGACCCATGTTGTTTTTTGGTCCTGTTGACACAGTACTGTTTGCCTAGTTGTTGCCCACCCTTTGTATGTATTGCTTGGGGACTGCTCCACCACACTGCCAATCACCCCCCATAACCAACCTGCTGGCCGTGTCCCCCATCACCACTCACCTGGCTTGTAGAGCTCTAAAGCATACCTACAAAGGTCAGCCCTGGGAGATGATGTGTCCCCCAAGAGAGGTGCAGGAAGATGGTGGCATGAAACATGAGAGCCTCACTGAGTGGAGGTCCCCTGAGCCTTGAACACATCACACATCAGTTATAGGCACTTGAAGGCCTTGGCGCTGTTCTTGAAGGTGCACACACAGTGACTGAAATCCAAGTAGCCTTCATCTGAGGAGGGCTCGGCTGCCACTACCTGGGGCAAAGCCTGGCTGCAGTGGCCTAAAAAAATATTTCAACACCTTTGTTAGACCTTCCATTCTGGTGGTGGTAATACTGCTGTTTTTTGCTTGACTGCCATGTGCTACAGAGCTGAAATAGGTAGCAGATGCATCCCTGCTACCATTGGGAAAGGCTCTGTACAAGAACCTTAAAATGCTTCCTCATAGTGATGCATTTTGATTTCCCTCTTTTCTGATGGGATGTGTTCTGCCATTTTGGCTTTTTAGTGTGGATCCAAGAGGGTGGCCACCCTGAAATGATCAGTATTTTTGATGTGACCTCCATGAGTAGGTACCTAAAACTGCTTACCGTTGAAGACCCAGATTCCTGCGGGTCAGGCACACAACAGTGTCCTCTGACTGTTCCCAGCATCTACAGGCAATAATTGGGGTTTACAATGGATGTAATGTCTCTTGTGATTCTTCCTCCCCTTCCTGCTCTTCTCCTGTACCAACACAAACTTCCCCCTCTTCCTTTATCTGTGTCCCAAGGATGGAGACATGACAGAGAGGAAGTCTAGCCTACCTGCTCTTCCAATTCTTACCCTAGGTTCACACCTAAGCTTTTTCTGCTGCATTATGCAGAAACGCAGTACAATCCATTTAACATAATTTCCTATAGGACATGTTCAGATCTCAGCGTTTTCACCCAGAGTTTTTTGTGGAAAGGGTCAGGGACTTTTTTGAACGCAAAAAGTTGCTTTTTTGCTTCTATAGACTTCAATGAAAATGCTGCAGAAAAGCATGTATCACATTTTTGCTGCATTTTGGATGCGTTTTGCATTTTAAATCTGCCTAGCAACAAAAAGAAACACCCGCAAATGCAAAACGCATAAAAAAATCTGTCAAAAATGCATCAAAAACACAAGTGCATAAGTAAAAACACCAGGAGTGGCACGAGTGCCGGGTGGATCTGGAGCAGGCGGCAGGTAGCTGAAGACCCAGGAGATTCGGTTGCAGGACAGGTGCGGATGCAGGAATGTAGGTGCAGCAGCAGGCAGGTATGGCGGCAATCAGAATGCAGACTGGGACTGGACACCGGAGCGTGGATGCGGTAGCAGGCAGTTATGACCATGACCAGGGTGCATGCCAGGTCCAGGACCGTGGGCGCAGCGGCAGGTAAGTTTGGCAAACGTCAGGATGCAAGCCAGATGCAGGACCGTGGATGCAGCGACAGGTAAGTATGGCAACTGTTGGAATGCAAGCCAGGTGCAGGTAAGTAGATGCAGCAGAGTCAGACAAGCCGGGTCAGTATTGAGTGGACAGATCAAGTACAAGGGAGCAGGCAAGCGGATGGTCAGGGATAGCCAAGGTCGGTGCAGGCGGAGTTCTTAGTCAGGCAAATCAGAATACAGGCAACAGGATCAAATATTATGTGCAGGAACGTTGTAGACCAGAAGGCATTGATAGTACTGTATTGCAGGTTTAAATAGCCCGCCTAGCAGTGACGCGGATTCTACTGCGCGTGCGTGCACTTCCGCGCATGCGCGCCCACATGCGCACTCGCACCGCCGCAACCCGAAGGGACCTGTCGCCATCACACGGCTGCACGGCGATGGGGTCCCTGACACAATCCAATGGACAGGTTTAGGTTTGGCGGTTGCCAGGAGAATGGTACTTTCCTGACTGCATTGCACCAAGTATAAAGTTTTGTGGAGGGGGTATTATGGTGTGGGGTTGTTTTTCAGGGGTTGGGCTTGGCCCCTTAGTTCCAGTTATGGGAACTCTTAAGGCTTTAGCATACTAAGACATTTTGGACAATTTCATTCTCCCAACTTTGTGGGAATATTATGGGGATGGCCCAGGGGTGGACTGACAACTCATGGGGCCCCTGGGCAATAGGGGATCATGGGGCCCCTGTGTCCTTGCCCAAACTCAAAAAAGCCTATGAAAAAGGTACCAGGGGCATCTCATGGGGCCCCCTACTGACCCCGGGCCCTTGGGAACTGCCCGAGTTTCCAAATGGTCAGTCCGCCCCTAGGATGGCCCCTTCCTGTTCCAACATGACTGCGCACCAGTGCACAAAACAAAGTCCATAAAGACATGGATGAGCGAGTTTGAGGTGGAGGAACTTGACTGGCCTGCACAGAGTCCTGACCTCAACCCAATAGAACCCTTTTGGGATGAATTAGAATGGAGACTACGAGCCAGGCCTTCTCGTCCAACATCAGTACCTGACCTCACAAATGGACACTTCTGGAAGAATGGTCAAACATTCCCATAGACACACTCCTAAGCCTTGTGGACAGGGTTCCCAGAAGAGTTGAAGCTGTGATAGCTGCAAAGGTGGGTCAACTCAATATTGAACCCAACAGACTAAGACTGGGATGCCAAGGTCATGTGTGTGTAAAGGCAGGCGTCCCAATACTTTTGGCAATATAGTGTATATAAAGGCAATTTTAATTTACTCTTTTGACAAGGAAAGGAATGGTTAAAACCTTTATCAGTAGTTCTTTTTTTGTCTGTGTCCCATTAGATACATTTTCCTTCATTTCCTGTCCTAAAAAAAAAGCAGGAAGTTAAAGGAAATCTCTGAGACAGTTGTCTCTAGAAAATATGTTCTACATTGAAAATTTTTCTTCATTTCCTGTTCCTGGGACAACCATGAATAACATTTTTAATTTCCCACCAAAATCTGTCGCAGTGACGACGTTCACCTAACCTATAGAGACTAAATCTTACCAGTGAGGATACCATCAAAAATAAGAATTTTACAGATGTTCTAACCCTTCCCCGAGATAGTATAAAATTAAGTGTAATCTTGCTAGCACTGAATTAGTTAATTCATTTACAGACTTTTTACTATTAAAACTCAAGCTGTTTTGTCTACACATTGTCACATTCCCTTTGATTTATGCCTTATCTTTTGCATTATTGATTACACACTTATTTTCTGTAGTTGTGTATTAGCAGATAACTCATACTGTCAAATCTTCACTCTTTCTGCAGATCGCACTACAAAAATTGATATTCTGTAAAAACAGCAACTTAAGCAGTCAGCCCCTGCATGACAAAGCGCTTTTACATTAAACCACTGAAAGCAAAAGCATATATTATAGAGTCTATGAATTAGTTTGTCAGGTGTACCAAAATGCAATAAATCACAATGAACTTACAATATTCTATTACAAAATTAACACCCACAGCATATATTTGACAAGCACTGATAGTGGTAAAAGATATACAGGAGCATTTTAACAGCTTCTGTCTGGAGCAAAAATATAGACACTATATAAAAAGACAATCACAGCTGAATCACAAATAAAGTAACTGAAGTAAAGCCTAATATTATATGAATTCTATATGCCAACGACAGCAATAAAACATGTCTCGCTTATAAGGCACAAAATAGTGTAAGATCTATAGCAGACCATCTCACAAATAAGGAAAAAGTTTTTAAGACAGCCATGCAAACAAATCAAAGTTTTCTGAAATAATGAAGCCATCTTTAACCACTTCCATACAGGGCACTTTTACCCCCTTCCTGCCCAGGCCAATTTACAGGTTTCAGTGCTGTCACACTTTGAATGACAATTGCGCCGCCATACAACACTGTACCCAAATTAAAATTGTATAATTTTCTTCACACAACTAGAGCTTTCTTTTGGTGGTATTTAAGCACTGCTGGGGTTTTATTTTTTGCTAAATTAGCAAAAATAGACCGAAAATTTTGAAGAAAAAAAAACACAGTTTTCTTTGTTTCTGTTATAAAAGTTTGCAAATAAATAATTGTTCTTCATAAATTTAGGCCGAGATGTATTCTGCTACATTTCTTTGGTGAAAATAACCCAAATTAGTATTTATTATTTATGCAGGCCACAGATGGGTCGAAAATCCGCAGATTTTTCATCCGAAAAAAAACAATTGGCCGATTTTCGCACCGTTAATGGGTTAATTGGTCGGCTGTTTTTCTAGATTTTGGTACATTTTTTTATCGGTAAAGTTGGAAAAAAATCAGCCGATTTGCACGGCAATGATGGGCAAATCGGCCGATCTTTTTACCGATAAAAAAATCTGCGCATGAAAGAAAAGATGTTCCACATTGAAGAGAAGAAGAAAGAAAGAGAGGAGGATGGAAGAGGAAGATAGAAGAGGAAGAAAGAAGCATAAGAAAGAAGAAGAAGATAGAAGAGGAAGAAAGAAGAAGAAGGAAGATGAAGATAGAAGAGGAAGAAAGAAGAAAGAAGAAGGAAGCAGAAGGAGAATTCCAGTCCGCTATTATACAGTATTTGACATGAAAAAGTATTGCGGTTGTAACAATGTATCTATTTGTATCCGAATAAAAACATCTGTATCTGAAATGGATACAAATAGATACAATGTTGCAACCGCTATACTTTACAATGTCAAATATAATAGCGGAGCTCCTGCAGGGACAGCAGTAATTAAATGCCGGCCATAGATGGGACGAAAATCGTACGATTTTTTTTTCATACCGTTGGTGGTAACGTCGGCCCATTGAACGACCAATTTTTATTTTTTTTAAACGGCCGGTTTTCGACCCATCTATGGCCTGCATTAGTCTGTAGGAAAGTTAGTCTGTAGGAGAGTTCACAAACTATGGGATAGATCTGAATATTGATCAATCCTGAAGTACTGACAGCCAATCTAATTTCTTGAGGTCCAACAATGTCAGAACAGTACAGATATCCTCCAAATGACCCCTTTTTGCAAAGTAGACAGTCCGACGTACTTCATAAGAGGCATGGCGAGTTTTTTGAAGTTGTCATTTTTTTGTCATTTGTCGGAAAATGAAGAATTAAAAAAAATAATTTCACTATTTTCTTTTTACATACTGTCACCGGAGCAGTACAGCATCATCATATAACTGGCATGATGGACACTGACTGGTGACAGTGCGAAAACAAAATTTGATAATTTTTTTTCAATTTTATTTATTATTTTAAATTTATTACATTTTTTTCTCTTTTTTTTTAATTTTTTTCATATTGCGCTATGACCAAAGTATTATAATGTTACCATAGTAACATTATACTACTTTGGGGAAGTGATCAATATTTTTTTTTTTTTCACAAATTTGCATATAGCAAATTACTTTGCTATAAGCAAGCATTTACCTGAATGAAATCAATTCATTCAGAGTTTTTTTCTTGTGATTAGCTGTGATTTGGCCATGGCTAATCACATGACACAGCTGGGCTGTAATTGGCCCAGCTGTGTCAACTAGACACACTTGTATACAATGGATGGCATGAAAGGAAGCCATCCATTGTATACAAATGTCATGTGACCTGCTGTGATTGGTCACAGCAGGTCACATGGTACTGGCAGCGGGGCCGGTACACAGATCTGTTACCGGCCGTGGCCGTTTCCGCGCAATGCGCATTCTGGAAAGGACGCCATATGGTGTCCACCCGGAGGGACGAGCTGTTCGCCCGGCCGCCATCTGGCTATAGGCCGGCAGCAACTGGTTAAATGTATTGTGTGGAAACAAAAATGCACGTTTGAAGAGTATGTAAACGCAACATTTCATATTCCTGATATGTGCCTGCTGTACCAAAAAAAAGTATCTTGTTCTCTTTGTATTGTTTCCTTTGTGGAAAATCCCTTGTGTTTCTGCCAGACCTTCTGCTTTCCTATTAAATGACCACACTAGGCATGAGAGCACAGCGTGGTAAGTTCTCTAGCTTTGCTGGGCCTGTTCTCCTCAGACTTACACACACAGCCATTCACTGGGAAGTTCCGTGTGATCACTTATAAAGCAGGGGGGGAAAGGTATTTATAATGTGTTTATATCTGTACAGAAATGTTTTGCCTTTCATTTATATTTTAAACGGATTGGTTTTACAAGGTGAGGGTTTACATGTACTTTAACAGCTGTAAAAAGCTTTTTAAGATATGAGTATTTTTTGTTTTCCAATAGGTCAGTTCTTTGCTTACAATATGAATGTATCCCCTTCACAATATGATTTGTATTATATAAATACAAAATAATGATTTTTATCTTGAAAAGTGGGGACCATTTTTACTGCTTACTGGAATGGCAATGTGACAATAACTTTTTCTGGTGTTCTCTCCTTTTATACCATCTAAAAAAGTTGATAGTTGCATAGGACTTAGTATGAGAAACCGGGATTTGCATAGGAGTACATTTATCATTTCACCTGACATTTGCCCCAAATTCTTTGGGCAACATTCACTCTATATAAAGCGAACTTAATGGACATTTGCCAAACTTTCATGCAGTGAAAATTTAATTCTGTGACATTCCACAGCATATCCTGTTCAGTAGATGCTGGATGCTGGGGATCTATTGTTGCTGGGGAGGGGTTCTATTTTTGTGTTGATCTATTGTGCTGAGGAGGTCTACTGAGGCTGGTGGGGGATCTATTGTTGATGGGGGTGTATCTTATGTTGCTGAGGGGTCAATTGTTGATAGGATGGATCTACTGTTGAGAGAGGAGTCTAATATTGCTGACTGATAATGGTCTATTGTTGTTGGGGGATATATTGTTGCTGGATGGATCTATTGTTGCTGGCTGCAGGGTATCTATTTTACTGCTTTTCTTGTTATCATTAACAAATAAACAAAATGATACTGTTCTGTATTCTCTAAAAGCACAGTTGTCAAGGTCCTACCTTTTCTCAGACCTTGTGCTGCTCCATGTGCTGGCATCCATCTTAGGTGTCTGCAAAGCATTGTGGGATCCTTTATGCTTTAAGCCCTCTGCGGCTCCTCCCCCAGGAGGTGGCGGCTTATCACATATAAGTCTTCTGTTTGTGGCTGTCCATTGCATTCGTGTCCTGTCTGTTGCACAACAGCAAGCTCCTGTTTAGCTACTCATTGCTTTCCTGGATACCGACTCGGCTTTGGCTAAGACTCCTCCTGGCTTCTGACCCCGGCTCTGGCGACCATTCTTCCTGGCTCCTGATCCCGGCTCTGGCGACGATTCTTCCTGGCTCTTGACCCCGGCTTTGGCTATGATTTCCGCTGTTGGACTTGCATAGACTCTTGTCTTATTTTTATATTAATAAACCTACCTTTAATTGCACCTCCTTGTGTGTCTGGCTCCTCGCTCCCTGACACTAGTACTGGGAGGGGGTTAAACCAAGGAACAGTGCTCAGTGGTGTGTAGGGGGCAGAGACAAGGGGTGACTTGGAAAGAGAGAGTTCCTGCACCTATTGCCTGAGAAAAAAAGCATTGACTACTAATAAATCTTTCTTCGGGTATGCCTATGAACTTTTCACAGACAGCACCATCAGACGCTCTTAAAATTAGCAGCACGACATCTTCTATGAAAATCAAATAATTCTTACTGCATATAGGATGAAAAAGGCAAAAACCTAACCAAACAAAAACAATAAAACAGCTGCATCATAAGCACTATGGAAAATGTTGCATACAATTCCAAGAATTGACAAATAAGAATTACAAACACACATAAAAACATATGTGAATTATTGTGTCCCATAAATGCTTTCATTCCTCCTTTCCTTGGGCCCATCTGAGCATATGTATTTCTGATTTTCCTATTTTTTGACCCTTTACTCTAGCCATAAAACAACTCTTTCCTGACTCTGGCTTGTGTTGCCATTGTTACACCTAGCAGTAAATCTAAGCAAACAATATACCAGCAAAATAAGCATCTTGTTAATAACTCCAGTTGTCACAAATGTTAGTAAAAAATTCAGGAAATACGACTTTCTATGCCTTTTTTTCTTCAAAAGGTGCACAACAATAGTCCTTTTGATACCAGCTCAAGAGACAACTTAGCTGGAAGCTAAACATAAAGAAGCACACAGGTGGCGCAAACACCTAGCGCATTATCCAAGGTTTATTTGAAAAGAAAAATGACAAAAAACATTCACAAAATTAAGTACATGAAAAAGCTTAAAAGCCACAAAGATGGCCCACAATGATGGCCGAGTATCCAACTGGTGCTATGGTCGGCCTGCTGACACGTTTCAAGGACATATCCCCATCCTCAGAGCTGAACTCGAATACTCGGCCATCATTTTGGGCCATCCTTGTGGCGTTTAGGGTTTTTCATGTACTTCATTTTGTGAGTATGCTTTTTCTCTTTTTTCTTTTCAAATAAACCTTGGATAATGTGCTAGGTGTTTGCGCCACCTGTGTACTTCTATTCCAGTTTTGATGATTTCCTAGTCTGAGGAAGGCTGCCTCACCAAGAATTTATCCAAAGGCTATCAACACATTGGACTCCCTGGCCTTTTCCTGGCATTAACCCCTTTTGAGGCGCTGGAGAGATAATGCTTTTCATCCAGGAAGTTAAATATAGGTGATATATAGAACTGTTTGAAATAAAAAACACCATATGAATGAAGTGTTAAAAGTGGCGCTAAGTAAATTAATCAATCATAAGTACAAAACCATATAATAAAAATCACACGAATGCCCAAAATTCAGTAACACAAATATGTGAAAAGTCTGTGATTACTGTAAAAAATAATTACAAACTAAAAAGTGATGGAAAGTCCATTAAAAAAGTGTGATGAAGTAATCCAAAAGTCCATGAAAGTGAATCTTCTATTATACCATGTGCAGCAAACTGACAACCAAGTGCTCCATAGGATACCCCACATGGATGTAAACTCACCAAAAATATTTGCCTTCCACTCTCGTGGTTGGCAAACAAGCTTCGTGGGACATATTTCCCATTTAAAGATGAATATGAATCACTGAAGATAAAGATTCCACTGCATCCTAATTGACCATGTAAAACAAACAAAAAACGTTCCAATGGTGTAGTATGAACAAACAGATCCTTTAATAATGTGATTGGACCTTACTCACAAGAAAATCAATAAAATAAGCCTGTATATTAAAACCTCTGATAAGCCTGAAGTGAACATAGACCAGGTGCTCTCATCACCTCCGATTTGTTGTTAATGGACGCCGTCGCATCACTTCCGTTCACGGTCCACGTCACTTCCGGTTGCCGCACCAATTATGATTGATTAATTTACTTAGCGCCACTTTTAACACTTTATTCATTTGGTGTTTTTTATTTCAAAAAGGCTTTTGGTTTATAAATAGTGGCAGCTCCTACACATTTAAGTTGCAATTAGAGCGATATAATAGATGTTGATCACATTATCATATTTATTTTATAAAATGTTTTTGAATATATAGAACTGGATTTAGTGGGTTATTGAATAGTATGATGCAAATAGAGATTATTGGCACTAACTTATAGAAACCAATCACAAATTGGTTTTCAACAGTCAAATCATGCACTGATTATAAAAAGATTATTTTTAGCTGGTTACTGTAGCATATTATGAATGTGCGTTATGCTATGCCCTATGTCATTAAATAAATTTGCGTGCCACACACATAGTCATCTACAGATTTTTTAAACGTAGGGTATAGGTTCTAAATACATTTTGACATGATTTATTAATCTAGTTATCATTCTGCATTATAGGATACAACATGAAAGGTCAGAAAAAAAGGTATATTCAGTATATTTTGGCATCCATGCAGACAAATACTTTTCTTTACAGAAAGATCAATGGACAATATCAGTTTCAGAACATCTTAAAGTATTTACTTGAAAATATCAGAAGAAAATCATTACATTGGTGCACAGAACATTGTCTTGAAAGCTGCAGTATAGTCATCCATGTGTGATGAACAGTGTGATAGTTCTCTCTAGATAACTATTGAAAAAGACCATTTAATGCCCCACAGCTATGGAAAATGGGTATTAGAGCCCTGCTAAGTAATGATGTGAATAATGTATTTCATTAAAAATTAGATATTCTCTATACTCTTCAACCAGAACCATACAATTAATTATAAATTTTCTCTCATAATAATTTTAATCATGTGGTACCAAAGATTTGGGGAACCTAATGGTTATTCTCTCTAAGGCACCAACAGATCACATTCATTTAAATTTATTTAAATGCAACATAACAATGAAATATTTTCACCAATGAACATTATAACAAAAAGAAGAGGTAAAGATGTTTAGTAATATTTTTTTTTTTTTGCCATTTCTAAACCACAGAGCAAAGAGATGAATACACAATGGAAGCTATTTATTAAAACTGCATGGTGCAAAATCAGGTGCAGCTCTGCATATAAACCAATCAACGTCAAGGGCTTTATTGTCAAAGCTTAATTGGAAAAGCTGACTTTAGAAGCTGATTGACTACCTTGCACAGCTGCGCCTGATTATGATTGTAGCAGTTTTAGTAAATCCCCCCAATACGTATTAGGTTTTGATATGTTTTAAAGGTAATTCTACTAGATGTTTATACTATACAGTTATTATGTTAAAGCCCATCTCAGGGAATAGTAAAAACCTCTTCCTCTACTTCCCATCTATTTTCCAAAAATGAAAAAAAAAATTAATTTTTTTGTTTACCCAGTTGCCCACCACATACTGTAGCTATACTGTTGGAATGCAGGCCAGCTGTGCAAAATCAAGCACTGTATATACATTTCCATTAGCTCCCTGGCATGCTGATCAACTGGTCCCAGCCAGTAATTCACGGCCGGGACCTACTGATCATTGGAGCTAGCTTCAGGAGACATGTCTGTGTTGTTAACTACTTGCCTACTGGGCACTTATACCCCCTTCGGGCCCAGGCCAATTTTCAGCTTTCAGCGTGGTCGCACTTTGAATGACAATTGTGCGGTCATGCAACATTGTACCCATATGAAATTTTTATCACTTTTTTCAAACACATAGAGCTTTCGTTTGGTGGTGTTTAATCATCACTGGGTGTTTTATTTTGTGCACTGTAAACAAAAAAATATCAAAACATTAAAAAAAAAAGTTATTTGTTTGTTTCTATCATACAATTTTGCAATTTTTCTCCTTCACTGATGTGCGTTGATAAGGCTCCACTGATGGGCACTGATAGGCTGCACTGATGAGCAAGCCCTGATGATGATGCAATGATATGCAGCAATGATGATCACTGATAGGCGGCACTGATGGGCAACACTGACGGGCAGCGCTGACTGACGGCCATGACTGGCAGCACTGACTGATGGCACTGACTGGTGGCATTGATGAATGGCACTGATGGGCAGCACTTACGGATGGCACTGCTGGGGAGCACTGATGGGCACTGCTGGGAGGCACTGGTGGGTGGCACTGCATGGCACTGATTATCACTGTGGCAGTGTGGACAAAGTGCTGCTGGTAACCGGCAACTGTGTTTACTCCGTGATGTCCTGTGTCATTGGATACAGCTGATCATGTGGTAAAAGGCCGCTGTAATTGGCCTTTTACCTCTTCACATGATTAGCTGTGTCCGTAGGACACAGCGATCATGGAGATTGCCGGGGGCGCGCAGGAGGGCACGTTCTGGGAAGACGTCATATGATGTCCTCCCAGAACTGGGTAACCGCGTCCTGGTCATGAAGGGGGGGGTAAATTAAATGATTACTCTACTACCATGTGTCTCTTGGTGCTCTCTCTGGGCTATGTTTTCTAAAGGGGGGAAGAAGATTGGAGCTATTTTTGGTATTTACCGAGAGTTCAGCTTAAAGTATATCTAAACCCTCACCTTGCAACACACCCAATCAGTTTGAAATAGAAATGAAAGGAAAAGTATTTGTGAATAGATATAAAACAAAGTAAAATCAGTAGCACATCAATCTTCCCAGTCATTGGCTGTGCTGGGTGGGAGGGAAGCACAAATCTGATCTGTGCTCCTATGCCTAGTGTTGTCAGTTTTTAATAGAAAGCAGAGGAACTCGCAAGAACACCAGGGATTTCACACAAAGGAAGCAATACAAAGAGAACAAGATGCTCTTTCATACATGTACATGGTACAGTAGGCACATAACAGGAAATGTTAGGTGTATATATTCTATAAAGTCAGCCAATAAGGGGTAATAACCACTTGCCCTCCAGAGGATTTACCCCCCTTCCTGACCAGGCAATTTTTTGCGTTACGGCGCTGCATTACTTTAACTGACAATTGTGCTGTCATGCAATGCTGCACCCAAATGAAATGTACGTCTTTTTTTCCCCACAAATAGAGCTTTTTTTTTGTGGTATTTGATCGCCTTTGCGGTTTTTGATTTTTGTGCTATAAACAATAAAAGACCGACAATTTTGAGAAAAAAACTATATTTATGACTTTTTGCTATTAAACATGTCCAATAAAAAAATTACAAAAAACAAATTTCATCAAATTTAAGCCAAAATGTATTTTACTACATGTCTTTGCTAAAAAAAAAATCTCAATACGTGTAAATTAATTGGTTTACATGAAAGTTATAGCATTTACAATTGGCGCTATATATATATATATATATATATATATATATATATATATATATACTGAATTTTTTTTTTCTTTTTGCTAGTAATTGCAGCAACTTATAGGGGGACTGTGGTGGGCATTCTGACCCCTGGGGGGAACTGACTTGGTGTCACTGACATCCCCAGTGACACCAATACAATGATTAGTGCTAACAAAAAGTTCTAATACATCCAAGTAATCTATGCAGCCAATAAGCAGTGCAGTGGGCTCCATACATAAATAAGCATATGTGCTAACAATAATTTAGTTACCATCAGACCAAAGTGATCTTTACTTTCATAATAAGCATAATACATGCACTTTAAAACCAATATAAACTTCACCGTTATGTTCAATGATTATGTAAAATGTGATAATGGTAATTTGCTATCTTTTGTTTTAGATTTATATAATGTTCTTCATTCACCATTGTGCCATAAATTCCTAATGTAAGGCTACTGACAAGCTACCTATCTAAATTAATGGATGTCTATTACTGTAAGAGAAAGAGACAACAGGAGACCCATACTGATGGGCTCCCAAAAGGTCAAAGAACATGTAAGCAGTAACAGTTACAGCCTTGGCAGACCAATTATTCAACTCTTCTAAATGGCACCTTTTGTTGCTGTTAGAAAGTTATCTGCGTGTTTCTTTGCTGACTAACCAAGCCAACAACAAAAGGAATTTTACAAAGAATGTTTCTCTGGGATGCATGAATGAAGCAGTTAAATAAAATTTGAATGCTTCATGTGTTCATTTTTAAAAGGGTAAAGAAATAGTTGAGCTTGGTTTTATTTTTATGAGTATTTAAACTGTAGCGGGTGTAGCTGACACCCCAACACCCCCCCCCCCCTTCCCCTGGCTTTTGCCAGGTAACAAGCTCTGTGGCTGTACTGCAACAGGGGAGAGGTGAGCTGTGGATTGTCTATGTATCCAAAACTTAACACCCCCCCCCCCGTCAGCAGTGGGAAACAGGAAGAATAGCCTGAGAGGTTTTCTAATGAAGGACCCCGGCCTGCTGCTTGCTGTCTCTTTCTATCCTTCCTAGTAACAGCATCGAATCAATCAGCAACCAGGAGAGATGCATGATGGGACATGTCCATAACACATAATTGAATATGGACTACAGCCCCCAGCTAGCCTTGTACAGTGAGGAGGCAAGAACCTGACTGAGCAAGGAGTTTGATTTATAGTTGGACTGTGACAGGAAGGGGTGCGACAAGACTGTGTCAAGAATCTCCACCTACAGCGCCAGAGAGGGAGCCAGGGACAAGCACATGCAGTACAATGCAATCCCTAACAGAGAGACTGAGCCTGTGGGAAGCTTCTACATTTTGAGGAAAGTGTGAGGGGACAGCGCTATGATTTGAGAGCAAAGGGACAGAGCCACCTCAAGGGCACAGACCTTGCTCTGCTATCTACCACGTGCCCATGGTACGAGTCGCCACTGGCAACCAAGAGGAAGGAAGACATTTACCAGGAGAGACCACTGCTGTTGTGCCACTTGGTCTGGTGGGAAGGCTTTGTGGCCACTATTTGCTACCATCCCTAGATTGAGCCATTAGGAACCACTTAATCTGCTACTCCATAGCTTTAATACTGCCTGCAGGCCTCGATTGCCTCAAGGCATGCCAAAGGTTAAAGAACTCCAAAGTTTAGTTGGTTAAATAATCAGGACTAAGGACTGCCCCTCACTGTTACTGTCCCCAAGGCCTATGCCCCATTTGCTAGTTAAAGAGTTACCACAACCCTTGCCCATTCTTTGGAGTGTACTCTAAACCAGTGTAGTATGATTGTCATTTATACTGTATTTAAAGTTTATTTACATTGTTTCTTAATGGCCTACTAATACCAGCATTGATTCCAGTTAGTGATCTAAAAGCTGACCTTAGTAATTCTAGTATAGTTACTCTGTTTAGCAGACTGTGTTCAACTTCATTTTCAATGTGTGCATCTATGTTCTACTGCTGTTTATACTAAGCACTTGCCAATATAATAAGTATGTTTGTTCCTAAGCGCGTGTGTGCTCATTCTTTGGCAACTATCATCATAGATAAAGTATTAATCTTGGATTAAGTATTGAGCATTGCACTTCAGCTCTGCATCTTCTGAATAACTCTTCTCTATCCCATTACAGGTAAATGTCTGCGAGCAATATCCATCTGTACTATCATCCATGCCATGTATGAATGTTAATTGACACTGCTGTGCTATATGGTAAATATCTGCGAGCAATATCCATCTGTACTATCACCCATGCCATGTATGACTGCTAATTGACACTGCTGTGCTATCTGGTAATCTATGCTGCTTTCAAAATGCACCTCTAACTGAAGCCGATTCATTACTATCAATGTCCTTATTGGTAATGTTTGCTGCTTCCAAAATCTTTAGCTCTGTCCATATTACTGTGATATTTATTTTGCTCTTATTGTCTAACCCAAATTTATGAACTGATCCTAATCTTTACAACTGTGCCCTCCTGCTCTCTCAGTATAAGTTTAGGCCTTCTTTAGGGGAGGCACAGTCAGGGGTAGCATTGGCAACTATCATCGTGGATAAAGTATTAATTTTGGATTAAATATTGAGCATTTCACTTTGGCTCTGCACAGTGAAAGCACAAAGCAAGAAGCCACAGCAGACAACTCCAAATACTAAACAGACTACTGTTTCGCCATCCAGCTTTCTCATCTCTTACCCAGTCTGCTTCTTCATCTCACCACTCTGTAACATGCACGTCTTACTCCTCCTTCTCACAGTTGTATCCTCTCTCTTAAAACTCTCTTTCCTTTACCCCTCTTCTCCACCCCACAGATTATATATATCACCCTCACCCCTTTCTTCACTATATTACTGCACTCATCAACTCCTGCTAGTCCTGAACCCACAGACTAATAAAACCTCCAGGACACTGGGACCTATCCCTCCATATAAATCATACTCTCATATTACCTCTCTCACCCTTCTGCTTCTCCTAACATCTGGAAACATTTCCCCAAATCCTGGGCCCCATCTTTTTCCTTTGACCAACACACCCAGCACCCCCTATCATTTAACAGTGGCTGCAATCCACACAATCTGGTTACTATTCCTCTTCTTCCTAGAACCAGCCTCCCCTATTCCTGTGCCTTTAGGAATGCCCACTTTGCCTGTAGCAAACTCACCTCTGTCCCTTACCTTTTTATCACAAACTGGATGAAGAAGAAGAAGAAGTAGGATGAAGAAGAAGAAGAAGAAGAAGAAGTAGGATGAGGATGAAGAAGAAGAAGAAGAAGAAGAAGAAGATGAAGTAGGATGAGGATGATGAAGAAGAAGAAGTAGGATGAGGATGAAGAAGAAGAAGAAGTAGGATGAGGATGAAGAAGAAGAAGAAGTAGGATGAGGATGAAGAAGAAGAAGAAGTAGGATGAGGATGAAGAAGAAGAAGAAGAAGTAGGATGAGGATGAAGAAGAAGAAGTAGGATGAGGATGAAGAAGAAGAAGTAGGATGAAGAAGAAGAAGAAGAAGAAGTAGGATGAGGATGAAGAAGGAGAAGAAGAAGAAGAAGTAGGATGAGGATGAAGAAGAAAAAGAAGAAGAAGAAGAAGTATGATGAGGATGAAGAAGGAGAAGAAGAGGAAGTAGGATGAGGATGATGAAGAAGAAGAAGAAGTAGGATGAGGATGAAGAAGAAGAAGAAGAAGTAGGATGAGGATGAAGAAGAAGAAGAAGTAGGATGAGGATGAAGAAGAAGAAGAAGTAGGATGAGGATGAAGAAGAAGAAGAAGAAGTAGGATGAGGATGATGAAGAAGAAGAAGTAGGATGAGGATGAAGAAGAAGAAGAAGAAGTAGGATGAGGATGAAGAAGAAGAAGAAGTAGGATGAGGATGAAGAAGAAGAAGAAGAAGAAGTAGGATGAGGATGATGAAGAAGAAGAAGAAGTAGGATGAGGATGAAGAAGAAGAAGAAGAAGAAGACGAAGAAGAAGAAGAAGAAGAAGTAGGATGAGGATGAAGAAGAAGAAGTAGGATGAGGATGATGAAGAAGAAGAAGTAGGATGAGGATGAAGAAGAAGTAGGATGAGGATGAAGAAGAAGAAGAAGAAGAAGTAGGATGAGGATGAAGAAGAAGAAGATGAAGTAGGATGAGGATGAAGAAGAAGAAGTAGGATGAGGATGAAGAAGAAGAAGAAGTAGGATGAGGATGAAGAAGAAGAAGTAGGATGAGGATGAAGAAGAAGAAGGATGAGGATGAAGAAGAAGAAGAAGAAGTAGGATGAGGATGAAGAAGAAGAAGGATGAGGATGAAGAAGAAGAAGAAGAAGTAGGATGAGGATGAAGAAGAAGAAGAAAAAGTAGGATGAGGATGAAGAAATAGAAGAAGAAGAAGAAGTAGGATGAGGATTAAGAAGAAAAAGAAGAAGAAGAAGAAGTAGGATGAGGATGAAGAAGAAGAAGAAGAAGAAGAAGAAGAAGTAGGATGAGGATGAAGAAGAAGAAAAAGTAGGATGAGGATGAAGAAATAGAAGAAGAAGAAGAAGTAGGATGAGGATTAAGAAGAAAAAGAAGAGGAAGAAGAAGTAGGATGAGGATGAAGAAGAAGAAGAAGAAGAAGAAGAAGTAGGATGAGGATGAAGAAGAAGAAGATGAAGAAGAAGAAGAAGTAGGATGAGGATGAAGAAGAAGTAGAAGAAGTAGGATGAGGATGAAGAAGAAGAAGAAGAAGAAGAAGAAGAAGGATGAGGATGAAGAAGAAGAAGAAGTAGGATGAGGATGAAGAAGAAGAAGAAGAAGAAGAAGAAGAAGAAGAAGAAGGATGAGGATGAAGAAGAAGAAGAAGAAGTAGTAGGATGAGGATGAAGAAGAAGAAGAAGTAGAAGAAGTAGGATGAGGATGAAGAAGAAGAAGAAGAAGAAGTAGGATGAGGATGAAGAAGAAGAAGAAGAAGAAGTAGGATGAGGATGAAGAAGAAGAAGAAGAAGAAGAAGTAGGATGAAGAAGAAGAAGAAGAAGAAGAAGAAGAAGTAGGATGAGGATGAAGAAGAAGAAGAAGAAGAAGAAGATGAAGTAGGATGAGGATGAAGAAGAAGAAGAAGTAGGATGAGGATGAAGAAGAAGAAGAAGTAGGATGAGGATGAAGAAGAAGAAGAAGAAGAAGAAGTAGGATGAGGATGAAGAAGAAGAAGAAGTAGGATGAGGATGAAGAAGAAGAAGAAGAAGAAGTAGGATGAGGATGAAGAAGAAGAAGAAGAAGAGGTAGGATGAGGATGAAGAAATAGAAGAAGAAGAAGAAGTAGGATGAGGATTAAGAAGAAAAAGAAGAAGAAGAAGTAGGATGAGGATGAAGAAGAAGAAGTAGGATGAGGATGAAGAAGAAGAAGATGAAGAAGAAGAAGTAGGATGAGGATGATGATGATGAAGAAGAAGAAGTAGGATGAGGATGAAGAAGAAGAAGAAGAAGAAGAAGAAGTAGAAGAAGTAGGATGAGGATGAAGAAGAAGAAGTAGGATGAGGATGAAGAAGAAGAAGAAGAAGAAGTAGAAGAAGTAGGATGAGGATGAAGAAGAAGAAGAAGAAGTAGGATGAGGATGAAGAAGAAGAAGAAGTAGGATGAGGATGAAGAAGAAGAAGAAGAAGTAGGATGAGGATGAAGAAGAAGAAGAAGAAGTAGGATGAGGATGAAGAAGAAGAAGAAGAAGAAGTAGGATGAAGAAGAAGAAGTAGGATGAGGATGAAGAAGAAGAAGAAGAAGCAGTTTCAACTGCTGTAAATGTGAAGGAACTGTCAGAGAACTGTCAGAAATAGCAGAGCTCTCTGCAGGGACACTTTTTGCCGGCTGTAGAAGGGATGAAAATCGGCCGATCGGGGAAAATTCGATTCGTGCATTCGAAGTTTGCTAATATTCGGATTCGGCGCGAATCAAATTTTTCCTAACATTCGAAACGAATTCCACTTCGCCAGGTTCGATTCGCTCATCTCTAATTGTAAGCTCTAGTGATCGGAGCCCTTTGTTTCCTCTTGTACCAAATTGTATTGAAACTGTAATGCCTTCCTTCATTTTGTAAAGCTCTGCGCAAACTGTTCGCGCTATATAAATCTTGTACAATGATAAAATGATTTCCTTTTTAACTATAGCCAGGAAAAAAAGTATTTTCTACCTAGTGTCTTTATATGTGCCTATAGTGTTTTACATTCAACCTGGTGTGTCAGTGGGGCTAAGGTTGTTCTTGGATTTGAGGTTTAGACGAAGGACCCAGAATTACCAACAGGCTCCAAGGGGGTAGCACTACAAAACATATGTACAGTATATATATATTTTTTTTAATATGTATCCCTGACTTAAACTTTATATGGCCTTGTCTAAATGGATACAGAGTCCTTTTTAAGTCTGAGGAGTCACTATCAGAGTAATGAGAAATAATTCAGTGAGAGGATGTAAACTTGGGAGCAATCTGTGGCTGCTCCAGCTGAGGTTTGGACAAGATAAAATCCCATTTATACTGGATTTAATGCCATATGCAGTAAGAATTCAGCATATTCTGCAAAAAACACTTTCCCCTTCCCTCTAGCCATTCTGACTTGCAGATACTTGCAGTGGTTTAGCCTGGACAATGTAATGGGGTGTCCACAGTTGGGGATGGATGGTCTCCCCTAGATGCAAATAGCTTGCATCCATTGGGTGATCATTTGTCTGCCAAATGCAGGTGATTACTCTATGTGAGATTACATGTAAACAAATATAGTCAGCTACAGTCATTTTTGGCCTGTTGTTGCTTTGTACAGTGTGAGCCACTGAATTGACTGTCCACCTGTGAGTCCATCCACAGGAATATGCTGTATTCTTGCCACAACAGGTCCTAAAATCCTATGTAAAAGAGAACTATCAGTAGGCTAGGGAGAAGAGTAAGTATTATTTTAATGCTTAATGAGAAAACAAATTGAAACTGAACCTTTTTTTATTTGGGTAAATATGAAGAGCTACATACAAATGTTAAAAAAAGAGTACAAATAATTTTGAATATTTTATTTTTAGTTCTGACATAAAAAACATTTAAGAAACTCTAAGGGGAAGATTTCCTAAAACTGAAGTGTGCAAAAGCTGGTGCAGCTCTGCATACAAACTAATCAACTTCCAGGTTTTATTATCAAAGCTTAATTGAACAAGCTGAAGTTATAAGTCCTTCAGTTTTGGTAAATCTCCCCCTATATGTTCCCTTTAAAAAAGGATTTAGCAAACGTATTTCTAGTTCTAATATTGTATATGTTTATAGGTTGATTATATTTGGTTGCACAGTATGCTTCTTGTTGAAAGTACAATGATTAGTCTTACTCTTCTTTGTTCCTAACCTATGGACTGCGCTGTCCAAGCAACTTGACATAAAAAGGGGATGTCACCGAGGGAAACCTTTGAATTTTAGGCTATACAACATTTTCAGACAGCTTGTCCTGTAATTAATTTGCTGGTATTAGTCAGCACTGTTGCTAGTGATATTTGGGGGAATTCAATAATGCTGATATGCCATTTTTCTTGCAATAAAATGGTAGTAAACTCATTTTTTTAAATTTGTACCTACAGGTAAGCTTGTAGGTAAAAGGAATATTTCCCAAACATGCACTTTTTAAAAAATATTCTCAAGCTCTGCAGCCAATGACATGCCTGGCTCATGCACACTGTTCTCTAAAAGGATGGCATACTGAGTATATCATCCCTTCAGAGTGCTCTGTCGTGACTGTGGCTCACGTGCGCATGTGTGGAGTGACATCATAGTGGCTCGGCTATTCAGATGGCCACAACCTGCGGACCTAGAAGGAAGACTTGGTGAAGATGGAAGTCCTGTCAGTGGTGACAGTGCGCCACTGGAGGACTTAGTTTAAGGGTAAGTCTTCCATAATGTGCTAGCATGTGATGCATACTAGCACATTATGACTTTGTCTTGCAGGAAGAAGATTTTTTTCTTTTTTTAAATCAGCCTTTACTACCACTTTAATCCCTGCTAAAGTATTGCACCAAATTCATGAAGCATTTGAGACACTTGTGCACCAAATGCAGGTTTTCTAAAATGTACCCCTTTTACATTATGGCACAATGAATGTACCAGATTCAAAATAAAATATTGGCAGATCATCTGTTATGAAAGAGGAGCTAAGTGGGACCTATACTCTTTTGGCATACAGAGAGAGAAACTGGTTCAAATAGATTTTGCTAAATTTCCTCCCATGCATTCTAAAAGTGGAACAGCATGCTCCAAATTCAAGTACAAATTCTAGACAGGTATATGAACTTGGGGTATACTGCACGCATGAGAGACACTTTCGCAAAATTTGTTTGTTTCAGATTTTATGACTTCCAATGATTATACAATAGGCAGTCATTGAAGGAGAACTGAGAAGGATCAAGAAAATATGACACAAGAACAATGTAAATGTATGAAAACCATCTAAAATCATTTTCATATAAACTGTGCACGAATAACTGATAAAAAATGCAAGTTGAGAATAAACAATCGAGTCCCTTTAATAATATGTGACCTAAATATATCTAAACATATACAGCAGAAGACAGGACTTGTGATTTGTTTTGTTGTTTTAGGCTATTATCAAATCCATTTCTAAATCGTTTATCTCTAGCGGTCAGTGTTTCGTGTTGATATAAGAAAACAGGCGATTCTTGTTTTATTTCACAGATGGAAAAAAAAGATTTTCAAAAGTGCTTGAGGTTGTACACAGCAGATGAGACACACTTCTCCATATTTATTCTGATCAATTATAGCTTTTTGAACTGCTGGAGGTGCTGTAGCTACACGCTGTTGGCCCATCTGGTGAAGGAATTCATACTATGTCTAATACTATGAATGGTCACATTAATTTAGGCATGCCAGGGCCACAGTAAATACCAGGATGACAGTGAGCAGCTGCTTTCACTACATATCACTTTATCACTTGTATGGCTACCACCATTCTAGTTCTTGGTTACATAAATGAGCAGACGGATGTGTTTTAGGAAAATACTGTATATCACTTGCAGCATATAATGTTAACTTACCTACACAAGTTCTCATAGACATTTCTAATAACATTTCCAGCAACTTTTTCATTTACTTATTTGGGTAATACATGAATCCAAAGATTACTGATTTCACCACATTGACATTCTGAAATCCAATGAGCTTTTCATGGGAAATTTGCTGAGAACTTTTTCTTTGGTTTAACCCTTTCACTACCAGCGCCATTTGTTCACTTTTTAAAAATAATTTTAGGCCTTACGATTACACAAAACCCCAAGACATTATATATTTATGAAAGCAGACACCTAGAGCCAAACTATGGCCCTCCAGGTGTTGAGGAACTGCAAGTTTCATTAGGCCTTGCAAGATTGACAGCCACAGTCAACACTCCCAGAGGCAGAAGCATGATGGGACTTGTAGTACTTCAACAGCTGGAGGGCCATAGTTTGAAGATCCCTGCCCTAGAGAAATAAATAGTGCAAGTTCCAATTTTTTGTCACATGATAGTACCACAAAGGTAAAAGAAACACAAAATTTCACTAAAGTGCATGTTAGGTCAAACAAGCACAATAAACTGCCCACATTTTTGGTAACATATAAAAGATGAGGTTGCACCGAGTAAATAGATACTCAACATGTCAAACCTTAAATTTGTGTGCACCCATGAAATAGCGTTAAAATTCAGTACCCATTATTTTCTATAGGCAATGCTTCTAAAGCCCCTATAGGTCATCTGTTTTGTGTTAGGGAGGAGGTCTTGTGCTAGAATTATTGTTCATATTCTAACGTGCATGGTGATATGTAACGTGTATCGCAATCGACGTTTTCACGCATAGGTGCCCCGACGCATGCTTTAACGTTCGTGTGTAAAACCCCCCTCCCCAGCAGGTCCGTACGTCATAGGGACCTAGAAGCGAAAGTGTTAAAGGATAATATAATGTGCTTTGTCCAGTAATAAGCTGGTGGTCAGCAGGTGCAACAAGTGACAGCTGTAGGAAGCCCAGGAGATTGACAGTCCTGGAAGTATTAGTTCAGATTTCAGAGTACTGATTCTCAGGATCAGAACAGAGTTCAGCAGTGCAGTGGGGAAAGATGAAATATTTACAGTCTTCTTTTACAGGTAAAGCCTTGATTGGTAACTTTTCTTTACTGCCAAACACTAGAAAGTTTGGAGCATGGATCTACTAGATTTTAAACACAGCACTACTACTATAAAAAGGAAAGTGGTGACAAAAGCATGAATAGAGTTTAGTACGGTGCCTGACTGAATATTTATTTCAGTGACTTCAGTTGGAGTTTAACCCCTTCCTGCCCAGCCCTGGTGTGCCTTTACCAGAGTCTTTATGCCTGAGGGTTGGAAGGGCTACCCAATCATGTGACCCCTGTGATTGGCTTTCATAGTAGTCTGGTCCCGCCAGCTCCTGATCATTGCTAGAGACCGGGAGCAGTGGTAGGAGTGCACGGTGAGTGCATTCTCAGCACAGAAAACCTGTCCGCTCGTGGATGCATATGTGCAGCATGCGGGCATTAAAGCCCACCCTCTTTGCCACCAAAGAAATGCATCACATGGGTGGCAAGAGATTAAGAACTGTCTGTAGCCAGTATCACAAGAAATCAGCTATGAGAATAAAGAACTAGCTGTGTACTATGTTTCACTATCACATTTAGATTTTTCAGCTCTTATTTTTTTAATTCTTTATTTATAAATAAGGGGTGTACATACCATGTTATACAGAGTCTATTGCATAACCCAAAATTTCACCCACAGTGGATAAACTTGCATGTACCTTGCCAATATCACATTAAGAACAACAAATGTAGACACAGTTCAAATACATTCTTATTGTCATAGCTCAATACTCTATAACAAGTCTAACATTGGTATAGTGTTCCAAGCATCAGTATGACCTTCCCTTAGACTTTTATAGTTTTAATAGAAAAAACAGAAAGTATTTAAATTAGCAGAGTTGTCCAGACTGACAAAAAAAAAGGGGGGGGGGGGGAAGGAGAGGGTAAAGGGAGAGGTGGGGAAGAGGTGAAGGCAGATAATTAGCTTTTATTTTTTAAATACTAAATATAAAATAATTCTCTGTTTGAGTACTAGCACATATTATACTTTAATTTTAAAAGGGTTAGATTTTATAGAATTTCCTAAAATGTAGCCTGAATCCTTTGGTGCACACTGTCAAAGTTGAGCTAATTTTTGAGGCACTTTCACTTTTTACATATAGCTTAGAGTGTTACCTGCTAGACACTGGGCAGATTGTGATGGGCAGACAATTTACAAAACTACAGCTCCCATGATTGTCTGCATTGCCAGCAATGCAGGCTTCAGCTGATCTTTTCTCCAGGAAACCACTGTTTCTTGTGTATTAGTTGGATGGGTAAAATATGACTGGGATGGGTGTAGAGAGAAGATAATATAATTGGGAAACTGATGTGCCAATGTAGTTTGCATTGGAACATACAGTACATTTGTAGTCCAGCGGAAGATTGCACTGCTAGGGTGGCAACACTTATGGCAAACTTAATGCCACTGTGTTTTCGCCCCAGCAAAAGAAATGACTTGCCATCTGCTTTTTTGATCACCAGATATGTTAGAAGGAAAACAGCAGCAACAGGGAGACAATATACAGCTCATTTACATTCACTGTCTATTCAAACACATAGTTTTAGTTTTTGATCATAGATAATGTTAAAATGTAATTTTGGCTATATTGTTTAGTTTTCGAGAGAGTGGGGAAGAATTAGAACTCCTTATTGCAATCTGGGGCCTCATTGGGAAGATTTCCCCTCACTTCTTGTTGTAGTGACAAAGTTATAACCATATAGGACATAAGAGACATCTGCAACTGAACACAGAATGCAAATACTTCCATGGTTTCTCCTACTTTACTTTAAAAAAAAAGTATCTTTGTGGTCTGCATCCCTGATGAAAATTTACATTGTCACAAGGACAGCAAGTGAAGAGAAATCTTCCCAGCAGGGTCCCATAATGCACGAAAGCCTCACAGAAGTTCTAACCCTTCCCAACTCCATCTAAAACTAAAGGAAATTTGGCCAGAGACACACTTTAACTCCTTTTTAAAATAGTATTCCATGTGTCAGGTGATGTTTATTAAACAAACATATTGAACATAAATCTGCAATCTACCCAGCACAATAACTATTTTCAGACAATGCCTTATTCACTGACAGCCAAAAAAAAGTCTCTAAATCATTGAGTTGCTATTATTCTGTTTATTGTTTATTCTCCAATGCAGAGAAATTCAAAATGAATAAACTGTATTTTCATGTTTAAACCATAATAAAAAAATTTAATAGTACTTGAACCTCCTATTTTTATTGTCATATAAATCCATTTTTTGCATTAAACTGATAAGGCGGGTTCATATATCTTGGGGAAAAAGTAATAAACCTTGTTTTGAAACACTATTTCCGTAGTCCCTTTGAAGTGAGATAACTTGTTACACAAACTCATTTTTCATTTCCGCCGCATTGTCTTGTTTCTACTCAGAAGATATAACATTTTTATGAAGGAACAATGGGATTTAAGTACCAGCAAAGAAAAATTAACAATAGCCTTATCCTTGGAAAGGCTTTAAAAGACGCACTCCTTCGATTCACACCTATTGGAAATACTTGTAGTTTCTTAAGCTGTAAAGGAATGAGGAATTCATAGCTCGTTGGCCAGCCATTCAGAATTATTATTCGATGTAGTAGCACAGTTAGATAAAAGAATGAGCAAACAAAAACTGTTCATACCTAAGCTATTGAGGTTCCTGCTGGTGATGAAATGCCTTGTGTTAGGTGTCTGCTTCCATGCTCCATTCTTTAAGCCATTTGGAGCTTTTGCAAAGTAATTCCTTTTCTATTACAAAATAGTATTGGTCTTTGACCTTATTTTAGACTTTTTAAAAACCTGGAAAAAAGTGTTAGCTACACATAAACATTCTTCCACAAGATCCTTAAGTC
This sequence comes from Staurois parvus, assembly GCF_062004578.1. Lineage (NCBI taxonomy): Eukaryota > Metazoa > Chordata > Amphibia > Anura > Ranidae > Staurois > Staurois parvus. Next base: position 2,807,887 of record NW_028317977.1, read on the forward strand.
TGCAAAGATGTAATTTTGGTTATATAGCAGAAAAGGTAATTTAATAGTCTTGGCAGAGAGGCTGAACTAAGCACAGCTTATTGTTTATTAATATAGAAAAAATAGGAGATAGTCTGTTCTCCAAATGATCATTCATAACGCACATAAAAACTCAGTGACCTCTTCCTTTCAGGGATGTCACCTCATGAATAGATCATATAGTTTAACAGCAGCAACATGATAAATAATACTGTGACATTATACATTTTCAACCCTTGAAAAATGATCCCAAGATGACACTGAAATCTCTAATATGGCTTAAATGGCAAGCATTAGATGTAACTGCACATTTACAACACTTCAAAACAGAGACAAGTCTGACATTTCTCATATACTGTATATATAAAAATATGCATAATTTTTGCTAGAATATTACTTAGAACCCTCCAAACAATATATATTTTCAGAAAGCAAGGTCCTTGTAGAATAAAATGGTAGGTACTACAATTTTTTGTCACAAGATATTTGTGCAGCAGTCTATCAAACACAAATTTTCATAATAAAATAAACTTTAATTAATTTTAATGACTAAGCCCCTTGCGTGGGGCGAAACATGTCATGGGTATGGCCTGGGTGGAGTCTAGGCTGAGGCTGCTTCCACTCTTCACATGAAGATTTTGTCTGATGTGCGGCTCCTGGGACTTCTGTTCCTTCCTCAATGAATTTTAGTGCACACAAACAATATAAAACCCATTTTTTGGTACAATATAAAATATGATGTTATGCTGAATAAATATATACCATACAAGTCATACTTTAAAATTGTATATGCTTATGGAATGGCAATAAACTAAGGTATCTAAAAATCTCTATTGGTAACTCTTTAACCTCCCTGACGGTATTCCCGAGTGTAGCTCGGGGTAAAGTTTCAGTACCAAAAGCGGTAAAACCGAACTACACTCGGGCTTACCATGCGGCACTGCTCCGGGATCTGTTCTTCACTCAACTTATCCCGGCAATGTAATCCGGCAGATGCCGGCATCTGTCATCTGGGTTTCGTCCCCTGCGAGCGTCGGGACATACGGGGGACGGAACGGTGGGAAATTTGAAAATGACAAAAAGTGACATTCACTAAATACACTAAAATCACATAGTAAAACATTACTGTATCAAATCATTTTACATACATTTTGTCCCGAGTGCTTTGTCCTGTGCCCTGCCTGCATTTTTACTGTTCTTATTGCCTGGAAACTGAGAAACGTCCATGGCGTCCAAAAAGTGTCCCTTTAGGTCAAAAGCGGTTTTAGACCGGCTAGAGAACAGCGATAGTAAATTAGAACCACTTGCAGAATTGAGTGATAATGATTTGTGGGGAAATTCGTCATCAGACACTGGAAATGATTTTGCGACTTTGCTCAGTGATGTGCGAACTTGGCGCTCTATTTCAAATTTCAGTGTTTTTGGTTTGATTATATTATTGAATTAAATTTATTATATTATTTTTTATGATTATTTATTAAATTATAATTTATGATTTTGTGTTTCAAATTTTAAAATACCTGGGATGTATACTAGACTCTTGTTTGGACAGATTTCAGTGAGTTATTGCTAAAAATTACAGGCCTACAATAAAAAAAATACATATTTCCATGCAAAAAAATGTACCGTTTTGAGCACAGAAATATGGACATAATCAGACCACTAGCCTTTGCAGGTTACTAGTTTAGAGTTACACAGGGGTCTGGTGCTAGAATTATCGCTGTCACTCTGACATTTATGATGATACCTCACATGGGTGGTGCGCTCACTGTTTACATATGTGTGCGGGACCTACATGTGCGTTCACAATTGCACATGATCACGGGGAGACAAGGGAACGTTCATTTTTTTTTATTCAAATGTATTTTTTACACTATCTGTTTACATTTTTTCATTGAATTTTATTGTTATCAAAAGGGATGAACATCATCCCTTGTGATAGAATGAGCTATGACAGGTCCTTTTTATGGAGAGATCTGGAATCTGTTAGACCCCAAATAATTTCTATACTGGTGTGCATCTAAAGATACTTTTTTTTTTAAGAAGTGATTAATAACAGTACATAATGTACTAACAGCAATTATCAGCAAAAGGGCCCGATAGGAGTCCTGGTGGATTTGTGCACATATGCCTGGGTAAAAATAGCTATTAACCACTTAATCTCTGAAAGGTTTTACCCCCTTCCTGACCAGGGCATTTTTGGCTATTAACGAAAAAAGACCAAAAAGTTTGAAAAAAATTTTTTTCTTTCTGTTACAAAAAAAATCCAATAAATTAAATTTTCGTAATAAATGTAGGCCAAAATATATTCTGCTTTTGGAGAGTAGACAACTCAAGGAATTTGCTGAGAGGCATGTTGAACTCATGGAAGATTTTATTTTTTGTCATTAATAAAAAATTTTCCTTTTTTTTTTCTTTCCACAAAGTTGTCTTTTTAACAATATATTTCTCACAAATGCCATAGATACATATACCCATGGCATTTGTGAGAAATATCTTATTAAAAAGGCAATTTTGTGTAAAAAAAAAAGGAAAAAACCTTTTATTTTTTAAAATTACACCCCAAAACAGATTCTGCTACTCTTCCTGAGTATTTGGACATCACATGCATGAGACTTTTTTGGAGCCTAGATGTATATGGGGGTTGAAGACCAATGCCCATCTTTAAGCTTTCAAAGGGCATATTTCCTCATTTCATTTCCTGACTACCTATCACAGTTCAGAGGCCTTGAAATGCCAGGATAGCACAACACCGCCCCCCCAAATGATTCCTTTTTAAGGAAAGTAGATGCCTTAAACTATTTGCAGAGAGGCATGTTGAGTTGAGGCATGTGAGATTTTTTTTTTTGTCATTTTCCAAAAACTTGTGGCAAAAAATAAAATTTCCATGGATTCAGCATGTCTCTATATGAAAAGGGGTCATTTGAGGGGGGTGCTATCCTGATATTTTATTTCCAACATTAGAAGCTTCTGCCACACATCACCCACTTTTCTAACCACTTGAAGACCAAGCCTTTTCTGACACTTTGTTTACTTGTAAAACTGTATTTTTACTAGAACTTTTCTTAGAACCCTCAAACATTATATATTTATATATTATTAAAAGCAGATACCCTAGATATACCCTAGAATAAAATGGTGGGTTTTGCAATTTTGTTTTATCTCACACAGTATTTGAGCAGCAGTTTTTTTAATGCAATTTTTTTTATACACTTTTGTAATTTTAATGTACAAAAACATAAGAACAGAGAGGGCGCAAATGCCTAGTGCATTACCTTAAAACAATTTATTGCAGAAAATAAGAGACTCACAAGACAAGTGAGCTAAAAGCATGTAACTGCATAAGCACACAATGTAGACCGCTTTCCACCTCCAAATGGGGACAAGATGGTGATAATTCAGAACAAAGGATGATGCCTCCAAGAAGTCAAACTCCTTAAATGACATAAGTTGATCCAACAGCTGACCTACCATCAGAGGGCGGAGGGAGAAGGAAGAGAGTTCTTTTAAAGGGGACACAGCTTCCTAATTGTACTTTTTGTACGTACATAATATTATACTTGAGTGAAAAAACATTTAACACATGATAAAAATCATTGTCACAAAAAATGAAATAGAGATGTATATCAGAAAGTGGTAAACCGGTATAAAATATATATACGTAGATATAATATAATATATATACTATATTGCCAAAAGTATTGGGACACCCCTCCAAATCATTGGATTCAGGTGTTGCAATCACCTCCATGGCCAAAGGTGTATAAAATTAAGCACCTAGGCATGCAGACTGCTTCTACAAACATTTGGGAAAGAATGGGTCACTCTCAGGAGCTCAGTGAATTCAAGTGTGGTATCATGATAGGTTGCCACCTATGCAATAAGTCCATCCGTGAAATTTCCTTGCTACTAAATATTCCACGGTCAACTGTTAGTGGTATTATAACAAAGTGGAAGCAACTGGGAACAACAGCAACTCAACCACGAAGTAGTAGGCCATGTAAAATGACAGAGCGGGGTCAGTGCATGCTGAAGTGCACAGTGTGAAAAAGTCACCAACTGTCTGCAGAGTAAATAGCTAATGACCTCCAAATTTTCTGTGGCCTTCAGATTTTCACAACAGTACATAAAGAGCATTATTGAATGGGTGTCCATGGCTGAGCAGCTGCACCCAAGCCTTAAATCACCAAGTGCAATGCAAAGCTTCAGATGCAGTGGTGTAAAGCATGCCGCCACTGGACTCTAGAACAGTGGAGACATGTTCTCTGGAGTGATGAATCACACTTCTCTGTCTGGCAATCCGATGGACGTGTCTGGGTTTGGTGGTTGACATGAGAACGGTACTTGTCTGACTGCATTGTGCCAAGTATAAAGTTTGCTGGAAGGGGGATTATGGTGTGGGGTTGTCTTTCAGGGGTTGGGCCTGTCTCCTTAGTTCCAGCGAATGGAACTCTTAGGGCATCAGCATACCAACACATTTTGGACAATATCATGCTCCCAACTTTGTGGGAACAGTTTGGGGGTGGCCTCTTCCTGTTCCAACATGACTGTGCTACAGTGCACAAAGCAAGGTCCATAAAGACATGGATGAGCGAGTTTAGGGTGCAGGAACTTGACTGGCCTGACCTCAACCCAACAGAACACCTTTGGGATGAATTAGAGCGGAGACTGCGAACCAGACCTTCTCATCCAACATCATTTTCTCAAATCATAAATGCGCTTCCGAGGGAATGGTCAAACATTCCCATAGACACACTTCTAAACCTTGTGGACAGCCTTCCCAGAAGAGTTGAAGCTGTTATAGCTGCAAAGGGTGGGCCAACGCAATATTGAACCCTACGAACTAAGACTGGGATGCCATTAAAGTTCATGTGTGTGTAAAGGCAGGCATCCCAATACTTTGGCAATATAGTGTATGTCATTAATAAAATATATATATATATATATATATATATATATATATATATATATATACACATATACAGTGGTCAGCATAAATTAGTATACCCCTTTTGAAAAGTAAGATTTTAATCATTATCTCAATGAACACAAGAACAATTTCCAAAATTTTGACAAAACTGAGTTTTATAGAACATTTGTTTAGCTCATTACATGAAAATAAGTGAAATAATATAACTTTGATTACAAAATCTTCAGTTTTACTCAAATTAGTTGATACAAAAATGAATACACCCCAGAACAAAAACTACTACATCTAGTATTTTGTGTGACCTCCATAATTTGTAAGGACAAAGTTTTCTAGGCATTGAATGAACAAGTTGGCGACATCTTGCAACATCTATCTTTTTCCATTCTTCAAGAATGACCTTTGTTAGTGTCTGGATGCTGGATGGGGAGTGATGCTCAACTTTTCTCTTCAGAATTCCTCATAGATGTTCGATTGAGTTCAGTTCAGGAGACATACTTGGCCACTTAATCATTGTTCTTCTTCAGAAAAGCAATAGTTGCCTTAGATGTGTGTTTTGGATCATTGTCATGTTGGAAAAGTGCTCAGCGACCAAGGGCATGGAGTGATGGTAGCATCTTCTCTTTCAATATAGAGCACTACATCTGTGAATTCATGATACCATCAATGAAATGCAGTTCCCAACACCAGCAGCACTCATACAGCCCGACAGAAAGACCACCATGTTCCACTGTAGGCACCATGCATTTTTCTTTGTATTCCTCACCTTTGAGACTCTATACAGTTTTGAAGCCATCAGGTCTTGGTCTCATCACTCAAGAGTATAGACCCAGTAGTCTTTTTTTCTTTTTCAGCATGGGCCCTGGCATATTCTAGGCAGGCTTTTTTGCGCATGGGCTTTAGGAGAGGCTCTCTTCATGGACGACACCGATGCATGCCATTCCTCTACAGTGGATGCCAAATTGTGTCACACGAAACAATCATCCCAGTTTGGCGTTCTACTTCTTTAGCAAACTGCAGTGAATTTGCATGGCGATTTTCTTCAACCCTTCTCATCAGAAGAGGCTCCTGTCAAGGTGTTAACTTCCATGGACAGTCTGGACATTTCTATGAGATGGTAGCAGTTCCATCTTTGTTATATTTTTGTGGCACTTTTGCTGCAGTATTCCTACTGATAAGTAAAGCTTTGCTGATCTTCTTGTAGCCTTCACCTTTCTTTTGTAAAGAAATTATTTTCTTTCTCAGGCATTGTGACATTCCTCTTCCATGTGGTGCAATTGCTGACAGCATGAAATGGGAAGGGGTTTTCTTTGTTAAGTAACACCCTTTAATAAAATACCATATGGACCGTGCATAAACTAAGTGCAATAGAATGAGCGATAAATAAATAATAATATTGGTTCACATATCTTAAAAATAATAACAATCAGTCCAAATTCATGAGAATAAAGTGCCCAGGTGTTAAATGCTTAGTTGTGAACTTTGTACAAAATGACAAGTGCTCCATTGTGCTCAAACAGTGCCTCACATGGATGTGCACTCACCATCATCTGTAGACCACCTATCTCTAGGATGGTCTTATGCGCTTTATTTGGGACTAACCCAATATGTGGCAATACGAATGGTACCAATAATCCTTCCCAGGGATTATGCGATGTGGTTGATGGTAACCGATAAGATTTTGAACAGCGTTACTATTAGCAACAGTGTGACTCCACAGGAGCTGTATCAAAATTCCTCCTATCCTCCCAGGCGGTAAAGCAAGTATCAGCGGCGTTGGGGACACTTTGTGTTAAGAACATTTTATGATATGTTGCCAGCTTGAGGAGATGAAAGATTTGCACTTCAGAATGCCCAGAGCTCTGCTCCAGTTAAAAGCCGATTCCTTTGGTAGTGTTCTGTCAGCTCTTTGCCTCTTCATCCAACAGTAGGTTTTAACAGTAGAGAGAGTGAGAAAAAAATAAACACCCTTTAATAGTCAATTGTCTTCTTGACACCTGTTTAATTAATATATTCAGATCGGTGCTGCAGCTGAATGGCCTGCAAAGAAAACAGAAATGGTTAACAATAAAACATTAACCCAAAAAAACAGTAACAGTAAAACCATAACAGTAAAACTAACTCGACAACAATAAAATGCCAACTATTTTAGTTTTTTTTAATTTTTATTTTACTTTTTATTTTTATGGGGTATTTTTACTTTGTTTTAACTTTTAACCAGATGGTTGGGTCTCTCAAAATGCGATAGCCAGTTTTCTGACTACCCAACATCTTTCGAGACCCTGTATATATGTACCCTAGACTGTGCCATGCAGTACCCTATACTAAGAGTCCACTGGTGTATGGTAGTGACGGAAGCGGTCCTTGAGGCAGAGACCAGGTTGGCCAGGATAGGAGGGACAAAAAAAGCAGGTGTCATGCCTAATTCCGTGTCTGCTACAGACACAATATATTTTTTGTGGTGTCCTTTGGGTTGGGATACCAGGAATGGCATCGGGAAAATACCTCTCATGCCACTGGCTAACTGCACCTGGGTTGGGCCACAGCACCTTCTGGATACAAAAGGGCCATGATAATCTCTTCCTGGAATTTTAGGAAGGATCCACTACATCCAGTTGCTTTGTAAAGCACAACATCGTTATATAGAGCCAATTGCAATAAATAAACAGACACTTTTCACCAGCGTCTGGCTTTTCACGAAACTAAGTACGGCTTTATCATCTGGTCATTGAAGTCCACCCCTCCCATATTAAGGTTATAGTCATGGACACAGGGGGCTTCTCAACAACACCACCTGCCGTGGCAATTTGGATGGTCGTAATAAAAATTGTCCACGTATAAGTGGTACCCGATAAGGAAAAGGGATGACACCAAGTTCCGAAATATCTTGCCACTGCTCCCCATGTAGTCTGGACATCCAGGGGGGCTCCACGTGACTCGGGGCTCTTTTCCCTCATAAATCCAAAACTTGCATGTATAGCCTGTTGCCCTCTCACAGATCTTATACATCTTGACCCCATAACTGGCATGCTGTTTGAAAGCAAGGTGGCCAAAAAAACTAAGGAGAGACTCATCAACACAGATGTTTTGCTAGGGAGTATAGACATCTGGAAATTTTTGGTTAAGGTGATTTACGAGGGGCCAAATTTTGTGGAGCTGGTCAAATTCAGGGTCAGGCCGAGGACAACAGAGTGCATTGTCATTGAAATGCATAAATCGCATTATATTTTCATATCTATGCCTGGCTGCAGAGAACACGGGCATATGATGAATTGGGCTTGTGGACCAATACAACCGCAATTCATTTTTTTTTAGTAACGCCCATGTTGAGGGTTAGGCCCAAAAAACTTTCAATTTGGAAACCATAATATGTTTCCATGCAAATGGTCTGGCAAGGTTTGAATCTGGGTTGGTGGCGATAAACTGTTGTGCATATCAATTGCTTTGACCCACACTCAATGCATACAGATTTTCCGTGAAAAACAGCTCCAAAAAATCAAGGGGAGTAGTTAAATTTTCTGTTTCCACCTGAATTCTGGGTTGGGCAGTAAAAGGGGAAAGTACATGTGCTGCAGAATTTGTGGGCAGCCAATCAGGATTTGCACGCACAACCGGAAGGACACTATGGGCTCTACAGGCATGAGTGTGAATTCTTGGTGGCTGCAGGACAATACTTGTACTAGCTACCGCACCAGCTTGTACTGCACTTATGGGACTTGCCACGTCACCAAGTGATACTTCAGTGTTGGTATGTATAAGACCAGGATGTACTAGGCTGCTGGTGCTCGCCATTTCACCATATGGTAGAGTGGCACTAGTATTGGCACTCTGCTGCATATGAGAATCATTATGCAATTGTACTACCTTAGCAACCTGGAAATGGAGTTGGGTACACCTGACCTTAGCAGGGACCTTTACTCCATCATCTGAGCTATCTTTCAGGGTGCCGCAGCTGTCTACAGGTTCGTATTATGAGCCTGATTCTGTCAATGAGGCTTCCTCTTTGCTCTCATCTGACATGCTCAGAATCCTGTAGGCCTCTTCACTAGAGTACTGTACCTTTCGTTGGACATTTTGGCCACTAAATTTATAGGTACCTAGTGAGACTCACAGGAAAAAGAGCACCTGGCTGTCAGAGACTGCTTGAACCGCTACAAAAAAGTTTACCTGCAGTTTTGTGTGCAATGTATCACAGGTGACAGTGATCTACTGACACTGCACTTGCTGGGGGAGAAGGGGGGGATAAGCGTAGGGGCTAAATGCAGGTGCTGGCAGATGCCGGGGCTGATCCCACTAACGCTGCATTTTTGGGGACACTACGCTATTGTGAACATTGGTATAGTGTGGATCTGATCAAAGATATTGATCAGTTCATACACTATCCTAGCAATGAAGGTTTATTTTGTATGTGACCGTGTTCCTGTCAATCAAGGGGTTAAATGTGATGACTGATGGCTGCCATTACAACAGCATGAAGGCCCCTGTGTCTTAACAGAAGTTCCATATACACACACAAATGGCAAATGACTGCATCTACAGATACCACTTTCTCTGGACGGGCTGCAATAAAATAAAGCTCACATTGAGTGGATATGCCTCCAATAGTGTAGTATTTATTGTAAAATGTGCATAAAACACTTCAAATACATCAAAGTAATGTTAGCTTACATAAACGGCGCTGTCGACCCGGGATCACGCATCGTCATGATTAGAGATGAGCGAATCGAAGTAGGCGAAGTGGAATTCGTTTCGAATATTGGAAAATATTCGGACGCGCGAATCAAAATTTTTCCTAAAATGGCGGCGGACATGTGCGGCGACGGAGCGGTGATGTCTGGGAAGGCGCGCAGACAAGGCGCGCTGACCCATAATGCATTCCTTAATGACATGTGATCGCATTAGCCAATCAGCAGCCAGCCAGCCAGCACTGTGTAATGGTCGAGCTATAAATGGCGGCCATTTTAGAATTCTTCATTTGCCTCCAGTCATTCAAGAGAGGCAGACCGCTCTGTATTAGGGACAGAGTTAGGGCCACAGAAACGTTACTTGGGGACAGAGAAACGTTACTTAGGGACAGAGAAACGTTACTTAGGGACAGAGAAACATTACTCAGGGACACAGAATTGTTAGTGAGGGCCACAGAATCGTTACTTAGGGCCACAGAAACGCTAGTTAGGGCCACAGAATTGTTACTCAGGGACAGACAGAATTGTTACTGAGGGCCACAGAATTGTTACTTAGGGCCACAGAAACGTTACTCAGGGCCACAGAATTGTTACTGAGGGCCACAGAACTGTTACTTAGGGCCACAGAAACGTTAGTTAGGGCCACAGAATTGTTACTCAGGGACAGACACAGAATTGTTACTGAGGGACACAGAATTGTTACTGAGGGCCACAGAACTGTTACTTAGGGCCACAGAATTGTTACTCAGGGACACAGAATTGTTACTGAGGGCCACAGAACCGTTACTTAGGGCCACAGAATTGTTACTCAGGGACAGACACAGAATTGTTACTGAGGGCCACAGAACCGTTACTGAGGGCCACAGAACCGTTACTTAGGGCCACAGAATTGTTACTCAGGGACAGACACAGAATTGTTACTGAGGGCCACAGAATTGTTACTTAGGGCCACAGAAACGTTACTCAGGGACACAGAATTGTTACTGAGGGCCACAGAACTGTTACTTAGGGCCACAGAAACGTTAGTTAGGGCCACAGAATTGTTACTCAGGGACAGACACAGAATTGTTACTGAGGGACACAGAATTGTTACTGAGGGCCACAGAACTGTTACTTAGGGCCACAGAATTGTTACTCAGGGACACAGAATTGTTACTCAGGGACACAGAATTGTTACTGAGGGCCACAGAACCGTTACTTAGGGCCACAGAAACGTTACTCAGGGACACAGAATTGTTACTGAGGGCCACAGAACCGTTACTTAGGGCCACAGAATTGTTACTGAGGGACACAGAATTGTTACTGAGGGCCACAGAACCGTTACTTAGGGCCACAGAATTGTTACTCAGGGACAGACACAGAATTGTTACTCAGGGACACAGAATTGTTACTCAGGGACACAGAATTGTTACTGAGGGACACAGAATTGTTACTGAGGGCCACAGAACTGTTACTTAGGGCCACAGAACTGTTACTTAGGGCCACAGAAACGTTACTCAGGGACACAGAATTGTTACTGAGGGCCACAGAACCGTTACTTAGGGCCACAGAATTGTTACTCAGGGACAGACACAGAATTGTTACTGAGGGCCACAGAATTGTTACTTAGGGCCACAGAAACGTTACTCAGGGACACAGAATTGTTACTGAGGGCCACAGAACCGTTACTTAGGGCCACAGAATTGTTACTCAGGGACACAGAATTGTTACTGAGGGCCACAGAACCGTTACTTAGGGCCACAGAATTGTTACTCAGGGACAGACACAGAATTGTTACTCAGGGACACAGAATTGTTACTGAGGGCCACAGAACCGTTACTTAGGGCCACATAAACGTTACTCAGGGACACAGAATTGTTACTGAGGGCCACAGAACCGTTACTTAGGGCCACAGAATTGTTACTCAGGGACAGACACAGAATTGTTACTCAGGGACAGACACAGAATTGTTACTCAGGGACACAGAATTGTTACTGAGGGCCACAGAACCGTTACTTAGGGCCACAGAAACGTTACTCAGGGACAGACACAGAATTCTTACTCAGGGACAGACACAGAATTGTTACTCAGGGACAGACACAGAATTGTTACTCAGGGACACAGAATTGTTACTGAGGGACACAGAATTGTTACTCAGTGACACAGAATTGTTACTGAGGGACACAGAATTTTTACTGAGGGACATAGAATTGTTACTGAGGGACACAGAATTGTTACTCAGGGACAGACACAGAATTGTTACTCAGGGACAGACAGAATTGTTACTGAGGGCCACAGAAATGTTACTCAGGGACACAGAATTGTTACTCAGGGACACAGAATTGTTACTCAGGGACAGACACAGAATTGTTACTGAGGGACACAGAATTGTTACTGAGGGACACAGAATTGTTACTGAGGGCCACAGAACTGTTACTTAGGGCCACAGAACTGTTACTTAGGGCCACAGAAACGTTACTCAGGGACACAGAATTGTTACTCAGGGACACAGAACCGTTTAATTAAAGAGTATGTCAGACAACATGCAGAGGAGTGGCAGAGGAGGCAATGTTTTAGGAGCGAGCAGACGTGGCAGCAGAGGAAGGGGTCGAGGCAGCACTATTCGCAGCCAGAGGCTAGTGCTCCCGGTGTCATCCAGTACAGTGAGGAAGAGCTAACAGAGGGCGGTCAGGAACGGGGGGAGACATCCGCCTCTTCAGCAGCCAGGTGAAGAAGTAGTGGCGAGGAGAGTGGCTCGGTAGCCGGTCTAGAGACAGGTCTGTCTCCTGACCCACACGCAGCCGAGGGGGCTAGTAGTGAGGCGGAGACCCTAATTGATGATGATGAGGCTGATCGCACTTGGCAGCCTCGTCGTCATCAGGCTATTGCTTCCGCATCATCAGGAGAAGAGGGTGGCAGCTTGGCAGCGAGCAAAACAGTCAGTGGGTTGTCTCCATCGCCACACTCTGCCATGTGCCACTTTCAGGTCTCCTCACACACTGCTGGTGTGTTGAATTTTTTGACATAGGGTGCTGGCAGATTAAGGGCCTCCCATAGCTGCTGCCAGGCCCCTAATCTGCCATGGGCCCCTGTACCGCCTCCTCATGCTGCTGCCAAGTCCAGAGTCTGTCATGGGTCCCTGTACGGCCTCCCATTGCTGCTGTCTCCATCGCCACACTCTGCCATGTGTCACATTCAGGTCTCTTCACACTGCTGGTGTGTTGAATTTTTTGACATAGGGTGCTGGCAGATTACGGGCCTCCCATAGCTGCTGCCAGGCCCCTAATCTGCCATGGGCCCCTATACCGCCTCCTCATGCTGCTGCCAGGTCCACAGTCTCTCATGCCATGTGCCACTTTCAGGTCTCCTCACACACTGCTGGTGTGTTCAATTTTTTGACATAGGGTGCTGGCAGATTACGGGCCTCCCATAGCTGCTGCCAGGCCCCTAATCTGCCATGGGCCCCTATATACCGCCTCCTCATGCTGCTGCCAGGTCCAGAGTCTCTCATGGGTCCCTGTACGGCCTACCATTGCTGCTGTCTCCATCGCCACACTCTGCCATGTGCCACTTTCAGGTCTCCTCACACACTGCTGGTGTGTTGAATTTTTTGTCATAGGGTGCTGGCAGATTACGGGCCTCCTATAGCTGCTGCCAGGCCCCTAATCTGCCATGGGCCCCTATACCGCCTCCTCATGCTGCTGCCAGGTCCAGAGTCTCTCATGGGTCCCTGTACGGCCTCCCATTGCTGCTGTCTCCATCGCCACACTCTGCCATGTGCCACTTTCAGGTCTCCTCACACACTGCTGGTGTGTTCCATTTTTTGTCATAGGGTGCTGGCAGATTACGGGCCTCCCATTGCTGCTGCCAGGCCTGTAATCTGCCATGGGCCCCCGTACCGCCTGGTCACGCTGCTGCTGGGTCCACAGTGTGACATGGGTCCCTGTACCGCCTCCCATTGCTCCCACTCTGCCATGTGCCACTTTGAGGTCTCCTCACACTCCTGCTGGTTTCCATTTTGTCATAGGTTGCTGTATGGCCTCACATTGCTGCTGCCTCCACCGCCACACTGTGGCTCCAAACACTGGTTTTGGCCCCGTGACTGGCCAAATGAGTGAAGTGTGTGGTGATTCTAAGATCGACGGCACTCATCTGCATGTCATACTGACTGACAGTATTATTTCTCTTCCCCAGCAGACTCCAAGGGCATTTAAATTAAAGGTACAGTGTTCTGCACTAATATTAAGTCTCTCTGAAGCCTAGAAACACCCTTTTTTAAGTTAAATTCACAGCGAATATATTCGACTCGAATCGAATATTGTCCACGAATTCGCCGAATCAGTCGAATCGAATTTTTGAATACTTCGCTCATCTCTAGTCATGATGTCAGCACCGTAAACTCCTCCCTGACATGTTTCATGCAATGGGACTTTATCAAAGGGTCATTATCAAGCCCCACTGGAGCAAATGCATCGTGTTTGTCGGTACTGTGGAATAGAGATTCTCCTCAAGTGCTATACTATGTCATCTTGGTTAAAAATAACCTGTGGTCAACCACAGAAACCTGTTGTTAATAAGAAGGTTTACATTCGAAGTTTGCAAGCCACCATCTTGTGAGTGACCAGAGAACTCAGGATCTTAAGGGAACAGATGCTGTTTTACTGTAGTGCTCCAGATGGGCACTCTTTATGTGAGTGCAATACATATTTTTTAATAAATATTGGTGGATACATTTGATACACTATGATGTCATATTCTTTCAATTTGGAGGATATAATGTGTAAGGAGTAGGAGGATGGATCTGGAAAGAACTACATCAGAGATTGGAGGCTGGAGAGCGCAGGGGGCTATACCTAGCCTGGTTAAAGGGAAAAGCACAATTTGAACGAAATATACAGGTCATATACAGGAAGTGAGAGTATATATGTATGTTGGTGGATGAGGCACACACATGGGTGATTATTAGCATGGCACAAGTTGCACAGTTGTTTACTGCTGTATAGGAGGATCACCATACAAAAAAGAAGGACTCTTTTTTTGTTACATAAATACAGGATCCATAAAGCTGACATGTTTCGGCTTCACAAAGCCTTATTCATAGCATACAAAATATCACTAAAAACTCAAAATATATAGTATAGAAAATACTACCCACAAAGCTCTAATGTGGGAGTGTATCAATTAAAAGCAATAAAGAATTACTGACACATGGAGAAGAAACCAAGCAGAAAAAAAGCAGAAATAAGCAATAGAGAACTGGAAATAAGCAACCTACTGTATGAGTCATAAACATTCCTAAATACAATAATTATACACAGGTTGCATTATACAGGTGAAGCTAAGTGAATTATTTTTAGAAAAGATTCACATTCATTTTGCTATTTAAACCGTGTGGAGACCTAGTCTGAAGCATATGGATCCTCCATACCTCGTGCTGGAGCAAGGTGCAATGTGTGTCCCATCCTCTCACAGGTTTCTTGAGCTATTCAATACGAAAGAAAGAAAATGAATTAAGGTTGCTCTGATGCACCTCCCTAAAGTGTCTAGATACGTTAGATATGTTTTTATTGTTAAAATTTTTGGTATCATTGTAGTGTTCTGAAATCCTAATTTTCAAGGACCAAATTGTGCATCTAATATATTGTATCTGGTAGATACTATATTCTATGACACATACTAACATTTTGTTATTACAGCAGTTAATGTAGTGTTTCAAAGAATAAACTTTGCCTGTCACCAAGGATGTTACCATGGTGCGTTTCTTATGTTTAGCACATTGTCTGCACCGGCAGTCATGTGCCAGACTGCTGATAATCCTTGGAACAATATAGACTAGGCGACAACATCGAGCCAAGAGTAGAAGCCCTCCTCCTTGAAAAATTGCACCCATCTTTCAGTACATCATAGAGTGATTTGTCTGCATACAGAATGGGAAGATGCTGTTTTATAATATCCACAGTTTGATTGTATCCAGAAGAAAATGTTGTAACAAAAAGCATTTTTCTCTTTGATTTTGGTTTGTCTCTATCACTGCAATACTGAGTTTTCCCAATCAAATTGGCACAATCTCTACTACTGTTCTACCCCTACCGATCATTTTTTTCTTTATAGCCCCGAACTCTCAGTCTATTGGAGATTGTTTTGCATTCCAGATCAAAGTCCTCCTGTGCAAAACAATTCCTCCTAGCTCTGATGAATTCTCCCATAGGTAGTGCTTGGATGGTGTGTTTGGGGTGACAACTAGTGGCTAATAAAAGAAAATTGCCCGCACATTGTTTGTAAGACTAAACATATCAGTGCTGCAGCTGATTGGCATTCTTGCAGAGCAAACAACAACAGGTAACAATAAAACACAGTAACAATATAACATTAACTTAATAAAACAACAACTTTTTTTTCTTTACTTTTTTATTTTGTTACTTTTTATTTTAATTGTTTGTTTTTTTTGCTTTTTTAACTTTTTTTGTAACTTAACTGTAAACTTTCCAGGCTGTGATTTTAGGGTCTCTCAAAATGCAGTAAACAGTTTCCTAACTACCTAACATCTTTCGAGACCCTGTGTGATTGTGTACCCTAGACTGTGCCATGCTGTACCCTATACTAATACTCCAGGGAGTACCAGGGAGGACATCCAGAAAATTCCTCTCATGCAGCCGGCTAACTGCATCTGGATTTGAGGATTGGGCCACAGCACCTTACAAAAGTGCCGTGGTGATCTCTTCCTGAAATTTTAGGAAGGATTTACTTCATCCACTTGCTTTATAAAGCACAAAAGCATTGTACAGAGCCAATTGAAATATACATACAGACACTTTTTTGCCAGCATCTGGCTTTATGGGAAATTAAGTATGGCTTCACTATCTGGGCAGTCCACCCTCCATGTTAAGGTTATAGTCATGGGCAAATTTGGACTGTTGTATCTGTGTGACTGGAAGACAGAGCAAAAACATCTCCCTCTTTCTAAGTGAGTATTTACAAGCCGTTGGGGGAAGCCCCCACGACTGGGTCGTACGCTACCACATGAGCCAATTCCAAGATTGTATAAGTGTCTAATAAGTGGTACGCTTGCAAAGTAATTGTCCACATAGTGGTACCCCTTTCTGAACAAGGGTGACACCAAGTCCAATACTAGCTTTCCACTGCTCCCCATGTAGTCTGGGCATATGGGGGAGCTCCGTATGACTAACTTTCCCTTATAAATCCAAAAATTACATGTGTAGCCTGTTGTCCTCTCACAGAGCTTTTACATTTTGACCCCAGATCTGGCACACTTGTTGGGGAGATACTGTTTGAAATAAAGGTAGCCAGAAAAATTAACGAGGGACTCATCTACATAGATGTTTTGTTGTGGCATATACACACCTGCAAATTTCTTGTTAAGGTGATTTACAAGGTGCTGGATTTTGTGGAGCCAATCATATTCAGGGTGACCCCAAGGATGACAGAGTGTATTGTTTAAATGCATAAATTACATTAAAGTCTCATATTTACACCTGGAAATGGCACCAGAGAACATGGGCATATGATGAATCCAGTCTGTGGACCAATATGACCACAACTCATTCTTTTTTTTGTAATTGCCATGAGGGTTAGGCAGAAGAAAATATTAAATTCAGAAACTGTGATATATGTTTCCATTTGAATGGTCTGGCAAGGTATGAATTTGGGCTGGCAGCTGTGTACTGGTCAACATATTAATTGCTTTGGTCCATAATCAAATTATACAGATCGGCCATGAAAACAGCTCAAAACAATCAAGGGGAGTAGTTGCATTTGCTGTTTCCACCTGAATTCTGGGTTCGGCAGTTAATGGGGGGAGTGTGGATGCTGCAGAATCAGTGGGCTGCCAGTTAGGATTTGCAGGCACATCTGGAGAGACACTATGGGCTCTATGGGCCTGTGTTTGAATTCTTGGTGGCTGTGGGACGCTACTAGTGCTAGCGAGCTCACCAGTTTGGACTGCACTTATGGCACTAGTACTGGCATTCTTCTGCATATGAGAATCATTATGCAATTCTAGCACCTCAGCAACCTGGACACGGAGTCGGGTATGCCTGACTTTACCAGGGATCTCTTCTGAATCGTCTGAGATATCTGTGAGGGTGCCACTCTCTACAGATTCGCATTCCAAGCCTGATTCTATCAATGAGGACTCCCCTTCACTCTCATTTGACATACTCAGAATCCTGTAGGCCTCCTCACTAGTGTACCTTTCTTTGGATATTTTGACCACAAATGTTATAGGTACAAAAAGTGACTCATGGGAAAAAAGAGCACCTGGCTTTCAGATACTGCTTGAACTGCAAGAAAAAATTCACCTGCTAGTGCTAGCAGAGATCAGGACTGATTTTGCTAATGCTGCGTTTTTTTGTGCAAGGTATCAAAAGTGACTGTGATCTACTGATACTGCACTTGTTGGGAGGGATAGGGGGTGGAGGGGCTAAACGCAAGTGTTGGCAGGGGCTGATCCTGCTAATGTTGCATTTATGGGGACACTATTAAAGTTCTGATCTGATCAAAGATATTGATCCGTTCAGACTCTATACTAGTAGTGGAGGTGTATAGTGTGTCTGTGAGAGTGTTCATGGCAATCAAAGGGTTAAACATGATGGTAAATATGTGGTGGGCAATCTGACGCTATCTGGGAAGGACACTGATGCTAACGCTAACGTTACACTAATACAGTGATCAGTAAAAAAATCTGTACACTGTACTAATAGCGCTGGTGACAGGGCAATGAAAGGGTTAACAGGAGTGCAATTGGGTGGTTAACTAATTAAGTGTTTTAGTGTAAAGTGTAGTGTTTTTACTCACATAGATGTTCTCTCTTCTCTCACTGGAACCTATAAAGGCTCCAGGAGAGAAGATTGCATCATTTCCTGTGTCTGTGTTCTGTAAAACAGGCACAGGATGATCTCTGATTTGGTACAACCAATCAGCAAGTCCAGGCCAAAAATCATTGGCCTGGACCTGTTGACAGATTTGTGCTATACAGAATCACAGTACCGCTGGGCCGGCTAATAGAGATACTTCCAGATAAGTGGGGCAGCAAAGTCCGGACATGGCAAAGTTCAGTTGAAGTGGCCCCTGAGGATGATATACTGTAGCATCTGTCTTTGTGTCAGAGACCCCAAGACAAGATCAACGGTCATGGGGGTATCCTCCAACTGTTGTTTGACCTGCCTGGAATGGGACTTCTCAGTGGCAGGAACAGCCAGAAGAGTCAGCCTATATATTCTGCATTTAGTCACTCCCTAGTAGTGTCTAAAATAACAAGCGCAGTGTGTTGTCCTACTAACAATTAGCTGACATGTCAATAGCACCTTTAGAAATATATTTACGTAGAAAAATGTTGACATGTTTCATACTTATTGTATATGTCTCTCACAAAGGCCATGAACACATTTCTTACAAACAGCTACCTACAAATCACACTGAATACACTGAAATGCAATCTATGCAATCTAGCTATGTACAGTTGTGTTCAAAATAATAGCAGTGTGTTAAAAAAAGTGAATAAAGCTCAAAATCTTTCTAATAGCTTTTATTTCCATACACACAAATGCATTGGGAACACTACACATTCTATTCCAAATCAAAACATGAAGAAAAATGTACAAATTTGTGTTGCTCCTCTAACAAAATTGAAGAAAAGTGAATATTAGACTGTTCAAAAAATAGCAGTGTTTGTATTCTTCTTTACAAACTCAAACATTCACTATATAAACTGAGAAATGTTTGAAGATTTTGTCTGGAACAAAGATGTTGCATGTTTACTGGTGTGTTTGGGGTCGTTGTCTTGTTGGAACATCCATTTCAAGGGCATTTCCTCTTCAGCATAAGGCAGCATGACCTCTTCAAGTATTCTGATGTATTCAAACTGATCCATGATCCCTGGTATGCGATAAATAGGCCCAACACCGTAGTATGAGAAACATCCCCATATCATGATGCTTGCGCAACCATGCTTCACTGTCTTCACATTATACTGTGGCTTGAATTCAGTGTTTGGGGGTTGTCTGACAAACTGTCTCCGGCCACTAGACCCAAAAAGAACAATCTTACTTTCATCAGTCCACAAAATGTTGCGCCATTTCTCTTTAGGCCAGTCAATGTGCTCTTTGGCAAATTGTAACCTCTTCAGTACATGTCTTTTTTTCAACAGTGGGACTTTGCGGGGGCTTCTTGCAGATAGCTTGGCTTCACATAGGCGTCTTCTAATTGTAACAGTACTCACAGGTAACTTTAGACCGTCTTTGATCTTCCTGGAGCTGATTGTTGGTTAAGTCCTTGCCATTTTGGCTATTCTTCTATCCATTCGAATGGTAGTTTTTCTCCTTTCTTCCACATCTTTCAGGTTTTGGTTGCCATTTTAAAGCATTTGCGATCATTTTAGCTGATAAGCCTATAATTTTCTGCGCTTCTTTATATGTTTTCCCCTCTCCAATCAACTTTTTAATCAAGATACGCTGTTCTTCTGAACAATGTCTGGAACAACCCATTTTCCTTAGAATTTCAGAGAGAAATGCACTGTAACCAGCATGTACAACATTTGCTGCCTTCCTTCCTTAAATAAGGGCAATAATTGCCACTTGTTTTTCAAAGAATGAATGACCTCACTAATAGAACTCCACATTGATATTATTATTTTGAATATGCCCCTTTCAATTAGTGATTCAATTACACAGAATCAGCAGCATGCATGTCATAACTGTTGGGTCTGTTGGATTTCTATTACTCTACTACACCTGCTAGTAAATTATTAGCCATGTAGAAATATAATTTCTACCAAAAACAGTGGATTGATCAGGTTAGTGATGTCTGACTGCTATTATTTTGAACACAACTGTATGTGACTTTAACAAACCTAATGAAAGAACTTACAGAAGTATGTGTATCAAAAGGAGAATGGAGGGGACCTTTACTGGTGTTCTTCTAGAAGCTAAAAAAGGCTGCAGTGGTTTATGGGAAATCTTTAATCTTAAACATGAGAAATTGCCTTCTTACTAAATATTCCACGGTCAACTGTTAGTGGTGTTATAACAAAGTGGAAGCAATTGGGAACAACAGCAACTCACAGGCCACATAAAATGACAGAGAGGGGTCAGTGCATGATGAAGCGCACAGTGCGCAGAAGTCGCCAACTGTCTGCAGAGTCAGTAGCTTAGCACAACAACAGTGCATAAAGAGCTTCATGAAATGGGTTTCCATGGCCGAGCAGCTGCATCCAAGCCTTACATTACCAGGTGGAATGCAAAACGTTGGATGCAGTGGCGTAATGCACGTCGCCACTGGATTCTAGAGCAGTGAAGACATGATCTCTGGAGTGACAAATCCTGCTTTTCTATCTGGCAATTCAATGGACGTGTCCGGGTTTGGTGGTTGCCAGGAGAACGGCACTTGCCTGACTGCATTGTCACTGCACTTGTGCCAACTGTAAAGTTTGGTGGAGGGGGGGATTATGGTGTGGGGTTGTTTTTCAGGGGTTAGGCTTGGACCCTTAGTTCCAGTGAAGGGAACTCTTAAGGCATCAGCATACCAAGACATTTTGGACAATTTCATACTCACAACTTTGTGGGAAGAGTTTGAGGATGGCCCTTTCCTGCTCCAACATGACTGTGCACCAGTACACAAAGCAATGTCCATAAAAACATGGATGAGCGAGTTTAGGGTGGAGGAACTTGACTGGCCTGCACAGAATCCTGCCTTCAATCCAATAGAACACCTTTGTGATGAATTAGAGCAGAGACTGCAAGCCAGGCCTTCTGGTCCAGCATCAGTGCTTGACCTCACAAATGAGCTTCTGGAAGAATGGTCAAACATTCCCATAGATGCTGTCAGGGAAGGCTTGCCCATAGTTCAGGTGAAGTTTCATAGCTCATACATTTGCACATGCACAGATGGCACATGTACATGCACGCGCGCATGTGCACTCGCACAAACGGGCACGCACCTGTCACCAAAGCTGGTGCCAAACTGCCTATTTAAATGAAGCTACTGCACTCGCTAATTGCTATTTGGTCTGAAGCTTCTGTGCATGTATATCCTGACCCCTGTGTTTTACCTCTGATCTCTTCCCGGCTTGCTTCTGACTCCGCTTGTTTGCTACCTACCCCTACCTCAACTTGTTCTCTAGATTCTGCCACTGCCTACTGCCTTTTCCTGATCTGCCTCTACCATTTATGACAATGGTCTGTGACCCGTCTTCTCTCTTGTCTGCCATTAATGACTGATCTGCCTGTCTGTTGCCAACTCGGCTCGTCTGACCCTACATCCTGCTCATCCAGCTCCGCAGTCCAGCACTTCTTCATCTGGTACATCTGCCTGCTGCCAGCTCGTCTGCTACCAACCTGCTCTGCTGTGATGTCTACCAGCTGCCTGCCTGCCTGCCGTGACGGCTGCCTGCTGCCAGCGTGCTCTGCTGAGACATCTGCCCACCGCCAGCTGTCCTGTTCCAGGCATCCCTCCAGCAAGACATTGGCTATTACCCACACAGACCACCGGAATGATCACGGCACTCATACCTCTTGTGGTTTCTGTTCACTTCCAGTGACTCCTGAACCAGAGCTGTACAAGAGGCCTTCCTCTGCACGTCAGGCTCACTACCATGTATGTGACAGTACAAAACAGCCATGTCTTAGCCTGCATGAGGACTCTCTCCATTGGATGAGATCTGTCAACATCTGGGGGCTCTGACACAAGTAGATTAGACCCTGCAGGAAGGATATGTGCATTTGGAAGAATGTGTACAGTCCCTGGCTACTTCAGCAACATCTGCTGCCTCTGTTTCTGCCTCCTCTATGACCACTACTCAAACAGAGACTCTTGCCAGCCGTACATTAGTGATGCTACCCTCTGAACCTCAAGTGCCAACCCCTGAGAGGTTATCCGGTGACAAAAGCAAGTTCATTTCGTAACAGATTCAAGCTCTACTTTACTCTGCAGCCACAATCTTTCTCTTTAGAATCTACCAAGGTGGGGTTAATCATTTCCTTACTCCAAGGTGAGGCTGAACTCATCGACTACTGATGGAAAATAACAAACAATTGCACACTATGCTCTCCTTCTTCAATGCTATGGCTCAGCTATACGATGACTCGCAGTAAACGGCCACCGTTGAGGCAGCTCTCAAATCATTCCAGCAAAGCTGCAGAGCCAGAGTGACTATGTCACTGACTTTAGGCGCTGGAGCACAGACACCAGCTGGAATCACGCAGCTCTATTACACCAATTCCATTTGGGTCTCTCAGAGGGTCAAGGACAAATTAGCCCGGGTCAGTGTCCCAAGTTTTCTGGAAAATGTATTCACGCTTTCATTCCAGATCGATCGTCATCTACAAGAACTCAGGCTGCAAAGATCAGTACAGCAGTCCAGACTAGTATGGATGATGCCCAAGATTCCAACACACTCCAATCTGATACCTGCCAGTCCAGCGCCATCTGTACCGGAAGAACCAGAGCCCATGCAACTTGTCCTGATACAGCCATCCATCCTTAACTCTGGGAGAAAGCCAATGTCACCAGCAGAACAATCTCTGTCTATATTGCTGGGAAACTGGCCACTATCTACGCACCTGCGTTTCCTTCCAGTTTCCAGAAATAATTGTGTCGGTGAACGCAATTATTGATTCAGGAGTTATAGCTGCGTGGTGAAAGAAATGGTAGAGGTACTAGCCAGTGGTTTGCTTCATCCACAAACGTCTCTTTTTCAGCTACACATGGTCTGTGATGTACATAGCAGGTCTTTCATCATTTGGAGTTCTAGTTAAGACATTCTCACCTTAACTGTCCACGCTACGAGCTCTGGTCCCTCTATGTTATAATGAGGGAGTACATGGCTGTAGTTAACGACCTGTATTAAAGGTCTCTTTTACCCGCATATAGCTGGTGCATAGGCTGAACCACGTTTGTCTTAAAATAGTTAGTCTTAAATTAGTTCACGTCTGCTGGTGTGTGAGCCCCACCTAAGCATAATTCTCCAACTATGACCCAACCTAAATCTAAATGTTACGCATAAAGAGCATTATGGGGTTTGTTAATCTGCTCATGTACCTTGTGCACCCTAAGAATATCTCTCCCTAGCAAGAGGAGTATTTGGGCATTAGGGTCAATTACAGGGATCTTATTTGTCACCCATCCTCTGGAACTCCCTGCCCCAACCCATCAGATTATCACCTACTCTCCTCTCCTTTAGGCACACCCTGAAAACCCATCTCTTCAGGGAAGCCTACCCCACCCCCTGCTAACCTGCCGACCTCCTCCATTCTTCCTACCACTCCATCCCCCACAGCTATCTCCTCCTGTACCACTATCCCCTCCCTCCTAGATTGTAAGCTCGAAAGAGCAGGGCCCTCGATCCCCTCATGTTTTGCATTGTATTGGTATTGTTCTGTCACATGTTCTGTCCCCCTTTGTAATGTACAGCGCTGAGTGAACTATTGGCACTTTATAAATACTGTATAATAATAATAATAATTTCAGATTAGGGAAAATTCTGTGCAATCTCAGGGGTTGGTATTTCTGACCTGTAATCCGGCATCATGTCACATTCAATGAAAGTGGGAAGTTTGTGTGTGTTTTCCCATCAATAGACTGAACAGTGAAGTTAGATGTCCTACGCCCTGTTTTTACATAGTATCTGAGCATTTTTTGACTGTGTAAGAAACCGTTTCACCACTAATGTTAAATACATTAAAGAACTCTGACTTGGCTAATGAGCGATTACTTTGATGATCAAATACTGCATACATTTTCACTGAACAGTCAGGTTTGTTAGCAGGGTATACAATCACTAAACAAATCTTGGAACATGATCTGGGCCTTGACCCTTCTGCATATACCTCCCTACACTTGGATTTTACTCCCCACCTTGCTCTTTGTTGAGAACCAGAGTCTCTGTTGCCCAGTCTCTGTACAGACCTGGATGCAGTGCTGAAGTATGGTGGACAGTGCTGCACTCTCTGCATCATATATTGACTTTACAGTCTTTAGCAAAGTGTTTGGATGCACAACATGCACAAATCTGATCCAGGATTTAGTACCATGGGCAGAATATGTGGCTGAGGCCTTATTTCTCTCCACTTCCTCTTCTGGGGCTTCCAAGCCAACAACAAGGGGTAGGAAGTGCATACTTAATATATTTACAGGCATTTACAGTAATTTACAAATTCAGGCAGTACAGCCCTACAAATGCATGCATGTGTCTTCTTGATTTACTGTAAGTCTTCTGTAATCCCCCACTACAGCAGTGCTCAGGTTTTGAGAGGTTCAGCACAGGGATGAAGCTAGGTTCTTCTTGATTGCACTATGCTGGCCATTTAAAACTGACAGGATGAGGCAACAGATTGATTGATTATTTCAGTGTGCTGTTTACTTCATTGTCTATTCACTTGCTGGGAAATCAGGCAGTATTGCACAATTTCATGCTCTGTAGTTTTCAAAGAGGTCTAAAGGAGAACAGGACTTGGCTGTACTATCTGACAGAGCTGTCTGGATGATAGGAGTGGTTGAACAGAATTACAAATCCATTGGCAATATCACAGTTCACATATATTTAAGCTTGTCTGAAGCTTGGCTTTAGATCATTTTGCCTATAAACCTAAAAAAAAAGTACAAAGAATTATTTACAGAATTCCAGATATACATTTGTTCCTTTTCTACAAAAAATATAATGGGCATATTCTTATATTGTTCTTGCAGAAGATATTGATATTAACATTGATTTTTCTGTGTTGTTAAAGTAGGAAGCAAATCAACAAAGACTGACAATTGAAAATCCATTTAACCTCTCAGTCTCAGAAAGCAAGCTAAACCCTGCACTGTAATCATACATTACTGCACAGCATTTTCTCCAGATCCTATTAACATTTCCAACAGTTCTCATATTAAAATGACTAAACACAAACAACCTACAAGATTGCTGTGTAATTTTGTCACAGGCTATTATGCATATTAAGTCACAGATTTTGTCATTTGCTCACTTAAATCACTAATTAGAATGATATTGTTCAAGCTATTAATTTAACTTCTCTTGAATAGTTCTGTAATGTTCTAAGTAATGGGCGAAGTGTTAACAGGGTGCTTCATAAGTATGCTTTATGAATATTTCAATCACAGACTGACAATATTCAGTGGCATTGAGTGCTACAGGGCTGCAGGCTTTCATGGTATAAGATTGGTTTGGCCTCAATCAGTAAACTTAACTGCAAGTTTAGTGAAGTGAATAGTTGAAAGGCAATCCAAGAGAAAAATATAAAATTACCTAATGTATTCTATGTCTTGTTATGTATTAGAATTATCAGTATTCTGGTTTTATTAGAAAACTTTGCAAAAATATAATCATTAAAGTCCAACTGAATCTCTAGTTTAAAACCTAGCATTACCCACAAAAAAATACAAATTAAACACAAGGGGCATTACTTACCTTCAGCGTGATGTGCCCTTGTGCCTCTGTCTGCTAGCTCTGGAGAAATCTGAAATCTCTCATGGCCATAATTTTCTGGTATGGCATGGGTCAAGAGAACTGTTTCAGGTTCTCATCAAGAGTGCCCAACTATGCCTGCCCTTTCCACTCAGCTCCTTCTATAAATGAAACAGGATCTATGAATGGAAGACAGGCGAATGATTGAAAGGTCTGCCCACTCCATTTACAGATCATGTTTCATTCAGAGCAGAGAAGCTGTAGTAATTACCATGAATGGAGGAGCTTGGTGGAAATGGCAGGCATAGGACAGGTAAAGATCTGCTATACCTGACATTGAATTCCTCTTTGTTAACCCCCCCCCCCCCCTTGGCTTGCTGACTACTCTTTAGGATTGAACCTGCCTTGACTGCAGGTTGGTAAATGGATTACCCTTTTCTGCCTCCCCCCTGACCTCAGAACCATTGTTTGGATTATGCTTGTCCACTGCCAGCCCTGATTAAAGGACAGCTTACTGGTTCAACCTTGCCTGTAGCCTGCTTTTACCTTGGACTGTCCCACAAAAATTCTTCAGCAGTGCCACAGGCCCTGCTCAACCTGCCTCAATGTCTACAAGTATCCTTTCCTGTTACCCCTGCAGAGTCTCAGTGTCATGTAGAACTATAATATTGTGTACCTGGAGACAACATAGCGTCTCAAGGGAATGGGGGCTGCTAAATGCAGAAGAAACACTCATTAGCTATAGCACCTTCCCTAGGCATTGGGCTTTGCATCACATTATCACAAGTTAATAAATATTACCACTGGTGGTGTTATGGATCCTGTGCAGGCCTGTTTTTTGCTGATAAACTGTGCAAGCAGATACACCACGTTCAGGAGTTATCCCTGTGTCTGTACCTGTGTCTGCCTCGACACTGTCTCTCCACCTGTCTTTGCACACCCTGAATCCAAAGGCAAACTGCCAAATAATTTTTCTGGGGACTGTCACCTGTTTTCCAGTTTCAACCACAGTTGTAAGCTGTATTCATCCTACAGGGTCTGAAGCCCAGCAGGTATTGATAATTATTTCCCAGGTACAGGGGGACTTTCAGTTTATATACAGTTTCTCCAGCCCTAACTTCTGTAGATGAATTTTCTCCTTTATGAGGATCTGACCATGCTCACACAGCTGAATCCTCTATCAGAGCCCTGTGCCAAGGGGCGTGCTCAGCGGTCCAGTACTACTTGGAGTGCCACTAGTGGACAACTAACTCTAGATTGAACAACCCAGCCTTTAGAAGTCAGTTTAGGTTGGGGTTGACCGAATCTGTTAAGGACACTCTGGTACATTACCCTAAGCCAAAGACCCTAGAAGAGGCCTCACAATTAGGCATTACAGTAGACTGACACCTACAAGAGAGACAGGCTTCGATATCGGTGTCACAATTTACCAGTGCCTCTCTAATACCTCTACCAAAGGTGGTACCCAGACCCATGCCCAGTGCCAGGAGGAACCTATACAGTTAGTAGCGACCCAGTTTTGTCTAGAGGAGAAAGTCTGAAAGTAGCAGAGAATCTACTTTTACCACAGTGGTCATTATCACTTTGCCTCTATATGGCCAAACCGGGAAAATGCCAAAGTCAGCCTCTCCAGATAACTCAGTACTAGGCCTAAAAGAAAAAAAAAAGTTTGTTCCTGCCCAGCTCACTCTGGATTTCCTTACTCATTACTTATCAACCTTCATAGACTCTTGTTCTGTCAGTAACTTCTTGGACAGGGATTTTGCATTATGCCACCTGATTCTTTCTGCCACTCTGCAAAGTATTTTTATCATTATCACAGTGGATAAATCCCCCCCCACATCCTCCAGCCTAGTCAGTTAATATGCATTACCCATCACCAGAGGGGTAACTAGAACCTTCAGAGCCCCGGTGCAAAACAAATGAAGGGCCCTTTGATCCCCCTTCCCTCCAAGCCTGGGGCCCTTCCCACTGATCCCGGTGCCCTTTACTCCCATTGCAGGGCCCTTTATTATGGTCCCACAGTGGGACCCTTTCACATATTCTGCAGTGGACCCTGTTTGTGCCATCTTGTGTAGGGTTGCCACCTTTTCTTCAAGCCAAACTTGAACACTTTAGCAGCACATGGGTTTTGTTTTTTTCTTTGTAGTAAACACTATACATATAATTTGTAATTAAATAACATTTCTAATTTAAATATGGATTTAGACACAGGAGTTCCTACTTACATCCAAATCCACAGAGTTCCCCTTTACATTCAAATTCACAGAGTTCCCCTTTACATCCAAATTCACAGAGTTCCCCTTTACATCCAAATCCACAGAGTACCCCTTTACATCCAAATCCACAGAGTTCCCCTTTACATTCAAATCCACAGAGTTCCCCTTTACATCCAAATCCGCAGAGTTCCCCTTTACATCCAAATCCACAGAGTACCCCTTTACATCCAAATCCGCAGAGTTCCCCTTTACATCCAAATCCGCAGAGTTCCCCTTTACATCCGAATCCACAGAGTTCCCCTTTACATCCGAATCCGCAGAGTTCCCCTTTACATCCGAATCCGCAGAGTACCCCTTTACATCCGAATCCGCAGAGTTCCCCTTTACATCCGAATCCGCAGAGTTATCCTTTACATCCGGATCCGCAGAGTTCCCCTTTTCATCTGGATCCACAGAGTTCACCTTTACATCTGAATCAACAGAATTCACGTTTGAATCAGAGTTCCTTTACATTGTAAGGGGGGACTCTGCAGACTCAGACTCTGATGTAAGGAAGTTTCTATTCACATCTGAATCCACAAAATTCCCCTTTACATTTGAATCTGCAGAGCTCCCCTTACATCTGAACTCGCAGAGTTCTCTTACACTGATATAAGGGAGTCTTTGGTAATCAGAGAGTCAGGAAGGGGTTCACCTGCTGGTGGCACTGTTGCTCCCAACCTATAAGCTGCAGTTCCGGTGTTCACCAGTAAGTCTCTCTCAACAGCCAGAAACTCATATGAATTAGGCATCACCTGATGCTCATTGCAGGAAGTGTATTTAAACCTTGCCTGTGTATTTAAACCTTGCCTGTGCTTCTCCTCTTTACCTTGGTGTTTGCCCCAACCTGTGTTCCTGCATTCTGATTTTGATCCTGCATCCTGATCCTGTTCTGGCCCTGCAGCCTGATCCCTTATCTGACTACTTGTTCCTTGTCCTGTTTACCTTTTCACTATCCTGGCTTGCTCCTTCTTCCTGATCTCCGATGTATGGCCCTGGCTCTGACACAGACTACGCTTTTCAAATACTGCTATCTGTATATATTTGGTTTGGGTAGTTGTTCATTGTTTGCTCACTCATGTATTAGATTCTCTGGTTTGATTTATGCAGTTCTGATATATTTGCGGTGCATTTATATTTTTGTTATTCACTTATTCTTAATAAATTACATTATTTTCATTATACTTGTGCCTGGTGTTCCCTGTGCAAATTCCATGAGAGAGGAAAGGGAATGCTAGAATGCATTAGTCTGGCTCATTCCCTAATTGATCAGGGCAGGATGCTGTTTTGTGACATTCAGCCTTTGATTTAAGTCTGTGCAGCAGAGTTGGCTTTGTCCAGTATTCCTAAGGGTAGTGATTGCTTTTTTCCTCCCTTTAGTATTGCTAAGGTGGAATCACTGGTATGACTATTGGATGATGAATCAACCTATTTCTGTAAACACTATTCATCATGTTCCCAACAGGTGCTAGTGGATTGCAATAATGCAGTGCAGTCTCTAGTCAGACAAGGGAAGTGTAAACTGAGTTTTGTTGAACCATTACTACAAGCCTGGTCAGATCTATTTCACTCAGCTTCCGTTCACTTTCACCAACCCACTCCTGCTTAAGACACCAGCTTTCAAGTATCTCCCTTTCTGTCTCACACAGCAACCACTGTTGCAGCCCAGTATACTCTGCTTCCAACGTTTTGTCAGTACGCTGTTTCCACTCACCGTCCCTCAGTGCTACTTTTCCTTGGCTGCCATCCTGCCCGATATTTTGGAGCATGCGTACTGACCAGAAGGCATGCTGCTTTATCAGAGCTTGATAAAGGAGCATGCCTTCTGGTAAGTGTGCATGCTCTGAAACATTGTTGCTTCATTTCTGATGACGCAGTTATACCATACACTGCACTCCACCTTCATTCCACCGCAGTCCACAATGGTTTTCTGGTCCCATCTTCTGAGAGCCGGCCTCTGGACCTTGGAACTGGATGCCAATCACCTGCAGCACATGCTAACCACTCCCAGATACCATTGCATTGGACTACAGATCTCCCTTAATCTATCTTTTAAAATGTGGGTGTTCATTTACACCATTGTTAACAATTAAATGGTCTGCACTCAGCGGCACCTTCTTTCATTCCTTTTTTACATGTGACATTGGAGATCTGCTTCTGCTCTACTTTGGAGGCTGCCTTGAGGTACTAACCATTTCATGGTCCTCCTACTAAATCCAACAATTGGCCCTTGTCCCCCTCTCCCACTCCCCCCCCTCCCCCGTGGGACTATGGACATAATTATGAACATCTAATTTTGCTCCAACTCACCCCATGTATGTATTGGCCCCCAGTGGCCATCTCAGCCTTTCAAAAACTCATGTCTGACTTTGTCTCAGCACCAGTTCAGATTCATCCTGACCAATCTTTGCCATTCATTGTGGAAATTTACACTTTGGATGATGGTGTTGGAGCAGTCCTTCCCCATTAAGCTCCCTCATTGAACCAATTGCACCCATGTGCCTACTCTTCCTGCAAGTTTCCTAGTGTAGGTAAACTACAATTCCCGGAACTGCGAATGCTTGGTCATCAAGTGGGTCTTGGAACAATAGCATCATTGGCTGGAGGGGTCACCTCATTTATTTGTGGTCTACACTGTTCATAAGAAGCTGAATGTCATCAAGTCAGCTAAATGCCTTAATTTCTGACAGGAATGGTGCTACCTATTTTATACCTGCTTTAAATTTACCATCACCTATCAGTTAGGATCAATTCCAAAAGTAGATGTTCTCTCCTGCAGCCTTGAACCTCGCTCTTTAGAATCCCACAGCATTCTGCTCTGTCTTGGCCATACCTTCCCCTGATCTGTTGGTTTCTCTATCCAAAGCACTGTCCCATGCTCCAAACAGTTTACCTTTGGGAAAGGTATTTGTGCTACTCCAACTCAGGATCAAGGTCCTATGGAAAGCTAATGGTGCCAAATTAGCTGGACACCCAAATATCATTAAAACTCTTTCCCTGGTCTATCACAATCTCTGGTGGTCTTCCCTCTGACAAGATGTCAACATTGTTATGTTACTCTGCCCATTTCAAGTTTAAGGTCTAGGTCTAAGCCTTCCAGTTTACTTCTTCTCTTTCCAGTCCCTTAGCTTCCCTGGAATCATTTGGCTATGGACTTCATTATAGATCTTTTTTCCTCAAATGGGCATACTGTTAACTGGGCCACAGTGAATTGCTTCTGTAAAATGACCCAGTTGTTCCTTTGCCTAAGCTTCCCTCTAAAAGGTTGCTAACCATTTTGTTTGTCCATGTGATGCATAGACTCCAAGATTTGCCCCAAAACCTTGTTTTGGACAGAGGTTTGCAATATTTATGAAGCTTTTGAAAAGCTTTCTGCACTCTCATTAGCACCAGTCTGTCCTTCTAGTCTGTCTCTCACCCCCAAAGTAATTGGCAAACTGAGTGCACTAATCAGTCCTTAGATTTTCATCCCCATTGTTTTGTTCCTGACAGACAACTGGAATGCCTGTCTGAGTTTGCATATAATAACTGTCCCCATTCATCCTTGGAAGTACTTTATCCATTTTCTGTTATGTTTGTGATTTGTTTCCAATGTTTCCTCAAATGCTCCTGATTGTCCTGTTCCTGATTGTCAACAATAAGGAGATGTATAAGGTGGCCTGCTCCTTGGACTACATGAGAATTAGGAACTAATCCAGTAAACCTTCCAGTGGAAGGGCTTTGGAACTGAGGAAGATTTATGGGTTCCTGCCTCCTCTGTCCATGCATGCAGACCTGTGAACAAGTTCCATCATCTTTATCCTTCTCAGACCCTCCTGAGAGGAGTTAATGTTAAGAGATCAGCTCTTTTGCAGCCTTCCCTGGTAACCTTATGCTCCTCCCTGCTCTGATTGACTGGTGGTAGCCTGCCTCGCTGGGCCACCCTGCCTCCTCTGCCCCTCGCTTGTTGTGCTGCTGTGGCATTCTATTTGAACATCACATGCCCAGAGCTCCAGGCTTGTGATAGTATTATTGCTTCTGGAACCATGTCTGTTTCTCTGCCTGAGCTAGAAACCTGATAATGGAGTCCTTGCTGTGCTCTCTTTCGGATTCTGGCTTGCCTTGACTTCGAACTGTCTATTGGACAAAGCTTATATGCTGCCCACCCTGACCTTAGAGCCATCTTCTGGATTATTATTGCCCACTACCAGCCCTGACCTAGGAACAGTTGACTGGTTCAGTTTTGCTTGCAGCTTTCCCTTGCCTCAAACTGTCATAGAGACACTCTTTCATGGCGCCATGGATCCTGCCATACCTGCTTCAAAGACTAAAGGTACTCTTTCTTGTCCTTGCCCAGCCCCGGTGCTGTGTGGCCAGGAATTATAGCATTGTTTACCAAGACCTGTGTAACCCAAGTAACTAAAGGCCTGCTTGTCGTGAGGGAACAGTGGCTGCTATTGGCAAAAGAAACGTCTACTAGCTGTGCACCTGTACATTACAGTATCTAATCTAATATAATTTTAGAAAGCTGTAGAAAAACCTGCCTTCTACAAGGATGCTTCAGAGAAGGACCCTTGCTCTCTTTTTGTAAGCAGCAGTCTATATGCAGAGGTTCAACCTGTCTCTTCTATATCAGAACTAGAGCTCTCCCATAAGCAGGAAGAATTTTTTGCTTCTTGCAGAGCTTTTGCAAACTTATGCAACTGATTTACTGCTTCCACAGAGAAAGTAAGAATCCTTCTCTGCCATATGCTTGATGGGATAGTCTTTTCTGCTGAAGCTCTGGCTGCTTTTTAAAGAAAACAATTTGTAAGACTTTGCACACACCTTTTATTTTGATGCATCTGGAATGTATTTGGTTGATTTAAACTGAAAGTTCAGTTGGGATTCAAAGAAAGAAAGGGTAACAACAGAGTTAATCTATTTACTTATCAATTTGCAACTTTTACTGATGTAAAAATTGAAATCTAAATGGCTGGTGTTAGCAAATGCAATTTAAACACAGTCATGTATGTTGTGCCTTTGGGTATAGGAAAGCATGTAACCTCCTCCCAGGATTACACAGAGTTTGCAAAAGTGAGTATAAGTGGGTTTGGTATGTAAATTACCCATCATATATGCAGTACCAAAAATATACAAAGATAGTAAAAACCCCCCAGGACGACCAATCATTAATGGGATAGATTCAATGACATCTAGGTTAGGTGAATACATTGATATCCACTTACAGCCATTAGTTGAAAAAACTACAGCATACCTTAAGGATACAAGACACATTATTCAGTTGACTCAAAATATGAGGGCAAACAAAAACACACTACTAAGCACAGCAGACGTCTCATCCCTATACACCAATATAAACCATGAAGGAGCAATAGAGGCAGCTAAATGGGCACTAAAAGATGACTCTGCAACCTCTAATAAGCATAGAAGGTTTATTATTAAATGCCTAAAGTTTTGTCTATATCACAACTAATTTTGGTATGATGATGAATATTTTTTGCAAATAAGAGGAGTTGCTATGGGCGCTAAATTCGCCCCTAGCATTGCCAACCTATACATGGCAAAATGGGAGGAGGAATATATCTACAGAAGTTTGAAAAAAGAAATACAAATATATAGTAGGTATATTGACGATATTGTCCTTATATGGGATGGCAACAAGGAAGATCTAGAGGATTTTTATGAGAACCTCAATAGGAATGAAAATAACATAACCCTGAGTTGGAACATAAGTGAAGTAGCTGTAAATTTCCTAGATATACTAATGGTAAAAGAAGGCAATATGATATATACAAAAAATTCCTTCAAACAAACAGATCGCAATGCTTATATACCAACCACAAGCTGTCACTATCGTCCTTGGATTAACAATATGCCCAAAGG
This sequence comes from Staurois parvus, assembly GCF_062004578.1. Classification (NCBI taxonomy): domain Eukaryota; kingdom Metazoa; phylum Chordata; class Amphibia; order Anura; family Ranidae; genus Staurois; species Staurois parvus. The sequence continues at coordinate 2,842,039 of NW_028317977.1, forward strand.
TCAATTTATAAGGCTCAAAAGAAATTGCACTAAAGAAATTGACTATAGAGCACAAAGTGAAGTATTAAAACAAAGACTCATAGATAAAGGATATGCACCTGATAAAATTGAGATTGAAAGAAACACAGTAGGACATATGGATAGAGACATGATGCTAAGGGATAAACCCAAGATAAGTACAAAAAACATTGAGGTACCAGTAGTTTTGGGTTACAATAAACAATATAAAGCGGTACAAAATATCATCTCCAAACACTGGAAAGTACTAAAGTTAGACAAACATTTAAAAGACATAATACCTGACAAACCAAAATACATATATAAGAAAGCACCAAATCTGAGAGACAGATTAGTAAAAAATATTTTGGAACCTCCTCATTCTAAGACTACCAGCTTCTTTCAGGGTGTAGACTTCTATGCATGTGGACGTTGCTACAGTTGTAGCAGGGTTCGGAACAACCCTAGACGTAGACACACATTTATCAATACTCATAATAACAAAGCATATAAGATCAAACAATTCATCTCATGTGATACGAGAGGAGTCATCTATGCTTTAAAATGTCCCTGTAACCTTATATATATAGGCAGAACCAAAAGAGCTTTGAAAGAAAGGATTAAAGAACACGTGTATAACATAAATAGAGGCTACAAGTACCATCATGTATCACAACACTTTCGCCTATTTCACAACTCAGATGCTTCCCATTTACAATTCTGGGGAATAGAAAGGCACACTAAGCATTGGAGAGGGGACAACATAATTAGAGAGATTAGTAAGAAGGAGTCAAAATGGATATATGAAATGAATTGTTTGAATCCTAAAGGCCTAAATAAGGAATTTGACTTATCCTGTTTCATCAGTAATTATTAATGAAGAGTATATCACTTCATGAGATTCCTTGAGATACATAACAGCAATAGTATGCTACGACCGCTGTGCGCTCATGTGCGCTCATGTGGGTGAATGTGCACATGCGTGCACAGCGCTATCGCGGCATCAATCTATTTAAGGGTGATGCATAGATGGCAATGATCTCCCAGATTATTGTTGTATAATCTTCAAATAAATAAATACCCCTAACATCGCATATGTTTTCCTAATGTAGAGAGTAAATATTCTAAAGATATAGAGATATGCATGTAGCATAACACTGATTCATGTATGGGTATAGGATTGAACGATTAGATAGTAAAGGGATAAAGTTAATATATAATTTTAAACAATATTTCAAATCATTATTAAAAGTATATTTTTGTATATATATTTTTTCATTATTTTTCTATTATTATTTTTATTTTTGATTAATATTATCATTTTTACTTTCATTATTATTTTTATTTAAATTTATTTTTAGTTTTATTTTAATTTTAATATTTATTTTCATTTTTATTTTTATTATTATTATTTTCATTTTTATTTTTATTTTTATTTTATTTTTAATTTTACATTTTTATTATAAAAATATTTATTTTTTATTATTTATATTATTTTAATTTTTCTCTCCTTGTAATAAATAAAATAAGTTTCTTCTTGCATTAATATTATTTTTTATATAATTTAAAAGAATTGATTAAAAGTTTTTTATATTTTTTGTGGCACAACAAGTACCATAGTTATTAATATGTCCAAGTAAAGGTTTTTGTCTAAATAATTATTGTATTTGATGGTGTCCAGCCCGATTACAGTACTAGTGACATCAAGTCAGAGTAAAAGGTTGTTTACTAACAAATTTTGCCAATATAACTTAAGCAATGTGTCCCATGTGTGTACACATTGCATGAATAGCAGTAATTATCTGGCCCCATAGAGATGGCCGCCTCCGTGCGGACTCCGAGAAAATGGCGCTGGAATGGCCTATATAAGGGCAGAAGCGTCATGGCGTCATATTACATCCCCCTGAGGAAGCCACGTGACCCTGTTGCGCAACGCGTAGGGGAGGGGCTCTGACGTCACGACGCCACTATCAGCGGAACGGCGAGTACTGTCTTTGTGCGAGGGCACACATTTTAAAAAAACGCTCTGTATTATCCTGTGGAATGTGAGTTTGCATTTTTCTGGAGACGCATTAAAACCTTTTATAAAGGATAAAGCACCATGTGGGAATTTTTCTTTTTCATGGCCTAAATCGGAGGAGTACAGGGGAGGAAGAGGAGATAGGAGATAGACCTCGGACAACACCAGGGGAGATATCTATATCCATCCATCCAGCCCTCACAACCCAGAAGGAACTGGGAGGCCATCTAGTGGAAGGAAAATTAATACCACAGTCTACCTCAACAACAATATACTTTCCATATATCTGCACAAACAGATTGGGACAATTATATGTCATTTAAGTTAAGGATAAGAAGTATATAGTTCGAATCACCACTTTGGGTTGCGTAAGTGAAGTGATCATAATATATTATTTGCACAGTTTTTATCATTATTTATTTTTTCATATTTTTTTGGTTATTGCACTTTATTATATATATATTTTTTATATATAACTGCTTTGGGCAATATTTGCATTTTTGCACACACACATTTTTTGCACATATACATTACTGTGCATGGAGGTTCCTTTGTTCATTTTTACGTCATGTTTATATAATTTAAATACATTATTTCTTTCACATTATTAAATATTATTTTTTTAGCTAATTATAATTTAATTAATTATAGCACTGGGAGTTTTTAAATTTAATTTAAATCACACCACCATGAATTAATATTTATGTTATATTTATTTAGATTTATTTATATATATATATTACACATCACTAAACATCCTTTGAGGAGCGCGACACATCCAATATTTTATGGGTTTGGGGTAAGCTTTTATTTAGATTAAACTATACATAATTGTATGGCATCAGGGGCGGACCGACCATTTGGAAACTCGGGCACTGCCCGAGGGCCCAGGGTCAGTAGGGGGCCCCATGAGATGCTCCTGGTACCTTTTTCATAGGCTTTTTTGAGTTTGGGCAAGGACGCAGGGGCCCCATGATCCCCTTTTGCCCAGGGGCCCCATGAGTTGTCAGTCCTCTCCTGCAGCACACACTGAAATCCTTTTCTCAGGATACTTGCACCTTTCTTGATTGGAGGAGAATTTCTTACAGTCAGAGACAGTTATGCAGGCCATAGATGGGTCGAAAATTGCCGATTTTTCGGCCGAAAATACAATCGGCCAATTTTCGGATCGTTAGTGGGCTATTTGTTTGGCCGTTTTTTGGTATTTTGGCCGTTTTTTTTTCCGGTAAAGTTGGAAAAAAATCGGCCGATTTTGCCGATCGGCCGATTTTCGCGGCTATAATGGGCAAATCGGCTGATTTTTTACCGATAAAAAATCTGCGCATGAGCAGTGACCTGCAAGAGGAAGACAAAAAGAAGAAGAGGATGAAGATGATGAAGAGGAAGAAGAAGTAGAAGAAGATGATGATGTTGATGAAGAGGAAGAAGAAGTAGAAGAAGAAGAAGTAGAAGAAGAGGATGATGAAGAGGAAGAAGAAGTAGAAGAAGAAGAAGAGGATGAAGATGATGAAGAGGAAGAGAAGTAGAAGAAGAAGAAAAGGATGATGAGGAAGAAGTAGTAGAAGAAGAAGAGGATGATGATGATGAAGAGGAAGAAGTAGTAGAAGAAGAAGAAGAAGAGGATGATGATGAAGAGGAAGAAGAAGTAGTAGTAGAAGAAGAAGAGGATGATGATGAAGAAGAGGAAGAAGAAGAAGAAGAGGATGATGATGAAGAAGTAGAAGAAGAGGATGATGACGAAGAAGAAGAAGAGGATGATGATGATGATCATGATGAAGAAAAAGAAGAAGAAGAGGATGATGATGAAGAAGAAGAAGAAGAGGATGATGATGAAGCAGGAGAAGAAGAAGCAGGATGAAAAATTTGAGGAATTCCAGTACGGCAAAAAGTGTCCCTGCAGAGAGCTCCGCTATTTCTTTGACAGTTCTTTGACAGTTCCTTGACATTTACAGCGGTTGCAACATTGTATCTATTTGTTTCCGAATAAAAACATCTGTATCCTAAATGGATACAAATAGATACATTGTTGCAACCTCTGTAAATGTCAAGGAACTGTCAAAGAAATAGCAGAGCTCTCTGCAGGGACACTTTATGCCGGTTTTTATCGGTAGACAGAATGAAAGATCGGCCGATTTTTTTTACCATTGATGGTAACATCGGCCACATGAACGACCGATTTTTCGTTTTTTAAAAGAAAAATCTGCCATTTTTCTCCCCGTCTATGGCTTGCATTACTATGCTGTTGCCTCCTCTATAATTCAAAGGCAAGCAGTGGTAATAAAGCTACTGGCAGTGATTTTAACACACAAGAAAGGCATTTTTTCCAATGTTTTACTGCTGCTGTATACTATGAAGTGTACAATATTTGACAGTGTAGCTACCGTCAAAAACATAATAATGTAATTGTACATGATGCAACATTAACCACTTCAATACAGGGCTCTCACACTTTGAATGACAATTGCGCGGTCATACAACATTGTACCAAAACTAAAATTTTATCATTTTCTTCACACAACTAGAGCTTTCTTTTGGTGATATTTAATCAACACTGGGATTTTTTTTTTGCTAAACAAAAAAAGACCAAAACTTTTGAAAATAAAAACATGTTTTTCTTTGTTTCTGTTATAAAAGTTTGCAAATAAATAATTGTTCTTCATAAATTCAGGCCGAGATGTATTCTACTACATATCTTTGGTGAAAATAACCCAAATTAGGATGTATTTTTTAGTTTGTAGGAAAGTTATAGAGTTCACAAACTATGGTATAGATCTGAATATTGATCAATCCTGAAGTACTGACGACCAATCTAATTTCTTGAGGTCCAAGAATATTAGAACAGTACAGATATCCCCCAAATGACCCCTTTTTGCAAAGCAGATAGTTCAACGTACTTTATAAGTGGCATGGCGAGTTTTTTGAAGTTGTATTTTTTTTGTCATAATTTTTCGGAAAATGAAAACATTATTTTCACAATTTGTTTTTTACATACTGTCACCAGTGAAATACAGCGTCATCATATAACTGGCATGGCAGTGATCAGGAATACTGACTGGTGACAGCATGAAAAAAATATATAACTTTTTTTTATTATTTTTAATTTTTTGTTACTTTTTTTTTAAGTTTTTTTTCATATTTCACTATGACCAAAGTAGTACAATGTCACCATAGTAACATTGTACTACTTTGGGGAAGTGATCAGTATTTTTTTTTTTTACACAATTTGCTTATAGCAAAGAATTACTTTTCTATAAGCAAGCATTTACCTGAATGACATCGATTCATTCAGGGTTTTTTTTTTTTTGTGCTTAGCTGTGATTTGGCCATGGCTAATCACATGACACAGCTGGGCTGTGATTGGCCCAGCTTGTGCATGTGATCACTGTGACCATTCACAGCTAGACACACTAGTATACAATGGATGGCATGAATGAAGCCATCCATTGTATACAACTGTCATGTTACCTGCTGTGATTGGTCACAGTAGGTCACATTGTATCGGCAACGGGTCCGGTACTCAGATCTGTCATTGTCCGTAGTGCACGGCTGGTGACAGATCGCGCCGCTGCGCGGCTCTGCAGGCGCGCAAACTGCGCATGCCCGAAAGGACGCCATATGGCGTCCACCCGGAACGGTGAGGGTTTTTGCTGGCCGCCACTGCCGCCGCAGTGCTCCTCAGATACTAATAACAGATAAAGGATGCAGTAATAAAAAAAATGTGCAGAGCGATTTGTCCTGTGAAACTGCATGTACATTTGTTCTGTGCAAATGGAGGCAAAATCAAATGTTATTATGTTAATTTTTCTTCAGGTTAAATGCTATTCATTGATACAGAATAGAGGGAATCAAGAAAATACCACATTATAGCTACTAGATGGAGCAGATGTTCATAGGAAATAAATACTTATTTAATATCCTTGTCAGCTCCATCTTGTGACCATAATGTGGTAGATTCACTATATTCTGCATGAATTAATAGGATACTAGGGAATTGGAATAAAAACCTAAAACTGGGACCTCCAAAGTAGCAGGTTATGAAAATAGATCAGCTCCAGACCCTATGCCAAGATATTTAGAACAGAAGGAATAGTTAAAGTGTCCCAGTTATCTGCAGTTTTGAAATCAGGATGCAGAGCTATACCTCTGCCGAGATGGCCACCTCCACACAGAGACGTAGTGCAGGAAACAGGGCACGATAGGTCATTAATTAGGGAAAAATAGCTGCAGCATGCCCTGAGGCAATATTGGTGACTAGTCCTTTGCCCTCCATTTGCCTTTTAAGGACATAACTTCTATATTTCAAGCCCTCTCTAATTATGAATGCAAATTAAATAAATGCAATTCCACATAAAGATTCTATACATACAGGAAATTTTAAAGTGTGTTTTAAGCCAAAACATTACATGTTGATTTGGAATTTGATTTCTTTTAACTATGCAACCGTATATGAGGGCATTTTCCTTACTTTGGAGAGATTTCCTCTTATTTCCTGTTGTTTCTACAGCACAAGAAGTGAAGGGAAATCTCCCCATTGAGATACATGACAAGAAAAAAAAACCTGAAAGGTTTTAAACATTCCCTTTTTCCAAAATTAGAATAAAATGTTTTGGCTTTAGGTATGCTAAATGTATTTGTAGCTCTGTTCCTAAAGGTGACTTGTAATTTAGGTCCACTAGGATCTTTTTTCATTCTCTTCAAACCTAGTAGAAAACATACTTGTGAATTTTTAACATACAACAGTGTATATTAATCCTGGAAGATTGCCTGCTCTGTTTATTAAAGTTATGCAATTGCAAAATGATTCGGTAAGGTGAACATTCACAATTTCTGTTATAAATGCTTGAACATCATTTGGATCTAGTTTAATTAATAGCACCCTACAAAAGAATGACCTTGCTAATGATTTTTGATAGGCTTTTAAAGTAATTTGTAATCAGCCATTTCTTTTGGATCTGAGGCATTAGCACTGCTTGAAGAATATGTTCTCACAAACAGTTAAGTATTTCCTTGACAGATTATTGCAAATATTGAAAAATGTGAATCTAGTGTCTGTGATAAGTGAGTCATTAATTCTGATATACAGCAATAGTAATCATTTTCTGAGTACTAAACGTAGCATAAAAGTTTAATTATAATGAACGATTAGGTGTTTTAATTGCAACAAATATAAAACCACAGGAAATGTACCTTTACATAATTAGTAAATATTAAACTGCAGCCAAGGCTGGACACTTTCAGGCACAATTTCCTTCATTATGAATTGATTACTGTGTATTTTGGGGCCTTGCTGAAAGCTTTTTTTTAGGCTTGTGGGCAAATGTGGGTATCTTATACCTTTTGCCATTCTTATATATTAATACATCTGTGCAAATAATGTATACACAATGTTTTAGTGTTGATATTTTTTATTTGCATTCATTGACAAACACATTGCAAATCAAAAAATGTTGACTTGCTCTGGAAGAAGACTCTTATGGGGGTAGTGAAGTAAAGGTTAAAGGTGATGTCCAAAAAAAAGTCCAAACAAACTATTTACTTCACTAACAGTTACAGCAGATGGTAGCACTGTATAATTTTTGTGTAGCAACAACATACAGTATACAGTGCCATGTTTCAGCAGCAGAACAAGATCTTTCCATCCCGCTTCCAGAACCAAATTGAATAGCGCTGCTTGCAAATTTAGAGGAAGCTTTGTATTCTGTGAAAGAATACAAAGCTTCCTCCGATTGACTGAACAATGCTTAGCATTACTTCACTTTGTTCCAGGTGTGGGACTGAAGGTCTCACCTTGCTGCTGGAACACAATGTGGTATACTGTATGTAACTAAAGCTACATACAGAAAGTGAAGCCCAAAGTGTGTAAGAAGGGTCATCACTCTCCCATCCAGCCCATGCAGCTTTGGAGCGGCCTCAGACTACATGTCTCCATCAAACCACAACCTCCTGAAGCCTTTCGCCCTACCCACCGGGGCTTAGTCATAGGATAGACCACACTAGGACTAAGCCCAGGTGGGCAGGCAAAACGCATCAGGGGGTGTTGTCTGGTGGAGACATGTAGTCTGAGGCTGCTTTAAACTTTCAAGCTATACGGGCTGGATGGTAGAGCAACGATCCTTCTCATACACATCAGGCTTCACTTTCTGGAGTAGCATATAGATGTCGGCATCCAGCTTCCCTGAGGATCTGGGGGAAAAGTTCCTCTCCAGTTTATTAGCAGCGCCAGAATTTTCCTTTGTTTTGGTCACAGTGAGGCTATGTACAGTTTACACAGCTTTATCAAATTGAACCATTTAAAATTAGACGAAACCTGGAGATGATTCCATAATTGCTTTGATACAGAAGAAGACAACACAAACTATTCATCCCACTTAAGTAACTTTTGGCAATTGTATTACATGGGTAAAAAAAAAAAAAAAAATCTTTCCTGATCCCCAAATTTAGTTCCATAAGTCAATGTTGCACTACTAGATATTTTTATTAGTATAAAACCTTGTATATCACTGTAAAAAAAAAAGCTGTAAAAAAAAATCATTTTTTTTTAAATTCCACTGTTCTCTTTACCAGTATTGCCTCATGTGGTGGGACATTTCAAAGCTTATCTATTATTGTTGTAAATAATACTGTCCAATGCTAATGGTAAAATACAGCTATTGAGGACTTGACAGTAATTAAGTTGCAAGTATGATAACACAACCTGTTAATACATGTACATTAAAGTGGCAGTTTAAAGAAGACATTCATCCAATAAAGCAAGTTATTTGCATTTGGCATCTTCCCCTCCCTCTCCCACAATTATATTAAAAAGTTTTTTTCTGAGTGCATCATACTTTCGTGCTGCAGAGCAGCATTTCCTCCTTTCTTGTAGAAAGATAAAAAGTTGCCAGGGCACAGGATTAGTGAAACATAGTAACATTTATTTATAAACAATATCCACACTTACATCAGAGGGACATGTCATACAAGTATAACTCAAACACAAGAAACCACCGGAGGCAGGGGCGGACTGACAACTCATGGGGCCCCCAGGCAATAGGGGATCATAGGGCCCCTGTGTCCTTGCCCAAACTCAAAAAAGCCTATGAAAAAGGTACCAGGGGCACCTCATGGGGTCCCCTACTGACCCCGGGCCCTCGGGCAGTGCCCGAGTTTCCAAATGGTCAGTCCACCTCTGACCGGAGGTGAAGTTTATTAGCCGAGTATTGTGGAGCTGGACCCGCCAAAGGCAGCAAGATGCAGTCTCATGGCTGTTCTCTATTTTCACAGGAACGCCAAGATCAAAAAAGACCATTTTTTTTTATTTCAGTGTTGCTGTGAAAGTAGAGGATTGCCGTGAGATGCCACTACTTGGTGCCTTTGGCAGGTGTGCATTTGTGCATGAGTGTGCCTGTTTGCTGAGCGGCTTTGGGATCTGCAGCACACCCATGCTGTGCTGGATTTTTTAAAAAAATGACAACAGAGCAGGGGCGAAGTCAGGATTACAGGGAACTTAAGTTCCTCCTTAATATAGCAGAGAGCCTATTAAAATTATTCCTTTACAGTTTTCATGCATAGAGACACAGAGTAAAAAGTGTTTTTAAACAATACAAAGTCAAAGTTTGCATGTTGTTTTTTAAAGTGACTAATTTTGTTTTCTTAAAATAAACAAACTTGTCATACTTATCTGCTCTGTGGAATAATTTTGCACAGAGAAGCCCTGATCTTTCTCTTCTGGGGTCAAGTGCTTCTGGCACCTGCCCCCTTCCGAGTTCCCCCATAGCAGGCCTTTTGCTATGAGAGCACTCATGCAGGCTTGATCCTGAGCCAGGCTTTGTGTGTCCATTGATGCACACAGTGTGGCTCGGCCCCACCCCCTGCTCCCTCCTAACAGGCTGTGATTGACAGCAGCAGAAGCCAATGGCTCCCACTCCTGCCTCCATGTTTAGTGAGAAGGGAAGAAGAGAAGAGATCCATTGCTCTTGGGCACAGAGCTGGACTGAGATTGGTCTCAAATAAGTATATGGGGGGAGCTGAACACAGAAGGCTTTTTACCTTAATGCATAGAAGGTACTGCTCCAAAGTTGGAAATAAGCTGAAGATGGAAAGCAGAGGATAGGTTAATTGTTACACCTAAAGCTGAACAAAAGCTTTTCCAAAATTTTGAAGTAAACTGTACTTCTGTCAGATACCACATCATCAGGAATTCCATGTAGTTTAAAAACATCTTGAACCATCAACTCCGCAGTTTGTTCAGCTGAAGGTACCCCCTTAAAATGTATAAAATTAACCATCTTAGAAAGACAGTCGATAACTACCAAGATAGTGCTCATTTCTTTTGAGGGAGGTAAATTGACCACAAAGTCCATAGAAATCCTTCTTTAATCTTTCAAAGATGGTGCAAACATGTTTGAGGTGCTCCTCCAAATTATCGGAAAAGATGAGAATACCATCCAGATAAGCAAATTGGTCCAACAGATCACAAAAAACATTGTTGATGAAGTGTTGAAAAGTTGCAGGGGCATTGCAAGGTCCAAAAGGCATAACCAAGGACTCAAAATGCCCATACCTGGTTCTAAAGATGGTTTTCCATTCGTCTCCTTGAGAAATGCGGACAAGGTTATATGCCCCTTGTATGTCAAATTTTGTAAAGATTTAGGCAGAATGGAGTCTTTCCAATATTTCAGAGATCAAAGGGAGTGGATAATGATTTTCAATAGGGATTTTTTTCATGTCCTTGTAGCCAATGCATGAATGTGAGGTGGAGCCTTTTTCAATGAACAGGGCTGCTCCTGCAGATGTTGAGTGTCCAATAAAGCCCTTCTCTAAAATTATCATCGAGCCACTCCCTGAGCACTTTTAATTCAGGTTCTGACAGACTGAAAAGGCGACCAAAAGGTATTTCTACCCCTAGGAGCAGCTAAATGGGACAATCATATGGGCAATAAGGAGGTAATTGATCAGTATTTTTCTTATCACAAACATCCCGGAACTCATGGTATTGTGAAGGCAAGTTGTCATATTACTGGATAGTTACCACATCAACTTGCAATTCCTTGGCCAGTAAAGAAATTGTTTGGCAAAGTTTCCTACAGTATTTCTCGCAATGGGGGACGTAAAATCTATAGTCTGTGCTCTCCAGTTGATGGAGGGATTGTGAGTGGAGAACCAAGGAATGCCCAGGATGATAGGAAACTTGGGTGAGGTAAGCAGCTGAAAGCTGATGGTTTCACAATGGTCAGCTTCAAGCTGGAGTACCACAGGAACCGTTTTATGGGTAACAGGTCCTGAAGATAAGGGTGAACTATCAACCGTCTCCATATCGATAGGGGCAAATGTATTTCTTGCTTGAATATTATTGCTGTGAGCAAATTCTATATCCATAAAGTTCCCCCCAGCCCTGGAATCCAGTATAGCTGAGCAGGGGATTTTACGTCTCTCAGAGAAAAACTTAATAGGGATGACAAAATGAGAGAGTAGAGAGTTCACTTTATTTTCTTCAGGAATCAGTGGGGAGATAGACTGACTAATAGAGTTTATTTGTTCAGGCACAATCACATTAGTCACAGCAATTGTTCTTCTAACCTTGTTAGGACATTTAACTGCATAATGACCAGAGTCCCCGCAATATAGACATACGTTCTCTATGTCTTCTCTCTCTCTCTCCTGAATGGAAATGGATCTCTTGATAGCATCAACTTGCATAGGCTCGGGAATGTTAGAACCCAGAGAGACTTTTGACTCCTGCTGAACATATGGACTAGCAGAGAGATGCATGCCACCATTATTTCCAAACATTCCCAGCCTCTCCTTCCTCATTTCTGTAAGTCTTTGATCAATTTGGATACATAATTGCTATAATATCAATGTGTAGCGCTATTAAAAATGTGTGTTATAATCAACGATGACCAGTGTGATTGTAAAAAAGAAAGGAAACATCATAAAAAGAAATAGGGAATTGTGGATACTCCAATGAAGAAACAAAATGGACTGTATAACAAATAAAAATGTGTAAGTCCTCTAAATATCATAATAGTCCCAAAAATAGTGATGTGATCAAATCAACAAAGTGTAGTGACTTCTGTGACTTCCTCACTGCACCTCCACCATAATGCACTCACCAGAAGTAAGTAGCAAGCAAGCCCAGAGTGGAATGACACTAAAGGGTGTTCCTGCTTGTTCTTCCTGCTGGGGACCCGGTTGAAGGTGGGATCTCTCCAGAAGCCAGTGATACACCAAATGAACAATCAAAAGTAGAGTAGCCAAGTCTCCATCTCCAGCCCATGGTGAACCAAGAAAAGGGATTCCTCCTAGAGGACAAGCTCATAGACCGAGCTTGGAGACAGTATCATATGGTGTAGAACGTTTTATTAAAAAGATAACAACTACGTGGAGCATAAAATCATCGATGGATAAAAAACACTTACAAAAGGTGGACGCGGCAGCTTAACGTTAGCACGTAGACTCCTCGCTGACGCATTTTGTGTGCATGCACGTCTATGAGCTTGCCCTCTAGGAGGAATCCCTTTCCTTGGTTCACCATGGGCTGGAGATGGAGACTTGCCTGCTCTACTTTTGATTGTTCATTTGGTGTACCACTGGCTTCTGGAGAGATCCCACCTTCAACCGGGTCACCAGCAGGAGGAACAAGCAGGAACTCCCCTTATAGCACACATTTTTATTAGCGCTGTACATTGATATTATAGTGTTTTGTTTTGGTGGAGACAGAGGGCTTCCCACATTGTAGTAGCTGCTTTACTTTTTCCTTTTTTTGTCTTGCGCTCACCATTTATTCTTTGGATACATAATTGGATGAAGGCCTCAAGATCATTAGGAGTCTCTACTCTGGCAAGCTCATCCTTTACCTGTTCAGAAAGCCCTTGGCGAAACTGGATTTTTTGTGCAGCAGGGTTCCAAGTGGCATCTGCGATCCAATATCTGAATTTAGCTGTGTATTCAGTGACAGAGCATTTACCCTGCCATAAACTATGCAACTTAGCTTTGGCAGTAGCACAGCAGTTGGGATCTTCAAAAACCTGATTTATTGTGGTCAAAAAAGTCTCTGTTTTGTTCTATATAAGGGGAGGCCCAAGCTAGAGCTTCCCCAGTCAGAAGTCCAATAATAAACATTACCTTCTTTTTCTCTGAAGGAAATGCAGTAGGGTGCATTTGGAAATATGTACGACACTGATTAAGGAAGCCCCAGTAATGGCGGTGGTCTCCATTAAACTTAAATGGTTGAGGCTGGGGCATATGTGTGTTAGTATCATCTCGGTCCGGCAGTTGTCTCTGCACAGCATGAATCTTTCCTTGTTGCCTATCCACTATACTTTCTAGTTAGGCAACTTTTTATTGATAGGTAACCCCAAATTCCTGCAGCTCAACAATTTGCTGCCTAGGAGCCCCAAAACATTTGCTATAGCAGCCTCCATGTGTGGGTCAGATTATTCTGTCACGATCAGGGGTCAGGTTCGAAGGCCAGTTGCTATAGCAGTGGAAAGGCTCACACCGAAACCAGCAGGATAGGTAAACAGGCAGGTCACCCTGGCAGAGGATTGGGCTCACCTGAGGTGTGGTGTCTAAATACTAACCAGTGTTCACCAGAGCTCCTGATGTTGGAGATGGATTTTGCTGCGTGTTAGCACCAGGTCGCGGTCCACAGGATCAACACACCAGGATGTGAGCAAGTGGAGGTCCAGTAGTGTATTAAGCAGGTAAGGATCAAACAAAAGCGTAGTCAGTAAACAGGCCAAAGGTCGGTAATGAGCAGTCATAGGTTGGGATCTGGCAGAAGCATACTTGAGGAACAAGCCAAGGGTCAATAACGAGTGGTAGCAAAATATGGATGACATAAGAGAAGGCAAGGAGCGAGATACTGGCTGAAGAGAGTACAATAATTTGGCAAACAGGAAGTGCAGAGACATGGCTTAAATCAGGAAGTTCATGGGAGGAGCAAAGGGTTAAAGGTTCATGACAAGCAAGGTCAAGGCAGGATCATTCAAATAATTGTCAAAGGAGCTGTCCAGCATTTCAGGTGGCTCAGCAAGAAGAAACATTGCCAGACACCACAGAAGTCTCTGGTTCAGACCCAGATTTTGACACCTATCTATATTTATGTACTGCCAAGGTTCAAGGAGTCCCATGCAAGTACTGCCTTATACTCCCCATATGGCCTTAGAGTGACCATGAATGCTGACTCCCTCTGGATCACTTTATTCAATTTGCTACTGCTGGTTTCCATCCACTTTATACTGCTGCTAAATTTGCATAGCTGCTAACAATTGTCTGTACGGTACTGTGTGCCTGTGAGCCTGGGTTGTGTTATGTTTACACCTGACAATGTTGTCATTTGTTTTTGATCCTAGCTAATTACAGTTTTTTTTATTTTTGCTATATCATTAAAATTTGTCTTTTTCATGCTGCAGCTTGTTCTTGTTTGGGACCTCTTTTGATGTGAGCTGTCTTGCTCGCATCATCCTAGTTTACTTAACTGTATGGACAATCTGTCTCAATCTGTCTGTGTTCCAACCTTGCACTTGCATGGATGTCAGATTGGGAGCCGTGGCTGTGTCTATGCAGCCACTGTGTCCCAACAGAAATGAACAGAACAGCCTGCATAAGGATGCACAAATCACCTCTGCATCCCAGCGCTGGTAAACTTGGCCATCACATGAAGGGGGGGTGCACAGTGATACACTACGTTAACAACGTTTAATGGTGACACTGAGACTGATGTGGCAGTGTTCAGGGACACTGTCTGCACCAGCGTGGTGAGTATTTAATGGATTGTTTACACTTGTGGCTGGGGGTGGTAAAACTCCACAGTTGAGAACATTTTTACTTCCCTCAATAAGTACCTTTTTAGCTGGGAAGGTAGTGGCTGGAGGTGTACTCATGCCACAGCAGGAATTATAACCCCTGTTGCACTCAGTGGGCATTACTGCCAAGTGAGAGCAAACCATTTAGGTGAATGGGGCCATGCTGTAACTGCAACACATCCATGCAGCACAACGTATGTGGATGTTGTGTGGTAGTCCAGCATTTAGGGGGGTTAAAACTGCTTAATGTTCTCTGAAGAGTGATCTGATTCCTCTTCAGGAAGCACTGCCAGTGTGAATGAACCCTTAATTTTTTTATATATTTGTTTTTAATTATTTGTTACAATTTTATTACTGAAAACGTGAAAAACATAACAGTGACTTGACACTGATCACTGTCACTAGAGCAGTGCAGTGTCACTATGGTGACATTGTGTTGCTCTAATCAATGATCACAGACAGTGTGTGCGACAATGGCATACATTGTCAATGATCACTAATCAGAGCAACACAATGTCACCATAGTGACACTGCACTGCTCTAGTGACAGTGATTAGTGTCAAGTCACTGTTATTTACTTTTTTCACTTTTTCAGTCTGTAGTACAGTGTATAGCACTGACAATTAATAACTACTAATAGTGCCGCGCTCCTTAATACATTTTTGTGATAAATATTGTTATGATTGATAAACCTATTTTTTATATATATAGTGTACAGTGCCAAAAAATGAAAATTAAATAAATGAATCAAATTAATAAAATATATGATGCTGAATTGGATCATCAATTATTTGTAACATCTTATATAATTAATAGACCATGATAGTGCTCATAATCATAAGTGACTTCTAATAGTGAAAAAATCAATAGATCTTATAAAATTAATAAACCATAATGGTGCTCATAATCATGAGTGACATCTATTAGTGAACAAACAATAAATCTGTGCACATGATAATAAGTCCTCTTCCAATGTGAATAATAAGTGAACTTCTTATTCCCACAATCTGGGTGTGGTGTGGTCTTAATATGCGCTCACCTTAATTTTTGCCTAATATGATAGGCAAAAATAGCTTTTTGTCCTATTAGGACTGATGAAATATTCCTCCTGTATGCTGTTTACCAAAGGCAAATGGATGATGTAATTGGATCCACCAGGGATCTCCACAGTGATCGTGCCTGATACTGGCTAGGAATGGATGGGTGGATGAATATATCCCCTGTGTTTCCTCCTGGGGTCACCTTCCTCCTGTATCGATCTCTCTCCAGTATATCACGGATTGATCACATAAAAGAAAGAGAAACCATGGTGCCTTATCCTTTTAAAGATATAATTTATTGCTGCTGGATTTTCCACTCACATAAATCGTTTGCAGTGTATTGGAAGGCTGTCAGCATGGCCTGCAGTGTCTGTTGTACTTGCCGTGCTTATCCGAGACAACGTTGTGACGTCAGAGCCCTTCCCCTACGCGTTACGTCACTGGGTCACGTGACTTCATCAGGTGGATATGATTGCTGGCAGCCTGTGTTTACATGTGTCATCACTGTGATTGACCACAGTGATCCCATGGTATGGGGTCTCTGTGACCAGTCACAACAGTGTAAACACAGATCACACATGTAAACACAGATTACATCCTGGGGACCGTGCATGACACCCACAAAGGGACGACATACGTGTACATTCTCCTAGAACAAGGAAGAATGTATATATGAATTATATTCCTAAATGCACAATATATAATTGGATGCTAACATTTAGAGGTAATACCAGCAGGGGTAGTTGATCCAGAGAACATACTATTACATCCTGGGGGATCAGGAAGGAATTCTCCCCACTGGAGCAATTGGATCATACTTTATTGGGGGTTTTCTGCCTTCCTCTAGATCAGCTTTGGGTATATGATTGTATTTTCTGTTGGCTGACCTGGATGGACATGTGTCTTTTTTTAACCTGACTAACAATGTAAATACAGTGGGGCAAAAAAGTATTTAGTCAGCCACCAATTGTGCAAGTTCTCCCACTTAAAAAGATGAGAGAGGCCTGTAATTGGCATCATAGGTAGACCTCAACTATGAGAGACAAAATGAGAAAAAAAATCCAGACAATCACATTGGCTGATTTGGAAAGAATTTATTTGCAAATTATGGTGGAAAATAAGTATTTGGTCAATATCAAAAGTTCATCTCAATACTTTGTTATATATCCTTTGTTGGCAATGAAGACTTACAGTCAAACGTTTCCTGTAAGTCTTCACAAGGTTGGCACACACTGTTGCTGGTATGTTGGCCCATTCCTCCATGCAGATCACCACTAGAGCAGTGATGTTTTGGGGCCGTCGCTGGGCAACACGAACTTTCAACTCCCTCCAAAGGTTTTCTATGGGGTTGAAATCTGGAGACTGGCTAGGCCACTCCGGGACCTTGAAATGCTTCTTAAGAAGCCACTCCTTCGTTGCCCGGGCGGTATGTTTGGGATCATTGTCATGTTGGAAGACCCAGCCACGTTTCATCTTCAATGCCCTTGCTGATGGAAGGAGGTTTGCACTCAAAATCTCACGATACATGGCCCCATTCATTCTGTCCTGTACATGGATCAGTCGTCCTGGTCCCTTTGCGGAGAAACAGCCCCAAAGCATGATGCTGCCACCCCCATGCTTCACAGTAGGTATGGTGTTCTTTGGATGCAACTCAGCATTCTCTCTCCTCCAAATACGACAAGTTGTGTTGCTACCAAACAGTTCTATTTTGGTTTCATCTGACCATATGACATTCTCCCAATCCTCTTCTGGATCATCCAAATGCTCTCTAGCAAACTTCAGATGGGCCCGGACATACTGGCTTAAGCAGGGGGACATGTCTGGCACTGCAGGATCGGAGTCCCTGGCGGTGTAGTGTGTTACTGATGGTAGCCTTTGTTACGTTGGTCCCAGCTCTCTGCAGGTCATTCACTAGGTCCCCCCGTGTGGTCCTGGGATTTTTGCTCACCGTTCTTGTGATCATTTTGACCCCACGGGGTGAGATCTTGCGTGGAGCCCCAGATCGAGGGAGATTATCAGTGGTCTTGTATGTCTTCCATTTTCTAATTATTGCTCCCACAGTTGATTTGTTCACACCAAGCTGCTTGCCTATTGCAGATTCAGTCTTCCCAGCCTGGTGCAGGTCTACAATTTTGTTTCTGGTGTCCTTCGACAGCTCTTTGGTCTTCACCATAGGGGAGTTTGGAGTGTGACTGTTTGAGGTTGTGGACAGGTGTCTTTTATACTGATAATAAGTTCAAACAGGTGCCATTGATACAGGTAATGAGTGCAGGACAGAGGAGGCTCTTAAAGAAGAAGGTACAGGTCTGTGAGAGCCAGAAATCTTGCTTCTTTGTAGGTGACCAAATACTTATTTTCCACCATAATATGCAAATAGATTCTTCCCAAATCAGCCAATGTGATTGTCTGGATTTTTTTTCTCATTTTGTCTCTCATAGTTGAGGTCTACCTATGATGCCAATTACAGGCCTCTCTCATCTTTTTAAGTGGGAGAACTTGCACAATTGGTGGCTGACCAAATACTTTTTTGCCCCACTGTACAGTGGATATAAAAAGTCTACACACCCCCGTTAAAAGTCAGGTTTCTGCGATATAAAAAAAAGATCTTTTTCTACCTTTATTGTAAACTATAAACTGTACAACTCTGTTGTACAACAAACTGAAATCGTTTAGGTGGAGGGAAGTAAACATAAAAAAACTAAAATAATATGGTTGCAGAAGTGTGCACACCCTTAAACTAATACTTTGTTGAAGCACCTTTTGATTTTATTACAGCACTCAGTCTTTTTGGGTATGAGCCTATCAACATGGCACATCTGGACTTGGCAATATTTGCCCACTCTTCCTTGCAAGAACACTCAAAATCTGTCCGATTGCGAGGACATCTTCTGCGCACAGCCCTCTTCAAATCACCCCACAGATTTTCCATCAGATTCAGGTCTGGGCTCTGGCTGGGCCATTCCAAAACTTGAATCTTCTTCTGGTGAAGCCATTCCTTTGTTGATTTGGATGTATGCTTTGGGTCGTTGTCATGCTGAAAGATGAAGTTCCTCTTCACGTTCAGCTTTGTATCAGAAGCCTGAAGGTTTTGTGCCAATATTGACTGGTATTTGGAACTGTTCATAATTCCCTCTACCTTGACTAAGGCCCCAGTTCTAGCTGAAGAAAAACAGCCCCAAAGCATGATGCTGCCACCACCATGCTTCACTGTGGGTATGGTGTTCTTTTGGTGATGTGCAGTGTTCTTTTTGCACCAAACATATCTTTTGGAATTATGGCCAAAAAGTTCAACCTTGGTTTCATCAGACCATAACACATTTTCCCACATGCTTTTGGGAGACTTCAGATGTGTTTTTGCAAAATTTAGCCGGGCTGTTTTACTTCATAAGAAAAGGCTACCATCGTGCCACTCTACCCCGTAGCTGAAACATATGAAGAATACGGGAGACTGTTGTCACATGTACCACATAGCCAGTACTTGCCAGATATTCCTGCAGCTTCTTTAATGTTGCTGTAGGCCTCTTGGCAGCCTCCCAGACCAGTTTTCTTCTCGTCTTTTTATCAATTTTGGAGGGACGTCCAGTTCTTCGTAATGTCACTGCTGTGCCATATTTTCTTCACTTGATGATGACTGTCTTCACTGTGTTCCATGGTATAATTAATGCCTTGGAAATTCTTTTGTACCCTTCTCCTGACTGATACCTTTTAACAATGAGATCCATCTGATGCTTTGGAAGCTCTCTGCGGACCATGGCTTTTGCTGTAGGATGCGACTAAGAAGATGTTAGGAAAGACCTACTAGAACAGCTGGACTTTATTTGGGGTCAATCAGAGGCACTTTAAATGATGGCAGGTGTGTACTGACTCCTCTTTAACATAATTTTGAATGTGATTGCTTAATTCTGAACACAACTATATCCCCAGTTATAAGAGGGTGTGCACACTCATGCAACCACAATATTTAATTTTTTATGTTTACTCCCCCCCAAAAAAGATTTCAGTTTGTTTTTCAATTGAGTTGTACAGTTTAAAGGTCACATTAAAAGGTGGAAATAGTTCTGAAATTATTTATTTTTGTCTTTTTTTACATCACAGAAACCTGACATTTTAACAGGGGTGTGTTGAATTTTTATATTCACTGTATATACACTGCTCAAAAAAATTAAAAGAACACTTAGAAAACACATCAGATCTCAATAGGGAAAAATATCATGCTGGATATCTATACTGAAATGGACTGGGTAATGTGTTAGGAACAGAAGGATGCCCCATCATTTAATGGAAATGAAAATTATCAGTCTGCAGAGGACGGAATTCAAAGACACCCCGAAAATCAAAGTGAAATAATGATGCAGCAGGCTAGTCTATTTTGCTGACATTTCATTGAAGTAACTCAAAATGGTACTCAGTCGTTTGTATGGACCCCACATGCTTGTATGCATTCCTTACAACATTGGAGCATGCTCCTAATGAGACATGAATGGTGTCCTCCCAGATCTGAACCAGGGCATCACTGGTACCAATCTGGTATCATCCATCTTCATCCTCCATTAACTGCCTGCATACTCTAGCCACATGAAGCCATGCATTGTTGTGCACCATGAGGAACCCAGGACCCACTGCACCAGCGTAGGGTCTGACAATGGGTCCAAGGATTTCATCCTGAGACCTAATGGCAGTCAGGGTGTAATTGTTTAGCCTGGAAAGGTCTGTGCGTCCCTCCATCGATATGCCTCCCCAGACCATATTTGACCCACCACCAAAAAAATCATGCTGAAAGATGTTACAGGCAGCATAATGTTCTCCATGGCTTCTCCAGAACCTTTCACGTCTGTCGCATGTACTCAAGGTGAACCTGCTCTCATCTGTGAAAAGCACAGGGTGCCAGTGGCGGACCTACCAATTCCGGTGTTTAATGGCAAATGCAAATAGAGCTCTATGGTGCCGGGCAGTGAGCACAGGGCCCGCTAGAGGATGTCGGGCCCGCAGGCCACCCTCATGAAGTCTGTTTCTGATTGTTTGGTCAGAGACATTCACACCAGTGGCCTGCTGGAGGTCATTTTGTAGGGCTATGGCAGTGCTCAGCCTGTTCCTCCTTGCACAAAAGAGCAGATACCTGTCCTGCTGGTGGGTTAAGGACCTTCTATGGCCCTGTCCAGCTCTCTTAGAGTAACTGCCCATCTCCTGAAATCTCCTTCATGCTCTTGAGACTGTGCTGGGAGACACAGCAAACCTTCTGGCAATGGCACATATTGATGTGCCATCCTGGAGGAGTTGGCTGCCTGTGCAACCTCTGTAGGGTCCAGGCATCGCCTCATGCTACCAGTAATGACACTGACCCTAGCCAAATGCCAAACTAGTGAAAAATAGTCAGAAAAGATGAGTAGGAAAAAAATGTCAGGGGCCTCCACCTGTAAAGCCATTCCTGTTTTGGGGGTCGTCTCATTGTTGCCCACCGAGTGCACCTGTTGTTATTTCATTAACACCAAAAGCAGCTGAAACTGATTATCAACCCCCTCTGCTACTTAACTGACCAGATCAATATTCCAGAGTCTAATTGACTTGATGCATATCCAGGTTAACTTGGTAAGACATGTATTAGCAAGTGGACCTTAATTTTCTTTTAACACAAAGCACAAGGTAAGGTTCCTTAAACATGTAAACTACTTTAGCACAAAGGAGCATATGCTTTGCCATTATTTTTCACTTTTTCTATAGTAAAAAAACATACCTAGAGGTAGTGCAGGAAGATAAATAAGCTGATGCGGATGACTCAACACCATTAATAGCAAAATGTTAATAATACGGTGCTGACATGTGATGTTCTGTCTGTTCTGATTACCAACATTACATGAAATATGCTTGTAAAACTACACATAGTAACCCTTAAGGCAATAATCAGTTTATGCATAAAATTGTGCTACAGAAATATTTTTATGCAATGTTTTCTTCAATGGCAGACATAAGTGTCAGATGGGATAATTAGATAGAAGAAGTTTCAGCTAGGCCTTTTACGTTTCCACATCATTTGTTCTGAGTCAACATGCAATAAATGTCATTGTTGTAGCGAAGATTAGAAAAGTGCCAGAGCACTGACAGCAAAAATATCAACTAGTTATAAGTGGAAGCACAGTCATGGACACATTCTATTCTGCTGTTAAAATATAGAGAAAAAATGCTCTATGTGGTCACTAGGTCTTGCCACTGCCCACATATTGTCTGCCCAGACTCAAAGAGATCACCAAATGTCACTTGCTGTCGATTTGCTCACTGTATTCTTGATCGGTGTGATTTGCCAACATAATACCACTGAAAAGATGGTTAATTTTTCCCATGCAACTAGGGTTGCCACCTCATCCCTTTAAAGCCAAACACATACTATTTACACAGGTTCTGAGACTAATTTAATACAGATAAAGGCACTAAAACAGTTTAATTACCACCTTAATCAGCCACAAAACCTGTGTAATGAATATGTGCTCAGCTTTAAAGAGATAAGGTGGCAACCCTCCATGCAACAGGGACAAAGTGAATGTTGGAAAACACCATTGCAATTTGTTTACACTTGCTTCGAGATGTGGAATTGGACATGCTTTTTTAAAGCACTCTGAATGCCAATCAAAGTCCCTGTCACTAAATAAAATGGTTAGCTTATAGTCCTGTTCACATGTTGTGTTTGCTTTGCCTTGCTTAAAAAATTATACCCCATGTCACTTTAATGGTACTTCAAAGCGTGTTCAAAGCCTCCATAGAAGTCTGAGACAAAGCTTGCTTACAGCACGTGCAGCTTTGGAGAGGCTTTAATTTAGCTTTGCTTTGTTTTGTGGTTGAACATCTTTTTATTTGCATAATTAAGATGTAAATATTCCAAACATTGCAAAGCAAGTCAAAGAAATATGCGTAAAATAGTCACAGAGCAAACACATGTCATTTCTCAATGAATAACACCAAAAGTGGTAGACTGAGTTCCAAGTAACTGAAGTAACAATGAATGTTAGCTTTGCTTTGTTTTGGAAGCATTGCAGATATGAGGTATCCCAGTATGCACCAACAAGCAAACCAGAAATATATCAGCAGTCGTTTCTGGTTTATGTGTGTATATTCTGCATGTGTCTGGTGTAGATGTCACATCTGGAGTGCAACGTGAAGCAGCAGGAAAGTGAGCAGGGTCCATACTGGAGCAACTAGCAGATGACACACATGGCTATAGCATAAGGTGAGAAGGGGGACCAGAGAGAGAGAACTGAGTGGCCAAGGATCATCAGAACTGGCAAACTAGAACAGGAAGTACTAGCAATGTCACATGTGGTGCACAGCATGGGAGTAATATAGCGGGAGGTGAGCAGTGATCAGACAGAGAGGAGGATCAGCAAACCATAGAATCAGCAGAGCTTGGGGTTACTACTGAGTGGGGGATCAACAGAGCTGGGGGTGCTACTGAGTGGGAGATCAGCAGAGCTGGGGGTTTACTACTGAATGTGAAATCAGCAGAGCTGGTTGTTACTACTGAGCAGGGGATCAGCAGAACAGAGGGTTACTACTGTGCGATAGATCAGCAGGGCAAGGGGTTACTACTGAGTGGGGGATTGACAGAGCAGGGGGTTATAATTGAGCTGGGGATCAGCAGACCTGGGGGTTACAAATGAGAGGGGGATCAGAAAAGTTGGGGGTTACTAGTGAGGGGGGATCAGCATAGCAGGTGGTTACTACTGAGCAGGAGATCAGCAGAGCAGGTGGTTACTACTGAGCAGGAGATCAGCAGAGCAGGTGGTTACAATTGAGCGGGGGCTCAGCAGAGCTGGGGGTTACAATTGAGCGGGGGATCAGCAGAGCTGGCAGTTACTACTGAGGGGGGGAATCAGCAAAGCTGATAATATAAATATAACATATACAATTGCAACACAAGTAAAAGAATTTATTGTTATTAGAAATTAGACTTTCTTTTCAATCTTCAACTCTGTATTTTCTGTAAAATTCAAGGCTATATGGCAACCTGGAGTTCTTCTGTACACAGTTGCTGCTGCATGCAACACCCCCAGAGATGTGATCGTTAGTGGGTTAATAGATCGGCCGTTTTTTGGTATTTTGGCAGATTTTTTTTATCGGTAAAGTTGGAAAAAAATCGGGCGACTTTGCCGATCGGCCGATTTTCGCAGCAATGATGGGCAAATTAGCCGATCTTTTTACCAATAAAAAATCTACGCATGAGCAGTGACCTGCAAGAGGAAGAGGAAGAAGAGGAAGAGGAGGAGGAAGAGGAGGAAGAGGAGGAGGAGGAGGAGGAGGAAGAGGAGGAGGAAGAGGAGGAGGAAGAGGAGGAGGAAGAGGAGGAGGAAGAGGAGGAGGAAGAGGAGGAGGAAGAGGAGGAAGAGGAGGAAGAGGAGGAAGAGGAGGAAGAGGAAGAGGAGGAAGAGGAAGAGGAAGAGGAGGAAGAGGAAGAGGACGAAGAGGAAGAAGAGGGGGAAGAGGGGGAAGAGGAGGAGGAAGAAGAGGAAGAGGAAGAAGAAGAGGAAGAGGAAGAAAGGAAGAGGAAGAAGAATTCCAGTCCGGCAAAAAAAGTGTCCCTGCAGAGAGCTCCGCTATTTCTTTGACAGTTCTTTGACATTTATAGCAGCTGCAACATTGTATCTATTTGTTTCCGAATAAAAACATCTGTATCCGAAATGGATACAAATAGATACAATGTTGCAGCCGCTATAAATGTCAAAGAACTGTCAAAGAAATAGCGGAGCTCTCTGCAGAGACACTTTTTGCCAGCTGTAGACAGGATGAAAATCGGCCGATTTTTTTTACCGTTCCTGGTAACGTCGGACGATTGAACGACCGATTTTTCATTTTTTTAAAGAAAAATTGGACGATTTTCTCCCCATCTATGGCCTGCATTAGTCAGATTTTATGCATCCTTTGCAATAAAAAAAATTCAGTTTTGGTGAGATGCTCCTAAAGGGTTAATCACTTCTAAAAGGGATGCAGACCCTGTCACTCTCCTCATTACAGCCATGCAAGTCCATCAGCTGATCAAAAATGAAAAAGTCCCTCTCATTCAGAATCAGTCCTGCCCAAGACATGATCTAACAAAGAGCTATTCCTTCAGAGCAGAAAAATGTATGGCTATGGTTAAAACCCTTGCAATGTACATAGATCACCCTGAAGGGATAGCTTTTTCTCAGTTACTCTTCATCCCAACACAGCCGCACACTGTTTAGCTAGTTAGCATGTAGGCTGTTATTACAGGAAAAAGGTAACAAAATGGCACATTTGCATGAGTATGTGTATGGTGTAAGCGATCTGCCAATATTCACATAGGAAAAATTCACTTATCACATTTTGGCACTTAATATTTGGCACAGCAGCTCACAAGCTCTTTTTTTGTTATTAATGGAACCTGTATCATGGCACAGGGGTAAACTCTCCCAGCATTAGCTCTTTAGTAGATAACAGAGACACTACGTTTGTCAAAGCAAGCTGCTTCTTCTTTCTCTGCAGCCCCATACTGCTTGCTTAAAGGATAAGTCCACCTTTGGGAACATGTTGCATGTTCCGTTCACTTTGACACATCAAGTCCGACTTTGAAATCATGCGACTTACAGTGAAGTTGCATGATTTCAAAGTCAGGTAAGATGCCGATTTCAGTTGCGATTTGCAAGACATCTGACACAGATGTCTATGCAAACTGCACCAAAAGTAGTGCATGTACTACTTTAGAAACCGGTGCAGCTCCGACCAAGTCGGAACCGCACCGATATGACCTCTGTAATTGCAGACAATAGGGTGCGACTTGGCATACGATTTGCAAGTCGCATGGCATGCAAATTGCATGCCAAGTCACCCCCGATGTGACCGGGGTATTAGAGCCAGTTCACACCTTAGAAATGAAGTCTGGATGTGTTTCTGCATGTGCGTTTGTGATGCATTTATTATGCTTTCCGGTGCATTTTTTGATGCGTTCCAGCGCATTTTTCCCCTTCTTTTTTTCTTCGCCTTAAATAAGGACATGTATGTTTTGGTGTGTTTTTGGTGTATTTAGGCACAATCCAGTGTGTTTTTTGATGCATTTTGCTGTGTTCCAGTACAGTTCAGTGCAGAAAAAATGCAACATGTTCTACTTTTTTCTTAAACTGGAACACACTGGAACTGACCGCACTGGTGTGAACTATGCCATTGGAAACCATATAATCTACTATCCATATGTTTTTGATGCAGAAAAAAATACACTGGACAGCATGTGGTGTGACCTGGCCCTAAGGGTGGAACATGTAACATGCCCATGATGACGTCATCTATGATGAAACACGTAGGGAGGTGCTTACGCTCACTAGGTCATCATGCAGAGGATTATGACTATACAGCTCTGGCCAATTCCCAGGATTGGTATTGCATATGTTTTTACTATCTACTATAATGTGAGTAAATATATGTCTTAGCCTTAATAAACAGTGTATTTTGGTTTTATGCCATGTGAGCTCCTTTGCTTTCCTTTTAGGTCATTTGTGAACACTTTTACATATTGTATGTGATTTAATATGAGGAATGCCGGAAAGGTGACGGGAAAACCAGGGGCGGACTGACCATTCGAGCACTCGGGCACTGCCCGAGGGCCCGGGGTCAGTAGGGGGCCCCATGAGATGCCCCTGGTAACTTTCATAGGTTTTCTTGGGTGTGGTTTGAGTTTGGGTGAGGACACAGGGGCCCCATGATCCCCTACTGCCCAGGGGCCCCATGAGTTGTCAGTCCGCCCCTGGGGAGAACATGTCATCCGTCCCTGATAGTTTTATGAAATGGTGTGGACGCGTTAAAGGGTCTTATACAGAGGATTACCTATATGCTTTTTTGACTCTTTTCTGCCTAAAGAGTCTTTATGTTCTGTTAAGAGGCTTCATTGTCTAACGCGGCGGTGCACTTTGGTGTTGGAAACTTTTGGACACATTAGAGGTTTGTGTTACCATCACGTGGCGTAACAACATTGGAACTTTTATATCTATTTTGTTTTTCTATGAACTAATATGTTTATGCTGAACTTTCATTTTTAGTCATTTGGTTTATATTTGTATAACATTGTGTCATATATTTAGCGCAGCAATCTTTAGATACTTTGATGTAATATGTTCCCACTCCTGCAGCACTTCCCTGAGTTCCCCCCCCAACCTCCCCCCCCCTCCCCCGTGACAGCGGGCTCCGCCCACACTGCCCTGTCATTCATTCACAGAGTTCTATGAATGAATGCCTACAATGAATGCCTTTGTGACTGACGGCTTGTAGTTCTCAATGCTGCCGAGTTCTCTCATAGTCCATTGAGCTTCCTAGGCTGAAGGAACTAATTAAAATGTTGACTCTAGCTTCACTTAAAGGATTAGATTCTACTTGATAAACAAAATGTTGGCACCCAGCAACAATTTCATAGCATGTTGCTCAAAAAGTAAGGAAACATTTGAATACAAAACCAATAAATTTAAAAAAAGTTATAGTATAAAAAGGTCAAATAGAAGACAGGGTCTCTTTAAATCAGGCATACCATAAAATAGGAGAATTACATCTCTGCTGCTGCATGTATAGCAGACTCTCTCATTTCAGACCTGCACTAGAAAAATAATAGCATCAAAAATTCATCCGTTACAATGATTTTACAGAGAGTTCAGCTTAACTGTTTAAAAAAAATAGTTAATAATAAATCTAAGGCTGTCTATGGATATGATTGGGCATGAGCTATTTATAGATTATATCCCTTTATGGGAAAACACTACCAGATGTTCAGATATCCCAAACTGCTTATTAGGAGTATTTCTTCATGTATGATACAAACATTAATGTACAGTACAGCACAGCCGGAAACATCTTCAGTTCCCTTAGGCAAGGACATAAAGAAGCATGATATGTGGAAGAGCTAAAAGCCAATAACTATTCAGAAATCCTATTAAAGCTTACTAGGTCTCCAGCATCAAAAATGCCAATATTGAATGCATCCCTATGTAGAATATACATGTCAATAACAAAAATTTATTTTTTTATTTAGCTGAGATGTGTTAATATATTTAATGTGTATGGATTCTCAGTATTTATTCAGCATCAACATATTACACCATGCTTTACAATCAAGTGTTAGAAGAACAATGTGAAGTACAATTGTACCATGCACAAAGATTATATTTATAGAGCAGTTATAGGTACAACAGCAAAACACCCTGATGTCCTTTTATTTAGTTATCCATGTGTTATTAATGATATTAATGAAAATGTCTGTCTACAAATCCAGACTACACACTATCAGGGCACTTAAAGGAGAAGTACAGTCAAACCTCATTTCATTCTGCACTCCTCCAGTAACCCGTTTTCAACCAACAGCATGCTAAAGTCCGCTGTCGACTGATGTCACTTGGCTGGTCCAGGCTGGGGAAAGATCCCGACTTTAAATTCGGGATCCACCCAAATGTCTACTGCAATAAATGCAAAACAGCTGAAAGCCTGAGCCAGCCACTTCCACCCCCTCCACAGCCCAGCATGGGGGGGTGGGGAGCAGTCAGCAGCAACTGATAGTCAACACTCTGCTCAGAACAACAGGAAGAACTGAGCAATCAGCAGAGTCTGTTCGCTCAGTTCTGACCCTTATAGCCATCGGGGACAGACGGAGCACAGTTCTGACCCTTATAGCCATCGGGGACAGACGCAGCACAGTTCTGACCCTTATAGCCATCGGGGACAGACGGAGCACAGTTCTGACCCTTATAGCCATCGGGGACAGACGCAGCACAGTTCTGACCCTTATAGCCATCGGGGACAGACGCAGCACAGTTCTGACCCTTATAGCCATCGGGGACAGACGCAGCACAGTTCTGACCCTTATAGCCATCGGGGACAGATGCAGTCCAGTTCTGACCCTTATAGCCATCAGGGACAGACGCAGCACAGTTCTGACCCTTATAGCCATCGGGGACAGATGCAGCATCAGATGAATTCTGCAGCCACTTAGGCAAGTAGGATTTTTTTAAAAATAAAAATATGTCTCTTTTAACAATCATCCTTATAATGGAGCAGAAAACTGTTAGGAGTAGAGTGCCCCACATTAACTAAGCAGATAGACCAGTTACAGAGGGAAATATAAACTAGTGAAGGTTTGCTCCTAATTAACAGAGGGAATGCATCAGTTTATAGTGGTTGGTGGACAGCTCACATCTCTCTCTCTCTCTGCCTGTGCAGTGATTAAACTACACAAGCAGAGCTTGCAAGGTTAACCACCCTCTTCCTCTAAACTGAGTGGGGGGGGGCAGAGAGATTGGCGCATCCAGCTTCAGCTGTCCCATTCTATGTGTTGTATCCATCACAGCCACAAAAAAAAGGGTGCAGATTGCTTCTAATTAACAAAGGGGCTTGCACCTTCATTGTTATTTTGGGGAGACACTGTTCTGCTTTTAAAGTTTAGAAAAGTGCTGCAAGCACAGTGCTTGCATCAGTCTGTTAATTTCCCCATGCATATTTAATTGTGCGCTGGGGATAAGTATTGGGTGTAAAGCTCCCTGGGTACAGCATCCTTTAAGCACAGATAGCATTCCAGTAAGGTCTTGTGAAATACTGCTGAGTTTACTGCTTCAGAGGGAAATACATGGAACTTTCCACAAAACTTAGCCATGTCTGAGCTTACTACACATTAGCAATCCTAACTAACAGGCTCTTCAAGCTTACTGCTTGTCAGTTTCTACATACACATGATTGTTATTTTCACCACCTTTAGCCCCAAAAGATATGACCTATCTGCTCCCCAGACTGCAAATCACTGACTGTGAGCCTCAGGTGAACCTAAATTGCCTGACAGGTTGAGGTGCAAAATCTGGAGTGGATGAGATGTAAGAAAGGAGTCCGGGAGATGTGTAAATACCAGACAGAACTTTTCTAGGCTTTCTGCAAGGCATTCTACAACAATATATATATATATATATATTGCTGAAAGGTTAACACCTATTAGGGCCCTTTTCATGTTGATCAGTTTTTCGATTTCAAAAGAAAAAGATTATGTATTTTTGCCTCATTTCTTCAATAGAGCAGTATGAAAGTAGCCAAAAATGCAACTGAACCACAACTGACTGGTGTGAAGCTTTCCATGCATTTTCCTTCTGCTTTTTAAACTGAAAATCTTATCAGTGTTAAAGGACCCTCGCGCAGTGGATTAGCAAACCAAGAATCCCTGCATTAAAATATATTTGCATGGAGCATTTAGGTATACACTGGTGTTCAGAGGGTTCAAATAAGAATAAGGAACTCTTCACACCAGTCAGTTCCATTTTTAGCTGCTTTCATACTGCTCTATTGAAAAAATGAGATAGAAACGCATAATCTTCTGCATTTTAAACTGATCAAAAAAGTGTGTCCC
Organism: Staurois parvus; assembly: GCF_062004578.1. Lineage (NCBI taxonomy): Eukaryota > Metazoa > Chordata > Amphibia > Anura > Ranidae > Staurois > Staurois parvus. Next base: position 2,872,246 of record NW_028317977.1, read on the forward strand.
TGGGACACAGCGGGTCATCGATTGCAGTAAAGAGCCGATGACGTAGGCTGTATCATGGGACCATCTGTGTCCAATCACAGCTGATCACATGTAAATAGGAAATGCCGGTTATCGGCAGTCCTCTCCTCATGCTGACAAAGGCATGAGGAGAGGAAAGCTGTTAAGTGGCATTCATCAGAGGGGACATGTACACTGATCATCAGGGCCCTGATGATCAATGTAGCCCCATCAGTGCTACCTGTCAGTGCCCATAATTGCCACCTGTCAGTGCCCATAATTGCCACCTGTCAGTGCCCATCAGTGCTCATCAAAGCCACATATCAGTGCCCATCAGAGCTGCCTTTCAGTGCTGCCTGTCAGTGCCAGTCATTGCTGCCTATCAGTGTTCATCAGTGCCGCCTATCAGTGGTGCCTAACATTTCTAATCAGTGTCGCCTATCAGTACCAGTCAGTGCCGCCTATCAGTGCCCATCAGTGCTGCCTATCAGTGCCTATAAATGAGTGCTGCCTTTCAGTGCCCATCAGTGATGTCTGTCAATGCCCACCACTGATGCCTGTAAATCTTCATCAGACCAAGTTGGAATCGTACCGACATGACCGCTTTAATTGTGTACAATAGTGTGTGACTTGCCATGCGATTCACAACTCACAAGGCAAGTCACACCCAATGTGACCGGGATGCTAGGCTACTTTCACACTGAGGAGTTTTTGAAGCACTTTTGCGTTTAAATAAAGGACCTGAAAAGCTCAAGAAAATGCTTCTCTATGTATGTTTTCACACTGAGGCGTTGCGCTTCCGTTGCGGTGTAAAAACTCCTGCTTGCAGCATCTTTGGAGCATGTTTCTTCAGTTAAAAAAAAAGCCCCATAAACACCTCTTCCCATTGAAATCTGTGGAAAACGTCTGAAACACATCTGAAAAGCGCCTTAAAAACACCTCTGAGAAGCGTTTTTGGTGCAGTGTTTAAAAAAGTGTCCTTTAAAAAACGCTCAGAAAGCGTGGCAAAAGCGCAGTAAAAACACCTATGCATTTTTGCGGCAGATCAGTGTGAAAGTAGCCTTACAGGAGCCTGTATCTGTTAAAAACCTAAATACTGTAAGCATAGGTGGGGTGGCAGTTACTTCAAATTAGGAAAGATAACAATTGGTTAATTTGTGTTCAATTTCCAATTTGTGTTCAATTGCCAAGTTAACTTGTTTCAGAGTTAACGTATGAAGGATTTAAATACATCAGTGCTGAGAAATATATAGTACATGTGCAATTAATATAGTAAATGCTATTCGCAAATTAACTGCCTTATCAGTTTATTATCAATAATCTATTTTCTGTTTCTCTCAAGATAATATATTGGTGGTTCGCTATGTTACACTGCTTGTGAAATAAAGTTCCTCTACTCCAGTGTTTCTCAACTCCAGTCCTCATGGACCCCCAACAGGTCATGTTTTCAGGATTTCCCTCAGATGAAACAGCTGTGGTAATTACTAAGGCAGTAAAACTGATCAAATCACCTGTGCAAAATAATGGAAATCCTGAAAACATGACCTGTTGGGGGTCCATGAGGACTGGAGTTGAGAAACACTGCTCTACTTCAAGAGAAAACTGCCAAACCACTAAAAGGGCCTTGTCCAGAAATCAATCCCATCAGTCTCATACAGATGAATTAAAATCCCTTAGGTCTTGTGAGGAAATATACAATATGCATTCAAAAGGGAAATCCATGCAAGTACAGGGAAAATAAACAAACACTACGCAGGTAAATTCAATCCAAGATCTCAGATTCTGAGAGGAATAAAACGTGGAATGAAAAAATGTTTGTTTTAGATCAATTCATTAAGTTACTAATTTCAGTTTGTTGCATTCATAATGAAATTCATTCTGTTTATTCATGTAGAACTACCTCTTTAGGAGTCGTTAGAAGATTTGGGTCCCCCTATTGTCTTGCACAGCCAGGCAACACGCGTATTCACACAAGATTGCATCCAGAGTCAGAGATCAGTCATGGAGCTTTGGTTTTGTTGTTTTATTTTGGGGATTTGAACTGGCAGAGGGTTAGGGCTGTACAGGATGCCCAAGGGTACAAGCTGAGGACAACTTCCTGGAACTATTTACAAGCCTTCTCTGCAGTGAGCTAGCAAGCGTCTCCTTAGTGTACCACCCTAGACCCTAGTTTTCTGTTTCTGTCACTTTAACAGTTACTGGCAGGTGGCTAATCTGGTTTTCCAGAGTGCTCCTTCCCTTATCTGCCCAGGGGGTGTAGGTGTACTCACTTTTCTCTCCTGTACTGCTTGTGCGTTAGAGGCTGCTACTAGGCCAATCAACTGGGCTGCTCCTTCCCTACCATACAGATGGTCCTCTCTCAGGGGCTAGTGAGCTTTGAGCTTGTCAGGAATGGACTTGCCAATAGTGGGGGGACTCACCTGCCTTGTGGGCTGCAGTACCAGGGCTGGCCAGCGGGTGCTCTCAACAACCAGAGGTTCACTTCGGCAATTAGCCATCACCTGGGGCTGATTGCAGGTGGTGTATTTAAGGGATGGCCAGACCTGCAGTGTGTTTTTCCATGGGCCCCTGTACCTTGTAACCTGCATTCCTGTTTCTGCCTGACTTGTTGCCGACCCTGCCTGATCCTGACCTCTGCTGACTTCTCCTGTTTTATCCCTGGCTTGTGACCCTGACCATTCTCTCCGCCTGCTCCTCCTGTACCTACCTGCCCGATAGTTATCGACCCGGCCTGCCTGACTACGTTGTGCTCTATATGTGTATGTACCTGTGTAGCTATACCAGTTTAGGTTTGGGTTTGTTTCACCTTGTTGTATGTATTTGTGTTAGCTTGGGGTTTGGTGCACTGTGTTTATGTTTGTATTGTTAGTCTTAATAAATTGTCTTGTTTATACCATATCTGGAGCCTGTGTTTCCCTGTGTCAGTACACACATCTCTGGTCACACCCGCATCCCTGACAGAGCTTTCCTCCTTTCCAGCTCCAGCCTGCAGGTAAGCCCCATCCCACTGGCAGCCTCCTTCCTTCAGCCTCTCATCTTCCTCTCTATCTTCCACCCGATCTCTCCAGAAGCTGAGCAGGCTCCAACACTTTTAAGGGTGTCCTGCCCTTGCCAACCTCTTGTTGGGGATTTACTAGGATCCCTCAAAAGTGCAACCAACTACTCTTCAGATCCACCCACTGCCTCTAGGGTCTTCCTCCAAAAGTCCTAGAGCAGGGGGAAATTCCAGAGGGGCTGTCCTACAGAGCCTCTCAGCCCTGACGACAATTTGACCCCTCTCTGGCTATTACACCTGGGCTGCTTCTCATCCCCTGTCTAACCATTGGAGTCTAGCTTCCTCTAGCTAAACTAGGAGGGTGCTACATTCATTTTTCAAATGGATTCAAAATTTTTCAGAAAATATCCATTTCAAATTAATTGTGAAGAATAGCTGGCTCTATTCTATTCAAGATTCTAATTTCGGAAAAATATATCTATCTACTTTATTCTTTCTATTCTATTTTTTTGTTCTAGACTTTTATTTTCTATTCTATTCTTTTCAAATTTCATAAGATGGCCATATTCTTTCTCTATATTCTATTCTAATCTACTTCGATCTGTTCTATTTTTTCTATTCTATTGTTTTTTATTCTTTTTTCTATTCTATTCTACTCTTTTTTATTTTCTATTCTATCCGTTTGTTATTTTCTATTCTATTCTGTTTCATTCTATTCTATTCTTTTCGAAGTTCGAATTTCGGAAGACGGCTATTTTCTAATACACACAGTCTTTGAAGGAAAACAGCAATAGTCAGCAACATGTTTACATTTCAAATTTGTTTTTGAATTTTATTTCATTTTCAAACATTTCAATTCAAATTTAGTTTCATTATTCATTTAACTTCATTACTATTGCAATTCGGAAATTTGGATACATCCGAATAACACATTTTTTGTTTGAATTTCGATTCGGAATGAAATGAACTGCACATGTCTAATAAAATAGCACACACCTATTGATATTATATACATTTGTGTTCAAAATAATAGCAGTCAGACATCATTAACCTGATCATTCACTGTTTTTGGTAGAAATGATATTACTACATGGCAAATAATTTACTAGCAGGTGTAGTAGAGTAATAGAAATCCAACAGACCCAACAGTCATGACATGCATGCTGCTGATTCTGTGTAATTGAATCACTAATTGAAAGGGGCATGTTCAAAATAATAGCAGTGTGGAGTTCTATTAGTGAGGTCATTCATTCTTTGAAAAACAGGTGGCAATTATTGCCTTTATATAAGGAAGGAAGGCAGCAAATGTTGTACATGCTGCTTACATTGCATTTCTCTCTGAAATTCTGAGGAAAATGGGTCATTCCAGACATTGTTCAGAAGAAAAGCGTACCTTGATTAAAAAGTTGATTGGAGAGGGGAAAACATATAAAGAAGTGCAGAAAATGATAGGCTGCTCAGCTAAAATGATCGCAAATGCTTTAAAATGGCAACCAAAACCTGAAAGAGGTGGAAGTAAGTGAAAAACTACCATTCGAATGGATAGAAGAATAGCCAAAATGGCAAGGACTCAGCCAACAATCAGCTCCAGGAAGATCAAAGAAGGTCTAAAGGTACCTGTGAGTACTGTTAAAATTAGAAGACGCCTATGTGAAGCCAAGCTATCTGCAAGAAGCCCCCGCAAAGTCCCACTGTTGAAAAAAAGACATGTACTGAAGAGGTTACAATTTGCCAAAGAGCACATTGACTGGCCTAAAGAGAAATGGCGCAACATTTTGTGGACTGATGAAAGTAAGATTGTTCTTTTTGGGTCTAGTGGCCGGAGACAGTTTGTCAGACGACCCCCAAACACTGAATTCAAGCCATAGTACACTGTGAAGACAGTGAAGCATGGTTGCGCAAGCATCATGATATGGGGATGTTTCTCATACTACGGTGTTGGGCCTATTTATCACATACCAGGGATCATGGATCAGTTTGAATACATCAGAATACTTGAAGAGGTCATGCTGCCTTATGCTGAAGAGGAAATGCCCTTGAAATGGGTGTTCCAACAAGACAACGACCCCAAACACACCAGTAAACGTGCAACATCTTGGTTCCAGACCAACAAGATTGATGTTATGGAGTGGCCAGCCCAATCCCCGGATCTTAATCCAATAGAAAACTTGTGGGGTGACATCAAAAATGCAGTTTCTGAGGCAAAACCAAGAAATAGAGAACTGTGGAATGTAGTCCAATCATCCTGGGCTGGAATACCTGTTCACAGGTGCCAGAAGTTGGTTGACTCCATGCAACACAGATGTACAGCAGTTCTCAGAAACAGTGCTTATACAACTAAATATTAATTAAGTGATTCAAAGGAAAGCAAAATCTTCAAACATTTCTCAGTTTATATAGTGAATGTTTGAGTTTGTAAAGAAGAATATAAACACTGCTATTTTTTTGAACAGTCCAATATTCACTTTTCTTCAATTTTTTTTAGGGGAACAACACAAATTTGATATATTTTTCTTCATGTTTTGATTTGGAATAGAATGTGTAGTGTTCCCAATGCATTTGTGTGTATGGAAATACAAGCTATTAGAAGGATTTTGAGCTTTATTCACTTTTTTCAACACACTGCTATTATTTTGAACACAACTGTACATACAATATATTGTTAGAAAGCTACATGCTATGAGCTGGAAATACTGGTTCTGGAGTTGTCAGACATCTTTTATGAGGGCCAAGACTCCAGGGGTCATATCTTATGCCTTTTTCATTGCTTAATAAATCACTGGCCTGGAATAAGTATGTGCATATCATTTGTTAAATTATACATATGCTGGTTCTGTCAGCAATGACAGCTCCTATATTTCTATCTTGATGGATTCACTTTACATCAATAAACGTATATATCTGGGCAAAAGCTATTTTTTTCTATATGAAATATCTGCTGCTCTATCATTGCAGTTATATCAATAATAAATTAAGCATGAGTTGGCAATGTCAGTCTATAGAATGCTCTACGCTTTTTGAAGCATAGCCCAGGACTGGAGGCAAAGGTAACATGAGGGCACTCTGGAGTACATGCCCTCAGCTACTGCTGCACTACAGAAAAACAGAGCCAGTGTTCAAAAGACTGGGGAAAAGGGTCCAGCAAAGGGTATTTTAAGATTTTTTTTGCAGTGTCAAAGGTTTGCATATGAGCATTTACATCTACTTAAATGCAACTCATCTGTTGCACCAGGTAGCCCCCTAAACCCTTCTATGCTTATGTTCTGGATGAGCATGAATCTGTCTCTGTTGAAAATGGAGACCACATTACAATGTTTCCATCTTGGTTTCCTCAAGTACCCTACAGCTTTGTCTAGCCACATTGTGCTATAAGAAGTGGGTTGCATGGCATAGGAATTTAGGATCATTTTACAAAGGGTTGCAATCCCATCTAGATGCAATATGAACGTGGATAAGGGGTTACCACCAGTCCTCCTGTACAGGGCCCAGCCCAGAAGGGGGGCCCAGGCAGCTGGGTGATTTAGATGCGGACAGGGAGGTGATCAGCAAAGCAGGGGGGCAATTACAGGAACTGACTCCCTGTATGGCTCTCTCTGCAGCAGCAGCTGAAAGCTGGCTTATACTCCTCTCCTTCTGGCTGACTTTCAGCTGCTGCATAGAGAGCCATACAGAGAGTCGGTTCGACTAATTGCCCCCCCCCCACACCCATTACCCTCCCTGTACACAATATGTTTCTCTCTGCTGCCCAGGCTCCCCTGTGTGCCCCCACCCACGCAGGGCTTCCGACTTCCCTCTTCTCCTTACCATCAGCAGCTGTAGGCACACTGTAGGATCCTTCAGAATGGAGAATGTGGGAAGGGTTTGGTAAATATGACATTTACCAGCCCCTTTCCTTCCTGAATAAACACAATGAGTGATCGGTACTGATCACTCACTGTGTTCATTCATAACTGAAGCAAAGTAACCTGTGTTTTTGTGGGGAGGGGGCCCTGTCAGGTTGGTTGTATGGGGCCATGTGATTTCTAACAGCAGCCCTGTATGAACATGTGGGGGTAGCTCTCTGCAGAGAAATATATAGCAGTTCAGTTCATTTTATTTTGCAAAGTGGAAATATCATCTGGACTAGGGGCTGTGTCTGTTGGGCTGGTGGACTGCAATGCTCAGCACAACACAATGGCATGCTGAGATCGATTGTTTCCAATAGGTCCAGTTCATGGCATTGGATTGCATTGATGTACACTGGGTGAAAAGAGAATGTGTTGCATTTAAAAGTGTTCACAGAGCACTGCAGCTAGCACTAGAAAAACAAAATAAAGCATTTTGGATTCTGCTGTGGAAAATAATGCATATCAATGCACCATAATGTAATAAAAGAAAACATATCAACATAGGTTAATTCAAGTTCATTTATGCATGTCAATGCATGCTAAACGCAATGCAATTAGCTTTGAGATCAGTAAAGCGAAGATTGTATTTTGCCATTTTACACTGTAAGCAGAATAACCCCCCTCCTCCCTAAAAAAAAAAAAAAATTACAAGGCTGACATGAATTGATAAAAGATATTATTGTCCCTGGACCTGTTTATCCATGATGCATTGATCATCAGCGCTAGCAGAAAATAGAGAGACCTTGCAGACTAGAACTCATAGACTTGATATATATTAAGTTCCCCCAATCTTGGAAACACTTTCATTTTTCTGCGACTCTTTTATTAACTGATACATTGCAATTGAAACCTGACATAGCATTTGAAAGATTTTTGTATATAGATCTACAGAGAAATTGCAGCATAAAAGATCATTTATTACAAAAAAGAAATATGAAGTGACTTGGGTGTTTGTAATAGAAACACATCACCAACAAATTTCAGAAAGATGGTTTCATACTAGCAATGGTGAACTGAAAATGATTAAACTGTGACAAAATCTAGACTTGCTTAAAGCTCACAGATGCATATCTCTATCCATGCAGTTTTAGGCGATTAACTTTGAACAAGTCATCATTTCCCAACAGTAATGTTGCTGCATAATCAACAACAGCAGCTACCAGCTGTCAGATCTATATTTTAGCCAGATACTGTATTAATCTAAAGGCACTGTAGACAAAGTTGTATTCATGAAAAAGCACAGACCACATGCTCCAAGTAAATGTAGGCCCACTAACATGGAGGAAGTATGGCACACCAAGCACAAGTAACTTCTTTTAAAGATACAGACTTGGTGTGTTTTTTTTCAAAATTGTCAGTCTTTTTTCTGTTTATAGCACAAAAAATAAAAATGCACAGGCAATCAAATATCTCCAAAAGAAAGCTCCATTTGTGGGAAAAAAGGACATAAATTTAATGTGAGTGTGCAGCATTGCATGACCGCGCAATTGTCAGTTAAAGTAACGTAGCGCCGTATCTCAAAAAATGGCCTGGTCAGGAAGGGGGGTAAATCCTCTGGAGTGCAAGTGGTTAAAAAGCAACAGATAACAGTGGTACAGTAGCCACACCTTCAAACTGCCAACATCCCCGCATAGATATCTAACAAAATCTACATTGTCTCTGGAACATTAAAGGCAGTAACACATTTGTAGTAGTAAAAATACAACATTTTATTTACATTGTAAATTTAAAAGACATTGTAGCAACTGGTATATCACATGTATCTTTTACAGTACTTTATGTCATAGAAAAGAAAACAGTCCCTAAAGAGGAATCCCATATTATTTTATGGTGCTTGTCTAGTCCGCATTCATCCCCCGTTGGCACTACACCTGACAGGATTTTTTTTTCTCCTCCTATTCAGGAAAAACAGATGGAATTAAGTAGCAATAACTAAAAACAATCCAATTATATGGGAGTATCTCACCATTTCCCACCATCCACCAACCAAAGCCAAATCCATGCTCAGGAGGATGTGTCATCACAAAAGTCACTGGAATTACAGAAGCCCAGGCTACCGATTTTTATGTGGTGTAACATAGGTGTCTTCCCTGAAGGTACAAATGTAAATTCTTCTATTGGTGAAACTCCAAAAGCTGTCCTTTGTTTTCAGCAGAGCACCACATACTATTGTGGTGCAGTTTAGTCCTGTAAAACAGCACTTTTTTTTTTTTTTTAATAAAACACCACATTCCCTATACATGTCTTCCCATGCTTGTTAATAAAAGTAGTGAAAGGCAGAAGATCCTGTGTAGCTATCAGGAGGTGAGCAGCATATGTATCCGTAGGGCCAAATCAGTAGTCAGGGTGCAGCATCAAAAGGCAAAGCATGTGTGGGCTTATCAGGCAGTATTCAGAGCATCCAGAGCACGCAGAGGAGGTAGTAAAGTAGATAACCAAGTCTTCATCATCCTCCCCTGTCTCCCAGGCCCAGAGAACTGTGACGTTATCTTCAGCTGCAAAAGGTCCTGTTCTTTCTTCTCATCCACAACTTCTCCCGCCAGTGCTCCACAGACTTACACAGAAAAATTGACTGATTTATTAAAGCAGAGCACCAGCCAGTTGCCGCAAGTGGATGCGCAGCAACTCATTGTTTCTTCATGTTTAAGAGAAGAGAAAGAGGAGCACAGAGGGAGGGGACAACAGGGCACGGAGAACCAATTGGATCTGATTTTTCTGTAGCCACTGCTCCAGCAATGGGGGATGATGATGATGAGGTCTCCATCATACCAAGGTTCCAGATAGGGGATGCAGATAGTGAGAGATAGGCACAACATCTGCAAGGCAGGATGTCATTCAGGGGCCACACCCAGAGAAGTGGAGTGGGCAGCCCCCTATTCCACCAGATGCTAGAGTTTCTCTGGTGCAGGCCAATGTTATCCTCCAATCCTGCTCAGCTGTGTCAACCTATTTAGCCTTTTCACTGCCAGAGCCTTTTTTGCATGTTTAAAAACTCATTTTAGGCCTGAAAATTGCATAAACCCCCAAAACATTATATATTTTCTGAAAGCAGACACCCTAGAGAATAAAGTGGTAGTTGCAATATTGTATGTCACAGAATATTACCACAAAGGCCTAGGAAACTCAAAATTTCAACAATAAGTACGCTAGTTAAATTTAGGGCAAACAAAAAAGTTACCCATTTTTTGGTTAAATATAAAATACGAGGCTGTACTGAGTAAACAGATACCCAACATGCAAAAATGTACATGCACCCGTGAAACGGAGACAAACTTAAGTACCCTATATTTTCCATAGGTGACGCTTTCAAAGCCCCCCATAGGTCATCAGTTTTGCAATACAGAGTACATCTGGTACTAGAAATATTGCTGTCACTCCGGCGTGTGCGGAGATATGTAACATGTGTATCGCAATAAACATTTTTATTCATAGGTGCCCCACGTACATTAACATTAATACACACATGTGGGGGTAAGGGGCCTCAAAAAAAAAGTTTCATGTGCTTGGGTGTAACTTTTATTTTTTACTTAACTTTTTTTCCTCACATAGGGGACAAAAATCCCCTGTGTGACGATTTTTGGTGACAGGTTCTCCCCTGTGCTCCACTGCACTAGATTATTGTGCTCCACTGGCCAGGGGCACTGACATGTGTACCCGGAAGTGATGTTTTACAAGAAGGGGAAAATAGTGGATGTGTGTCTGCTCTGTTCCCTCCCCTCTACCCGGAGTAACCCACTATGCTGGTCCCAGGCCCACAAATGGGAAAGCGGAGCCCAAAAAACATGGTGGGGGCATACACGGGGGTGGGGGGTGCTGTTACTGAGGTTGTGTGGAAGCAATTGGATGACAGCACAGCCCCCCGAATGCTTCCATCTGGTAGGAGTCTGCTTGTCAGATGTAGACACAATCCCAGTGGCTGCAGCATGATGTACGGACCTGATAGCGTAAGATTTTCTGCAGAAAGCAACATAGTCATTAGCAGTATTTGTCACTGTAGCAAACTTGCTCATCAGAGTTGTATGCAGAGTTCCCCTTTTCCTTTTTCTTTTCTTTTTATTTGAGGTATTCCTCGATTATTCACTCCCTACCCCCTCCCTTCCTGAGTGACAGATGGCGGTGGGTCAACCCAAGTTAAGGCATCCTCAGTCCGGTGCCTGGCCATCTGCGGAAGTGTAACCTTTCTCACTTAAAAGCACTGACCTGAGAAACTTGTGTAGGCTCACCCATCCTAAAAACAGATAAGACAGCTTCTCCCCGGACTTGAAAGAAAATTGAACATTCCTCAAGTCCGGCTTTTCCCCGATGTTTCATGTCATGGATTATGACAGATGTTGGTTCCAATTCAGAGTTCTCCTGACCCCTCCCAACACAGCGTAGTCAGAGCAACCCCCCTTTCAGAGGGATTTTCAAAAAGGACAGGCTGCAAGCCTGAAAGTTAGTTTTTTACACATCTCCTCAGCTTAACATCGAACAAGGAGATCAAAGAACCTTCGTGCTCTGCAACTTGGATCTGCAAAACAAGGCATATGGGCAAGTAACTTAACCCTGTAACTTCCTTCCTATTATCTCTTTGCTGTACCTTTATATGCATATATATATTTTCGTGACATCTCTTTGTAAATATTTTATTGCACCTGTTTGACTCTTTTAGTAATAAATCTTTCTTTCTGAAAGTGTTAAACTGTTTCTAAGCCAGTGGTTCTCAACCTTTCTAATGCCGCGACCCTTTAATACAGTTCCTCATGTTGTGGTGACCCCAACCATAAAATTAGTTTTGTTTCTACTTCATAACTGTAATTTTGCAGTCGGAGGACTAGCACCACATCACTGATGTCAGTGGGATGAATAGTGTCCCATCGTTGGTATCAGTGGGAGGAATAGTGCCACATCGTTGGTGTCAGTGGGAGGAATAGTGCCCCATCACTGATGTCAGTGGGAGGAATAGTGCCACATCACTGATGTCAGTGGGAGGAATAGTGTTCCATCGTTGGTTTCAGTGGGAGGAATAGTGCCCCATCATTGGTGTCAGTGTGGGAGGAATAGTGCCCCATCATTGATGTCAGTGTGTGTGTGTGGGGGGGGGGAATAGTGCCCCATCATTGGTGTCAGTGGGAGGAGTAGTGCCACATCACTGATGTCAGTGGGAGGAATAGTGTCCCAGCATTGATGTCTGTGGGAGCAATAGTGTCCCATCATTGGTGTCTGTGGGAGGAATAATGTCCCATCAAGGTGTCTGTGGGAGGAATAGTGTCCCATCATTGGTGTCTGTGGGAGGAATAGTGCCCCTTCATTGGTATCAGTGGGAGGAATAGTGCCCCATCATTGGTATCAGTGGGAGGAATAGTGTCCCATCATTGGTATCAGTGGGAGGAATAGTGTCCCATCTTTGGTATCAGTGGGAGGAATAGTGCCCCTTCATTGGTATCAGTGGGAGGAATAGTGTCCCATCTTTGGTATCAGTGGCAGGAATAGTGCCCCTTCATTGGTATCAGTGGGAGGAATAGTGCCCCATCATTGGTGTCAGTGGGAGGAATAGTGCCCATCATTGGTGTCTGTGGGAGGAATAGTGTCCCATCATTGGTGTCTGTGGGAGGAATAGTGTCCCATCATTGGTATCAGTGGGAGGAATAGTGCCACATCATTGGTGTCAGTGGGAGGAATAGTGCCCCTTAATTGGTATCAGTGTGAGGAATAGTGCCCCATCATTGGTGTCAGTGTGGGAGGAATAGTGCCCCATCATTGATGTCAGTGTGGTGGTGGGGGGGAATAGTGCCCCATCATTGGGGTTGGGGGGGGAATAGTTCCCCATCATTGGTGTCAGTGGGGGGGGGGAAATAGTGTCCCATCGTTGGTGTTGGTGGGGGGAGGAATAGTGCCCCATCCTTGGTGTCAGTGGGGGGAGGAATAGTGCCCCATTGTTGGTGTCAGTGGGGGGAGGAATAGTGCCCCATCCTTGGTGTCAGTGGGGGGAGGAATAGTGCCCCATCCTTGGTGTCAGTGGGGGAAGGAATAGTGCCCCATCCTTGCTGTCAGTGGGGGGAGGAATAGTGCCCCATCCTTGGTGTCAGTGGGGGGAGGAATAGTGCCCCATCCTTGGTGTCAGTGGGGGAAGGAATAGTGCCCCATCCTTGGTGTCAGTGGGGGGAGGAATAGTGTCCCATCGTTGGTGTCAGTGGGGGGAGGAATAGTGCCCCATCATTGGTGTCAGTGTGGGGAGGAATAGTGCCTCATTGTTGGTGTATGTGTGGGAGAAATAGTGCCCCATCATTGGTATTAGTGACACCAATGATGGGGCACTATTCCTCCCACTGACACCAATGATACTTACCTTGCTGACCCCTGCTCCAGCCTGGGCTCGCTCCCTCCCTCTCCCATCTACAGCAGCAACAAAATTTGCACGGTACAAACACTTACCGATCAGCTGCCTTCCTTCTCTGGCCGCTCTCCTCTTCACTCGCTCCGGCAGCTCCCTTACTCAGTCTTCTTTGATCTACGCGAGCTGCCGCTCGGCTCCTCCTCTCCAAGCTCCACCTCCTCGCCGGTGATTCGCCGCCTGTGTGCCTCTCCTGAGCTACAGTTCCGGTGGCCAATCACCGGCGAGGAGGCGAAGCTGTTGAGTGATCCCGGAGGTGTGGCCAGGTGACAGGAGCAGCATGTCATCACGCCCACACATCGCCTGAGACAGATAGAGAAGCGGTGTCTCGGTTCCTAAGACCATCGGAAATATGTGTTTTCCGATGGTCTTAGGCGACCCCTGTGAAATGGTCGTTCGACCCCCAAAGGGGTCGCGACCCAAAGGTTGAGAACCGCTGTTCTAAGCGCTTACTTGCAATTCATGAATTCCTGCCTTTGAAGAGACGCTACTGTGTTTGTTTAATCCTCTGCCCAATCGGCCTGCGGTGACCGTATTGGACAGGCGACTTTTCAATCATTATAGTGTATATTTGATAACGGGAGTTTCCCAGTCTCCGACAAAAGTGGTGGTGGCAGTAGAGGGTTAGTTGCGTAATTAACCCGACCCAGTAACAAGCGCATTCAAGCTGCAGGCACCGATTGTAGCCCATTAGCTGGACAATCGCTGTGCAGGGTGCAGCTGGGTGGGGCCTTGTTACGCGTGTCACACCGCGGTTTTAGATCGGCCGGTCCTTCGGTCACGAGTTGGTGAGAAGGTCTGGGGTCTGACGCCGTGGGCGTGACGTATTACTGTTAGTCGAGGTCGTGCGATTGTCGCATGTTGGTGGCAGCGACCGTGCGATCATGACAGTCACTAGTGTCTCACATGTGGTAATGAGATCTGTAATTTGGGTATATCATGTCTGTGACATATAAGAATGCTCCATGCAGCTCAGTGGAAGCAATATCTGCATGCACTACTCCTACTTCCAGCTTGTCCCCTTCCAACTCTTCCTCCACTATACAAGATTCCCTATAATCAACATCAAGTGATAGAAATAAAAGTATTTCAAGGGGTGTCAGGGGTCTGTTTTATGGAAAACTAGAGAGATTGGAAAGGAGACATGTGGGTCTCAACTTATTCCACAGTTTTACTGGTATCACATCCTCTACTAGAAGACACTGAAAGGTAACTTATTCCCTACCATGGAAAAAAAACTAGGACTTTAGAGGCACCATACCAAAAAAAAATAAAAATATTAGAGATAAAAGGCCCATGTTTTTATTGTACAAAACATTGTTATAAAAATTGTTAAAATATGAATGTCAGACATACAGTTGTTATTTCAACACAATTGCAGTTACATATCATGCCAGTATGATTAGTATATTCCCAGTTGATCAAAAAGAAGATCTTACGTCTCTCACATGTTTTGCAGGACAAAAGCCCACTTCCTCAGGGAGAACTGGCCAATGGATAGCATACAGTATATGGGGGCTTGTATATAATCAATTCATGCCGCGGTAGCCCAGGAGTCTCTGAACTGCACCCATACTTTCCAAGTATGTAATAGACACTATCCTTGTAAGGCTGTATGGATCCTAATGTATACAAACTGTTCATCTATCTGCAAGCCAATAGTATATCCAATTGTTTACAAAGAACATTTCCCATAATGCTATAATAGACACTATCCCTTTAAGGTTATATAGTTTCTAACTATTTATTTAAAAATAATAAAGAAAAAAAGGCATCTAATTTCAAAAAGAAGAAGGGAAAAGAGACATACCCTTAAAAAGCTGCAGAAAATAGGAAAAAGCCTGCAATGTTTTCACCATCAATTGTACCCATTATCTGGAATAAAGGTACCTATACAGTATCACACTATGTGGTCTCTCATTGGGCTCTCCGTGTGAGTGCCGTCATTCGCAGTGCCCATTTAGAGTTAAGAGAGGACCCCAGATGGTGATGCACGATAACGGACCAGGGAATCTTTATGCTGATGAGCCTGGATGGTGATTTGTGACGGGACCTGACTTGGGAACGGATGATCTATTTGCTACCTGGTGACGCAAGATTTTACATTGCGTATTACAAACGCATTTCTGGTGAGTGTGCATTTCATTTGTTTGAATCACATCATCTGTCACTCCCGGCTCAGGATACCCACACACCTGGAATTGTGATCCTTCGTGATCCACACCACTTTATTACTCTGAACTACTTAACCACTAATGATCACCTAATGGTGATATTATTTGGTTGCACTTGCCGAAATTGTATGATATTGTGTATACCATATATATCTATTATCACCTAGCGCTGAACCTGTTTACCCTTACATATACTTTTCTGGAGGTTTTATTTGGGTACCTTTTAGGTGTTCTAGCGGCTGGATTATATGCTTTCTTTTTATAAAAGGTAGCGCTCGCTAAACATTTCTTTGTTATAACCATCTTATTACACTCTGGATATGTCCACCAAGAGGGACAACATCCAGGTAATTATAGAAGCCAGGACAAAAAACAAAAAAAGGGGGGGAAATAAAAAAGAGAAAAAGAAAAAAAGAAACAAAAGTAAAAAGGGGGAAAGAAAGATTAAAGGAAAAAAAAAAAGAAAGAAAAATGGAAAATTTAAAGAGAGCGAGAAAAAAGTCAAAGTTTAAGTCTTCACTCTATGACGGTTGCAGTCTATTGGCGGCAATACTGCTGACAATATCCCCTGACTCAATAGTCGATACATGATTGGAAATTCTTTTCCAAAATTTTTATTTGGTCTTGCCTATGTAAAAACTGCCACAACTGTAGACCATCATATAAATGATGTTCATTTTATCAAGATCTGCACATGTTTTGAATTAAAGCGTCTCACTATCATACAACAATTTGAAGTTATAGAGATCACACTTTCAATGTTTAGACTGGGGAGGCAGAGTATTGTGTTGTTCTCTAACTATAGGTTCACACTTAAGCGTTTTCTGCAGCATTCTGCATTTTGCAAAAAGGTGGTACATTCCATTTAACATGATTTCCTATGGGACAGGTTCACATCTCTGCATTTTCACCAGTGCGTTTTTTGGAAAGGGTCAGGGACTTTTTTGAATGGAAAATGTTGCATTTTTGGTTCTATGGACTTCAATGGGAACACTGAAGAAAAGCATTTATTGCATTTTTGCTGTTTTTTGCCACATTTTTGATGCGTTTTGCAGTTAAAATCTGTCTAGCAACAAGAAAAAGAAAAAATGCAAAACGCATCAAAAACATGTCAAAAACGCAATGCAGAAACACATCAAGCACAACCTGCATAGGTGTGAACCTAGCCTTACTCTGTTTACCTTTACACAATCTATACATCTATATAAAAAAAAATCCTGAATAACAAAGCAGAAGACCTTACAGCTAAGTATAAGGAGAAGAGAGGAAGGGAGGGCTAATTATTTATACACCACTCTACTATTTCCATATGAGCAGAATGGAGACAGTGGGGGCATACAATTTCCAACCCCTCTATTGTTTTTCTGCCATCACTCAGACTTATTGAGTGAAGTGTTCTTTGAAATCCTTTAAAATATTACACATAAAAGTATCTTCTGTGACTACGCACTCTTGTAATACACACATTAATACTTAAAGCTACAGTATGTTAAATATTACATTGTTTATGCAGTGAAAAATTTGGATCTCTGCATAGGATGCCTATCACTGCTAAATATGAAAATGTTGTGTAACAGGTCACATGGGGTATAGCACAATGTAAATTTGCTAAGCATAGACAGAATATTAAAGATCTCCAAGACAGTTATGCCATTAGAGAATTTAATCTTGCATAATGCTTAAAAATGAGGTCAACCAAAACTTTCATGAAATTACTGTCTAGTGTTTTATGAGTTCATAAATCTCAAAAGTGCAAATGTGTTTTTAGTTATTGGAAATCTGAGCTGTATATTCTGCTGGAATTTATTTTGAAGAAACAATAATGATAAGGTTAGAGAAATCTGTGGGACCTCAAATACAGGTTATGAAATAGCATGGTTTTCAAGTTAATAGAAGAAAGAAACATTAATGAACTCTTATTATAGATTACTTAGTCATCAGTCAGAGGAGCAACTATCTATTTTTTGCACTTTGACAGATCTTCTTTATATTCAAATCTCAAAGCTGAAATGCCCATTTAAAATAAAGTTTATCTAGTCAATTCCAGGTCTACATATCTATTTGCCAGTAGCAATGCGGAAGAGCAGTAACTGATGCTTACCTTCCCCTCTACAGTCTTAACTGTTGTGCAAAATATTAGCCGTAAAAGTAATGGTAATTCCTTGCACATTCTGCCTATACAAGGGGATATAAGTGGCTTCTCTATCGCACAACCTATTTTTAAACTAGGCATATTGGTAGAAATGCCTAAGCAGGGGTAAGGATTGCCATCAATTAAAACCCTATGTGAATGCTATAAAGATCAAGAAATTTAGACAGGTGAAGTTAAAGTGGTTGTAAACCCCAAACATAAAATATGAACAAAGCTTATCTCCCTATAGTGTGTACTTATCTCAATTAGGCACACCAATGCCTGGTACACATTATCATTTTTTTCCGTTCAACCCAGCCAACTGAGGAAAAAAAAACTGAAGAGCTTGGGAGGAGCTCGCTGTACTAACTAAGTTAGTGGAGAGATCTCCCCGCTGAGCTACTGTGTTCTGACAAGGGTACTGCGGCCCACCAGGACACATTGGTCAATGCTCGCAGCCATTTGCTGCCAGCCCTAATTGGATGCTGGTTTTCAAGCATGCCCGTTCGACAGAAGCCAACCTTCTGCCAGCTTCTGTCTGACAGGCTGGTGTACACACGGGCCAATTGCTGGTTGTTTCCTGTTGAACCTGCTCACCAATATTCAGGCCTTGTGTACAGGGTTTAAGTGTCATTTCTGTCTGCTTCTTCATTCCTCTGCTATCAACATGAGTCACTTCTGACAAGTTGTCTGGACACCAAGAGAAAAAAATCAGCTCTCAGAGCTCTCCTCACTCTCAGAGCTCTGCAGCGTGTGATTTTAGCTCTCCTTCCCATTTTTTATGAACTTTCAGATAAGGTTTGCAAATTCAACACTTTGAATGGATATAGAGAAGAGAAGACTGCAGATAGACAGGTCCAATTTATGGAGGACGATTTATTTCATCTTTGTGTATCACCTGAGGCCATTTACTTCAGTGGGGATATGTAAGAGTTTACAACCACTTTAAAGCAGAACTTCACCCTCTCAGTCAACATTTGCTATTTTTGACTATTTTTTATGTTGCTAGCATTAATAAAAAAATAGGAAAATATATCCTAATTACTTGTAAACTTACATCTCTTTAGTTACTTCCTGGTTTTTAGGCCTAGGCAAATTATGTCATACATCACAGGAGTCTTCAGGAACGTCCTTCAGTCTCCCGGCACAGTTACTGATGCCTAACGGAAAGCTTCTGATCTCTACTTGCGATCAGGAACTTTCCGATCATGTGACCGCTGTGACAGACTGCATCCCTTCACTGTATGGGAGCTGGAACTCTCAAACACAGCACCAAAAGAAGACTGCTATATGGGGTATCTGGGATGAATGCAACTAAGATTTGTAAACAGCAGCCATCCAGGCGTAGGATAGTAATTTATTTGGCTTGTGAAAAAATGTAGAAATTTGAATGTGATTATTAACTTATGTATTTGTCTTGTTGGGATTCCAGCATTCAAGTAGACGGTAAAATATTGGCTTTTTAAGAAGGAGAGAGATACATTAATCTGTGTCCCTCTAAAATGATCAGTGTTCTACGATTAAAGCAACCTTCAATCCAGCTTGCAAAGAGAGCCCATTTAGAGTAACTTTCTGCTACTTATTTGGCCAAGAGTCAAGAACAGCTACGGTAATTTGCATGTGCCTTGCATACTGACAAGCATCTTTTCTTTATCAAGGTCATTCAATATCAAGGCCATTAAATTAAGTTTTCTCTTAAAATAAGGCCTCATTATCAAGACTAATTAAAGGATGAGAAAACAGTCTCAGCAATTCTTTTTATCTGTAAAGCCTGATTCATGACTAGGCAATTCTGGGTTTAACAGTGCTGAATTTAAATGAGTTTAAGATATTTTACTCATCATTTGTGAAAGCTTGGCCATCTGTGACTCACTACTATTCCCAGAATGCTTTGTGAAATTCAGCCAGTTCCATTCTTGTAAAATGCTGATGTTCCAAGTTCTTCAAGCATTATTTTACTCAAAGACACTTTCCTATGCATTCAAGAATATTTTCTGAATATTTAACAGCTCTGTTGGTTTGCTTTGACATTCAAGCTGCACGTCTCGTGTTCGCCCTAAAAAATCCTATGCAAATGTACACGCAATCAGTCGTGTCATCAGAAATGGCAATTTGAAAATTCTGTCAGAACTGTTCTTGAAGCATAATTGGCTTGTATGCCTCAACTGGCTACATTAATTAATTCAGCAACTTAATAGAAGGACCTACTTTAGTTAAAAATGTATGTAACCTTTGTATTTACTGTACAGGCCATTTGATAAATTAATGCTATTAAAATGACCTTACCAGTTCAATCTGAAGCCAGATATTTTCTAAAGCTGCCAAAAACGTCAACTGTCTTTTCTTTGCAATACTGTTGTTGCTGAAATGCCATTTGCTGCTTGTGGTTCATTGACACACAGCTTTTCCTAGTAGATTTTCCATGATCACGTTGGAAATGATATTGTAAAATAAAGTCCAAATCAGAACATGTATATATATTCCTTCATTGCTCTAAACAATAGCTCATTCTACAAGTTGCCAAGCTAACATGCTTCCAGCCTGCAACTAGCAATTGTCAGAGAAATCGCTGTAGACTTCTATTGAGCTGAACACTGTGTCTGGCTAACTGCAGAGCACAGCCCAGGGAGCAGAAGGGCATATTAAAATGGAATTGTACTTCTTCAGCAAACAGTTTATGAAAAATAGAGTGCAGACAGAGATTAATGGCTAATCATGCTAAATGTTTGTTATTAAAATTGGGCTTCAAATGAAAGTTTATGGGAATAGTGCCAGGACTTTGGTAAAACAGATTTAAAGTGATTCTAAAGGCTTACATTTTTTATAGAAAAGGTAACAAACATGTTATACTTACCTGCTGCGTGCAGTGGTTTTGCACAGAGCAGCCCGGATCCTCCTCTTCTCGGCTTCCCCGAAGACTCTCCTGGCCCCTCCCTCTTGTTGGGTGCCCCCACAGCAAGTAGCTTGCTGTGGGGGCACCTGCTGCTCCGTGTGTCCATTCACATATGGAGCAGTGGCTCGGCCTCACCCCTTCTCGTTTCTCATTGAATCACTGTGATTGACAGCAGTGGGAGCTAATGGTTCCCGCTTCTGTCTCAGCCATTGAGAAGAGAAAATCCCAGGATAGCCGAGACTCCAGTGCACATTGCTGGATCCCGAGGGGGCTTAGGTGAGTATTGGGAGGACTGGGGGGATGCTGCACCGAGAAGGTTTTTTACCTTCATGCATAGAATGCATGAAGCTAAAAGAAACCTTGAGAATTTAGACACACTTTAAAGTATAACTTGATTTAGTTTTGGATAGAGTGGAGAGGGATTACAACACTTGTCAGTTTTTATTGCTGTTTGTGCCCACATTTGGGAGATTCACCCTCTCTATTTGTCTTATTTCCCAATATCTTTAAAGGTGAAAATAAAAGAAGATACCAAATTTTGGTTTGTCCCCAAAGCAGTAATAGAGAGGAAATGTTCCAATGGGGACACTAGTGCTGATGACCCTGGTGACAAACAGGAATTCATTCTCTTTGGAGAGATTTCCTCTTATTTCCTGTTTTGGCTATGAGAAATCTCAATGGGGCAATGATGGGAAAAAAGCCCTAAACTTAACTATCACAGAGGACAGAAAATGTTAGCGAATTTAGCAGCCACCTGCACACAAACACTTTTCTTTCATTGTAACGATCCTGGTGCTGATTTAGAAAAAAATGAACTTAATCTTGGATGGATAATTGTACTTTCATACAAATATTCTTCAGAAATCTCCAGGTTGGTCTCTTTCCCATTTTAAACATAACCAAACAATCCATCACGGGGACCCACAGGAACCCATATTATCTGGCCTCTCCTTCACAGTGGGAAGGTCAGAAATGAGGGCAGGTGAGTATAAAACTTTCGGGGAGGGGGATAGTTAAATCATAGCAGTAGAAAAGCAGTTACCCTTAAAATACTGAGGTGCAAACCTATTTTTGCTGTTTCTGAGCAGTTTGGTTTCTTTTTTTTTTAAATTCCAGCAGACATGACCCTTAGTGTTGCAGTAAAGGTAATTTTACTTGTGTTCATATCCCTTTCATTGCATCATTTTATGTGCTGTAAAATTAATAGAAAATATCTTAGGTGTCCTTCTACATGCTGTTAGCCATATCTCCCCTTGTAAATACTCCGTGACCTACTATACAATATCCGTATGCATTTCTGCATTTCATTGCTTCTCACATATAAAGGTTCAGTGAGTACTCAGTCACCCTCTCCTGCATAGAACTTTCTGTATAAATGACTTGCTGTAATATATAATGGAATTGAGAAAAAGTCTTCTTGAATTTCAAAAGCTGTTTCTCTTCTCTCCTGACTGCGTCCCTTGGGAGTATAAAATGAGATCCACCACACTATCATCTGAGACTCATTTAATGATCACCGTAAGACTGCAGGAAAAAAAAGGAACAAGGATATACAACAAAGACAGAATACATCCTTCAGGAGTGATGCAACTTATTCTCTTTCCAATTACATCCCCTGTTTTGGTATGTGAAATAATAAACTGCTGATTATTAAATAGTTATTGTAAAATATTTTTTTGGTGCATGATAATATTTCTTTCTAAGGCATATTGGCAGAAACACTTGTAATTGATACAACATTATTTAATTTGCCATTTCAGAAAACTGAAACTTTAGTGTTGCACATTGTTTATTTTTAGCAGAAGTGAAGCCAGAAGTCATATTTATGCTAGCTGTCCTATAAAATTGTGGCAGGTTAACCATTTGCATCTGCATAACACATATGTGCAGTGACAAAAGGGTGGCCTTTAATGCATTGTGCATACTCAGGGGCGGACTGACCAT
Source organism: Staurois parvus (assembly GCF_062004578.1). NCBI lineage: Eukaryota > Metazoa > Chordata > Amphibia > Anura > Ranidae > Staurois > Staurois parvus. The sequence continues at coordinate 2,894,640 of NW_028317977.1, forward strand.
TTCGGGCACTGCCCAAGGGCCCGGGGTCAGTAGGGGGCCACATGAGATGCCCCTGGTACCTTTTTCATACGCTTTTTTGAGTTTGGGAAAAGACACAGGAGCCCCATGATCCCCTATTGCCCGGGGGCCCCATGAGTTGTCAGTCTGCCCCTGTGCATACTGTGTATTGTTTCTACAAGGAGAATACAATAATTCATACCTCCCAACTGTCCCAGATTCGCCAGGACTGTCCCAAGATTTGAGTAAAATCCCAGGGCTCCAGCAAATCAATGCTGAATCCTCGAGAGGAACTCAGTGACAGCACAAGCTCCAGCACTTGGCACCAGTGATTTGCCAAGCAGAGAACGCACTAGCACAGGCACCAGTGACACCTCCCCCACAGTATGTGTGGGGTGCCTGGGGTCCCACACGATCACATCCCTGTATGGCAACCTACATTTCTCCCATCGGGTACCTTTCACAGTAACTCACTGCAGAGAAGACTGCAGCTGCCTCCTCCTCCTCGACTTTGACATTTTCATATACACAGAAAGGAGGAGGTGATGAGGATGAACACCCCTCTGCATGTCCTGCACCGATCGGAGATCTATAGCAAGTACAATATAGATGGAGATTTGCAGGGAAGGGGGAAAATTAACAAAGATGTATACTTGAAGGAGTAATTAGGGGGTAAAAGGATATGTGTTGGGGGCATTTTGGGAAGGGAGAGGACTTGTGCTAGAGAAGGGGGTGGGATATGAAATCCCACCCCCCCTTCTAGCACCCCCCCTTCAAAGATATACTGGCTGCCACAGAGTGCATGATCATGGTGCCTGGAACCCGAGGCATCCCCAAGAGATGCAGAGCAATTTAGACAGCTGCCCATACTGGAGTGCCCCTGCCAGACAAGTTAGTGAAGCCAAGTGCTGGAACTTGTCCTGGCACTGGGCTCCAGGACTAAGCCCGAACTCGCTGGACACCAGGATTTTGTTCAAACCTTGGGAATGTCTCACCCAAACCAAGACAGTTCGGAAGCATGGATTTGTATTAAAAGTGGGAGAGGAGGTGTGTTTTGAGGGGTATGTATTGGAAAGGAGGATTTGTGATAGAACTGGGGATAGGACTTGTGCTGGCATGGGGATTTGAGAGAAAGAGGATTTGTGCTGGAGAGGATTTGTGCTAGAAGTAGGGAGAGGATTTGTGCTGGGAGGGGGATTTGTAGGAATATTTCCTGGGGGGTTTGGAAGAGGGGGATGAATTGATTGTGCTGGGATGGAGAGTGGGGGTGTGGTATTTGTGCCGGGATGAGGAATTGCGCTGGGAGAGGGGATTACGGGGTGGAAGATTTGTGCTGGGAAGGGGGATTTGGAGAAAGGGTTGGTGCTGGAAGTGGGGAAAAGATTTATGCTGGGAGGAGGAGGATCTATGCTATAAGGAGGATTTTAGGGGGATGGGGGATTTGTGCTTTAAGGAGGAGAGCATTTTTGAGGAGATGTTTTGTGCTGGGAAGGGGGATTGGAGGGAAATAAGATTTGTGATGGGTAGATTTGGAGAGGGGCATTGTACTGGGAGGGGAGATTTAAGGAAAGTGGAAAAGGATTTATACTGAGAGCGGTATTGGGGGAAGGAAGATTTGTGCTGGGAAGGGGGGTTGGGGGGGGTGAGGGTAAGTGTTGGGATGGGGAAGAAGGGGGGATTATGCTTGGCCAGGGAATTTGGGGATGGTGAAGGAGGACTTGTCCTGAACAAGGGGTTAGGAGATTTGAGTTGGGAGGGGAGATTTATGAAAGAAGGCATGTTCTGGGAGAGGGAGAGAAGCTTTATTATGAGTGGGTGAATGGGCAGAATAGTGCTGGATTTTTTTAGGGAGGGGATTGGGGATTTTTGCTGAAAGAGTAAAGTAGGTGAGAGTATGGCTTGCAGGGGAATTTTGCACTCTTCTTACCCCTGAACTGTGCATTACACACCCCTGACTACTGTACTCTTTTTGTTTTGTAGCGCTGACTCTTACATTTGCATTCCGACACTGGGGGGGAACTGACTAACTGTCACTGACATCCCCAGTGACACTAATACAGTGATCAGTGCTAATAAAAAGCACTGCTAATAAAAAGCACTGGCACTGTATTAATAACACTGGGCAGGAAAGAGTTAACATCTGGGGCAATCAAAGGGTTAACTGTGTGCTGTTTTACAGTCTGCTGTGTGCTATGCAAAGCAATACAAAGCAGTGTGCTGGAGCTAACAGGGGAGAGATCTGTATTGTTTACATACAGGCCTCTCCTCTGTCACTGATACTCGGCGATTGCCAGCTGCCGGCGGGGAATCACTAGCTGGGACCCAGTTATCGATAGTTGAAGCTGCCAATGGTGGCGCGGGTGGGGTTCACACGCACCCCCTACCAAGAATTGCAAAATCACATATACATATATATATATATATATATATATATATATATACACACACACGTGACTTGACTTTGCGCAGCCGTGCTGCCCTGTAGCAGTATTTCTGCTATAGGGTGGCAGGCAAGCGGCTAATAAAAAAATATTGAAATGAATAACCTGATTTTGGATGTTACCCGTTTTTGATTGTTAATGACACTAAGCCTTATAAGATGAAGGAAGTATGTTTGTAACAATATACTGTGTATATAATAACAGTTCCAGATATTTCAGTCTGCACTCACCCAACAGATGAACATAATGTAGGTGCACAGCAGATATAGTTCCACAAAAAAGTCCAAACTTTATTGTTACAATCTATTAACATCCTAAAATTGCCAAAGGCTTTGATGCAATTATTCCAACGATTTATATGCGATGCATATCGATACCCTTATACCCCTAGGGCAGAGCGCTGTATGTCAGCAAATATACAATAATAGATTTTCTTGAAAAAATATTCTGTCAAAGGAGCTCTAACATGTTTAAATTGACAACAGTATCTAAATGTGAAAAGAGGGAGATAATTAAATGACGACAAACATCATACATATGACTTCTTCATATACTGTACATACAAGAAAACTTACATTATACTGTATCATTATCATTACAAATTCCAGAGCCGTTTAAACGAATTTTTATTCTCTAGTATCTTGTTACACATAGCTCTGTATTGTGAGTTATCTATTATTACCACATTCCCTCCCTTGTCTGAGGGTTTGATTGTAATAGAGTGGTTTTGTTGCAAAGACTGCAAAGCTTTCCTCTCACTTACAGAAAGGTTGGCAACACTGTCCTTTTTCGCTGACAACTTCTCAATGTCTTTTAATGTTTGCTTTTAAAAAATCACCACACTGGAGTTAGAGTTCAATGCAGGGAATTTTAATGATATTTTCTTAAAGGAAGTGAGAGGGTCTATTTTAGGACTCGTCATTTCCTCATTAAGCTGATCCAAATAGATTTGATCGATTAGATCTATGGGGTCATTATCATCCAAAAAAGAAGTTAAATATTTTATAGCCTTAAATTCCTTCATTGTGTGTCAGGGTCAATCAATTGTATTCACAGATGTATCAGATTTAGGATGCACACGTGAGCAGAGGTTTCCTATCAAACAAGTGTAAGTCTTTAACGACTTCCAATTTAGCAAAATTATGTTGTGGACAGGAGCTCAAACTTCATGGCAACACATTTTTCTTAGTATGTAAAGATAAATTCATTACATTCAATTGTTTTTTACGGTCCTGGTTAGTTATATTTCTATCCTTTGTCCTCCTTTCCCCTGAGATGGGGAGCTTTCCCTTCATTTCTCACCTAAATAAACTGAAGGTTGTGTTCTAAATGTTCCCAATTGGCCAAAAGTACTAAAACTTGGAGTACTATATGCATCAGTTGTGGAAGAATCTGAGTTACCTCACCACCTCACCAGCCTACCCTATTAATTGCATTGTGAAGACCACCATGACTAGGATCATACATATGCCTTTATTGGGATTGTAATGTGCATTTCACATTAGCAGCAATATACTCATTTAAACCCATACATGTGTGCTTTAAAACAAAACATTTAACAAATAGCATTTTCGACTTTTACCATAGTTGTGAAATACAAAGTACTTTGCTAAAAATGTATACACTATATTGCCAAAAGTATTGGGACACCCCTCCAAATCATTGGATTCAGGTGTTCCTATCACCTCCATGGCCACAGGTGTATAAAATCAAGCACCTAGGCATGCAGACTGCTTCTACAAACATTTGTGAAAGAATGGGTTGCTCTCAGAAGCTCAGTGAATTCAAGCGTCTTACGGTGATAGGTTGCCACCTGTGCAATAAGTCCATCCGTGAAATGTCCTTGCTACTAAAAATTCCATGGTAAACTCTTAGTGGTATTAAAACAAAGTGAAAGCACATGGAAACACAGAAACTCAGCCATGAAGTGGTAGGCCATGTAAAATTACAGAGCGGGGTCAGTGCATGCTGAAGCGCATAGTGCGCAGAAGTCGCCAACTGTCTGCCGAGTCAATAGCTAAAGACCTCCAAACTTCATGTGGCCTTCAGATTAGCATAACAACAGTATGTAGAGAGCTTCATGGAATGGGTTTCCATGGCCGAGCAGCTGCATCCAAGCCTTACATCACCAAGTGCAATGCAATACGTCGGCTGCAGTGGTGTAAAGCAAGCTGCCACTGGACTCTGGAGCAGTGGAGAAGTGTTCTCTGAAGTGACGAATCACACTTCTCTGTCTGGCATTCTGATGGATGTGGATCGATGTTGCAATATGTCACCAACTTGTTCATTCCATGCCTAGATGACTTAGTGCTGTCTTTACAAGTCATGAAGGTCATACAAGATACTAGATGAGTAGTTTTTGTTGTGGGGGGTATTCATTTTTGCATCAACTACTTTGAATAAAACTGAGGATTTTGAAAACTAAGTTATATTATTAACCTCACCTTCATGTAATGAGCTAATCAAATGTTCTATAAAACTCAGTGTTGTCAAAAGTTGGGAAATTGTTCTTGTGTTTACTGAGATATTGATTAAATTCTTACTTTTCCAAAGGGGTGTATTAATTTATGCTGAGCACTATATACATATATATATATATACCGTATATATATATATATATATATATATACACACACACACAAGGGGCGTTCAAGTCAAGCCAGGACTTTTACTTTTACAGGTATAAAAAGGGTTGCTAGCATGGTGGTACTACATGCAGTAGTAAGTGGCAAGTGTGTCTTATTACCTATATATATATATATATAAATATATATATATATATATATATGTCACACGACAATCCAGAGACCGTTATTCAAGATTGCAGACAACAGTGATGGTGCATGCATGGAACAGTGTATGGTAAAGAGGTTCCTTGTGAACAAAGGTGTAAAACCCATGGATATCTACAGAAGACTTCAAGCACAGTACGGTGATGAGACATTCAGCCACAGTAAGACATTTGAATGGTGTAAAGGTTTCAAAGATGGCTGTACATCAGTGACGATCCTGGCTATGGTGGTTTCCAGCCCACAGCAGTCATTCCTGTGAACATTCAGCACGTGGAACGCCTGATCCTTGATTATCGATGCATCCTGTTGTGAAATTGCGCAAGAGGAAAATCTTTCTGTGGAAAAGGTGAACATGATGATGACGAAGTGAAACAGACTGTCCTAGGATGGTTCAGGCATACTGACAAATCTTTCTAGGCGGACGCTTTCCAGTTAAATGCTGGGATAAGTATAAATGTAGCAGGAGAGTATGTCAAAAAATAAATGCAGTTTCCACTCCTTGAAAATAGTTTTGTTATTATATAAACTCAAAATGCGTGGTTTGACTTGATATTTTAGAGAGAGAGAGATAGATAGATAGATAGATAGATAGATAGATAGATAGATAGATAGATTGATCTTCATTTATAATTTTGCTGTTTGGGCTTTGTTGCCAGATGAGATTTTTAAGTACTCTGTTTATGTTGAAAGGAACAACATTTTATGTACAATGTAATATGAAAGATCATTGCATTCTAAAATTGTCAAATTACCATCAACATCAACCCCATTCCCAAACAAGAGTTCAATAGAGAGACACAAAATGCACTTTTCTTATATTGCACAAGTTCCAGAAAGCAGGATCTGTATTTAAGCTCTTTTCAAAATTTCTAACTCATTTAAAGGCAATGTACGTATCCATTGTTTTGAAATGTTTCATGTATATGTATTAATATGTTCAACTCCTCTGCACCTCAGTCTAATTTAAAAGGTCTAATGCAAAGACAATGGATTTGAAAGTGGACGTTGCCCAATGAAACTCATGTTGCTTTATATAATTTATATAATTTTTTTGGGCATTTTCTCAATCACCCATTTTGAATTACAGTTTACTGCAATTAAACTTTAGATATGTACTTGTTTATGAAATATGCTCTAATTGAGACTCCAATTTAACATCCCAGTTATTTTGGTACCCAAATTAATTTCAAATCAGGAAATATTCTGTAGCCTAAATATAACTAAAATGCATATTCAATAATGCTAAAATATAGCAGTGTGGTGATTAATTTAAATGTTTTTCTCCACTAGATCTTCGTTCTTAAAATGTATTTCCAATTTTACACAGGCAAAAGTTGAGGATTGCTAACCTAGGGTTGGGTTCCCCAGAGGCAATGAGTGCAACCGCCAACTTCTTGTGTGAAAGGTTGCATTTACCATAAATTTTGGTTACTCGCAACCTTATTAAATGTAAGTACTTTTCAACTTTGTCAAATTATCACGCTTCCAAAAATACTGTATATTTGCTATACTTTAATGGCTCTCCGACCTCCCCTTGTGTTTTCTTTTTTCCAGTTAACATTGCAGACATTTTTCCCCTACAAATCCCCATTCAAATAGCATAACTCAAAAAAATAAATAAATAAATGAAGTTTACCTTTTTTTTGTAAGTATGCTGTGGGATTTGAAACACATAACAAACATATATTGGAGAGTTTCTCAATTTGACTTCAAAAGTGGTAATACACTTTTAACAAAGCAGCAAAGAGTTTTCATTTAAATAATCAAAAAAAACTAAAAGTACAACAAAATATTGTCCCATTTCAAAGTCCAAACTATAATACTTTGTTGTAAAACCTAATGTGGCAAATAGTAAAAGAAAAATGTGAATTTCATGCCATCTTGTTGTCAAGGTCCTACCTTTTCCCTGAGGTTATGTTACTCCATGTGCTGGCGTCCATCTTGGATTCTGCTGTGCATGGTGGGAACCCTTTTTATGCCTTCAGGTCTCTGAGGTCCACCCCCCAGAGGGGCGTGGCTGATGACATATAAGCCTGTGGCCCGCACATGCTCTTTGCACTTGTGTCTTGTGTCTTTGTGTTACTATTACTCTGTTCTGACTCTCGTGACTCTCCTGGTATTCTGATTCAGCTTGTGACTTGACTATTCTTTGTATTCTCCTTTGATCTGACCCTCTGTTGCTGAACCCGGCTCGTGACCTGTGATTCTCGTCTGCTGTCCTGTACCGTTTTGTCCTGCTGTTGTTGACCCCGGCCTGTCTGACTACTCTTTTGTCTCTTCCACCAGCTACACGCCATTGGCGGCGGCCATTACCGCAGCTGAGGTGTCTCGGGGGCCGCGACCTGGTTCCTGGCTGCGTCAAGTCCATCCCCACCATCAGGGGCCCTGGTGAAGGGCAGCCTGGGACTTAGACTCCGTGCCCTGAGGGACTTCGGTCTGTGGGTGGTGGTTGTCGTCAGCCAGTGCGTTACATTGTTAGGCCTGCCTGTCCGTTCCTCGGCTCCTGCCCTGACATTTGTGCTATGAAAGACCAGCAGTGGCTTGGGGTACTGATAAACCTGGTATCAGAACTGGTGGGAAGGAAAACAGCAGGACTGTGGAGTAAGGTAAGTGTTATATCATCCCATTGAATTTAAATAAATTCTTAAAAATTCTTCATCTGCAAAACAAAAAGAGAAGGGAAGGAGCAATTTGTTTTGTTTTTGTCTTTTTGTTTTGTTTTTTTTAATCATTGTCCAAAGTTAGGCTTTATACAGGGGCGGACTGACCATTTGGAAACTCGGGCACTGGGTCCAGGGTCAGTAGGGGGCCCCATGAGATGCCCCTGGTACCTTTTTCATAGGCTTTTTTGAGTTTGGGCAAGGACACAGTGGCCCCATGATCCCCTATTGCCTGGGGGCCCCATGAGTTGTCAGTCTACCCCTGGCTTTATATTATCTTTTTTTTTGCTTTGGATGGCTACAGACTGCAGGTGCATATTTTTATGTTCTTAACAGTGGAAGCTGTTAAAAAAAATATCACAAATCAGTGCTTTTCCTGTTTTATTGTGTAATCATTGTCATCCAGTAGCAATCACAAGTAGGGCTTCACACTTACGTCATCTTTGAAACCAGTCTGTTTCTAGCATAAAACACAGTACTCGGTGCTTGTGCAGGTACACATGCCTATTTGCAAATATACAGACATTTAGTGCAAACAGTGGAGATTTTCTTTTGTCACTGTTTTATGTTTCTGTGTATGTCCTGGAGCATAAATCGTATCTTCCATGCTTTATGCTAGTGGACAAAATAAAGGTAATCTTTTAATGTCATGGTGGCCATACACTAGATGTAAAATTGTTAGAAAATCTGTCATTTGAACAGTTAATTAGTTTTTTTAAGCCAGTTAATAGGCACAAATTGAAAATCGCTAGTGATGTTTTTGAGCCACAAAATTTAAAGAAAAGTTTTGAAAACGTCTGCCAAATGGACGATAAATTGAAAGGTTAATGTGTTTCTCACCCATTAAAAATTGAACTGTTGGTACTGCGCATATGTGACGTAGACATGAAAAAGGACGAAAAACTTATTAATTTATATTCATTGAACAATTTATCGTTTGACAGTTCATTTGTTTTTCATTCAGTTAATGAGCACAAATCAAATCACTTAGTTTGATCACTATATCTGCAATATAGCAGAATCCATGTTGACCTGTGTTCTGAAAATCTGTGGCTCATCAAGCCACAGCATATTTCGGTTTCCATAAACTTTGACAGGCTGCAGGCAGTGGAGCTGGATGCTGCACTTGTGCCTCCTGGGTGCACTAAAACGCCTGGATTGCATACACAGGGGTTAGGTGCCCCATGTGCAAGTAGACTAAAATTGTTTTTGCTCTATTACAGAAAAATAAAAAATAGCTTAGCCTTTTGTGGATTACAATCCTAGCACACTACTTGACTACATAACATGGTTTCCATGGAACCCAATGGCCATATGCAAGGCTGATACTTCACTCTATGTCAGTCAACACACTGGTGATGTTTTAAAGGAGGAAGCCAACAGAAATAAATTGCATGTCCCCCTCCGCTTCAGGAGTAGTTGTTTGCTCCACACTTTCAAGGCCAGGAGATATTGTGGAAGCAGTTGGTAACCTGCCCTCAAAAAAGGATGAAAACTACATTACATGATGGCAATATCATTTGCTCTCATGACCATGTGTTCATTTTTCAAAAACCCATTCAAACAATTTTTTGACTAGTGTATGGCTAGCATTAGGGTCTAGCTTCTGTCTGCAAAAATAATCAAATCGGTCAATGTAATAAGGTTGTTCTGCCGATATTGTTGAAAATAATGTATGTAATATACTGTAATGTTATGTGATGTTCCTGCCATCTAGTGCTTAGAGTTATTATGCCTAGTTATATCAGGCCTTGATAGGAAGTGGTACTTTTCACATACAGTAACCTTCAACCCGGAAGTTCCTGTCCTCCATTTCGTGACTGCTTCTGAAACTAGCAAGTAGCATACAGTGGATCTCCAAGCTATTCCTGGACTTATGGTGGAATTGTCCATGAGTACACTCACTGATGGGATGAAGCTGTTGTATAATGTTTAATGTACTGACACATATGTTGTGTTTGTGCTTATGTTGTAGTTTTACAAAGTTATTCAGAACAAAGAATACATACAGATCTGATGTCTCACGTTTCTTGACTTCTGAATTATTGTTAGACTGTCTGACTAGTGTTATACAACAGTTCAATAACACGAAGCAGAACAAAGGTACTAGCAACAAATTATATGTGTATTTCTATATCTTAACCTCTTGGCGTCGGCCACATGCAAATGTGTGGCCTCCCGGCGTCTGGGCCTTGACGCCGAGCGGCCACACATTTGCGTGCAATTAAGAAAAACATTAGTGCTGAGAGTGCACGCCCTGCACGCTCCCAGCACACATGTTCAGTACTCATGGAAAGGTCCCAATCTCCTCATTCGATCGAGACCTTTCCCGATCATGTGACCGCCGTTACAGCGAATCACAGCGGTCACATGACCCTAAAACCCCACCCCGCCTCCCGACTTCTGAAACCCTTAAAGGCGCCAGCACCAAGGGGTTAAAGGTTAATAGATGTTGGTAGGCTGCTTTGAGCCATACAATAATTATTGTGTTTCAAGCATTTGTTGAAACTGCCATGCGTATGCTCAGCATATGTCCAAGTGCTGGGAATGTTGTATTTCAGTAAACACCGGGCATCTGTTTATAGCTATTTATTATATATAATATCTTATAGAGAATATCAAACAAGTATAACAGAAGAGGACTACTAAGGAGACTCATAGGGCCAAAAAAGTCAACATGCCCTTAACTTCTGGAGATCACAGAAAATGCAAGTTTTGTAAAAAAAAAATGTGCTTTTTTAGTTCTTCTAAAACTGCTATTGTGTTACTTCATTCATTTTAGATACAATTATTGTTTATGGTTCATCTTATTTAGGTGTTTTTGTGCAGTATAAATCTTAACGTAGCTCACTGTCGTCTTGTCAGGTATGTGTTCCTAGCAAAATGACCACAAATGAGACCTTTCACAATAAAATTCATTAAAATAAATATCATGTACATTAACTTGTGGTATCCACAAATTACCTCTTTTGATGTAATCTTTCAAGGACTATGGCTTACTGCTGTATGCCACATATTTGTTTCCTAGCTTCAGATCTTTTGCAAGTTTTATTCATTCACATTGTCTGACTTACCAATAGTAGATTTTTTTCATCTGTTCACTTTATGTAGCCATATGTAGCTTAAATAGTATTCACAAAGTATATTTTGTACAGTCCATGTGAACTGCAGCCATATTATTCATTTACTAGGACAATATTAACAGAATACATATAAATAGTTTGAATTCTATTAAAATATGTTATAATTACATTCCCCTTTTTAATGAAGAAATAATTTCCCTAGTCCAGTTACCTGTTTAATGTATTTCAGTTGTAAGCTGTGACTTGGTAGAAGATAAATAGGAAAACTGTCTTTCCAGTATCTATTTTTGGTTAGATAAGCAGGTAACTAAAAGCTCCAAATTTGTTTTTTCAAAACCCTCAGACATTCTTTTGTTGAAAAATATATTTGTTTAATAGACTGCCAGTATGTCGCTAAATTAAAATAATTTTCAATATGTTTTCTCTTTTCTACCCACACTACATACTGGCGTTTGAGCCAATAATTCTATTGGGATAGCCAATGTTTAGTTAGAAAGTGTTTTTTTCCTTGTTCCTGTTCCATGTTCTTTGAATACAGAACAGTGTAGTGTATTGAACTGTAAAACTGAGAATGTCTTCCTCTCTGTAAGCAGTAATAAAAGCCAACAATCAGTCATTTAAGGGCATGTGTAAACTTGCTTTCGTTAGCCCCAGAAGTGTTTTTCGATAGGAATGCAAAAGCAACTCAAATCATCTTGCAGAGTCTTCGGTGAATGTTAGAAACAGGTCAAAAGAAGGTCAGAAGAATTTCTTTCCAATAGTTTTTATTAGGATTTTGAGAAAGCGCAATAATAACTCAGCGTAGGACAGTACTCAAGATCCAAAATTGTTCCCCCATATTGAAAAGGCACTTGCAATAAATGAGAAACAAGATATTCACATTATGAGCTTACAAATACAAAAACTAAGTACATGTACAAAACCTAGTACATCTGGTGACTGAGCCATCCCGACCAACCAGACAGAGCGGAGGGTCACAATGGCCCATCCATTTGGTAATAAGGGTACTCAAGCTCAATTATCCATGTCTCCGCAATGGTTTAAAGGAAATATCACAACCAGGAATATGAAAATCTACCATAAGTTCCTAAACATCTGTAAGGGCATCTTACTCCAACGGTTAGAAGGATTTCAAACTCATCTCAAATACAAGCTGAATGCACCTGAATGTATGTGGCATTTGCCCATTCATGGAAGCTCTAAAGGTTGACTAATGTGCAGTATACACTGCTCAAAAAAATGAAAGGAACACTTTTTAGTCAGAATGTAGCATCAAGTCAAATAAACTCCTGGGATATTGATCCGGTCAGTTAAGTAGCAGAGGGAGTTGTTAATCAGTTTCAGCTGCTTTGGTGTTAATTAAATTAACACCAGGTGCACTAGATGGGCAACAATGAGACGACCCCCAAAACAGGAATGGTTTTACAGGTGGAGGCCCCTGACATTTTTTTCCTACTCTTTTCTGACTGTTTTTCGCTAGTTTTGCATTTGGCTAGGGTCAGTGTCATTACTGGTAGCATGAAGAAATACCTGGACCCTACAGAGGTTGCAAAGGCAGTCCAACTCCTCCAGGATGCCACATCAATATGTGCCATTGCCATAAGGTTTGCTGTGTCTCCCAGCACAGTCTCAAGAGGAGATTCCAGGAGACAGGCAGTTACTCTAGGAGAACTGAACAGGACCGTAGAAGGTCCTTAACCCATCAGCAGGACCAGTATCTGCTCCTTTGTGCAAGGAGGAACAGGATGAGCACTGCCGGAACCCTACAAAATTATCTCCAGAAAACCACTGGTGTGAATGTCTCTGACCAAACAATCAGAAACAGACTTGATGAGGGTGGCCTGAGGGCCTGACGTCCTCTTGTGGGCCATGTTCTCACTGCTCAGCACCATAGAGCTCAAATGGCATTTACCATTGTACACCGAAATTGGCAGGTCTGCCACTGGCGCCCTGTACTTTTCACAGATGAGAGCATGTTCACCCTGAGCACATGTGACAGACGTGAAAGAGTCTGGAGAAGCCGTGGAGAATGTTATGCTGCCTGTAACATCACTCAGCCTGACCGTTTTGGTGATGTGTCAGTGATGGTCTGGGGAGTCATATCCATGGAGGGACGCACAGACCTCTACAGGCTAAACAATGGCACCCTGACTGCCATTAGGTATCGGGATGAAATCCTTCGACCCATTGTCAGACCCTACACTGGTGCAGTGGGTTCTGGGTTCCTCCTGGTGCACAACAATGCCTGGCCTCATGTGGCGAGAGTATGCAGGCAGTTTCTGGAGGATGAAGGAATTGATACCATTGAATGGCCCCCACACTCACCTGACCTAAATCCACCTCAGACTGCGCAGGAACTCAGTGATGCCTTGGTCCAGATCTGGGAGTAAATACCCCAGGACACCATCTATCGTCTCATTAGGAGCATGCCCAGACGTTGTCAGGTATGTATACAAACACATGGGGCCATACAAACTACTGAGTACTATTTTGAGTTGCTGCAATGAAATTTCAGCAAAATGGACTAGCCTGCTGCATAATTTTTTCATTTTTATTTTTGAGGTGTCTTTGAATTCTGTCCTCTGTAGGTTGCTAATTTTCATTTCCATCAAACTATGGGGCATCCATACATTCCTAACACATTACCCAGGGCATATCAGTATAGATATCCAGCATGATATTTTTCCCCATTGAGATATGATGTGTTCTCAAAGTGTTCCTTTAATTTTTTTGAGCAGTGTATAACATTATTAGAGAAGCTATTTTCTAAATTTGCTATTTTTACGGATAAAATATTTAAAAAGTAATTGAATGTGGTTAATAAAATTGTAAAATTGGTGTACCTATAAAATCCATAAACAGTGTTGAGGTTTTCTGATTACTCTTTCATATTTTACCCACACATGAAATAGAATTTAAAAATATATTACTGAAGAGACAGCGCACACCATATACATTCAATAGGGTGTTTTCTATCGCTGTTTTTATTAGTCATAAGACTCAGTGAGCATCAAAGTTACTGCAATTTGCATAATCACTGTCATAAGTCATGTCAAAGGTTCCAACAGAGAATGCCACAGATGCCACTGGGGCTGGGATAGATGACCATGTTGTAATAGATGGCCATGTTTCATCAGTGAGCAGCAGATGTTTTATACAGCCAAGAAGGGACACTGGCTACAAATGTTCAGCTTCTGTTTTTTATTTAACCACTTCAGCTCCCACACCTGTACACCCCTAATGGACAGTGGTAAGATTTACATTTCTGCTATGGGCCTATTGATTCTGCAATAGTTTTGATAGGTAATGTAGTTTGCAATAGGTAAGATTTACATTTCTGCTATGGGCCTATTGATTCTGCAATAGTTTTGACATTGCCTTAGTAACTACAAAAACACATTTTTGTCAATTTGATTAGTGCTAGCTTAGAAAAAAATACTGTTACTATAGATAATAAGTATACTTTTTTCAATTACAGTATCATCTGTCCAATTAAAATGACACACAAAATATGATTCTGGTACAAAGCATTGCAAAGTTATTTACAAATGAAATAAAGGCTTTCTATCAATGTTGTACTTTTTAATGCAACAGTGAAAAAATGAACAAAATCAGTACACATTTTAAAAAGCCAATATTAATAGTTAGAAAAATTAAAATAAAAAAATCAGCAGGAAAAGAACAGTTAAAGGCATTATAAACCTTCCTACCTGCAACTTGTATTATTCACTTGCATATGATGTGCATTTATCATGTAGCTTCCTGGTATCATTTGTTGACCTGCAGTCTATAGTACAGTAAATTTTTGTTAACATTTTTGTTTGTGTAGAAACATAGGGTATGTGCCATGACAATGCACAGGTACATGCATGGATTCTGTCTGTAGTCTGAGAATTGACACTTCCTGTGAAGAAACTACATATCCCACAATCCCTGGATCTCCCAATCTAGTGCTGGCACTGGTGCAGTCATTAGATCTGACTGTGATTAGCATGTACAGACAGAGAACATACTATGCAACTGGAGATGTGTTTTTATTACAGCAGCATTCCCACATTTTTAATGCAACACAGAGTGGATGGCAACACATGCACTGGATGCTGTGTCCCAGAACAGAAAACTGTCTTGTCCCTTAGGCCATTAGGGAAAGGCTAGCTGTAGCAAAACATTGACATAGGGGAATCAATTGACCATGACACTACAAACTGCAGCCACAACATGTGAGACCATCATTACAAGGTAAGGCAAACTAACAACACAGGTAATAAAACTACACTAATACCTAGCAAAAACAACAAAAACATTTGAAAGTGTAGAATATATATAAGAGAGAAAAAGAAGGAGATATTATATTATTAAAAAATTTAACTTGTCAAGCTGTTTTAACTAACATCATTTACAGATTAGCCACCTATTTGACCTGCAGATGAATGAAACAGAGCAGATACAAAAGTAACAATGTTACTTGTGTATTTCTGAATCTCATATCTAAATAGAGTTTATAAATTGTCAGATGGCTATATTTAACCATAGCAGTTTCTACAGCTGCTGTATTTGTACAGCAATTCCTGGCTATTGTTTTGATGGTCGGGAAATGCTGGCAAGTGTGAGGGGGGAGCAGTAGGGAAGAAAAGGAAGGCATGCTTCATACACCCTATTTGCCTTCAAAGTGGTTATAAACCCTTACATATACCCAGTGAAGTGACTGGCGTCAGGTGATACACAGATTAAACAAATCCTCCTACATAATTTTTAGCTGTCTATCTACAGTCTTCCCTTCTCTGCATCAGTTCAAAAGCCTGAATTTTAAAGCTTGTCTGAGAGTTCAGAAAAAAGGGGATGGAGAGCAGAAGTTACACTCTGCAGAGCTCAGTGAGAAGAGATCTGAAAGTTAATTGGAGGGAAGAGACACACCCCTCTCCACAGGAATAAAGCTTAGCCTGTCAATCTGCTTGATCACCCTCATCTGTCACCATTTTTCTCTTGGTGTCAGGAAAATGTATCAGAAGAAATGAAGCAGCAGACAGAAATGACACTTAGTGCTCTTAACTGAGACAAGAACACACTGTAGAGGGATATGATTAGTTCATATTTCATGTCTAAAGTTTACAACCACTTTAAAGTGCAACTAAAGGCAAAACTTTCTTTTTTAGTTTTGGAAGGAGTGATGAGGGATTAGAACCCCTGTCAGTTGTTATTGCTGTCTGTGCCCCTGCTAGGGAGATTCACCCTCTCTATTTGTCCTGTTTACCATTATCAGTGAAAGTGAAAGTAAAAGAAAATTGCAATATTTGAGTTCCCAGAAAAGTAATAGAGGGGAAATCTTCCAATGGGGACAAGGGTGACCTGGGGATCCCCAAAGTTTTCCCTTAATTTGCAGGGATTTCCTCTCACATCCTGTTTTTGGCTATGGGACAGGAAATTAAGGGAATTATCCCCAGTGTGACGCAGATGACAAAAATATACTGACAGGAGTTAATACCCTCCCTTACTTTATCCAAAATAAAAACATTTTGCCTTTAGTTCTACTTTAAATTATTGTGGGAGTGTGTAGTGCACCCAATGTCCACAACTGGTTAAAACACTGAAATGCATGGTGTTACAGAAAAACAACATATAGGGTAGCATACTGTATATTTGGCTGTGGAATTCATTTTTTCTTTTACATTTAGCTTGACTTATAGCACATATAGCAGTAGCACCCAAATCTGATTAATTTCAGATCATTTTAGCTATGTCACATACTTTTTCATCAAACAGTAATATGTTGGCTTGACTAGTGATTTGAAATTGGCCAATAGTTTGCTGAGACTGTCCCTGTTTCTGCTGTTAAACTGATTACATAGCAGGGTAAAGGGTAGAAGGTAGAAGGGTAAAAGGTAAAAACAGTCAAAAAGCAAAAGTGTACAGGCAGGTGTTTTACTACAAGGATATATGGACTACAGATGACCCAATAGCATACACTTAGACAATAACATCCCAGTGACACCAATACAGTGATCAGTGCTAATAAAAAGCACTGACACTGTACTAATGACACTGGGCAGGAAGGGGTTAACATGTGGGGCAATCAAAAGGTTAACAGTGTGCTGTTTCACTCGGGGCTGTGTCTGTGTGCTTCACAGTAAGCACACCGCTTTGCATGGCTGTGCTGAGCCCAGACATGCATAGCAGTGTGCAGGAGCTAACAGGGGAGAGAACTGTATTATTTACAAACAATTCTCCTCCTCCCCGTTGAAGATGCTCGGCAATCACCAGGTGCTTTTAAATACCAAAACTAGGCCCACATTTACTAGAATCAAAAAGCAAAGACTGGAGGTTTATTACAAGAGTTAAGAAACTGCAGAGTATATTGCAATATAAAACTACCCAACAGCAGGAGAGCCTGACTGGCATATAACTATCTTTTATTTATTTATGAGGATAGCTGGGTGCATTGAATGTGAGGGATATAATGTGAGGTAGTTTAGATGAACACTGCTTTTGCACAAGGTTTTTTTTTTCCTTTCCATCAACGGAAAACATGCTGAGAACAAAAGTGGAAGGTAACAGATGGTTAGTAACAAGTAACTGCTCTGCTCTGCTTTAAGAACTCAAAAAGGTCCTATCAACATAAAATAAAATAAGAAAAACAAAAAAATTACTATCCCAGAGACAAAACCCCACTTTTATTTTTATACAGAAAGACTTGCATTAAAAAAAAGTTCTGCCTATAATAAAAGTCCTTATCAACACAAAATAAAAACCAAAATACACCAAAAGTAAATGAAAGGCCCAACATACCATTTCCTAACACAAAATCTTGTTTTTGATGAAAATGAGGTCTGCCGAACCTCACACTGAGTGGGGGGAATGTGGAAGTCATACTGGACACAGTGCTACCATAATTTGTCCAAAATTAGCGAATCAGTGATAAAAAATGGTGAGATTGAAATCTTATGTCTATGGTGGAGAAGTGATAAATTTCATATACACCCCACTAGAACACAGCTCAGTTTAAGACACATTGGCTCATTTACTAAAATGAAAGCAACTGTGATGGAGCTGCACCATAACATTCTAGGATTCTAGTTTTAGTGATTCACATATACAGGATGTTTTCTCTGTCTCTGTCCATAGTCACCAAACTGAGATATTCAACATGGTCTCACAGCCCTTCAAATGCCTCCTAGTTTCAACACAGGAAAATGACACTAACATTTTTGTTCAGTAAGGGTTGTCTTACAATGGGAGTCACTAGATTCAACGTACAAGTTACAATTATTACCTTATGAAAGCTATATCAGAGTGAACCCGCAGGTAACAATATTAGCCATTTGAATTCTGTTTTTTTGTTAAGACTCCATCCAGACTGATTTGAACTAGTGTATTGCTAGGGATTTTTGGCAGTGAGAGGGTTGATCCTCAAGAGAGCACAAATCTAGGCTAAGGATGCAGAGCTCAGAATGTGTGAACCACAGACTTTCCAAAAGTACACAGATGTTGCTGACAGATGTCAAACAACGTAAGGCTATCCCTCTGGATGACATCCATGTGTCTATCTGTGCTGAAGGGGCGAATCTGTTGTGCTTGCATGAGTGATTAGATTGATTTAAAACTAAAGGAGCATTTTATGTTCATGAGAAATTTATATTTTATTCTTCTGGAACTATGCATACAGTCTTTTACTATAAGATTATAAATCGTTGTGCATTGCAGTAAGCCTGGGTGTCATTTTGTTGAACTGATAACTACCTATTGAGTTGAAAAAAACTAACATTAAATAAAAGATATCGGATATCGGATTGCCTGTCTTTTGCTTGGGAAGCCTGTTTAGCAGAAAAATCACTGTTCCTGTTCAGAAATACAAACTGGCAGTCACTTCAACAATACATAATTTGCAAAGGAATGTGCACACAAGTGAACAAATGAGTAATAAAAAAACAACATTCAATCCTACCAATCAGCAAAGAAATGGTAAATCATGTTTCTAACATTTTAAAAAAGTCAAAGGTCTACTTTACATGCAGTTGTCAATATCTGTAAAAACCACTGGAATGCATTAAAGTAGTTCTGTAATGTGTGGTCCTGATGTAATCTCTATGGCACTTACTTCATGCTGGTGCCCAGTGGAGTATTTTGTTTTTGTGCTGCCCTAGGCAACACAAGAATTGGGCGCCCCCCTAATTAAAAAAATATAAAAAAAGAGGGGAGAGAGAAGCTAGCCATCCCTGGAGCCCCAGACAGAGAGATGCATTCTTCCAGCACTCATCTGTACCTCTCTGGAATAAAGCAGCCAACCATCCCCAGTGGGTGTATCTGGGTTCATTGTACATTACGTTGAGTGTGCTGAGATGCATAATACAGTATGCTGAACGTATCATGTGTACAAAGCAATGTACTGGTTGTAATGGGGTTCCCTGTACAGTGCACCAGGTGCATAGGGGTGCTAGCTGTATTGGAGTGAATTGTGTGGTGTGACGTGGTGTGGTAGATGTTTCGGGATGTATGATGCAATGCACTGTGTGTCTTGGGATACATGGCACAGTTAGATGGGTGTATTAACTGCTTCCTGACCACTCTATACAAGTACTGCTACAGGGTGGCAGGGCTGCACTAAATCATGTATATATATTGTGGGAACTCTCTTCAAATGGTAGAGCTTTTTTAACCACCTTCCGCCCACCCTATAGTACAATGACGGGCGCAAGATGGATCTCTTGTTCTGATAGGATGTCATATGACGTCCTACCATTCTCACTGCGCATGCACGGCTTAGGGAGCGATCACCGGTGCGCTGTGTCCCTCGGACACAGCAGATCACGGAAAGAGCCGAAGATGTCGGCTCGGTCATGTGATCAGCTGTGTCCAATCACAGCTGATCACATGTAAACACGGAAATGCCTGTTATCGGCATTTCTCTCCTCCCAAGCTGTCACGCTGACAGCTCGAGAGAAGAGGAGAGCCGGTAATCGGCATTCCTCAGAGGGAACATGTACACTGATCATCAGGGCACCGATGATCAGTGTGCCCTGATGATCAGTGTGGCACCAGAAGTGCCACCTCTCAGTGCTCATCAGTGCCACATGCCAGTGCCCATCAGTGCCACGTGCCAGTGCCCATCAGTGCCATATCAATGCCACATATCAGTGCCCATCTGAGCTGCCTTTCAATGTCACCCATCAGTGCCAGTCAGTGCCACCTATTAATGCCAATCAGTGCCACCTATCAGTGCTGACAATCAGTGCCACCTATCAGTGCCAGTCAGTGTTGCCTATCAGTGCCAGTCAGTGCCGCCTATCAGTGCCAGTCAGTGCCGCCTATCAGTGCCAGTCAGTGCTGCCTATCAGTGCCATATATCAGTGTCATGTATCAGTGCTGCCTTTCAGTGCCCATCAGTGATGCCTGTCAATGCCCATCAGTGCAATCTACCAGTGCCTCCTCATCAGTGCCCATCACTGCAGCCTCATTAGCGCACATCATTGAAGGAGAAAAATCACTTATTTACAAAATAGTATAACATAAACTAAGAAAAAACGTTTTTTTTCAAAATTTTCAGTGGTTTTTGGTTTGTTTAAGAAAAAATAAAAATCCCAGAGGTGATTAAATACCACCAAAATAAAGCTCTATCTGTCAAAAAAAAATGATAAAAATGTCATATGGGTACAGTGTTGCATGACCACGCAATTGTCATTCAAAGTGTGACAGCGCTGAAAGCTGGAAATTGGCCCGGGCAGGAAGGGGGTATAAGTGCCCTGTAGACTAATGGTTAAAGCACACAGCAACACGCTTTCTTTTTTAAGGCCTTTTTAGCACACTTTTATTTAAAGAAAAAGTTCCATAAAGCTTCCCACGCAGTGGTATCCACCATCAAACAAATGCAAAGAACATTCAGCCTCCTGGCTTGTACACACAATTTTCCTCTGGCCTTCCACTTCAGGCTTACGTCTGTCTCCTGCAGACTCTTTCTAAATGGCTTTTCCGCACACAGCTGGCCATTAGCACACAGCTACTCTGGCTTCCAGCTCTCCTTGGTGAAGCCCTCCTGACTCCAAGGCAGAGACCTCCTGTCTACGAGGGCGGAGCCCTCCCGACTGCTGGGGTGGAGCCCAGAATCATGGCCTGGCCTCCACAAAAAGGCCTGCACACACCTGTGCAATCAGCACACTGGCTGCTCTCAAAACATGGACCCAGGATTGGAGATTTCATCCCTCCCAAATCTCTTAGAAATCTCCAGACTACAGGTCCCAATACAGGCTCCGTCCTACCCATGCCGATATTGGTGGCTACAGCTGTCGATCATTGGGTCCCTTCCGGAGATTCCCTGCCGGCGATTGCCCAGGAACACTGATAGAGGAGAGGTCTGTATGTAAACAATATAGATCTCTCCCCTGTCAGCACCAGCACGCTGCTTTGTATCGCTCTGCATAGCAGAATGATACAAAGCAGCGTGCTTACACAGTAAAGCACGCACAGACAAAATAATAAAACAGTACACAGCACACAGTTAACCCTTTGATGGCCACATATTTTAACCCCTTCTTGCCCAGTGTCATTAGTATAGTGCCAGTGCTTTTTATTAGCACTGATTACTGTATTAGTGTCAGTGGGGATATCAGTGGCAGTTAGTCAGTTCCCCCCAGTATCAGAATGCCCATCCCAGTCCCACAGTCCCACTATAGGTCGCTGATCGCCACCATTACTAGTATAAAAAAAATAAATATTCCAGTATATATAACGCCATTTGTAGACACCATAACTTTCACATAAACCAATTAATTTACACGTATTGGGATTTTTTTTTTAGCAAAGACGTAGCAGAATACATTTTGGCCTAAATTTATAACAAAATTAGATTTTTACATTTTTTTACTGGATATGTTTTATAGCAAAAGGTCAAAAATATTGTTATTTTTTCAAAAGTGTCAGTCTTTTTTTGTTTATAGCGCAAAAAAATTAAAAATGCAGAGGCAATCAAATACCATCGAAAGTAAGCTCAATTCATGGGAAAAAAAGGACATAAATTTAGTTTGGGTGCAGCATTGCATGACCACGCAATTGTCAGTTAAAGTAACGCAGCGCCTATTTTAAAAAAATGGCCAGCTCAGGAAGGGGGGTAAATCCTCTGGAGGGCAATTGGTTAAGGTGCATAGCAATAAATATAATTAGATGCATAATAGAGTGTGGTAGGTGTATTGGATTGCACAGTACAGAGTATATAAGGATGATGGTAAAATGTTTTGAGGGTGTCTACTGTATGTGCACTGTACATTGTGTGTAGACTATACTGAGGTGCTGCAGAATGGCTGTATTGAGGTATAGTGAGATTGATGTATTGGTGTGCATGGTGCAATGTGCTTAGTGTAAGTGGGTGCACTGTGCAGTGTGGGTGTATTGGGGTGCCTGGTGCTAGGTGTATTGGGTTGCACAGTACATTTTGTGTGAAATGCGCTGAGTGTATTGAGGTGCAGTGTGGTAGGTGTATTGGATTGCATAGTGCAATGCACTGAATATATAAGGAGGATGGTGCATTGTTTTGGAGGTATGCATTGTGCAATGTGCTTAGTGTAATGGGGTGCATAGTGCAGTGTACTGGGTGTACTGGGTGCATAGTGCTTGATGTACTGGTGTACATGTTGCATTGTAATAGATGTATTGGTGTGCACAGTGCCATGCATAAAGTGTATGAGGAATGGAAGATGCAGTGTAATAGGTGTATTTTGGGTGAAATTTACTTTGCGCTGAGGGCCAGTTCGCACTACATGCATTTCTGTTTTTTTTCTGCATCCAAAACGCACAGAAAGTAGGTTATATGGTTGTCATTGTTCACATCAGTGCATGCAGTTCCAGTGCATTCCAGTTGCAGAAAGAAAGGTAGAACAGGCTGCATTTTTTCTGCACAGAACTATACTGGAGCACGGTAAAATGCATCAAAAAAGCACTGGAACGCACCAAAACCCACTGGAACACACATGTCCATTTTTAAATTGAAGAAAAAGAGAGGGGGAAAAAATTAACTGGAAGGCAATGTGAAAATGTGCATGCGGAAACGCACCTGAAACGTACCTGGACTGCATTTCTATAGTGTGAACTGGCCCTGAGTGTATTGAGGTGCAAAGAGCTGGGTGTAACAGAGTGCACGGTATAGGAAATAAATTTAATAAAGTATATGGTACATTGTGCTGGGTACATTGGGATGCATGAAGTAATGTGCTGGGTGTATCAGGGTGTATAGTGCAGTGAAATGGGTTTATTGAAGTGAATAGTGCAGTGAGATAGGTGTAACAGGGCACGTTGCTTTTTCCCTACTACACTACTCTGCATTACGTCACTGCTGAAATGGATGAGATTCAATCCATCTATGGGCAGGCTGGTTGTACTGAAGTCGATTTTTTTCATGTGATCATTGCTGGGGCTATAGCCATAAGCAGTGATCATTGTGTTCTGCCAGCAGGAAAGGCTGCTCGCCTGCAGAATACAATAGAGCTGCAGGATGGATTTGAGCAATTTTCTTTGCTTCTACCTGTGGTGGAAGGAAAGAAAATTGCATAATCTATGTTCTGCTTTATTGTTATACTTTAGAGGCTGAAACATCTAACATTATTTACCCACAACGCTTAGGAAAAAAAAAACATTTTTTAACACTGATTTTGCAGGGAGCTCACACATTTAGACTTGAACAACTACTACAAATATTTGGAATCCTGTCAGTAACTTTCAGTCATACACTGTGCAGCTAATATGAGCCTCAAAAAAGCAGAGCCTGCAGAGACGTTAAAGTATGTATAGACCCAAAGTACAAAAAAATTCTATTTGTTGCAGAATACTAAACCTTAGATGTTGTGGCTGTATTTAGTTTCTTGATCCAGTACTTGTTTCATACTGACAAAATCTTGCTGATCCTGCTAGAAATCTTGTGTTCTTATAACTTTATGTGCACCGAGTTGGAATTTTAAACAGCTATATAAGAGGTGTTTATAGTCGGGTGCGATTTGGTATGTGATTTGCATGCCAGGCGACTTGCAAATCGTATGCCAAGCTGCACCCTATTGTCCGCTATTAGAGCGGTCATATCAGTGCGGTTCCGACTTGGCCAGAGCAGCACCGATTTCTAAAGTAGTGCATGCACTACTTTTGTTGCGATTTGCATAGACGTCTGTGTCAGATGTCTTGCAAATCGCAAGGAAATCATCAGGTCATACGATTTCAAAATCAGCTTTGATGTGGCTGGGGTGTAAATCAGGAGTGTATAAAAAGATTACACAGAATTCAGGAGAGCAGCCTAGGGCAGTAACGGCAAACCTTTTAGAGACCGAGTGCCCAAACTGCAACCCAAAACCCACTTATTTACCACAAAGTGCCAACACTGCAATTAAACCTGAATACTGAGGTTTTAGTTTAAAAAAAAACCCATACAGTAACATCTTTTGTCTTAAAAGAAAAAAATATTACCCTTTGGCTTCAAACCAGCATAACTTCTTCTAGGTACACTTGCACACAGTTTTTGAAGGAACTTAGCAGGTAAGTTGTTCTAAACATCTTGAAGAACTAACCACAGATCTTCGCCTTCCACGGCCAGTGCATGCTCCGAAACGCGTCGCAGTGCACCCTGGGATCTGACGTCATCACGGCCACGCCGCCGCTATGTTCCAGCGTGCGTTCCATCCGGCTATGAGGGAGGACGTGCATGAAGGCTGGCCTCACCGCTGTTCCCCCTCCAGCCACCACGCTGTTCCAGCCGAGAGCTGACCTCCCCACATCGCAGAGAGATGATGGCTCTTCACCCGGGTTACCACCCCACCGTTAACGATTGTTAACCACGGTTTTTATGCTTATGATTACTTCACACATGTGAGTGTTTCTACATTTAGACTTGAATTAAAAGACTTATTGCACTTAGAGGCGCTTCTCTCCTTTTTCTCATCTACAGAAGTTGCTACAGCTTATTTGGAAGCCTTGCCCTCAGTGCCACACGGAATCCTACGCTCTTCATACAGTAGCCACTAATACCACCATCACCCATACTACCATTTCCCAGGACTTTGCAGTGTTTGCGCTGTTACAACCCTTCCTCATTTTTTCTCACCCATGACTGATTATATATATATATATATATTATATATACAGTGGGGCAAAAAAGCATTTAGTCAGCCACCAATTGTGCAAGTTCTCCCACCTAAAAAGATGAGAGAGGCATGTAATTGGCATCATAGGTAGACCTCAACTATGAGAGACAAAATGAGAAAAAAAATCCAGACAATCACATTGGCTGATTTGGAAAGAATTTATTTGCAAATTATGGTGGAAAATAATTATTTGGTCACCTACAAACAAGCAAGATTTCTGGCTCTCACAGACCTGTACCTTCTTCTTTAAGAGGCTCCTCTGTCCTGCACTCATTACCTGTATCAGTGGCACCTGTTTGAACTTGTTATCAGTATAAAAGACACCTGTCCACAACCTCAAACAGTCACACTCCAAACTCCACTATGGTGAAGACCAAAGAGCTGTGGAAGGACACCAGAAACAAAATTGTAGACCTGCACCAGGCTGGGAAGACTGAATCTGCAATAGGCAAGCAGCATGGTGTGAACAAATCAACTGTGGGAGCAATAATTAGAAAATGGAAGACATACAAGACCACTGATAATCTCCCTCGATCTGGGGCTCCACACAAGATCTCACCCCGTGGGGTCAAAGCGATCACAAGAACAGTGAGAAAAAATCCCAGGACCACATGGGGGGACCTAGTGAATGACCTGCAGAGAGCTGGGACCAACGTAACAAAGGCTACCATCAGTAACACACTACGCTGCCAGGGACTCTGATCCTGCAGTGCCAGACATGTCCCCCTGCTTAAGCCAGTACATGTCTGGGCCCGTCTGAAGTTTGCTAGAGAGCATTTGGATGATCCAGAAGAGGATTGGGAGAATGTCATATGGTCAGATGAAACCAAAATAGAACTGTCCGGTAGAAACACAACTCGTCGTGTTTGAAGGAGAGAGAATGCTGAGTTGCATCCAAAGAACACCATACCTACTGTGAAGCATGGGGGTGGCAACATCATGCTTTGGGGCTGTTTCTCTGCAAAGGGACCAGGAGGACTGATCCATGTACAGGACAGAATGAATGGGGCCATGTATCGTGAGATTTTGAGTGCAAACCTCCTTCCATCAGCAAGGGCATTGAAGATGAAACATGGCTGGGTCTTTCAACATGACAATGATCCCAAACATACCGCCTGGGCAACGAAGTAGTTGCTTCGTAAGAAGCATTTCAAGGTCCTGGAGCGGCCTAGCTAGTCTCCAGATCTCAACCCCATAGAAAACCTTTGGAGGGAGTTGAAAGTCCATGTTGCCCAGTGACAGCCCCAAAACATCACTGCTCTAGAGGAGATCTGCATTGAGGAATGGGCCAACATACCAGCAACAGTGTGTGCCAACCTTGTGAAGACTTACAGGAAACGTTTGACCTCTGTCATTGCCAACAAAGGATATATAACAAAGTATTGAGATGAACTTTTGATATTAACCAAATACTTATTTTCCACCATAATTTGCAAATAAATTCTTTCCAAATCAGCCAATGTGATTGTCTGGATTTTTTTTCTCATTTTGTCTCTCATAGTTGATGTCTACCTATGATGCCAATTACAGGCCTCTCTCATCTTTTTAAGTGGGAGAACTTGCACAATTGTTGGCTGACTAAATACTTTTTTGCCCCACTGTATATATATATATATATATATATATATATATATATGGGCACTATATCCACCCATTACATCACTACAGGAAGGGCAACAATTAAGGAGGCACAAACAGTTTATCCTATTACCTAATGACAATTAAGAATGACATAAACATGGAAATTAAATGAAACTCTTTATTATGAAAAATATATAAGATAATCAAAAGGGAACCTTAGCTCTCCCACACTTCTTCCACCCAATGCCTTTGAGATTCATACTAATAAATGGACTGTAGGATTCTGGGAGATTCCCCCAGTCTAGTTTTCATGCTGCCATCATCACTAGCTCATTCATTAGTAGGAAGCATTCCAATTACAATATATTCTTTGTTAACAGAAAGCTTACCTTTGAATGAATAATGCCTTTATCATGGAGCTCTGATATTATCTCATCCTTTTAACTAATGGATTACTGTAGTTATTAAATTGGCATATATTTTATAGCTTTTTTCATACAAGACCATTTTTTTCATCTAGTGATGCGTTAGAATGGAATCTAGAGTGTATTCACACAGTATGCAGTATACACAGCAGTACCAAAATATTCAGAGGTTTAAATAATTGCTTTGCGGTTTTGTACAGTAGCTACTGAAATGGTTTAACATTTGAAATGGAATCATCTTAAGTTCCTTGTATTGTAAACTGACAGAGAAATCAATTTATTCACACCACACAGCAGCTGCACCATGTTTTAACTAAACAAAAATGCAGTTTTAGAATTGAAGACATGACGTTTCAGCTGTTTCTACAAATGCATTACATAGAAAGCACAATGAGAATTTCTGATTGCAGAACATGTCTATGTAAGCATGCATTTGAAACATGATATCATGACCATGACATCATAAAAATGTACATTTTAAAGCACGTCAATTAATTTGCTTGTTCAAAATCCTCAGTACTGGTAACTTATTTTAAACCATCAAAGTACATTTTAAATATACCAGTATTAAAAAATAAATACTTAGAATACATTATTTCTTTTTTTCCCACAGCAAGCTTGGAAGCTTTAAGATATAATCAATCTGTATCCTAGCAATCTTGTGCTTTCTAAATGTCAAGAATACCTTTTTATTTTTTATTTTTTGGAAAAGTATAAAGATTTTCCCAGTGGGGTATTAAATCAGAAGCACAAATATAATTGACTTAAATGCATAACTGTTGAAATACAGGTCATGTCATAAGGTATCATGTGTAGTCAAACATTAAAAAAAATCGAATCTATACACACTCACGATATAAAAAGTGTGTTGCTTTGAAAAAGGGTAGCAAGTCCGAGCAATTCTGTAACCAGCTAATCAGCAGGGTTCTGAACATGAAAATGAGACCTTATCTGAGAATTTTCCATGTTCTTACTCAGGTGGACACATGTTTGATGTGAAATTATAAGGGTCAGATAAAGAGCACTGCAGTAGCAAGCTTGTCAGGAATGGACTCAGCACTGGTGGTGGGACTCGCCTGCCGTGTGGGCTGCAGTACCAGAGCTGACCAGCGGGTGCTCTCAGCAATGGACTCAGCACTGGTGGTGGGACTCACCTGCCGTGTGGGCTGCAGTACCAGAGCTGACCAGCGGGTGCTCTTAGCAGCCAGAAGCTCACAATCAGCCAAACCTGGGGCTGATTACAGAAAGGTGTATATAAGGCATGACCAGGCCTGTGCTCTGGGCCTTGGTGTATGGTTTCCCATGAGCCTCTGTACCTGTGGTCCTGCTTCGTTGCTGACCCGGCTTGATCCTGATCTCTGTTGACCGTCTCCTGTTCTGACTACTGGCTCATCCCTGACTATTCTTCTGCCTACTCCTATGCTGTTTGACCTCCTGTTGCTGTACCTTGGCTTGTGACCCGTTTACTCTTTGCCTGCTGCTCTGTACTGATCTGCCTCCACCGTTACTGACCCGGCTTGTCTGACCACGCTAACTACTCTGCCATCCATCCATCCTGCACGGATCCAGCCATACCTGCACATACCTCTGGCGGATCCGCCTACCACTAGCAGGTGTACTCAGGGGCCGCGACCTGGTCTCAGTCCTGCGCCAAGTCCATCCCCACCATCAAGGGCTCTGGTGAAAAGGCAGACTGGGGCTTAGACTCCGCTCCCTGGGGAATCCTGCCCTGAGGACCGCTTGAGGTACCACCAGGCAGTCGTTACAGAACCCTACGGCCGGCCTGACCATTCCACCTCTCCAGCCCTGACTACGCCTGTGTTCCTGCACCTCCTAAGATTAGTGGAAGGTTAGTTTGTTCACTGTGCGTTTATATAGATATATATCTGGGTGGCTAATAATAAACTGTATTATATTACCTGCGTTTCCCTGTGTCAGTCCACACCTTTCTGGTCATTCCTTGATTCCTGACAAAGCTTCACATTTAGCAGCCACTTTTTTAAGGATGTTTTATGTAATATGCAGGCAGTAACACTTGGGAACCCTAGTACCTGGGGGCCTCCAGGAACTTACACTTGGATTATACAGTCTTAACAAGGATGCCGTTTGCCAGTAATGGCCAGCTTGAAGACATGAAGCATTCGGGGCAACTGAGATCATATCCAGCAAGGGAGAGATGCCAAAGAGAAAGAAGGAAATGTGGCAAATAAAGTTACCTAAGGCCTTTAGGGGAGTCAAGCAGAGCCAAGCATCAAAAATAAATCATAGAGCAAATACATAGTCAGGAAAACAGCAAAAGTCAGGGCAGACGGATCATAAAAAGCAGTCAGGCCCAGTTGGTTAGAGGTTAGGCAAAAGGTTTAAGGAGACCAGGTGGCAGAAGATAATTGGATCTACACAGACTGAGGACTGACAGGGATAGGAAACTTTAGGTTGAACGCACTGGTTGGGCAAATCTGCTTGAGTGTAATTCACTAAGGGTTTGGAGAATCCTGCTAGAAATTCTACAAACCAGAACCTAGCAGTGAATCCCATTAAAATTTATAGGGAGGCAAATCCTTTTATTAAATATTGTATGTTTATTAGCAGGGGCGGACTGACAACTCATGGGGCCCACGGGCAATAGAGGATCATGGGGCCCCTGTGTCCTTGCCCAAACTCAAAAAAGCCTATGAAAAAGGTACCAGGGGCATCTCATGTGGCCCCCTACTGACCCCAGGCCCTCGGGCAGTGCCCGAGTTTCCAAATGGTCAGTCTGCCCCTGGCTATTAGGCAAAATACTGTCAAAAAAGACAAGCTGGGTAAGATACGTCGCTCTTTGAGATTGAGGGACAAATTTTGTTTTCGAATAATGTCCCTATCTGTTTATTTGCAAGCTAGAGTTAGAGTTAACGACCACCTGTCAGACGCCTTTAGGTTATAAAAAGGAACTAGAAAGGGATGCCCCCTTTCACCAATATTGTTTATTCTCACATTGGAACCATTTCTTAGGCAACTATGGGACCAACTGGTCAGAGGAATAGCGATGAATGGAAGGGAATTTAAATTAGCGGTCTTCAAGGACGATGTTTATTGTTCCTATCTGAACCATGAACTTCTCTCCCTACATTACGCTTGGCTTTGGACAACTTTCAGTCCTTGTCAAACTTAAACTATTCCAAATCTAACACATTAAATGTCTCCCTGCTGGGAGCCGATGTCGACTTCTGTAAAAGACATTTTCCATTTAAGTGGAAGACAGACGTCATTACTTATTTAGGAATTCAATTACCAGCTGACCTTGCAGATCTCTATAGCCTTAACTTTCAGCCCTTACTAACTCATATTTCCCAGGATCTCAAATCCTGGGATAAGATGTGCATCTTCTGGATTGGTAGAGCAGAAATTCTCAAAATGAATGTATTACCCCACCTACTATATGTTTTTCAAACAGTTCCCATATCATTATGCATTTTTTGCGTCTCTCAAGCAAATGATGCTTACTTTTCTCAGACAGGGCAAGGCTCATAGACTTAGCTACACCCTCCTAACTCTTTGTAAATCTAGGGGTGGCTTGGGTCTCCCAGATCTTATGAAAAATATAATTGGTCATGCATGCTAGCTAGAGTGGTTTATTGGACTGTAACCCACCCTAGAGTGAAACAATGGGTTGGGGCTGAACAGCTCTACTCCTCTATGCCACTGGATGTTCTTCCCTTGCTCCCCGTCTCCCCAATTCACCATCAATTGCGCAGTCATACCTTGATGGGACCTACACTTTATATATTTGGCTGAGCCTGTAAGAAGTACTCAGTTTCTTCTAAAAAGAGCCCTCTTATGCATTTCTGGTTCAACCCTGATTTTCCTCCCGGCCTTAACGGCTGCTTTTTGGAACATTGTTGACCTAAAATGCTAGCTGGACACTTTTTTGACAGCGGTCATTTCCTGGACTGTTCCTCCATCCCAACTTTGACTTTTGGCCGTCAGATACCTCTCTGGGCTTACTTTCAGAGAAGGCTTTATTTTACAGACTTCGCACTGCATTTGAATCTGCATGAGCCTCAAATAGGCCGCAATCTTATATGATCTCCTCCATCTATTCCTCGCTGTTCCAACCACAGTCACAGTGAGATCGTGTTTAAAATGGGAACAAGATCTGGGTATATCACTCTCCACATTGGGATACAATTTCTATGATGACTCATAAGGTATCTCTAAATGTAAATGCTCAGGAGTTTGGATTCAAATTACAAATGAGATGGTATCATACTTCTTCTGTGGTACACAAATTCTTTCCTGCTGTCCCCAATACTTGTTGGAGATGTCGAGAAGAGATGGACACTCTGCTACACATCTAGTGGCACTGCCCTGCCTTAAGCACTGTCTGAACAGAGGTTCATTACATCACAATAGCTGTCTCGAGTCTTCCCTTGGAGTTTACACCAGTGCAATTTTTGGTACACTACTCAAGTCTTCCTAAACGCCTATATCACAAATGCTTAGCCATTTAAAAAAAGGAGCTCTGAGGAAAAGGATTCGTCCCTGAGCAGCGCCAAAAACCTATCACACTGACAGTCGAAACACCCTGCCCTTTATTGCGGTCATCTCTATTATACAAAGCTTTACATACCTGCTATGTTTGGGAGTATGTTTTTGTCTTTTCAGTTTTTCAATAAATCTTGGATAATGCACTAAGTGATTACGCCTCCTGTTTGCTCTTTTTCCAGTTGTTGATTCCCCCATCTGAGGAGGGCTGCATCCCTGAAGCATTCCTCATAGGCCACTCCTGTCTTGGTTCCCTTGGCCTCCCTTTGGCATTTAATTCCTGGAGAGCTGGAGTGTACACACTGTTATCAAATTCTTAGCCATGCACATGGTGAACGCTTCCAGGCTATGTGTCCCTGTTAACTGGAGACCTGACTTCTCACTTACTGTCATGGAATGGTTTGCCCGCATTGCTAAAAAATATGCCATGGAGGAACTGATTCACATCTGTCAAGATAGAATCTCGCAATTTCATAAAGTTTGGACGAGCTGGCTGCACTATTAGACTTCAACTGATTACCTTGAGGCACTTCAGGCACCTGGTTGAGGGATTATGAAGGATCACTGTGTGTTTACTCAGTCCCAGCAGATGCATATCAATTCCCTACTTTCCAGGGGGCAACAGCTCTGGCATTTTATACCCAATATTACCCCCCTCTTTTTTTTTCCCTTTCTTTCTTCTACACTCTTTCCTTACCTTCTTCTGGTTTCACCTTTCCTTCTTGTTCTTTTTCTCCCTTCCTGGACTTTGACCAGCTAATAGCTGCAGATTTTTGTTTCTTATATATTTTGGCAGCTTAGTTAGGAGTACCTTTCTTGTAGTAATTTCATTATGCACATGCAACAGTACCATTCCTTATTCCCCACTGATATTACGGTCTTTCACTTATATTTTTTCTTGACTGCGTATATACTGACCGTTTCTATGTCCTCCATGGAGCCCTGTTCACGCTCATGTTCTAGATTACTCTTTGCATCTTCTTAATGAATGTGGGACTGCTGTATGACACATAGTTCTTCTTTAACCACTTGCCATCCAGAGGAAATGACCAGGTCATTTTTTTGTGATACGGCACTACGTTACTTTAACTGACAATTGCGCGATCATTCAACACTGTACATAAATGAAATTTATGTCCTTTTTTTTTGGTGGTTTCACACTCTTTCCAGTGATGTGGACAAAAATGACTTGTGCTTAATTTACCACTTTTGCGTATTTGTAACAACCATGCGTGCACCTCCACCAGCTGTGCTCTCACCTGGTAGATATGACCAAACCGTTAAGTGAGGTCATAAATAGCTTGTGTCCCTTTTTTTTGGACTTAGACTGGATGGAATTATTAATCTTCAGAGTTAGGGATCACCTCACTTCCTTAAGACTCTTCCTCCATTGGTATATATGCCATAAAGAGTAATGAAAACATAGTGCCTTATCATCTTTTAAAACATTTATTAAACACAAGGTATTGCACTCACATGTAAATTCTAATAAAAATCACTTTAAAAACTGATCCACAGTGTTTGCTAGCATTCAATTCAGTATACTTGCTGTGTGACTGCCTGTCTCCTTAAGCGTCGTGACGTCAGAGCCCCTCCCCTATGCGTTGCACACCGGGTCACGTGGCTTCATCAGGGAGAAAAAGCTTTTAAAAGAAGATAAGGCACTATGTTTTCATTACTCTTTATGGCATATATACCAATGGAGGAAGAGTATAAAGGTAGTGAGGGGATCCCTAACTCTGAAGATTATTAATCCCATCCAGTCCAAGTCCAAACAAGAGGGACACAAGCTATGTATTTTTTTTTTATATAAATATTTTGTTATAAGTTTTTCAAATTATCAATTTATACATACAAACATTAATATTACAATCAAACTATAACATTTAGATTTTACCTAACATAATATCTAAAAGTATTAACTTTCCACTTAATATCCTTTTCCCCCTCCCCTCCCTCCCCTCCCAATATACAACAACCTTACCCCACCCCCCACTCACCCCATCCCTTACAGCCTAGACTATATGCTTTTCTACTCTTTCTGGAGATCTAGATCCGAAAATATTCCTATTTTACTACTTTCTTTTTTCACCGATG
Organism: Staurois parvus; assembly: GCF_062004578.1. Lineage (NCBI taxonomy): Eukaryota > Metazoa > Chordata > Amphibia > Anura > Ranidae > Staurois > Staurois parvus. The sequence goes on from NW_028317977.1 coordinate 2,928,345, forward strand.
GCTTCTGAGCTCATTTACCTATATTCAAGATATACATTTGACTTTTTGAATTCCTCCCATTTCCTCCACCTGATCCGGAAAACCTCCATCGTATCCTCATCCATATGATAAAGTTCCTCCAATCTATATACCTGCTCCATCTTATCTACCCAATCCTTTATTTTTGGTGCTTCTTATTCCTTCCAAAACTTAGGTATTAATCCCTTCACTGCATTCAAATAGTACATTAAACCTGAGTTTTTATATTCTTTCACTGAGAATTTATCACCATAAAAGAGACAAGTCTCTGGGTCCCTTGAAATGTTAACCTCCATTATTTCCTGAATTAAGCTGACTATACCCCCCCAATATTCTCGAATTTTATCACACTCCCACCAAATGTGAAACATTGTCCCTCTACCTCCACATTCACGCCAAAACATAGGTGAATTATCTCCACTTATTCTATGTGCAACACTCGGTGTAATATACCATCTTGCCAAACATTTATAATTCAGTTCCACATCCTTCATATTTACATTCCCGTGTACTAATCTATATATTTTCTTTTGCTTTTCCTCGTCTACAATTACTCCTAAATCCCTTTCCCATTTCTCTATAAATGGGGGCCTTGTGACCGTGTTTAATCCTGTGAGGATCTTATATAGTTTAGAAACCCTGTGTTTCCCATCTCCCCGTGTATTTATAAGTGCTCAAAAGGGTTCCAGTCATTTTTTGTTCTCAATGGCCCTGGAAGCTTCCCCAAAAAGTGTTTCAATTGAAAATAATGACACTCATCCATTCTCACAAATATTTCACTCTTATTTTTCATTTCCCTATAAGAACATACTTCTTCCCCCGCTATTATATCTCTTAATTGTACATCTTTCTTCTTTATCCACCTGCCTGTGATACTTTCTTTACCTGCGGGGAAAAACTCTGTGGATCCTAAGGGCATTAACAGTGAATTAAATTCCCATCTCATTTGTTTGTGTAAAACATCCCAAATTCTTAAAACATTACATGTAAACACACTTGTACTATCTGCCAATCCACAGAATTGTGGAGGTAACCATACAATTCTACTCAAATTTACCTGACTTAATGTATTTTCGATTTTTACCCTGCTTTTCCCCTTTGCATTGTCCAATCATAAATTCTTGCTAATATTACTGAATTATAATATTTTTTTAAATCTGGAGCTCCTAATCCTTCTTTCTCTTTGTCTCTACACAAAATATCATGGCTTATTCTGGGTTTCTTATTCCTCCAAATATATCTTGTCAGAATTTTTCTAACTGTTCCAAAATATGCTTCTGGTAGTTTAATAGGTATCATTTGAAATTTATATAAAATTTTTGGAGCAATTACCATTTTTATCAGGTTTATCCATCCTATCCATGACAAAGATTCCCATCCTATTTTCCTTAATTCACCCTTCATTTCATTTAGTAGTGGAATATAGTTTGATCTATATAGGCTCTTTGGAGATACTCTCAATTTTATACCTAGATATTTTAATTCTCTTTCTCTCCAAAGGGGAATTTCTCCAGTAGATTTTTTTGTTCTCTATATTAGGAAGGTTTATATTTAAAATCTCTTTTTTTTTAGGGTTAATTTTTAAATTATACATCTCACCATATTCTTTTAAAGCTATCATTAAATTTGGCAATGTTGGCTTTGGGTGTCCCACATAAAATAACATATCATCTGCATAAGCTGCCACCTTATGCTCTATTTCCCCTACCCAAATTCCCTTTATATCTATATTATTCCTTATAGTAGCCAGAAGCGATTCCAGAGATAAAACATATAGCAAAGGAGACAAAGGTCAACCCTGCCTTGTACCATTTTGCATCCCAAAGTATTCTGATAATTCCCCATTAACCATAATTGCAGCTGAAGGTTGACTATATAATTTCCTTATCCATTCTCTCATCCTGGGTCCCAACCCTATTACTTCTAAAGTGTCCAACAAATATCCCTAGTTTACTCTGTCAAATTCCTTTTTGGCATCAATCGAGAGTACTAGTGAAGGGGTTTACTCTTTCCTACTTTTTTGTACAAGAAACAGCAATCCTAACCCATTGTCTCTACGTTCCCGCCCTGGGACAAACCCAACTTGATCTATATGTATCCATTCCCGCATAAAGTCTTTCATCCTATTTGCTAGGACTTTTGCATATAGTTTAGTGTCTGTATTTAATAAAGAGATTGGTCTATAACTTGAACACTGAGTATTGTCTTTACCTTCCTTGTGTATAAGCACCACATGAGCTTGTAGGGATTCCCTCCTCATCTCCATCTCTCCTCCCAGAGCATTCATATGTGTCCTCAGTTTGGGTAGTAATAGTTCTTTATATTTTTTATAGTATCTCACTGTGTACCCGTCGGGGCCTGGACTTTTCCCACCTGCAGTACTTTTTAATGCTAACTGTATTTCTTCCTGTGTTATTGCTGTTTCAAGGGATTTTAATTGTTCTTCACTTAATTTCGGTAATCTTGCCTTTTTTAAATATGCCCTTCTTTTTTCTATTATTCCCACCTCATTTTTTCCAAAGGGCCCCTGCGGATTAATATTGTATAGTTTATTATAATATTCTTTAAACACTTTTGCTATATCCTTAGTTGAATGCACTAACTCTCCTTTGCCATCTCTTATTTTCTCTATATAGTTCCTAGTTTTTTTTTTCCTCTGAGCTCTCATCAAATATTTTCCTGGTCTATCTCCCCATCTATATCTCTTTCCTATCATTTTATTAAACACTCTCCTCTTATCTTCTTCCAGAAAACTATTTAATTCTTCTCATTTATTTAGTACCCTCTGCATAATCTCTTTTGTTACCCTATTTTTATGTGACTGCTCTAAATCACTGAGTTCATTAAGAAGTATATTTCTTTTTTCTCTTCTTTCCCTCTTCTTCTTTGCTCCTATTGCTATTAATATTCCTCTAATGTATGCCTTATGAGCTTCCCACACCGTTGCCACAGTCACTTCCTCAGAATCAGTTTCCACAAAAAATTGCTCTATTTCCTTCTTAATTTTCTAATCCGTCTCTTGATCCTGAAGAAATGACTCATTTAACCGCCATGTTTTCCCTCCTCTCAGCTCATTTCCCCATGATAGTTGCATTGTGACAGGAGCTTGATCAGAGATCGACATAACTTCTATATTTACTTTAACCACTGACTCAATAAATTGATGGTCCAACAATATGTAATCCAGTCATGAATACATCTCGTGTGCATGAGAGTAAAGCGTATAATCTCTATCCTTCGTATGCATAAGTCTCCATATATCCACAAGTTGATATTGGTATATCATTTTTTCAAAGGTTTCAAAAACCTACTACCTTCTCTCTGCACAGGAGAAGTCATATCCATCTGTGGATCCATACAAAGGTTAAAGTCTCCTGCCACAATCAAATATCCTTTTTTGAAATCTATTAATTTCCTCAGGATGTTTTTTAGGAATACCTCTGGTTTCTTATTCGGGCAATAGATATTTGCTTATGTACATTCTATTTCCTGTAATCTCCCTTTCGAAAGCAGGAATCTCCCTTCCAGGATCAACCATTCTCTCTTCCAGCTCAAACCTTATATTTTTCACAAAACCTATTGCCACACCCTTTGCACGTTTAATTGGGGAATCTGCATAAAACCATTTTGGATAGTATCTGGACTGTAACTTCCCATTTGTATCTTGTACTAAATGTGTCTCTTGTAAAAAAAAACACAGAAGAGAATTTTTTGCTGGTATTCTTTGAGAATTCTAAATTTCTTCCCGGGGCTATTTAATCCTCTAACATTGTAGGTCACAAAGTGTCAGGGATGCAGGTGTGACCAGAAGTGTGTGGACTGACACAGGGAAACGCAAGCTTCAGATATGGTATAAATAAGACAATTTATTAAAGACTAACAATACAAACATAAACGCAGTGCACCAAACCCCAAGCTAACACAAATACATACAACAAGGTGAAACAAACCCAAACCTAAACTGATACAGATACACAGGTACATACACATATAGAGCACAACGTAATCAGGCAGGCCGGGTCGATAACTATCGGGCAGGTAGGTACAGGAGGAGCAGGCGGAGAGAATGGTCAGGGTCACAAGCCAGGGATCAAAACAGGAGAAGTCAGCAGAGGTCAGGATCAGGCAGGGTCGGCAACAAGTCAGGCAGAGGCAGAAACAGGAACAGGAACGCAGGTTACAAGATACAGGGGCCCATGGAAAAACACACACCAAGGCACAGACTGTAGGTCTGGCCATCCCTTAAATACACCTGCAATCAGCTCCAGGTGATGGGTAATTGCCGAAGTGAACCTCTGGTTGTTGAGAGCACCCGCTGGCCAGCACTGGTACTGCAGCCCACAAGGCAGGTGAGTCCCACCACTATTGGCAAGTCCATTCCTGACAGTACCCCCCCTCAAGGAGCGGCCTCAGGACGCTCCAAACAGTCCTAACTGGGCAAAATGTTCCAACGCCCGGGTCCGGTGACTGGCGGGATATCAAAGACTGGCACATTGGGCTGGGCACCGGACGGAGGCACTTCGAGCTGGGCACTGGACGGAGGCACTTCGAGCTGGACACTGGACGGAGGCACTTCGAGCTGGACACCGGACGGAGGCACTTCGAGTTGGACACCGGATGGAGGCACTTCGAGCTGGACACCGGACGGAGGCACTTTGAGCTGGGCACCGGACGGAGGCACATCAGGCTGGATGCCGGATCACCAGGCGGAGCAGCGGGCACCGGGCCACCAGGCGGAGCAGCAGGCACCGGGCCACCAGGCGGAGCTGCAGGCACTGGGCCCCCAGGCGGAGCAGCGGGCACCAGGCAACCAGGCAGGGCAGCAGGCACCGGGCCATCTGGCTCGACAGCGGGCATCGGGTCACCAGGTACAACAGCGGGCACCGGGTCATCAGACATTGGATCGTCTTGCTCGACCGCGGGCACCAGGTCATCTGGCTCAACAGCGGGCATCGGGTCACCAGGCACGACTGCGGGCATCGAGTCGTCTGGCAAGACTGCGGGCACCAATTCGTCTGGCAAGACTGCGGGCACCGAGTCGTCTGGCAAGACTGCGGGCACCCAGTCATCTGGCAAGACTGCGGGCACCGAGTCAACTGGCGGAACAGCGGGCATCGAGTCAACTGGCGGAACAGCGGGCATCGAGTCGTCTGGCAAGACTGCGGGCACCAAGTCGTCTGGCAAGACAGCGGGCATCGAGTCAACTGGCGGAACAGCGGGCATCGAGTCGTCTGGCAAGACTGCGGGCACCGAGTCGTCTGGCAAGACTGCGGTCACCGAGTCGTCTCGCAAGACTGCGGGCACTGAGTCAACTGGCGGAACAGCGGGCACCGAGTCATCTGGCAAGACTGCGGGCACGAATCGTCTGGCAAGACTGCGGGCACCGAGTCAACTGGCGGAACAGCGGGCATTGAGTCAACTGGCGGAACAGCGGGCATTGAGTCAACTGGCGGAACAGCGGGCATCGAGTCATCTGGCAAGACTGCGGGCACCGAGTCGTCTGGCAAGACTGCGGGCACCGAGTCAACTGGTGGAACAGTGGGCACCGAGTCATCTGGCAAGACTGCGGGCACCGAGTCGTCTGGCAAGACTGCGGGCACCGAGTCGTCTGGCAAGACTGTGGGCACCGAGTCGTCTGGCAAGACTGCGGGCACCGAGTCAACTGGAGGAACAGCAGGCATTGAGTCGTCTGGCAAGACTGCGGACACCGAGCCATCTGGCAAGACTGCGGGCATCAAGTTGTCTGGCAAGACTGCGGGCACCGAGTCAACTGGTGGAACAGCGGGCAGCGAGTCAACTGGCGGAACAGCGGGAATCGAGTCGTCTGGCAAGACTGCGGGCACCGAGTCGTCTGGCAAGACTGCGGGCACCGAGTTGTCTGGGGGAACAACGGGCATCGAGTCGTCTGGCGGAACAGCGGGCCCCGAGTCATCTGGCGCAACAGCGGGCATCGGGTCATCTGGCATAATAGGATCATCAGGCTGGATCAGTTCATCAGGCTGGGTAGAAACATCATGCTGGGTAGAGACATCGGGCTGAATGGAGACATCAGGCTGAATGGAGACATCAGGCTGGGTAGAGGCATCAGGCTGGGTAGAGGCATCAGGCTGGGTAAAGACATCAGGCTGAATTGTGGGCGCCGAGGCACCAGGCTGCACCACGGAAGGTAGGTTCTCAGATGGGAGGCTGACCGGTTTGGATACTGGCAGGATGGTATTGGTTGGAAAGAACCTTCGCCTTTTCCTGGTTTTAGTTACCGGAGCACTGTAAGTAAGCGCAGGTTTGTAAACGGATGGACCAGCTGGAGACAGAGAAGAGCTGGAGGATGGAACAGAGGAGGGAGCAGTTGCTACAGAGGACTTCTTTACAGGGTTGAAGAAAGGATAGGTGAAGCGAGTGGGAGCAGGGGACTGGTATGTGGTAGCTAGCAGAGTAGACTGGGCCATCACTGGGGGTGCTGTCGGGGATGCAGGAAGAGTGCCTTGAGCAGAGAAATGATGTTGCAAGCCAACTGAGGCTGGGTGTAACAAATCTGTCCATGTCTGCAGTACTGGTTTAACAAAACTCAGCTTACACCTAGCCTGTCTGATCAAAGACTGCACTGCGTTTATGCAATCCATAAGCACATGTGATGGACATGCTGCATAGTGCTCATGGAAACAATCTGGATCATCCTCCAACAACCATACCAGTGATTCCACTTGATCCACACTAAATGGGGGAAAAAAGTCATCCCTGCTTTCAGGGGTACAGGACCGAGCCAACTCAGCACAAACCTGGATCAATGGCTGCATCTCAGAAAACTCTGTGCCCTGATCAACTAGACAATGAGCGATCCTTATACACTCTAGCAGTTGATCCCGGGTATACTCCTTAAGAGTCTGATAAGCATAGTCTTTGTCATCAAACACTAGCAGAGATAAATACACCACCTCATCAAGATCCATCCTTCCCAGCAACATTTAGCCAAGATGGCCTCCCTGTGCTGCCACTTCTGGTCAGGTTTGTGGCCTTGGTGTAATGTCAGGGATGCAGGTGTGACCAGAAGTGTGTGGACTGACACAGGGAAACGCAAGCTTCAGATATGGTATAAATAGGACAATTTATTAAAGACTAACAATACAAACATAAACGCAGTGCACCAAACCCCAAGCTAACACAAATACATACAACAAGGTGAAACAAACCCAAACCTAAACTGATACAGATACACAGGTACATACACATATAGAGCACAACGTAATCAGGCAGGCTGGGTCGATAACTATCGGGCAGGTAGGTACAGGAGGAGCAGGCGGAGAGAATGGTCAGGGTCACAAGCCAGGGATCAAAACAGGAGAAGACAGCAGAGGTCAGGATCAGGCAGGGTCCTCAACAAGTCAGGCAGAAACAGGAACAGGAACGCAGGTTACAAGATACAGGGGCCCATGGAAAAACACACACCAAGGCACAGACTGCAGGTCTGGCCATCCCTTAAATACACCTGCAATCAGCCCCAGGTGATGGCTAATTGCCGAAGTGAACCTCTGGTTGTTGAGAGCGCCCGCTGGCCAGCCCTGGTACTGCAGCCCACAAGGCAGGTGAGTCCCACCACTATTGGCAAGTCCATTCCTGACACAAAGTGAATCTCTTCCTTTCTTTCCCTTTTCCCTCCTCTCCTCATCTTCCTTCTACCATCTCCTCTCTCTCCCTCTCTCCACCATATCTTCCCCTTCGTTCTCTAGAGTACCTCCAGACTGATATTCCTCCTACAATCCCCAAGAGTCTTAAGCTGTCTACTCCCTCCCCTCTATCTCCTACCTCCACGTTTTTTCTCCCCCCTCCCCTTCCCCTTTTAGGCTTTTAGTTTGCCTACGAATCATCTGTGGTCCTAATCCCACCCTTGATTCTACTTTAAGGTGGAGCTCTGACCATGTACACCTCGCCATTTTGCGCATCCCGTCCCCCATATCCCACCATGTTATACAGTCATGGCCGAAATTGTTGGCACCCTTGATATTTTTCCTGAAAATCAAGTATTTCACACAAAAAAGGTATTGCATTAACACATGTTTTGCTATACACATGTTTATTCCCTTTGTATGTATTGGAACAAATATAAAACAGAGGCAGAAAAGCAAATATGACATAATGTCACACAAAACCCCAAAAATGGGCTGGACAAAAGTATTGGCACCCTTAACTTAATATTTGGTTGCACACCCTTTGGAAAACATAACTGAAATCAGTCGCTTCCTATAACCATCAATAAGCTTCTGACACCTCTCACCCGGAATTTTGGACCACTCTTCCTTTGCAAACAGCTCCAGGTCTCTCTTATTGGAAGGACACCTTTTCCCAACAGCAATTTTAAGATCTCTCCACAGGTGTTCAATGGGATTTAGATCTGGGCTCATTGCTGGCCACTTCAGAACTCTCCAGCGCTTCTTTGCCATCCATTTCTGAGTGCTTTTTGACGTATGTTTGGGGTCATTGTCCTGCTGGAAGACCCAGGATCTTGGACGCAAACCCAGCTTTCTGACACTGGGCCCTACAGTGCGACCCAAAATCCTTTGGTAATCCTCAGATTTCATGATGCCTTGCACACAGTCAAGGCACCCAGTGCCAGAGGCAGCAAAACAACCCCAAAACATCATTGAACCTCCACCATATTTTACCGTAGGTACTGTGTTTTGTTCTTTGTAGGCCTCATTCCGTTTTCGGTAAACAGTAGAATGATGTGCTTTACCGAAAAGCTCTATCTTGGTCTCATCTGTCCACAAGACGTTTTCCCAGAAGGCTTTTGGCTTACTCAAGTACATTTTGGCAAACTGTAGTCTTGCTTTTTTATGTCTCTGTGTCAGCAGTGGGGTCCTCCTGGGTCTCCTGCCATAGCGTTTCATTTCATTTAAATGTCGACGGATAGTTCGCGCTGACACTGATGCTCCCTGAGCCTGCAGGACAGCTTGAATGTCTTTGGAACATGTTTGGGGCTGCTTATCCACCATCCGGACTATTCTGCGTTGCAATCTTTCATCAATTTTCCTCATCCGTCCACGACCAGGGAGATTAGCTACAGTGCCATGGGTTGCAAACTTCTTGATAATGTTGCGCACTGTGGACAAAGGCAAATCTAGTTCTCTGGAGATGGACTTGTAACCTTGAGATTGTTGATATTTTGCCACAATTTTGGTTCTCAGGTCCTCAGACAGTTCTCGTCTCCTCTTTCTGTTGTCCATGCTTAGTGTGGCACAGACAGACACACAATGCAAAGGTTAAGTGAACGTCTCTCCTTTTTATCTGCTTTCAGGTGTGATTTCTATATTGCCCACACCTGTTACTTGCCCCAGGTGAGTTTACAGGAGCATCACATGCTTGTAACATTCTTATTTATCCGCAGTTGTGAAAGGGTGCCAATACTTTTGTCCAGCCCATTTTTGGAGGTTTGTGTGACATTATGTCGAATTTGCTTTCTTTCCTCCCTTTTTTTGTTTTGTCCCAATACACACAAAGGGAATAAACATGTGTATAGCAAAACATGTGTTAATGCAATACGTTTCGTGAGAAATACATGATTTCCTGGAGAAATATCAAGGGTGCCAACAATTTCGGCCATGACTGTATGTACTCAATAACAGGTACTCAATAACAGGAGGAGAGGGAAAGGAGGAGAGAGAAGGGAAAAAAAACAACCCCTCCCTCTCCTCTCTACCTCCCCCTATCATTTCTACTCTCTAATCCCCCCTATTCTACCTGTCACCTTTCTTTTTCCAAATCCCACAGCTCTCCCTCGCCTTCCTCCCATCCAGGAATAACTATTTTCTGTAATTCAAGTCTCTCACAAAAGTCTCTCATGTCTTCAATCTTGCTGAACGACCATTTTTCCAACCAATCAAACAGGCTGGAAAACCCCAACTATATCGAATGTTCTGCTTTTTCATTTGTTCTAATAATGGCCTCAAAGTTCTCCTTCTTAATAATGTTTCCGCTGCTAGGTCAGCAAAAATGTGAATATCTGCTTCCCCATATTTTATTATAGCTCTTCCTTTTATCTTTTTCCATATCTCTTCTTTGTCTCTGTAGTTATGAAATTGTACAATTACATCTCTTGGATTTTCCCTTCTACCTTCTTGTTGGAATCTTCCGATTCTATATACTCCATCTATTTTAACGATTTTAAGGGGTTCAGTTGCAGCTCTATCCATTATCATCTCTAGCATTTTCCCTATTGTTTCCTTCAGATTCTCTCCTTTGGGTATCTCTGGGAGACCTTGTATCCTTAAATTGCGTCTTCTATCCCTATTTTCCTGTTCTTCCAATTTATATAGCAGATTTCTTTGTTCTATTTTCATTTCTGTCATCCATTTTTCTAAGACCATTTTTCAATCTTGGGCATGTTTGTCTAATATTCTTTCTGTCTCCTCTACCCTTGATAGTACCTGCCCCAGATCTTTATGTAGTTTTGCCATTTCTTGTTTTATAGATTTTTCTAATCCCTTAAACATTTCTGCTATTTCTATTGTCAGGGCAGGGGCCGGGGAACGGACAGGTAGGCCTAACAATGTAACGCACTGGCTGACGACAACCACCACCCACAGACCGAAGTCCCTCAGGGCGCGGAGTCTAAGTCCCAGGCTGCCCTTCACCAGGGCCCCTGATGGTGGGGATGGACTTGACGCAGCCAGGAACCAGGTCACGGCCCCCGAGACACCCCAGCTGCGGTAATGGCCGCCGCCAATGGCATGTAGCAGGTGGAAGAGACAAAAGAGTAGTCAGACAGGCCGGGTCAACAACAATAGGACTAAACAGTACAGGACAGCAGACGAGAATCACAGGTCACGAGCTGGGTTCAGCAACGGAGAGTCAGATCAAAGGAGAATACAAAGAATAGTCGAGTACGAGCCGAATCAGATACCAGGAGAGTCACGAGAGTCAGAACAGAGTAATAGCAACACAAAGACACAAGACACAAGTGCAAAGAGCATGTGCGGACCACAGGCTTATATGTCATCAGCCCCACCCCTCTGGGGGATGGACCTCAGAGACCTGAAGGCATAAAAGGATTCCCACCATGCACAGCAGAATCCAAGATGGACGCCAGCACATGGAGTAACATAACCTCAGGGAAAAGGTAGGACCTTGACATTTTAGTGGCCAATTGCGAGCTCTTCTCTTGTTCTTCTATATTCTAAGAAACCACTATTTTTTTCCATATCTTCATCTTCTATATTATGGCTGATGTTAGCCAATCCCAGGGATAATCTGGTGCTTTCTCCAATACTTTTTTTTAATTGCTCGTATCTTCCATTTATTCCCGTTTGTCTCTCCAGGGTCCGTTTTTCTTGTAATGGTATATATTTTTTCATTGAGCCTGTTTGAGAGACCTTTGACCCTCCTCCTTTTGTCCCTTTATTTTTCATATTGTTTTTCCCTTTCCCTTTCTTCCTGTCCTCTTTCTTTTTCCAGCGCTGGGAGGGATTATCGATTTAAAGTTCCATCTCTCTAGATAAATATCCTTTTAAATGTCCTTTTACATCTTCTTTTCTCTTCCCCCTCTCACCTATAAGCCTCTTTCAGGGTCCACTGCACTTTCGGGTTTTATCTTTCTTAAAAGTCCTCTTTCCACTTCTTCTATTGGTAAGACCCCTTAAATATAGACCCCTGAGTACCTTCCCCCCCCCCTCAGTTTTATTACACAGTTTAGTCCCATCCAGTGCTCATGCTGCTCTCACTCACCCTTCTGCTCCTATTTCCTCCGCTCTGGTGAGTCAGCTTCCAGTGTCTTCTCCTTAGGGGGGAGGAGGATTATCTGGCTTCAGTGTTCCTCCAGATAACAGCAACCTTCGGGGGGGGGGCAGATCACTCAGCAGTGAACCGCAGCAGTCCAGCTCATGAGGGGTGAGAATCAGCTGTTTCCTCTGCTCCTGCGCGCCGGCTGGCTTCTCTCACCTCCCAGTGCTCCTTTGCATTAGGTCACATGACCTTCATCGTCCACTGAGCTCCTCTCCAGCTGTCAGGACAATCGCTCTCCTCCTGTGCCTCGGCTCCATCTCCCTTACCGCTCAGACCACCATGCCTGGGTCCACGGGATACTCGCTCTGCTAAAAGGGACCGTACCCTCAATTAGGTAGGTCCCAGTGGTAGCTTCTCGAACATTCCCCTCTTCACTCCTTCCTTGCCGGGCTATGGGTACTGGGTACGCCTGGTGTCGGGAGATCTCACATTGATCTCCCGCTCTGCACCATTTTCAGGCTCCTCCCCGCTCTCGACACAAGCTATTTATGACCTCACTTAACAGTTTGATCATATCTACCAGGTGAGAGCACAGCTAGTGGAGGTACACGCATGATTGTTACAAATACACAATAGTGGTGAATTGAGCACAAGTCATTTTTGTCCACATCACTGAAAAGAGTGCGAAATCACGGATCAAATATAATTGCATGAAGGAATGTAGCGCTACTCCCATAAACTACTAAATAAAAAATATAAATTAAAATGTAATATAATATATAAGTGGGGAAAAAATGTAATATAATAAGTATTATAGTGAAAATTTAAGTGAAAACATGCCACATAATCAAAAATGATAATAAGTAACAAATACCACGTGACACTCCTCTATGTGGACACAAAAACGCTCAACAGTGAAAGTGAAAGTGAAAAATTAATTCCAGCTGTAGGAATATATATAATCACATTCAAATAATAATTGACTAATGAAACAATCTATAAAATGTGAGCAAATGTGTATATAAATACACACATATAACTACAAATACCCCATTAAGTGATCAAATATTGAGTACATAAAATGTGTAATAGTGAAGAAACAAAAGTGCAACTGCACTCAACAAAAAAACTTTATTACTGTGCTCTTAATGTCCAAAAAAAAAACACACATGGATGACCACATTCGGATGAAACACTCGTGCTGATATTTGTGTGAACACGTGTGTGAGTGGTTGACAGACGATAATTCGACCACCGGCTAGATCAGCCTCTCACCTCAAAACTTCGACCCTTGCAGGTCAAAAATCTCGATTGGATCCCTCTCACAGATCCTCCAAGTCTGCTGTCACTCCCACTGGATCAGCTCCCACCGCTCACAAACCTCCCTTTAGGGGTCAGCTTACCAATAATGGCTCCTCTCTAGGCAGGGTCAAATACTGCGCTATTATCTCATTCAAAAACATAAAACACAAGCTCCCATTGTGCAGTATGTTTATTGCTAATACTTGAACAGTACATAGCGCACTCACATTAGTAGGTACAAATTTGCAGCTCCAAACCCATGCTTTTGGATGTGAAAGTGACCATGGGTGTACCAAGGAGTACCAAGATGGCCACCACACCGGAAATGCGTCACTACGTCAGGCCGACGTGTTGCGTCACAGTACCATGTGACTTCCTCAGGGCTCTATGGTATATCTGTTCAAGCTTCTCCTTACGGATCTGGCCCATCAACATTAATTACTTCTTGACCACACTAGTTATTTGACTGTTTTTCACCCATTCAAATAGTGTTTTTGTTCCACTGTTTTTTTGGTGGATGGATGGTTAGTCCTTCGCGGCGCTGGTTTATGCCCATTGTTTCTGCAGTTAGCAGTTTCCTGTTAGCAGTGATTACCTGTCCTGTTCTTGAGCACCTTTGGCTTTTTTTTATCTAGTTTTTATTCAAGCCTTCATTTTTTCAGATACATTTATGTAGAAATAACTCCACATCTGTTGGATCACTCAGTGTTTGTTGCCCCCCTCTCAGTTGGTCCTGATTGTTCACAAATTTCTGTGTCCCTTGGTGGATGATCAAGAAATAGATTTTATGGTAAGGACAAACATTATATTTTCTATGAGTCCAGATATATAGATCATGTCCCTCTGTATTCTAAGCTCTTTGTAATGCTTGCCCACAAAACTGATACAAAACAGTTGAGACAGGGTTATACAAAGACTGGTTTCAACTTTTTTTTGTTTACCAGTGCCTCAATCGCTTACAGTCAGCAGTATAACCCAACTGTTTATCAATTACCAAATTCCTATGTTCCTCTCCTCTGTGGACTTCAAGAAAAAAGATTTTATGGCATGCACACAATTTTTCTTACCGTTTTTTTACAGTTAGAGTTGTGTATTTGCTTAAAAAAAGCCATTTATTTCAAATAACTGCTGTGTTAATAGTACCTATTTATTCTATGGCTATTTATCATTTTTTAATTTACACCATTGTTATTAAAGTTCCATTAAATCAAAAGGTGTACAAGCTCTTAAAGTTGTTTTATTTTAACAGTAGTGGTTTCCCTGAAGAGGTCCAATATACAACTTGCAGAAGCATACTTTTGGCTCTCCAATAAGAAGGGAGCAGGAGCTTTGTTAATTGCAGAGCTATCAGTCTGACTTATAGGGTGGTGATTTGGATCATTGCAGAGGTACTACTGCTTCCATGTAGAAAGAAAAGGGCCTTCTCTGCAGCATGCTGTCAAGGGACAGGCTTTTCTGCAAAGATTGTGGTCATTTGAAAAAAAAACTTAATTCACTGTGACTTTGCACATCTTTTGTTTTTACACACCTGTAATGTATTTAGCTGAATCAGACAAGTAATGTTCTTAGATTGGGTTGAGAATAAGTTGTCCATGGGGTCCATAAATGAATTATGTTTATCCTCCAAGATGGCTGTCAGATGTTCATTGATCGTGGTACCATTTAGGAGGAGCTTTAATCTCCTGAAGGTTCAAAGAGCCGGATCTCCAGAAGTGGGTGATAGTTTGCTTGGTGGCACTAAAAATAAATCCAATTATTTTGCCATTTTACGACATATATGGCCTGAGGTGGCTTATTCAGCAAGGCTATGACTGGGACCTTATGTAAATTGCAATTGAGAACTGTATATATTAGGGAGTGTACTCTAATCCACAGCCTCTGCACTCTAAAGTATTTCCACCAAATGTGTAATATAATCCTCCTGTCCGCAGCTCTGGAAACAAAAGGGAGAGAACTTAGGAATGTTAAATAGAAGTGCAGCGCTAGATATAGTTAATAAATAAAAAATTAATAATGATAATATATAAAATCATAAAATAATAAATGTCCCATATATGTTAAAACATGCATAATATAATAAAGCAGTTCATAAATAACAAGTAATCCACTAGATGTAGCCGTATGCCAGGAGAAGCTTTGTCATGAACATGTGATAAAAATGGGCACTCACTGGACGTGCTATAATCAAGCGCATGTAATCAATATCCACTTGGATCCTTAGAAAGGGTGGAGAAGGTGAGCATCCATCTAGAGGTAAGTGATCCTGGTATTCTGTATACGGTGAAGGCTTCTAGATCCAGAGATCCCCTTAAGGTTGAATGGGTGCATGTACTGGATACAGAGCTCCCTCCCTCTGGTGGTGGTTAGTAGTGAGATGTCCTGGAATTCAATTAGCTCCAATGGGAGCCAAAAACTGTGCTCATAGTGTAGTAAGGTTAAAGACATTATTCCAAAATGGTACAGTATAAAACAGGGTAGTAAACACTCCCAATGTATAAATAATAGATGCAGAGTAGTACTGACCCTAAATAAAAATGGCCGCCGGGCCTCCTCATGGCTCTGGGCGGCTGTGACGTCACGCTCTGTTGGCTCCTTCTAAGGCCTTTCGTGCAATGCACATCATCAGAAGGGAGGCCAACGGTTTGCTGAGATTACCTTGAGTGTACTAGCTGCTGGTTTTGGAGCGCTCACTTTCTATTTATTTATCTACTTAGGAATGTACTTGGAAACTCGTGAAGGTGCCAAATACCAATGCATTAAGACTTTATATGAATTTTCCTAAGCTAAAACATTTTGAGAGCTCATAGCTGTGAAACAGCAAATGTCTTTCCAATCTTCCTCCAAGATAGTGGAATTTAACTCTTCTTTTCAGTGAAGCATAGGATTTACCTTATGACTTGATGTGAAATAATTAAAAGAAGCATAGGTGAGAGAAATAAGGCCTGGAGAGTGATGATATAGGAGATAAGGCCTTCTGAACATTTTAATGAATCTCAAACTGTAAGGGACTGCTATAAGGAGGGAATTAGTGGAGATGGCTGGAGAGTGGGTGGGAGTCAATTTAGTGTGGAGATGGCAATGTAGTTACAATCGATTGCATTGATTAAGGCCCAAATAGGTATGTCCTTTGTTGCGTGCAGAACAGTGAGAGGGCTATTTGGGCAGCTCTATAATAGTTAGGTAAGCAAGGAACCCCAAAACCACCTCTAAGTTTGTGTCGATGAAGAGTATGCTTGTTAACCCTAGGCAGGTCCTATTTCATATCATTTGCAGTACTTTATTCTGAAGGATACACAATACTATAATAAGCAAAGGAATAGGGAAGATATTTTTCTTTCTTTGTTTATTTGTTCTTGACAAGGACAATGTGTAGTATTTTATACAACTGTAGACTAGCGTCTTACTTTTTGCTTTTTATTCAAAACCCAGCTCTAATAGAAAACATTTTTTTTTACACAGTTAGTTTTGATTTTTCTTTAAACAGACAGTTGGAATTTATGCAAAAATTTACATGAATTAAAATTGGATGAATGTGACATAAAACCTACTCCTTGTCCTGTTTGCCTTTAATTTTTTAGGCCAGCATTTCATCTGTATGCAAAAAATGCATACGCTATTTTTATGCTAATCGCTTTCAAGCCTTTATATAGATTCATGAATATCATAGTTGTTGCAGAAGGTCACTGTTAATGACAATTGTCATCTTATTCATAGAGAAATAAAAGAATAAAAAAACTTGATTGTAAGTAGAAAAATGTATAAAGAACAAAATAGTTGGTATTTATGACCTGGAATGTCTCAGTCCTGAAATATTCTCTCGATTTTTCAGTGAATAATTTGACATTTTCTTGCAAATTGAGATATTTGTAATTGCCAGTTGTTGCTCAGGAATTAAGATGTACCACTATCTTACATCTGAATTGCTAATCCACTGTTGTCATTGTAAAAATGGGCAATTAAAAAATCATATTTCAGTATTTAATGAAGATTGACACTCTAGTCAACACTGAAAATAAAGCACTAGTGCATACCTGCATAGTACGT
Organism: Staurois parvus; assembly: GCF_062004578.1. NCBI lineage: Eukaryota > Metazoa > Chordata > Amphibia > Anura > Ranidae > Staurois > Staurois parvus. The sequence goes on from NW_028317977.1 coordinate 2,945,421, forward strand.
TAGAACTTAGTCAGTTGTCGGTTATCTTAACCTGGAAATTAAGGTTTTAAAATGGCTCTAAAAAATTGAAGGAGATTGGTGATGAAAACAACAGAAAGGTTGCTAACCACTACCCATCCACCCTATAGCAGAAATACTGATACAGGGAGGCACGGGTGCGCACAATCACATATATATATATATATATATATATATAACGTGTTTTTGCAGTACCGGGTAAGGGGCGCGCTCCCTACTCGCACCGCCATTTGCGGACTCTGCTGTCATTCACCGGGTCCAAGCCGGTGATTACTTGCCAGCACCCAGGGATCACCGAGTATTACTGATGGGGGAGAGAACTGTATGTAAACAATACAGTTCTCTCCCCTGTCAGCTTCTGCACACTGCTTTGTATAGTTCTGCATAGCAGAGCCATACAAAGCAGTGTGCTTACAATTGAAACCGCTCACACAGCATACTGTGAAACAGCACACAGTTAACCCTTTCCTGCCCAGTGCCATTAGTACAGTGTCAGTGCTTTTTATTATCACTGATCACTGTATTGGTGTCACTGGGGATGTCAATGACACCAAGTCAGTTCCCCCTAGTGTCAGAATGCCCGCCGCAGTCCTGGTATAAGTCGCTGTTAGCCACCATTATTAGTAAAAAATAAATAAATAACAAATTCCAGTATCTTTACCGCCATTTGTAGACGCTATAACTATCACATAAACCAATTAATTTCCACGTATTGGGATTTTTTTTAGCAAAGACGTAGCAGAATACATGTTGCCCTACATTTATGAGGAAATTTGATTTTTTTACTTTTCTACTGGACATGTTTGATAGGAAAAAGTCAAAAATATTGTTTCTTTCTCAAAATTGTTGGTCTTTTATTGTTTATAGCGCAAAAAATAAAATACACACAGGTGATCAAATACCACCGAAAGAAAGCTCTATTTGTGGGAAAAAGGATGTAAATTTCATTTGGGTGCACCGTTGCATGACCTCGCAATTGTCAGTTAAACTAACGCAGCGCCGTAATGCAAAAAAAAAATGGCCTGGTCAGGAAGGGGGGTAAATCCTCTGGAAGGCACGTGGTTAAAAAGCACAGGGTTCAACAAGTACACTCATGATGACTCCTACTAGCCTGTTAGGTGGCTCAAGCAAATAAAGGAGAACTTGGTTTAAAGGAAATTGAATGAGATTTCTGATGTGCTGAAGTGCATTAGCAGCTCACTGATTGGTTTCTCATGGGTTTGGGAACGCATGCTAACCTATTATTTTTTAAACTTTGATCTTGTCATGTGGAAATGTAGACAAAATTGGCTGTAGTGGTAGCTCTGCTAATGCTTCTGTAATAGATCTTATCACAAAGGCTATACAGTATTTACACCTCTGGTGCATGTCCATTCCATTCACATGTAGGCCCAAGAGCATCATTCAGTATACATAAGGGCATAATCATAAGCATATTATCCAATACACAAAACTTGGATTCTATATACAGTATATTCACTAAGTAACTGTAGGAAACAATTGGACAATTTTGAGTAGCAAAAAAATCTGTTTCTAAGTATAAAAACTGACAAGCAATCAGTTGTGTTTTTATGTATTTGTAGATTTTTATTTAAAGGTATGTATTTGAAGATTTAAAGCATGCTCATATGGTCAAAACATAAACAAAAACAATCAAAATAGCAACACATAAAATATGATTTTGATGTGTGTTGCACTGAAGCTTTTTAAACTACATTTTTTAAATGCATGTTACTTTTTCATTTAGGAATTTATTGAAATATATATTTGGCTGCCTTTTTTAAATTTCATGTTAGAACGTGATATTTGTTTGGTTTATTTAAACTGTAAAGTACAGGTGTCAAACTACAACCCTCCAGCCATTGAGAAACTACAAGTCCCATCACACGTCTGCCTTTGGGAGTCATTCTTTTAACTGTCAGCTCTGCAATGCCTCATGGGCTTTGTAGTTCTGCAACAGCTGGAGAGCCGCAGTTTGACACCCCTGCTTTAAAGTGACCTGGCGGCTGCTGCTTCTCCACTATCCAGTTGTGTGGAATACTTGCTCCCTCTCCAACCACAGTGGTTCCTCCCACCCCATCTTGTATGTTACTACAGGATGCATAGGCAACAGGAAGAACCACATAGGTCAGCGGTGGAGCAAGCATTTGATCCAATAATTAAATACCTCTAGCATCTGTGAAAAAACTAGGAAGCTTCGAAACACAAGGTACCAGAAACGATAAGTATAAACACTTCTTTTACAGGTAACCTCTTGAGTATAAGAGACCTTGTCGTGATAAGGTCACTTTAAAAATGGTGTTACCCAAAGAGTCATTATTACTGTAAAGTAAGAGTTGGTAATAACTGATTTTGATGCTACAAGCCAAGAAAATTGCATTTTAGGACTATGGACAGATACCAGTGAAAGTACATGTTTACAGTATAGTATGACAAGTAAAAGCACAACAACAATGTAGTACATCAGTTGGGAAGCGGAATATTTTAAGACTTTAAAACGTTTGTTTTTTGGATGAAAAACTGCCATTGGCTTTAGACAGTTTCTAATTTTTGGACTGTATATATTCATCAAATCTCTGTTTGATCAATCTCATTATTCAGTCTGCATTCTAAACTATTTAAAGTCTGCTTTGTGATGGACTGCCTGGCAGTGCCTCCTGCCGTCAAAATCCTTCCAGCAGACCAATTGCTAATGCCAGCCCTTTACCCCAAGCCTCATACACAGACAAGATGTTGAGATAAAACCAAGGGAATAACTGTTTATTAAAATCTAAACACATACTTTATACCCCCAGATGGACATTCCCGTCTTGGGGATATTAGCATAGATAAGATAAGACATACCGTGTTTCCTCAAAAATAAGACAGTGTCTTATATTAATTTTAGCTAAAAAAAAAAATGCACTAGGGCTTATTATCGGGTAGGTCTTATTTTTATTGACTTTTATGTATTTTTATTCACTTGGTGACACCCCCTCCGACGATCCCCGCAGGATGGATCGGATCTGTGGATTGAGCATAATGGATCGGAGTCCAATCCATTATCCTCCCCAATCCGCAGATCCGATCCATCCTGCGAGGATTGTCGGCTTGCAACCTAACTGATCTCTCCACCAGCTCCACAAAAAGGTATGTTTTAAAGCAAGCCCCCCCCCCCCCTCTGCCCTCTTTCTCCCCCCACTCTGCCTTCTCTTTCTCTGCCCTCTTTCTCCCCCCCCTCTCTCTGCCCTCTTTCCCCCCCCCCTCACTTTCCCCCCTACCTACTACATGAAGCTGCAGTGCTGTCACCAGGGTCGGGGGATTATACTGACCTGCTGCATACTCTGCCCGCCCCTCCAGCACTCCGACTTCAGCACCCATGGCAGAGATGTGGACCCGCCCCTCTGCTGAAACTCAGAGGAGGAGAGGTGTCCAAAGTGCCTGCCTCACTGTCCGTCCCCTCAATACCTGCTTATTTCAGAAGCGGCACATACCGGGATGGACTGAGCCTCTCATGGGGCCCTGCAGTGACCCCGGGTCCTCTGGCAGTGCCTGAATGGTCAGTCCGCCCCTGGTGGAGGTAGGTCTAATTTTCGGGGGAGGGCTTATATTAGCGGTACATCAAAAAGTACCACTAGGTCTTACTTTCAGGGAAACACGGTACTACCAGTAAAAACATGACAATGCAACCTTTAAACATTAATCTAATTAACAGCTAAACACCTAGTAGTTACAAGAATTCCCCACCCTGCCTCCTTTGTCTATGTGCTGGAAAAAATATCCACAATAAGTCTTGATTATCCAGGGTGTGCCCACCAGGATGCCCAGAAACAGTTCCACAGCCTTGGATACATGAAGTACATTACACCACTCGTTTCTTAATGTCTCACCCCAGATCAAGCTGGAATCTAGGTTACCAAGTGGCACATCTTCAGCATAAATAATATAAAAAGTTAATAATATAAAGTTGGTAGAAGTCGGGGTAAAATCGGCAAATACTGCATTATGCAGGACCAGCCAGGGTAAGATAAGAAATATGTCCCATATCCCCAGCTGGTGAAGGTGTGCCTCCACAATTTGCCCGACACAATATTCCCACAGACACACCACTGTTCTGGGGACTTCCTGGCTGCATACTCTCAGTAAATACTCCTAGCCAGTCAAAGGGTTTCAGGACCTGGCTCTCCTCCATGCTCTGATCAGGAAAAGCAGACAAAATCAAGAGAGGCTAGCCTGCAGTCCTGGTTGGGTCTGCCACACCAGGGTTTATAGAGAATTCACTTATCAGCTGCTCAAAGGATCTGAGTATACTATTCTTATATAACTGTGCAAGAGAAAGAACTCCTGCCTATTTCCACCTCTGAAAGACCTGCAGGCTAGATAGCTCAGGGAGTCTATCATTACCCTGGATAGGGGTATACTTAAAGGGGGAAGAAACCCCCAATAGCTTCTTAACAGAATCCCACACCTTGAACTGTAGTGCATAGGTGGCCATATTAGAAAATGCCAAACTCCCTGACAACCTCTCTAGGGCATGCAGTGGTGGGCATCCATGAAACACAAAGGAGCTTAAACAATATGAAGCGCTAACTGAAACTTCAGAGTCCCACCATGCAATATGCTGCAATTGGGTTGCAAAAAAGAAATTCTCGGATTTGGTACAGCTAAACCACCAGCCTCCTTTGGATATTCATGCCCTGGAGAGGATGTCAGGCAGGTTGGTATTTTCCAATATGCTCACCTATGAACTACCGTTCAAGGTGTGGGATTCTGTTAGGAAGCTATTGGGGGTTTCTTCCCCCATTAAGTATACCTCTATCCAGGGTAATGATAGACTCCCTGAGCTATCTAGCCTGCAGGTCTTTCAGAGGTGGAAATTGGCAGGAGGTCTATAATTCTCTTTGAACCCTAGTGTTACAGACCCAACAGGGACAGGGGCTTTTGTAGGGTAGCCTCTTGCCTACTGCCCATTGCCCTGGCACCTGAGGGGGCTCTATTCTTTAGTGGGTGCCTGGGGGGACCTTTGGAGTAGTTTACTTTGTATTCAAGTCCATGGCTCCCCAAAACACACAGACTCTGAGAACTGGAGGACCAGGGTACAGATTTGGGGTCTCTATGCCCAAACTAGCATTGACTACTTCAACTCCCTCCTTTGTAGACTCAGAGACTCTAAGAAGATGTTGATATAATCAGCTTAAAACAACCTCATGCTGAGGACTCTTGTTCTAACCTGTTTATTAAGGTGTTATGTGTTTACTATCTTCTCCTATTGTGTGCCTCCTAGGTGTGCATTCCCATTATTGATTTAGTTAATTGAGTCACCTATTGTTTGTCTGTTGGCAATTCCTTCTAGAGGTGCCTACATGATAGGATTAGACTGATTTCAGCTTCACCTTGTTATCTAATTCGGGTAGGATATATCTCAATGTGTAATATTTGTTTTATTGTGGGGACTGCCCCTATTTGTGAAATATATTATAATATGTGTTCTTGTTCAATAAAGGAGTTCCAGTTCGGTATTTAAGGTAGTCTCATCTAGTCTTGGGTGCAACGCCCTGCTATAATACCTTGGTCCTGTGTCCCAGTGGCGAGGAAGTGGTTCTCTGACAGAATCACCCAATCGGGGTGCCAGGCATTCCGTCACACCTAGGTGGTTTTATCAATATTTGCAGCTCCAACATGCTACATGTACAGTATGCCCAATTCTCCTCTTCCATCATCTGGATTTCACCTGTGCCTGTGTTAGATAGAGTAGTTCAAGCTACTTCCATCAAAGGTCTTATCTCTGGTACCTCTTAATCTCTCTTAGAGAGTTCCTTTCATAAACTCTAGCTACCCTCTAGAGCAGTGGTCTCCAAACTGCGATGCGAGAGCCGGATATGGCCTTTTGCTTGCTTTTATTCAGCCCTTGGGGCATTATTCTCCCCACCATCAGTAACAGTGGGGCATAGTTCCCGCCACTGACACCAACAATGGGGCACTATTACTTTCACTGACACAATGATGGGGCACTATTTTTACTGTAAAGTAAAAAATTTTACCATTATGGGTACTGTTACCAGTACCCATATCACCCCCTTCACCACCCTATATACTTCTTCCGTCAATCCAGCTCTGTGCCCATCCGTAGCAGCTCTCCCTGCTCTCACAGGCTTTGCCGAAGCAGAGGGAGCCATTGACTCCTGCTGCTGTCAGTCAAATCCTGTGACGAGGGAGTGGGGGGTGGGGCCGAGCCACTCTGTGCCTATGAACGCAGGTAGCATGGCTCAGGGTTGAGCCTGCAAGTGTGTATAATAGAAAGCGGCTTCCTATGGTGGCACACCAAAAAGAGGAGGAGCCAGAAGCGCAGATGGGGGAACCCCAAAAAAGAAGGATCAGGGCCACTCTGTGCAATATAAGTATACCACAATTGATATTTTAAAAATTAAAAAATAAGACTTTACACTCACTTTATAAAACATATATCGAATGGAAACTAACATGAAATCTAAACAATTTTATGAAACAGTAATGTGCACTTCACGACTTGGAAAGCATGCTGTAATCCATTGCCCACAATTCTGGCTGAGAGTTTAAATTACACTAAAATGCAGTACTCTTCATTATACACTTGGGTTGCAGCCACCAGCAATTAATTGATTAGTAGGGATAGCTGGAAAAGCCATTGTTAAGATAAATAAGCAGTCCTTTAATTGCTATGTTTGTTGAAATGATTACAAAATGTAGTACACAGCTAGATATACTGACAAATAACCTGCACTTAGAAATGGCATTGTCATTTCCATCTGTCATTTCTTTATAACATTAGAAAACTGGTTTGAAGTTTGATCTATATCAAATTTCAAACCAGTTTTCTAATGTTGTAAAGAAATGATATCACATAACATATTCTGTAATGGTGAAGTAAACCAAACTCTTACTTCCACTCTTTTTTGTTTTAGATAGTGTTTTCACTGTGGAAGAGGTAAAGTAATTCTAAAGGAAAGATTAAAAAAGAAAAGAAATAACAAACATGCTATACTTACCAGCTATGTGCAATGATTTTGCACAGAGCAGCCCCAACTCGCTTCTTTCTGGATCCCCTGCAGGTGCTCCTGACTCCTCCCTTCTGCCGAGTTTCCCCATTAGCAAGCCTCTTGCCATGGGGGCACTCGAGCCGGCTCACTCCGGTGCCTTGCTCTGTGTGTCCATTTACGCACAGAGAGCAGCTTGGAACTGCCCCCCTGCTCTATCCTCATTGGCTCACCTGCTGCAATTGACAGCAGCAGGAGCTGCTGTGTGTGCCAATGAGGAGAAAGAGGTTGCTCTCAAGGAAATGGCTGCATAGAATGCATTAGGTAAAAAAAAACCTTGAGCCTTTAGTACCACTTTAAATAAGCTTCTGACAAGTGTCTATTGTTGTTTGTGCTTCCATTTTGGTGATTTCTGCTCACTTTGAGGCTAGGTTACTATCATACTGATGGATAAGCACCACTTTGAAAACCCAGTCCACCAGAAAAAATAAAAGCACATGCGCACTTAGTAGTGCAGTAGCAGTAGAGTCAACCATAGGCAACAGAAGCATGCCCCTTGTATACGTGCTGCTGCAGGGTTGGGAATGCCGTCACTGCCTATGTTTGGCTGTTCGCTTTGACATCTTCTTGGAGGGATAGCTCGGGTGAGTTCCAACTTGTGTCCAAACACACCAGAGATCATTCCTAGTATGCACCAAACCTTTGTATACCTCTAATCTCTTAACATCTGCATTTGCTACAATAAGTATTGGTTAGTAGCAGTGGATGTCTTTCACGCCTTGCTTGGTGTTGTGTTCTCAAATTAGGATCACATGGACTTTTTAGGCACTAAGAACAATGATTAGAATACAAAACATATTTTATTGTACACAAAATATTACAGTTTTGAAAAAAGTATCCTAAAAATGCTTATGCTTTGACAGACAGGTCCAGTGGGTGATACATAGCTACAAGATAATACAACCCCCCGATGACAAATGAGAGAAAATATTTAACATATGTTTCTTTCATCCAATCTGCACACTGATGGTCAATCAAAATTGAGCTCTACAGGTTTTGCGATGAAAATTGCTTCTTCAGGAGATTGAATAAAATTTGTATGAACATTTAAAGACATATAGAGTGGACAGCAAAGGCAAATCGGATCGGCAATCCTGCACCCATGTATTGATTACACATTAATACTTGGGTGCAGGATTGCCCGTCCTGACATTGCACAGACCTATCAGTCTTCACACCCATAGTGATACATAGCTACAAGATAATACAACCCCCCGATGACAAATGAGAGAAAATATTTAACATATGTTTCTTTCATCCAATCTGCACACTGAAGGTCAATCAAAATTGAACTCTACAGGTTTTGCGATGAAAATTGCTTCTTCAGGAGATGGAATAAAATTTGTATGAACATTTAAAGACATATAGAGTGGACAGCAAAGGCAAACCGGATCGGCAATCCTGCACCCATGCATTGATTACACATTAATACTTGGGTGCAGGATTGCTGGTCCTGACATGGCACAGACCTATCAGTTTTCACACCCATAGTGACCACCCTAAGTTCATGTGCCTCTCCACATATTGCTTTTAACATACAGTACAATTTTACAACTTTAATCGCATTGGTGGAATAAAACACACTCTATTAATAGGGTAGAGTTTGTCATATGAATTCCACAGATCATGTGACTAGTCTTCCAAGTGATTAGCAACTCTATCTGGTGCATCCTCATTAGCCCACATTGAACCTAACTAGCAGAACATTATCCCCATGGAAGTCTAAGACTAAATAAAGCTCAATGACATTGCACCAGTCTGGATGCTCCAAGCTGTTTATATGTCTTCAGCGCCACAATGTGTCAGTTATCAAAGTACTGTGTGTTGGGTACAGACCGGCATGCAGCAGAACAATGTGGCTTACATTGCTGGTCATCCGGATTGTCCCCAGATTACAACTGAGGGTATTATTATTCTTTTTATTTATTTTTTTCCTTTTAAATTAGGGATTTTTCAAAGCAAAGTTTACTAACAGTTCATGTGCCCCATGGCACTGCTCAGCTCACCATGCCCATTTTGTCAATAGCTTGCCTTTTCTTTTTTAAAAATGCCAATAGCTGAATTACAACATTTTCCTACCATAACATCTTTGCAAACTAAACAAAACAATATCGCCTTTAGTAAATCAACAGGGAGAAGGCAAGTACATTAAATACATTATTCTCCTTAAAGACAATCATTTAATGTGAATAGATCACAGACCATTGTTTCCTAATTTTAAACATCAGCTTACTGACTGGTATAGTACCAACAGACAAAAAGAGAAGAAGAAGAGAGTTCTTGCAACTATTCTCTGAGGGAAAAAAAAGCCCTGGGTACCAATATTCAAAAAAGGGCCAAGATATTTAGCTGGAAATTAGCCTCTGATGCAGCCAGCTTGACCAGTGAAATGGTCAGGCATCTGTCCTAGCCATGTCCCCATGCTCTTACATGGTACTAACCTGGACTATAGTCCCGGATGGATAATTACAAGATTTTGCCACTTGGATGTATGAATGTGTGATTGCTTCCACTGCACTTCCTCATGTATCTGGGCTTCAGCAGGTGTTCATACATCATCGCAATGCTGTATTGTTCTGTGCTGCCTATTCACATATAGCAGTGACATGCCTGGACCACGTCATAGGGGACTATGCTAATACCTCCAACAGAGAAATTTGTGTTAATATGGAGCACTGTATTGTTCTGTGCTGCCTATTCACATATAGCAGTGACATGCCTGGACCACGTCATAGGGGACTATGCTAATACCTCCAACAGAGAAATTTGTGTGTTTATATAGAGCACTCTTTGAGTGGAGCATGTTTGAACAGCCTTTCCTCTCTATCCAAGTATTTATAGAAAGGTTCATTATACAGCACAGACACTGAGCTTGGTGCATCATTTTGTGAACAGGACGTTCAGTGTTTAGCCCTGAGATGGGTTCTATCAAGCATATCAAGTATAGTATGGATGGCAGATTATCTATCCTATGATTTGAGTAGCAGTATGGGTTTCTGTATAATGAGATGCTAGGACTAATATGTATGTCTCTATACATATTGTTTGACCTAACATACATTTGAGATATAGAGAATATTCTTTATATTCCTTTATACTGTATGTGGATTTATGTCCTATTTATAACAGCATAAGTCCCATAAAGCACCCTGATTGAAAGAGGGAGCCAAGTCAAGCTGCTTTTATTTAATTGGTCAATTTAGTTTTTATTGTGTTTGTGTTTTTCTGTTTCTTCATTATTTTCACTAATGTCATACATGTATTTATGTAATCTTTAAATGGTGATGCTAGACTGTGCATGGAATTTAGAACACCCCCCACACATGTACACACTTTTTTTGTTTCACAAATTGTGAGTAGATCTTGAGCGATGTTTTTTTTTAATTATTTGGATGTCATAATTGGTAGGCGTTGACAACTCCTCCTCATGTATATACAGTATGTATTTTTTCATATATTCTTGTAAAATAAGGGCTGTAGAGGACTTTTTTAGATTGGTTTCCTTGGAAACAACAGCAGAGCAGTCAGCCTAACATCAATGGTATGTACATTGTTGGAAAGAATGATAAGTAATGATAAGCATCCAAGAATTTGCAGATGAAAATAATATCCTTAATAGTAACTGACATGGACCTATGAAAGGCCGTTCTTGCCAGACCAACCTTTTAACATTCTGTTAGGAGGTGAGCTGAAAATTGGACAGAGGAAGACCTGTGGATGTAGTGTGTCTAGACTTCACTAAGATATCTGATACAATAACCCACAAATGCTTAATTTACAAATTAAGGTCTATTGGTATTGATTAGGTTGTATGTACCTGGATAGAAAACTGGTGGCAAGGGCACATCATTGTTAGCAGGGTACCCACTGTCCTGGGACCAATTCTGTTTAACTGGTTCATAAACAATATAGAGGATGGAAAAGAATTAAATCTCGGTGTTTGCTGATGATGCAAAGCTAATCAGGGCAATAACTTCACAACAAGGTATAATAATTTTACAAAAAGACCTAGTTAAAATAGAGGGGTGGGCAGCTGTGCATGGCTGATGAGGTTTACCAGCTTGCCACCTAGCCACAGCACATACAGGGCTGTCCAGAACAAATGCTGCTCCTGCACCTCATACACACCCTCAGGGGCATACTGCGGCGTGATCTGTGATCACTATGTCCCCTGGAAACAGTGGGTCAGAGATCAGTGAACAAGGCAGCTGTCATTGGCCCTGTACTATATGATCTCTGTAAACAAAGCCTGTTATTAATCTTATTCATAAATTAAATTGGCTCTGTACCATGTGATTGCTGTGACCAACCACAGCAAATACAGTAGTAAGCAATGGCTGCATGAATGCAGCCGAAATGTTAGAAAAGTGATTCCTACTACAGTCATCATGACTGCATAAGTGTCAGGGCTGGGCTCCTGCTACTTAACAAGCAGCTCTTTTCTTTCAGTTCTTAGAAGCTGCTCAGTTGTCAGTTAATTACCAGCCACTCATTGTCTCCACAGTGATTCACCTGGATACCATTACTTGCCTCATTAGTCCAGCCTACAGCCAGCCCTTTTTGCTATTTTAGCAGCTTAGCTCATTTCCTCCTTGCCCTTGCGTGGTCTATGATCTCCAGTGCATTTCTTCCTGTGTTCCTTTGTCCAACTCGATCTGGTTGACCTCTTCTGATTCCTGTTCCTGATTTTTGGCTCCTGACTACGCTGACTTCTGGTTTCCTGACCCTGGCTTGTCTGATTACCCACTCTGGCATCCAAATCCTGGCTTCTATTGTAACTACGTTCCTGTCACTATTGTGGCAATGCACTGCTCTGGTGACTGTGTAAAAAAAATTGTAAAACAAACTGTCACCAGAGGAAATGCAGTGTAATTATGACACTGTACTGCTGTTGTGCTAATCATGTACAATGGTTGTCTGCTCTATTATCACTGTATGTCAGTGCTGCTAGCCATGGTCTTTGATCACCACCACAGCAGTACAATGTCATCAGAGCAGTGCTGCTAGTCACCAGCAGTGTACCTAATCACTGCTGAACCATGCACAGTGTCCCTGATCACCCCCACACTAGTCACAGTATCCCTGATCACCCCCACACCAGTTCTAGTGTCCCTGATCACCTCCACACCAGTCACATTTTCCCTGATCACTGTTGCAGCGATCACAGTATCCCTGATCACCACCACACCAGTAATAGTGTCACCATAAGGATGCATTCATTTGTAAAATACTATCTGCAGAGCAATCCATGTTCAGATTGCTCTTCAAAGAGGGGTATACAGGGGGAATAATTCCTGCCACAGCTGAGAAGCAAAGCATTGCAGCCATGACATGTGTACATCCCCAGCTGCTACCTAAGGGGATAGTGGTTGAAGGGCAGTAAAACTGTGGCTCAGCCATGATCTTTTACTGCCCTCCAACCTCACTTGTGAATGAGCCCTAACAGTGCAGTCAGTCACAGTGTCTCTGATCCCCACCACACTGCTCACAATGTCATCAAACCAGTGTAGCTAGAATCAGTGTTCCTAAATTCCATTACCCCAGACCAGTGCAGCCAGCAACAGTTTTCCTGATAACTGTAACATCAATCCCAGTGTCACCAGACCAATGTAAGCCAGCAATGGTGTCCCTGATTGCAGCCACACTAGTCTCACTGTCACCAGACCAGTGTAAGTCAGCAAGTGTTCCTGATCACACTAGTGCAGTGTTGCCTCTGCCTGTCATCTGTATGGACCCCAGCATGTTTATCAACCATGTTTCTGCCTGTTGACTGGACTACTCCTTTGCCTGTTTGTTGACCATGTCCCTGCCTGCCACCTGAACTGATCCATCTGCATATCCCACTGACTACTTTCCTGCAAGGCAGCAGTTCTAGTCATTCCCTGTGGAGAATTGCACTCCTGGAACCACAGGAACTCGTCTGTTCTTTCTTTTTTCAGCCTCCTGTACTTCCTGGCCAGTGAGCATGCCATTCCTGGGGGCATCCATGTATCAGTAGGCTATGTTTGCTTTGCTTATAAGAATGGGGACTGATATAGGTGACTCTACACTGAGCTGTATTCCTTGACCACTCTTACAGAGGCAGTCAGAACAGTACATTGTTTTCTATACAGCGTTGGTTGATTTCTGTGATACACAAGATACAATGTCCAGTACATAATCAGTCCAAAAATTGAAAAAGTCTCACACGTGTTACAGCTATACTCAGGAGGAGTAGCTGAATGTGTTTTAGGGTGAAATGCTATGTATGCCCATGCTGTGTGTTAGAAATATCCTATTAGTTGACAACTTGATGTACAACAATACAATTACATTTTCATTCTGCATTTTCAAAAGACTCATAATGCCACTTAGAAAATACCTTGGGATTTTTGCGTTTCAAAATATGGCCATTTTGTGGGTGTAATTCTAAGTTCGCATATATTATGTGTTAGTAATATCTTATTAATTGATAACTTTGTGTAAAAAAAAAATTCATTTTGTTTCCTGCTTCCAAAAACATGCGACAGAAAAAAAGGTATTGAAAAGGCTCAGTATGCCTTTCAGAAAATTCCTTGAGGTGTTTGATTTCCAAAATGTGGTCATTGTGTGGGTGTTTACTGTCCTGCTGCTCCAGGACTTCCAAAAATGTAATGGTAGTCAGGAAATTAGAAGCATAATTTATGTTCCTTGAAAGGCCAAAAGGTGCTCCTTGGATTTTGTGTCTCTCTATGCATCTAGGCTTTCTTTCCAAAATTTGATCATTTTGTGGGTGTTTCTATGGTTCTGGTGCTCCAGGTATTCTAAAAAATGGGAAAGTCAGTCAGGAAATTAGATGTGTTGTTTATGCATCTAGAAACTCTGAAGGTGTTCCTTTGATTTTGGGCTCTCTCTGTGGTTAGGTCTCACACGTGTGGAATCCCCATACATGGAAGGTGTAGCAGAATGTGTTTTGGCATGTAATTGCAAGATTGTTTATGCTGTGTGGGATAAATATATTGTTAAAATGAGAATTTTGTGAAACAAATTATTTAATTTCTTCATTTTACAAAAATTGTGACAAAAAAAATGTGTGTTTTGTACTGTCCTGGAATATTAGGGCCTCAAGAAATTAATCAGGCAGTCAGTACATAAGGACTGATCAGTTTTCAAATATATATATATATATATATATACACACACACATACACACACACACACACCATAGTTTGTAAACGCTATACTTTTACCCAGACCAAATAATATACACTGATTTAGGTTATTTTCTACCAAATAAATGTTGCAGAATACATTTTGGCCAAGTTTTTTGGACAAAAGATTATTTATTTGCAAACGTTTATAACAAAAACTAAGAAAAACTGTTTTTTGGTCTTTTTTCCTTTATGTAGCAGCATGCGTCCAGGGCATGTGCCCCTTCTGCCACTCCACTTTCCTTGTCCCAGCCCTGGGCCCCATATTAACCCCCTAGAGGTGTTCCAAGCCACAAGTTAGTCATACCTGCAAGAAGCAACTAATCAGCAGAATTATGTAACATATAAAATCCAACAATCTCTCTGCATCAATACTTTCCAATGTGTTGCAAATAAAGAAAGGAACACAAGCTTAAAACTCTGTGATGCAAATTGACTGAATTGCAAATTAAAAGAGACTAGTTTAAAAAGGCTCTATTACTCATGATATATGATAATAAAAGAATTTCCCGCAAAGCAGAAACTAAATGCCTACCTTTCCCACTACCCATACTGTTAAAAATCATTCCAATGAATGCAAATCATCACCTAAACCAACACTTCAAGCAAAATCAATACCCTGGTCCCCCACTGCACTTCTGCGTCACTACCGTAGTAATATAGGGGATTACCACCAGGGTTGCAAGCTTGGTGTTGTATTTTGGTCTATTAAGAATGTTTCGACAAGCCAAAGAATTTTGTGCCTGTACAAATCAGAAATAATCTTTTTTAAAGTTAGTGGGGTTCTATGAATGTTCTGAATTGTGCCTCAATTCTATCACAACCACTATTTGTGAAGTTCTACATATACTGTACATTTGCAATCGAAATAAGATGTAGTTTTAGTTTTCCTGGTTATATAGATTGCGTAAATTAATTATGTACAAGGTTCAGTTGGTATGTTGGGCAAAGTTAAAATTGGTGAAGCATGGGAAATACAAAGGTTACCTCCAAGGTTAAAAAAATGTAATTTATATATTTTCCGATGGACTTCTTTAACCACTTCAGCTCCTGAGGATTTACCCCCCTTAATGACCAGGCCTTTTTTTGCTGTTTGGCGCTGCACTAATTCAAATGATAATTGCGCGGTCATGCAATGCTGTGCCCAAACGAAATTTACGTCCTTTTTTTCACACAAATAGAGCTTTCTTTTGATGGTATTTTATCATCTGTGCGTTTTTTATTTTTTGCGCTATAAACAAAAAAATCACAAAAATTTTGAAAAAAAACAATATTTTCTACTTTCAGCTATAAAAAATATATCGTAAACTCAAAGTTAGTCATAAATTTAAGCCAAAATGTATTCTGCTACATGTTTTTGGTAAAAAAAATCCCAATAAGTGTATATTGATTGCTTTGTGTGAAAGTTATAGCATCTACAAACTATGGTATAGATACTGTAATTTATGCCTTTTTTTGCTATACAGTGCTGCACTAATTCAAATGATAATTGCGCGGTCATGCAATGCTGTACCAAAACAAAATTTACGTCCTTTTTTTCACACAAATAGAGCTTTCTTTTGGTGGTATTTTATCACATGTGTGCTTTTTTTTTGTGCTATAAACAAAAAAAACACAAAAAATTTGAAAAAAAACCCAATATTTTCTACTTTCAGCTATAAAAAATATATTGTAAACTCAAAGTTAGTCATAAATTTAAGCCAAAATGTATTCTGCTACATGTTTTTGGTAAGAAAAATCCCGTGCATTAGCAGGCAAACTGGCGCTATATGGAAGGGGCGCTAACACTATCAGAAGTCACCAGTGACACTAATACAGTGATCAGTAAAAATCTGTTCACTGTAATCAATGACACTGGTGACAGGGCAGTGACGGGGTTAACTGGGGGGGGCGATCAAGGGGTTAAATGGGATTACTGGTGTACTGGCGGGCAAACTGGCACTATCTGGGAGGGGCCCTAACACTATTGGAAGTCGCCAGCGACACTGATACAGTGATCAGTAAAAATCTGTTCACTGATCAATGACACTGGTGACAGGGCAGTGAAGAGGTTAACTCGGGGGGGGGGGCATCAAGGGGTTATACAGGATTACTGGTGTATTAGTGGGAAATCTGGCGCTATCTAGGAGGGGCGCTAACACTATCAGAAGTCGCCAGCGACGCTGATACAGTGATCAGTAAAAATCGGTTCACTGATCAGTGACACTGGTGACAGAGCAGTGAAGGGGTTAACTGGGGGGGAGAGATTAAGGGGTTAAACGGGATTACTGGTGTACTGGTGGGCAATCTGACGCTATCTGGGAGGGGCGCTAACACTATCAGAAGTCGCCAGTGACACTGATACAGTGATCAGTAAAAATCTGTTCACTGATCAGTGACACTGGTGACAGGGCAGTGAAGGGGTTAACTGGGGGGGGGGGATTAAGGGGTTAAACGGGATTACTGGTGTACTGGCGGGCAAATTGGCACTATCTGGGAGGGGTGCTAACACTATCAGAAGTCGCCAGCGACACTGATACAGTGATCAGTAAAAATCGATTCACTGATCAGTGACACTGGTGACAGGGCAGTGAAGGGGTTAACTGGGGGGGGCGATCAGGGGGTTAAATGTGACCTAGGTGTGTTCTAACTGTAAATGTGTAGTGTTTTACTCATGTTTTACTGTGTCTTCTTCTCTGTCTGGAACGGAATGTGTCCAGGCGGAGAAGAATGACATCATATCCTGTCCTGTGTAAATGTCAACACAGGACAGGATAGGACAGGGACCGATCATCTGATTTCAGTCAGACATCACTGGCTGAAATCTAATGATTGATCCCTCCGGGATCGAATGGTGTCACCCGCGGGTCGGCGGGAGCGCGCGCGTGCCCCCTGCCGGCGAAAACGTCGGGAGCGCGGAACCCGTTTTAAAACGTGGTTTTGCGCCCCAGTGCCGCACTGCACATGTATATATACAGTGGCAGGGCGGCAAGCGGTTAAGATGGTGGCTAGTTCCCAACCAGAAGCAGGTTTCAGTAATATGGATTCATAAAAAAAATAGTGCTCAACTGCCACACAGATGTTAGATGTCAAAACTCAACACCTTTCTCTGCTGCTGCCCCCCCCCCCCCCCCCACACCTTATTCTGTCTCCAGCATCACTACCACAGGTACTGTCAGTGAAATTCCATGCATGTGCAGTGCACCAGTCTGTAATATCCCTATCACGCATTAGAATTATCTCTCCTCCATATTTTTGACTTCATAATATGGCAGCACGATCTTATGTATCTCAAGGGTATCTATTATACTTGCGCAATATTTTAGGATTTTACCAAGCACGTATATAAAATTGTTAAAGGTCTCCATGGTGTCTATAATACACTTTAGTCAATCAGTCATGTGCTAGCAAACATTCTGTTATTTTTTAGTTTTGTTGAACATAATTGGATATTCAAAGTGAACACTGGTTCCCCTCACTTACTATTATTTGCTTTGCAAAGTGAATGTATAGTTTTGAAAGTGAACATTTACTTGCTAAGTCAACAGCCTCTACTGTTAATATAAACCATCCCCAGTGAATCAATTTTAGTATAATGTGCAGAAAAAGTAGTAAATAAGCAAAATATTTACAATCAGACATCATGGAAAACCTGTGGTTCTTAAGGTGTCACTAAACCCACATCATAAAAAACTATCAATAAATGCTATATTACATGCTGTTCATACTCACTCAGTCACTATGAGATTATTTTCTGTATTCTGCTAAAAACCTGGCTGATCCTGCTGCTCTCTATCTCCACCTTCTGTTCATGTCCCCAATTCAGCTAGGGATTTTGCAGTTGTAGAGGCAACTCTGCACATGCTCAGTTTTCAGTGAGTTTCTATGCTGAGCATTTCCTCCCTATCCTATATGAACAGCCAAACAGTCAAACATGTGATTGTATATACAGTGATAAATTACAGCCCACTCCCTCTCTCCTCCTCCATGCCCACTAACCAGCTAAACACAATGGGGGTGGGATATTATATGTAGATTAACCATTTGCTGACCACCCCACGGCAAATATACTGCTACAGGGCAGCCGCGCTGTGCAGAATCATATATATAAACATGATTCTGCACTTCCTGGTCACGGGTGCACGTGCGCACCACCAGCACAACGCTCCTGCTGTGATTGGTCATGACAGGAGCCGATCAGCGGGTGCCAGCCAATGTATTACCACTGGTACCCAGTGATCGTCTAGGAGACTGACAGAACACAGCTCTGCCTATTTAAACAGGGCAGAGCTGTATTCTGTCAGCAAACAATGTGCTGGATTCTCTTTCCCTGCAAGCAAGGAAAGATAATCCAGCACATTACCTAGTGAAAACAGCACACATAGTAAATATTACACATAGCTAGGCACACAGTTAACCCTTGATTACCCTAGATGTTTAAAACCTTCCCAGCCAGTGTCATTGGTACAGTGTCGGTGCATATGTTTAGCACTGATCACTGTATTAGTGTCACTGGTTTCCACAAAGTGCCGCTTAGTGTCAGGTAGTGTCCGCTGCAATATCGTAGTCCAGCTATAATTTGCTGATCAATACCATTACTAGTATAAAAAAAATATAAAATTCCAGTTTATATAACAAAGTTGTAGATGCTACAACCTTTGCACAAACCAATCAATATACAGTTACAGGGATTTTTGTTTACCAAAAATATGTAGCAAAATACATATTGGCCTAAATGTATGAAGCAATTTGATTTCTAAAAAAAATGTATTGGATATGTTTTATAGCAGAAAGTAAAAAATATTGTTTTGGGTTTTTTTAAACATTGTCTGTCTTTTTTTTTTGTTATAGTGCAAAAATTGAAAACCTAGAGGTGATCAAATACTACCAAAAGAAAGCTCTATTTTTGGGAAAAAAATTACATAAATTTAATTTATGTACAGCACTGTATGACCATGCAATTATCAGCTAAAAGGATGCAGTACCATATCGCAAAAATTGGCCTGGTCAGGAAGGGGTGTAAATCTTCCAGAGGTCAAGTGGTTAATGGAGGAATCATCTCCCTCTTATTCTAAGCACAGGCTGGAGGGCTCTGACTGGCAAAAATCCACCCATACCATGTTATTTCCACAAAATAATAAAGATTTTATTTCAAATATATATTTGTATGCCAATGTAAAAAGTTTTTTTATATTATTTATTTGTACTCAGTATTCCAAAGGCTATTTTTGTTATTTTGAACATTTTACCAGCAGCAGAGGACTAGAAGCTCCTCTTTGTTATTAAAATAATTACAGTGTCATAATCCACAAAATGTAAATAAACAGTTTGTGTTAGGTATTACTTTAACCTCTTGCCCTCCAGAGGATTCCTGACAAGCTTATTTTTTGCATTACAACACTGATTTATTTTAACTGACAATTGCACGGTCATGCAACGCTGCACCCAAATTAAAGTTATGCCCTTTTTTCCCCACAAATACAGCTTTCTTTTGGTGGCAATTGATCACTTGTGTTTTTTTATTTTTTGCACTATAAAAAAAAAAAAAGACTGACAATTTTGAGAAAAAAAACTATATTTTTGACTATATTTGCTATTAACCATATCCAGTAAAAAATCAAATTTCATCATAAATTTAGGCCATAATGTATTCAGCTACGTCTTTGGTACAAAAAAATCAGAATACATGTAAATTATATGTTATGTATGAAAGTTATAGCATTTATACATGGCGGTATATATACACTGGGATTTCTTTAAAAATATATATATACAGTTGTGTTCAAAATAATAGCAGCGTGTTGAAAAAAGTGAATAAAGCTCAAAATACTTCTAATAGCTTTTATTTCCATACACACAAATGCATTGGGAACACTACACATTCTATTCCAAATCAAATCTTGTTTTTTCCTCAGAAACTGCATTTTTGATGTCACCCCACAAGTTTTCTATTGGATTAAGATCCGGGGATTGGGCTGGCCACTCCATAACGTCAATCTTGTTGGTCTGGAACCAAGATGTTGCACGTTTACTGGTGTGTTTGGGGTCATTGTCTTTTGCAACACCCATTTCAAGGGTATTTCCTCTTCAGCATAAGGCAGCATGACCTCTTCAAATATTCTGATGTATTCAAACTGATCCATGATCCCTGGTATGCGATAAATAGGCCCAACACCGTAGTATGAGAAACATCCCCATATCATGATGCTTGCGCAACCATGCTTCACTGTATTCACAGTGTACAGTGGCTTGAATTCAGTGTTTGTGGGTCGTCTGACAAACTGTCTCCGGCCACTAGACCCAAACAGAACAATCTTACTTTCATCAGTCCACAAAATGTTGCGCCATTTCTCTTTAGGCCAGTCAATGTGCTCTTTGGCAAATTGTAACCTCTTCAGCACGTCTTTTTTTCAACAGTGGGACTTTGCGGGGGCTTCTTGCAGATAGCTTGGCTTCACATAGGCGTCTTCTAATTGTAACAGTACTCACAGGTAACTTTAGACCTTCTTTGATCTTCCTGGAGCTGATTGTCGGCTGAGTCCTTGCCATTTTGGCTATTCTTCTATCCATTCCAATGGTAGTTTTCCGCTTTCTTCCACATCTTTCAGATTTTGGTTGCCATTTTAAAGCATTTGCGATCATTTTAGCTGAGCAGCCTATCATTTTCTGCACTTCTTTATATGTTTTCCCCTCTCCAATCAATTTTTTAATCAAGGTACGCTGTTCTTCTGAACAATGTCTGGAACTACCCATTTTCCTCAGAATTTCAGAGAGAAATGCACTTTAACCAGCATGTACAACATTTGCTGCCTTCCTTCCTTAAATAAGGGCAGTAATTGCCACCTGTTTTTCAAAGAATGAATGACCTCACTAATAGAACTCCCCACTGCTATTATTTTGAACATGCCCCTTTCAATTCGTGATTCAATTACACAGAATCAGCAGCATGCATGTCATGACTGTTGGGTCTGTTGGATTTATATTACTCTACTACGCCTGCTAGTAAATTATTTGCCATGTAGAAATATAATTTCTACCAAAAACAGTGATTGATCAGGTTAGTGATGTCTGACTGCTATTATTTTGAACACAACTGTATATATATATAATTTTTACTAGTAATGGCAGCGATCATCGACTTGTAGTGGGACTGCGGTGGGCATTCTGACACTGGGGGGGAACTGACTTGGTTTCACTGACATCCCCAGTGACACCAATAAAGGGATCAGTGCTAATAAAAAGCACTGACACTGTAATAATGGCACTGGGCAGGAAGGGGTTAACATATGAGGCGATCAAAGGGTTAACTGTGTGCCATTTTACATAGTGTGCTGTGTGTGTGCTTCACTGTAAGCACACTCCTTTGTATGGCTCTGTTATGTGCAGTGTGCAGGAGCTGACAGGGGAGAGAACTGTATTGTTTGCAAACAGTTCTCCCCCACCCCCCCCGTTGGAGATGCTCGGGAATCACAGGGTGCCGGCAAGTAATCACCAGGTGATTGACAGCTGAGGCCACGAATGGCAGCATGGGTAGGGCACGTGCGTGCCTTGAATGTTCCCCCTACCCGGTACTGCAAAATCACATATATATGATTTTGCGTACTCATGCCTCTCTGTAGCAGTACTTCTGCTATAGGTCAGACGGAAAGCCGTTAATGTATATTATGACTGTGTGTGCCATTGTATTATTTGCTTAGGCTACCTGAGATTAAGATGTGGTCTGGTGAAAATGCTACATGTAAAAAACTAAAATAATTAGGAAAACACTTTAGGTGACCTGAAAAGGTAATCAGGAAAATCATTTTGCAACATATTTATCACAGCATATAATTTATTATAAAGCTGTAACTTTTTTGCACTTTGGAACCTGAAGTCATTTTTTTCTTCTTTGAATATACTTAATTCATTTTCCAGGGTTACACTGCATCATCTGTTAACAATTTAGAGAATAAGATTTTTCACATCTATGAGTAATAAATATAGTCACCTGACACAATATTTAGAACAATGCAAGTAATTACAAAAGTTATGAACAATAAAACATTTGTTTTCATGTAGGACTAGGCTCACACCACTTTTGGATTTAAGGAGCCCTTCATTACTGAGAACCTCAGTCATACTGAATAATTTAGTTTTGGTCTGAAAGTAATCTGGAAGGCAGCAAAGAGCATCAATGCTAGCACAGAAATCAGCATTATGCAGGTACAGGAGTCATACACGCCTTTAGGCTTTGGCTGTACATTTAAAGCTTCTATACATGATACTTGACCTGTACTGCATCCACAAATTTAGTCAAAGTAATCTGAAATAGATTCATAATTCCTGTCTATAGTGAGCAATGCTAGTCTGCTGGAGCTGACTTTTACAGTGCAAAGCAAGATTCTGGTAAATCAATGAAATCAATAACCTTGATACAGTTACATTTAAAATGCTTGCTCAAGAGACATATGAAACTAATTGATTTTATACTACATGAGTTGTTCATGAGGGATCAGAGGAAAAGCCATCATTGTACTACTGATGGTGAAGTATCACTAGCATCTGTTTGAAACCTCCCCCCCATTACAACTGGATTTTTGCCATGTTTTATTTATGAAGAATAGCTATATGGATACCAGATTTACAACTGTACAAAGGAGTTAACTGAAGTGGACAGATTATGTCTTGAAGTAATAGTCCCTTGTAAGTCAATAATAACCAAGCAGACTTTATAAAGGTAGGGTTTAGATGAAAAAAAAAGGGAGACGTAAAATGTGTTAAGGTAGCATAAACATTATATGATCATCACCTGATAAGGAATAGTTTGCTATGTCTATAGATATATTAGGATCTGTACACACAGTTTCTCCACCAATTGTTCACTTGAGAATGCTTGATTATTGTGTCTTATTTTAACCACTTAAAGTGTTACTAAACCCACAACAGTAAAATCAGTCTGTATATGCTGTAAAACATGCTTGTTATACTCACTGTAGAACCTCAGGGGTTAATCCTCTGCATTGTGTAAAAATGCTGTTTGATCCTATCTTCTCTGATCCTCCCCTTCTTCCAGTGTCCCCCTCTTACCTCCTGATAAGACACATCATGTGGAGACACTCTGCCTATGCTCAGCTTGGTGTGCTATGCTAGAGAGGTTTTTTTTCTTGGGAGAGTGCATGTGATCAGCACAGGGCCATTCAGCACTATCCAGACAGAGGTCAGGGGTTCTGCATCCTCCTAGAGCAGAAAGAAAACTCCTCCTACAAGATTTAACAAGTGCTCTGCTAAATAGAGGTCACAAGACTGCTACATACTGCTGATGAGAAAAGGTATTTAGCAATTTATATTTACTAAAATAATTGCACTTCCATGTTCTGTGTACTGTGGGAGACCAGATATAGTGAATGCAGGGTCCTAGGTTTAGTAACACTTTAAGGACTGCCCTGCCACAATGTACTGTGGATGAGCAGCCTGTGCAGACACAGAGATGTACCTGTACTTCGCTGACCTCTTCAGTTCCCAACCAGTGTCAGATAGTGTCAGATATCCTTCCACACTATCAGAGTCCCACTGTAAGTCACTGATTACCACCATTAGTAGTGTAAAAAAAAAGTAAAAATTCCAGTATACTGTATATACACCATAATTTGTAGATGCTAGATCATCCAATATCAGTGGGATTTTCATTACCAGAGACATGTAGCAGAGATACATTTTGATCTAAATTTATGAAGAAATTAGATTTTTTTTAATTGGATATGTTTTATAGCAGAAAGTAAATATATTGGTTTTTTTTCAACATTTTTGGTCCTTCCTTTATCTAATAAAAAATCCAGTGATGATCAACTATCACCAAAAGAAAGCTCTATTTGTGTGAAAAAAAATTCTATAAATTTCGTTTGGGTACAGTGTTGCATGACCCCGCAATTGCCAGTTAAAGTAGCAAAGTGCCAAACAGAAAACAATGGCATGGTCATGAAGGGGTTAATGTCAGATCTTTGTTGTATTCTCACAAAGAATGTTACCAAGGGTGTCTATATCACCAGCACATGAATATCTAATTACTTTTTTGCTTACAAAAATTTGAATGATAAAGTATTTTCTGGTATCTGTGGATTTGCTGCATCCTTTAAGGCACGGGTGTCAAACTGGCGGCCCTCCAGCTATTGCCAAACTACAAGTCCCATGAGACATTGCAAGATTGACAGTTACAAGCATGACTCCCAAAGGCAGAGGCAAGATGGGACTTGTAGTTTAGCAACAGCTGGAGGGCCACCAGTTTGACACCCCTGCTTTAGAGTATTAACTAAACTATGACTACTGAAACTGTAGATATAAGTTTTTTTTTAGGACTACGTTTTAGCCAAACAAAGCCATGTTTCCAAGTGCCTATAGGTATCACAACTAAACATTTTTTAGATAACTAATTCAATGAGAACAGTTTTTTTTCTCCAGCTGAATTATTTTGTCCAATGTGGTCAGTGTTTAGTGATGGCCCTGTGTAGCCACATCCAATCCTGATCTTCTGCCTGTGGATAGCTTATGGTGTCAAATTCTTTTAAAAGCAGTCGCCCTGCAGAGAAAAGGAAAATATTTCAATATCTGCTTTATTAAATCTCATTTTATTATAAAATGTGAGACCAACCAAAGTATCTGTGGAAGTCTTAATTTGAGATTTCAAAACACTTACAGCTTCCAGGCATGGAAATGTGCAGTGATCTTTAAATGAGCCCTAAGATGTAATATGTGCATCATGGCAATTAGCCTTTTTAGTCATCTGTACCATGAAACATATTTGCTGCTAGTCAACTTACATACAAGTTACATTTCATGATATTTATTTACTGGTTTGTAAAGAGATCAGCTTTTTTTTTATTTAATCACAAATATTTATATATAACACATGAGTGTAAATACTAAAAAAGCTGTGGCATAAAAACACCACCATATAAGTAACAAAAAGTATTCAATATGATAGTACAGTTATTACTTTTTGTTCCCTTAACCCCCCTATTAGATTGTAAGCTCCCAGGAGCAGGGCCCTCCTAACCCTCTTGTATTGAATTTTATTGTTGCTGTATTGTCTCCCTTTATATTGCAAAGCGCTATGTAAACTGTTGACTCTATATAAATCCTCTATTATAATAATAATATAAGACTAAATTATGTCAGCAGGGAACCCAGGTGAATTAATTTATTCTAACATTTCAGGTTTGATATCAGACACAATGATGTCAACAGATAAGCCAGGAGAATCATCTTGTGCTAACAATCCAAATATAGTATTAGATCCAATGATATTAGCAGGGAACCCATGGGATACACTTTTCACTAACATTCCAAATAAGGTGTGAGACTCAACAATTTTCACAGAAATATATGCAGAGGCATCCATTGGAATCATCTAATGGTTTTCTATAGGGATGGGTCAAATAAGTTGTGGCTTTGCTGAAATTTCAGTGAAATTTCGGACATTTCAGTGAATTTTCATCATTTCTGTGAGTGAAAATGAAAGGTGAAATGAAGATGTATTTAAAAAGTAGTGTAAATGATGCAATGGGTTTAAATAACTGCTAAATGGTACAGAAACTATATACTCTTATGCTAAAAATGGCCTCTCATTAACTGGGAACATGTATTGCCAGTTAACAGTTAACATGTATGAACAGTTGCCAGTTTTGTTGCCCATATATTTTATTGATCCTTTTTAACTCATGTATTATCACAATTGCCTGTTTCTTGCCTGCAGAGTGTCATGATTGCCAATTTGCTTCCCTCATATTGTAAATAATGCTTTTTTGCTGAATTGAAACAATTACTTTTTTTGTGGCTACATATTATTGTGATTGGCTGTTTAGTCTGTTTATTGTAACAATTACCTTTTGTTGCCCATGTATTGTCAGGATTGACATTTTTGCCCACCTGTTGTCAAGTCAATGCTTTTATATTACTATCGCTGAACCCCTTAAAAGCCATCACTATGAAACCACATGGCTTGTAATGGTGATTTCCCAATGGATTTGAAAGTTTGCATTCAACACATTGGGGGAAATTTATTATGACTGGAGAGTGCAAAATCTAGTGCAGCTCTGCATAGAAACCAATCAGCTTCCAGAATTTATTGTCAAAGCTTAATTGAACAAGCTGATGTTAGAAGCTGATTGGCTGCCATGTACATCTGCACCAGATTTTTCACTCTCCAGCTTTAGTAAATCAACCCCATTGAGTGATGATGTATCCAAATATGTAAAAAGTAGGTTCCTGTTTATGTATTTCATTAGCACATGATTAGTTATTGAAAGTGAACACAGCTACAATTTATTTAGTGAAAATACAGAACTCCTTTAGTACATTTTATGCTTTCATTTTTTAGAAGTGGCTTGGGGGCATCATAGCAAAGCATAGTTTCAAAGCAACATGAAAAGGTTTTCTTAAAAGGTGTATTTTTAAGTAAATTCTACCTAAGCAGAAATGTTGTCAAAAGACAAATCAACAATTTTTTACCTAAATCAGTTTCTGATTTCCCCCAGCTCATCCCTATTTTCCATGTAGGAGGGTCACAGTTTCTTTGATCCTACCATTGAGGGCAGGTGAGTATACTTACCTAACTTCTATTCCAAAAAACACTACTAACCGTACCTAGCGGCCAAGAACCTGATGTCTATAAGTGTAACACATATAAAGCTTTTTATCATTCAAACCAGCGGGCTGAACGAAAAATAAAGCTGAGAGGTTGTCATACTAACTATGCCTTATTAGTGCGGTGATCTCCTTCCCTAAGCTATTGTGTTCTGACCAGGGGCGGACTGACAACTCATGAGGCCCCCGGGCAATAGGGGATCATGGGTCCCCTATGTCCTTGCCCAAACTTAAGAAATCCTATGAAAAAGGTACCAGGGGCATCTCATGGGGCCCTCGGGCAATGCCCGAGTTTCCAAATGGTCAGTCCGCCCCTGGTTCTGACAGGGGAATGCTCTCCTGCTAGAACACACTTATCAGCACTTGCAGCTATTGGATTCTTGTTTTTGATCATGCTTGTTTGGATTTTCGGTGCCATGCCAATTTTCAGTTTATGCGTACCCAGCTTAAAAGCCATTCATGCTTTAAGAGGAGTGCTGAGGTCCATGCAGTCTTATATCACCAATACATGTACCCTGCGCACTGCAGACCCTCTAGCCATGGGAATACCAGTTTCCATACCTGTGAGCTGGGCTGTTACCCTGAGAAAAGAGGCCATGCCTTTTTTAGGTTTTAAAAAATGTAGGTAGGAGTATAATTTTAAGTATATTAGCCACTTTCCCGCCACCCTATAGCAGAAATACTGCAACAGGGAGGCAGGGTGCGCAAAATCACACATATACATGTGTGATTTTGTATTTTCGGGTAGGGGGCGCACGCCATACCCGCGCTGCCATTTGTGACCTCGGCTGTCAATCACCGGGTCCCGGCCTGTGATTACTCACCGGCACCAGGTAATCGCCGAGTATTACCAATGGGCAAGAGAACTGTATGTAAACAATACAGTTCTCTCCCCTGTCAGCTCCTGCACACTGCTTTGTATGGCTTTGTATGGCCCCCCTAGTAAAACACACAGCACACAGTTAATCCTTTGATCACCCCAGATGTTAACCCCTTCCTGCCCAGTGCCATTAGTACAGTGTCAGTGCATTTTATTAGCACTGATCACTGTATTGGTGTCACTGGGGATGTCAGTGACACCAAGTCAGTTCCCCCCAGTGTCAGAATTCCCACCACAGTCCTGCAATCCTGCAATCCCGCTATAAGTCACTGATCGCCGCCATTACTAGTAGAAAAAAAATATTTTTTTTAAATTTCAGTATTTATACCGCCATTTGTAAATGCTATAACTTTCACAGAAACCAATTAATTTACACGTAAAGGGATTTTTTTTTAGCAAAGACATGTAGCATTATACATTTTCCCCTAAATTTATGACGAAATAAGATTTTTTTCAATTTTTTTTTACTGGACATGTTTAATAGCAAAAAGTCAAAAATAATATTTGTCTCAAAATTGGCGGTCTTTTTTTTTATAGTGCAAAAAATTAAAAATGCACAGGTAATCAAATACCACCAAAATAAAGCTCTATTCATGGAAAAAAAAGGAGGTAAATTTAATTTGGGTGCAGCGTTGCATGACCGAGCAATTGTCAGTTAAAGTAACACAGCGCCGTAACGCAAAAAATGGCCTGGTCAGGAATGGGGGTAAATCCTCAGGATGGCAAGTGGTTAATATTTCCAATCACATTTACTGTAATGGAGATTTTCCTAACTGTGCACCTGCTTTGGAAAAAAAAAATCCAATGGTATATGTTGAAATACATATACTTTAAGAAACACACTTTAATTATGACTTTTTTTTTGTTAAAATCACAATTATCCCACCCATATCTGTTTTAGCGCTTTCTCAATTTGATAAATAGGTCAAGTAAAAAAGTTAATGCACAGATTTGCAGCCAAGAATTAGTTCTCTTAGCAGGGACATTAATAAACAAATCCCATAATGCTATCCTTATTAACTTTCTAAAAATGTTTATCAGTGTGGATGTCTTCCAGAATTATAAATTGTGTAATTAAAAAATGTTCTATAAAGGTCACTTAGGAACTTGTCCATATATTCCCAACAACCTTGTAACATTTTTCCTATCGTACTCTGGTACTATTTGGTTCAGTGTATTTTTGTTTCTATATGTAGGTTTAGATACAGTATGAACAGTTAATGCAATAAAACATTTTATGAGGTTTTGCCATTACAGAGGGACGACTTTCCAGTTCATTAGCTGTCCCTTGTGGGTCAGACTTGGAGCCGCACTTTGGGAGTGTTAAGTAGGAAAATTCAAACTGCTTTGCAGGACTGTAGGGAAAATTAGGAATGCATTAGACCACATTTTGAGGAAACCCACACCAATCACTGTGAACATAAAGGTCCCAGAGCATGACATGCAGATTTAATTACATACTAATAATAAAGGCATCATATATGCTTTGTGTAAATTCATTATACTGATTCTGCTTTGCATTCTTCACAGTATATATTATTCTGATTTTGTAGTTCAAAACTAAAAATCATGTTACCCTCAACATGACCAATTTTGAGGAGAACGCAAAACTTTGTATTTTGTTTGTTGTTTTCATCTATGAAATGGTAGATATGGTGGAATATGGCAGCAGATATGGTAGGAACATTATGATAAAATGTACACCATACTGACAATCCTAGTTATAGATGTCCCTGCAATGCTTTTTATAATTCTGTTTGCGCCTCTGAAATTGAACTGTATTGTGCATTTTTAGTGATACATCAGTCTTTCAATGCCCTGTTTCTGCTGTTTTCAGTGATTAATGTTCATAGTATAGATCTCGAACGCTTTGTGTGTAAGTTGGGTTCCCAAGTGTCTTCCTGACTTCAGTGTTCTGTCAGAAAGGTGATGGAGAAAAAATTGTCCAAGTACAGAAAGTACTAGATGTTGGTCAAAAAAATTCTTTAGATCTATGAGATGCCAATACCATCCCCATTAGGGATTAGCAATCTTAACTCTTGTCTGTCTCATTAAAAGTGCTTAGGTAGAAATATACACAATACAAGTTTGTTCAGTAAGGCAAAGAAAAATGTGCAAAGTGTAATAGTCTATACTAGCAACCAATCAAAAAAAATATTTTTGGACTACAGTTTATTAAATGGAAGACTGTATGGTTGCTCTGAGTTACTGCACTTAGCAATGTGTCAATGGCTTTGTACACTGCAGGAGCATATGCTAAACAATACACAAAGTTGCTAAGTACACAAAGGACACCATTTATTAATAGTAAACATATTTTAGCATTTGCACATGAGGTCTAATCCTCAGGTCACAGCAAAAGTGCCCTGTGAACTAAGTGCACCCCTAAAACCATTAGTCCTTCTGTCTGTGCAGCTGCATAGTGGAGCTCCACCCAAAAGGGGAAGTTCCGCTTTAAGCCTTTGCCCCCTGCTCCCCATTAAGGATTTGCACCTTTGGGGATTGGGGGGGAGGGGGTACCCGAATTTGACAGGTACCCGCTCCCACTTCTGCCGCGATCCCCTAGGCCACAGGTGTCAAACTGGCTGCCCTCCAGCTGTTGCCAAACTGCAAGTCTCATGAGGCATTGCAAGACTGACAGTTACAAGCATGACTCCCAAAGGCAGAGTCATGATGAGACTTGTAGTTTCTCAACAGCTGGAGGGCCTCCAGTTTGACACCCCTGCCCTAGGCAATTGGAAGAGGAAGTTTTCCTCCTACCCTCCCTGCCTGTAGCCTTCTGGGACATGTAACAGGTCCCAGAAGACTACAGGGCCATTCACAAAGTGCAGCGCTTCTCACACATGCGCAGTGGGCACCCGGCTGTGACGCCGGCTGAAGATCCCGGCACCAAGGAAAGACGACGGCCGGTGAGCATGTAATACATGAAACATTTAAAGCCAACTTTTTGCTAATTTAGTAGAGAATGAGAGCACTGTTGATTGGAACAGTGTTGGGGGTTAGACGGTTGGAGACTCAGGCCTCTACATTGTGTTTGAGAGCAGAGTTCCGACTCTCCAACATGTTACCAACACAAGGTTTAAAGGGGTTGTAAACCACTACATATACTCAGTGACTAGTCTCAGTTGATAAACAGAGGTGAAACAAATCCTCCTACATAAGTGGTACCTGTTTATATGCACCATCTCTTCTCTACAGCCATTAAAAGTGCAGAATTTAAACAGCTTTTCTGAGTTTCAAGAGTCAGGGGTGGAGAGAGCTGAGTGTAATCTGAGATCTTAGTGGAGGGAATGAACACACCCCTTCTACACAATCTCATAGGGAGAAATGCACAGCTGAGGCTGTCAATCACAGGCTATGTGATGGAGCTCCCCTCCTCTGTACCCCTCCATTATTTGGAGACAAATAACTTGTCAGGAATGACTCATGTCGATAGCAGTGGAATGAAGCAGCAGACAGAAATCACACTTGTTGCTTTGGATTAAGGCAATTGCACACTATGTAAGGATATGATGTTAATTTTTCATGTCAGAGGTGGACAACCACTTTAAACCTTGCTGCAACACATAGCAACTAGAAAAAAAAAGAGATGAATATTTTTTATTGTATAAGCAGTCTAACTGCATTACATTGATAAATACAGAAAGTTCATTTGGGCGTTAACCACTTCTTGCCTGGCCTATTATAAAATGTCATCATTCCAGGTTGACGTCATATGGCATCCTCCAAAAGCATGCAGCACTGCTTCACAATCTGTCACCAGCTGTGTCCGCTGGACAAAGCCGACAACAGATCACTGTAACGGGCTGCTGCTGGTACCATGTGATTGGTGTATCCAATTACAGAAGATCACATGATAACTGTAAACAATGGATGGCTTCAATTTTTGACACTCATTATGTACACTTATGTTGCTAAATGTGATTGGTCACAGTGATCACATGGTTCAAACAGGGCCAATCACAGCCCAGTAAAAATGGTTGTTTATACCAGTGAAATTCAATGGTATAAACAAGCATAACGTGTAAAAAAAAGCCTGATCACTTCCCCATAATAGTACAATGTTACTATGGTAACATTGTATTGCTTTGGTCATAGCGTGTTAAAGAAAATCATTAAAAAAAAGTAATTAAAATTTTTTTGTTAATGTTTTATTGTCACCAGTCAGAGTCCCTGATCACCAGAAACGAAGGAAAATTAGCTTTTTTAAAAATGTTTAGTCTTTTTTCCCTTTATTTAGCAAAATATAAAAAAAACTCAGTGGTGATTAAATACCCCCAAATGAAAGCTCTATTTGTATGAAAAAAAATAATACAAATTTAACATGGGTACAGTGTTGCATGGCCGCGCAATTGTCATTTAAAATGTGACAGCACTGAAAGCTGAAAATTGGCCTGGGCAGGAAGGGGGTGAAAATGCCAGGTGCTGAAGCGGTTAATGATAGCTTTGTATATAAAAGTCAGATTGCATGACGCCTCTAATACCAAATTCTGATTTTAATTTTATGACAATAATCATACAAAATAACTGCCAACAAGATAGAAGGAGCATGAGAAAAGGAATTATCATTCTTATGTGCCTAGGGCAGCATCACTTTCATGCAACACATATACTGTATATGCTCCCATACTTCGAAATGTGATACAGTTTTGTCAGCCTAGATATAAATTATCTAAGTATTTAGATAAGGACAAATCTACCCCAAGCAGACTGCCTGGAGATGCTAGCCAGATGGTTAAAAAAAACATTCCATTATTTCTCATCTTCACAGACATGCATACAGAATGCATTAGGTATATCCTCCAGCTAGACAAAATGGTTGTATATTGAGATTAGTCAGACTACTATCTTGGCATTTTTATCAGAAAAGTTAACAGTACATGTCCTATTACAAAAAAGTCATCCAAGCATCTCTAATAATTTATTCCACTGTCTGGTAGCTATAAATAAAGTACATAGGGGTATATTTTATGAGAAATATCAGTCTGTTAAATGTCAGAAATATGTGATATCACCTCTACTCCTATTCATCATCTGTTTAACATTAAGATATGTTCAAAGAAATAAAAAGATGGGGTGATTGCCAATCTGAATCTAGCGAGCAGACAGATGGTTAAAGCCTCATAAACAAAAACAGCAAAAGGATCGCTACTGATATGTGCTGAGAGTTTCCCCGATATCTGGTGAATTGTACATGTTTTGTGCCAAATGATTCAATTCATGCCAGTGGTAAGCGAAGTATTACCTGCACCATCCACTGTTTCACAATGAATTGAGAAAGGGTTTCAGAATCAGTCTGAGTTGACAAGGCAGACCTCTCTGTTCTGAATGGCCTGCAGCACTGAAAGACGTCAGCACTTAAACCACCAGTGGCAGGTGTGCAGCAGTGCTTCAATTGGCATTTCCAAATGTAGTGGTGTGATAATTTCCTTGCCCATTTTCCCGTGTATACTTTTGTTATACAGTGTTTATTTTGCTCTTTTCCAATATGGCTGCTATGCGCTCTGGGCACTGAGGATGAGGTCATCGGAGAGAGCACTTGTGGAAGAGGGGTGTGGATTTCCTGCAGAGAGAGAGCTCAGACTGTAAGTGTTGCAGCCCCCCCTCACTGAGAGATGCAAAAAAGACAGTTAATGCTTTAATGTTCCTGTTTGGAAGATACTTTATGTTGGATGGTTCACTGAATGTTCTCTCTTCAATACATGAACTTTCATATACAATGCTGTGTGGATTACTGTCTATGTGGATGATACAATTCTCAGTTGGGATTTCCATTGTTATCCACAAGCCCCAATTGAGTGGAGGCACTAACACTTGTTAGAGATCTTGTCCTGATCACACAGATTATAAGGACTCTGCTCCTAAATACTATACATGTTCTGTCTCTCCAATCAAAGCATTGAAAGTGTGATCTCTGTAACTTACAGTTGTGATGAGATAGCGATATCTCCAGTCTCAGTTGGATACCACAGTCAGTGACTCAATCGAGATGATTTTTTATAGATCTTGTGAAGTTTATTCCATAAAATGAGAGAATCTTACAACAATGAACATCTGATAGGTCAAAAGATCATAATGTGACCTGCTTCATGACATGAGGCTAGAAGCTGCAATGCATTTCTGGGGAAAAGGGTGGGCTATCTATACAGCATTAACTAAACTAGAGGAAAAGGAGGAGCAGAGACAAAATATAGAAAACAATTAAAGGCATATGACAGTCAATATGACAGTCATGTGACACATGACAATACAGGTGGCGCCATCATACCCCAGTAGCCGCAAAGAATGTAAAACTAGCGCTACACAAATATCAGAAATTTGCTATAATTTTGTAACATCATGATTGGATGAACATCTGTCCAGACTAACCAGATTTTTTTTACTGAATCAAAATTAGACTTGAACAACATAAGGTTATATCAATCAACAAAGTCAATTTTTTTTAAATACACCAGAGTGGTTGTAAACCCTCACATATACCCAGTGAAGTGACTGGCCTCAGGTGACACACAGATGAAACAAATCCTCCTACATAAGTTAGTTGTACCTGTATATCTGCAATCTTCTTTTCTCTACATCCATTCAAAGTGCTGAATTTTAAAGCTTGTCTGAGAGTTCAGAAAAAAAAGGGGGCGGAGAACTGAAGTTGTACTCTGCAAGGCTGAGTGAGGAGAGCTCTGAGCACTGATTGGAGGGAAGGGACAAACACCCCTCCACACAGCACACAAGAACAGAGCTGAGGCTGTCAATCTGCTGGAGGTCCCTCCCTTTTCACCATTTTTCTCTTGGTGTCAGGAAAACATGTCAGAAGTGACTCATGCAGACAGCAGAGGAATGAGGCAGCAGACAGAAATGACACTTGTCATTAACATTAACTAACTGAGATAAGCACACACTATAGAAGGATATGCATTGTTCAGATTTCATGTCTGAGGTTTGCAGCCACTTTAAAAGCATGGCAAAAAGATTGTAATGAACATTTCTCATTTGAATATCTGTGACTGCAAATATATACTACTAATGTAGATGTAAACCGTAAGGATTCAATTAGACTTCTGCATTGCAGTAACACATATAACATGCATTTCATTCTTTTAGAATGGCACCATATTAGACTAGGGCAAAACATCTGCATTGTAGCATGCAAAAAAAAAAATTTAATGTGCTTTTTTTTAGCATGCCATGGTGCATGGGCAGCACAAATATTTTTAATAGGCTGCCATAATGCAAACCAATTGTAATAAAGTTGGCCCTATGGGCATTGTGGTAATGCAAGGTAAAACATACAATCACAATGCATGGCAACACACATAAATTGGTAGTGTGGCAGATATAAAAAACAAACATTAATGCAGTTCTGACTGCAGATATAAGCTATTAAAGTAGATGTGAACCCTAAGGACCCAATTAGATTTCTGCAATACAATAACACGTACAACATGCATTACTGCCTTGCCATTCATTTTCAGTGGCACCCAGTTACACTAGGGCAACACATCTGCATTAAAGCATGCAAAGATAAATTTGTGCTTTTTTTAGTGTGTTAGGGTGCATAGGCCAGAGATTATTTTCAATAGGCTACTTGAACACAAATTAAGTTAATGTGTGACAAAGTAGTAAGTGGGCCCTATGGGTGTTGTGCTAATGCAAAGGTAAAACATACAAACACAACATATGGCAGCACACATATTTTGGTAGAGTGGCAGATATAAAAAACAAAAACTAATTCAGCTCTGTAATCATTAATACATTATTTTTTATGTAAGTAATTTAAGTCTATATTACAGTTTGTGCAGCAGGGTTCAGAGAGAGGGAGGAAAAAGCAGGGTGTTTGCCTGGAGATCAGCTTTTAAATTATTAAAAATTACTTTTGAAAGTGCATTAACATACTAAATCATATATTAGAGCTTAATGATTGGATTTTACATGTACTTTAACAGTTATTTTCCAACGTATGAATCTGTGGAGTGATATTATATGTATGAATAATATAGCTAAACAGCTATATACACAATTATATATATATATATAGGATAATTTTACTGCACAATAGTTTGTAATTCCTTACAGTCACTATTGTGTTCCTTCCTGTATGTTCCTCTTTATCCCTGTTTTAATCAGAGAACTGTATGAGGCCAATTTCAAGGCAGAATTGGTTTGTATGTTAGTTGTAAATTTAATATACATATAGTATTGTATGCTATTTGTAAATGTATTATATATAGTATTATACATAGTATATTAAATGCATAATATTTTTTCTAATGATTACACAACTGGTAGGTAAAATAGCTCCGATATATGGACTCATGCACAATTTTTGTACAGTCAATCACATTACAATAAGGCAGCACTTATTGTTTCAAAACACACTTCAACTCATAAAAAAATGCATTTGCATTTGCACTATTTATCATAACACAGTGCACCAGAAAACATAGAACCTCTTTGTAGCAATTGTACGTACAGATATGGATGCAGACATCCGTGTTGCTAAAGATCCTCCATCTTGTGTCATTTTCACTCCAAATCAGTCCCCCCTCCTTTTTGTTGAATGACATGTGGTCTGGTGTGGCTGAATTCAGGAGTGCACAGGGCACAGCTGGACACCCTTCATGGTTGTAAACCCAATTAGCCGATGCCATGGTGTCTGCCCGACTCTTGCTCTGAGCTGCTTGTAAAGCTATAAACCCGCCAGTCACTGGACTTGAAAGCATTCCGGAATAGCAGTAAAACATACATCTCATTTGGAAACCACTTTTTCATACAATTTCATAACTTCTTGTAAGAAATACATACAATAAAACAAAACATATATTCAGACAGGTCAGTTGAATGCGAGTCACCTGATACCTTACATCCCTAGATTACGTCTACCCGAGAGCAGAAAGTGATATCTCCTTAACCATCCCAAGCAAATATGTCATATTTGATGTCTGGACGTTCAGAATATCATTCTGCATATTATCCTACCAGTGGATAGGATGCTACATGTACCTATGGAAGGTTGTTGACCAGGGTATAACTTAGGAGGGATTTGGTCCTACC
This sequence comes from Staurois parvus, assembly GCF_062004578.1. Lineage (NCBI taxonomy): Eukaryota > Metazoa > Chordata > Amphibia > Anura > Ranidae > Staurois > Staurois parvus. The sequence goes on from NW_028317977.1 coordinate 2,982,185, forward strand.
CTGGGTCTCCGCATAGACCCCCCTCCCCAAATGAGGCAATTGGCCCTTGGCTTCAGTAGACACCCCCTGCTGGTGGACTAGAAAAGTGGCTGTCAGGCCTGAGAGAGGTAAGATGAAGATATTCTCCCTTTTAACATCAGGAACCAACTTTGGGAGAAACGGTACCCTTTTGTTCAGGACACTTGAATCTGCTTAAACCAAGTACTCTTAAGTAAACTTCTGTTATCTCTCTGCTGTGTTATTGCTCTCCGTATTTATATATTTATATTGGCTACATCTTTTTCTGTAAATATTTTATTGCACCATTTTGACCTTTTTAGTAATAAATCCTATTTTCTGAAAAGCGTTTAACTGTTTCTAAAGCTCTTTAATGCAAACTAAGAATCCCTGTCTCTGAAGAGCGCTACTGTGTGTTTTAAACTTCTGCATACATCTGCCTGCAGTGACAGTGCATATACAGACACTTATTCAAACATCATAGTGTTAGTGCTAAGATTGGCGAGTTTCCTCCTTCTCCATACAAAAAGGCGATGGTGGCAGTGTGAAGGGTTAATTGCCTAATTAACCTGCCCCAGTAACAATCGCTCTCAGGCTGCGGCACATAGATTGTGGTCCAGTGAGCTGGAAAATCTTTGTGCAGGGTACAGCTGAGCATGGCATTGTTACGCAAGAGACAGCACGGTTTTAGATTGGCTAGTCCTTCGGTCACAAGTCGGTGAGAAGGGTTGGAGGTCTGACACCGTGTCCGTCACACTCTTGACATAGTACCTCTTGACACATTTTATTGCGCCAACCTACTAATTATATAAAATGTTTCTTAAAAGAGAAGTAGAGCCAAAACTCTTTTGGCCTTACTTCTCTTGGGGGGGTCACAGGAGTGCACTTAATTATGGAGTCCTGTGACCCAGATTCAACCAACAGTAGGCTAAAGTCTGTTGTGGGCTGATGTGACTCAGCAGGTCTAGACTCTGGAGGGATTCAGATCCACCCAGATTCCTGACCCACAACTGGCTCAGCTTCTCAGTGAACCACTGACAGTCTGAGCCAGCCACTCCCAACCCCTCCACAGCCTGGTGTTCAATTGAGCACCAGACAGCAGAACACAGAGCTGGTGACTGACCGTCACCATCTCTCACTGAAGACCGGGAACTGGGAGACTAGTGGTCTTTGATCGTTCAGTTCTCGGTTTTCGAGGTTGCGGAGGACAGATGCGGCATTGGACCGATGCTGGATCCACCTTGGTAAATATGATTGCTTCTTATTTTTAAATCCTGCACTTATCTGTTAAACAAACTCGAATTACTAAAATAACCAAAATACTCAGTAAAATCTATTTTTTGTCAGAATTAAAATATCTCTAGTTTTATATTTTTTTTTTAAACATGTAAAAATGCCCCTTGACCCTGTCAGAAGTACACCCTGGAGTGCCCTCATTAGAGTATACATACAACAAGTTGAGAACCTATGATGACCAATCTGCCAAGCAACTGGGGAGACAGCAATATTTATTTGTGCCATTGCTTCATAGCACAGCATACTGGCAGCATGATTGCTAATCCCCCCCCCAAAAAATGTGTATAGGCTATGGTGATTTTCACTTTATATTGGTAATCTGTAGAGATAGCTATTTTTAGGACACCTGAAGTTTCCATGTAATTTTGGAGGATGGCATGATCTGAGTACCAAAGCCAGTATTCACTATGGGGCATCTATGTCACTGTAAATGATCTGCACCTGGTTTTATGAGCTCATAAAAACTTTCTCTTTCCATAACAAATGGCTATTTAGGCTTTTAGGCACAACTCTTTGGCAACTCAAAAACTGCCCATAAAAGCAACAAAAAAGCAATGCAAGATATAGAGCAATCTACTGTAATTGCATAAATGTCACTAACAATAACAAGGATTTTCTATAGATTACCATGGCACACATGGGCCATGAAGCTACTTTGATAAAAACTCGTGAGAAACTCCTGACGTGCAGCTCAGTGGATATACATGTTAGGGAAAGACACAGCATCAGCGACAAGTAAGAGTATAGGTGTTCTTCATCTTGTCTATTAAATAACATTTTCCTGTTCAAACTCACATTTAGTGAGTGATTATTTTTAAATCTAAGTGTACTAGGCATATTCATGAGCATGATTGCACGATTTCATGTGCCTGATCTAAAAAGGATTGTAAAAATACTGTAATGTATGTTCAGGGCTAGCATAGACTACACATGATTATAATATATTTTATACATTTCACTTGACCCTAAAGCAAGGCTGCTCCTGAAAGTGAAAGGAATATATTGAGGTATAACTGTAATAATAATCGAGTAATAGATTTTTCATTCTATTAAAGACTCAGTATGTATTATGGGGAAATGGGAGCGAAGTTATACCTGATGGCACATGTAATACTGTGCATGGCCTGTGGATAGAAGGAAGAAGTCTGGCGTTTACTGTTAATTGCCTGCTGTTATAATTAAGCTGTAGTTCTTTATTATTGTGTACGTGTCACACTGCAACTTAACAATGAGAAAAGCTGTTTGTAAGCAGGCATGAGCTACCTTGAGCCTTTGGATCTCTGCTTATCCGGTGCGCACTACGGTCGCTGTAACCCAGCTTATCAACAAGCCATTTAGCACAGCTTTGATGCTGATCATAGACAAGCCTACTTTTTAATTACACGGTTACATTTTAGGAAGCAGAGACATCCATGCTGTTCTAATCTGTGTGAATTCTATAGAGAATCTTCATGGCTTCAATTCAATCTTAAACCACCAAGGAATGTTCATATACTGTCTAATTAAATTACCTATTTAACTTTTTACACTTCTGTCATGATACTGTATATTGCAGTCAGGATAACCTGTGAAGGCCTAACCTTTCTGCTCTACAAAAATGTCATTGTAAAGCACTAAATCAAATGTATTATATAATTAGCGCCACCCCCAAAGGAGCCGCTTGGTAACTTTGGGTTCTCTGTTCTGTGCTCCGACTCCAAGAACAATCTCAAATCCCCTGACATTCCTGGTTGAATAAAAATCACTGCAAGCACCAACAAAGACACAAGTATAAAATACCTTTAATCTGGCTGTTGGTAACCAGTAAATAGACACACATCCTCTTAATCTAGTGATACGGATTAGAATAAATGGAAATTTGTAAAATAAATCAGCACACAGCTGATAGATTATAACGCAGTCTGCTAAACAAAGTATTAACTACTGTATACCATATTGGCAAAAATTTGGTTTTATACCACTGACTAGGATAAAAAAGGGTACGTTAGTACATCAGCAAAAAACAATATTGCTAAACACTGAGCTCGGGTTCACACTAATGCTGTGCAGGAAACGCTGCGAATCCAGTGCGTTTCCCGCACCACATTGCAATTTCATGGCGTTCATGCGATGTGGTGCAGGTGTCATTGTTAAATTAAGGACACCCCGAAACCGATCGCAAAATACAATCCAATTGCCAGAAATCACATTGGATGGGAGTTCTCACAGGTGTGGGTGAAAAAAAGGTCCTGCCCCCTTTTGGTGCAGATACGATGCGATTTCAGCCATACAAAATGTATGGCTCAAATCTCAAATACATTGCATGTATTTTACACAGCAATGTGGTGCAATTCCTCTGTGAATTACATGCGATGTCCCATTAGTGTGACTAAAAGTAGTATAAATGATGATAACACTTCACTAGGTTATAGGGTGCACTCTTAGGGATTGGCTGGGATGCAGAGTCTCTTAAGAGGTAAAAAAAAAAAAAAAAACAAACACAAGGCCTCAGGGCAACAACTGTTAAGGGCAGTGTTTAGTCCTGACTAACCATCGGGGCCCGTTGGCTTGTCAATAAGACCTGCAGGCAGTATTAGATCTATGGAGTAACTGAAAGGTAGTTCCTAATGGCTCAGTCACTAGCCATGGTAACAACTAGTGGCCATAAGGTCCTCTCACCAGACCCATTTACACAGCAGCAGTGGTCTCTCCTATTGGGAATCTGCTCACTCTGGGTTGCCCGTGATGACTCTGGTAGGTAACTTTGCCCCTCTCTACACAGGTCACTCTCTGTACCCTCTGGTTGTCCCTCACATGGCTGTGGGCTATGCTGACTAGGCTCTCTCCCCCTTAGGTGGAGATTCTTTGACACAATCCTGTCACACACAGCTCCTGTCACACTCTGAGAATCCTTTTTCGCGAAAACATTTGGTTCTCTCCTCCTTACTACTGATTAATCCATTGGTGTTGCTGGGGGACAGAGGGAAGAGAGTCCACACACACATTTCTCTTGAGTGGTTAAACCCTGCTGATGATTGGGGGGGGGGGGTCAGCTCCCAGGCTACAAATATTTAATCCTAACTTCAGCCTAGATTTTTAGACTTGGATAAAGTGAAAACAACTTAACATTTCTGTCAGATTTTTATATTCATCTGTGATTCCATTGGGCAAATGTGCTATTATTTCCTGTTCCTGTGACAAGCATGCCAGAAATGGGGGTTATAGTAGTCACTAGAGCAGGACAGAAATGAAACACTCAGAAGTTCTAACCCTTTCTCACTCAAATGTGTTTATTTCTCATCAATTCCTCTCCTGACAAGAAGTGAAGGGAAATCTTTCCAATACAGAAACAGACAAAAATAAGATGACCATAGATAATAAAACCTTTCCCCACTCTATAAAAAAAAAAGAAAAACGGATAGCTAGTGCTCTCCTGCCTAGTGTGGTCAGTCTTTTTTAATAGGAAAACAGAAAGACTGGCAAGAACATCGGGGATTTCATGCATAGGATGTAATACAAAGAGAACAAGATACTTTTTCATACAAATACATGGTACAGCAGACACATATCAGGAATATGAAATGTTGGGTTGACATATTCTATTTCCCTCTGAAAATATCATGTGCATGGTACCACTATACTTTGACCTCTGGACAAGGAATAGCCAACCCTACTCTGACAAATGCTATATTTTTAAGAAAAAAAAATATCACTTACACTGCACTAAAGGTTGGTCAACATACTGTATAAATGCGCTACTCTCAGAATAACATACTGATGGTCATGTTTCCATAATAACTGATAACTAAATCAATAGCAACCAGGAATTACAAGCAGAACACTGAACTCTAGGCAGATATAAAAATACAAATCAATGTACTTCTGTAATCATTAATACATCATTAAATGCAAGCACTGTAAGTACCTAGATTTGACCTATATCTCTCATAGTCTCTAGATAGCAGGGTTTGAGTGTGACAGGATACAGACTTAGAAGAAGCCAATAAATAGGTTCATGTGCAGACATGAAGCATGAGGATAGGAGGAAAAAACAGAATGACGAATAGAAGAGCTCATCACTGTGTTTCTTCTGTCTTCACTGTCCAATCATAGGCTGGGGATGGTCCAGGATACCCTGGGCTCAAAGGTAGTAGGCTGAATGATGCTGGCCATCAGACTTTGTTATGCAGTGGCAGAAAAAGGTATTGCAGGATAAATCTCTGGGGAAGGGTAACATTGCAAAATGAGCTGGTTATGTTATTTTATCTTTTAAATGGGCTATTTATTTTTATCTTTTTGTTTTTTTTTTCAGGATCTGCTTTAAACTAGGAACTTCATTAAGAACTATTACTATGTGAGATATCCTTAAAACATCTACATTATGATTAAAAACTGAATTCCTTCTATGAAAACAAAATCCGTACTTCCAGGAAGCAATACAATCTTCTTTTACTCTGGTCTTTGTAGGCTGTGTTAAAAGTCAGTACGAAGTACTGGAATAAGTTAGCATAACCACAAAATACACTGCTCAAAAAATTAAGGAACACGTTTTAATCAGAGTATAGCATCAAGTCAATTAACCACTTCCCGTCCGGCCCATGTATATAAACGGCCGGACGGTGGCAGTGCAGGGTCGGGTGACCGTTTATAAACGGCCTCCCCGCACCCTGCTTGTGCATGCTCCGGGGCCCACTGTGTCCTCTGGACACAGTGGAACACCGATCGTCGGATGGGACTTCTGTGCGAGGTCCCGATCAGGTGATCACTGATTGGCCAAATAAAAATAAACAAAATAAAAATCCCAGTGGTGAATAAATACCACCAAAATAAAGCTTTATCTGTCTCAAAAAAAAATGCTAAAAAATTAATATGGGTACAGTGTTGCATGACCGCGCAATTGTCATTCAAAGTATGATAGCACTGAAAGCTGAAAATTGGCCTGGACAGGAAGGGGGTAAAAGTGTCTGGACTGGAAGTGGTTAAACTCCTGGGTAGCAGAGGGGGTTGTTAATCAGTTGGTTGTTAATCAGTTTCAGCTGCTTTGGTGTTAATGAAATTAACAACAGGTGCACTAGTTGGGCAACAATGAGACGACCCCCAAAACAGGAATGGTTTTACCGGTGGAGGCCACTGACAATTTTTTTCCCTACTCATCTTTTCTGACTGTTTTTCGCACGTTTTGCATTTGGCTAGGGTCAGTGTCATTGCTGGTAGCATGAAGCAATACCTGGACCCTACAGAGGTTACACAGGCAGTCCTCAATTGATGGCACATCAATTGGCAGAAGGTTTGCTGTGTGTCACGGAACCGAACCCGAACCGCACTTGGGTATTTCCATTATACTCTCGCTTCCCTGTCCGAACACAGATTCCCGGACACCACCCTGTCCATACAGGAAATAGACAGCACCAGACTCTTCTTAAGACAGGAAGTCAACTGCTTTATTTTAACACAAACACAAGATATAAACATTCAAGGGAACAACCCACCTCCCTGCATAAGGACACAGGGCGGGGAAAACCAAATTTAGCAACCAGAGACACATCCCAACAGACAGTCCCATCAGGAGGGCTGCTGGAAACACCCCCAACCAAGTCAATACACAAACACATGATAGAACAATGGGACCACATGGCAGTAAACAATGAACAACCCCCACACCCCACCTATACATGTTTACACAATATCAGGACAGACCACCCTGTACCCCTAACAGGCATAGGGTGGGCTACACACAAGAGGAACAACAGGGGTCCCCCCACCCCAGAAAAGTCACTCCCGTCACACTGTGTCTCCCAGCACAGTCTCAAGAGCATGGAGGAGATTCCAGGAGACAGGCAGTTTTTCTAGGAGAGCTGGACAGGGCTGTAGAAGGTCCTTAACCCACCAGCAGGACCGGTATCTACTCCATTGTGCAAGGAGGAACAGGATGAGCACTGCCAGAGCCCTACAAAATGACCTCCAGCAGGCCACTGATGTAAATGTCTCTGACCAATCAGAAACAGACTTCATGAAGGTGGCCTGAGGGCCCGACGTCCTCTAGTGAGCCCTGTTCTCCCTTCCCGGCACCATAGAGCTCGATTGGCATTTGTCATTGAACACCAGAATTGGCAGGTCTGCCATTGGCGCCTTTTGCTTTTAACAGATGAGAGCAAGTTCACCCTAAGCACATGTGACAGATGTGAAAGGGTCTGGAGAAGCCTGGGAGAATGTTATGCTGCATGTAACATTGTTCAGCATGACCAATTTGGTGGTGGGTCACTGATGGTCTGGGGAGGCATATCCATGGAGGGATGCACAGACCTCTACAGGCTAGACAATGGCACCCTGACTGCTATTAGATATTGGGATGAAATCCTTGGACCCATTGTAAGACCCTACGCTAGTGCAGTGGGTCCTGGGTTCCTCCTGGTACACGCTAATGCCTGGCCTCATGTGGCAAGAGTTTGCAGGCAGTTCCTGGAGGATGAAGGAATTCATACCATATAATTGCCCCCATGCTCGCCTGACCTAAATCCAATAGAACACCTCTGGGATATCATGTTTCGGTACAGCCGATGCTGCCAGGTTGCCCCTCAGACTGTCCAGGAGCTCAGTGATGGCCTGGTCCAGATCTGGGAGGAAATACCCCAGGACACCATCTGTAGTCTCATTAGGAGCATGCCCCAACATTGCCAAACATGCATACAAGCACATGGGGGCCATACAAACTACTGAGTACCATTTTGAGTTGCTGCAATGAAATTTCAGCAAAATGGAATAAGCCTGCTGCATCATTTTTTCACTTTGATTTTCAGGGTGTCTTTGAACTCAGTCCGTTGTAGGTTGATCATTTTCATTTTCATCAAACGATGGGGAATCCTTACATTCCTAGCACATTACCCAGTCCATATCACTATAGATACCCAACATGAATTTTTTCCCCATTAAGATTTGATGTGTTTTCAAAGTGTTCCTTTCATTTTTTTGAGCAGTGTATTTTAGGATGTATGTTAGCTACTAACCTATGAGAAGGTCTAATGATAACGTGCACATTGTTGAGTTATATTGGTAGGTTTTATTATCATCATTTTCAGCTCTTCCATTAGTGCAGAGTAATTTATATGCTATCTTTAGTATAGAACAAACAGAAGTGCACAAGCATTGTGTGACATCTTCATATACCCTTTATTAAAAAAAAAAGTATTTAAATTAAATTAAAATAGTAAAACATTCTTTATAGACTTCCTATATCACATAAAATGGCCTCTAGGAAGAGACCTGCTCAATCCTTACTACATAGGAGAACTCCCTGCAGTGGATCCTGTTAGAGAGCATGCAGCCATTGCCTCTAGCATGCATACTTGCTGACCAGTTTCAAAGTTGGAACCTCTTCATCAGAACGCTGATGTCTCGGTGTCACAGAGGGTACATACTTAAAAGGAATGTAGGAGCATAGCTGGGGAACAATTTCAAAAGGAAGCTCCAAGGAGGAAGTCTATAAAAAAATCAAATCCATGTTAAGTTATTAGTATTTGATTTAGGAAAATAAAATATGACTTTCATACCACAAGTCTGAAGGAAGAGGTAAGAGACTCCTAATACTGCAACTAGAGGAATGAGAGTACATGTCTGGAGATGAACATTCTGTTTCTGCAATGAGTGGGACTTCTAAATTCTGCCTTATGAATTTGTTGCAGCTTGATATGGACTAACACTGGCAAACTGTAAGGGGCTCAGCAAGCTAAACACTGACATCTACAGGCCAAATGACAGATTAAATGACATTTTCACAGAGGGAATGCAAGCTCCGAATTGATAAAAATGGTCCTGGGCTTTGTGAATCACATACAACTGGGAGATTTATAACAAAATATGCCAGCTCCTTACAAAACATTGGCCCTTTTTAAAGCTATTGAGATTTTAAATTATGTTTACTTTTGAGTTGTATTTTTATTGTTGTCGTTGTAGCTTTAGCAGTGACCATTGAAAAACAGAAACACATTCAGGCCTGGTTCATTTCACAATTTTAGATGCGACTTGAGTCACACAGAATTGCATGACAAGAAAAACTACATTATTTCAATGCTGTTCCTTCACTAAAATGCGAGTCAGCATGGAGAAATTTTGTAAAAGGTTCCCTTAGTACCTTGGTGCAATTAAAATACGATGTTGGGCCCTTAAAGTATACAAACCTTATTACAGTTGCATCAAAGCAGCACTACATAATCGCACTGAAAGTCTGATCCAAATCGTACTGCAGCAGTGTGAACCTAGCGTTACTGGACAATAATGTTTAAATTATGTTAAGGTCTACAGAAAAATATCATCTCTGTTCTTAATGTGCTACTTCATTTTTAGCAACTGATTGATGTGAAGTGATGATATATCAAAAACACAAAAACTGCTCTGCGCACCTTCCAAGTGCCTTTGATCAGTGTGCATTGAGTCCAACAGCTTAGTACACATTCTTTTTGTGCAGCTTTGCATTGCCTTGTGCATGCAACATTGAGACCATGTCAATCCACACACTTCAGAGCATAGTCAGTGTGCAGGCCTTGTACCAGATGTTTTGATGCTGCAATCGGTGCCCGTGGAAAAAAACTGCCTAAGACAGCACTAGAGGTGCCATCCCCATCAACAGCACAACAGAAAATGAAGTCATATTGGTGCATAGTCAGATATTCAGTATTACTTCTTCTAACAACCTGAGACAATTCAGCACAGGATAATTAAAGCAGTAATAAACCCAAAACCAAAAATGTATTCTATTGCAGCTTACCAATCATTAGATGTAATCACAAAACAAAACAGAGGGCGCACTGGCCTAGTGCATTATCCTTGAACCATAACTTAATTTTTTTTTAATGGTAAATATTACACTCACAAAATAGCAAATATCACAACTCATAATATAGAAACAGCACAGTCCAATCCACAATTTGTCATGTCACATGGCAGGGCAATAGGACCTCCAACAGGCTAACGTGTTTTGAGGACTAGCCTCTTTCTCAGAGCTAACAAGACTGTTGCCTGCACCCTGGCTTATATAATATGGTGTTGTGGCCATTCATTACATGCGGTGGCGTCACCCATCCTGTGGGCTGAGACTGGTTTCACATGTCCCATCAATCTTTGCAACATAAACTCATGCACATTAGCCATAAAAAGCACTGCTTATAATTAACCAACAAAGAGTAATTTTAAATGTTAATTTATTATATAGATATGCAGGTAACAACAATGAAATCAAGATCATAAATCATATGTGACATCCAGAACTTGTCCCATGCTCAACATGATCCACACTGGCCGCCCCATATTCTCTCCAGACAGAGAATGTTAATCATCATGATTGAACACTAGTTTTAAGTTGTTTTTTTTATTATTATAATACAGGATTTATATAGCACCAACAGTTTGCACAGCGCTTTCCAAAATGAAGGTAGACATTACAGTTACAAAAAATTTGGTACAAGAGGAAACAGAGGGCCGCCTCATTAGAGCTTACAATCTAGGAGATAAGTTGATAGGTTTGCTTACCCATTTGTTCTCCTATTACTCCCTTAAGATGTTTTCTTGTGTAGTACCCATATTTGACCTCTGGCTGGATAGTGGTTGCTCCATAATGCACATGTAGTTGACTGGAACGCACTCCCATCTGCCGACCCAGAAGTGCAGGCTCTCTGTGCACTCCAACCAATGCACAGAACACCCAGCTGCAATTAACCCATATAGTGGAGTCTGTTCATGGCAAGGGGGGCTCTAACCCAAGACACTCCCCTGTTCATAGGGCCATTCTTGCCCGAGAACTGGACTTCAGACCGGAGCAAAGCCATTCCGGCTTCAGCCCTCCAGCACAGTGCGCTCCAGCATGGAATGCATAAGCGTCCTTGGAGCTACTCCACTAGTAGCTGAGGTCTCTGGTGGTTGAAGGTAGGAATATCACTCTCTGTATCAAAAGACCATATTATAGCAAGGATACATTTAGGCCAAGTGCTTGTGCTCCCAGTGGTGACCTGGAGTGGTGGACCTAAGCACACTAAATTCTTGCACAATAGCAGAGTGATAAAAAAAATTGGAATATGCAATGTGTTTATAAAGTTATAATATTGGTATGGAGTAGTTTGGGTTGCATACGTCTATTTCCAGTAGTAGTCCAAGAGTTCACAACCAAGTTTTCTAGTAAGTTTATTCCTAAAAAGCGGAGAACTAGGAAATTAATTTAATATATGGAATATGCTCCTATACTTCGTCCAAAGGCTCCCATACTAACCTCACAATATATGTGGGGACAGTGGAATGTTTGTACCCCACATGTGGACCATGCGATATGCGAACGACTTGGTGCACACATAGCATTAAAAAGGGAAACGTGCCCTCTATATGATCATTCAGTATGATTTATGACTGATTACACTAAAATTAGCTAATCATGAATAAAACATAATAAAATATCAGAAGATATGTTACAATTCACTCTAGAGACATAAAATACAATATAATATATTATAGTCATTTTAGAACATGCGGGGTCCAGACCCAATCCACCTGAAAACTCGATGTGGACAGGTTAAGGATCCTCATACGAGTGCATACACATATGTATATACACTACATTGCCAAAAGTATTGGGACGCCTGCCTTTACACGCACATGAACTTTAATGGCATCCCAGTCTTAGTCCGTAGAATTCAATACTGAGTTGCCCCTCCCTTTGCAGCTATAACAGCTTCAGCTCTTGTAGGAAGGCTGTCCACAAGATTTAGGAGTGTTTCTATGGGAATGCTTGACCATTATTCCAGAAGCGCATTTGTGAGGTCAGGCACTGATATCAGATGAGAAGGCCTGGCTCGCAGTCTCCACTCTAATTTATCCCAAAAGTGTTCTATCAGGTTGAGGTCAGGACTTTGCGCAGACCAGTCAAGTTCCTCCACTCCAAACTCGCTCATCCATGTCTTTATGGACCTTGCTTTATGCACTGGTGTGCAGTCATGTTGGAACAGGAAGGGGCCATCCCAAAACTGTTCCCACACAGTAGGGAGCATGAAATTGTGCAAAATGTCTTGGTATGCGGATGCCTTAAGAGTTCCTTTCACTGGAACTAAGGGACCAAGCCCAACCCTTGAAAAACAGCTCTACACCATAATCCCACCTTCACCAAACTTTACACTTGGCATATTGCAGTCAGGCAACCACCAGACACATCCATCAGATTGCCAGACAGAGAAGTGGGATTCGATACTCCAGAGAACATGTCTCCACTGCTCTAAAGTCCAGTGGCAGCGTGCTTTACACCACTGCATCCAATACTTTGCATTGCACTTGGTGATGTAAGGCTTGAAGGCAGCTGCTTGGCCATGGAAATGCATTCCACTAAGCTCTCTATGCACGGTTGTTGTGCTAATCTGAAGGCCACACAAAGTTTGGAGGTCTTTAGCTATTGACTCTGCAGTTGGTGACTTCTGTGCTTCAGCATGCGCTGACCCTGCTCAGCTTCGTGGCCGAGTTGCTGTTTTTCCCAGTTGCTTCCACTTTGTTATAAGGCCACTAGCAGTTGACCGTGGAATATTTAGTAGCAAGGAAATTTCATGGATGATTGCACAGGTGGCAACCAATCACGGTACCATTCTTTCACAAATGTTTATGGAAGCAGTCTGCATGCCTAGGTGCTTGATTTAACACACCTGTGGCCATGGAGGTGATTGGAGTATCTGAATCCAATGATTTGGAAGGGTGTACCAATACTTTTGGCAATATAATAAATATATATATATATTTATTTATTTTATGCACATCATGTGCAAGTGCAAAGATGAAAAAAGGTTGATATTGATCATTGAAGACCATCCATATATATTTATATATAAAATTAGGTCAAGAGATAATTGTCAGCACCTGTGGTAGTGAGTCCTTTTAGATAGTCAACTTGGGGCTCCCCAGCCTGCTTCTTCATCAGAGCCCCTGATGGTGGGGATGGACTTGCAGCAAGCTGGCACCAGCTGAGGATGAGGAGACCGCTCACGGGAGTAGAGTACAATGGGAGGAGACAAACAGAAATCCGATAGACTAGCTGAGGTCAGGACAGGCGGAAAACAAGCACAGTCAGAGAATGAAGCCGAGGTTGGTACACGAGTAGTCAATGCAGGATACAGGCAATAGCAACACACAGGAGCTCCGACAACTAGGACGTTGCTCAGGCAAAGTGGCTTAATCTGAGCATGTCTTATATAGACAGGCAAACGAGGTGGGCCAGGAAGTGATGGAAGGGAAGGAAATAAAACCCAGAGAACAGCAGACGATGCCCATAGGTGAGCACAGACAAACACATGTGAAAAGGATCAGGAACAGCACTGCAGCAAGGAGGTAAGAATACAAACAAGAAACTGCAGACTAACTTGTGACAATAATATAATCTTACAATTTTAAAAACTAGGTATATCATAACCATACCTTATCAGTACTGACAATTACAAGTGTGGCTGGAAAAGTGCCCCCATTATGGGTGCCATGTCATCATAATGTAAACCTCAGTGGTGATGGTGTAAGTGCAACTGTCTTTTGCACCCTAATGCTCCCACTACAAGGACAAAAACTATTTGTATTTACTGGTGTTGTTTTATGACTCAAGCCAACAGTAAACAATATGTTGTTCAATGACTAGAACTCGTGAAATATAACAGGTTTTCAACCTATTATACAGTTGTGTCCAAAATTATTCAACCCCCACTGAAATTGAGTGTTTTGGCCAGTTTGACATTGCTTTTGATCATTCAGTCATCTTGCTTACATTTACATTAAAGAGGCACTTGTAGGTCAGACAAATATAACATAACAGTTATAATGAAATAACCACAAATGTCTTTTCTGTGCTCACAGCATTATCAGTTTTATTCAACCCCCAAGTGACATTCAATCTTAGTACTTAGTACAGCATCCTTTTACAGTTATAACAGCTTTTAAACGTGAAGCATAGCTTGACACAAGTGTCTTGCAGCGATCTACGGGTATCTTCGCCCATTCTTCATGGGCAAAGGCCTCCAGTTCAGTCACATTCTTAGGCTTGCGCACTGCAACTGCTTTCTTTAAGTCCCACCAGAGGTTCTCAATCGGATTTAAGTCTGGTGACTGCGATGGCCACTCCAAAATGTTCCAGCCTTTCCTCTGCAACCATGCTCTAGTGGACTTGGAGGTATGCTTGGGATCATTGTCCTGTTGAAAGGTCCAACGTCTCCCAAGCCTCAGGTGTGTGACGGACTGCATCACGTTTCCATTCAATATCTCCTGGTACTGAAGAGAATTCATGGTACCTTGCACACGCTGAAGCTTCCCTGTACCTGCAGAAGCAAAACAGCCCCAAAGCATGATTGACCCTCCACCATGCTTCACAGTAGGCAAGGTGTTCTTTTCATCATAGGCCTTGTTCTTCCTCCTCCAAACATAGCGTTGATCCATGGGCCCAAACAGTTCTAATTTTGTTTCATCAGTCCACAGAACACTATCCCACAACTTTTGTGGTTTGTCCACATGGCTTTTGGCATACTGCAGTCGACTCTTCTTATTCTTTGGAGACAGCAAGGGGGTACGCCTGGGAGTTCTGGCACGGAGGCCTTCATTACGCAGTGTGCGTCTTATTGTCTGGGCTGAAACTTCTGTACCCACATCTGACAAATCTTTTCTCAGTTCCTCAGCAGTCACACGGGGACTTCTCTCCACTCTACGCTTCAGGTAGCGCACAGCAGTCGAAGTCAGCATCTTCTTTCTGCCACGACCAGGTAGCGTTTCAACAGTGCCCTTTGCCTTGAATTTGCGAATGATGCTTCCTAAGGTGTCTCTTGGTATGTTTAACATCTTTGCAATCTTCTTATAGCCATTGCCCTTCCTGTGAAGAGAAATCACCTCTTCTCTTGTCTTCCTGGACCATTCTCTTGCCTTCACCATGTTTGTAACCACACCAGTAAATGTCTAGAAGGAGCTGAGTATCACAGTCATTTTAAAGCTGCCTAATTGGTGCTTATTATGCTTGATTGCTGCTCGGTGACATCCACAGGTGTTTTCAATACCTGATGGAAAGCACCTGTATGAACCTCTGTTCTTCAGAGTGGTAGTCTTTAAGGGGTTGAATAATTGTGGCAATGAAGAAACCACATAAGAACCATTTACTACTGTATTACATAAACAATTGATGTCATTTTAGTTGCATTTGGGTAGTTACAACGTCCTTGTAGGATTTGATTCTGAATACAATTCCAAATGTACACTATAGTCCCTAAACCCCTTTACAGCATTGGGGGTTGAATAATTTTGGACACAACTGTATCTATTGATCTGATACGTTCATGAGCTGTGTATGCTGCATTAAGCTGGACTCATACGTGATTCAACAAAGTAAATGTCTTGGAGATATTGGTGTTGGCAATAAACCTTAGATGGAATAATGTGGGAAGTTAAGCAGGCCCATCAGCCCTTCAAAGGCACATTGAAATGTACTGATACTTCTACCATGTCTAGTGTCTACAGCAATGCATTTGCTTAAAAACTTTGTCTACCTACACATATGAATAAGCCACACACAGTGTCACATACAGTGTCCTCTCAGCATATTACTAGATAACCCCATGAACCTCTAGGTCCTCATTGAGACCTTCAGGAGCAAGAGACCCCAAAGTAAATATCCAGTAGAGAATATTAGGATCTTTCAATGTGCCAAATCCAACTGAAATTAGGAAAAAACAACTGCTAGAACCTAGACAGCATGATAGCAGACTTTATAGGCACCACATAAGATCCTTATTATTTCATTAAAATAATATATTTTATTCTACATAGATGTGTAGATGTGAAACATTTTAGAATACATTGAGACATTCCGTATGGTGTGTGTGTGTGGGGGGGGGGGGGGTTTTGAAAAAAGATCCCCCACAAAACATACATAATCTCCTCTTTTTGATTAACCGTGTAACCACATAGATTATATAAATATCTTGTCCAGGTTCAACGGTCAACACGTTTCACATATAGCTCCCTCAGACTGTATATTAAGGGAGGTACAACACTGACATTCTAAAACGATAACATATATTAATACATATATCACTGGAAAATCAAAAAGCATACCAATAAAACCTAAATTAGGCAAAGATGTGTATATATATAGGCTGTACTGCAAAGGGACCCAATTGCAAGGTCTGGCAGGCAGACATAGCAGACCCAGAAAGAACCACTCCCTGAGAGACACATTTGCAATAATATAAACCATGGGTGTCAAACTCCAAGTCCTATGAGGCATTGCAAGACTGGAGGGCCACCAGTTTGACACCCTTGATATAAACGATCAACAATAGCTTCTACAAAGATAAATAAATTAGGTAATTTTTCTCTACATAGATAGTATCCAAGAGAATAATATACAGTATTTTCTGGCATATAAGACTACTTTTTATACTTAAAAATATACCCCAAAAATTGGGGGTCGTCCTATACACGGGGTATAAAATGTGAACCTTGAGTTTGTTTGGGTCAAGCTGGCTGGATGTGTGGTAATACTGTACATACAGTATACCGTGCTGAGCCATGTTGGCTCAAAACAAATGTCCCTATGACAGATTAATCTGTCAGCCCGCTGGATGTGCGGTATATACAGTATACTGCGCTGAGCCAAGCGGTTTCAAAACGTACCGGTACGTCCCTACTGTAGTCAGCCCGCTGGATGCATGTATGTACGGTATACACTGGGCCAATCACGGCGAGTGATATATTCTACTAATGAATACAAAGCCTGCTCGGATTGGCTGAGTAAGAGAGGTGGGCTGATGTCACAACCTCAGCCAATCCGAGCAGGCTTTGTATTCATTAGTAGAATACATTGCTTGCCGTGATTGGCCCAGCGTATACTATATGTAGCCTCAGCTACTGTACATACACGGCACATCCAGCGGTAACCATCTGATTTGGAATTTGATCCATATGATGACTGTCTTACAAATGTATCACAAGATGTCATTCATGAACTTATGATTTCAATTAAAAAATCTGATGTTTTTAAATGGTGTTGCCTCGGAAGGGGGGTAGTCTTATACGGCGAGTATAGCCCAAAACCTATGTTTTAGCTGGAAAATTAGGGGGTTGTCTTATACGCCGGAAAATACGGTATATATATTTATTTCAGGTACTTATATAGCGCCATCAATTTATGCAGCACTTTACATATATATTGTACATTTACATCAGTCCCTAACCCTCAAGGGGTGTACAATCTAAGGTCCCTAACTCACATTCATACATAGACATACTGGGGACAATTTAGACCAGATCCAATTAACCTACTAGCATGTCTTTGGAGTGTAGGAGGAAACCGGAGTACCCGGAGGAAACCCATGCAGGCACAGGGAGAACATGCAAACTCCAGGCAGGTGGTGCCGTGGTTGGGATTCGAACCAACGACCCTAGTACTGCCAGGAGGAATTGCTAACCACTTGGCCACTATACTGTGAATACCTACATAAATGGCCTTCAGTGCAAAAGAGAGGAGAGTTCTTAGATTTCTTTATGTTTGAATAACCATGGTTTCCAATATGATGTGAGTGAATAAAGAAAAATATAAGTACAAATAAAAATAAGAATAAAAATAGAGGTTAAAAACTAAATATAATAAATAAAGATAAAAATTAAAAAAAAATAAAATTGGAAAAATAAATAAAAAATGGGGAATGTAAGAGTAGTGAAGGGGAAATAAATCATGAAAAAGTGAGAATGATAGAACTAGTGAGACTAGCAGTAAAAAAGTATGAGGATGTGAATGAACCTAGAGATAGGATATCATAGACGTAAATAATGGATAAGAACATGAAAGGGATGATGATCCTCAGGAAAGTGGGCAGGGTCAAGGGGATAAGAAGATGAGAGGGGTGGGGAGATTATGTTTTTATAGGGATATAGGGCGGTCCCACTCCGCCCACCAGCTTTGCCCATTTACACCTTCACTAAGATGGCCGCCGGATCGGCCTAAGCAAGGAGCGTGTATGGTCCGAACGTGTGCCATTTTGGGAATCCGGTTTGTGCAGTGACATGATCTGTCAAAGCCTCCCTGCGCCTCTCTGCTATCCCCTGAGCCCTGGAAACCACCGGAGTGACGGGTACACACCAGGAGCACCATATAGGACTGCCACTATTACCGGACCCTTCTGTAACCATGACATGTCTTTAATCTCCTACTCTTATGAATGCATTTTAACCATTAAATATGCGTGCTTGTTAAACCATCTACACATCTGCCGCTCTCTCTCTTCTCTATTGGTGATACTGTCTATGCCTGCTATAATTGGTCTACCTGGAGGGTTGGTCAGATCCTTATGAATCTTAGGTATGTGATAAAAGTATGGGGTTAGAGGGTGTTCTTTCAGCAAAAACTGGTATTTGTTATTGGATAATACTCGGTTCACCACCACCTCATCCAACACTTCTTTTAGAGCTTCTTTATATTCTGAGAGGGGGTCCCTGGGCAATTTTGCATGACCAGTCCACCCCCCTTGTCTGCTTGCCTAATGATTATTTTCTCATTGTTTTTTAGATTATTAAACACTCCTTTGAGATATCTCCCTGAGCTCCCCCTGGGGTATATTTATTCTTGCTTCTGTTTTTATAGAGCTTTTTCAATTCATTGAAAACTACCTCATAGAATGTTGGGATAAAATTCCCTTTTACCCAATAAGGAAAAAAGGTGGACTTGGGTTTAAAATGGGTATGTATTATTTCATTAATCTCACTGATAATTGATTCAATCCCCAGCTCAAATCCCCTAGTTCTACATCATCACATGCTCCTTCTTGTAATAGACTTTCTAGGATGGAAAGTGCAGCATCATCACTTATGGGGTCAGCATACTGTTGTTTATCATAGTGGGAAACAATTTCTACAGGGGGTGCCTTTTTCAGGGGTTCAACATTCTGTTGTGTTTACAGGGGGAAACAATTTCTACACAGGATTCCTTTTTCAGGGCAAAGTACCTTTTAACAGTTATGTTTCGTATATGTTTATTTAAATTGATGGAGAGTTTGAACAGATTTGGTGGATTTTAGGGGCATAATTAAGACCCTTGCGTGATAAATCTAGTACGGTATCAGTAAACACCACACTGGAAAGGTTATATATTTTAATGGTGGAATCTGTCTGGATCACCTCCTCCCTCTTTTTGATGTTCTTTCCCCCTCTTTTTCCCCCATCTTCTCCTCTCTCTCTCTTTTTTTCCCCAGGCTCCTCTACTGGGCAAGGCTGTTTGATTCATTGCACCCGTCTCTAAAAAAGAGGGGTGAGTTAGAGGGGTTTTTCACAGATAGAGGGTCTGTGGGTTGAACCACTTTGGTACTTGTATCTTTATCGCCTGCATGAGTGGTATTTTTAGAATTGTTGGTAGCCTCACCCACCTGTGGGTGTACCCCAGATTGTGCTATACCATGTGATCTATTACTGGCTTTATCTACCACAGAGGAGTGTTCTGAAGGGAGGCTTCTGTGGTACCCTTCAGGGCAGTATTGTTTTTATTGCCAACTATTTGGTCTCAAAGGATTACTATTTCTATTATTACTATAGGCCATGGAAGGCCATGGAAGGAGCCAGAATCAAGGTGGACATGGACACATCAATAAAGGGTTATTGATGTGTCCATGTCCACCTTGATTCTGGCTCCTTCCATGGGACAGGTTATTATGTGTGAACCTTTGCCTTACACCTCTCATATCTCTACCACCTTCTGTTGTATGAGTGTTACTTGTGTAATAAAGAGCCAGAGGAGTAACTTATTGCATTCTCTTAGTTTCCCTAACCATTATATCTTTAGATTGTCCTCTAACCAAGTGCACAGTTTAGTTAACCGAAGACCCCTAGGGACTCTATCTACTTCTAACTATTTTTCCAACAGGAGTATATCCCACCATTGGGTCATCTCTTTTTCTATGGTGTGTTTGGGTCTGTAAAACAATGACACCATTTTGTCCTCCCTGCTGGGAGAATCAGGGCTGACTGTTGGAACATCCTCCTTCTTCCTCTGCTGTTCATAAGCGTCAATGCTGTTAGTAAAACCTCTAACCAGAGAAGTCCACCTTAGTTCTCTTTCTTCAATAGACAAAACCATTTTAACCAACCAGTAATCACTTGCTTCTTTCAATGTAGGGACCTCACTCCACCTTCAGCAGTTGGAGACCCCTTCAAACTTTCCAAGTAGACAAGCAACAACATACTCCTGCATTTGAGAGTTGGCCCAGAGATAACATTTGGCTGCAATAACATCCTGGATTTCTTGATTGATCTTGCATTTGTGCCCTATATATCACTGCTTCAGAGCTGCTTTGCATTGCCTTGTGCATGCAACATTGAGACCATGCCATGTCCAAGCCTTGTACCAGATGTTTTGATGCTGCATTCAGTGCCCATGGAAAAAAATATCCTAAGACAGCACTAGAGGTACCATCCCCATCAACAGCACAACAGAAAATGCAGTCATATTGATGCATCTACAGAGTCAGGTATTAGTATTGCTTCTTAAAACAACCTGAGACAAATCAGCACAGGATAATTAAAGTGGTATTAAACCCAAGACCAAAAATGTATTCTATTGCACCTTACCAATCATTAGATGTGGTAGCTGCTTCTGTTTTCTTTTCTTTGGCTTGTTTTCCTCTGTTTTCACCTGGTGATCTGGCAAGTAATATACCCCCTTTAATAATGAGACACCACTCTGGAGGAATTAGCACAGGACACATCAGACAGCAGCATTGTCTGGAGGGGAGGAAATGTTAAATGTAATTGCAGATATGAATTTAATGTATGCCAAACTCCAGCTAACACTTTATAATCAGTTACAGCAAATGTTTGTTTCCTTTTGGAATACAGGTTTTACATAAGTAAATAAAAGCTGATCATTTTAATCACCCCTACCAGTAGTAAATAGATTGTCTCATCCATGTAAACTGATACATTCTGCTGGAGAGCTTGCGCTTCTGAAAAACAACATACTTGCTGGCTGGATCACAAGATGAAAGTAGAATAAGGAAAAAAACACAGTCATGACATCTAAGAACTGGTAAGTTGCAATATAATAAATATTTGCTTTTGGGTTTAATACTTCTAAAGGGCTGGTAAGATACAGTATCATATGCTGCACAGAGAAATCATTGTAAAAATATAACTGTGGGAAGCAAGTACGTTAGATTGTTTAGAAATTCATATAATCTGACCTGTGTTTATAGTGCTCCACTATATGAATGTCTAAACATGTATTGGCACAGTATTGAATATAAAGCAAAAAGCCCATAAATCTATAGCACCATGGAAAACACACTGTCATACAACTAAAGCAAAAAAACATCCACTACCTTACACAAAGAGTGTATTTGACACTGCTAAATACTATAAATATAATTTAGGGGGAAAAAAGTGTGTAACCTAATATCATGCAAGGTAAGTCCAAATGGATATTCTAAGGACTGAAAAAAAACAACAGCAGGTTCATCAGTCGGTCAATACACATCGCATGTTAATTAAAACTAGTAGGTTTTTATTAGGAGGAGAGCTAGAGTCACTTAGTGTATCATTCATTACATATGCATGGTGTGCCTATACAAGCCTTTCTACAGGAACGATTTTTTTTTTAATCATGAGCATAAACACTTAATGAACATAAAGCTGAAGTTTATTATTTTCTCCCCTGCTGAGCCTCCTTCAGAGCCGCCAGTTACTGTCCTGAGCAGTTATCTTCCAGCTCTCTGAGGGTTAACTGCCGCCACTGCTATTGAGAAAAGTTGTGCCACTCACCCACCCCTTCTGCCCTCCCCACCATTAACAGAACCCCTACTATTACTGTCCCACAATACGTTGCAATCTGTGAATGAAAAGATACCCCCTGCCCATTCACAGAACGTGATGCATTGTGGGACAATGATAGAAGACCTTCTGTGAAAAGCAGAGAGGGCAGAATTGGCAAGCAAGGAAACTTTTCTCAGCTGGAGCGACAGCTGTCACCTTTCCAGGAGATAGTCACTTGGAGCAATATTCCGCAACTCTGCAGGAGGCACAGCAAGGAAGGTTTGAACAAGACTCAGCTGCTTGCAAGTACATGTATTTGGTGCTATAACCCCCACCCCCCCCCCAAAATATATATATATATATATATATATATATATATATATACACAAATAAACTTCAGTTTAAAACATATTATTTTTTTTTTTCACTAAAAAAGAAGAGTGCAAAATCTGGTGCAGCTCTGCATAGAAACCAATCAGCTTCCAGGTTTGATTGCCAAAGCTTTAGTCCTCATGCACACTGGACGTTTTGATAACGCTGATTAAAAATGTGAGGTTTTTTAGCATTTTTGCATTAGCGTTTAGCCTTGTTTAGCAGCGTTTTCCCATGTTTTTCTGCGTTTGTGTTTTTTAGCATTTTTATACCCCAAAAAAATTTTTTGTGGTCAAAAAAAGTCCAAAAATGCTGGTTTGCGGCATTTTACCGTGTTTTGCCATGTTTTTCAGTGTTTACAGCTAAAAAACTCCTCTAGAAACCCACTAGTCTTGGGTTATTTTTCCAGCCAAAAAACGTTGATTACAGTCCAGGGGCGGACTGACCATTTGGAAACTTGGGCACTGCCCGAGGGCCCGGGGTCAGTAGGGGGCCCCATGAGATGCCCCTGGTACCTTTTTTATAGGCTTTTTTGAGTTTGTGCAAGGACACAGGGACCCTATGATCCCCTATTGCCCAGGGGCCCCATGAGTTGACAGTCCGCCCCTGTTACAGTCTATGTGTGCATGTATAGGATAACATGCTGGGTGGTTTACTGGCTGTAGAAAAAACATCAAAAGCCAAAAATATCAGCTGTAAAAATGTCAAGTGTGCATGAGCACTTACTGAACAAGCTGAAGTTAGCAGCTGATTGGCTACTATGCACAGCTGCACCAGATTCTGAGTGCACCCGTTTTACTAAATCTATCCCCATGTGTCATTACATGTCATATCTATGGCTAATGTCAGATTTTCCTGGGTAAAAAAAAATCCCTGGATGCAAAAGATCTTCAGATTGCACTTAGAGGAATTTGCTAAAGTAAATATCCCGTGTGCCATTTGACATGTGCAGACCCTGTCAGAGAACCCTTGGAGGCTGTCAGAGGTATGTTGTAATTCACATGTATGAGCAGAGACATCTACCAAAGTGCAACCACGTGTTGCTATATTATTTCTGTGGTACTTTCAGTAACTATAGTACAGTAGTATCAGTTCTGTGTTTAAGGAGAATCTGTCATTTGCATGTGCAAGGCGAAGAGATTGCTCAAATTAATACTGGCCCCAACATGAGTTTATGCTTACCTTCCCTTCACTACCCTGCCACTTTGTTCAGCCTCCTTGGAGAGGAAAAATACTTCTAGGTATAAGGCTGCATTCACACTTGAGCATTTTATAGCTTGAAGCTCAAACCTCCAAAAAAAATAAAACTTAAAAAATCAATTGGTCACTATGGTGCCTGTTCACACCTGATTCCACAAACAGACACCATAGAGAACGATTGATTTTTTAACTTTGAGCGTTTCTAGAGCTTCGATCTACAAAACAATCAAGTGGGAATGCAGCCTGAGGGACATACAGCTCTGATATTTGGAGATTGGCTGTTCAAGCATGGGTAAGATGACAGTGCCTCTTTAATAGTGACGAAGGCACATTTAATATTAATATCTTTTAATATTGGTTTAAAACATTGCACCTTACTGCATATGAGGTACGTCCTATGTGTTGATAATAAGCAGTTGGTAGAACTATCCACTAAGAGTGGATACAGCAGGAATAAAGCTGGTAGGCATGGAAAAAAATAATAAGGAAAGAGGAAATAAATGCAATAAAGTGATGGGGGTCAAATGCATAGAGCAAAACCAATGTGTCCCTACTACTATTATCATAGTGTATTCTTCTCTGTATTGCAGACCACAACCCTTTGCAGTACCAGTGCTTGAACAGAAAATACCCACCATTACTGCTGTTTATGCTGAAAAGACTACATTGGATGCTGTTTTAGGACACATTTTGTTTTTTTATACAGAATGAGCCATGCCTGCATGTCAAAAGATTGACTGTTCCTTTTTTGTTACAATTTGATAAATGTAATGTGTCCAAACTTTTCCCAGTAAGACAGGCCATACATGATTCATGAATTGATTACACAGTCAAGGTAGACAGGGGAATCCCTCCTGTGGAACTATTGTATTCTGACAGTGGGGAAGCTTCCTTGCTATTGGAAGACACTCAGCAGCGCTGGCTATAGCAAATGGCACTGATTGAGCAAACATTTTCCAACAGGATGGTTGTACAGAAGTCGGTCAAGAGATTGATGTGGCTGCACAGTGACCAGAGGTGTTGGAAGTGACATGGTAATGAGATCCCAGTATTTCTGAGGTGGTGAGACAATACAACACCAATGTTGGTGTGATTAGATTCTTTAACCTCCCTAGCGGTATGATTATTTCAGATCTTTGGTGCTGAAAGCGGTACCATTTTTTTGCATGGAAATATGTAGTTTTTTTATTGTAGGCCTGTAATTTAGGAATAACTCACTGAAATCTGTCCGAACAAGAGTCTAGTAAACATCCCGGGTATGATAAAACTTGAAACACGAAATCATAATTTAATAAATAATCATAAAAATAACAATATAATAATAAGAAATTTAATTCAATAATATAATCAAACCAAAAACACTGAAATTTGAAATATAGCGCCAAGTTCGCACATCGCTGAGCACTGTCGCAGAATCGTTTTCAGTGTCTGATGACGAATTTCCCCACGAATCATTATCACTCAATTCTGCAAGTGGTTCTGATTTACTATCGCTGTTCTCTAGCCGGTCTAAAAGCGATTTTGACCTAAAGGGACGCTTTTTGGACGCCATGGACTTTTCTAAGTTTCCAGGCAGAAAGAACAGTCAAAATGCAGGCAGGGCGCCGGACAAAGCACTCGAGACAAAATGTATGTGAAATGCTTTGAAACAGCAATGTTTTACTATGTAATAATCGTTTTAAAAAAAAATGTAATTTTTAAAAATTTTCAAATTTGCCGCCGGTTCCGGCGCCTGTACGTCCCGACGTCACAGGGACCGGAACACAGAAGCCAGATGCCGGAGGAGATGGCCGGGGACGCTGCAGGGGACGCATCGCCGGAGCGAAGGACAAGGTAAGCGCTGCAGGGAATCCCTGTTCAACGCTGCAAGGTATTCCCGAGTGTAGCTCGGGGTTACCACTTTTGGTACTGAAACTCTACCCCGAGCTACACTCGGGAATACCGCCAGGGAGGTTAAAGGCAGAGGAGAGATCTAGAGTCTAATAGACCCCAGATTTCTTAGAAAAGAATACCTGTCATTGCCTATTGCTATCACAGGGGATATTTACATTCCCTGTGATAACAATAAAAGTAATCACAAAAAAAGGGAAAGTGTAAAAAAAAAAAAAAATCAAAATTAAAAAAAAAAATCAAAATTAAAAAAAAAAATCACCCCTGCCCCACCCCTCTTCCCATGCTCATGCGCAAAGGCAAATACAAGCGTCGGTCCCGTGTCGGTATGTAAACAGAGATTGCACCATGCATGTGAGGTATCACCATGAACATCAAATCAAGGGCAGTAATTCTAGCACCAGACGTCCTGTGTAAATATAAAGTGGTGACTTGTAAAGGCTTTTAAATGGTTACCTCAATGGTGACCTTAAGAAATGTGACAGGAAGTCAGAAAGTAAAAGCTAGGTAAATTCTAGTATAAATACCATAATTTGTAGAAGATATAACTTTCACACAAACCAATTAATATACATGTATTGGGATTTTTTTTACCAAAGACATGTAGCAGAATACATTTTGACCTAAATTTATGACTAACTTTGAGTTTATTGGATATTTTTTGTAACCAAAAGTAGAAAATACCTTTTATTTTCAAAATTTTCTGCATTTTTCGTTCATATCACAAAAAAATAAAAAATGCAGTGGTGATTAAATACCACCAAAAGAAAGCTCTATTTGTGTGAAAAAAGGACATAAATTTTGTTTGAGTGCAGCATTACATGACTGCGCAATTACCAGTTGAAATAGCGCAGTGCTGAATTGCAAAAAATGGCCTGGTCAGGAAGGGAGGTAAATCCTCTGGAGGGAAAGTGGTTAAAGTAGAATTAAAGTAAAAAATCAGGGATTGGATGTAAGCAACACATCTTGGTTCTCTTTTCTGAAGAGCATTGTTTATAAGAGCTAATGAGAATCCAATAGGGGATCAGGGATGTGATAATGGTCAGCTTCCCAGTGGTTTCTTTATAGAAACAGAAGGGCAATGCTCCCTAAAGAGCAATACCTGGACTTTTGGCATACAACACACTCTGGATACCATGGCCAGACTGGAATAGCGGAAGATGGGGGAAATAATCTCTCTGGTGTCATGGATAGCAGAAATCTCCAACTGAGAGCACAACTCCAACTAAAACCTTTTTTCATTTGGACAGAGTAGGAATGGAAAAGGTTAAAAAAAACATTATTCAATTTTTGTGGCCTTTTTTGTAGCAAAGTAGATCTTTTTTCACTCTCTGGACACAAGTATAGGAAGTGAGGTACAAATTCAACTACAGCAGGACATCTGCTAATTGTTAGGAAACCAATAATAGGTTACCTGCAGTCTGTGGTGACCAGATGCATGAACTACACAAGGCGATGAATCACAGTACATGAGAAAAGGATACAATATATTTGAGAGCAAACCACACAATATATACACACCAAAATTCAATAACCAAACTAGTGTAAACAAGGATGCAGTGAGAGAAGCTAACTACCCAAACTAACTACATACACAACACTAGCAATGAAAGTAAGGTCAGTGGAAGACTAAGGGCTCGTTCACACTTGACTGTTTTACCAACTCTTGCCAAACGCCCCTATAGCACTTGGCAAGCATTGATCCGGCATTTGTGGAGCGTCTTTTAACGCTCGGCAAACGCTCCGCAAACGTCGCATGCGCGGTTCAGCGGTGGTTGCTAGGTGTTTGCCGAGCGTTAAAAATGCCCCACAAATGCCTATAATTAAGTTTGAATGGTGTTACCACTCCACAAATACCCCGCAACCGTGTCACAACCGCACCACAAACGCCGGCCGGGCGTTTGTGGAGCGGCACCATAGGAGACTTCAACGCCTCCTGACTCGACCAGAGGTGTCCGTTTTGCCGCGCCGCGATGCTACCGTTCCCGTTAGAACAGCACCATGTGCTGCAATGGGCAGAATTGTCCAAGTCGTTTGGGAACCGGTAAAAACGCTTCCCAAACACCTTTCTGCCGCTTGAAAACAAGGCTAGTGTGAACGTAGCCTAAAGAGCAGAAAGAATGCTAATCAGAGCAGGTCAAGGCAGATAGAAAAGATGCAGGTCAAGTCAATACAGGATACAATGAGAATGGGCATACAGGCTGAATATTGAACACTAAGTGATTTATGACGTGGAGCTAAATAGTCTCCCAGCAGCCAGCAGGTCCCAGCCATTAATCACTACCTAATGCTGGCTGCTGGGAGGCTATTTAGCCCTACCTTAGACATCACCCAGTGCTTGTGGACACTGGAATTATACTATTTAAAGTCCAGAAACCGCTGTGCCACCAGCAAGGGTTCTAGTAGTACAGCATGCCAAGCACAATGAGTCAATAAAATCTAGCAGAGAGTATTTTCCTTCCCCAATGTAACTAAAACAGATTTTGATTTTAAGTTAAACATATTTGTACATATAAATACTCAGCCCATTAGAACATTTGGATGAACAAAGTTTGTAGATTTTAAAAGCATGTTTCACTTATTTGGCAAGAGACCGTTGCAGTCATATGACCTATAGCATTTTCAACCGTTATTAAAAAAAAAAAAAAAACAAATCAAGCCTTGACTTCCTCACAAACTATTCATGTTCACTAACTTTCTTTTTTTAAATTAAACATAAAAGTATCTCATTTGTAGGTTAGTGGTCATAAGCATAATGATACCAGCCTATTTCTGTTCAACTTATCAAAGATGGAAGCAGGGGCGGACTGACAACTCATGGGGCCCCCGGGCAATAGGGGCTCATGGGGCCCCTGTGTCCTTGCCGAAACTCAAAAAAGCCTATGAAAAAGGTATCAGGGGCATCTCATGGGGCCCCCTACTGACCCCGGGCCCTCGGGCAGTGCCCAAGTTTCCAAATGGTCAGTCCGCCCCTGGATTGAAGGTGAATGGCAGAAAATTTCTCAACATTCTAAAACTCCTATCAGAACAATGGCCTTCTGATGTGATCATTAACATGCCATAATAATAGCATGCTAATAATAAAAATAATATGCCAGAAGTAGTAATTATAGCAGAACACATCAATACATACTGATGCATATATATATACTGTGCCATTAGAAAACAGTACATGTAATGGTCATTGAAATTGATGTGAATGTGCTATACTTCCACTATGTTTCTGCTGGTTATTTTTCTTGCTGCAGATACTGAAGAAGTAGAATGCGCAATGTGTAAGTGTCTTTTCTTCTGGCAGTCAATAAGTGAAGGTGTTAGAAAGCCTCTCTGTGATTAATGTCATTTCACTTAAACTTTTATAGCCAAATAAAACAGTAGGCTCTGAAGGAGCTGACATGAGCTAAGGGATACTACCTTACCTATAATTCATTCTCTATAACTTAGATAACTTGCACTAGCTTTGTGCTGTTGGTCGTGTTTTATGATGCCACAGAATATAACAGGGTCTGCTTTGGCAAAAATAAAATAAAAGGGCAACATTGTAACATAATAGTTTAATTTTTAAACAAGATAGTTGTTTTCACAATAACTATATGATAGAATGGAAAGTTTAGGGAAAAAATAAATTACTTTTTACCAGATTTATCATTACAAATGACTATCACCCAGAAACATTCATTTTATTTAGGGCAAAGGGTTGAGGAACAGCCTGAGTGTAACATTATATGTGTTATGGCTTTTAAGTGCAGAATACGGGAGGCATGAAACAAACTAATTTAACTATCCAACAGGAATACCTAAATCAATAAAACATACAGGGAAAATTATAATTTAAATAGTTATTATTTACTTCATTTAAAAGATGCAATGTATTAATTTTGATCAGCCATCCTACTTCCTTCTTTATACACCATCATTCTCATTTTGTATCACATAATCCCTTAGTGGGAGTTTGTAAATTACAGTATCTTGGACTTTGAAGCCACTTACCTCCAAAGCTTTGCAACATGATGTAATCCATCATGTAAGACAGTTCATTTTATTGCAGTCCTTTTGTAGAATTTAGTTCACATTTGATTTTTAATTCCCCCTTTTTTGACTAGTATAGGTAGAATGATCTGGGGCTGCTTGTCATTGCAGAGTGGAGCAGCTTGTGATCATTTGAGCTGATGACCCTATGCCATCAATTCCTGTGTTTTACCATAGTTAAAGTGTTCGTGGAACACTGGACCCTAACTTCAAAAATAATCCTCAGTTCTAGAACAGAGACAGCTCTTTCTAGTCTTGTGGACCTAAAAGGGTCCCCAGAATGCTGGTTAATGAAAGCCTGTGAAATACATTGGCTACTATTGTGACATATTGTGGCAAATAAGAATCCATTGGACTTAGAAACACCTGTGGTGCTCTCATGATTTCAACACTTGTAATCTACTCTAGAAATGTGTGGATCACCTTCACTGTGTTTTTCCTTTGAGAGCAAATATTTGATATTATGGACACTTCCCTTTATTTATATGTTGACTGTAGGTAATCAATAGTAGTAGTCTGTAGAGTCAAGATTAAAATAAAAATCTACATTAATAATTCATAGCCAGAATAAGGCTTCACTGTCTATTGATCTTATGCAAAGTTTTGCCATGATTTTGGGGAATGTGTACATGTACAGTTATAGGCTCCCTTTGGTTAAAATTGCAATCCTTATGCAAAATGGAGAACTGAAAAGCATTTCAAATTCATCCCTGGGCAGTAGATTATATATCTGGAGTTCTGTTTTGATGTTTATCAAGTCTCACGTATTCATGGATCTGGAACAACCAATCACAAGAGCATCCATATTAACCAATTCCTCGCATAAACCTTGTAAGGTTGCAGGGTTCGTGTGTCAAGGTCCTACCTTTTCCCAGAGGTTGTTACTCCATGTGCTGGCATCCATCTTGGATTTCTGCTGAGCATGATGGGAATCTTTTATGCCTTCAGGTCACTGAGGTCCATCCCCCAGAGGGGTGTGGCTGAGTACATATAAGCCTGGGATCCGCACATGCTCTTTGCACTTGTGTCTTTGTCTTGCTACAGCTCTGTGTATACGCTCGTGACTCTTCTGGTATTCTGACTCGGCTTGTGACTAAGACCATTCTCTGTGTTTCCCTTTGATCTGACCTTCCGTTGCTGAACCCGGCCCGTGACCTGTGATTCTCTGTCTACTGTTCTGTACTGTTTTGTCCCGTTGTTATTGACCCGGCTTGCCTGACTACGCTATTGTCATTCTCACCAGCTACACGCCATTGGCGGCGGCCATTACCGCAGCCGGGGTGTCTCGGGGGCCGCGACCTGGTCCCTGGCTGCGTCAAGTCCATCCCCACCATCAGGGGCCCTGGTGAAGGGCAGCCTGGGACTTAGACTCCGCGCCCTGAGGGACTTCGGTCTGTTGGTGGTGGTTGTCGTCAGCCAGTGCGTTACCCTGCCACTAGGCCTACCTGTCCGTTCCACAGCCCTGCCCTGACATTACACAAGTGCCATGAATCCTGATGGTGCAGGTACGCCTTCACTTCCAATGTTGGTCGCCATACTGGATCAACAGGATCTCCTGTTGGATCAGTTCGCTCAGGCGTTGCAAACTCTGCTGGCACGCACCGCGCACCTTACTCCTGGTGTTATTAGGCCGGTTGTCACTCCGGTGGTCGCTCCCGCTGCTGTTCCGCTTGCTGCGCCTACCGCCGCGGCTGCTGCGGCACCCGCGGTGCCCAGAGGTATGACTGGTTCAGCCCCTCTTCCACAGTGCTTTGGGGGTGAGCCGAGTCAGTTTCGTGGGTTCCTTAACCAGGTGGGGATTTACTTTGAATTAATACCCCACGCTTTTCCGACTGAGAGGTCAAAGGTGGGTTTCCTAATATCGCTACTCTCAGACAAGGCCTTGGCCTGGGCAAATCCCTTATGGGAGAGGAATGACCGGGTAATTCACGAATTTTCCGGTTTTGTCAATGCCTTCCGTAGGGTATTCGATGTACCGGCTCGCTCCGCCTCGGCTGCCAAGCTGCTCATGTCTATGCATCAGGGTTCACGGACCGTGGCCGAGTACGCCATAGAGTTTCGTACCCTGGCAGCAGAGGTGGGTTGGAACAATGAGGCTCTGGTGGCTGCGTTTTCTCAGGGTCTTTCTGATGCATTGAAGGACGAGATCGCAGCCAAGGAATTGCCTGTGGAGCTGGAAGCACTAATTTCCTTCCTGATCCTGATTGATACCAGGCTCAGGGAGAGGCCTTCACTCAAGGAATGCCTGCGGAGGCCTTCCAATCGACTGGCACCTGCGTTTTCTATCCCACCCATTCCTCCCTCTCCTCCCACGCCTCCAGGGGATAGATTGTCCGGTGGTGAGCCCATGCAGCTGGGGTTTGCTCGCCTTTCCGAGGGAGAGCGGGCCGCTCGGTGTCGGGAGGGTCGCTGCCTGTATTGTGGTCTTGGTGGGCACTTTCGGCAGTCCTGTCCGGTCCGTCCGGGAAACGCTCGCACCTGAGATCCTGTCGGGGACAGATCTTGGGTGGAGTCTCCTCGTCCCCGGCGTTCCGCAGAGATAAGCCACTGATCACTGTTTTCCTCTCTTGGGCGGAGGGCTCGGTGACGGCCCAGGCGTTGATAGATTCTGGGGCCGGCGGGTTGTTTATGGACAGCTCGTTTGCTGCCCAGCACTCCATTCCCTTGCAGGCTCGAGTTACCCCATTGGTTCTCGAGGCGATAGATGGCAGACCCCTGCAACCACCGCAGGTTACCCACGAGACTATGCCAGTTGAAGTAGCTATTGGGGCTGTTCACAGGGAGTTGGCCTGTTTCCAGGTGATTTCCTCTCCGCACTATTCGGTGGTTTTGGGGTATCCCTGGCTCCAGATGCACAATCCAACCTTCAATTGGCAAACTGCCGAGATTCTCTCGTGGTCTCCACAGTGTGGGGCCGGGTGCATCCGTGGGCCGGTTAAGGTGTTGTGTGCCTCCTCGGACTCTGCGTTGCCCACTGATTATGGGGAGTACCAGGACGTGTTTGATAAGGTACGCGCTGGTGCATTACCTGCTCATCGTCCTTACGACTGCGCCATATCCTTGCAACCCGGTGCCACTCCTCCGCGTGGCAGGGTGTATCCTCTCTCGGTTGCGGAGAATAAGGCCATGGAGGAGTACGTTGCGGATGCGCTTTCCCGGGGGCACATTCGTAAGTCTACTTCCCCAGCAGGAGCGGGCTTTTTCTTTGTAAAGAAGAAGGGTGGTGAATTGAGGCCTTGCATTGATTATAGGGGTCTCAATCGAATCACCACTAAGAATGCATACCCGATTCCCTTGATTACTGAGTTGTTCGACCGCCTTAAGGGGGCAACAGTCTTTACCAAACTTGACCTTAGGGCGGCGTACAACCTTGTACGGATCAAACAGGGGGATGAGTGGAAGACCGCGTTTAACACCAGAACCGGTCACTACGAATACCTGGTGATGCCCTTCGGGTTATGTAACGCGCCCGCAGTTTTTCAGGAATTCATAAATGATGTCCTTCGTGACTTGTTGCAGCAGTGCGTGGTAGTTTACTTGGATGACATCCTGGTTTACTCTGCCTCCATGGAGTCCCATATCTAGGATGTCAAGCAGGTGCTGCAACGATTACGTGAGAACAAACTTTTTTGTAAACTTGAGAAGTGCGAATTCCATCGATCCCAAGTTGCCTTTTTAGGCTACATCATTTCTGTGGAGGGATTCTCCATGGACCCTCAGAAGGTTTCGGCGGTTCTGCAGTGGCCTCGTCCCAATGGTCTTCGGCCCATTCAGCGCTTTTTGGGTTTTGCCAACTACTATCGGAAGTTCATCAGGAACTTCTCCACGCTGGCAAAACCTCTCTCAGACCTAACCAAGAAGGGCAGTAATCCTCACGAGTGGCCATCCGAGGCCATCATAGCTTTTGAGGCTCTGAAATCCGCCTTCGCTTCGGCTCCGATACTGTCTCATTCCAATCCTGGATTGCCCTTCGTCCTTGAGGTTGATGCATCCGAGACGGGAGTAGGCGCTCTCCTGTCTCAACGTCGGTCGCCCGATGGACCCCTACTTCCCTGTGGGTTCTACTCCAGGAAGCTTTCCTCTGCAGAGTGCAACTACCAGATTGGAGATAGGGAGTTGTTGGCAATCATTCTGGCTCTCAAGGAACCTGCTCGAGGGCTCCGCAGTTCCGGTCCTCATTCTTACCGATCATAAGAACCTGACTTATCTTTCGGAGGCCAAAAGATTGACACCCTGTCAGGCCAGATGGGCCTTGTTCTTGTCGCGGTTCAACTATGTGGTCTCCTATTTGCCTGGTTCCAAGAATGTCAGGGCTGATGCATTATCGCGGCAATACTCTGAGTTGTCCAGGGAGGACTCTGAGCCAACCTCGGTCATACCTCCGGATCAGATCCTGGCTGCCATTCGTACCAGTCTGACTTCTCCCCTTGGGGAGCAGATTTTGGCGGCTCAAACTGACGCTCCTCCCGAGAGACCGGAGGGTAGATGTTTTGTACCCGAGGGGTTGCGCACCCGTCTGCTGCGTACCTACCATAACTCCAAAACTGCCGGGCATCCGGGGAGGAACCAGTTGTCTTGGGTCGTCTCTCGGTTGTTCTGGTGGCCAACTCTCCGTGCCGATATCGCCTCTTATGTAGCGGCATGTTCGATCTGTGCCCAGAATAAATCTCCACGGCATCTTCCAATGGGTCTTCTGCAACCCATTCCCAATGGGGAGCGTCCTTGGTCACACCTGGGCATGGACTTTATTGTAGACCTCCCTGTGTCTCGGGGTCATACGGTCATCCTCATGGTCGTCGATCGTTTTTCCAAAATGTGCCATTGTATTCCACTCAGGAAATTACCAACAGCGAAAGAACTGGCCACGGTCTTTTCCAGGGAGATTTTTCGCCTGCATGGGTTGCCCAAGGTGATTGTCTCGGACCGCGGGAGTCAGTTCGTGTCCAGATTCTGGCGCGCCTTCTGCTCCCAGTTGGGTATTAGTCTCTCCTTTTCTTCAGCCTACCACCCGCAGTCCAATGGGGCTGCGGAGCGTTCCAATCAGGCCTTAGAACAATTCCTTCGGTGTTATATCTCGGACCATCAGGACGATTGGGCCGATCTCCTGCCTTGGGCAGAGTTTGCCAGGAACTCAGCGGTCAACTCCTCCTCCAGGATGTCCCCCTTCATGGCCAACTATGGGTACCAACCCGCAGTATTACCTGAGAGGTTCTCACCACAGGACATTCCGGCTGTGGAGAACCATCTTGCTACCCTGCGTTCTTCATGGGGGCAGATCCAGAGGGCTTTGAGGGACTTGGCTCAGCGTCAGAAGTTCCAGGCTGATCGCAGACGGTTGCCCGCTCCTTCATACCAGGTCGGCGATCGGGTGTGGTTGTCTACTCGTAACCTCAATCTTCTGGTGCCCACACCCAAACTAGCTCCCCGTTTTGTCGGTCCTTTTCGCATTCTCCGCAAGGTGAATCCGGTGGCCTATGCCCTTGCCCTTCCACCTGGGATGCGGATCTCCAATATCTTTCATGTATCACTGTTGAAACCTCTGATCTGCAATCGCTTCACTACCTCTCTGCCTCGGCCCCGTCCCATTCGGGTTGACGGTCATGAGGAGTATGAGGTGAGCCGGATCCTGGACTCTCGATTGGTGCGCGGCCGATTACAGTTCCTGGTTCATTAGCGCGGTTATGGTCCCGAGGAGCGTTCCTGGGTTCCTTCCGCGGATGTCCATGCTCCTGCCCTCCTCCGCGCGTTTCATACCCGCTTTCCTCAGAAACCTTTTGTTGAGCCGCGGAGGGGGAGGGGCCCTTGAGGAGGAGGTACTGTCAAGGTCCTACCTTTTCCCAGAGGTTGTTACTCCATGTGCTGGCATCCATCTTGGATTTCTGCTGAGCATGATGGGAATCTTTTATGCCTTCAGGTCTCTGAGGTCCATCCCCCAGAGGGGTGTGGCTGAGTACATAAGCGCCTGGGATCCGCACATGCTCTTTGCACTTGTGTCTTGTGTCTTTGTCTTGCTACAGCTCTGTGTATACGCTCGTGACTCTTCTGGTATTCTGACTCGGCTTGTGACTAAGACCATTCTCTGTGTTTCCCTTTGATCTGACCTTCCGTTTCTGAACACGGCCCGTGACCTGTGATTCTCTGTCTACTGTTCTGTACTGTTTTGTCCCGTTGTTATTGACCCGGCTTGCCTGACTACGCTATTGTCATTCTCACCAGCTACACGCCATTGGCGGCGGCCATTACCGCAGCCGGGGTGTCTCGGGGGCCGCGACCTGGTCCCTGGCTGTGTCAAGTCCATCCCCACCATCAGGGGCCCTGGTGAAGGGCAGCCTGGGACTTAGACTCCGCGCCCTGAGGGACTTCGGTCTGTTGGTGGTGGTTGTCATCAGCCAGTGCGTTACCCTGCCACTATTCCTACCTGTCCGTTCCACAGCCCTGCCCTGACATCGTGCCAACACAATTCTAGCCACTGGAGTACAGGTAGGCTGTGCTTCTAAGTAGAATTCAAAGAAGAAAACTGACCACGTGGGGATGGATGTGCTTCCATGGTATGGTCAGTTTGAAATAGGACAACAGAAAGACTGGCAGGATCACCAGGCATTTCACACAAAGGAAGCAATGCAAAGAGAACAGGATACTTTTTAATATGCAGTGAGGAACAGAAGTATTTGAACACCCTGCGGTTTTGGAAGTTCTCCCACTTAGAAATCATGGAGGAGTCTGGAATTCACATTGTAGGTACATTCCCACTCTGAGAGAATTAAAAAAAAAAATTCAGGAAATCACATTGTATGATTTTTAAAGAATTTATTTGTCTTGCACTGCTGAACATAAGTATTTGAACACCTAAGAAACAGCAAGAATTCTGGCTCTCAAAGACCTGTTACTGTGCCATTAAAAAGTCCACTCATTAATCTAACTTAGTAGCACCTGTCTGAGCTCTTTAAAGACACCTCTCCACCCCACAGTCAGTCAGACGCAAACTACTACCATGGGCAAGACCAAAGAGCTGTCAAAGACACCAGAGACAAAATTGTGGACCTCCACAAGGCTGGAAAGGGCTATGGGGCAATTGCCAAGCAGCTTGGTGAAAATAGATCAACTGTTGGAGCAATTGTTAGAAAATGGAAGAGGCTAAAGACAACGGTCAGTCTCCCTCGGACTGGGGCTCCATGCAAGATCTCACCTCGTGGGGTATCACTGATGATAAGAAAGGTGAGGAATCAGCCCAGAACTACAAGGGAGGAGCTGGTCAATGACACGAAGAGAGCTTGGACCACAGTTTCAGAGGTCACTGTCGGTAGAACACTACGCCGTCATGGTTTCAAATCATGCATTACACGGAAGGTTCCACTGCTCAAGTCATCACATGTCCAGGCCCATCTGAAGTTTGCCAATGACCATCTGGATGATCCAGAGGAGGCATGGGAGAAAGTCATGTGGTCAGGTGGTCAGATGAGACCAAAGTAGAACCTTTTTGGTCTAAACTTCACTCGTCGTGTTTGGAGGAAAAAGGATGAGTTGCATCCCAAGAACACCATCCCTACTGTGAAGCATGGGGGTGGTAACATCATGCTTTGGGGGTGTTTTTCTGCAAAGGGCACAGGACGACTGCACTGTATTAAGGAGAGATTAATGGGGCCATTTATTGTGAGATTTTGAGCAACAACCTCCTTCCCTCAGTCGGAGCATTGAAGATGGGTCGTGGCTGGGTCTTCCAACATGACAACGACCCGAAGCACACAGCCAGGATAACCAAGGAGTGGCTCCATACGAAGCATATCAAGGTTCTGGAGTGGCCTAGCCAGTCTCCAGACCTAAATCCAATAGAACATTTTTGGAGGGAGTTGAAACTCCGTGTTGCTCAGCGACAGCCCCGAAACCTGACAGATCTAGAGGAGATCTGTGTGGAGGAGTGGGCCAAAATCCCTGTTGCAGTGTGTGCAAACCTGGTTAAGAACTACAGGAAACGTTTGACCTCTGTAATTGCAAACAAAGGCTTCTGTACCAAATATTAATATTGATTTTCTAAGGTGTTCAAATACTTATGTTCAGCAGTGCAAGACAAATAAATTCTTTAAAAATCATACAATGTGATTTCCTGAATTTTGTTTTTTAATTCTGTCTCTCAGAGTGGGAATGCACCTACAATGTGAATTTCAGACCCCTCCATGATTTCTGTGTGTTCAAATACCTCTGTTCTTCACTGTAAGTGCATGCTACCAAAGACACATATAAGAAAATATGACATCTTGGGGTAACATACACTTTAATGCTGCCCTCCCCAGCAGCACATACTTATCATCACTTTGCTTCCCAGTGATCTGTTATACTATCAAGAAAGAAGAGGGAAGCCCTAGGTAAGTTTTAGGTCACTGTAGTCAGAGTATACCCACAGCTACTGTTTCCCTACCTCCGTGTGACAACAGAGAAGGAAGTCACATACTGCTGTACAGTATAACCAGATGTACTGTAAACTTTAGTGTTTGCTGAATGGGGCAGCCAGAGAGAGAGAAGAAAAGTATGTACTGTATGTCTTTGGGGGAGGGATATTAAAGTGAACCTGCATGGGCAATTTTTAGGGTTACCTTCAGTTTTAAAGTTGTGCTTAATAAAAACATGCAATTCTTCAGTAGATAAATCAATGTTCTCTCATACCCGTCATTCCAGAAATGTATAACAAAGCTGAGTCTTCTGCGTCTGTGCTGCACTGACCTTCTCTTTTCTAGTGTGGCTCAATTCACAATGAAACTAATTAAACAAAATGTCTTTGTGTTTTTGGCAATATTATACTTGGCACCAAAGCAAATCCATTAGACAGCAATGTGCAGGAAAAAACAAAATGAACTCCTTTTTTACTTTGGAATTATACATTATGCTTGGCATAGATAAAAAATAAAGTAAACATAAATTATTAATGTCCTTGCGTATTGCTTGATAAGGCAAATTTGTTCGGAAAGCTTGTTTATAACTATTTGTAATAGATTTTGTAAATAGGCTGCATTTAAATAATATACTTGTTAACCACTTTTAAATAAAGAAAGATAAAACATGCCCTAACAAAAAAAAACAGTTGCAGTATAGTGCTACAAATAAGCACTGACCAGGAGATGAACGTGAGCCATCATTATTATTATTATTATTATACAGTATTTATAAAGCGCCAATAGTTCGCTCAGCGCTGTACATTACAAAGGGGGACAGAACATGTG
Organism: Staurois parvus; assembly: GCF_062004578.1. Taxonomy (NCBI): domain Eukaryota; kingdom Metazoa; phylum Chordata; class Amphibia; order Anura; family Ranidae; genus Staurois; species Staurois parvus. The sequence goes on from NW_028317977.1 coordinate 3,020,938, forward strand.
ACAGAACAATACCAATACAATGCAAAACATGAGGGGATCAAGGGCCCTGCTCTTTCGAGCTTACAATCTAGGAGGGAGGGGGTGGTGGCACAGGAGGAGATAGCTGTGGGGGATGGAGTGGTAGGAAGAGTGGAGGAGGTCGGCAAGTTAGCAGGGGGTGGGGTAGGCTTCCCTGAAGAGATGGGTTTTCAGGGTGCGCCTAAAGGAGAGGAGAGTAGGTGATAATCTGATGGGTTGGGGCAGGGAGTTCCAGAGGATGGGTGACACCCTGGAGAAGTCCTGGAGGCGGGCATGGGAGGAGGAGACCAGGGAACTAGAGAGAAGGAGGTCTTGTGAGGAGTGGAGTGTGCGTGCTGGGCGGTACTTGGATATTAGGTCAGAGATGTAGTACGGGGCAGTATGGTGGACAGCTTTGTACGTCAGCGTTAGGATTTTGAATTTGATCCGTTGCGCAATCGGAAGCCAGTGGAGGGATTGGCAGAGGGGGGTGGCGGAGACAGAGCGGTTGGAAAGGTGAATGAGTCTGGCAGCCGTATTCAGGATCGACTGAAGCGGGGATAGCCAGCGGCGAGGCAGGCCAGTGAGGAGGGAGTTGCAGTAGTCGAGTCGTGATATGATGAGGGAGTGGATGAGCTGTTTAGTGGTTTCTGGGGTTAGGAACGTGCGGATTTTGGCGATGTTGTGGAGGTGGAGTCTGCACGAGTTTGTTAAAGATTGGACTTGGGGCTGGAAGGATAGGTTGGAGTCCAGAATGACACCCAGTACTCTGGCCTGCAGGGCGGGTTTGATGGTAGCGTTGTTGGATGTGACGGAGAAATCAATGGGGGGTGGTGTCCGGGCTGGGGGGAAGACAAGAAACTCGGTTTTGGAGAGGTTCAATTTAAGGAAGTGGAGTGACATCCAGTCTGATATGTCGCTCAGTAGGTGTGTGATTCGGGCTGAGACCAAGGGGGTGAGGTGGGGGGTTGAGAGATAGATTTGTGTGTCATCGGCATAGAGGTGGTAGTTGAAGCCGTGAGAGTGTATGAGTTGGCCAAGGGAGGAGGTATAGATGGAGAAGAGAAGGGGATTGAAGATACAACATCATTAAGTTGTATGTAAAGCAAAACTTTTCTCTTAGTGTTGGATAGAGTATTGAATGTTTAAAACCTCTGACAAGTTTTTTTACCACTTCCTATCCTAGTGAAAAAGCAGAAAGTAAGAAGATATACTCTACAACAGTGTTTCTCAACCTTTTTTCAGTCAAGGCACCCTTTAAAATTATGGACAGTCCCGAGGCACCCCATTCTAAAATATGAAAAACGATTCTAATATTTTTATATAATGCAGCAACATCCACACATGTAGGACACCCAACATTAGAGGTGATTTATTCTTCCAAAGCAAATTCACTTTTGCACACTGGTACTGACTAGTATTCCAGTGTTTCTCCTCTCCCTCAGTTTTTCTGCATCACTGAGCTAATGTGACTCCAGCACTGATGAAAAAGGGTCAAACTAGGATGCTGTGATGGCAGCCAACTTCCTCCTTATCAACTGATGATGTCATTGGTTATCAGGACGTGGGTGGCTAGAGGGTCATAATGGCGCAAAATGAAAACCTGTGGCTATGTGTAACTAAAAGGCAGGCTTGTTCCACCCGCTGGCTTGCATACAAGTTTTGGGCAATTTAAGACATTTTGCCAAGGCACTGAGGAAACCTCAAGGCACCCTGGTTGAGAAAGGCTGGTCTACAAAGCAACTGGATATCTCTCAGTTATCTGCTGAACAGGTTTTCCCATTGAAGAATTTCTTTCCCCTCCAGTTCCCTGTGACAATTAGTATGGTAACCTTTTTTTTTAGATAATACACAAGCAAATGTTATTTTCAGTGCACATTACACCCTCTATGCCAATACAAGTCAATATTCCCTTCTACAACAGGAAATGCTTCAAGAGCAGTAAAAACAAATGGGAAACCCCTCTCAAATGATCTTCACTACTCATGCCCAGTTGAAAGTTTGGGTAATCAGCCATCTCTTGGACCTCTGGCCAATTCAGAGCAACAAAAATGGCAAACACTACACTCAGATCTCTAAATACATTTTATTAAAGAAAAATGCATTCACATGTTTATTTATTTAACAAGTGTGTCTACTTGTTCCACCCTCCTGTGCAAGGCCCCCTTCTTCTATGACGTGTTACACTAGGACATTTTTCCACCCCTATAGTGACTGACTCTCATTGAGAATTAGAGTAGTAACTGACCTGTGGGATTTAATTTTTTGAAAGATTCTAATCAACTTTGGCAACATTACAAATCAGAACCAAATGACCTCCTGGGATTTTTACAGAGAATTATGTAACCTGTAAGTTTGGTTTTGTGGGTAAAAACACCCTGTAATGAATGATATCAGAAAAGGATGCAAAAAAATGTGCATTTATTATTTTTGTCCAAAAGGTGAACTTCTCCTTTAAGGCCTATGGAGCACACTGAGGTCACCAGCTTAAAGGATAAATTCACCATTTGGACAAAAATAATAAATGCAAATTTTTTTTGCAGGTAAAAAAATGTGCATTTATTATTTTTGTTCAAAGGAGTTTTCAAATCTGACAGAGTATGGGGAGAAGTTCACCCATACTATCTGTCAGAGGGAGGAGGGGTGGCAAGCATGGCTGCAGCTATGGGAACATGTTACATGTTCCACCCTAAAAACGGGTAGAACATGTAACATGGTGAACTTATCCTTTAAGAATCCACACATATCAATTCAATACAACACCTTTAGGACAAAATAGAATGGGGGATAGTAGCATGACTGTGTAGTGGCAAAACCAATGGCCAGACAACATAAAATAAAATGCCTAGGAAACATTTCCAGCACTTTGCTGAATCCATTCAGACAAGAATTTAAGATGATTTGATACTAAATATAGGTGCTGTTCAATATTAAACAGGTTAATCCAATTAAATGCATTGGCAAGTCCTATTAGTTCAGTTTACTTTCTTGGCCAACAGTTTCAGACCGTGGTGTGCACTTTTTGAAAAGTGTTAATTTATAAAAGCATTTTCTTAGCAGTGCTTCAGTACACATTGTCAATAAATATTACACATAGATACTGTACACTATTGGGTATTTACTAAAATTGGAGAGTGCAAAATCTGGTGCAGCTGTGCATGATAGGCAATCAGCTTCCAGGTTTTTTTGTCAAAGCTTAATTGAACAAGCTGACATTAGAAGCTGGTTGGCTGCCATGCACAGCTTTTGCACTCTTAAGTAAATAAACTCCTATTTGGTGAAATGATTAGTAATAGTTTGGTAATGGAGTAAGGGTGCATCTGTAAGGTTTAGTGGCAGGTCAAGAATACAAAGATTCCTTAAAAAAAAAAAAAAAAAAAAAGAGTTTAGACTTTTCTTATAGCCTTAAAACCTATTAACAGTGTATGCTTCAAAATTCATCAGCCTATCATACTGCTGAGCTTTTTTTCTTCAACTGAATGTAAGTTTTTATTTACACCAACCCCACTGGACTGCCATTGGTGGTGTTGCCTAATACAGCCCCAGTGCAAAGAAAAATCAATCTGCTTCATGTCCCTTTGCTTCAGTTCACACCTCATCAGTGTGCACTGAAATAAGTAGGACATGTTGCACTTTTTCTCAGCACTTTATAATTCATTATAACACATTGCTACATGCTGCTGCACATGGAGTTAAAGGATAAGTTCACCTTTGGAACATGTTACTGTGGAGCGCCGTGGTAGTTCATTGAAGCTTCCTATCAGAATATCTGCTTCACCGTACATCCTGTATGGCAAGCAGAAATTCTGCCAGGTCTGCTGGAGACCTGCATGGCATCAGATCAGTGATGCAATGCTTTTCAGGCTTCATTGGACAAACATAATAAATGCACATTTTGTTTATCCACAAACAAATGTGCATTTATTATTTGTGTCCAAAAGGTGAACGTATCCTTTAAACAAATAATCAGGTTAAAGAAATGGAAAAAAGCAAGTCTTACAATGCATCAGAGCATGTGTGCACAACACATACCAGCATGTGTGTTATGAGAAAATTACCATGAGCCTGCAGGTGTGAATATGCCCTAAAATGCTTCCTAATCATTTCCATTGTCTTCTTCTTTGAGATGTATAAGCCATGTTAAAAACAACCAAGTGTTTTGCTTAATGTTGCTGTGACAAGTGCATGCTATTTTGGACCTTTGCAATGAGGTCACATTGGGGTTGATTTAGTAAAACCGGAGCCCTCTGAATCTGGTGCAACTGTGCATGGTAGCCAATCAGCTTCTAGCGTGTTCAATTAAGCTTTGACAAAAAAAAACTGAAAGCTGATTGATTTCTATGCAGAGCTGCACCAGATTTTGCACTCTCCAGTTTTAGTAAGTCAACCCCAGTATGTTTTGAGCTCAGATCTCCAAAAACTACAGAGATTGTTCTCATTTTTAACTAGCTGTTAGATGTGTTCATGATCTACACTCAGTTCATATTGCTTGTATATAAGTTATAAACCAGGGGTCAGCAACCCATAGATTGCAGCCAGGTGACTTGATAGATCGTGGTCTAGGCTTGCTGACCCACCATTCCAGAGCATCAGAGTGCAATGCACTTGTAAAATTGGAGCTGTAGTAGGGAGTAAGAGCCACATAAGCCGATGCCTCCTCTGTAGTGCTGGATTCTGTCTCATGTGGAGTGATACCAACTGCATTCCCCCATTATCCCAGCTAGTAGTCTCCAGAGTGGTGCCAGCAGCAGGAAAGAACATCTTCAGGTCAGTGTAAAGCAATACACTGGGCATAATGGTATAGACATCTAATGCACTGAAGTGTACCTGAAGTTTTCTATTATATCCTGTGGGTTTGATGCACTTTCTGAAAGCGCTCCAAAACTCTTGAATGCAGCTGATTTGGTGCGCTTTCATAAAGTGCACCAAGCCCACAGGATATAATAGAAGTCCATGGCAAAGAGCAGTTAACCCAGGAATGTCACAAACATGGTGCAGATAATTTGAAGCACATCAATGTGAAAGCAGCCATACAGTAAGTTCATTTACATTTGCAGTTTTGGTTGTGGTAATACCCCATAGTTAAGATGTTTTTACCACCCCAATTGCACCCCCTTTAGTTGTAGTGGCCAGGGGTGTACACTAGAGATGAGCGAATCGAACTAGGCGAAGTGGAATTCATTTCGAATATTAGGAAAATTTCGATTCGCGCCGAATCCGAAAATAAGCAGACTTCGAATGCGCGAATCGAAATTTTTCCTAAAATGGCGGCGACATGTGCGGCGACGGAGCGGGGATGTCTGGGAAGGCGCGCAGACAAGGCGCGCTGACCCATAATGCATTCATTCATGACATGTGATCGCATTAGCCAATCAGCAGCCAGCCAGCCAGCACTGTGTAATGGTCGAGCTATAAATGGCGGCCATTTTAGAATTCTCCATTTGCCTCCAGTCAATCAACAGAGGCAGACCTGGCTGTATTCAGGGAGAGAGTTAGGGACACAGAAACGTTACTTAGGGCCACAGAAACGTTACTTAGGGCCACAGAATCGTTACTTAAGGCCACAGAAACGTTACTTAGGGCCACAGAAACGTTACTTAGGGACAGACACAGAATTGTTACTGAGGGACACAGATTTGTTACTGAGGGCCACAGAACCGTTACTTAGGGACACAGAATTGTTACTCAGGGACAGACACAGAATTGTTACTGAGGGACACAGAATTGTTACTGAGGGACACAGAATTGTTACTCAGCGACAGACACAGAATTGTTACTCAGGGACAGACACAGAATTGTTACTGAGGGACACAGAATTGTTACTGAGGGTCACAGAATTGTTACTGAGGGACACAGAATTGTTACTCAGGGAAAGACACAGAATTGTTACTCAGGGACAGACACAGAATTGTTACTGAGGGACACAGAATTGTTACTCAGGGACACAGAATTGTTACTCAGGGACAGACACAGAATTGTTACTCAGGGACAGACACAGAATTGTTACTGAGGGACACAGAATTGTTACTGAGGGACACAGAATTGTTACTCAGGGACACAGAATTGTTACTGAGGGAAACAGAATTGTTACTCAGGGACACAGAATTGTTACTCAGGGACAGACACAGAATTGTTACTCAGGGACAGACACAGAATTGTTACTGAGGGACACAGAATTGTTACTGAGGGACACAGAATTGTTACTCAGCGACAGACACAGAATTGTTACTCAGGGACAGACACAGAATTGTTACTTAGGGACACAGAATTGTTACTCAGGGACAAAGAATTGTTACTCAGGGACAGATACAGAATTGTTACTGAGGGACAGACACAGAATTGTTACTGAGGGACACAGAATTGTTACTGAGGGACACAGAATTGTTACTCAGCGACAGACACAGAATTGTTACTCAGGGACAGACACAGAATTGTTACTGAGGGACACAGAATTGTTACTGAGGGACACAGAATTGTTACTGAGGGACACAGAATTGTTACTCAGGGACACAGAATTGTTACTCAGGGACACAGAATTGTTACTGAGGGACACAGAATTGTTACTGAGGGACACAGAATTGTTACTGAAGGACACAGAATTGTTACTGAGGGACACAGAATTGTTACTCAGGGACACAGAATTGTTACTGAGGGACACAGAATTGTTACTGAGGGACACAGAATTGTTACTCAGGGACAGACACAGAATTGTTACTCAGGGACAGACACAGAATTGTTACTCAGGGACAGACACAGAATTGTTACTGAGGGACACAGAATTGTTACTGAGGGACACAGATTTGTTACTGAGGGCCACAGAACCGTTACTTAGGGCCACAGAAACGTTACTTAGGGACACAGAATTGTTACTCAGGGACAGACACAGAATTGTTACTCAGGGACAGACACAGAATTGTTACTGAGGGACCCAGAATTGTTACTGAGGGACACAGAATTGTTACTGAGGGACACAGAATTGTTACTCAGGGACACAGAATTGTTACTCAGGGACACAGAATTGTTACTCAGGGACAGACACAGAATTGTTACTCAGGGACAGACACAGAAATGTTACTGAGGGACACAGAATTGTTACTGAGGGACACAGAATTGTTACTCAGCGACAGACACAGAATTGTTACTCAGGGACAGACACAGAATTGTTACTGAGGGACATAGAATTGTTACTGAGGGACACAGAATTGTTACTCAGCGACAGACACAGAATTGTTACTCAGGGACAGACACAGAATTGTTACTGAGGGACACAGAATTGTTACTGAGGGACACAGAATTGTTACTCAGGGACACAGAATTATTACTGAGGGACACAGAATTGTTACTCAGGGACACAGAATTGTTACTGAGGGACACAGAATTGTTACTCAGGGACACAGAATTGTTACTGAGGGACACAGAATTGTTACTGAGGGACAGACACAGAATTGTTACTGAGGGACACAGAATTGTTACTGAGGGACACAGAATTGTTACTGAGGGACACAGAATTGTTACTCAGCAACAGACACAGAATTGTTACTGAGGGACACAGAATTGTTACTGAGGGACACAGAATTGTTACTCAGGGACACAGAATTGTTACTCAGGGACAGACACAGAATTGTTACTGAGGGACAGACACAGAATTGTTACTGAGGGACACAGAATTGTTACTGAGGGACACAGAATTGTTACTCAGCGACAGACACAGAATTGTTACTCAGGGACAGACACAGAATTGTTACTGAGGGACACAGAATTGTTACTCAGGGACACAGAATTGTTACTCAGGGACACAGAATTGTTACTGAGGGACACAGAATTGTTACTGAGGGACACAGAATTGTTACTGAGGGACACAGAATTGTTACTCAGGGACAGACACAGAATTGTTACTCAGTGACAGACACAGAATTGTTACTCAGGGACAGACACAGAATTGTTACTCAGGGACAGACACAGAATTGTTACTGAGAGACACAGAATTGTTACTGAGGGACACAGATTTGTTACTGAGGGCCACAGAATCATTACTTAGGGCCACAGAAACGTTACTTAGGGCCACAGAATTGTTACTCAGGGACAGACACAGAATTGTTACTCAGGGACAGACACAGAATTGTTACTGAGGGACACAGATTTGTTACTGAGGGACACAGAATTGTTACTGAGGGACACAGAATTGTTACTCAGGGACACAGAATTGTTACTGAGGGACACAGAATTGTTACTGAGAGATAAAGAATTGTTACTGAGGGACACAGAATTGTTACTCAGGGACAGACACAGAATTGTTACTCCGGGACAGACACAGAATTGTTACTGAGGGACACAGAATTGTTACTGAGGGACACAGAATTGTTACTGAGGGACACAGAATTGTTACTCAGCGACAGACACAGAATTGTTACTCAGGGACAGACACAGAATTGTTACTGAGGGACACAGAATTGTTACTGAGGGACACAGAATTGTTACTCAGCGACAGACACAGAATTGTTACTCAGGGACAGACACAGAATTGTTACTCAGGGACAGACACAGAATTGTTACTGAGGGACACAGAATTGTTACTGAGGGACACAGAATTGTTACTGAGGGACACAGAATTGTTACTCAGGGACAGACACAGAATTGTTACTCAGGGACAGACACAGAATTGTTACTCAGGGACACAGAATCGTTTAATTAAAGAGTATGTCAGACAACATGCAGAGGAGTGGCAGAGGAGGCAATGTTTTAGGAGCGAGCAGACGTGGCAGCAGAGGAAGGGGTCGAGGCAGCACTAGTCGCATCCAGAGGCCAGTGCTCCCGGTGTCATCCAGCGGTCGTGTCTCCACCGACAACCCTGCCGTCATCGATTGGTTGGCTCGGTCGTCTTCCTCTTCCCAGGTCACCTCTGACACCTACAGCCAACGGTCGGTGGGTACGTCAGACACAACCGTTAGTTGGCATGGCCCGGGAGCAAGCCCACTGAAATCACGTGTCCTCTACCTGCCCCTGTCCTTTGGTGTTCCCTCACCAAGCAAAGTATCGCATGCTGTGGGCTCAGCCCCACTGTACAGTGAGGAAGAGCTAACAGAGGGCGGTCAGGAACGGGGGGAGACATCCGCCTCTTCAGCAGCCAGGCGAAGAAGTAGTGGCGAGGAGAGTGGCTCGGTAGCCGGTCTAGAGACAGGTCTGTCTCCTGACCCACACGCAGCCGAGGGGGCTAGTAGTGAGGCGGAGACCCTAATTGATGATGATGAGGCTGATCGCACTTGGCAGCCTCGTCGTCATCAGGCTATTGCTTCCGCATCATCAGGAGAAGAGGGTGGCAGCTTGGCAGCGAGCAAAACAGTCGGTGGGTTGCCCAGGAGGCAGCAGGGTCGCAGCAGTGTCAGTGGAGGCAAACGGCCACGGAGTACAGCACCAGCTCCACTGCAGCCTACCACCACGGCCAGTAGTGGTGCCGGTGTGCACGGAGGAAGCAGCAGTCAGCCAGTGAGGAGTATCGGGGGCAAAGTTTCCTAGTTGCCTCCACGTTTGCACGTCCTTGGTCCGGCAAAGATGTCCGCCTCTACCACCTCTTCTTCCGCCGTGTCCTCAGCCGCCACCCCCGTGCCAAGTCCCATTACCCGACCGGCATATCACATGTGCAGGGCGCAACGGTGTCACGCTGTGCTGCACCTGGTATGCCTTGGCGAACGTAGTCACACAGGGGAGGAACTTCTCAGTGTAATGAACAGAGAAATCGACAGATGGCTGTCTCCGCGCAAACTGAAAATCGGAACCATGTTGACCGACAACGGAAAGAACATGGTGTCTGCTCTGCGTCAAGGAAGGTTGTGCCATGCGCCATGCATGGCTCACGTGTTCAATCTGGTTGTCAAGCGGTTCCTAAAATCCACCATCCCACTGCAAGATATCCTTAAAATGTCACATAAACTTTGCATGCATTTCAGCCATTCCTACACCGCAAAGCACACCCTCCTTGAGCTGCAGCGGCAGAACGGAATTCCACAGCATCGCCTGATCTGCGACGTTGCAACAAGGTGGAATTCAACCCTACACATGTTAGACCACCTTTACGAACAGCGAAAGGCCATCACCGATTTCCTGATGTTACAAGCGGATAAAGGTACTCCCCTGTGTAACTTCGATGTCAGCCATTGGCAGCTCATGCGTGACACCTGCCGCTTGCTCAGGCCCTTTGAGGAGGCCACGCTATTCGTGAGTCGGCAGGACTATGGGATGAACGACGTCATTCCTCTGTTGCACGTCCTGGAACAAATGCTGTTAACAATGGCTGGTCAGGGTGCGGTAGACGTGGTGCACAGATCTCAACGCCACATGACCCCTGTGGGGGCAGGACAGGAAGAAGAGGAGGAGGTAGAGGAGGACATTTGTGCTCAGGAATTATTGAGTGAAATGGGTGGTTTTTCCACTCAGCGGACAGGAGTGGAGGAGCAGGAGCATCTGGTAGAGGAGGAGGAGACAGAGGACCCAGACGCACCGTGGCAGTATGCTGTGGAGATGGAGGCAGGGAGTCCCTCGCATTCCTTGGCACAAATGGCCCATAGCATGCTCGGTTGCTTGCGTAGCGACAGCCGAATAATAACCATCAGACAGAGGGATGACTTTTGGCTGTCCACCTTGTTGGACCCTCGCTACCGTTCAAAAATGGTGGCCTTTTTCACACCTGCTGAGAGGGAGGCCAAAATAACGTACTATAAAAACCACCTATGTAGTCAGCTGGTCTCTGCCTTTCTGCGCCAACGTCCATCCTCAGACACTGTGGGCCCTGTGCGCTCGCGTTCCGCTGCCATGGCAGCAGGGGAGGGGTGGGGTGGTAGGAGCAGTGGCAGCTCCACCAGCAGCGGCTGCCTCAGTCTGCAGTCGATGATGAGTAGCTTTCTTCACCAGCGCAGTGAGGAAACTACTAACCAGCCGCAGCAGCAGCAGCAGCATCAGGTGGACCTGGAGCAGGACCTCAAACAACAGGCTTGGGCCTACTTGGACAGCACCCTGCCAACCGAGGTAGACAATCCCCTTGACTACTGGGCAACGAAACTTGACCTTTGACCCCAACTAGCTGAATTTGCCCTTGAAAGGCTGTCATGCCCGGCCAGTAGCGTGGCATCGGAGCGCGTGTTTAGTGCGGCAGGAGGTATTGTAACTCCGCGGAGGATACGACTGTCCACCCAAAGTGTGGAGAGACTCACGTTTGTGAAAATGAATCAGGCGTGGATTAGTCTGGATTTCAAACCACCAGTTCCTGACACAACTGACTAAATCCGCCATGAATCATGCCCCAAACATGTGCCACTTTCATGTCTCCTCACACTGCTGGTGTGTTCCATTTTTTGTCATAGGGTGCTGGCAGATTACGGGCCTCCCATAGCTGCTGCCAGGCCCCTAATCTGCCATGGGCCCCTGTACCGCCTCCTCATGCTGCTGCCAGGTCCACAGTGTCTCATGCCATGTGCCACTTTCAGGTCTCCTCACACTGCTGGTGTGTTCCATTTTTTGTCATAGGGTGCTGGCAGATTACGGGCCTCCCATTGCTGCTGCCAGGCCCCTAATCTGCCATGGGCCCCTGTACCGCCTCCTCATGCTGCTGCCAGGTCCACAATGTCTCATGGGTCCCTGTACGGCTTCCCATTGCTGCTGTCTCCATCGCCACACTCTGCCATGTGCCACTTTCAGGTCTCCTCACACACTGCTGGTGTGTTCCATTTTTTGTCATAGGGTGCTGGCAGATTACGGGCCTCCCATAGCTGCTGCCAGGCCCCTAATCTGCCATGGGCCCCTGTACCGCCTCCTCATGCTGCTGCCAGGTCCAGAGTCTCTCATGGGTCCCTGTACGGCCTCCCATTGCTGCTGTCTCCATCGCCACACTCTGCCATGTGTCACTTTCAGGTCTCCTCACACTGCTGGTGTGTTCCATTTTTTGTCATAGGGTGCTGGCAGATTACGGGCCTCCCATAGCTGCTGCCAGGCCCCTAATCTGCCATGGGCCCCTGTACCGCCTCCTCATGCTGCTGCCAGGTCCAGAGTCTCTCATGGGTCCCTGTACGGCCTCCCATTGCTGCTGTCTCCATCGCCACACTCTGCCATGTGCCACTTTCAGGTCTCCTCACACACTGCTGGTGTGTTCCATTTTTTGTCATAGGGTGCTGGCAGATTACGGGCCTCCCATTGCTGCTGCCAGGCCCGTAATCTGCCATGGGCCCCCGTACTGACTCCTCATGCTGCTGCCAGGCCCGTAATCTGTCATGGGCCCCTGTTGTCGCTTGTTGGCATATTCCGCTCGTTCAGATGCTCCTTCTCCTGCTACTCCTCTTCACGGATTCCGCCAGCAGTCTTTCTTGGAATCCGTTTCCAAGAGACAACAGTTTGCGAGCACGCACCCGACGGTGCAGAAGCTGAACGTCCTCCTGTCCAAGTTGCTGCTGCCAGGCTCGTAATCTGTCATGCGCCCCTGTACCGCCTCCTCATGCTGCTGCCAGGTCCAGAGTGTGTCATGGGCCCCCGTACCGACTCCTCATGCTGCTGCCAGGCCCGTAATCTGTCATGGGCCCCTGTACCGCCTCCTCATGCTGCTGCCAGGTCCAGAGTGTGTCATGGGTCCCTGTACGGCCTCCCATTGCTGCTGCCAGGCCCGTAATCTGCCATGGGCCCCCGTACCAACTCCTCATGCTGCTTCCAGGCCCGTAATCTGTCATGGGCCCCTGTACCGCCTCCTCATGCTGCTGCCAGGTCCAGAGTGTGTCATGGGTCCCTGTACGGCCTCCCATTGCTGCTGTCTCCATCGCCACACTCTGCCATGTGCCACTTTCAGGTCTCCTCACACTGCTGGTGGGTTCCATTTTTTCATAGGGTGCTGTATGGCCTCCCATTGCTGCTGCTTCCACCGCCACACTGTGGCTCTGGCCCCGTGACTGCCCAAATGAGTGAAGTGTGCGGTGATTCTAAGATCGACGGCACTCATCTGCATGTCATACTGACTGTCAGTATTATTTCTCTTCCCCAGCAGACTCCAAGGGCATTTAAATTAAGGGTACAGTGTTCTGCACTAATATAAAGGCTCTCTGAAGCCTAGAAACACCCTTTTATAAGTTAAATTCGCAGCGAATATATTCGACTCGAATCGAAATTTTTTCACGAATTCGCCGAATCAGTCGAATCGAATTTTTGAATAATTCGCTCATCTCTAGTGTACACATCAAAATATACCTGTGCTCAAATCCCGATAGCTTGTACATGTATTTATCACGTGCTAAAGGGCTGTATCCACATGTTAACACTAGAAATCCCGGAGGAACCCTCTGCACACTGCCAATACCCCTTTCCAGCAAACATTGCAATAAAAAAAATAGGGATTTTTAGTTCAAACATATACTCTGCATGTACAAGCTAGAAATCCCAGAGGAACCCACTGCACACTTCCAATTACCCTATAAATGTATGTACCAGCTAGAAATCCTGGATGAACCCTCTACATACTTCCAATTACCCTTTCCAGCAAACGTTGCAATAAAAAAATAAGGTTATTTAATTCACACATATTGCAATACATGTTTAAGCTGGCCAACTGCATCAAAGTAATCCCTCTATGGCCAGTTCTACTCTGCTATGCAAATGCTACTGTGACTACAATGCCAATCTGCAAACAGGCAAAAAATGGGGGAGAGCTACTAGGTTTAGGTCTGGCTACTGGTCTACTATACAAGAAACAAGCTATACCTGTGCTCAAATCCCAATAGATGGGAACATGCATTTATCTATCAGGTGCTAAAAGGGTGTAGCCACATGTTAACACTAGAAATCCCGGAGGAACCCTCTGCACACTGCCAATTATCCTTTCCAGCAAACTTTGCAATAAAAAAATAAGGGTTTTTAGTTCACACATATTGCAACACATGCTTAAGCTGACCAACTGCATCAAAGTAATTCCGCTATGGCCAGTCCTACTCTGCGTTAACGCAAACAAGATATACATGTGCTGCAGAGCAGAGTAGGACTGGCCATAGAGGGATTACTTGGAAGCAGTTGGTCAGCTTAAACATGTATTGCAATATGTGTGAATTAAATATCCCTATTGTTTTATTGTAACATTTGCTGGAAAGGGTAACTGGCAGTGTGCAGAGGATTCCTCTGGGATTTCTAGTGTTAACATGTGGCTACACCCCAATGTACAAGCTATTGGGATTTGAGCACAGGTATATCTTGGTTTTTTTTTGCATAGTAGGTCAGTAGCCAGACCTAAACCTAGTAGCTCTTCTCCCACTTTGTGTCTGTTTGCCCCAGGTTGGCATTGTGTCTACAGTAGCATTTGCATTGGTGGAGCAGAGTAGGACTAGCCATAGAGGGATTACGGTTTCAGTATTTTTTGTTTATTACTGTTAGCCCACAAATTGTCCAAAGACATTGGACCAACATAAGCATCCAAACGTCCTCTGTCTAATTCAGCGTGTCTGACCTTTTGACCTTCCTGGGATACATTGGAAGAAGAGGAATTGTTATGGGCCACATTTACTTGGCAGACCATGAATGGGCTGCTGTGCCTGCGTTTCATGCAAGAAAAAGGTTCCTGCACCATTTAACTGCAGCAGCCAGGAAACTGCATAGTGCAATTCCACCGTGCAAAATTCCCCTTGGTTCCCGCACCTAAGACATACTGCATTTTTAGATGCATGGGGGGTGCCATTAAGAATGACTTGCATCTCTGCGCTTCTGTAAAGAGCAGCGTGTTTTGGCTGTGGGTGCAAGAACAACTGTGATACCTGCAACCACCCACAGTAGTGTGAACCTAGCCTCAATTATTGGACAGTTTGTAAAACCCTGAAAACATTCATGGACAGAAATAAAAATTATACATTTTACAAACTTTTCTTGAATTTAATGGTTGGCAATTGTGCGGGGTGGGTGGGGGGCAGCCTACCTCAGCCCCCCCTCCCATACAACCAATTGGTATTTACTTGCCTGGCAATATGTAGAATCCCTGCTTTAGCTGTTTTACAAAGACTGCACCCCCAGCATCCCTTTAGCTGTGCTCATTCCTGCATCCTCTGTGCCACCATGGCTTTTATGCAAACAGGTATACAGGGCATCCCCTGCAACCCTTCATATGTGTTAACTGCCATGGCTTTTCTTTCATACATGCCTCGGACCTCTGGTTGGACACCCCTGGTCTAATTGCATAATAACAACAATAGCAGTAAGACCCCGGTCACACTGGGTACAACTTGCCATGCCATTTGCCATGCCATACGACTTGCACAACATGCAAGTCGCACCCTATTGTTCGCAATAAAAGTAGTCATATCGGTGTGATTCTGACTTGGTCGGAGCCGCGCTGATTTCTAAAGTAGTGCATGTGCTACTTCAAGTGCAACTTGCATAGACATCTGGGTTTGCTAGCCGCACCTCGAGTCAGAATACCATCTGACTTTAAAATCGTTCAACTTCACTAGAAGTCACACTATTTCAAATTCTGATCGGTGTGACCGGGGTGTAATGATATAATTGGGACAAATGTAGGTTAAGCATATAAGCATGTAGAGATGTATATGTATAATAAAACAAGGCTATATATTCTTCAGTAAGTCTTCCCCGTTTGATATAAAAAATAATTTAGCTTGAGTCAGTTTTCCCTACTACCCTTGACTGGCACATGGCAGAGATTGCCATCAGAAGGTTCTACTATGGTTTTGATTTAGAGCCACTGTTTTTAGTTACTCATCAGCCTTCACTAGTGTGCTTTATATTAATTCCATAACATTTTATATTTACAAGCAAAAGCACACCATTTCATTGGAAATGAAAAGAGTGAGCATGTGTGTATAAACATTGAGTACGTGTAGATCAGGGGTATTGAATAAAAATTCACCAAGGGCCGGGCAGTAAAATTTGCATGCATCAGAGGTCTGAATCTCATGTAGGCCCCTGTGGTGCATTTTCGTGTGCGTCAAACCATGTGTTACTGTGGTGCGATTTTGAAAAAAGGGTTGGGGACTTCTTCAGGTTTCTAGCAGGTAGTGCTGACCTACCCACAGGGGCGGACTGACCATTTGGGAACTCGGGCACTGCCCGAGGGCCCAGGGTCAGTAGGGGGCCCCATGAGATGCCCCTGGTACCTTTCATAGGCTTTTTTGGGTGTGGTTTGAGTGTGGGCGAGGACACAGGGGTCCCATGATCACCTATTGCCCGGGGGCCCCATGAGTTGTCTGTCCACCCCTGCCTACCCACAATGTGTGCACCAAATGCACATGTACAGATCTTAATCCCTACTGCACATCACAATCCCCTCCTCATTCACAGCAAGATCCCTCTTGAGGAGTGTTCTCAGCTCCCCCTTGACATAACCCCCCCCCCCGTACTGTCCTCTGTCTCCTTCACTGAAGAGTACTCTGCCCCTTTTTAAATCATCCCCCCACATTACTGTCCTCAGCTCCCCTCACATTACTGTCCTCAGCTCCCCTCACATTACTGTCCTCAGCCCCCACATTACTGTCCTCATCCCCTCCCACTTTAATGTCCTCAGCCCCCACACACCACAGTCCTTAGCCCCCCACATTACTGTCCTCAGCCCCCCCCCCCCACATTCAGTCCTAGGCCCCATTCACACTAATGTCCTTAGCCCTTTAACTTCGCCCCCCCCTCTACACTCTCCTACCTTACACAGACAGTGATTGATTGCCAGGACTGCCCTTCATCCTAACAAGCAATCACCTGCTTGTTAACCTCTGGCAGCTCCCATCCTCCATCCAGAACTGTCCTGCCTCCCGCTGTCAGCTCTGTGAGGATGACCATGAGACAGCTGGGGGAAGAAAAGGCTCTTAAATGGCAGGACTGCATGGGTCTGGATGGGACAGTGACTCAGTCCACATCCGTACCCTGGTCCTCCATTTAGTGATGTCTGGTGTAGATGACTGCTGTGTGATTGGTGTGGTTGTCAGTATCAGAAGTCAATGTGGCAGTGTGAGGTATATATTTTGTTTGGTTTGGAGCACCAAGACATTTATAGCTTTCTCCCCCTCAAATGGTGAGATACTACAGGGTTTAGGGCTGATGTGGAAAAAACAGACTTCTTGTTTTTTTCAGAATCTATTCTAGAGCCTGGACCCTGGAGGCTTTGTAGAGATTTGTTTGGGATAAAGTCTTTACTCCTGGGTCCACATCTTACCTGGCAGCCAAACATCATTATTAGTCTCAGCTGTCCACAGGACTTTATATATGTGACCTGACTGATACTCAGGGCTCTCTCTTTTGCTCTCTCTCTTTCTGCTGGCTAAGCCTACTTTTTGATGAAAAGGCTGAATGTTAGACATTTGTGAATTGTTTAATTTCGATTCTTTTTTCAGACAAAAATTTAATTTTCGGAGATTCGGATGTATTCGAATCTCTGAATGGATGTAGACACAAATGGCAACAAATCCAAAAAAAGTTATAACAAAATTAACAGATGCATTTGTTTACTGGATGACTTCAAATGATGCAATCTTAGTTTGAGGCCATAGGGAAATTAATTAAATTTTGAAATTCGTTCGATAATTCAGATTTGGATAACACATGGATTAAAATTTTGTTCCATTTGTTAATTTGGATGCACATTATGCCAGTCGACATTCCAATCAGCGCATGCCATTTCTCCTGGTGGGTTTGTCTAGCATCCGAAAATATTGATTCAAATCCGTCCAGTTCAATAATATAGTGAATATACAGCAATCTTTCAGAATAACTACAACATTTTTATGATCCGACCGGACCAACGAATATATAAAAATAAATTCCGAAAAAAAATCAGTTGAACATATTGAATATGACAAAACAAAATTCTTCAATTAATTAATGCATCAGAAACTGAACGAAAATTCCCAGCGCGTACATGTCTACTGAATGTTGGTAGACCACTAAGTAGACAGAAGTGCTGCCTGTTAATGACCCCTATTATATCACAGTCCTTGATTAGAGTTACCATTTATAATCTTATAAGTAATGATTAGAGATGAGCGAATCGAAGTATCCGAAGTGGAATTCGAGTCGAATATCGGAAAAATTTCGATTCGTGCCGAATCCGAAAAACAGCCTAATTCGGACGCGCGAATCGAAATTTTTCCGAAAATGGCGGCTGACATGTGCGGCGACGGAGCGGGGATGTCGGGGAAGGCGCGCAGACAAGGCGCGCTGCCCCATAATGCATTCCTCAACGACATGTGATCGCATCAGCCAATCAGCAGCCAGCCAGCCAGCACTGTGTAATGGTCGAGGTATATATAGCGGCCATTTTGGAAATCTTCATTTGCCTGCAGTCATTGAACAGAGGCAGACCGCTCTGTACTAGGGACAGGGACAGAGTTAGGGCCACAGAAACGAGAATTGGGGACAGAGAGAAGTTACTTAGGGACAGAGAACCATTACTCAGGGACACAGACTTGTTAATGAGGGCCACAGAATCGTTATTTAGGGACAAAGAAACGCTAGTTAGGGCCACAGAATTCATACTCAGGGACAGACAGAATTTTCACTCAGTGCCAGAGAATTGTTACTTAGGGCCACAGAAACGTTATTAGGGCCACAGAATTTTTACTCAGGGACAGACAGAATTGTTACTGAGTGCCAGAGAATTGTTACTCAGGGACAGACAGAATTGTTACTGAGTGCCAGAGAATTCTTACTCAGGGCCACAGAATTCATTCTCAGGGACAGACAGAATTGTTACTCAGGGACAGACAGAGTTGTTACTGAGTGCCAGAGAATTGTTACTCAGGGACAGACAGAATTGTTACTGAGTGCCAGAGAATTGTTACTCAGGGACAGACAGAATTGTTACTGAGTGCCAGAGAATTGTTACTCAGGGACAGACAGAATTGTTACTGAGTGCCAGAGAATTGTTACTCGCACAGACACAAAATTGTTACTTGCACAGACACAGAATTGTTACTCGCACAGACAGAATTGTTACTCAGGGCCACAGAATTCATACTCAGGGACAGACAGAATTGTTACTGAGTGCCAGAGAATTGTTACTCAGGGACAGACAGAATTGTTACTGAGTGCCAGAGAATTGTTACTCAGGGACAGACAGAATTGTTACTGAGTGCCAGAGAATTGTTACTCAGGGACAGACAGAATTGTTACTGAGTGCCAGAGAATTGTTACTCGCACAGACACAGAATTGTTACTTGCACAGACACAGAATTGTTACTCGCACAGACACAGAATTGTTACTCAGGGCCACAGAATTCATACTCAGGGACAGACAGAATTGTTACTGAGTGCCAGAGAATTGTTACTCAGGGACAGACAGAATTGTTACTGAGTGCCAGAGAATTGTTACTCAGGGACAGACAGAATTGTTACTGAGTGCCAGAGAATTGTTACTCGCACAGACACAAAATTGTTACTTGCACAGACACAGAATTGTTACTCGCACAGACACAGAATTGTTACTCAGGGCCACAGAATTCATACTCAGGGACAGACAGAATTGTTACTGAGTGCCAGAGAATTGTTACTCAGGGACAGACAGAATTGTTACTGAGTGCCAGAGAATTGTTACTCAGGGACAGACAGAATTGTTACTGAGTGCCAGAGAATTGTTACTCGCACAGACACAAAATTGTTACTTGCACAGACACAGAATTGTTACTCGCACAGACACAGAATTGTTACTGAGTGCCAGAGAATTGTTACTCAGGGACAGACAGAATTGTTACTGAGTGCCAGAGAATTGTTACTCAGGGACAGACAGAATTGTTACTGAGTGCCAGAGAATTGTTACTCAGGGACAGACAGAATTGTTACTGAGTGCCAGAGAATTGTTACTCGCACAGACACAAAATTGTTACTTGCACAGACACAGAATTGTTACTCGCACAGACACAGAATTGTTACTCAGGGCCACAGAATTCATACTCAGGGACAGACAGAATTGTTACTGAGTGCCAGAGAATTGTTACTCAGGGACAGACAGAATTGTTACTGAGTGCCAGAGAATTGTTACTCAGGGACAGACAGAATTGTTACTGAGTGCCAGAGAATTGTTACTCGCACAGACACAAAATTGTTACTTGCACAGACACAGAATTGTTACTCGCACAGACACAGAATTGTTACTCAGGGCCACAGAATTCATACTCAGGGACAGACAGAATTGTTACTGAGTGCCAGAGAATTGTTACTCAGGGACAGACAGAATTGTTACTGAGTGCCAGAGAATTGTTACTCAGGGACAGACAGAATTGTTACTGAGTGCCAGAGAATTGTTACTCGCACAGACACAAAATTGTTACTTGCACAGACACAGAATTGTTACTCGCACAGACACAGAATTGTTACTCAGGGCCACAGAATTCATACTCAGGGACAGACAGAATTGTTACTGAGTGCCAGAGAATTGTTACTTAGGGACAGACAGAATTGTTACTGAGTGCCAGAGAATTGTTACTCAGGGACAGACAGAATTGTTACTGAGTGCCAGAGAATTGTTACTCGCACAGACACAAAATTGTTACTTGCACAGACACAGAATTGTTACTCGCACAGACACAGAATTGTTACTCAGGGCCACAGAATTCATACTCAGGGACAGACAGAATTGTTACTGAGTGCCAGAGAATTGTTACTCAGGGACAGACAGAATTGTTACTGAGTGCCAGAGAATTGTTACTCAGGGACAGACAGAATTGTTACTGAGTGCCAGAGAATTGTTACTCGCACAGACACAAAATTGTTACTTGCACAGACACAGAATTGTTACTCGCACAGACACAGAATTGTTACTCAGGGCCACAGAATTCATACTCAGGGACAGACAGAATTGTTACTGAGTGCCAGAGAATTGTTACTCAGGGACAGACAGAATTGTTACTGAGTGCCAGAGAATTGTTACTCAGGGACAGACAGAATTGTTACTGAGTGCCAGAGAATTGTTACTCACACAGACACAAAATTGTTACTTGCACAGACACAGAATTGTTACTCGCACAGACACAGAATTGTTACTCGCACAGACACAGAATTGTTACTCAGGGCCACAGAATTCATACTCAGGGACAGACAGAATTGTTACTGAGTGCCAGAGAATTGTTACTCAGGGACACCTAATCGTTGAATTAAATAGTATGTCAGACAACATGCAGAGGAGTGGCAGAGGAGGCAATGTTTTAGGAGCGAGCAGACGTGGCAGCAGAGGAAGGGGTCGAGGCAGCAGTATTCGCAGCCAGAGGCCAGTGCTCCCGGTGTCATCCAGCGGTCGTGTCTCCACCGACAACCCTGCCGTCATTGATTGGTTGGCTCGGTCGTCTTCCTCTTCCCAGGTCACCTCTGACACCTACAGCCAACGGTCGGTGGGTACGTCAGACACAACCGTTAGTTGGCATGGCCCGGGAGCAAGCCCACTGAAATCACGTGTCCTCTACCTGCCCCTGTCCTTTGCTGTTCCCTCACCAAGCGAAGTATCGCATGCTGTGGGCTCAGCCCCACTGTACAGTGAGGAAGAGCTAACAGAGGGCGGTCAGGAACGGGGGGAGACATCGGCCTTTTCAGCAGCCAAGCGAACAAGTACTGGCGAGGAGAGTGGCTCGGTAGCCGGTCTAGAGACAGGTCTGTCTCCTGACCCAGACGCAGCCGAGGGGGCTAGTAGTGAGGCGGAGACCCTACTTGATGATGAGGAGGTTGATCGCACTTGGCAGCCTCGTCGTCATCAGGCAATTTCTTCCGCATCATCAGGAGAAGAGGGTGGCAGCTTGGCAGCGAGCAAAACAGTCGGTGGGTTGCCCAGGAGACAGCAGCAGGGTCGCATCAGTGTCAGTGGAGCCAAACGTCCACGGAGTAGAGCACCAGCTCCACTGCAGCCTACCACCACGGCCAGTAGTGGTGCCGGTGTGCACGGAGGAAGTAGCAGTCAGCCAGTGAAGAGTAGCGGGGGCAAAGTTTCCTACTCGGTGGTGTGGCAATTTTTCCTCAAGCCGCCCGAGGAAGTAAACGTAGCCGTGTGTCGACTATGTGGCCAGAAATGCAAGCGTGGCCAGGGGGCCCATGTTGGGACTACAGCGTTGCGTCAGCATATGCAGCGTCACCATTCGGTGGCCTGGGAAAACCGTGATAAACATACGGCGGTTCTGCCTGCCCCAGCCCCCGCTCCATCACCCGCTCCGTTACTTGCTCCGTCACCCGACGTCGTCAATCGCCCTCTATCAGCCAGTCAAGGCTCCAACACCTCTGCTGAGGGGAGTTGTCGCTCGTTGGCATCTTCCGCTCGTTCAGATGCTCCTTCTCCTGCTACTCCTCTTCTCGGATTCCGTCAACAGTCTTTCTTGGAATCCGTATCCAAGAGACAACAGTTTGCGAGCACGCACCCGACGGTGCAAAAGCTGAACGTCCTCCTGTCCAAGTTGCTGGTGCTGCAGTCCCTCCCTTTCCAACTGGTGGACTCAGCACCTTTCCGAGAAATGATGGCTTGTGCCGCGCCGCGGTGGAGAGTGCCAAGCCGTCATTTCTTTGCCCAAAAGGCAGTGCCAGCCCTGCATTCACATGTAGAAGAGATGGTGGGCCAGTCTTTGAGCATGTCGGTCTCTGCCAAAGTGCACGGCAGCGCCGACGTGTGGAGCTGTAACTACGGTCAGGGACAGTACATGTCATTTACGGCCCACTGGGTGAACGTGGTGCCGGCACAGCCGCACCAGCAACTTGGACAGGTCACGACGCTTTTGCCTCCACGTTTGCACGTCCTTGGTCCAGCAAGCATGTCCGCCTCTACCACCTCTTTTTCCGCCGTGTCCTCAGCCGCCACCCCCGTGCCAAGTCCCATTACCCGACCGGCATATCACATGTGCAGGGCGCAACGGTGTCACGCTGTGCTGCACCTGGTATGCCTTGGCGAACGTAGTCACACAGGGGAGGAACTGCTGAGTGTAATGAACAGAGAAATCGACAGATGGCTGTCTCCGCGCAAACTAAAAATCGGAACCATGTTGACTGACAACGGAAAGAACATGGTGTCTGCTCTGCGTCAAGGAAGGTTGTGCCATGCGCCATGCATGGCTCACGTGTTCAATCTGGTTGTCAAGCGGTTCCTAAAATCCACCATCCCACTGCAAGACATCCTTAAAATGTCACGTAAACTGTGCATGCATTTCAGCCATTCCTACACCGCAAAGAACACCCTCATTGAGCTGCAGCGGCAGAACGGAATTCCACAGCATCGCCTGATCTGCGACGTTGCAACAAGGTGGAATTCAACCCTACACATGTTAGACCGCCTTTACGAGCAGCGAAAGGCCATCACCGATTTCCTGATGTTACAAGCGGATAAAGGTACTCCCCTGTGTAACTTAGATGTCAGCCATTGGCAGCTCATGCGTGACACCTGCCGCTTGCTCAGGCCCTTTGAGGAGGCCACGCTATTCGTGAGTCGGCAGGACTATGGGATGAACGACGTCATTCCTCTGTTGCACGTCCTGGAACAAATGCTGTTAACAATGGCTGGTCAGGGTGCGGCAGACGTGGCGCACAGATCTCAACGCCACATGACCCCTGTGGGGGCAGGACAGGAAGAAGAGGAGGAGGTAGAGGAGGACATTTGTGCTCAGGAATTATTGAGTGAAATGGGTGGTTTTTCCACTCAGCGGACAGGAGTGGAGGAGCAGGAGCATCTGGTAGAGGAGGAGGAGGAGGAGACAGAGGACCCAGACGCACCGTGGCAGTATGCTGTGGAGATGGAGGCAGGGAGTCCCTCGCATTCCTTGGCACAAATGGCCCATAGCATGCTCGGTTGCTTGCGTAGCGACAGCCGAATAATAACCATCAGACAGAGGGATGACTTTTGGCTGTCCACCTTGTTGGACCCTCGCTACCGGTCCAAAATGGTGGCCTTTTTCACACCTGCTGAGAGGGAGGCCAAAATTACGTACTATAAAAACCACCTATGTAGTCAGTTGGTCTCTGCCTTTGTGCGCCAACGTCCATCCTCAGACACTGTGGGCCCTGTGCGCTCGCGTTCCGCTGGCATGGCAGCAGGGGAGGGGTGGGGTGGTAGGAGCAGTGGCAGCTCCACCAGCAGTGGCTGCCTCAGTCTGCAGTCGATGATGAGTAGCTTTCTTCACCAGCGCAGTGAGGAAACTACTAACCAGCCGCAGCAGCAGCAGCAGCATCAGGTGGACCTGGAGCAGGAGCTCAAACAACAGGCTTGGGCCTACTTGGACAGCACCCTGCCAACCGAGGTAGACAATCCCCTTGACTACTGGGCAACGAAACTTGACCTTTGGCCCCAACTAGCTGAATTTGCCCTTGAAAGGCTGTCATGCCCGGCCAGTAGCGTGGCATCGGAGCGCGTGTTTAGTGCGGCAGGAGGTATTGTAACTCCGCGGAGGACACGACTGTCCACCCAAAGTGTGGAGAGACTCACGTTTGTGAAAATGAATCAGGCGTGGATTAGTCTGGATTTCAAACCACCAGTTCCTGACACAACTGACTAAATCCGCCATGAATCATGCCTCAAACATGTGCCACTTTCAGGTCTCCTCACACTGCTGGTGTGTTTAATTTTTTGACATAGGGTGCTGGCAGATTACGGGCCTCCTATAGCTGCTGCCAGGCCCCTAATCTGCCATAGGCCCCTATATACCGCCTCCTCATGCTGCTGCTAGGTCCAGAGTCTCTCATGGGTCCCTGTACGGCCTCCCATTGCTGCTGTCTCCATCGCCACACTCTGCTGCCATGTGCCACTTTCAGGTCTCTTCACACTGCTGGTGTGTTTAATTTTTTGACATAGGGTGCAGGCAGATTACGGGCCTCACATAGCTGCTGCCAGGCCCCTAATCTGCCATGGGCCCCTATATACCGCCTCCTCATGCTGCTGCCAAGTCTAGAGTCTCTCATGGGTCCCTGTACGGCCTCCCATTGCTGCTGTCTCCATCGCCACACTCTGCTGCCATGTGCCACTTTCAGGTCTCTTCACACTGCTGGTGTGTTTAATTTTTTGACATAGGGTGCTGCAAGATAACGGGCCTCACATAGCTGCTGCCAGGCCCCTAATCTGCCATGGGCCCCTATATACCGCCTCCTCATGCTGCTGCCAAGTCCAGAGTCTCTCATGGGTCCCTGTACGGCCTCCCATTGCTGCTGTCTCCATCGCCACACTCTGCTGCCATGTGCCACTTTCAGGTCTCTTCACACTGCTGGTGTGTTAAATTTTTTGACATAGGGTGCAGGCAGATTACGGGCCTCACATAGCTGCTGCCAGGCCCCTAATCTGCCATGGACCCCTATATACCGCCTCCTCATGCTGCTGCCAAGTCCAGAGTCTCTCATGGGTCCCTGTACGGCCTCCCATTGCTGCTGTCTCCATCGCCACACTCTGCTGCCATGTGCCACTTTCAGGTCTCTTCACACTGCTGGTGTGTTAAATTTTTTGACATAGGGTGCAGGCAGATTACGGGCCTCACATAGCTGCTGCCAGGCCCCTAATGTGCCATGGGCCCCTATATACCGCCTCCTCATGCTGCTGCCAAGTCTAGAGTCTGTCATGGGTCCCTGTACGGCCTCCCATTGCTGCTGTCTCCATCGCCACACTCTGCCATGTGCCACTTTCAGGTCTCTTCACACTGCTGGTGTGTTTAATTTTTTGACATAGGGTGCAGGCAGATTACGGGCCTCACATAGCTGCTGCCAGGCCCCTAATCTGCCATGGGCCCCTATATACCGCCTCCTCATGCTGCTGCCAAGTCCAGAGTCTCTCATGGGTCCCTGTACGGCCTCCCATTGCTGCTGTCTCCATCGCCACACTCTGCTGCCATGTGCCACTTTCAGGTCTCTTCACACTGCTGGTGTGTTTAATTTTTTGACATAGGGTGCAGGCAGATTACGGGCCTCACATAGCTGCTGCCAGGCCCCTAATCTGCCATGGGCCCCTATATACCGCCTCCTCATGCTGCTGCCAAGTCTAGAGTCTGTCATGGGTCCCTGTACGGCCTCCCATTGCTGCTGTCTCCATCGCCACACTCTGCTGCCATGTGCCACTTTCAGGTCTCTTCACACTGCTGGTGTGTTTAATTTTTTGACATAGGGTGCAGGCAGATTACGGGCCTCACATAGCTGCTGCCAGGCCCCTAATCTGCCATGGGCCCCTATATACCGCCTCCTCATGCTGCTGCCAAGTCCAGAGTCTCTCATGGGTCCCTGTACGGCCTCCCATTGCTGCTGTCTCCATCGCCACACTCTGCTGCCATGTGCCACTTTCAGGTCTCTTCACACTGCTGGTGTGTTTAATTTTTTGACATAGGGTGCAGGCAGATTACGGGCCTCACATAGCTGCTGCCAGGCCCCTAATCTGCCATGGGCCCCTATATACCGCCTCCTCATGCTGCTGCCAAGTCTAGAGTCTGTCATGGGTCCCTGTACGGCCTCCCATTGCTGCTGTCTCCATCGCCACACTCTGCTGCCATGTGCCACTTTCAGGTCTCTTCACACTGCTGGTGTGTTTAATTTTTTGACATAGGGTGCAGGCAGATTACGGGCCTCACATAGCTGCTGCCAGGCCCCTAATCTGCCATGGGCCCCTATATACCGCCTCCTCATGCTGCTGCCAAGTCCAGAGTCTCTCATGGGTCCCTGTACGGCCTCCCATTGCTGCTGTCTCCATCGCCACACTCTGCTGCCATGTGCCACTTTCAGGTCTCTTCACACTGCTGGTGTGTTTAATTTTTTGACATAGGGTGCAGGCAGATTACGGGCCTCACATAGCTGCTGCCAGGCCCCTAATCTGCCATGGGCCCCTATATACCGCCTCCTCATGCTGCTGCCAAGTCTAGAGTCTCTCATGGGTCCCTGTACGGCCTTTCATTGCTGCTGTCTCCATTGCCACACTCTGCTGCCATGTGCCACTTTCAGGTCTCTTCACACTGCTGGTGTGTTTAATTTTTTGACATAGGGTGCTGCAAGATAACGGGCCTCACATAGCTGCTGCCAGGCCCCTAATCTGCCATGGGCCCCTATATACCGCCTCCTCATGCTGCTGCCAAGTCCAGAGTCTCTCATGGGTCCCTGTACGGCCTCCCATTGCTGCTGTCTCCATCGCCACACTCTGCTGCCATGTGCCACTTTCAGGTCTCTTCACACTGCTGGTGTGTTTAATTTTTTGACATAGGGTGCAGGCAGATTACGGGCCTCACATAGCTGCTGCCAGGCCCCTAATCTGCCATGGGCCCCTATATACCGCCTCCTCATGCTGCTGCCAAGTCCAGAGTCTCTCATGGGTCCCTGTACGGCCTCCCATTGCTGCTGTCTCCATCGCCACACTCTGCTGCCATGTGCCACTTTCAGGTCTCTTCACACTGCTGGTGTGTTAAATTTTTTGACATAGGGTGCTGGCAGATTACGGGCCTCCCATTGCTGCTGCCAGACATGTAATCTGCCATGGGCCCCCGTACCGACTCCTCATGCTGTGACGTTGCAACAAGGTGTAATTCAACCCTACATATGTTAGACCGCCTTTACGAACAGCTAAAGGCCATCACAGATTTCCTGATGTTAAAAGCGGATAAAGGTACTCCCTGTGTAACTTAGATGTCAGCCATTGTCAGCTCATGTGTGACACCTGCGCTTGCTCAGGCCCTTTGAGGAGGCCACGCTATTCGTGAGTCGGCAGGACTATGGGATGAATGAGGTCAAATCGGCCATGGGCCCCCGTACCGCCTGTTCACGCTGATGCTGGTCCCACAGTGTGACCTGGGTCCCTGTACGGCCTCCCATTGCTTCCACTCTGCCATGTACCTCTTTGAAATCTCCTCACACTCCTGCGGTTGTCCATTTTGTCATAGGTTGCTGGCAGATTAGCGGCCTTCCATAGGTGCCGCCAGGCCCCATATCGACCATGGGCCCCCGTACCTCCTGGTCACGCTGCTGCTGAGCCCACAGTGTGACCTGGGTCCCTGTACGGCCTCCCATTGCTTCCACTCTGCCATGTGCCACTTTGAAATCTCCTCACACTCCTGCGGTTGTCCATTTTGTCATAGGTTGCTGGCAGATTACAGGCCTTCCATAGGTGCCACCAAGCCCCATATCGGCCATGGGCCCCCGTACCGCCTGGTCACGCTGCTGCTGGGCCCACAGTGTGACCTGGGTCCCTGTACCGCCTCCCATTGCTCCCACTCTGCCATGTGCCACTTTCAGGTCTCCTCACGCTCCTGCTGGTTTCCATTTTGTCATAGGTTGCTGTATGGCCTCCCATTGCTGCTGCCTCCACCGCCACACTGTGGCTCCAAACACTGGTTTTGGCCCCGTGACTGGCCAAAGGAGTGAAGTGTGCAGTGATTCTAAGATCGACGGCACTCATCTGCATGTCATACTGACAGACAGTATTATTTCTCTTCCCCAGCAGACTCCAAGGGCATTTAAATTAAAGGTACAGTGTTCTGCACTAATATTAAGTCTCTCTGAAGCCTAGAAACACCCTTTTTTAAGTTAAATTCACAGTGAATTTATTCGACTCGAATCGAATATTGTCCACGAATTCGCCGAATCAGTCGAATCGAATTTTTCATTTCTTCGCTCATCTCTAGTAATGATAATGAGGATATTTCCAGATGGTAGGTATAAGTGTTATGTTTGTAGTGAATTAGCATCTGCTAATTTCTTCAGACACTGTGACCCAAAAGTATATCCCTTTCTTTGCACGATACACAAAATACCAACTTTATTAACTATATTTTAAAAATAGATTAATATGCATATACCATTGCATTGCATAAACAATAATACCGTATTTTCCGGCGTATAAGACGACATTTTAACCCCTGGAAATCGTCTACAAAGTCGGGGGTCGTCTTATACGCCGGGTGCTGTGCTGAAACCTTACCGTACTTCCGGGTTGACGCTACTGCGCATGTCTTCGGCAGCAGTAGACGATCGCGGATCACCATAGCTCGCAGAACTGCATGAGACGTCGGATGCAGCAGTGCTCGATTGAGCTTGACTGAAACTGATATGCAGAGAAGGGATACACAGTGATTCTGCGCATGTCACAGTTTCAGTCACGATCAATCGAGCACTGAACGGCTGCATCCGACGTCTCATGCAGTTCTGCGAGGAATGGCGATCAGTGATCGTCTACTGCTGCCTGAAGACGTGCAGAAGCGTCAGCTCAGAAGTACCGGTATGGTACTGCTGCATCCGACCTTGTCCCCTTAACTTCTATGAGATACGGTAATTAATTATTAATATTATAATGTCTGTGGCAGTTCTGTGCAATTTATGGTATCTTGGAGACAGGCAGGGCTGGGCAGGCAGGGAGAGCTGACCCACCCAATCCAAGCAGGCTTTGTATGCAGTGTGCACAGTGTGCACAGAAAATACTGGTACATTGCTTGCCGTGATTGGTTGGAAGAGGGGGGTAGTCTTATACGGCGAGTATAGCCCAAACCCTATATTTTAACAGGAAAAGTAGGGGGGTCGTCTTATACGCCCAGTCGTCTTATACGCCGGAAAATACGGTACATTTCTCCTGTCTCCCATCCTGTTCCAATGTACCCACAGGCAGACCATGTTTCTTTCAGAATGTCAGCATATGCATATTGAAAATGTTAGACTTTTAGCGTACCAAAAAAAATCTATAAGATCAAGATTTATGTTTCAATTTATTACAAAAGGATAAAAGATCATTTATATAGGGTTACACTAAATATGAATCTTTTGCAATAAATTGAAACACAATGTCTTAATCCTAATATGATTATGTAGATTTACAAGGTTAAAAAGTGCCACATTTTTACTATACCTACTGTATATCTGTATATAGCCTATATATACTAAATGTATTCTTCAGATTTTTTTTAACATATAAAAAAGTAATTTTAACATTTTTTACATATATTTAATATATATAATATATTTATTGAAATATATTGAATATTGCCAAAATTGTAGCATTTCAAAATTATTTATGGCAATATATTTGGGAAGAATATTTTTAAAATATATTTTTCTTCCATATGGGTAATGGACTTTGTGTATTCAGGGTTGGGCTTTTTGCGGTCTGTCTGGGGTGGACTCCCTGATTTATCAAAGCATTGTCTGAGTGCCTGGCTGTTAATTAGCTTACTGTTAATTAGATCACTGTTAGCTGTTGGCTGTACTGTTTACCGCTTTGCATTGTTTAGGATAATGTGATCAAGCTCTTACCTAATCAGTGTGTAATATTTGTTTTATTGTTCATGTGGGGCGTGCCCCTCTTCCTGAAGTATATAAACACCTGTGTTCCTGTTCAATAAAGTACTTCCAGTTTTGGCATCTAAGCTAGTGTCATCTAGTCTCGGGTGCAATGCCCGGCTATAATACCTTGGTCCTGTGTCCTAGCAGTGAGGAAGCAGTTCTCTGACGGAATCACAGGGGTGTTTCCTCTTTCTTACCCCTCCTTTTTGTCCATAAGTATAATTCATTTGAAATGTGGCACTATAATAGTTTTTCAATGTAAGAAAGAGACAAAAAGCAGGCTTGTGCTGGATTTTGACCCAGAATAAGAAAACAACCGCTGCAAAAGTTACTGCTGGGCTCAATCTTAGTCCCTTGAAGACTGAGATTGAGCTCTGCAGTCACTTATGCAACAGTTGTTTTCTTATTCCTGGTTGGCATGCCGATTCTCTGGCTTCAACACTGAATCACTGACCTGCAACAAGCACAGAGGTAAGAAATTCTGACTTTCAGCTAAAAAGGTGCAAAGTTATTCCATGTTTATGGAATGTTCGTGCAGAATTACAAAGTAGTATTTATTTTTCATTGCTATGAAAGTTATCTAGTTTACATGTATTTCTCTTAAATAAACAAGAGAACAAAATGGTGTTTTATATCAGTAGGCATTATTGACAATAAAGGATGTCATCACATTGGCCTTTCATATTTAGTATAATCAGAAAGCCAATTACCGTTTTCAGTCTACTTCTCACTGTTAACCATTTGTTATTCTCAGGGATAGTGTCATTTTCTGTTTTTTATGTGAATACAATAATGGCTTCTAATTCTGTCAACTTCATCTGCCACTGGTTACCATCAGTATTCATTGTAAGACATCATGATATCATGTCTTGTCTATTTAAATGTCCCCTTTAACAGTCCATAAAGATATTTAATTAAATACAGTATAAGTAAAATAATTATCTAGGACTAACATGCCAACCAAACCCATTTACAGGAATTCACACTCCATTCTGAGGAAATTTGAACTGCCCTAAAACAAAGAGACAAAGCTAGACTTCAGTGTTAAATACATACTGCAAATATTTTCTTTTAGTTTTCAGTGGGTTTTACAGAGTGGGTAAGACTTAAAACCTCTGTCAGTTTTTATAGCCACTGGTTGCCATCAGTATTCATTGTATGCATTGTAAGATATCATGATATTATGTCCCGTCTATTTAAATGTCCCCTTTAACAGTCCATAAAGAAATTTAATTAAATACAGTATAAGTAAAATAATTATCTAGGACTCACATGCCAGCCAAACCCATTTACAGGAATTCACACTCTATTCTGAGGAAATTTGAACTGCCCTAAAACAAAGAGACAAAGCTAGACTTCAGTTGTAAGTAAATACTGCAAATCTTTTCTTTTCGTTTTCAGCGGGTTTTACAGAGTGGGTAAGACTTAAAACCTCTGTCAGTTTTTATAGCTATATTCTCCAACTAGAGGGATTTCTTTTGACTCCCCATCCTGATGTCTTCAGTGTAAGAAGCAAAGAGACATCCCCCAAATGGAGACAGGCAACAATGAATACTAGAGAGGTTCTAATACTCATTTAGTCTATTTAAACATAAATGTTTTATTGCTGTTAGTGTCTCCCTTGGACAGATTTCTTAATTTCTGAGGTTTTTTTGGATAGGAAATACAAATATAACGTTTAACATACAACAATGAAGGCCTGAAAGAGATTCTCACCCTTTCTCTCTCTTTTCTAAAGAAAGTTCCACTGTAATCCCAATGAAATTTCCACTTACAACTTAAAAACATGACAATGGAGATGAAGATATTCTGGGTTATCATTGTAACAATAAGAAGCAAGCATAACTGTAGCCATAAAGTTTTAGTATGCCATAGAAAGTTTTTCCAGGTTCTTGCCCAGCAGCTCAGGTCTCCTCCTGAGCAACCCATGTGCTCTAAAGTCTACAGCACTCTAGTATGCCAGTTTAGACTAACTTCCATGGTTAAGGACTCCTCCTGCTGAAGACATGGACAAAATGATACTTCCTGTACCCCCAGGACAATTTGTTTATGCTTCCACTTTTCCTACCCCAGTTGTCTGGCTAGAAATTTTTATCATGCCTAACAAGATCAAGCATAAAAGCCATACAAGACACGCCAAGACCAGGTGAGAAAGGCTGACAAGGACAGTCTGTCAACTCTATATCACTACACCTTGAATAGATGACTAGAAGATTAGGTCAAGTTGCCACTATGTTCTGCTCTAGGCATATGTAAGCACACACTACAATACACACCAACAAATATGCATAGAAACCCTATTGCTGTAGATCATAGCTAAAATTGAGTTTACAGAAATATGGTGATGACTGTACTGTAGATGGCAAAAAGGATGGGTGCAAGACACTTGACCATGGAAACAAAAGTAGAATTGCATACCAGAAAGCCCAGGATTTCAAACGTGTGTACATAAAGATGAACTGACCTGCATGGACCTGGAAGAGTTTGCAACATGCAGTTCTGCATCCTGTATCAGATTGACAGAAGGCCATTTGTACAGTTGTAGATCCAATTCACAAAAGTCTGTATACATAAGTCAAAAGTTTGGAAAACAAACAAATCAAAATTATTTGCTTTTTCTGTACATATAATTTGTAGTTCTTTTTGTATAAGGATGGGGCAACTGTATCTCCTATTACATAGTCAGTCTCTACTCCCTGTTACATAGTGGTTATGCCCACTGTTTTCCACTCTCATTGTAGGTCTAATAGCCAGGCCAGACTCTTTGAAAACACTGTGCACTCTGTGGCTGAGATTTTATTTCAGCATTTTTCCTCAGATTGATTGCAATGAAATACAGATTCCCACAAGAGGTATATTCTATTGCAGGTAATGCAGTAATACCAATACCAGCAAGCATGTAAAAATGTAATGGACACGTAAACATTAGCTGTAAGGAATAAATGTAGTTTTGATTAATGTTTTTAAATGTGACCCAGAACAACACATAAAACAATTCTTCTAATTTTTGCTTTTACATTTTCTATAACATTTTACAATTTTAACACTAAAGGTATATTTACAATGATACAACAGAAACAGCTGCTGGGCACTTCACAACCCGTGTCCAAGAAACACATCGTCCTGGACAAATTTCTGCTGAGATCTGTCAGCTGCCAATGGTGTGTTCAGCTGAAAGCCTTTAGGAAAAATGTTTGCAGGACTTGCATAAATAACTCTGCCCATATCCAGACACAGAATTTAAAGTGTGATCTGCACTTCTGTCATTTGCATTGCAGCTTACCAAAGAACACATTGGAACAAAGCTGGGGCACGGTGAATTTTTAAAATACCATTTAAATTGTCCTCTCATGGAAAGCATTCAAAGTAAAAAAACATTTGCAGTATTATTATTGTTATTATTATTATACAGGATTTATATAGCGCCAACAGTTTGCTCAGCACTTTACAATATAACGGGAGACAATACAGCAACAATACAGTTCAATACAAGAGGGTTAGGAGGGCCTGATCCGGGGAGCTTACAATCTAAGAGTAGGAGCAGTCCAGCAAATTTCTGCCCCATTAAAGCCTACCACACACAATCAGTAAATTGTACGATAAATACTGCTTCGAAGTGATAGTACAATAATCTGATTGGTAGTACAAGGCTTTCATCAGAAATTATTTGTAGGGACGAGCACAAAAATATTTCTCGTAAAATAGATTATATGATTTTCGTTTAATCAGCACAGTTTTAGTCCAAAAATACAAATACATTACATCACTTCCAAATTTTCTTTCTGTCATTCAATAATTTTTGTAACTTTAGTAGCTTCTTCACTTTCGATATGAGACTAGCATGCAAAAAATAAAAACGTACTATCATTCATCCAATATTCTCATCGTGTGTACAGGGCTTTAAACATAGGAAATTAATTGGGGTGCACACTGTACATTTGAGGTGAGGTGCATGTGGCCAAATGTGGGTGTGGCTTCATGGCTCGTAGTGTCCCAACTTTTTTCCTCTGCTTTGCTGAAAACATGAGATATTTTCATAGATTAGATATATTTTGAGCTTTGAGTAATGCCTATTCTGACTGTAAGGTGTATCCTTC
The DNA here is from genome assembly GCF_062004578.1 of Staurois parvus. NCBI lineage: Eukaryota > Metazoa > Chordata > Amphibia > Anura > Ranidae > Staurois > Staurois parvus. The sequence continues at coordinate 3,055,227 of NW_028317977.1, forward strand.
ATCCTTCATTTGCAGGGATTTTAAAAAACGGGTTATAATCCATTATAAATTATAAAATGACACAGACAACCTAAACAAAATTATCACAGAGTCAGGAGTGATACAGAGGAAGCCAAAAGGCAGGGCCCAAATCCTGAACCAAGTTTCAAAAAGATAAAAACAAGGAAATAAATAATTTGAGTATAAAGCTGGATACACCACAGCAGTCCCTCACCAGCAGATAGAAAGGGGAGTAACAAAACTGCCCAGTGTGTTGAAATTCACTACTTGAAGTAAAGCATGACTACATGGTCATCTGATTACTCCACTGGCCCCCAAAAAAGCCAAAAAAACCTGGTGAGTGCTCCAAAGATATAACAAATCCCTTGTGAGAGTAATAAAGCTATGTTAGTAAAAAAAAAAAGGCAAGTGTAGAAAAATAAAAAATAAAATGTAATTACCAGGCTTCAGATCACTCTGCATTTTGATATATGGTGGTAGGAGTGAGCTATTCATATAGAAAGCCAGGATATTAATATACCAAATAAAGGGGTTGATTTACTAAAGGCAAATAGACTGTGCACTTTGCAAGTGCAATTGCTCCAGAGCTTAATAAATGAGGTAAAGCTTCCTTTTGCTAAGAATACCCAATCACATGCAAGGAAAATAAAAAAAAAACAGCATTCTGGCTTGCACATGATTGCATGATAGGAGTCAGCAGAGCTTCTACTCATTTACTAAGCTGTGGAGCAACTGCACATGCAGAGTGAAATTGTACTTTGCAAAGTGCACAGTCTAATTGCTTTTAGTAAATCAACCCCAAAGTTTTGAGTGCAAGGATTAAAAGGTGGATGTAATCTAGTCTGAGCCTTTGAGAAAGCCATACTCAGCGCAACATGTTAGATGGGCAGTGACGTCATCATGCTGGGCAGAGCTAGGACGCCATGCTGAGCAGTGGAGTTTGCTAAAACTGTTATGATATGCCTATTGAATTTCACTAAAATGTGAGAACATTTTTAAAAAACTTTAAAAATAAATGTTATTAACGGTCTGCGCTACTGGTCTGCTCTTGTTTCCTTTATGTCATCTCTGTTCCAGGAGATCGATAACCAGTCTGGAAGGAATTATGGAAAAGAGCTGTGTCCCATTAATTAATTAAGCACTATTGACCTTTGTTTATAGTGGGGACCTTCAGATCAGGTAAGAAGATACCCATGAGGTGTGGTGTAGGGAACCTGGGTGTTTGTATTGAAGCGTATTTGTTACTTTAGAAGGATTTGGTAACCGAATTGGAATTGCACAAAGATTGGATGATGTATGGGACTTATGTATTGGACTTTTTTTGAACAATTTGTTCACAATTGTTTTCAATATGTGATAATATTGGATATAAAGTGTTTGGAGCTATATATGTATAAATATTTATGATATATTATTACAGATCACTTTAACATATTGAGAGCACTTTACCATTTATTTGATTCATCGTGTAATACAGTACCCCATACATTTCTGGTCAGTGAAAGGAAAAATACCCCAGCATGAGTGTCAGTGGGAGGCAGAATGCCCCAGTATTGGTGGTCAGTAGGAGGAAAACAGTGCCCTGGTGTTGGTGTCATTTGAAGAATGCCCTAACATCATTTGTTGGCAGGAGAAAAAATGTCCCCAAAAACAGTGGTTCTGTAGGAGGAGGAAAGCCCCAGAGTCTGTTATGTCTGTAGAAGGATGCTCCAGCATTGGTGGTGTCAGTGAGAGGAAAATGCCCCAAAGCTCTCTCAGTGAGAGGAAGAATGCCCCAGCAATAATGTTCAGTAGTTACTCTCTGTTGCAGGCTCCCTCTGTTCTTTCTCTGGCTCTGCCAGATGACATTACCACTACAAATATGCAGCCACCATTGGGCAAGAGATCACCCCCGTCTTCATTGCTGATACAGATGTAGTGCTGGATGCTGGAATAAAAGGCTTCCACTCTGTAAATGGGTCCCCAAAAGTGAGTGAGGGCCCTGGACAATTATCCTCCCCAACATCAGCTGCCACTGAGCATTTTTGGGACTGCATCAATTGAAAGCTTAGGAAACCTTGCCAATTCAGCATTGTTTTCCCTTATCTTCATGTAACCCATTGAATTGTTATTACTTGCAATACATTAAGATGGACATTAGATGGAGGTGGCCTGACATTCAGGGTCACTCATATAGATAGATGCTGAATAACAGGACTCAGCTGGTGAGCAGGGTGGTCTGGGACTACATTTCCCAAGAAAGGTAGCATGTGGGCGGTGGCATATAAATAGCAAAGCCTGGGAGATTGGCCAGGAGAGTTTGGGGAGAGACTGAAGGAGAAGGAGATGTGCTGACCGTTGGAGTGCTGAACTAGGCCTTGGAGCCAGGGTTAGAGAGAGGAAGAGTGGAAAGAGCCTATTGACCACTCGGTCTGCCACGCTGCCCAGCAGGCCAATCTGACAGCAGGAGACCAGATGGAATGCTGAACCAGAGAGTCTATGGACTGACGCCAGCTGCAGGGAAAGACGGACTGCTAAGATCCGCCTACCACTTTTATCGAGTGAGAGAGACCCATGCATCCATTAACCAAGTGAATACTGGCAGTTTGCCACCCCAACTATCAACTTACACATAGTTGTGCACATTACATACTTGTATAGTTGCCCCAGTTTGTGGCCTAGTTTTCCAGCTTCCATCGTTGGGATACATCTGAATTACAGTTCATCATGCAAGCTGACTGCAGGGCACACAGTTGCAGGCAGGATACAGCAGTGCCAACTGAAACAACAAGTTTCCTTTTTCAGCAAAGTAAGATTCCTACTACTGTTCATATTGCCTTTGTCCATAGACACTGATGCCAATTGTTGTTACTCATTACTTCAAGTCTGCCCTATGTTTAGTGCTTTAAAGGGGATCCCCCACTACATCACTACTACCGAGAGGAAAAGTATTAAATCTTCCCCTTTCCCTCATTATCCTTGTGTTGCTTACTGGGGAACTATATCCCACACTTCAACTAAACAAGCACCAACAAGTACACAGAAGACACTGTAGTTTTCTAAATGGGACATTTCTCAATTTCAAATGAGAATTCTCTTTACTTCACATCTAATCCTTGTTATCTATTTCCAAGGACCCACAATGAGCTCACTTATTTCTTGATAGTTGTTCTTGCTCACTGGGGATCCAGCAGTCCCCTCAGATTGGAGGCAGTATACTATTTCTAAAAGCAGACCTGCTCAGAGTTATTGTTGCTTTAATGTGAATTTTGTTGCTTTTGCCCACAGTTGCCCATAGTCCATTTTACAGTTGTGATTTATTTTGGTCACAAGAGCACAGTGGTGTCAGCAGAGTTTGGGCTTTCAACAATAGGTCCAAATTGACAGGGAACCCAAAAAATATTACTAATCAACCCTTAAGGGGGTAGTGCTACATCTATACATCTCTCCCTTCCTTTCCCTATGGCCTCAAACATTTACAGAACTAGAACACCTCTGTTTAGGAGAGAAAAAAGCCCAGAAAACATTGTGATGCTTTCATATGCAAGCCTGGCCATTCACTATTGGCTATGGCTATCTTTAGAAATTTGGTCTAAGTGCTGTCATTACCCAAGCAAGTGCTGGATAGCAACTGCAGAAGTCAGTTATTCCTTCCTTATACCTTCTTCCCATTTCAACAGTCAATATTTATATGCTTATGAGCAATTTGATTTGAAATTCAGATGGTGTGCAGAGTATTATAGGGTTTTAGTATAAAAAAGGATTACAGGAAATTACATGCATCTTGTCAATCCTTCTAGCCAAAATGTCACATGCTCTAAAATCAGATCAGCAACCCAGGGTATTCAATAGGAATCATATAAACCACTTATTTATTTCTGCCATCATTTTCTGACATACTGTACAAAATCCTTTAAATGTAGTTATTATTTATTTCAATTACAATATAATGGTAATAAAGGCATCTTACAAGTGACAACCAATCTGAAAAATAGCTTTTCCATAAACTAGGAAAAAATCAATTATCAATGCCGAGTTTGCTGTTAAACATTATAAAAAGCCAATTTCAAACACTTAAAGTATGATGTTTAATACATACCTACCGGCTTTCAAAATTGAAAAATATGTTCCACTTCATCCATGTCTAATCATCAAAGTTATGGGCGCACCTTCGTTTTTAATACAATTTCTGCAGAAATCCAGTAACATTTTCTGGATTTCAAATAAGTAAATGTCATTTTGGACTGTTTCATATTTTTGTCTGGGTCTTGATAAAATCGGCCAATCCTAATCTGATGAGAAATGAACATACATGGTCAGCCAACAGAATGTGAAAGTCCATTTGTAGAAGGATGTAAGTACCCCCATTTAGGCTTCCCTTCGGTGCAGACTGGGATTTGGTGTTTGCAGCCCATATCTATTCAATTTTGAAAATCCTACATAGCCCCTACAGGCTTTTCTTCTAGTGCATGTACCACCAGTTAGTGCTGGGACTTCCACCATTCCAGCTTTTGATCTAGTTCTTTTATGTCACAACAGCTGGCTATAGGAAGATATGCGCTGTTTCTTTTGTTAAAAAATGCATCTGACCAGAAGTGAACTTAGACATAAGATGAGCCAGAGTGAAGGTGTCAATTGCTATGCAGAACTTATTGCAAAATATAACATTTAGGCTGCATGGTGATATAGTGCAGTGTACCATTGGTAGGTATATCAGGGGTCCAAGGTCATCACCTTAGAATTCCAGTTCCAAGGGATTCTGCAAAACACTGTAGTTGCAATTGTCAATTTACAGAATAAGCTATAATAATATAATTCCTGTTGGAATAGATGAATCATTTAGTTTAAATTTTGGGAGTTCAGAACTATGGGTTTTGTTGCAAGTGACCAGGTTTTCAGCATTTTTGCCAGTGCAGCAAGACTCAATACTCTTGATGAAGGCAAGGTAAGTATAGACATTTAAGGGTTAACGTGGTTGTATGATATTGTAATTTTATATATATATATATAGTGTGTGTATATATATATATATATATATATATATATATATATATAGTGTATATTCATGTTATTGACCAAAAGGATAGCTGAGGACTCCTTACTATGTTAATTTATGTACGAGGTACTTACCTTACCTTTGTTATGTTGGGTTAACCTGTTTTTGTATAAATATGTGGAGAGTCAGGGGGAGTTTCAGAGCAGGTTATTTGCAAATCTACCAGCATTGTAAAATACATGTTTGTCTGATTAGATTGGGAAAGGTCTTCAATATTCATAGTGTACTTGTTTATGGTGAAGAGGTTTTGCCATAAACATGACAAGGAGTATCTATTTAACTTTTTAATTAAAATGTATGCATACAGCTGTTCTAGGTTTAGACACATAAGATCAAACATGCTCATAAAACCAACCAATCGGATTGCTCAACACTTTGGTCAATGGGAAAAGGTGTATAGGGAACACTTTTTGGAAGGAGTTGTGTCAGGACAAAGTGTGACAGGAGAAAGTTTGTTCTTTGAAGGTGTCTGATCATTGCATGAATGTTCTAAGTACCCTGTCATCTGCCTTGTCTCTACTTCTGTTTAATGGATTTTCTCTGAGCTGATTAAATGCATCTCTCTGGAAAAGAACTGTTGGACTAGTTGCTGTGGGAAATTACATTTATAAATACACTCGTCATCCTCCAATTGAGATAAGACAACAGTGGTGTTAGGCTAATTTTCAGTTATTGAACATTTTCTAATGTTTTTGTTGTTTTAACTAGATATTATCAGCGCTGCACAGCTGCTTGTCAAAATATTCCAGGGCCAAGACAAGGGCACACAATCAATATCTTGGTGCAGACAGGTAAATATAAGTCCGGGAGGAGGACTATCATTTATTCTGTTGAATTTCAACGTTAGGGTTGAGCTAAATCTTTATATGACAGTGGAAATTGTATCAAATGGGACCATGTATACAACCCCCACATTTGCAATAGGAAAGTATCCAACTATAATGGATCTATTAATAGTAAGTTGCATATACTGTTTTCTGCATTTAACCTCCTCTTTACTAAGCTTGACCATGAAGGTGTGTAAATAGGAAGGGGGATAGGGCAAAGACACATGAGGTAGGGATAGGAAAGGGAATTCAAAAACAGAAGGGACATATATCCGGGGATCTGCAATGTTGATAGATAATTTCATTGTAAGTACTAGAGCAGTAAAGAGAGAGAGAGCAATTTTCCTCTTTCTACATCTCTTTAAGAACCAAATTTTCAGCAGCAGGGAAATGTATCCAAGTCACTCATATTTTGTAAAATGTATCGTACTTATCCTGACATACATGTACCCTTTGTTGGCTTGCATAACAGAATTTACTTTTATAACCCAGTCTTCAACAGAAGGTATTCTTGTTCATTTCCAAAACAGTAAAATCAAACTTTTAGCAGCATTTAGCAAATGGAGTGTTACTTTTATTACAAGCTCCTACAGATACCAAAGTGTCATGCATAAAACACTGGGCTGAGGCATTATCAATCTGAAAAGTGGTAATGTCAGATATTAACTTTCTGATTTATGTGCAGTATGGTCTACTTTTTAGACATTCCCACCAGATATGAAGATGGAAATCATGCATGCCACAGCCCCTCCAGTATCTGTCAAGGACCAAGGGATATGCTAAGGAAAGTGTCCAAAGTACTCTATTCCACCTCATTATCATTATATGGTAGTTTTTTGCATTTCTGAGCAATTAGTAGAGGTGTGTGTCAATTTTAAAATGAGGCTCGGGCAGTGTACATTTGAAAAGTGTACAACTTTTGAAATTTTATTAACATTTATAAGCATATAAGAGATTTTGTGATTACATTTACATCTACTTTAAAGCTGAGGATCATAGGGGGAAGATTTTTTTTTGCCTGTTTTTGTCACTTTAAACATCCTACATAGAATTATCTCCTCCCACTGGGTTCTCAGAGCTGATAATCAAAGTAACATGCATTTGCTGATAAACAGTAACTGACAGAACTGATAGCTAAAATTAGCCATTAGGAATGAGCTTGAGGCTGACATTAAGTTTGAGGTTTGCTAAACAGGTAAATTAAAGTATAAGTAAAGGAAAAAACTTTTTTTTTGTTTTGGTTAGAGTGGAAAAGATTATAATACTTGTCAGTTTATATTTCTGTCTGTGCCCCCATTAAGGAGATTCACCCTTCCTTTTTGTCCTGTTTACAATTATTATTGAAAGTGAAAGTAAAAGAAAATCCCTAATTTTGTGTTGTCCCCAAAAAAGAAATAGAAGGGAAATCTTCCAATGGGGATACTACCATAGTTCTGGTGACCTGGGGGTCCCAAGAAAATTCCCTTAATTGGCAGGGATTTCCTCTCACTTCCTGGTTGGCTGTGGGACAGGAAATGAAGGGAAGTCTCCACAATGGGCCACAGATGGGGAAAAAACTGACAGGGGTTATAACCCTCCCTGGCACTATCCAAAATGGAAAAAAAAGTTTTGCCTATAGTTCTACTTTTAATTGCCAGATCTGGTTAGTTTGCTGACACAATCCTTCTGCTGCTGCTGCTAGAAGTCTTTAATTAATTGGTGGTGTGGACAGGTAGGCAACCTGGGTGATGTCACTGACCAAATATGATCATGACCATAATTGGTAAATGACAGCAGCTAGGTTCCTCCGCCCTGCTGCTTATATTCCAGCAGTGCCTGAAACTGCCATTCCTAACAGAGAAGAGGATGGGAGAGAATCATCATTGCTGTGCTCATGTTAGGCATCAGCAGGTTATTAGAGCATTGCTCATCATGATTAATGATGGATCTACAATGCTGGATGATGGATGGATTTATAACGTGGGAGATTTTTTTATTATTATTATTTTAATAAAGGAGTTTTACTATTGGTTTCTCTATGTTAAATTACTATTTCCCTTTTTTTGTGAATGAGTAACAAGGGCTACGTACCCCATACTCATTTATGTAGGGTGTGCTGGATATCTGTAGGTTCTTTTATTTTTAGGGGGGTTGATGGTAGCTGCAGGCACCATTAGTTGCTTGAATTCTATTCTGGTGACCAATTTAGAAGGTTTTCACAAATGGCAGGGGTAGTAAATATGAACCAAAAAATGGTCAGGGGTTATAACCCCTGACCATTGATTGACCATTGACCAAATGATTGATGAAAGGACGTCCGGCGAGACGGACGTGTCTCGGCGAGCTCCTGCTCCCCCGGCCCCAATCCGCTGCCATCTGGGCGGCAGCGGACCCTGACGGGGGCCCCACGACCCTCCGGTCCCTGTTCGCCAGCCAGGGAAGGCCACTGGACCTTTCTCCCGGAGCTCCGGGACTTGCGGCCTACCCGGCACCTGAAGCCGCGGCCTCGATTTTTGGCGCGGCCGACCAGGATCGCCGGACATCAGCCCGGACTACTGCTGCTCCGCTCCTCGGTCCCCGCCGATCAGCCAGCCTCCCCAGGGCCCCCCTCACCGACTCTGGGTCCATCCCCGACCACCGGGTACCAGATCGCCCGGAGCAGCCACTGGATGGTCAGCTTAAACACCCCTGCGCCCCTACCGCTGCCATCAGGGCCCATCCGGGCCCCTGTGCCTGCTGCCGAGAACCCCACCAACACCCACAGTCACTCCGTCCCTCCAGCGGAGCTCCGGCGGTTCGCAGCAGCTTGAGGCCTACCACGGCACCCGAAGCCGCGGTGTTTCCTGCCAGCCGTGGCTGGAATCACGGCGGGACGCCTCCGCTCCTCCGGGAAGCTACCACCACCACCAACGGTCCTGCTAACCCAGGAGGGATCCACCTCCACCCCGACGCTCCAGGACACCAGGTACTTCACCAGGGGCGCCCACTACCCACCAGGGAGCCCAACCACCATCACACCGCCAGCCTCCAGGGACTCACTCAGGGATCCCACCATCCACCTGAAACCCCAAACCACCAGGGACCCTAAGCCACTATCCCTCCAGGGATCGCCACTACCCCACCAGGGATAGCACGGCCACCATCCCACCGGGGATCCCCTGCCCACCACCCCACCTGGGACTACCAGCCAGCCACCACACCAGGGACCGCTCGCCCAGCACCCTGCCTTCCGGCACGCTATTCCCTCTGGCGATGCCCCGGCGACTAATGGCCCACCTCGACCCTTGAAGCCGCGGTCTCTCCTGCCGGCCGCAACAGATCACGGTTGAGCACAAACCACGCAGGGCCAACGATCGCTACCGCAACGCCCCGCTCGACCCTGATGACGATCCTTCAACACCTTCAGCGCCTCACGACGCCGAGCCCTCAGCACCCGACGCCTGGCCTCAACAACCCCAGTCGCCGTGCCTACCATCGCCCCCAGCCATCGCACCCTACGACCCCTCCACTAGCCGAACCACCGTACCCACTGAAGACATGCCACAGCACCCATGGTCGCCAGCTTACTGCACCCACAGACTGCTGCCAACCAGCTGCCGCCCTCCACCCTCACTCTACCCCTACAGAAGGACTCAAATGACTCTCCCACGGTAATACAGATTCCCCACACCACCTTGCCCTGACCTGTATCCCTTCACCTCCCCTGACCCAACTGTCACCCCACCCACCCCAACATGCCTCCTGCACTCCTCCTCCTCATTTTCCTCTCCACCATCCCAAAAATCACCTCCCTCTACCCGCCTACCCCCCCAAAACAGCTCTACATTGCCCCTTCACTTCTCCCCTCTCCCCACTATGGCACTCACCACCTCCTCCTGCTACTCCACTCCCCCGTCGACCCACGTGCCACCACTACCAGACCCACACGCTCCTACACTTCCCATCCCCATGCCACCTTCCTCACCCTTCTCCTTCTCCTATCTGCTGGGGACATCTCCCCGAACCCTGGCCCCTCGCCACCTCACCCCTCCTCTAGGGACCCCCCTGCTCCCGCCAGCTGCCGTAACCCCCTCAACCTCATATCTGTGCCCCTTCTCCCCGCATCCATCCCCCCTCTCTCGGTTGCACTCCTGAACGCCCGCTCGGTCTGCAACAAACTTACTGCCATCCATGACCTCTTCATCTCCCACTCCCTTAACCTCCTAGCCATCACCGAAACCTGGGTACAGGCCACTGACTCCACCTCCCCTGCGGCACTCTCCTATGGAGGTCTCGTCTGGTCCCATTCACCAAGACTGAGCGGTCACAAAGGTGGGGGGGTCGGCCTGCTCCTATCACCGCTGAGCACCTTCCAGGTCCTCCCTAATCCTCCCTCCCTAACCTTCTCCTCCTTCGAGGCTCACTGCATCCGGCTCTTCACCCCCACCCCCCTAAGGATCGCAGTGATCTACAGGCCGCCCGGATCCATACCCCGCTTCCTGGATGACTTCGCTGCCTGGCTTCCCTTCTTCCTCTCCTCTGAGCTACCAACCATCATCCTCGGGGACTTCAATATCCCCATCAACGACAACAGCCTGGCTACTTCCCAACTCCTCCACCTAACCTCCTCCTTCGCGCTCACACAGCACACTCAATCCTCCACCCACATCATTGGGAACACCCTGGACCTCGTCTTCTCCCACCTCTGTACCCTCAACCAGTTCTCTAACACCCCCTTCCCTCTCTCCGACCACCACCTCCTCACGTTCTCCATCTCCCCTTCCCCTAACTCCCCCCCCCCAGAGCGCCAAACCATCACCAGCCGCAACCTCCGCAACCTGAACCCGGCCCCCCTCCACTCAGCTGCCGACCGCTTACACGACAGCATCCTTCCACTGTCATGTCCTGACCTAGCCACTAACACGTACAACGACTCACTATCAGCTACCCTAGACTCTCTGGCACCCCTAACCACACGCTACATCAAACCCACACCGCTCCAACCATGGCAGAACGACCACACTAAATGCCTCAAACGTCGCAGTCGCGCGCTAGAGAGACTATGGCGCAAAACCAGGTCCCCCCGTTCATTCTCCCTCTACAAATCTGCCTTCCTCACTTACACCTCCTCCCTCCACGCCGCCAAGCAGGCTTACTTCGTAAACCTGATTAACACCCTCTCCTCCTGCCCTCGCCGACTCTTCTCCACCTTCAACTCCCTGCTCTCCCCCCCCCCCCCTCCTCCACTCAGTACCTCACTCACCGCCCACGAAATTGCCACTCATTTCCATAACAAAATTGATGCAATCCGTCAGGACATAGTCAACTCGCAATCTACCTCCCCACCTAGCCTCCCCCCCCCTATCTCCCCCTCATCTCTTCCCTCCTCTGACCTCGCAACCGCACTGCCCCCCTCCACACCCAAGACCCCGCTTACCGTAACCCCACCAGCTCTGCACTCCTTCAGCCCTACTACCACTGAGGAAGTCACCAGGGTCTTCTCAGAAGCCCGCCTCACTACCTGCCCCCTGGACCCTATCCCCTCTCGACTCCTCCAGTCACCCCCCTCTTCCCTCATCTGCTCCCTCACCCACATCTTCAATCTCTCCCTCTCTACCGGCGTATTCCCCTCCCCCCTAAAGCATGCGCACATCACCCCCATACTCAAAAAGCCCTCCCTGGACCCCTCTGACCCAAACAACCTCAGACCCATCTCCCTGCTGCCACTCACTTCCAAACTCCTGGAGCGCTTAGTCTACAACCGCCTAAGCGCCCACCTAACTGACAACAACCTCCTTGATCCACTACAGTCCGGCTTCCGTCCCCTACACTCCACTGAAACCGCCCTCCTCAAAATCACGTGGGCGGAGCCTGAGTATGGCGGCGGAGGAGAGCTCAATGTAGGAGCTCTCGGACGGAGCTCCATGTCCTGACCTCCCCAGGTCCCCTGTGATCCCCCCGAGATATGTAGATAGCCTGGTGGCTTGCCTCTTACCCTGGCCTGGCGGCTCCCCGGGACGGAAAGCGGAGGTGTGCGGGGGGAGAGTGGAGAGTGGCTGGTGAATAGCGGTGAGAGAGCGGTTGGATGCTGGGAAGTCGGCGCGAGCACGTGACCGACCGCAAAGCACGCCTGGGAGTTCGGGAAGCCGGCCGGCCGGCGTTCTGCGGTGAGAGAGCAGAAAGGTCCTGTCGGCTGGGGATCGGTGCATTCTCCCTCTATTCCCCCGAGACCCCCAGGGCATAAAGCAAGACAAGAAGATATTCACTGAGCCCTGGTAAACGGAAGATCAAAGAGACTCTGGAAGGTCCCCCCCCCCCCTTCTCCTTGAATAAAGACCCTATGTGACCTGAAGGAGAGAGCAAACAGCGGGGCCACTGGAGGAAACATACGAGGAGGGTGAGTGACTTTAAGTTGAAATCTTCTATACCCTAACTGTGATGCATTACATGGCTCCCTAAAGGGTAGCAGGGGGTAAGTGAAAGGGGGGACCCCGGCGACTGCAAAAAAGGTGGAAAAGATTTGAGGACAGAACAGCCCAAAAAGACCAGCCGGGGAATAGTGCAGAGACTAGTATACAAGACCTTTGATTCTTTATCCCCCCTAAATCCAGGAATTTTAAAATAGAAGAGCAAAGAACAAAAGTTACAGAGAAAATGAAAAATAAAAGTGTAAAAGGAAGTGGGCTTAAAGGGTCCCAGACTGGTACAATTAAAAAATATACCTCCCAAGGAAACGTAACCCCAGAAAGATCCCAGAATAGGACTGAAAGAGGAGAAGCTGATTTCAGCATGGAAAATAGCCCTAGAGTATCATTAGGCCTGGACACCAGCAATCAGCAAGCATTAGGAAATACAGAGATGGAAAAAGATCTACAAATACCTAATAAAAAAGAAATGGCAGAAATGTTTAAAGAACTGGAGAAAACAATAAAACAAGAAATGGTAAATATCCGAAGTGACCTGGGACACCTGCTGGTGAGAGTGGAGGAAACGGAGGAGAAAGTTAAAAATCAGACCCAGGCTATCTCTGAGCTTGAAAAAGTAATAATTAGCATAGGGAAAGCCCAAGAGAAATTGAAATATAAAGCTGAGATACAAGAAAATAGAGACAGGAGGAGAAACATCATGATACGTGGGGCCCCAGAGAACTCTAAGGGAGAAAACCTGCAAGAAGTGGTTTGTAAAATATTAAATATTATAACAGACAGCACTGAAATGGAAAACTCTAAAATAGAAGGAATTTTCAGAAAAGGAAACATCCAGAGATACCTGGGGAAAGAAAACCCGAGAGACATTATAGTTAAATTTTATGAGTTTCGAGATAAAGAAAAAATTTGGAAGAAGATCAAAGGGAAACCAGCTATTAAGTATGAAGGTGGCGACATACAGATATATGCGGACTTGGCCCCAGAGACTCTGTGGAGAAGGAGAACTTTGAGGCCCCTATTGGAAAGGTTAAAAGAATATAATGTGCAATACAGATGGGGGTCTCCTGAATGTTTAATAGGATGGAAAAACGGGGTTACGGCGCACCTCAGGTTCCCAGAAGATCTGAAACATTTTTGTGACAGTTTAAAAATACAAAGAATGGAGATTCCAGGCTGGGAAGAAGATCAATGGGAATTTAGAATGAAGAGAAAAGAGGATTGGCAACTTGTGGGGGGGAGGGGGCGGGGGGAGAGGGGGAGGGGGGGAGAGGTGGTGGAGGGAAGATAAGGTTGGTTTTTTTTTTTTTTTTTTTTTTTTTTTTTTTTTTTTTTGGTCTTCCCTCTACACTGGTCAGCCCTCACCCTACTGCCCCTGCCTTACGGTGCTGGAGATGAACCTAGGAGGGACCAGGGGAGCTATGAGGAGGTCGGACAAGGGGAAGGTCGTCCATGCCCAGAGTTTTTAGCCCAAGGACTAGATCAAAAGTGGAAGTTTCTTCCATAAATGATCAATAGGCAAAAGATGGGCCTAAAAAGAGGGGGGGGGAAGGGGGTGGGGGGGAGGGGGAGGTTGGGGGGGGTGGGTAAGTGGGGAGGGGGGGTATTTTTCCTGCAAAAAAATACAAAAGCAAGTGAGAAGGGAGAAGAAGGGGTAGAGAAGATTTATGGAAGATGGAAGAGATTCAGTTTATAACATATAACGTAAATGGGTTGAACTCCCCTGGGAAAAGATTTAGACTGTTTAAAGAATTACATCATAGAGCAGCCTCAGTAGTATTCCTACAGGAGACACATCTTGAGATAGAATCGAACGTTAGGCTGAGATCCAGAAATCACCCAACATGGTATTATGCTGATTCCCCGGTTAAGAGAGCGAAGGGTGTTGCAATAGGTATGGCAAAGAATACTAGGTTTGAGCTGGACGATAGAATGACAGACCCAGAGGGGAGATTCTTGTTCTTAAAGGGAAAACTACAGGAGATCGAATGTACATTGGCCAATATTTATTGTCCTAATAAAAGTCCAGAGATATATCTGAAAAAAGTGCTGAGGAAGTTGACGGACTTTAAAAAAGGCTGTTTGATTCTCGCAGGGGATTTTAATTTTTGTATGGATCCACAAAAAGATGCTACCTCCCATGCACAGAGAGAAGGAAGTAGGGCTCTGAAACTCTTGAAGAAAGAACTACATATAAGCCAATTAGTAGACGCCTGGAGAATTACACACATGCAAGATAGAGATTATACCTTTTTTTCAAACATGCATAAGAGGTATTCAAGATTAGACCACATATTAATAGAACATCAATTAATCGACCACCTAGTTCAAATTGAAATAGAGACAATCTCTTTATCGGATCATGCCCCAGTCAGAATGAAATTGGAATGGGGGAAGGGGAAAACAAGAGGGCTGGGATGGAAACTTAATGAGACACTATTAGTAGATAACGAAATAGCCCAGAAAATAGGGGAAGAGATTGAACGGTATTTCCAGGAAAATGAGACAGGTGATGTGTCCATAGCTACAGTGTGGGAATCTCATAAGGCATACATAAGAGGAATATTGATAGCGATCGGGGCAAGAAAGAAAAAAGAAAGAAGAGAGAAAATGAGCAGACTCTTAGAAGAAATAAGTAAGCTAGAACAACAACACAAGAATAGAATAATAAAAGAAATAGAGTTGAAGTTAAAAAAAAAGAAAGAAGAATTGGAAGGTGTAATAGAAGAGGAGAGGAGAAAAGCATATAATAGGGTTTTGAGTGAGAGATATAGATGGGGAGAAAGACCGGGAAAATACTTGATGAGGGCCCTAAGGAAAAAGAAAAATAGAAATTATATAGAAAAAATAAAAGACGTTAAGGGGAACCTGAAACACTCAAATAGAGAAATCACCAAAGTTTTTATGGAATATTATAGAGATCTGTATAATATAAATCCCCTGCGGGAATCTGAAAATATAGAAAGTGAGAAGAACCATAAGAGAAAGAAATATATAGAGAAGGCTGGGTTACTAAAATTAAGCGAAGTCCAAATGAACTCCCTGGATGCAGATATCTCACAAGAGGAAATAAAATTAGCTCTGAAGGGTACAGTGTCTGGGAAAAGTCCAGGTCCAGATGGTTATACTGTGAGATATTATAAAAAATATAGTGAAATCTTAGTACCAAAACTTAGAAAATATATGAATGCATTAGGTGGAGAGATGGAAATAAGAAAAGAATCGCTACAGGCTCAAATGGTGCTTATCCAAAAAGAGGGAAAAGATGCTACACAGTGTTCGAACTATAGACCTATCTCATTATTAAACACTGACACTAAGCTATACGCAAAGGTCTTGGCAAATAGATTGAAAGAGCTAATGCCGGAATGGATACATCAGGACCAGGTGGGCTTCGTTCCCGGGAGGGAGGGTAGAGATAATGGGCTACGATCATTGATGCTGATCCAAAAAAGTAAAAAGGGAAAAGAACCGGTGATTCTACTCTCTATAGACGCTGAAAAAGCGTTTGATAGAGTGAATTGGAGATTCATGATGGATACGTTGGAAGTCATGGGAATTGGGCCCAAGATGAGAGAGTGGATAGGAAAGTTGTATAGATACCCCTCTGCAGTTGTTGTGGTGAACGGGGAGAGGTCAGAACCCATTGAGATGTCAAACGGTACAAGACAGGGATGTCCACTGTCCCCATTGTTGTATGTTGTATTACTGGAACCACTTCTGTCAACAATACGGCTAAATAGAGATATAAAGGGAATTCAGATAGGGGACACGGAACATAAAGTCGCCGCTTTTGCTGAC
Organism: Staurois parvus; assembly: GCF_062004578.1. Lineage (NCBI taxonomy): Eukaryota > Metazoa > Chordata > Amphibia > Anura > Ranidae > Staurois > Staurois parvus. The sequence continues at coordinate 3,071,273 of NW_028317977.1, forward strand.
GACTTGCTGTTCTACGTGAGAAACCCCAGGATGACACTGCCAAACCTAATGAAGCTATTGAAGGAGTATGGAGAATTGTCAAATTTAAAGATAAATCCAACAAAAACGGAGATTCTAAATATAAATATTTCAAAAAATGAAAAAGAAAAAATACAAAAGGAATTTCCCTTTAAATGGAAAGATAGAGATATAAAATACTTAGGAGTAAATCTCACAGCTTCATATAAACACCTTTACAAATTAAACTATATTTCACTGATTAATGAGATTAGAGAGCAGCTAAAAATATTGCAAGAGGGAACCCCGACATTGATAGGTCGTATTAACCTAGTAAAAATGATAATAGTACCAAAAATCATGTATAGATATCAAATGATACCAATTAAACTCCCAGAGACCTTTTTTAAGTTAATTAAGAAACTGATAACAAAATACATATGGAGGAATAAAAAACCAAGATTGTCATATGAGTTGTTGAGTAGGAGGAAAGAAAGAGGTGGTTTAGGGCTTCCAGATTTTAAAAGATACTATAAAGCTGTAATATTGGCTAGAACTATAGACTGGATACAGAACTATAAAAAAAGTTGGGTGAGGATAGAGAATGAACTTAGTGGAATAGATTTGGGTAAAGTGATATGGATACCAACACAGTATAGGGGCCTAAATGATAATGTAAATACATACACTTTGAATGTTTTAAAAATTTGGGATAACTTACACAAAAGTTTGAAATGGTCTTTTAATTCAACACTAATTTCACTAAAAAACACGGAGTTTTTCCCCCCTGGTAGAGAAGAAATAGGAGGTAGGTGGTTTAAAAAGGAAGAGGTTCAATTAAGAGATATTTTGGTGGGGGATAAAATAGGATCATTTGAGGAATTGAAAAAAAAAGAGGGTGAGATTTTCACTAAATTAGATAAGTGGCGGTATTATCAATTGAAGAGTTTTGTTGGAAGCTTGCCAAAACCTTTAAGGACAAGAGACAATTGGAACTTGTTTGAAAAGGTTTTGGGCACACAAGGTGATGGGAAACACGGGATTGCTAAGGTATATAAAATACTCACAGAACTAGATATAAATACAAAGCCAACATATATAATAAAATGGGAAACTGACATGGGAAGTGTGATAGATGAGGAGAAGCAGAGGAGAATATATAGATTAACCCACGAAAACATCTCTATGAGAGAAGTAGAGATGAACTATAAGTGTTTGACAAGATGGCACATTACACCAATTGTTGAAAATAAGATGTGTAAAGAGAGTTCACCGTGGTGCTGGAGGGGATGTGGTGAAATGGGTACAACATATCACATATGGTGGGGTTGCCCAAAAATTCAGTTATACTGGAAGACAATAACCTACTTGATAAGAAAATAACAGAAATAGATATTGGATTAGACCCAGAAGTGTGTATTTTACATAACATGGACATATCAGTCAATAAATATAAAAAATCAGGGATATGGTGCTACATTAATGCTGCAAAAGCTCTGATACCCAGGTTTTGGAAGCAAATAGAAGTACCGAGGGTAGAAGACTGGGTAGAAGAAGTTGAGCAGATTAAAAAGATGGAAAGGTTGTGCCATGTCCAGGAAGATAGGATGGAGATTTATAATAGGAAATGGGAGAATTGGGAAAAAGCTAAGTTATATACGAAATATAGGAAAGATTAAAAAATAATAGGAAAACTGCACTTGCTGAGATAAAATGATGCAGAGAAAAGGAAAAGTAGGAAGATGGGATTTGGGAGAGGGTGGTGGAGGGGGGGGAGAAATTTGGAATAAAGTAAATAAAGTAGAAATGTTGGATACTATGGTGTATAGATATATTTATATGTTTGTATATCATGATGTTGAAAAGTATTTAAAATGAAAATCAATAAATATTTAAATTATAAAAAAAAAAAAAACCCAGGAGGGATCCACCTCCACCCCGACGCTCCAGGACACCAGGTACTTCACCAGGGGCGCCCACTACCCACCAGGGAGCCCAACCACCATCACACCGCCAGCCTCCAGGGACTCACTCAGGGATCCCACCATCCACCTGAAACCCCAAACCACCAGGGACCCTAAGCCACTATCCCTCCAGGGATCGCCACTACCCCACCAGGGATAGCACGGCCACCATCCCACCGGGGATCCCCTGCCCACCACCCCACCTGGGACTACCAGCCAGCCACCACACCAGGGACCGCTCGCCCAGCACCCTGCCTTCCGGCACGCTATTCCCTCTGGCGATGCCCCGGCGACTAATGGCCCACCTCGACCCTTGAAGCCGCGGTCTCTCCTGCCGGCCGCAACAGATCACGGTTGAGCACAAACCACGCAGGGCCAACGATCGCTACCGCAACGCCCCGCTCGACCCTGATGACGATCCTTCAACACCTTCAGCGCCTCACGACGCCGAGCCCTCAGCACCCGACGCCTGGCCTCAACAACCCCAGTCGCCGTGCCTACCATCGCCCCCAGCCATCGCACCCTACGACCCCTCCACTAGCCGAACCACCGTACCCACTGAAGACATGCCACAGCACCCATGGTCGCCAGCTTACTGCACCCACAGACTGCTGCCAACCAGCTGCCGCCCTCCACCCTCACTCTACCCCTACAGAAGGACTCAAATGACTCTCCCACGGTAATACAGATTCCCCACACCACCTTGCCCTGACCTGTATCCCTTCACCTCCCCTGACCCAACTGTCACCCCACCCACCCCAACATGCCTCCTGCACTCCTCCTCCTCATTTTCCTCTCCACCATCCCAAAAATCACCTCCCTCTACCCGCCTACCCCCCCAAAACAGCTCTACATTGCCCCTTCACTTCTCCCCTCTCCCCACTATGGCACTCACCACCTCCTCCTGCTACTCCACTCCCCCGTCGACCCACGTGCCACCACTACCAGACCCACACGCTCCTACACTTCCCATCCCCATGCCACCTTCCTCACCCTTCTCCTTCTCCTATCTGCTGGGGACATCTCCCCGAACCCTGGCCCCTCGCCACCTCACCCCTCCTCTAGGGACCCCCCTGCTCCCGCCAGCTGCCGTAACCCCCTCAACCTCATATCTGTGCCCCTTCTCCCCGCATCCATCCCCCCTCTCTCGGTTGCACTCCTGAACGCCCGCTCGGTCTGCAACAAACTTACTGCCATCCATGACCTCTTCATCTCCCACTCCCTTAACCTCCTAGCCATCACCGAAACCTGGGTACAGGCCACTGACTCCACCTCCCCTGCGGCACTCTCCTATGGAGGTCTCGTCTTGTCCCATTCACCAAGACTGAGCGGTCACAAAGGTGGGGGGGTCGGCCTGCTCCTATCACCGCTGAGCACCTTCCAGGTCCTCCCTAATCCTCCCTCCCTAACCTTCTCCTCCTTCGAGGCTCACTGCATCCGGCTCTTCACCCCCACCCCCCTAAGGATCGCAGTGATCTACAGGCCGCCCGGATCCATACCCCGCTTCCTGGATGACTTCGCTGCCTGGCTTCCCTTCTTCCTCTCCTCTGAGCTACCAACCATCATCCTCGGGGACTTCAATATCCCCATCAACGACAACAGCCTGGCTACTTCCCAACTCCTCCACCTAACCTCCTCCTTCGCGCTCACACAGCACACTCAATCCTCCACCCACATCATTGGGAACACCCTGGACCTCGTCTTCTCCCACCTCTGTACCCTCAACCAGTTCTCTAACACCCCCTTCCCTCTCTCCGACCACCACCTCCTCACGTTCTCCATCTCCCCTTCCCCTAACTCCCCCCCCCCAGAGCGCCAAACCATCACCAGCCGCAACCTCCGCAACCTGAACCCGGCCCCCCTCCACTCAGCTGCCGACCGCTTACACGACAGCATCCTTCCACTGTCATGTCCTGACCTAGCCACTAACACGTACAACGACTCACTATCAGCTACCCTAGACTCTCTGGCACCCCTAACCACACGCTACATCAAACCCACACCGCTCCAACCATGGCAGAACGACCACACTAAATGCCTCAAACGTCGCAGTCGCGCGCTAGAGAGACTATGGCGCAAAACCAGGTCCCCCCGTTCATTCTCCCTCTACAAATCTGCCTTCCTCACTTACACCTCCTCCCTCCACGCCGCCAAGCAGGCTTACTTCGTAAACCTGATTAACACCCTCTCCTCCTGCCCTCGCCGACTCTTCTCCACCTTCAACTCCCTGCTCTCCCCCCCCCCCCCTCCTCCACTCAGTACCTCACTCACCGCCCACGAAATTGCCACTCATTTCCATAACAAAATTGATGCAATCCGTCAGGACATAGTCAACTCGCAATCTACCTCCCCACCTAGCCTCCCCCCCCCTATCTCCCCCTCATCTCTTCCCTCCTCTGACCTCGCAACCGCACTGCCCCCCTCCACACCCAAGACCCCGCTTACCGTAACCCCACCAGCTCTGCACTCCTTCAGCCCTACTACCACTGAGGAAGTCACCAGGGTCTTCTCAGAAGCCCGCCTCACTACCTGCCCCCTGGACCCTATCCCCTCTCGACTCCTCCAGTCACCCCCCTCTTCCCTCATCTGCTCCCTCACCCACATCTTCAATCTCTCCCTCTCTACCGGCGTATTCCCCTCCCCCCTAAAGCATGCGCACATCACCCCCATACTCAAAAAGCCCTCCCTGGACCCCTCTGACCCAAACAACCTCAGACCCATCTCCCTGCTGCCACTCACTTCCAAACTCCTGGAGCGCTTAGTCTACAACCGCCTAAGCGCCCACCTAACTGACAACAACCTCCTTGATCCACTACAGTCCGGCTTCCGTCCCCTACACTCCACTGAAACCGCCCTCCTCAAAATCACCAACGACCTACTAACCGCCAAAGCCAAAGGTGACTACTCTGTCCTCCTCCTCCTGGACCTCTCCGCGGCCTTCGACACAGTTGACCACCCCCTCCTCCTTAATAAACTACTCTCCCTTGGCATCAGAGACACCGCTCTCTCCTGGTTCTCCTCGTACCTATCCCGACGCTCCTTCAGTGTCACCTACAATGGTGCCACCTCCCCCTCACTCCCCCTCTCTGTTGGGGTCCCCCAGGGCTCTGTCCTTGGACCCCTTCTCTTCTCCATCTACACCTCCTCCCTTGGCAAACTCATACACTCCCACGGCTTCAACTACCATCTCTATGCTGATGACACTCAAATTTACCTCTCCACCCCTCACCTCACCTCCACTTTCTCCGCCCGCATCACTCACCTCCTAAACGACATCTCTGACTGGATGTCGCTCCATTTCCTCAAACTCAACCTCTCCAAAACCGAGCTTCTCGTTTTCCCTCCTGCCCGCGCCCCCCCCCCCCATCCTATCCATCACTACTAACATCACCACCATCAATCCCGCCCCGCAAGCCAAAGTCCTTGGAGTCATTCTGGACTCTAACCTCTCCTTCCAACCTCATGTCAAATCACTCACAAACACGTGCAGACTCCACCTCCGCAATATTGCCAAAATACGCTCCTTCCTTACCCCAGACACCACTAAACTACTTGTGCACTCCCTGATTATCTCACGCCTTGACTACTGCAACTCCCTCCTCACCGGCCTACCCCAGTGCAGGCTCTCCCCGCTTCAGACCATCCTCAACTCAGCGGCTAGACTCATCCACCTCACCACCCGCTCCACCTCTGCCACCCCCCTCTGCCTCTCCCTCCACTGGCTCCCTATCGCCCAACGCATCAAATTCAAACTACTCACTCTGACCTACAAAGCCATTCACAACACTGCCCCTAACTACCTCACCAACCTGATTCCCAAGTACCACCCTACCCGTACCCTTCGCTCTTCACAGGACCTCCTTCTATCTTGCTCCCTGGTCTCCTCCTCACACGCACGTCTGCAAGACTTCTCCAGGTCCTCCCCCATCCTCTGGAACTCACTACCCCAATCCATCAGACTGTCACCTTCCCTCCTCACCTTCAGGCGCTCCCTGAAAACCCACCTCTTCAGGGAAGCCTACCCCACCCTCACCTAACTGCTGCTCTCCTTCATTCCTCCTACCACTCCATCCCCCACAGCCACTTCCTCCTGTACCTCTACCCCCTCCCTCCTAGATTGTAAGCTCGAAAGAGTAGGGCCCTATAACCCCTCGTGTGCTGTTTGTTGTTGCTGTAATGTTTCATGTATTGTCCCCCCCTCTATTGTACAGCGCTGAGCAAACCCTTTGGCGCTATATAAACTCAATGTAATGTAATGTAATGGTCACTAAAATGTACTGTATATTTGCACAACCTTTAAGCATATAAATATGGGAGCTGCCACTACCAAGTTGTTTTTGAAAATAATAAAAGAGAGCAGAATGCACCATTTGTACTCACAAATTAAAATCCTGTGTACATCACATATAAGCTGTAAGTGACTGGCTCTCCTTACAGATACAGTGCCTTGAAGTATTCATACCCCTTGAAATTTTCCACATGTTACAACCAAAAAATTAGTTAGTAAAAAGGTTAGTTGGCACTAGTATGTATGAATGTGAGCTCCTTGAGGGTAGGGATGAACTCATAGAGGTGTATAATTGCCTCTTCCCTAAGCAAAACCTGTATTGGACACCAAAGTCCAGCATGTTTTCCAAGTATATACGTGCTGCAAAGAAGCCAAGCCTGGTGAAGGCACTTGGTTGTATGCTTTCTCTCTGCTTTGCAGAAGGCTCTTGCAAAGATAGCCAGTTCCAACAACAGAACCTCCTCCTCTTCAGCCATGACTGCAAGAAGTGAGGCAGAAGTGGTCATTGGCGCAAATAAATACACACAATTATAACCTGTTTGGTGTTTTTGAGTTTGGTAAGTGTCATCTGCCTCCAGCTGCTGTGTGTTTACTTTTGGCCAACTAACTGACATTTCTTGGTCTCTTGATGCATGCAAACATACTTCTACAAATGTGTGTGATTTCCTTGTGTGTGCAATACATTTATTATGAAACATATTTGATTTTATCTACAAATTGGTGTTCCTCAGATTGCAACTGGTGAATTTAACCACTTGCCATCCTCCCTATAGCAGAAGTACTGCTACAGGGAGGCACAGCTGCGAAAAATCACATGTGTGTGTGTATATATATGTGATTCGCATTTCTGGGTAGGATGCGCACACTGCCCTACCCGTGCTGCTATTGGCGGCTGGAGATGTCAATCACTCGGTGATCGTCAGAAAAGCTGACAGGGGAGAGACCTGTGTGTAAACAACACAGGTTTTCTCCTGTCAGCATGGACATGCTGCTTTTTATCTCTCTGCACATATAAAAACATGCATTTGTGTTGGTTCAGGTACTTTTAGTCCTCATGCACACTGGATGTTTTTCCAGCGGCTGTTTTTGGCTTTTGATGTTTTTTTCTACAGCCAGTAAACTTCCCAGCATGTTATCCTATGTGTCTTTAGCTAGAAAAAAACCCCCAGAACTAGTGAGTTTCTAGAGGAGTTTTTTAGCTGTAAAAACACTCTAACGCTGAAAAACACAGTAAAAGTGAGTAAATTGTGGCAAAAATGCATTTTGGACTATTTTTAAGCAAAACAAAAATGGTGAAAAAAAAAGCTAAAAATGCAAATGTGAAAAAATGCAAAAAAACACGGCAAAATGCCACTAAATGCTTATACAAAAACACTGAAAAACTCATGTTTTTAATGTGACTTTACACAGCTAGCGTTACCAGAGTTATAAGTGTGCATGGAGCCTAATTGCGCCGTCAACTTACACAGTGCTTTACATATATATTGTACATTCGCATCAGACCCTGCCTTTAAGGACCTTACTATGTAAAGTCCCTAACTCACATTCATATACTAGGGACAATTTATACAGGAGTCAAAACAACTTCCAGCATTTCTTTGGAGTGTGGGAGGAAACCCACAGAGGAATCACATGCAAACTCCATGCAGATAGTGCCATGTTCGGAATTTGAACCAGCAACCCTAGTGCTAACCACTAAGCCACTGTACTGTGACATGCCTGCAGACTGCAACTCTGTGGTGTAAACCAGTCACTGGGCATGCTCAGTGTAACAAGCAATATATTGCAAATGGAATACAAATGTGGCACTGTGTTATTAATTCATATGTGTGTTGGCTATATGTATATCAATACAAATAATCAGAATATTATCCAACCCCCCCCCCCCCTCAAAAAAAAAAAACATCAGAGGGGGACAAAACCGCTATTCCAAGGTGGCACAAAAGAAAAAAAAATTCACTGTTTCCACCACCAGGGATTCACTGTTTCCACCACCAGGGATTCACTGTTTCCACCACCAGGGATTCACTGTTTCCACCACCAGGGATTCACTGTTTCCACCACCAGGGATGCACTGTTTCCACCACCAGGGATTCACTGTTTCCACCACCAGGGATTCACTGTTTCCACCACCAGGGATTCACTGTTTCCACCACCAGGGATGCACTGTTTCCACCACCAGGGATGCACTGTTTCCACCACCAGGGATTCACTGTTTCCACCACCAGGGATGCACTGTTTCCACCACCAGGGATTCACTGTTTCCACCTCCACTCTGCCATGTACATTGAGCCATGGGATTTATCCTTGTACTTATGTGAGTAGATGCATGTTATTTATTGCACTGCATCTGAAGGCTGTTCTATGGAATGTATGGAATGCTTGCTTATCCCTTACATGGCTTAATGTACATGAGGGAGGGGAAATGCAGACAGTGACTCCCTGCTGATGTACCCTGGAGTTCCAGAGTGCCATTGAACAACCTGTTGCTGTGATATTCCATATGGTTCCAAAGCTGGTGATGGATAATTACTGACAACATGCAATAAGACCACCTATAATTTGGGGCCTTATCTTTTGGTATGAAGCTGCAATTGATGTTGGTGTGGAATTCAAAAGGCTGCTTATTGTCATTCACAAGTGAAAACAGTGAAAGATTTGCAATGATGTTGGAACCCGCCTACATATAACTAATTATTTCATTTGGACATTTACATATAGGTGGTGGACTTCCATCCAGATCTATGTTTATTGATTTTATGAATTGATATTTTGTCTTTATTGGTGTGTCACTGTGGAATAGTGGTTGCACCCTCTGATTTTGTTTTCATCATTTTTATGTGTATTTATGATGTTGGGACACATATCACATCTTTTGGAATACTGTTCTGATTCTTTGTATTGGGATACATATAACCAACACACATCGAATTTAGTAACACAGCGCAACATTTGTATTCCTTTTAATTTTGGTTCAGCACTGGTATTGTGTGTGGTTGGTGAAGACAGCTATGGGAGTTTGGATTTGGATTTTTGTTAGATGCTGAGCACCAAGTGCAGTTTTTCTACCATTTAGTTAACCTCCCTAACGGTCTGATTATGTCAGTATTTCTGTGCTCAAAGTGGTACATTTTTTGCATGGAAATATGTTGTTTTTTTATTCTAGGCCTGTAATTCTTAGGAATAACTCACTAAAATCTGTCCAAACAAGAGTCTAGTAAACATCCTGGGTATGATAGAATTTAAAACACGAAATCATAAGTTATAATATAATAAATAATCATAAAATAAATAATAAAATAATCATACATTTAATTCAATAATGCAATCAAACCAAAAATACTGAAATTTGAAATAGAGCGCCAAGTTCACACATCGCTGAGCTTAGTCGCAAAATCATTTTCAGTGTCTGATGATGAATTTCCCCACGAATCATTATCACTCAATTCTGCAAGTGGTTCTAATTTACTATCGCTGTTCTCTAGATGGTCTAAAATAGCTTTTGACCTAAAGGGACGTGCCCCGTACGTCTCGACGCTCACAGGGAACAGAACCCGGAAGATGGATGCCGGCATCGGGCCGGGGACACTGCAGGGGGGACATCGCGGGAGCGCAGGACAAGGTAAGTGCTGGAGGGAATCCCTGAGCAATGCTGCAGGGTAATCTCGAGTGTAGCTCGGGGTTACCGCTTTTGGTACTGAAAGTTAACCCCAAGCTACACTTGGGAATACCGCCAGGGGGGTTAATATACAGTCATGGCCGAAATTGTTGGCACCCTTGATATTTCTCCAGGAAATCATGTATTTCTCACGAAACGTATTGCATTAACACATGTTTTGCTATACACATGTTTATTCCCTTTGTGTGTATTGGGACAAAACAAAAAAAGGGAGGAAAGAAAGCAAATTCGACATAATGTCACACAAACCTCCAAAAATGGGCTGGACAAAAGTATTGGCACCCTTTCACAACTGCGGATAAATAAGAATGTTACAAGCATGTGATGCTCCTGTAAACTCACCTGGGGCAAGTAACAGGTGTGGGCAATATAGAAATCACACCTGAAAGCAGATAAAAAGGAGAGACGTTCACTTAACCTTTGCATTGTGTGTCTGTCTGTGCCACACTAAGCATGGACAACAGAAAGAGGAGACGAGAACTGTCTGAGGACCTGAGAACCAAAATTGTGGCAAAATATCAACAATCTCAAGGTTACAAGTCCATCTCCAGAGAACTAGATTTGCCTTTGTCCACAGTGCGCAACATTATCAAGAAGTTTGCAACCCATGGCACTGTAGCTAATCTCCCTGGTCGTGGACGGATGAGGAAAATTGATGAAAGATTGCAACGCAGAATAGTCCGGATGGTGGATAAGCAGCCCCAAACATGTTCCAAAGACATTCAAGCTGTCCTGCAGGCTCAGGGAGCATCAGTGTCAGCGCGAACTATCCGTCGACATTTAAATGAAATGAAACGCTATGGCAGGAGACCCAGGAGGACCCCACTGCTGACACAGAGACATAAAAAAGCAAGACTACAGTTTGCCAAAATGTACTTGAGTAAGCCAAAAGCCTTCTGGGAAAACGTCTTGTGGACAGATGAGACCAAGATAGAGCTTTTCGGTAAAGCACATCATTCTACTGTTTACCGAAAACGGAATGAGGCCTACAAAGAACAAAACACAGTACCTACGGTAAAATATGGTGGAGGTTCAATGATGTTTTGGGGTTGTTTTGCTGCCTCTGGCACTGGGTGCCTTGACTGTGTGCAAGGCATCATGAAATCTGAGGATTACCAAAGGATTTTGGGTCGCACTGTAGGGCCCAGTGTCAGAAAGCTGGGTTTGCGTCCAAGATCCTGGGTCTTCCAGCAGGACAATGACCCCAAACATACGTCAAAAAGCACTCAGAAATGGATGGCAAAGAAGCGCTGGAGAGTTCTGAAGTGGCCAGCAATGAGCCCAGATCTAAATCCCATTGAACACCTGTGGAGAGATCTTAAAATTGCTGTTGGGAAAAGGTGTCCTTCCAATAAGAGAGACCTGGAGCTGTTTGCAAAGGAAGAGTGGTCCAAAATTCCGGGTGAGAGGTGTCAGAAGCTTATTGATGGTTATAGGAAGCGACTGATTTCAGTTATGTTTTCCAAAGGGTGTGCAACCAAATATTAAGTTAAGGGTGCCAATACTTTTGTCCAGCCCATTTTTGGGGTTTTGTGTGACATTATGTCATATTTGCTTTTCTGCCTCTGTTTTATATTTGTTCCAATACATACAAAGGGAATAAACATGTGTATAGCAAAACATGTGTTAATGCAATACCTTTTTTGTGTGAAATACTTGATTTTCAGGAAAAATATCAAGGGTGCCAACAATTTCGGCCATGACTGTATCTCAAAAGTCTAAGTCCATGGGCATGTTCAATGCGCATGGCAGTACATATATAAGTATATATACTGCAGAGTATATATGCTTCCAAAAAAAAAAAAAAGAAGAAGAAAACACGGCACTAGCATTATTTAAAAAAACGAGAAACCAAAGAATATTGTATAAGAAGCAAAAAAACAAGGCTAAAAAAAATTACAAAGGAAATGAAAAAGTTCTTAGAATATATATGTTGGTGTTTACGTGCATAGTAGCACTTCTATAGTTACAAGTTTTGATGTATACTGTTAAATGTATACATATAAATGTTAGCCTATTTAATAATTACGCTTTCACAAAAAACAGCTTGACTGTTTTCAATTACATTTCCAAGCTTTCCAACAAAGGCATTTACTACGATATAGCACTTCACAAAAAACAACAGAGTGAAGGCACTCTTTAGTTTTCCTGGTCTGGGCATGCTCAGTTGTGTCACTACTGTGATGTCTGAACTAGGTGAAGTCAATGCCTGTTTGGATTTTTTTTTAAATATATCACTCTATACAGACAAATCTAAAATTCTTTTAAAGCCGTTATTCTTGTTTTATGTTCAACATATGTATAGGAAGTATAAATTGCTTGAGATCATGTCATTAAAAAGATTTTTTTCTTCTATTCACCTGGTTCTAAGAGGTGAACTCATTTAGACGGTCGCTAAGTTTTGTGACCAATAGTAAATTCCGAATTGTGTCTTTTTGTTGACTGAGTGCTTTAGTAAATCTCTTCTCCATCTAAAATTAGTCGGTCATGCAATGAACTGCAACTATTTGCCGACAAAGTGCTTTAGTAAATCAACCCCATTGTTACTTGGTATATCAGTCAGAGTTTAAGTAGACACTTTGTTAAATCTCTCCACAGCTTGACACAGAACAGATAGGGGGAGATTTACTAAAGCTGGTTCACTCAGAATATGGAGCAGCTGTGCATTGTAGCCAATCACCTTCTAACCTCCAGCTTGTAAAATTAAACTTTGTCATGCACACTTGACATTTTTACAGCGGCTGTTTTTGGCTTTTGACATTTTTTTCTACAATCAGTAAACCCCCCAGCATGTTATCCTATGTGTCCATGCACACATAGATTGTAATCAAGGTTTTTTGGCTGGGACATTTTTTAGCTGGACAAAAATCCCAGGACTAGTGGTTTTCTAGAGGAGTTTTTTAGCTGTAAAAATGCTCTAACACTGATAAACGCAACAAAGCGCGGTAAAGTGCCGCAAACCGGCATTTTTGTACTTATTGATAACAAAAAAAAATTTTTTTTCGTAAAAAAAAGCGCTAAAAACCGCAAACACAGAAAAACAATAAAACCTCAAATCCCTGCAAAACGACGCTAAATGCTAATGCAAAAACACTAACAAAAGCTGAAAAACTCACATTTTTAACGTGACTTTACACAGCTAATGTTACCAGCATTATCAAAACGTCCAGTGTGCATGAGGGCTCATTGGTTTTTATGCAGACGTGAACTTGATTTTGCAGTCTCCAGCTTCAGTAAATAAACTCCACACAGTCTAACCTTTTGTTATAGATTGTTATGAAAATACACATTCTGGTGCTGTCCTTCTCATCCTTACCTTACTACTAATGCTACCCTGGCAAGAAATGTGTACATACTGTACATACAGGTGTCTTCACACTTATTCCTGGTCACAAGTGGTAAAATAAGGACACAAATGACAGACCTGCAGGATGAACCTTCAAACATGAATCAGAATGGCAACTGTTTTGTTTTTTAACAGATTTTAATGATTACATTTAATGTAGGTAACAGTTATAATCTAGTCATTTAATGCTAATCCATACACCATATTCTATCCAAAGTTATAGTCCACCAATAGTAAGTGACCAAGAATCTCTGGTCCTAGACCCAGGGACCACTAGTTTCTAAGGAGGGAAGCCTTCTTGATATTAAATATGGAATATCCAGTGGACTTGACTTTCATTAATATGTTTTGGAGTTGAGATAATAGTTTCTACTGGTCCAAAGAGTTACATTTGATTGGTACACTGCATGCTGTTCTGTTCTCAAACTGTCCATAGTTTACACATGGTTGTTATTCCAACATGTACAGTGAAATGTTGTGTCCATGCATTGTATGCATGTAGTATCATTATACAGTCATGGCCGAAATTGTTGGCACCCTTGATATTTCTCCAGGAAATCATGTATTTCTCACGAAACGTATTGCATTAACACATGTTTTGCTATACACATGTTTATTCCCTTTGTGTGTATTGGGACAAAACAAAAAAAGGGAGGAAAGAAAGCAAATTCGACATAATGTCACACAAACCTCCAAAAATGGGCTGGACAAAAGTATTGGCACCCTTTCACAACTGCGGATAAATAAGAATGTTACAAGCATGTGATGCTCCTGTAAACTCACCTGGGGCAAGTAACAGGTGTGGGCAATATAGAAATCACACCTGAAAGCAGATAAAAAGGAGAGACGTTCACTTAACCTTTGCATTGTGTGTCTGTCTGTGCCACACTAAGCATGGACAACAGAAAGAGGAGACGAGAACTGTCTGAGGACCTGAGAACCAAAATTGTGGCAAAATATCAACAATCTCAAGGTTACAAGTCCATCTCCAGAGAACTAGATTTGCCTTTGTCCACAGTGCGCAACATTATCAAGAAGTTTGCAACCCATGGCACTGTAGCTAATCTCCCTGGTCGTGGACGGATGAGGAAAATTGATGAAAGATTGCAACGCAGAATAGTCCGGATGGTGGATAAGCAGCCCCAAACATGTTCCAAAGACATTCAAGCTGTCCTGCAGGCTCAGGGAGCATCAGTGTCAGCGCGAACTATCCGTCGACATTTAAATGAAATGAAACGCTATGGCAGGAGACCCAGGAGGACCCCACTGCTGACACAGAGACATAAAAAAGCAAGACTACAGTTTGCCAAAATGTACTTGAGTAAGCCAAAAGCCTTCTGGGAAAACGTCTTGTGGACAGATGAGACCAAGATAGAGCTTTTCGGTAAAGCACATCATTCTACTGTTTACCGAAAACGGAATGAGGCCTACAAAGAACAAAACACAGTACCTACGGTAAAATATGGTGGAGGTTCAATGATGTTTTGGGGTTGTTTTGCTGCCTCTGGCACTGGGTGCCTTGACTGTGTGCAAGGCATCATGAAATCTGAGGATTACCAAAGGATTTTGGGTCGCACTGTAGGGCCCAGTGTCAGAAAGCTGGGTTTGCGTCCAAGATCCTGGGTCTTCCAGCAGGACAATGACCCCAAACATACGTCAAAAAGCACTCAGAAATGGATGGCAAAGAAGCGCTGGAGAGTTCTGAAGTGGCCAGCAATGAGCCCAGATCTAAATCCCATTGAACACCTGTGGAGAGATCTTAAAATTGCTGTTGGGAAAAGGTGTCCTTCCAATAAGAGAGACCTGGAGCTGTTTGCAAAGGAAGAGTGGTCCAAAATTCCGGGTGAGAGGTGTCAGAAGCTTATTGATGGTTATAGGAAGCGACTGATTTCAGTTATGTTTTCCAAAGGGTGTGCAACCAAATATTAAGTTAAGGGTGCCAATACTTTTGTCCAGCCCATTTTTGGGGTTTTGTGTGACATTATGTCATATTTGCTTTTCTGCCTCTGTTTTATATTTGTTCCAATACATACAAAGGGAATAAACATGTGTATAGCAAAACATGTGTTAATGCAATACCTTTTTTGTGTGAAATACTTGATTTTCAGGAAAAATATCAAGGGTGCCAACAATTTCGGCCATGACTGTATTGCATAACACACCCTATACAGGATGACCCCTATCCATCTATTTGTGGAACACAGGTGAACATAGAAGAAAATATAACATTTGTGGGGATATCATTTTGCACCTAACAGAACAACAATGAACAATGATATTTATCCCACACATTAGGGTTTTGAAAATGCCATAATCTACATAAGGACAGTCATGGGCCACCAAGCATTCGAACCTCCAGTAAACATAACTACTTATAAATTTTCTCTTTTTTTTTTGTATCTGTTCACTTTTTGTGTGCATAGTCTGTTTATTTTGTAATCATCCAGAACATTGCACAAAATTGTTTCACAGAAGACAATTTTGTGATATGAAAACAGAAAAAAATGCCTCTTGAGACCTTAAAGCACATTCAACAGGGAATAATTTCCCATACTAAGCATTAGTATTGACCTTCATAAATCTCCTTGTGTCTAAGCTCTTGTCTTCAGCTCATCCATAGCTAACCACAATGATAATGCAATCAAGAGGGATCAATGACCCAAACATCAATTATAACAACAAGTGACCAGGTATGCAGCTCGACTGTGAGTAATTGATATTCTTTTAATGATGGGCTTCTCTTCAGTTGTTGGGCAGCAATCTATCTACCACTTGAGATAGCATTAGCAGTTTGATTTGCTGTTACAAAAACAGCACAGAATAACTGCTGAGACATACGGCACTGATAACATTTTATTTCTAGCATTTGGCTTATTTTCCTAACATTTTTATAATCCCTTTAATAAATGGCAGGACAAAAATGAATACATGATATTCCTACATACAGTGAAAGGCTCTACCTTGTTTTGATGACCTTGAAAACTGCAGCAAACCTTTCAAAAGGACAGTTTTCACAAGCACGCGCCAAACAACTGAGTGACAAGTTTGGCCTAACCCAGGCCATGTTTTGATTTTCACTGTTTGTAATGTAATTCCTTGCTTATATTAGCGGAAATTGCCTCTCTGTCACAGACACACAGGGAAAAAGCACTTTGCTGTCTTAATATTCTCATCTCTGACAAAACCAGTTAAAATGGAAAATTACTGCAGCGTGAAGATCAGACCAAAGGCAATGACAGGGTGAAGCAGGTTCAAATCAGCTTTCATTAATTCACCATCTTTAAGCTAAAATTGGTGGTTACCAATCTGGTGATTCCCTTTACTTGCATTTATGCTTTCATTATAATTTTATGCAAAGATATTTTATAGTATCACAACTTTTTAACCTACTTGAGGTCAGATTAAGTAAAATAATAAATATGAATCTAGATATTATGAAGGGACAATTATAGTTGTTTAAGTACTTACTGGTTGGCCAGCTTTGGTAAAAATTCTTAGTTGATAAACACTGGTCAACATTCATAGCTGGCACTTGGAAACTGACTTTGATTTTCAGAGTTACTGTCTTTTTTACTTGGCTTTCTTCTATGTTCCTTTTCCTTTCCCTATTTTGGAAAGAAAAATTAATGTCTATACCTTTAGTGCAGGGGTGCTCAACCTGTGGGCCTCAGAGCTCTCTGATGTGGCCCTCGGCCTCAAACCAGGGAAGTGCATGCCTGGGGTCAGAAACCCGTTGATCACAGTCTGGGCTTGCCAACCTGCCATCCCAGAGCAGCAGAGTGCATTGTGCCAGCACCAACAACAGAGGAAGCAGGTGGCCATGGAGGTAGAAGGAGCTGCATAGGCTTCTGAAGTGCTGGCTCCTGTCCCAGATGGAGTGATACCATCTGTATTTCACCTGGGACCTTTCTAGCAGCCTGGAGATGGAGAGTGATGTCTGCACCCCATCCACAAAGTATAATAGAAGTTATTGGCAAAGTGCAGGTAACCCTGCAGGACAGCCGCAGGTGCACTGTGCTGCACCCGCGGTTCAGGTAATTACTTTAGTGTGTCTTGCTGTTCCATCCTCCTGGTTACATTAGTTGTAACTAGAGCAATGCCAAATACAAACAACAGTATATTTCTATTGCAGATGTTAGGTTAACTTCCTCCCAATACAGAGAAATCCAATTAATACGGAATGCCTGCACAAGCTGGATTATCATCATGAGTTATCACTCTAACACAACACAGTACAGAGTAGGGATTGGTAATGCAATGGCTACAGAAATCCTGGTTTGTTAGTTGTGATATAAGTAGTAGAAGAATTTCCTTGGATGGGGTAAAACAATAATAAAAACAAATGTGTTTTCAAAAATATTTTTCAAAAAGTAAGGTATGAGAGAAACAGTTAATGGGGATCTGTGCAGTTAAAAAGTCGTATACTGCTGGGGAAGGGGTGGTGAGAACATATACCAATGCAAAAAAAAAATGAATAAATACCACCTGGCTGATAGAGGGCTCTCCATTTTATGTAACTTCAAGGGTGGCATGGAAAATGCACTGATTCTTCAAATGATATGCTTTGAAGATGCCTTTAAGCTATATGGGGGGTTCCAGAACAGTACAATTCTCTTGCACAGCATCACTGTATTCTGGCATCACATACTTTGTATGTGTAATACATTTTTATAATTGTATATAATTCCCAGACTTGCATAAAGCATCAGCACCCCTATCTGATTAATTGTAACTTGATAAACTGTCTTTTTAGGTGGCTTTTGCTGTAATACATTTTTTATCTAGCAGTACTAGGCCAGGCTGGAGCAGCTGAAGTAATAAACAGAATAGATCTAAATTTATCTGATGGAGTAAACTTCCAAAAAGACAAAGCTTAATCCCTCAACTCTGTAACATATGCCAAACAGTGGCCAAAGTTTTTCAAAGCAAAGCATTTGATCTTCTTTTAGTGTAGTACTGCACAAAGTGTACAAAAACACCTCCAAAACCACAATTTGCATTCTACAGAAAAGGCAATTGTTATGAAGAAATACAAATTACAGAGCCATATTTAAGTGACAATAGTCAGACCTATATCACAGTGGCTAGAGAGTATATAAGCATGTTGATTGGGTAGCAATGTAAAAGGGAGAGGTAAGACAGACACAAGGCAGACATTTTCCAAAGTGTACGTAATCATTGTAAGACTGTGCCAAGAGATTTATTAAGGACCAACTCAGCTGCTGTATTTAGAATATCCCCTGATATTCTAAAGTGCAATGTATGTAAAAAAAAAAGTGATAGAAAAACAAACTCATACAATTGTAGAGGGACCCACAAGAGGGCTGCTGGTTGTTATAGCTCACAAGCACAGTCACTGAAAAGATGACAATGATGACTTAGGTTCCTCCCTCACAGGTGCAGAGGCTGCCAGCAGGCACAGAGCACAGTTTAGGCACACTGGCACAAGGATCGCTCTTGTGGTTCAATGAACAGTCTAGGGGTATTCTTTTCCAGTTTTAACATCCCTAGCGGTATGATTATTTCAGATTTTTGGCACCATTTTTTGCATGGAAATATGTAGTTTTTTTATTGTAGGCCTGTAATTTAGGAATAACTCACTGAAATCTGTCCGAACAAGAGTCTAGTAAACATTCCGGATATGATAAAACATGAAACACGAAATCATAAATTATAATTTAATAAATAATCATAAAAAATAATAACATAATAATAAATTTAATTCAATAATATAATCAAACCAAAAACACTGAAATTTGAAATATAGCGCCAAGTTCGCACATCGCTGAGCAAAGTCGCAGAATCGTTTTCAGTGTCTGATGACGAATTTCCCCACAAATCATTATCACTCAATTCTGCAAGTGGTTCTGATTTACTATCGCTGTTCTCTAGCCGGTCTAAAACCAATTTTGACATAAAGGGATGCTTTTTGGACGCCATGGACTTTTCTAGGTTTCCAGGCAGAAAGAACAGTCAAAATGCAGGCAGGGCACAGGACAAAGCAGTAGGGACAAAATTTATGTGAAATGCTTTGAAACAGCAATGTTTTATTATGTAATAATCGTTTTTAAAAAAAATGTCATTTTTTAAAATTTTCAAATTTGCCGGTGGCTCCTGTGCCCGTACATCCCGACGTTACAGGGACCGGAACACGGAAGCCGGATGCCGGCATCGGCTGAAGGAGATGGCCGGGGACGCTGCAGGGGACGCATCCCGGGAGCGAAGGACAAGGTAAGCGCTGCAGGGAATCCCTGTGCAACGCTGTATGGTAAGCCCGAGTGTAGCTCGGGGTTACTGCTTTTGGTACTGAAACTCTACCCCGAGCTACACTCGGGAATACCGCCAGGGAGGTTAATTCTGAATAAACTTGTAACAGAGGAGGGGTGTAGCTCATGGAACACTCAAAAAGTATAGGTTTTAATAAAGAGTACACTAACTTCACGGTCCTGAAAATAGCACTCATTGTCATGTACCTGAGATGATGAGGTTGGCCTCTCTTGTATCTCCAACCCAAGCTCCCCTGAGAGTGCCGAGGGACAGGAGGAACACGAGTGCCAGCAGATGTTGATAGGAGAACCTGCAGCACTAGATGCGGTCCCAAGGACACTGATGAACCATCAGGTCTGGAACAGTAGCTGTGCTCAGTAGTCCCGCTGAGGTTAAAGGGGCACTCCACTTGCACTGCAGGCCCAGGACATGTGGCTTATCAGAGCTTTCAGAAGACTGGTATCCAGAACAGTGCAAGGGGCAGAGCTGTAACAGCAGACAGGCAGGCACTCAAACAGGTCTGGAAGCCAAGGTAGAGACAGGAGAGAAGTCACAGGATTAGCCAGGGTCAACAACAGGCGGGCAGTGAGGTACCAAATCATAAGCAGAGCTGAAGTCAGGAACAAGCTGGGTCAGGATCTAGCAACAAGTCAAGAGCAGAATCCAAAATCAGGTCAGGAGCAAGCCATGTCAGTAACAAGGGAACACACTGGAAGAACGCAGAACACAGGGAACAGCTGAAGACCAGTCAGCACTGACAGTGAGCAAGAGCATCCTTTATATATCCCGTCTGGTACCAGAAACTGTAGGCACACTCCCACGTGGCCAGGGGCGGACTGATAATTCATGGGGCCCCCGGGCAATAGGGAATCATGGGGCCCCTGTGTCCTTGCTCAAATCAAAGCACACCCAAAAAATCCTATAAAAAAGGTACTAGGTGCATTTCATGGGGCCCCCTACTGACCTCGGGCCCTCGGGCAGTGCCCGAGTGCTCAAATGGTCAGTCCGCCCCTGCACATATCTATGCAGCAGTCGCCATGCTGGAATTCCCTTATGTCTCACCAGAATTCCCTGACACTCATCGACCACTGAGACTGGAAGCGAAAGGCCAAATTAGGGGTCTTTTTGCAATCTGTACCCCATAAAACTACAATGGCTCTTATTTCCTTGCAGCACCAAATCAGTTAAACAGTCTTTTACTCATGAAGCCAAGGAATAGTCACCCAGACTTAGCTTCCGGATGCCTTTTAGAGAAGTAGTAGTAGACTGGATCCTCAAAGGTGAAGTCTTAGTTGTAGGTAGGGCTCCTAGGCTCTGCCACAACCAAGACCATGGTGAATAGCTATAGAACCAGTAGCACAGTCTTCACAAATGGCAGCTTTCCCAGCTGATGAATCTCCCAGGCTAGATGTGTAGTATTTTTCTCGAAAAGATATGCTATGCCCCGAAGAGGCTCTTGGGTTTAGCAGCACAGAAGTACATCAACAAGAGGGATAGCACATGGTTTTCTCAAATATTTATATTCTTCCCCATTGTGGCCCAGTGGCTTGAGCCACCTACTGATGAATGAATAAGATGAATATTTATAGCTCAGCCATACAGGAACCCTCCTTCTATGCCCAATTGAATAACTACCCCTACTGGTAAGAGTGAGAGATCACAAGCTTACTGAGCTTAAGGAGAAACAATACACATGCCTACAAAAATTAAACTGGGTTTACTACCACCCAGCCCAAGAGCTAAATGTTCCTATTACTTAGCAACTTAAGTAAGAGGGTGCTACATAATCCTCATATGTATATCTCCCTATTTACCTTAACCTTAATTCATGTATATGAAATGTGTGCATATATCTGAAGTGCTAATAGTGCTATCGGTGCTTTCAATTAAAAAAAAAGTGATCTTCATGCTTTAAATACACATACATCATTAAAGCATCATAAACCAAATAATTAATGTAAAAACGAATTTAAAAACATTATGTGCCCAATTGATAAACAAAGCAGTAGTAAAGTGTAATTCCACACAATAAACAGTAAGTGTATAAAAACACCAATATGTCTCCAGTGCTTATAGTGCCTTGTTCCAGTAAACTGTGCCACACTCTTCAAATAAACATTTCCAGTGATGTGCTGCCATGCATTTCACTCCTCTTCATTCTGTGAATCCTTCACCTCATTGTGCAAAACAATCTCTAGAAACTCTGATCCTGCTTGTGCTTTAACAATAACTTCCAAGTCACAAACTGCTCACTTTCCAAAGAATTCCAAACACATACTATAAAACCCTTTTTATTAAAATCACAGTTAAGAACAAAAATCCATTGCACTAATATTATTCAGCGCCAATCCTGGCAATAAGGAATACAGGCTTACTTGTATGTTCAGCACCGGCTCCTCCAGTCACCAATTCCTGGTTTGTGAATAGATGAGCTTTGCGGGATGATGTCATGATAAATAGGGAGATAAACATATGAGGATTGTGTGAGTTTCTGTTTTTCTAGAGCTGTGCTTTATAGGTATATTACAATTTTACAGAGACAGTCTGCACATTATGTAAGCCTTTTTAGTAGGTTGCATTTAAAGAGGAAGAGATGAGACACCTTATTACCCAGAAATAAAAATTACAGTAAATTATGTCAGTGATATGAAGTAGACAAATTACAGAGATGCTGTACACCACGTAAGCCCTTTAAATGGGCTGAATTTGAAGCATAAGAGACTAGGCATGTTTTATCCAGTAATAAAAATTACCATAGATTATGTCAGACACAAACCAAAAGTATTACAGAGTTACAGAGACATGCTGCGCAGCATGCAAATCATTTTAGTAGGCCGCATTTGAAGAGACACAAAGCAGAAGTACTGTGCAAACAGCATGAATCAGCTGAAGTAGGCAATATTTTAAGAGGGACACACAGCATGCAATCTTTTAGCCTACAAATCCACATATGCTGTAAGTGTATATACAGTATGACACAGAAAAAGGAAGAAATAGTGTCCACATTACATAGACAGCATTTCAGCTGTTAAAGTAGGACGCATTTTAAGCTTGACACAAATGCAGCTGTTTAGAGCAAATATATACAATAAAGAGTATTTTTCACACTATGTTGAAGGAAGGAATAATGTGCACACTGCATAGATATTATTTCACCATTTCTGATGGAATTTATTGTCAAAACCCCATCCCCATTTAGCATTGGAGAAAGAAATTCAATTGAAATTGTATTTTTTTTTAAGATTACAATAAATATAACATGCTGCACATGGCATACATGACATTTCCACAATTTATGTTTGACCTGAACTAAAAAGAACTTGATCGCTCCTTATGGTAACAAAACAAACTGTATAATTTCACATTTGAAATTTGCACTTGTTATCACTCACATTTAAAGAGATATGCACTTTATGTGATTTTAGGTTTCCTGCACTTACTGTATGTCTTATTTTGGGGTTTATTCAGTTGATATGGACATTTATTGATGCTGATTTCATTACATTAAAGGAATAGTGTACCTGTTATTTTTTTATGTTCTTTTTTACCTTTTATTCAGGTACTTTAGTGCTGCTGTTGTTTTACTTTGGGATACACTTAGCGCAGGATTTTTTTTTAAATTGTATATAGTGCACATAGAAAATAAGTAAATAATTCAATAACATCATAGACAGTATTTAACTACTTTAATACTGGACACTTTCACCCCTTTCCTGCCTGGGTCAATTTTCAACTTTCAGCGCTGTTACACTTTGAATGACAATTACTTAGTCATGCACCACTGTACCCAAAATAGATAGAGCTTTCTTTTGTTGATTTTTAATTGCCACTGCCATTTTTTATTTTTTGCTAAATAAATGGGAAAAAAAACAAAATCTGTTATAAGATTTTGTAAAGAAATATCTTTTCTTCATAAATTTAGCCCTAAATGTATATTGCTACATTTTGTTTGGTAAACATAACACAAATTAGTTATTATTTAGTCTGTAGAAAAGTTATAGAGTCCACAAACTATAGTATACTGTATATATTTGAAAATGGATCAATCCTGATGTATGTCTATCTCATTTCTTGAGGCCCAAAAATCTCAGGACAGTACAAATACCCCCAAATTACCCCTTTTTGGAAAGTAGACAGTCCAAGGTATTTAGTAAGTGGCATGGTGAGTTTTTTTAAGTTGTCATTTTTTTGTCACAGTTTTTTTGGAAAATGAAGAAATTAAAAAAATAAATTTTTTTGCACTGTGATTGCTTCTGTACCATGTGATCACTGTGACCAATCACAGAGATCAATAAAATAGTACAATAAATGGTTATGAATGGAAGTATTTCATTGTGTACAACTGCGACATGATCTGCTGAGATTGGTGACAACAATCACATGGTACCAGTAGTGGCTCAGTACACCAATCTGTCAGATTATGCCACAACATGGCCCACGGGCAGGGATCCTGGAAGGACGTCATATGATGTCTAGCCAGGATGACAGCGCTTCCATTCTACCATCATATTATTATAGGCAGAGTGGAAAGTGGTTAAATTATTTAGTTAGGCTAAATGTTCAACAGTAGAAACCAGCTTTTATCAGCTTTTATTTAAAATATCAACTTTAGAGTATATTTTTTCTACAGAAAAAAAGCAAAATGCTTCCGTTACTACATATTAAAGTGTCAATAAACACAAAACATTATAAATATTGTTACGTGTACTAAATCGTTGTAAACATAATCCCTTAATAATAATTACATCTGTTTATGTAGAGTATTGAAAACCATGTCGATCCTGCCTATTGCTGTTGCCACCTTACTCTGTGTCCCCGCTGCAGCAGGAGATCTTGCTGAGCGCTCATTGTCACATGTTCTGTGCATGCTCCCGTTTTTGTGTGGAGGAAGCTATTCCTCCTTGTGCCAATATCAGCAGCCCAAGGGATTAATTCATCATATCTGTGGGTGGATACTCGGTGTTCAGTGCCCAGCCCCTCCTTCTCTCCTCCTCCATGTCATGTGACCTTCTACTGTGTCAGTCAGTGCTGTGCAGACATGGCAGGCAAGTTCATACTTCCTTAGATGGCATAAATAGCATACACCAGCAAATTCCCAGATGCTCCTCCTACAGATCTTTTCCTGTAGACAGGAACCAGCAGAGAAAGATCACATAACTGCCCCAACACAGAGAATTGAAATCAAACGATTGATATTAAAGTGCATTATGAAACCCAAAACAAGCAAGCAAAATACACTGCTTAAAACAATTAAAGGAACACTTTTTAATCAGAGTATAGCATCAAGTCAATTAAACTCCTGGGATATTGATCTAGTCAGTTAAGTAGCAGAGAGGGTTGTAAATCAGTTTCAGCTGCTTTTGTGTTAATGAAATGAACAACAGGTGCACTAGATGGGCAACAATGAGACAACCCCAAAACAGGAATGGTTTTACAGGTGGAGGCCACTGACATGCAGAGCATACGAGCAGTTCAACTACATGGTGGGAAAGCTCTGGCCACTGGTCTAGCCTTGACATCCAGTAATGAGTTGTTATCAGGCATTGTGTAGGAAGACCAAACTACCTTGCTTAGGCAGCCCCATGAATTCTTTTCCTCCTTTTGCCATTATAAGTTACTAAAGCACATTGGCCATGGAAGGGAATCCTTCTATTCTCTGGTCATTAAGTGGTTGCTCTGGAACACCTCATGCAGGGGGCACTTTTTTGGTTCCTTGTGATACTGTTTTCCTGTGCTAATGTGAAAAACAGTGTCCTGAACCATCTCACCCATCTAATTTACAACTCTTGTTGTTTGGGAGGCTTGAAATGTACTCCCGAAAGCCTGCTCCATGTCATTATTCTCCTACTCCTGTGGTGACTGGTAGGGACTCACAGAAATTGAGTTGGGGTATAGCAGGCCCTGAGACTGCAAGAAGTCCCACTCTTCCTCCTGGTTCTGTGCCTCCAGTGTTCAGTCTATAACACCATGTAGCATTTGCTACAGCAGGAGTACCAGAGGGATTATGTCCCTGATCCCCAAATTTTCACAGCTCTTCCTGAATTCACAAAAATACTCATTTTCATCCTGCTCATGAAAGTGCAGTTACTGCCACATTGCCAAGGGTGAGTTCCAGGGGGCCAATATATCCCATATCAAGCAGTTAGCAGGCAACTGGTGTCGCTGCTGAATTTCTGCCAGCTGCACAGTGGCTGGGCACACTTGGAAGCCAAGGTACCTAACTAGGAACTGCTGCACCACCAGGTTCAGTACATGTGCCAGGCAAGGCACATTTGTGAACTTTCCATGACAAAAGGAGGCTGAAGGGCTGGTGCTATTGTCACATACGATTCCTGACACAGGCTTGCATGAGGTCAGCCACCTCTCAGTCTGCCCCTGAAGAGCTGAGAGAGTCTTGGTCCCAGTGTGGTTCCTGTCCCCCAGGCATACAAGCAACAAAACAGCAAGAAGAGTTGCCAGATAAGGCCAATGAGGAGGAAATGCTAGAGACTACTGAGATGTTACCATCACCAAGTAGTATGACATAGGGCAGCACCACCAGCTCCAGCAATGTGCCCCACCCTGCATTCTTCCTGCTGCCAGCAAACTGACCCAATGGTCCGTGAAGAAGATGCAGTGCCACTGCCCATGCCTGCTGGACCACGTGCTGAGGTGATGAGGAGACATTACTTTCCACATGCAGGGTAGGAAGGGTTATCTGGTGAAATAATTATGGCTGGGGCCCTGCCATTGTGGTACAGTACAGGTTCTCTCCCTTTCTTTTCTCCTCTACATTCTCAAATGCTCAGGTACAGTGCCACCTCATCACCTTCAACCTCCTTATCACTCAAGTCTACTTGGCAGTGAGCTAATTCACTTAATTACCTTCTCCATGTGTTCTGACTGTATAACATGCTCACTGCAAAAAAATAAAGGAAAATGTTGCACCTCTGAAAGATGTGGCCGGACAAATGCTTTGCCCTGCAGATGCACCACCTGCTCACCCTCTACTAGCTGCATATGAAGAACATCTGCTTCTCCTACTGGGTCTCCCAGGCATTAAAACAATAGTGGATTGCCAAATTGTATTAGCAGATTTGGCAGTAGGTGGATTGAGGGTGTGGTGCTGTGGTGCACTTGGCACTGTAGTGATTTTGTACAGTAAACTTAACTGCAACAGTGTGTGGTGGTGTGCTTCACACTATTGCAGTCAAGAAAACTAATATAAATATAGACTATACCTTCCTCAAAAAATTAAATAAACTAAATAAATAAAATAACTATAACAAATAAAACATAAATAAAAAAAACTACAACACTAGAACCCTAACCCCATTTTTTTCAAAGAATTAAATGTATTAAGAAAAGAAAAACACTCCTGCCAAAAAAGGAAAGGGAAACAGCAGTAGCTAAATAGCAGCAGAAATTGTTGCTGACAAAAAAAATATTCCTAAAAAGGACTGGGTTTATTTACTGTACTTACATTGGGTGGTACGCACCTCAATATAATTCACAGTAATGCTGCAATGAATAGCACAGTGAATGTGGGGATGGGGGTTGGTAAATTGCATTCTCTGTAGCCCACCACACTGCAATTCAGTGTAATATAGCAGTGGCAACGCATAGCACTGTATATCTTAGTAGATGCAGTAAACCAGCACAGTAATATTAATAATTATCTCCCCCTCCCAAAGGTGTCAGCTGTCCCTCACTATTCCATCTTCAATACACACTGACAAAAGGCTGATGGGAGAGCTGACCTTTATAGAAAAGGAGCTGGGATATTTTCAAAGCCCCATTATTGACCATACTTTTCTACTGGAATACAGTTTACAGGTCAGGCAAAGCATTACAGGAGTTCGCTTTTCATACCTGGATAAATGTGTGGAAAAGTTTGCAGTTCAGGTGACCTGCAAAATTTGCCCTAAACACAAGCTGGTAGCAAACCCAAACCTCATCCCTATTACTAAATTGCCTCTCTTGGAACAAACAAATGCAGGAATTAAGAGTATAATTTTATGGACATCAGTCTTTTTTCAACCTCATTAAAGCCTAACTCAGGATTTTATAGAACTTTAATAGTTCATTTGGACCAAGCTGGTCCAAACAAACTGTTTTTCTCACTAACACATGCAGCAACTGTGTGTTATATATACCGTATGTAACATCCGCTACATATAGTATATAGTGCTGTGTTCCAGCACCGGTACATGAACTTCCCACCTTGCTCCCGGACCCGGAAACAAAAAAAGATTCGTATAGCTGCTTTTTTTTTATAAGACTATTTCTTTTTAGATTAGTACCATATACCTTTTAAATTCTTACCTAATTTAATGTGTTTTTAGCCAGATCAGACACAGTTTACAAAATTCTATGTGCCTGTGAGATAGTCATGTCCATTTTTGCTGACTAGTGTAATGTCGTGACTTACAATAACATATTAAACACTCTGATAACTCTGCAGTCTTTCACTATTAATTTATACTGTGGCATTTTTTTATTTCCTAACAAATATCAAGTTCAACATGAAAATTTGGTAGTCTATTAAATGTTATTAAAAAAAAAAGTCTAATATATTCTCTGCTGCCTGCTGCTAATCTCATTAATTGTGAAATCAGCGTACCGCAAAACCTAACAATTGGCTTTCTGCTTGATGCTGCAGGGACAGGACACGGTGTCCGCAATACAAAGTTTATTGCTTTTATCAGATGAAATCTGTTCATGGAGAAATGCTGATAGTTCTCCAAGATCTGCCAGCCTTTGGTCTGAGGCCCAATTGTTATGTGAAAAATGCTTCATACTGTGGATGGTAAATCATGGCCATCCCTAGGCTTGTACTCTGATTTAGTGTGGCTATTTCACAGATATGTCCACAACTGTTTATACACTTACTTACATTTTTCTCCCTTTTTTCTTTCTCACAATAAACAGTAGGACATGGCTTAGCTTCCAATAAAGATCTATTCCATACATTTTTTAATAGTTTATATTTAGCTATACAGAAAATGTTGACATTCTAATTCTATAAATCTGCATGCTTCCATTTTTTTTATAAGGCAACCTAAGTGTGAGGCGTTAGTGGGGAAGGTGTCTTTAAAGTAGATATAAACCCAATCACCAAACTCTCAAGTAAGCATTAAAGAGGAACTGAACTGTGGAAGCTGTGCCCAAAAAAGGCAAGCCAAAGAACTAGTCACAAGTACTACTTGAGGTTTCCCTCCTTTCCCCCATCACTGACTTACCATGCCTTGTTCTGTGTGTACAGTTGCAAGAAAAAGTATGTGAACCCCTTGGGATTACATGGAGTTTTGCATGAATTGGGCATAAAATGTGCTCTGAACATCATCTAAGTCACAACAATAGAAGAACACAGTCTTCTGAACATAATACTACACAAACATTAGATGTTGCCATGGTTTAATTGCACATAACATGTAAACATTCACAGTGCAGGGAGGAAAAAGTATGTGAACCTTTGGACTTAATAACTGGTTGACCCTCCTTTGGCAGCAATAACCTCAACCAAACGTTTCCTGTAGTTGCAGATCAGACCTGCACAACGATCTGGAGTCATTTTGGACCCCTCCTCTTCATAAAACTGTTTCAGTGTAGCAATATTCTTGGGATGTCTGGTGTGAATCGCTTTCTTAAGGTCATGTCACAGCATTTCAATCGGGTTGAGGTCAGGACTCTCACTGGGCCCCTCCAGAAGGCGTATTCTGTGCTGTTGCAGCCATTGTTTTGTTGAATTACTTGTATGCTTTGGGTCATTGTCCTGGTGCATCACCCATCCTCTGCAGAGCTTCAGTTGGCAGACAGATGGTCGTACGTTTTCCTGCAAAATGTCTTGATAAACTCTGGAATTCATTTTCCCATCAATGACAACAATCCGTCCAGGCCCTGAAGCAGCAAAGCAGCCCCAAACCATGATGCTCCCTCCGCCATGTTTTACAGTGGGGATGAGGTTTTGATGTTGGTGTGCTGTGCCTTTTTTCTCCACACACAGTGTTGTGTGTTCTTCCCAAACAACTCAATCTTGGTTTCATCTGTCCACAGTATATTTTGCCAGTAGTGCTGTGGAACATCCAGGTGCTCTTCTGCAAACTTCAAACGTGCTGCAATATTCTTTTTGGACAGCAATGGCTTCCTCCGTGGTGTCCTCCCATGTACTCCATTCTTGTTTAATGTTTTCCTTATTGTAGATGTGTCAACAAAAATGTTAACATGTGCCAGAGATTTCTGTAGGTCTTTAGCTGACACTCTGGGATTCTTCTTTACCTCATGCAGCATTCTGCGGTGTGCTCTTGCAGTCATTTTTACAGGATGACCTCGCCTAGGGAGAGTAGCAACAGTGCTAAACTTTCTCCATTTGTAGACAGTCTGTCTTACCGTGGACACATGAACATCAAGGCTTTTGGAGATACTTTTGTAACCCTTTCCAGCTTCATGCAAGTCAACAATTCTTGATTGTAGGACTTCTGAGAGCTCTTTTCTGCGAGGCATGGTTCACATCAGACAGTGCTTCTTGAAACCAGTAAACCCAAAACATGTGTGTGTTTTTTAAGGGCAGGACAGCTGTCAGCAACACATCCAATATCATCACACTGATTGGAGTCAAGGTTGGCGCACTCCTGGCTCCAATTAGCTCTGGGAGAAGTCATTAAGCTAGGGCCTCACATACTTTTTCCTCCCTGTACTGTGAATGTTTACATGTTATGTGCAATTAAACCATGGCAACATCTAATGTTTGTGTAGTATTATGTTCAGCAGACTGTGTTCTTCTATTGTTGTGACTTAGATGACGTTCAGAGCACATTTTATGCCCAATTCATGCAAAACTCCATGTAATCCCAAGGGGTTCACATACTTTTTCTTGCAACTGTAGGTAGTCATCTTTATAGTGGCAGGGTTTTGATCTGTCAGAGTCTTATGCAAGGAGAACAGTGAGCAGAATAATTACTTCACTAAATCTCACTACCAAGCCTCTTGAGACTAGCAGTCAGAGACAGCAGTGCATTAGATCTCACACTGAAGATTTACAGTACAGCTATGAGTGTCAGGAATGGAGATTTTTTTATTATGTATTGATGTCATACATATCCATCAGACTTATGCATAAAAGTATAAATATAAATAAATAAATAAATAAATAAATAAATACAAAACTCAACAGAAAGGAAACTAAAATGTCCCAACAGTCCCTGGGGAAAAAAAACAAAAAAAACAAAAAAACAAAAACAAAACTCAAACATAGCCTGAACGGCTCATAAATAAAAGTCCATAACCTGAAAGGAAAAAAACGGAAACTATATACAATATTTACAGTACAAGGCCTTTATGGCCGAGACCACATGACTAAGAGCCTTTATGGCTCAGACAAAAACATAAACCATATGCAATTTCCATATTCAAACCTGCTGCTTACGGCCTATATGGCCTAAACTATATACAAAGGACCTAACCATACTATTATATACACCACAGGAGAGGGCTAAGGAACCCACAAATCTTCCACGTCTGACCCCTACAACCTACCATGCAAAAGGCTACCAAAAAGATCCGAACGCAAAAATCTAGGGAGTGCTGAAGGCAGAAACTAGGGACAGATCCCACCACCCGAGATCAACAGACCGCAGCAACAGGCTTGATGTTCCTCCACGCCTCCATCCAAGCTCTGCGTCGCAGCCTGTCTTTCTCAAGACCCCGAATTTTCCCCACCTCACCAAGGATGTCACTCGCCACCACCTGAACAGGGAGGACCTTCTGCCGAATGGAGACCTGACACCGTGCCATCCAAGTGTAATAACGGACAACTAAGCTGACTAAAAACAGGGTGTCCAAATTAAAACCCATGCGACTCTCGAATGCTCCGTACACCCACTCCGCATACGACATGCGATGGAGGAAAGGAACACCCAGAGCCCCTCCCACCTGTTTATACACCTCTACGTTAAAGGGGCACTGAAGCAAGAAGTGGTCCATAGTCTCCACTTCACCCCCACACTCCGACCTCGGACAACCACGGTCATCCGCAGGACGGTACTTCAGGTTACCCCTCACGTAGAGCCTGCCATGGAAGGCGAGCCAGGCCTGGTCCCGCAACTTCAGGGGGATCCGCTCCAGATTTATCAACCGCAAACCGTCCCTCATAACATGGCCCGGGCAATCTCTCAAGGCCAGCGGCGCATGGAAAGCAGATGCCACAATCCTCTCACCCAGGAGCCTCCTGGGGAGGGACCGGACCTCCTCCGCAGTCACATGCCACCGCCGGAGTAACTTCAGGCACGGGGCCACATAAGTCGGGAGCTTACCATGCTTGACCCGCAGGCTTTTCACTGGCCCGCCACTCTCCCAACTGTGCAGAAAGGGTCCAAACCAGATCCGGAACAGTCCTACCCATGCAGGCGGTCTCTCTGCCAGCATATTACCAAAGTTATGTTTCAAGAACATCAGAGAGAAAAAGACCACCGGGTTGACCATACCTAGGCCACCCTCCCGCCTGGATGAGTAAGTCACGTCCCTCTTGACGAGGTTCAGCCGATTCCCCCATAACATCTGGAAGAAACAGCTATAGATCCTCGTATAGAGCGATTCTGGCAAGAGGCAAACGAAGCTGACGTACAAAAAGACTGGGAGCAGGAAAGTCTTGATCAAATCAACCCTTTCCCTCAAGGAGAGCCGCCACCCCTTCCAACATCTCACTTTGACCTCGGCATCCGACAGCTTGGATTCCCAATTTTGCTTGCTGTAATCAGCAGAGCCAAAATTGATGCCCAACACTTTGATGTTCGGCTGAGGCACCGGGAAGGCGTCCGGGAGTGAGAAGCTCTCACCCTCCCTACCCATCCAGAGAACTTCACATTTGTCCTGATTGACCTTGGAACCTGATGCCTCGGCATACTGATCCATTACTGAAACCACCTCCTGCGCCTCCTCCGGTCCAGAAATGAAAACAGAAACGTCATCAGCATAAGCCACAACTCTCAAAGGCGGATCTCCAGTGGCACCCACCAGCACCCCACTCACCGCCCCGCCATCTAGCCTCCTGACGAAGGGGTCAATGGCAAAGGCATAGAGCAAGGGACTCAGCGGGCACCCCTGGCGCACCCCAGATCCAACCTAAAAGGGCTGCCCAACCCAACCATTCACCAACATGAAGTTCTCCGCCCCTTGGTACAATGTCTTCAACCAGCCGATGAACCTCCCCTCCAAACCATACCGGTCCAGGAGATGCCAGAGGTACTTGTGATCAACTCGATCAAAGGCCTTTGCCTGATCCACCGCCAGCAAGTACTTTCCCCATCCTTCAGCCTTACATCGCTCCAGAGCCTCCCGGACAGCTAACACCGCTGTGAAGGTACTCCTGCCCTGGACCGAGCAATGCTGCTGACGAGAAAGCAAACTGTCTGCCACTGACGACAAGCGCCAGAACAAGATCTTCGCCAGAACCTTTCTATCGACATTGAGGAGGCTGATGGGGCGCCAGTTCTCAATAGCCGAAGGATCTTTACCCTTTGACAGGAGAATAACTGCAGACTGTCTCATGGAAGGAGGGAGAGATCCCTCATCCAGACAGCTGTTATACACTTCCGCGAGACGAGGTGCCAGGCGGGATTTAAAAGCCTTAAAAAATTCGGCAGTCAGACCGTCTGGCCCAGGAGTCTTTTTAATGGCCAGACTATCAATCGCTCTGGACACCTCTTCTGCAGTAATCTCCCCAGTCAAACTCGCCAGAGGGAAATCACTGTCCAGACCAGGCGTGGATTCCAAAAAGCTCGACATCCCTGTCCGGTCAAGGTGTTTCTCACTCAGTAAATCTGCATAAAAGGACCTGGAGACCTCCAGAATCCCTGACCTGGATTTAGCCAGGGACCCTGTACTATCCCTCAGAGCAGAGATCGTCTTAACTGCTGCACTCTGTTTGCAATTCTGGAAAGGGTCAGGCGAGTGGTATTTCCCATAATCCCTCTCCAGAACCAAAGAGGCACGCCGATCATACTGGAGTTCCCTAAGGAGAAGCTTCACCTCCGAGATTGCCCCCGAATCTCCACCGCTAGAAACAAGGCGGTCGAGCTTCCTCCGCAACCGCTGGTAGGCGTTATACTGTTTAAACTGCCGTCTCTTACCAATAGCCTTGAAAAACCTGCTGATCCGCACTTTGGTGAGCTCCCACCACTCAGACTTACTGCCGCAGAAATCCAGCACCGTCTCCTGCGCCTGAAAGAACTCCTCGAAAGATCGTCTCACCTCCTCGTCCTCCAGCAGAGACGAATTCATCCTCCAGATGCCCTTTCCTCTCAGCGGCGTGTCTGAAATATTCAAGGTGACAGATAGCATAAGGTGATCGGAAAACTCCACCGCCTGACACTCAGGTGCCGAGAAGGCAGAGTTCTCCTTCAAAAAAAACCTGTCTATCCTATTCTGGCTATTACCTCTCCTAAAGGTGAAACCCGTGCCGTCTGGGACACTTTGAATCCAAGCGTCAACCAGACCTGCCTCCCTGACTATAGCATTTAGAAAATTGCTATCATATCCCAGCCCGTCAGTGAAGCCTCTCCTGTCCTTGGGCCTAGTAATGGTGTTAAAATCACCTCCAAAGACTACCAGCCGGGATGTAAAGAGGTAAGGTTTAATCCTCGCAAAGAGGTTCTTCCTGTCCCACTTGGACTGTGGGCCATAGATATTAATGAGACGGAGCTCATGCCCTCTTACGAGAACATCCAGAATCAGACATCTTCCGATCTCTACCTCAATTATCCGCCGACACGTTACCATGCCGGTAAAAAGCACCGCAACTCCGCTGTAAAGCTCAGCCGCAAGAGACCAGTAGGAGGGCCCACGCCTCCACTCACGCTTGGCCAGATGGACATCAGCCAAGGTGGGCAACCTGGTCTCCTGCAAAAAGAAAATATCAGCTTCCATCCCACTGATCAAAAATAAGGCTGTTTCTCTAGCACTTACAGACTTTATGCTGGCAACATTAATGGTTGCCACCTTTATCGGAGCGGGAACTGCCATTAAGATAATTGAGAGGGACGTTTCTTAATCCTCCTCTTGACTTTCTTGGCAGGGTCCCTCACTCTCTTAAGAGACCCCCCAGCATCCTCGTCCTCCATCGGGGAAGCGGGATCACTTGACCCCTCCTCCTCC
Source organism: Staurois parvus (assembly GCF_062004578.1). NCBI lineage: Eukaryota > Metazoa > Chordata > Amphibia > Anura > Ranidae > Staurois > Staurois parvus. Next base: position 3,105,943 of record NW_028317977.1, read on the forward strand.
CCCGACAAAGCCCCAAACCTATTCCCCAGGGCCACCTCCCCCGCCTCTAAAGAGGACACCGACCCTGCTGAGGACAAAACTGGCTTACTTCGCCTACCCACCAGGGACCACCCCTCCTCCACCCGAGCCCCTACCGGAGCAGAACCTTGGGACTCACGGGACTCCCTACCGGGCCTCCTACTCCGCCGCAGCGGCAAGAGCAAGGGGGGAGCAGACACTGAGGGACTAGACCTAGCCTCAACCATCCCGGCCCCTTTAGCAGCCTCCCTCAGCTGTTTCTTAGTCCTGGGAGGAGGAACCGGCACACAAGGGGGAACAACAGGGGACTCCAAAGGGGTAGACGAAACAGGGGGGACAGAGACAGGAGGGGCCACAGAAACCTCCCCTTCCCTCACAAGGGCCGCCACAGCAACCGAAGCCGCTCTCTCCAATGCCGCCTCCGCCTCTTCAGCATCTACCCGATCCAACTCTGCTTCAAGCTCCCCCACCGGAAGGTTGTGGAGGGCCTCCGGGCACTGGTTGTATGAATGCCCAAGCTCCCCGCAGAGATTGCATCGGACAACATTGCAGTCCCTGGCCAGGTGTCCTATTTCCTGACACAGGGAACATCTAATGACGGGGCAGGTGGCCGCAAAATGCCCCTTGCCCCCACACCGGTGGCAGACCCTCGGCTGACCCGCATAAAAAATTATCAGGCGGTCCTTCCCTAGAAAAGCGGAAGAGGGAATGTGCTGGAGCACATTTCCAACCACCTTTAAGCGGACGGTGGTCGTCCACCCACCTGTCCATATTCCCCTCTCATCCTTGATCTTCCCAAGGGGCCCCATCACATCCCCATATCTGCTTAGCCAGACCACAATATCTGATGCAGGGATGGATTCATTTCTCACCAGCACCGTTATTTTTTTAATCAGGGACTGGCGAGAGACGAGCCTCGGGGTTAGGCCCACCCACCTAGGGCTGGTGACAAAGGTGGCCTCATACCTCTGCCAAAAGAGGTCCAACAATTCTGGCCGCATGAAGGACACGTCATATTCTCCAGTACCAACTGGAGCAATAAACGCAAAAATATCTGCGGCATGGAAGCCCATTTCTAATATGCGGTCTATGACTTCTCTCCTGCTAAGGGGGGGCCCTCCCCTGACCATTTCAGCTGAACAACATTTCGCCTTGCGGCGGAAGTGGGTAGGTTACCTGCCCTTGCCCGGGCCGATCCCACTGACCCCTGACCTCCCCTAACTGCAGCAGAGTAACTGAGCCCCGATCCAGCCCCAGGGGCACTCAACATCAAGGGGGCATGACCAGGGGAAGCCGCCACACCAGCAGCAGCAACTGAAGGGGCAGATGCTGATGAGCCATGACCTGGGGGAGCCCGGGGCTGGGGACCACCCATACCAGCAGGAGAACCCACCTGAGCCGGACCCGCAGGAGCCTGGACCTGAGAACCTGGAGCCCCCTGAGGAGAAACCGGGGGACCTGCTGGTTGCACACCAGAGGCCACCATGCCCCCCAAAGGGGCGGGGCCCAGTGGGACCACCACCGGAGGGGAAACACCCTTAGCCAGGACTGTAGGGCTAACCTGCAGCTCAGACAATTTTGCAGGCATTATACCCGCTACCCCAGTGTCCAGAACCATCTCACCAACACAATCAGCAGAGTCCTTCTCCCCTTCCAGTGGCTCCCCTGCCTTTGCCAACACGTCCTTGGGGATGCGTTGCAGCATGACAAAGGCAGCATGCTCTTTCACCACCGGCTTAGCCGGCTTGCGGGGGATGACATCACTTTCAGCTTCTTCCTCTGAGTCCTCGGACGTAAACCTGAAGTTGGCTCCACGCAGCTCTGCAACCGCCTCTGCCAGGAACTGCAATCCGCCCACTATCTCCTCCTCCTCCACCTGGGTCCCCCAATCCACAGGCAGCTGCCCAGGGGGGAGGGACTCTGATGATCCTGCCACCACGCTGTCTTCCATGATAGACGGCATTTCCTCTGAGGGTGCTGTGGGCTCAACCTGCCCCTGCTCGCCTTCCACCAGCAACTCCCCCGACAATTCCTCCACCGAAGAGGCCTCCTCCACTGGACCCCGCATCGCCGCAACACTGCGGCTTCTTGCAGCCTTAAATCTCGCTTCATTCAGATACTTCTCGCTTAGGACGCCGCTCTGGCGCTGCAGCGCCGCCACATACCTCCCCTGCTGTGACACACGAAGTTCCAGCGCCTCCAGGTCCGGTTTCATGGCCTGCCGCTTAGTAGACCATACACGGTCGTAGGATGACCGGAGCTTCTTTAGCTCCAGAGTCAGCTTCTGGAGCTTGGCTTCCTCCTTCTCTATTAACATGGCCCGAGCGGCCACACGGTCCCGGTAGGCAGAATAAACTTCCCCCTTCCTAGGGGCCATTCCCAGGTCCTCTACTGGTGGAAAAGAGAGGCCGGTACTAGGCCCCTCCAGGGCCTTCTCCCCGCTGGACCCAGGCCCAGGATCCGCCATCCTGCCTGGGCTGGGCACGGCACTTTAGCCCCAGGCTTCTCGGGCCTTTCTGGAGCTCAGCAGACAAGTGTAACACACCCTCTCTCAGGAATGAATTCACCAATAATGGTGGGACTCAGCTGCCTTGTGATCTGCAGTACCAGGGCTGGCCAGCGGATGCTCCCAGCAATCAGAGACTCAACTTTGCAGCCAGCTAACACCTGGAACTGATTATGCTGGGGTATTTAAGGGATGGCCAGACTTGCAGACTCTGCCTTGGTGTTGTGTTTCTCTTGGGCCCTGTATCCTGTTCCTGCTCTCTGTTCCTGTCTGATTCTCTGCTACCTGTTCTGATCCCTGGCTTGTCTGACCATCCCTCTGCCTGACCCTCTGTACTACGCTGCCTGCTACCTGTTCTGATCCCTGGCTTGTGACCCTGACCATCCCTCTGCCTGACCCTCTGTACTACGCTGCTAGCTACCTGCTGAACCTGGCCTGTGACCCCGACCAATCTCCGCTTGCTCCCCCTGTACCTACCTGCCCAATTGATATTGACCCGGCCTGCCTGACGACGCTTGCTTGTATGTACTGTTATCTGTGGGTGGTTGGTTTGGTTTGTTTGCACTGTATTATGTTTAGTATTGCACTGCATTTATGTTTGTATTGTTAGTGTTAATAAATTATATTGTTTATCACATATCTGAAGTCTGCGTTTCCCTGCGTCAGTCACACACCTCTGGTCACACTTGGGAGCCCTGACATTACACCAAGGCCCTGACAATGAGGCTGCAGGCACAGGAGTACCTAGGCACCTTACATACCTGGAAGATTTCAGAAGGAATTCAAGACAAACGGTACATTTTCAGAGAACCACCTATGCACAATTAATATTTTAAAATGTTCACTATAACAAAGTGCAGTTTTTATTAAAATTGTGGTCTTTATTTTGGCACTTCTGGTTGTGGGGTAACAGCTGTCACCCAGTTGTGCTCCTGCATTATCATCATGTCACAGGTACCCCCCAGTGAAGACCTTTTTTTTTAGCTGTATGCATGAACAATGTCAATGTAATCAATGTGTATGTTTATGTAGGACATCCTTTGTTTTTATATGTAGTTTGTAATCATCACTTTACATGGAGGTAACCATTTTTTTTTCATTAAATACATTAAATATGCAGCCTGTGCTTACTTCATAATCTCAATGCAAATCTACCAGGCTGATTAAAAAGAGGCTCTGCTGTGAGCTTCCAAAGACCATAGATTCTAGGCTTCCATGGCTTGAAGCTGCTTTTTTCATTCATAGCATTTATTTATGCAAATTTTTGCTTACTTAATTTACATGCTTTTTTCTCATAATAATATTGTGATTGGACAACATGTGTCAAATTATTCTAATGTAGTTTGAATTCTAATGATAGCATCACAGTTAAAACATGTTGGTGGCAGGAGAGGAATTATATCACTTTATGACATGCTCTTATCTAAAATACTTAAATAAGTAAATGACTGAATGTACTATTTGTATAATTTCAAATAAAAGTAACCATTAGCACACACATTCCCTTGCATGATGCATACAGGATGCTGTTTGTCTGCCTGTTTACATATAAAAAGGTGCAGCGCTAGATATAACTGAAGAACTGAACATAGTAAAACAGCGTATTGAATGAACAAAAAAAAAATGATTATAATTATGAAATCAAGTACAAAATCATATGTCACACTGCGGTGAAATAAATGAATAAAATGTCCCAAAATAATGAAAGCCCACGTGGGGATCCGATAGATCCTATTGAGTGTGTGGGAGGGAATCCAGTGTGCCACACAGTGGATAGGGATATAAAGAATGCGCACTCACCAGAAGTGCATCAAAATTGCGCATATGAGATTATCCTGTCTCATCAGGTAGTGGTCATCTGCTGTCAGGGTCACACACCATCCAATCTCGTCTAGGATGAGGTACTCCGAATTGCCTTACTGTGTATTATCGTCTGGGGTCCCTTTAAACAGGTTCTGCAAGTGGGGACTCTCAGTGAAGAGAGCCCAATAAGGGACACCACATAGCGTGATACCATAGACACTAGTTTATTGCTTCAAGGAGTCACAAAACAATAAAAATGGTGAGAATAAAACACTGACCATATAGAATTCAGGATGGCCACCAGCGGTGGTCAGACGTCCAGAAACTGTAGCCCCTCTGACGCGTTTCGTGCGATGCACATCATCATAGAGTGCTGGGCTTACAGAAAGGGATGTCCAATGACTGCTATTTATGTCAGTGAATGTTCGAAAATGGCGCCGGCGACTATCGCGGCCGCCATTTTCCCTGCTACCAGTGCATGCGCGATCCGTCGGCGCCATTTTGTCGTGGATCACCGGGATCAACTTGCATTGTCCTATATAGGTCGGCGTTATTTTGTTGGCGGTATTCAGGCGCCAGCTTACACTGTGAGTAAGTGTATTACACTACAGCACAGCAGGGAGATTACCAAAGGCAGAAAAACGATCTTTTCAAGATAGTGGGGCAATAAAGAATTAAAATAGGAGCATTCTAATGGCAACACATGCTCTTAACAAAAATACATTATACATACTGTCAAAACATACTACACATATTGTCAGCATCTAATATAGCTTCAAAGGAAAAAACACATTTTAGGACATCAAAGGGAGATGTCACATAAACAGGACTAGCCTGAATGGTAAATAGTCAGATGAAATAAAACTGGTGATGTACAATAATATATACATATACGTAAAAATTGCAAACAAAATCAAAATCAAACGTGTCTGCCTGTTTACCTATGATTTGAATTGCAGCATTTTCTTAGTCAACGTGATTGGAAATGCAATCGGTTTCCTTATGCTGTAATAACATTCTAACATTTTACAAGCGTGTTCTGCACTTACTTTACCTATAAGTGACCTTTTCTTCTAATACAGCATCATTCCTATATATGCAGAAGACTACAACAATCTCCCGCTGTCCTAGCACTGACGGCTGGCTTTCAAAGTAAAATATTGAATGTTAAGATCAGTATGGGTGCACGTTCATAATACTGACAGGCTTTAGTTACTCTTTTCTTGTTATTTGTCTTCTGTTCCAGAGGAGCAAGAAGTACTGGCTGACTGTCTTTTATAACCTTTACATTGTTAAAGGGATTGTGTAGTAGCTTTTCATATGTTTTTATTGGTTAGAACTAACCAAGAAAAAAAAATATATTTTTATCAGATAAATATGAAAAACTGCACACATTTTTTTTTTAATTTCCAGCAAGGAGATGAATTTATCAGTCCATTTATCCTTAGCCCCTGTGTTGAAGAAAAAGCCTATTGCTCACAGAGCTCAATAACACCAGCTACACACAGATCAGAGCAGTGACCATCCCCCTCACTGCTCCCTCTATATGTATACCTGGTTACTTTCCAAATACAGGTAGCCTGAGATTGCAGAGGAATAAGGTGCAGGGCAAGGGGAGTGATGAAAAGCAGTGTGCATTGAAAGAAAGCAATGGTTTCACAGTGGTACACATAATGCACTACTGCCAAATATGAAGCCAACAGTGCCACTATCATGGTTTGATAGTCACAGTTCTTTAGGAGATTGAATTACACAGTTACAAGTAACCACAAGAAGACAGGCAGCACAGACCACAGTTGCTTGAACCTTACCTAGGCCAGCTGCAGCAGTGATAGGCTGTGTGTGTGCACACAGTCAGTGTTATCCCAGGTCAGTAAGGATGCAGCATCTTTGGAGGTAGCTAGTGGAACAATGTGCCTGTACTGTTGCCACTACTGTTCTTTCTCATTCAGGCCTCACCTCTTCACTTTGCTGGGTGGAAAACCATTGGCATATGTGCATTGGCCAGGAAGGAGGAGCTGGAGGAGAAGAAAACACATCTTCCACCTCCTCCCAGCTATCTCCTCCTTGCCAGAGTTTGCCCCCGACTTCGCTGACAGGGGTAATAAGGTTGCTGTAACTACTCCTGTCAGGCTGTAACAGTGGAGCCAGGAGGAATTTTCCCCAGCCCAGAGACCCAGCATGAACACCGATTAGCTGGAATCTCAGGGTAAGATCCAGAGAGTTTCCTATCTATGTCCATTGGACTTTATCCTAACCTGCAAAGAGTGTGATGTGCTGTCTCTATAGGAATCCCGCAGTGCTCTAATGTATAGCCTATATGAAATGCTTATTCGTAACACAAAGATTATACAATAGATTTGTCAGCTATAAAATTGTTTAAAAACGTAGACCTCATTCACATGGTCACTGAGGCCCCTAGTCTATGAATAGGCCGTTTGTTTATGTGGCTTCGACTAGCGGGTGCTCCCACTGTCTGAGTTTGGGGCCACGCACCCACACCAACATGCCTGTCAAATTGGGATGAGCAACTTTGTCCGTGAAGTATCTGTACCCTTCATAGACGCACATGGTCAGCCTGCACACAGCATCTGGCGGCTTGAGCTGTATAAACACAAAGCCCATCCAGGGACTATAGGCTTCAGGGTCATGTATATGAGGCCTTAAAATGAAACCAAAAGTATTTTCCTGCAGTTTCTTGATCAGTAACAGTAGATTTGCAGGTAGAGATGGCTATTTCCTACTGAAAAAGTTTGTGATCAAAAACATTTTCCTCAAAATGTTTGTATGTTAAGAATAAGTCATTACTGTTTAATTATGCCCGGTCACAGTAAGCCACCCCAACCTTTTGCCACGACTTGCAACATAAACCAATGTAAGGTTCATTTTTTACCACTATTCTCTCTAGTGGGACCCAGGTGCCTTCTGCCAACACTGCGGCCACCTGCTTCACTAGTCAACTGAGCTATGAGAACATCAGCAAAGTGTGTGACCAAAACCTTCCCTCTCCCAACCCTCCCTCTAATTACCGCTCCCATTTTTAAAGAATTTCACACAGACCACATTACTGTATATGGAATATTCTATTCTTTTTTCCATATTACGTTGCAATGCCTCCTTTTAGTCGGTGTCTGGAGCAACTTCCCGATTGTCATGTCTGTCTTGTGCATTCTATTGCTCGTTAGTATGAGGGAGAACACGTATATATGATTTGAAGTTGAGGAAATACAGGTACCCATGGTACAGTTTACCAGATATTAGTTGTGCCCCCCCAGGTCTCTAGGAGTGCTGTAACTCTGATGGGCGCAATTGATGTAAGGGGAACTCTGATGTGGATTCTGATAAGGGACAGTTGATGTCAGGATCACTCTGTTAGGGATAATTGATTTCAGGAGTGCTCTGATGGGGACAATTTATGTAAGGGAGCACTTTGATAGGGACAGTTGATATAAGGGGGCACTCTGATGGGGATGATTGAAGTAAGGAGGAGTCTGATGGGAACAGTTGATGTAAGGGGGCATGCTGATGGGGACAGTTGATGTAAGGATCACTCTGATTGGGAATACTGATGTAAGGGGGACTCTTATGGGGACAGTTGATGTAAGGGGGCACTCTAATGGGGACAACTGATGCAAGGGGGACTCTGATGTTGACAAATGATGTAAGGGGGGCTCTGATGAGGACATTTGATATAAAAGGCACTAGCTGATGTAAGGACATACTCTGATTAGGACCCCAATGTAATCAGGGGAATCTGATAGGGACACTTAATAAATGGAGGCACAGGTTCTGTTCAATCACCCTAATCTAATTATTGCCTAATAGATACTAGTGCTCCTTGTTCATTCTTGCAATGCCTCTGCACTGTCTTTCAGACGTTTTTTTCCAGGTTGTGATTCTCGATACATAAGTGAACAAGAAATATCAGTTCACTGCGTCTTTTACACTGTTGATATTATTCCCCCTGACTTTTTATACCACACCCCCAGATCAGATCTAGGCTATTGATCTCCCTGACTATATGGTGGCTAAATATTTTAATACCAGGGAGTTTCACAATGCTATGCTTGTTGGGGGATATAAATATGCAAATGTAGAATAAGTATAAATCAGCACACATATATATATATATAAAATCCTCAAAAATCCTTTAAAGTCATATCAATATCCTTCCCCTGAAGTACTAATAAAATATATATTCATTGACTTAAACCCAAAAACCCACAATTATAGTGAAAAGATCAAAACCCAAAGAGATTACCCAAAAAATAAAAAATATCAAATATATATAAAAGAACAAAAATAAATAAAGTCCCAATATGCAAAGTGTCCAAATAATGTGTCCAAACAAAGATCAATTTCTTGATAGGAATGTGCTTCCTACTCCACTGAAGAAGATGCAAATCAATCACAGGTGCTCTTCAAATACCTCAAAAAACAAAATCTCAACATAGTATATTACCTTTTAAATCCCAGATCTAAAGTGCCACATGCGTATCATGCAAAAAAAAACACTCCAGTGTCACAGCACTCATGTGAGAGAAAAAAAAAATTTAAATTTTATAAATATCACTGCAAACTACCGTATTTTCCGGCGTATAAGACGACTTTTCAACCCCTGAAAATATTCTGAAAAGTCGGGGGTCGTCTTATACGCCGGTGCGAGCCGGGTCAGGTCGGCACTTTTTCGAGGGGCGGCGCGGCGCCGCCCCTTCTCCTCCTCCAGGGGACACTAAGTACAGGGGTGGACAGAGGGGCTGCTGTACCTTACCTGGCTCCGGTCCCACGACGATCCGGTCCAGGGAGCGCGGCTGCTCCTTCTTTCAGTTCGGCCGCTCGATGGTCATGCGGCCACTCGGCTCTGCCTCCTCACCGGTGATTGGGCGCCAGCACTGGAAAGGCACACAGGCGACCAATCACCGGCGAGGAGGCGGAGCCGAGCGGCCCTGCGAAAATCGAGCGGCCGGACTGGAAGAAGGAGCAGCCGCTCCTCTCCCCCACTGACACTAACGATGGGGCACTATTCCTCCTCCACACTGACACCAACGATGAGGCACTGTTCTCCCCCACTGACACCAACGATGGGGCACTATTCCTCCTCCACACTGACACCAACGATGAAGCACTGTTCTCCCCACTGATACCAATGATGGGGCACTATTCTTCCTCCCCACTGACACCAACGATGGGGCACTATTCCTCCCCCACTGACACCAACGATGGGGCACTATTCCTCCCACTGACACCAACGATGGGGCACTATTCTCCCCACTGATACCAATGATGGGGCACTATTCCTCCCACTGACACCAACGATAGATTGGTATCCTCTTGTTCCTCAGGACCTCACAAACAGACCAGGAATCAGTATGTGAATTATAATCATATATAAAATTTATTGTAGCCACTTACATATAAAAACGATAAGATCAGCAAGACAGCATCCAACTCCTCATGCCCAGTATGCGATCCCCTTTCCGTGTGTAGAGGGTCTCCCGATCACCAGGTAATTCCCCCTTGCTACTCCTATCCAGCACTATCACTTTGTAGCTCTGGGGGACACCTGAAGTGCACCGTTACTCTCCAGACCTCCAACACACAGGGATTCCGGAATCCAAAATGGCTGCCGCAGCACTTCTGGGAACGTCATGTGCCCTGGACGTGTTTCGTCTCTTCTCGTCTCGTTTTCGATCCTTGTTGACAAAGTCCGGAAGAGACGGAACGCGTCCAGGGCACGTGACGTTCCCGGAAGTGCTGCAGCAGCCATTTTGGATTCTGGAATCCCTGTGTGTTGGAGGTCTGGAGAGTAACGGTGCACTTCAGGTGTCCCCCAGAGCTACAAAGTGATAGTGCTGGATAGGAGTAGCAAGGGGGAATTACCTGGTGATCGGGAGACCCTCTACACACGGAAAGGGGATCGCATACTGGGCATGAGGAGTTGGATGCTGTCTTGCTGATCTTATCGTTTTTATATGTAAGTGGCTACAATAAATTTTATATATGATTATAATTCACATACTGATTCCTGGTCTGTTTGTGAGGTCCTGAGGAACAAGAGGATACCAATCTAAGGACACTCTGTACATATGTGGTTGATTACAAGCTGGAATTTGTTTGTTTTAGGGTAATTATGCACTTTATATATAGTTTGCAGTGATATTTATAAAATTTAAATTTTTTTTTTTTTTCTCTCACATGAGTGCTGTGACACTGGAGTGTTTTTTTTTTTTGCATGATACACGTGTGGCACTTTAGTTCTGGGATTTAAAAGGTAATATACTATGTTGAGATTGTGTTTTTTGAGGTATTTGAAGAGCACCTGTGATTGATTTGCATCTTCTTCAGTGGAGTAGGAAGCGTCTTCCTATCAAGAAATTGATCTTTGTTTGGACACATTATTTGGACACTTTGCGTATTGGGACTTTATTTATTTTTGTTCTTTTATATATATTTGATATTTTTTATTTTTTGGGTAATCTCTTTGGGTTTTGATCTTTTCACTATAATTGTGGGTTTTTGGGTTTAAGTCAATGAATATATATTTTAAATATGCAAATGTTGTTACTAAAGTTATAATACTTCAAGGTATTCTTTACACTTCTCCATTTGGATGCTTAATGGCCTTTGTTTTATACAATCTGAGAAAACATATATAATTGCAGCCCTAAACATTAAATGTAAAAACACTAATGTAGAGAGCGTCCGTGGTACTACAAGGCACAGCAATACCAGTATTGAATTTCCAAAAGAGTGCTCTTAATCCAGTGAAGGACCACCACCTCTAATGGCTATGCACGCACCAGAAAGCTACTGGTTAAGTAGCATTTATACTGATCACATGGATGGAAATCTCAAGGATCCATATGTGCAGACCAGACTTCTCCAATAAGCACTAGTATAACTTCAGACCGAAAGAGGGGGAATCCTCCAAGATGGCTGCTGCTCCAAGTCATGGATGCGGCAGTGTGACATCAGCATGTAAGGCTCCATCCAATGCGTTTCATGTGCATGCACATCCTCAGGGGTACACCAAATGAATTTCTGAGGGGGAAATGGGTGCCTAGTTTTAACAGGTACTCGCTCCCACTTCTGCTTGGATTGCTGAGGCGATTTAAGCAGACATTCCTCCCTCTGTCGCTTCCCACAGTCTTCTGGGAAGACCGGTGAAGAGTCAGTCTAGGTGAGGACAGCGCTGGATCAGGTGAGTGTGTGTTTATTAAAAGTCAGCAGCTAAAGTTTTTGTAGCTGCTATCTTTAAATTTCTTCAGATCCAACTGAACAACCACTTTAACCTCCCTGGCGGTATTCCCGAGTGTAGCTCGGGGTAACATTTCAGTACCAAAAGCGGTAACCCCGAGCTACACTCGGGAATACCATGCGGCACTGCTCCGGCATGTGTTCTTCACTTACCCTGCGCTCCCACGATGTGTCCCCTGCAGCGTCCCCAGCCATCTCCTCCGGCCGATGCCGGCATCCGGCTTCTGTGTCCTGTCCCTGTGACGTCGGGACGCACGGGCGCCGCCGTTGGCGGCGGGAAATTTAAAAATTTTTAAAAATGTCATTTTTTTTTTACATTTTACATAGTAAAACATTGCTGTCTCAACCAATTTCACATACATCTTGTCCCTAGTGCTTTGTCCTGCGCCCTGCCTGCATTTTGGCTGTTCTTTCTGCCTGGAAACTGAGAAATGTCCATGGCGTCCAAAAAGTGTCCCTTTAGGTCAAAAGCGGTTTAGATCAGCTAGAGAACAGCGATAGTAAATCAGAACCACTTGCAGAATTGAGTGATAATGATTTGTGGGGGAAATTCGTCATCAGACACTGAAAACGATTTTGCGACTGAGCTCAGCAATGTGCGAACTTGGCGCTATATTTCACATTTCAGTGTTTTTGGTTTGATTATATTATTGAATTAAATTTTTTATTATTTTTATATTATTTTTATGATTATTTATTAAATTATAATTTATGATTTTGTGTTTCAAATTTTATCATACCCGGGATGTTTACTAGACTCTTGTTCGGACAGATTTCAGTGAGTTTTTCCTAAAAATTACAGCCTACAATAAAAAAAATACATATTTCCATGCAAAAAAATGGTACCGCTTTCAGCACCAAAAATCTGAAATAATCATACCGCCAGGGAGGTTAAATATGGATCAAAAAGTAATAACACACACACATGGATGTATCCATGGAATTGCCAGCAGTGATGGAAACAAAAATCTGTAAGGCTCATTCAATCAGTGTGGAGAATATGAGTTATTGGTGAATGTGGTTTTGCAAGTTTTGCAGATATTGCTCCCAATGGATGCACAGACATACACGTTAGATATCTTATCTAACATTAAATACATATTGTCTCCCGTTCTATTGTAAAGCACTGAGCAAACTGTTGGTGCTATATAAATCCTGTATAATAATAATAATTATTATTATTGTAAATAACATTTGCTTAAAATATAGCGTAGACTATTTAAATAAATATGTATTTTTTACATTAACATTTTTATATTTGTCATTAATTATAACATTGTATTGCTCTAATAATATTGCACATTTTTAGGTTTTAAGATAACGAAGAAAATGACTGTTCACGTCTTTACTATATACTGTAATATCACAGAGGACAACCGGAACAGGAACAGTGCCATCCAGTGGTAGCTTGTATATTAGCTGTACTCCTCATATATCCAACTTGCAGGCAAATGAACTATTGGGGACTTTTTTTAATAGTATTTTTAAAAGTCACTTACTCAGATAAATAATTCAGCTGTATTCAGTATATAATAGTAAAGTGTTAAAGCTGTATGAAAATACCCTTAACGCTTTACAATATGCTGGCATGCAAGCAAGTAGTGATTCTCCCCTGTATGTCTGCTGATAGCAGCATTTACTATCAATAGTGAGACTTGCTAACAACTAACTAATAAGAATGAGGCCAGTCCTGCTGATTTGGAATTTGCGATCCTGGTGAAATTATTTGGAAGCTGTATGGACTGACCATACAGCACTGCATAGCCTTTGATCTGTGGCCTGCCCCTCACTATAAACAGAGGGAGCAGCCCTAGCCTCTGTCTATTTTATATCTGCACATTCACAAAATGATCCTGAACTCTGGGGAGATCTGTTTATGATAAAGGGTTATGGTATGAGGATATATGGTATTTGATTTCTTATGTCATATTGGAAGTGCTTCACCAGTATTTGATATAGCTCCAACATCCTTATACTTTGCGTGAGTAGGATGAAATCTTTCACCACAGTGATTTATCCAAGCAGCCCCAGCTTCAGACAGACTTTTTCCTGTCTAGCATCTATTACGACACCACCTGAAGGAAGACTGCCCCCACTTAGGTACTGCTGCCTTGGGGATTCTGTTGCTACTATCCATAAATCCAAGTCATCTAGATAAATGCTTTCCTACCCTTAGCCCATGGTCCTTCTTCCACAAAATACCTGAGCTACTTATTCCTGGTCCAAAGCTTCCATAGTACATAAGTACTTCTGCAGGCACTTGCAAGACACTGCTTTCCTAATACCAACCTATGATCACTCAAGTGATTCACTGCCAACAGACCCACTTGCAGCCAGGTCACTCTGTTTTTGTGTTCTTTATAAAGGACTTGTGTAGATAATTTAGCTCCACTTATCAACTGTGCCATCACCTAACCAAGACAATGAAATTTCACATCAATGGGGAAACTGCACACATCTCACATCTGGGTCACCCAGATTAGCTATCTGGTAAATTCTGTCCCTCCTTTAATTCACAGTGTACTATAATACCCCACCAGTGCACCCTAAAGAGAATCATCCCACTCCAATTTTGCCCACGTTGTAGACAGAACTATTATTATCAATATCTAGACCCATAGATGTTACATGTGTTGCACTCCCTCTATAAAGTCTTCAGTGGTTCAGTCTGCTGTTTATTTAATCTATACTGTTACAGTGTTATTTCATTTCTTTGCTTAGTTGTTTGTTTTATTTCCTTGTCAGCATAAAATGATTAAAATGATTGAACTGCAATGCTCCACAATCTAATCCTTGTCACCTTGGGCCCCAGGTCGCACTATCTCGACTATGTCCAGACTGTGCTCATAAGAAATGACAATCACACTCAAAACACTGCTCGAGGGCACAGGGTCAGTAGGGAGCCCCATGAGATGCCCCTGGTACCTTTTTCATAGGCTTTTTTGAGTTTGGGCAAGGACACAGGGGCCCCATGATCCCCTATTGCCCGGGGGCCCCATAAGTGGTCTGTCCGCCCCTGCTCAAAATACATCATCTTAAAAAGCATTAAAGAAAGCTGAGCATGCACACAGGAAATACAACAGTCCTGCTCATAGACTGCCTCTTCCTGATGCATTTTTCCCCTCCAGCAGGGCTTGATCACAGAAAACAGAGACTGGTCATCATTCCCCTACATATTTTATTTACATCTAAACATTCCAGAACCTTATGTTTGCTCACAAATTACCAAATCCTGAAATATTCCAATATCTCCAGGTCAAAAATGTTCTTCTTGCCACAATTATTTTTGCTATAGGTCTACAAACCTTTATATCCTTCAAACAGTGATGTAAAGATTGCATTCATTTACTGGCTTATTATCCTAAATATACTCTAAGTCAGGCCTTGGAAACCAACTATTTCAACTGATTGGTTGTTGTTCAGTGGCATCTTCCCCTGTTGCTGCACATTAGCCATTCAAGGTCTGGATTTTCAACATGCTAAAACAAGAAACCCCGAAAGGAAAGCCTGCCTTTGTGAATAATGCGCTCCTGACCCTTGTATGTTAAGCCCCTTGAAGCCCCTCCCACTGTTAGTGTAATTTGACCACGCCTACAGTTAGGCACAGTGTGCTATGTGCACCACAATTAGCCCCAACCATACTCCGCTCCCTACTCAGCTGCCAAGTTCTCCCTTTTTCCTCTTCCTGCCCCTTATTTTGCCAGAACAAAAGTGGCAACTCACCTCTCAGTCCTATCTGGCAGGGTAGAAGACCCTAACACCTACAGATCTTACTCCTCTATATCCCTTTGCCTGATTTAGTGCATCTACATAGCATGGGCAAGTGACTGCAGCATGCAGAGAGTAAATAGAGCAGAGATGTGTCAGAGAAAACGTACATTGAAGAAGGCCCATGCCTTAGTGTGCCCTATTCAATGATTCTGAGGAGACTCCAGGGAAAAAAGAGTTGTTGTATAGAGGATCAAACTGACTAGATGAGTTGTATGTGATGCTAAAAGGAGAATGTTACGTGTGCTTTCCCAAGTTTGAGGAAAGTTAAGGTTTGCTCTATAGTTGACCTAATGTCAAAAGTGACTTAAAGTGTTACTAAACCCAGGACTTTGCATCAACTATATCTGGTCTTCCACAGTACACAGAACATGGAATTGCAAATATTTTAGTAATTTAAACTGCTAAATAGCTTTTCTCATCAGCAATACATAGCAGTCTTGTGACTTCTATCAGTGTCCAGCCACACACTGGTTAATCTTATAAGAGGAGTTTCCATTCTACTCTGACTGTCCTATAAGACTGCATGACCCCTGACCCTCTGTTCGGACAGCACTGATTGGCTGATTGGCCCTGTGCCGATCACATGCACCATCCCCCCCAAAAAAAAACTCTCTAGCAATGCACACCAAACAGAGCATGTGCAGACTTGTCAGGGCTGCTCTGTACTATGGCAGATGGATGGGAACAGTAAAAGAAGGGTAGGATCAGAGAAGACAGGATCAAACAGACGTTTTACACCATGAAGAGGATTAATCCCTTAGGTTCCACAGTAAGTATAACAAGCATGCTTTACTGCATATACAGACTGATTTTACTGTTGTGGGTTTAGTAACACTTTAATATCCATAGCTTCCACAGATGTCATCTAAAAAATATCAAACATCTGCCTACTCTGGTTCCCTAGTATCTGGACAGCTCGTCTTGTCTTCACTTTTAACACCTGCTTCTTTGTCAAGGCTCTACACAAGGTAGCAGCATTGATTCACAGCCACATGAGCAGAAAGATAAATGTGTATCTCAATCTCTCATAAAATATATATCTTTTCAGTTATAGTTGGTATATTGTCAAGCTAATGGGTCTGATCATTTGCAGTTGACAGTCTAAAATGGTCTTTGAGCCTATATGTAACATATGATATATGTAACATTTGATACTGCTACAAAGCTTTTGCAAGACTTGTGGTGTGGCCAGGCATGTACCTTACCACTGTTTTCCAACATCCTAACAACCCAGTTATATTCCAGGATAACAGTTTAAAAAATCAGCTTCAATCATACACTTATTGAAAACATGCCTTGGCACGAATATTAGAGAATTTGTTCCAAATGTGATTTTTTGCAGAATACAGTGTGCTACAGATTTAATTTGATTTGACACATACACGTTTACAGACTGAAAGTACAAACTGGTTTTGTCATCTTTAACCTTGGCGATAAGTGGTAGTTTGTGTTTTATTCTGGATCCAAATCGCATGATATGCACATTCCCACATTCTTATCACCACTGTCAAATTGTCTCTTCCTTCCACTTTCTAAAATATAAACATCTGGCAGCGCCCATCTTTGCAGTACCTTTGATAAGGGCCTCCCATATGTCTGGGAATTGCCTTTTGTCTGGATTTCACAATGCTAATGTAAGGTGGAACACCAAATATTACCTGCCAGCCTCATTTGGATGACCTGCAAAGCATCACTCTACATCCAACTGTTCCTTACCTTTATAAGTAGATACCTATCTACCAATTCATGATGTTAAGACGTGACAAAAGCCCCCCAATGAACTGCAATAGAAATAGGCACAGCAGTTTAAAATAACGTTTTTACACTTCAACTAGCATCGAACAAACTATGACATTAAAATCGCTGCTTAAAATGGCTTCTGTTACCAAGGAAACATTAGTATTTTTCTATGGGACTTTCACAGAGCATTAAATATTCAAAGATTCTTAGAAGTCATATATATTTAAAATCACTAAACATTAGACTGCCATTGTGTTATTTATGGTATCAAAAATAATTCAAACTTTATTCTTTAGGTTAACTTTTCACAAATGCATTTGTTAATGGAACAGAACAAATAGAAAACAACTATGTTAATTTGCACAACTAAAGAAAATGGGAGTTAAAAAAATAACATGGATCCACCTCTGTGGAAAGTTACAAATTGTCACTTTAATAATGGAGCTCTATAAACATTGCTTGAATGCTGTATCAATGTATGATAATTATCACAAGTCTGGATCATATGTCTTAGCTCTGCACAGAATTATCACAACACTCCACCTTTTGTGCAGATGCGGAATGACCCCCTAAGTACTGTGGTAGACTAACATTTCCATTTCAGGGTCTGGTCTTTAGTGCAGGGGCGGACTGACAACTCATGGGGCCCCCGGGCAATAGGGGATCATGGGGCCCTGTGTCCTTGCCCAAACTCAAAAAAGCCTATGAAAAAGGTACCAGAGGCATCTCATGGGGCCCCCTACTGACCCCGGGCCCTCAGGCAGTGCCTGAGTTTCCAAATGGTCTGTCCGCCCCTGCTTTAGTGTATGATGGGGTGAAAAATATAATGGATGCCAGTCACTTGATTCTTTTTATCTTTTATTACTGAACTCATTTCTGGGAGAGAGGGTTTAGGGATGCAGGATACCCAAAAAGAGAACAAAAATAGGACAGTTATTCTCATGGTGGTAGTAGTAGTATTAATTCCTATAAGAGCAGCATCATGGTAATTTCTGGCCCTGTAAGAGCAGCCAACAAGATCTATGACCCTATAAGAGAAGTCACAGTCTTTACTTTAAATTGCATTGGACCTCCTCTAATCTTGTTTTTTTACCCTGCTGGTAGCAGTCGAAGATACCTTAATTGCTGGAAGATAAATCCAATATACAATGTCCAGATGTAGCTTCTACCCAGTTCTCTGTGTCTCTTCAGCAAGAAGATTTCTTCCAAGCCCTACTACCTCAGATATCTACTCCATGAGGCTGATCATAGATACATGTTTTGAAGCAGCATCAGAATTGTATTGGCTACCTACTATGACAATGAAGTACCTTTGTTTCTCTAAGTTTTACTAAAGAATGTATTGGTACACTGTACTGTCATACACTTTGAGCTCTGGTATAAATAAAGTTTTTTCTAAATCACAACATATTTCTTTAATTCAGATTGCCATAAATGGAGCAAACCTCCTAGCTTATGTTGTAGTTGAGTAGCAACTGGAAAGTGGGATGAGTCCGGGGTTTTAAATATTTAGGATAGTAAAGCAGAGAATGGTTTTCCTGTCTGAGCTTACCTCATTTTATGATTCTGTACGTAATACAGTTACTTTCATTATGTTTTTTCTGTATTCTTCATCTTTGTTAAAGTGGAACTTCAGGAAAAATAGTGAAGCTTCTGAAAAGCAAGTAGAAGAGTCTGCTGGACGCCTACACTCGACACCAACGTCAGCTATGGTTGTTTAGGAGTGAATCTGTGCCGTGTGCTCCAGCATACTATGCCCATGCCAAAGACTTGGAATTTCTTCAATTTTGGCTTTGGGGAGGTAAGATATAATCTGTATGTATGTCATTCAAAAAATGAAAACAGCAGCTTCTAAAAAAGATTTTCTATTTTCAGTATGGAAAGCTACTGGGAGATTCCTACTGAAAATGAGGATTTGGATCCAGATGCAAGCAGTCAGCAAGCAGGCCAAGAACCTCTAGTGAGCAAAATGCCAACTCCCAAGCTCTACCTCTGGAACACACCA
The DNA here is from genome assembly GCF_062004578.1 of Staurois parvus. Lineage (NCBI taxonomy): Eukaryota > Metazoa > Chordata > Amphibia > Anura > Ranidae > Staurois > Staurois parvus. Next base: position 3,125,043 of record NW_028317977.1, read on the forward strand.
CCTGTACATCCTTGTGTACTACCAAGACCAAACACACATGCAATGAGAAGGAGGACTTCTGATCCCTGAATTTAACCGGATGCTGGACATAATGGTCACTATGTCGGAACACATGAACACCAACAGGTCTCATGTGCACTTTTCAGCAAGGTGTCTGGAAGGCATTTTGGAAAAGTACCATCAGAAGTCCAGGCAAACATATTGGCAGGTACCATACAATATATTGGCACTTTTGTCCCACCAATCACCACATATAGGTCCTCAGAACTTACCTCTGCTACCTCATGGCCTCTATACAAATCTCCACAGCCCCCCCCCCCCCCCCACCAATACCACATTCTTTAGACCTCCCTAATCTGTCAACACCACATTCCGCCCCTCCATCATCTGCCAACCTGATCACATTATACCCATACCATGAATGTGGTGATGTCAATGAGCCAGCCATATCCCCACACACCTACCATCACCTGTAATTTTTTTTCTTCTCCTTTTTCTTTTTTTTTTTTAGCTCTATTGTGTTAACTCTAGTTCTTCTTTTTATTGTCCCTTTTTTGGGCACTTTGCATTTTTGGAGGTGGTCTGACCTTGCTGACTTCAATCTTATGGCCATTATATCCAATATATGTTTGAATTCAGAGTAAGAACTACTCCTTGTTGTTGGATGCGTGCTTGCCCATGTGTGATCAGGACTGGAATTCATATGCCTCTATCTATGCTGGTATTATTATCATAATGAAGTATAACAAGCTTTGGCAATGCAGAGCCTGTTGTTTTGCTTACATATATATATATATATATATATATATATATATATATATACAGTCATGGCCGAAATTGTTGGCACCCTTGATATTTTTCCTGAAAATCAAGTATTTCACACAAAAAAGGTATTGCATTAACACATGTTTTGCTATACACATGTTTATTCCCTTTGTATGTATTGGAACAAATATAAAACAGAGGCAGAAAAGCAAATATGACATAATGTCACACAAAACCCCAAAAATGGGCTGGACAAAAGTATTGGCACCCTTAACTTAATATTTGGTTGCACACCCTTTGGAAAACATAACTGAAATCAGTCGCTTCCTATAACCATCAATAAGCTTCTGACACCTCTCACCCGGAATTTTGGACCACTCTTCCTTTGCAAACAGCTCCAGGTCTCTCTTATTGGAAGGACACCTTTTCCCAACAGCAATTTTAAGATCTCTCCACAGGTGTTCAATGGGATTTAGATCTGGGCTCATTGCTGGCCACTTCAGAACTCTCCAGCGCTTCTTTGCCATCCATTTCTGAGTGCTTTTTGACGTATGTTTGGGGTCATTGTCCTGCTGGAAGACCCAGGATCTTGGACGCAAACCCAGCTTTCTGACACTGGGCCCTACAGTGCGACCCAAAATCCTTTGGTAATCCTCAGATTTCATGATGCCTTGCACACAGTCAAGGCACCCAGTGCCAGAGGCAGCAAAACAACCCCAAAACATCATTGAACCTCCACCATATTTTACCGTAGGTACTGTGTTTTGTTCTTTGTAGGCCTCATTCCGTTTTCGGTAAACAGTAGAATGATGTGCTTTACCGAAAAGCTCTATCTTGGTCTCATCTGTCCACAAGACGTTTTCCCAGAAGGCTTTTGGCTTACTCAAGTACATTTTGGCAAACTGTAGTCTTGCTTTTTTATGTCTCTGTGTCAGCAGTGGGGTCCTCCTGGGTCTCCTGCCATAGCGTTTCATTTCATTTAAATGTCGACGGATAGTTCGCGCTGACACTGATGCTCCCTGAGCCTGCAGGACAGCTTGAATGTCTTTGGAACATGTTTGGGGCTGCTTATCCACCATCCGGACTATTCTGCGTTGCAATCTTTCATCAATTTTCCTCATCCGTCCACGACCAGGGAGATTAGCTACAGTGCCATGGGTTGCAAACTTCTTGATAATGTTGCGCACTGTGGACAAAGGCAAATCTAGTTCTCTGGAGATGGACTTGTAACCTTGAGATTGTTGATATTTTGCCACAATTTTGGTTCTCAGGTCCTCAGACAGTTCTCGTCTCCTCTTTCTGTTGTCCATGCTTAGTGTGGCACAGACAGACACACAATGCAAAGGTTAAGTGAACGTCTCTCCTTTTTATCTGCTTTCAGGTGTGATTTCTATATTGCCCACACCTGTTACTTGCCCCAGGTGAGTTTACAGGAGCATCACATGCTTGTAACATTCTTATTTATCCGCAGTTGTGAAAGGGTGCCAATACTTTTGTCCAGCCCATTTTTGGAGGTTTGTGTGACATTATGTCGAATTTGCTTTCTTTCCTCCCTTTTTTTGTTTTGTCCCAATACACACAAAGGGAATAAACATGTGTATAGCAAAACATGTGTTAATGCAATACGTTTCGTGAGAAATACATGATTTCCTGGAGAAATATCAAGGGTGCCAACAATTTCGGCCATGACTGTATATATATATATATTGCAGCTTTGTTCAGTATTAAGGAATCACATTCATGTTAAATAGGAGTCAGTATACACCTGCCATCATTTAAAGTGCCTCTGATTACCCCCAAATAAAGTGCAGCTGTTCTAGTAGATCATCCTGACATTTTCTTAGTCGCATCCTACAGCAAAAGCCGTGGTCCGCAGAGAGCTTCCAAAGCATCAGAGGGATCTCATTGTTACAAGGTATCAGTCAGGAGAAGGGTACAAAAGAATTTCCAAGGCATTAGATATACCATGTAACACAGTGAAGACAGGCATTATCAAGTGCAGAAAATATGGCGCAACAGTGACATTACCAAGAACTGGTCTTTCCTCCAAAATTGTTGAAAAGACGATTAGAAAACCGGTCTAGAAGGCTGCCAAGAGGCCTACAGCAACATTAAAGGAGCTGCAGGAATATCTGGCAAGTACTGATTGTGTGGTACGTGTGACAACAATTTCTCGTATTATTTGCATGTCTGGGCTATGGGGTAGAGTGCCTAGACGGAAGCCTTTTCTTACGAAGAAAAACATCCAAGCCTGGCTAAATTTTGCAAAAACAAATCGTAAGTCTCCCAAAAGCATGTGGGAAAATGTGTTATGGTCTGATAAAACTAAGGTTGAACTTTTTGGCCATAATTCCAAAAGATATGTTTGGCACAAAAACAACACTGCACATCACCAAAAGAACACAATACCCACAGTGAAGCATGGTGGTGGCAGCATCATACTTTGGGGCTGTTTTTCTTCAGCTGGAACTGGGGCCTTAGTCAAGGTAGAGGGATTATGAACAGTTCCAAATATCAGTAAATATTGGCACAAAACCTTCAGGATTCTGCTAGAAAGCTGAACATGAAGAGGAACTCCATCTTTCAGCATGACAACGGCCCAAAGCATACATCCAAATCAACAAAAACGTGAAGAAGATTCAAGTTTTTAAATGGCCCAGCCACAGCCCAGACATGAATCCGATCAAAAATCTGTGGGGTGATCTGAAGAGGACTGTGCACAGAAGATGCCCTTGCAATCTGACAGATTTTGAGTGTTTTTGCAAGGAAGAGTGGGCAAATATTGCCAAGTCAAGATGTGCCATGCTGATAGACACATACCCAAAAAGACTGAGTGCTGGAATAAAATCAAAAAGTGCTTCAACAAAGTATTAGTTTAAGGGTGTGCATACTTATGCAACCATATAATTTTAGATTTTTCTTTTTACTTCCCTCCACCTAAAAGATTTCAGTTTGTTGTTCAACTGAGTTGTACATTTTATAGGTTAAATAGGTGTAAAAAGTTCTGAAATGATTTATCTTTGTCTCATTTTTTTACATCACATAAACCTGACATTTTAACAGGAGTGTATAGACTTTTTATATCCACTGTATATAAATACATTTATTTCTGTTTAAATTCCAAGGAAGAACTACTCCTTGTTGTTGGATGTGTGCTTGCCCATGTGTGACTGGAATTCATACTCCTGTATTCATGCTGGTACTATTTTCATAATGGTGTATAACAAGCTTTGGAAATGAGAGGCCTGTTGTTGTTTACATGCTATTATTAAAATATATACAGTATCTCACAGAAGTGAGTACACCCCTTACATTTTTGTAAATATTTTATTATATCTTTTCATGTGACATCACTGAAGAAATTACACTTTGCTACAATGTAAAGTAGTGAGTGTACAGCTTGTATAACAGTGTAAATTTGCTGTCCCCTCAAAATAACACACAGCCATTAATGTCTAAACCGCTGGCAACAAAAGTGAGTACACCCCTAACTGAAAATGTCCAAATTGAGCCCAAAGTGTCAATGTTTTGTGTGCCCACCATTATTTTCCAGCACTGCCTTAACCCTCTTGGGCATGGAGTTCACCAAAGCTTCACAGGTTGCCACTGGAGTCCTTTTCCACTCCTCCACGTCGACATCACAGAGCTGGTGGATGTTGGAGACCTTGCGCTCCTCCACCTTCCATTTGAGGATGCCCCACAGATGCTCAATAGGGTTTAGGTCTGGAGACATGCTTGGCCAGTCCGTCACCTTTACCCTCAGCTTCTTTAGCAAGGCAGTGGTCATCTTGGAGGTGTGTTTGGGGTCGTTATCATGTTGGAATACTGCCCTGCGGCCCAGTCTCCGAAGGGAGGGGATCATGCTCTGCTTCAGTATGTCACAGTACATGTTGGCATTTATGGTTCCCTCAATGAACTGTAGCTCCCCAGTGCTGGCAGCACTCATGCAGCCCCAGACCATGACACTCCCACCACCATGCTTGACAGTAGGCAAGACACACTTGTCTTTGTACTCCTCATCTGGTTGCCGCCACACACGCTTGACACCATCTGAACCAAATAAGTTTATTCTTGGTCTCATCAGACCACAGGACAGGTTCCAGTAATCCATGTTCTTAGTCTGCTTTTCCTCAGCAAACTATTTGCGGGCTTGCTTGTGCATCATCTTTAGAAGAGGCTTCCTTCTGGGACGACAGACCAGTTTGATGCAGTGTGCGGCGTATGGTCTGAGCACTGACAGGCTGAGCCCCCACCCCTTCAACCCAGGGGCGTATTTGCCGCGAGGCAAACTAGGCATTTGCCCAGGGCGGCACTTTTCAGGGGGGCGGCACGGCAGCAATGCCACTCCCCCCTTTCTCACGGAAGGGATACTTCCGTGGGAAAGGGACAGGGGCAGGACCGCCATGGCTGAGGGACCTGCTGCAGAGGAGAGCGGAGTGGTGGGCAGATCCCTGGTGTGCGCTCGGAGCGCATGAGGGGCGGGGCCCGCTGTCAGTGTAGCGGCAAGATGAGTCCCCCCATGAAGATCCAGGATCTGCAGGAAGGCCAGAGGACGGAGGAAGCAGAAAAGGACGAGGTGAGGGGGGCGGAGCCGGCACGCTCCTTTGTAGCCGCTGCCGGAGATCGTGGGGGAGAAGGAACACAGGCACAGGAATGATGCTGACACCATTTGGAGGAGCCGCTGCTGGACAGGTAAGTGCTTGGAGGACTGGTGCTCCCTCAGTCCTGTCTCACTGTCCCCTGACACCCTGCCCCCCCACCTGTTCTACTTCCCTCCCCTGTCCCATTGACCCCCATCCATCACACTGCCCCCTGCCCCCACATGTCACGCTGCCCCCCATCTATCCCTCTGCGCTCCTCTTGTCCCACTGCCCCTCACATATCCCTCTGCGCTCCTCCTGTCCATCTGCCCCTCACCTGTCCCTCTGCTCTCCTCCTGTCCCACTGCCCCCCACCTATCCCTCTGCGCTCCTCCTGTCCCTCTGTGCTCCTTCTCCTGTCCCACTGCCCCGATCCTGTCCCATGCCCCCTGTCACGCTGCCCCCCACCTATCCTTCTGCGCTCCTCCTGTCCCGCTGCCCCTCACCTGTCCCACTGCGCTACTCCTGTCCCACTGCCCCTCACCTGTCCCACTGCGCTCCTCCTGTCCCACTGCCCCTCACCTGTCCCACTGCGCTCCTCCTGTCCCACTGCCCCTCACCTGTCCCACTGCGCTCCTCCTGTCCTACTGCCCCTCACCTGTCCCACTGCGCTCCTCCTGTCCCGCTGCCCCCCTCCTGTCCCACTGCCCCCCACCTATCCTTCTGCGCTCCTCCTGTCCCACTGCATTCCTCCTGTCCCACTGCCCCTCACATGTCCACTGCCCCCCACCTATCCTTCTGCGCTCCTCCTGTCCCACTGCCCCTCACCTGTCCCACTGCTTCTCACCTATCCTTCTGCGCTCCTCTTGTCCCACTGCCCCTCACCTGTCTTACTGCGCTCCTCCTGTCCCACTGCCGCTCACCTGTCCCACTGCGCTCCTCCTGTCCCACTGCCCCTCACCTGTCCCTTTGCACTCCTCCTGTCCTGCTGCCCCGATCCTGTCCCATGCCCCCGTCACCCTGCCCCCCACATGTCCCTCTGTGCTCCTCCTGTCCCACTGCCTCTCACCTATCCTTCTGCGCTTCTCCTGTCCTGCTGCCCCGATCCTGACCCATGCCCCCCTGTCACGCTGCTCCCTACCTGTCCCTCTCCGCTCCTCCTGTCCAGCTGCCCTGATACTGTCCCATGCCCCCTGTCACTCTGCAGCCCACCTGTTCCTCTGCACTCATCCTGTCCCACTGCCCCTCACCTATCCTTCTGCGCTTCTCCTGTCCCACTGCGCTTCTCCTGTCTCGCTGCCCCGATCCTGTCCCATGCCCTCCATCACTGACACCAATGAGGGGGCACTTTTCCTCCCACTGACACCAATGATGGGGCACTATTCCTCCCACTGACACCAATTATGGGACACTATTCCTCCCACTGATACCAATGATGGGGCACTTCCTCCCACTGACACCAAAGATGGGGCACTATTCCTCCCACTGACACCAATGATGGGGCACTTCCTCCGCCTGACACCAATGATGGGGCACGATTCCTCCCACTGACACCAATGATTGGGCACGATTCCTCACACACTGACACTAATGATGGGGCACCATCATTGGTGTCAGTGGGAGGAATAGTGCCCCATCATTGGTGTCAGTGGGAGGAATCGTGCCCCATCATTGGTGTCAGTGGGAGGAATAGTGCCCCATCATTGGTGTCAGTGGGAGGAATCGTGCCCTATCATTGGTGTCTGTGGGATGAATAGTGCCCCATCATTGGTGTCTGTGGGATGAATAATGCCCCATCATTGGTGTCAGTGGGAGGAATATTGCCCCATCACTGGTGTCAGTGGGAGGAATAGTGCCCCATCATTAGTGCCAGAGGGAGGAATCGTACCCCATCATTGGTGTCGGTGGGAGGAATAGCGCCCCATCGGTGTCAGTGGGTGGAGCTCTTAATAGGAAGAGGGGGAGCCTAAAGAGGAAGGGGTGGAGTTTGCAGATGAAAGGGTGGGACAAATTTAGATGCGGGGGGGGGGTGCCCGATTTTAGTCTTGCCTAGGGCAGCACAAAACCAAAATACACCACTGCTTCAACCTCTGCAGCAATGCTGGCAGCACTAATACATCTATTTCCCAAAGACAACCTCTGGATATGACGCTGAGCACGTGCACTCAACTTCTTTGGTCGACTATGGCGAAGCCTGTTGTGAGTGGTACCTGTCCTGTTAAACCACTGTATGGTCTTGGCCACGGTGCTGCAGCTCAGTTTCAGGGTCTTGGCAATCTTCTTTTTTTCAGATACTCAGAGAGTTCTTTGCCATGAGGTGCCATGCTGAACTTCCAGTGACTAGTATGAGAGAGTGAGAGCGATAACACCAAATTTAACACACCTGCTCCCCATTCACACCTGATACCTTGTAACACTAACGAGTCACATGATATCGGAGAGGGAAAATGGCCAATTGGGCCATGGCTAGTTGTCACATGAAAAGATATAATAAAATATTTACAAAACTGTGAGGGGTGTACTCACTTCTGTGAGATACTGTGTGTATGTATATATATATATATATATATATATATATATATATACACAAACAAATCTCTTTCAAGAATGTTTCATATATTTTACAAAAGTACAGTTTTGTATTACTTTCGACAAGTGTATTTTGTTTTTATTTTATGCATATAAAAAAATAAGCATGTTTGTTTCTTCATGTACCAGTTCTAACAATTTTTTTAATAAAAAACGACTTCAGTGTGATGATTATTCTTTCAACAGGAGGTATGCTATTACAGAAGTATGTGTCCATTCACTGAAAACGACTACTGAGTAAACCCAGTAATTCCTCGAAACTGTCAGAGAAAAGGGAGGTTTAGTGGACATGATAAGATAGCAACAATGACAACAATCATAAATCAAAATAGGTTGGACTAACCTTTTTATGGACATCCTAGTGTACTCAAAAAAATTATCTTCATGAGCATGTAGGTCACTGTACATGATCCAGAACTGGCCTCTCTTTTCTCGACTGGCAAATAGGGGGTGGATCTAGTATTTCACAAAGCAAATATGTTGTAACAGTGACTGCTGCCACAAAACACGCCATCTCATCATCAGTCATCTTTGCAGAGCACAATACACAAAGAACAGAAAGAACAATGAAAAACAGAAAGAAGAGATTTCACAGAGGAAGCAGATGAAAAGCACAAAAAAATAGCAACAAATGATAAAACAGATGATAATTTTTTTCTATTGGCTAATTTAAAACTCCAAAACTCAAAACCGCCTGAAAAACGCTGTATGAAAATGCGCAAAAACACACAAAAATCTCACGTCAAAAAGCACAAAAAATGCTCAATTGAGCTACATTCAAGTGTGAATCTAGCCTTATAGATAAAATGACACCTGAAAATTAGGAGAAATTTGATCAACTTCTTGCAAGAGCAATGGATGCTTCTGGCTTAGTATTGTCAATAACTGAAAATGCATGTTGGCGGGGAGATTTTAAATTATTATGAGGGAAAGGGTAGTGGTTACCTGTTCTCATGTATAACTGAAATGTTCTTACCATATACAGTCCTTGTTATTCCATTTGTAATAAAAAATAACATTTTAAAAACAAAGTTTACTGAATAAGATGTACTTTTATTTCAAGCATAATACTTTTTATATACACTGCATTTCATGTTCCCAGTTTAACAAAATGTCTTTCAATTTGTAAAACTACTCCACGCTGAATTTTTTTTCAATTTTTATGAAAATTTTCATTTTTTTCTGGACAAAAAAAACAGAAAAAACTTTTTTTTACCATGGCTTCAAAATGTTGAAAATTTTACATCTTTAGTCCTTAGTCCCTTCCTCTGTCTCAAAAGTGAGACTTTAGGGGTCTGTTTAGACATCTGATATCTCACCACCCTCCTCTCCCAACAGCTTTGTGAAAAAAAAAATTAAAAAACTTAAATTACAATGAATAAAAAAAATAGAATATAAAAATTGTAAAAAAAAAAACATTTCAACATTTCTAAAAAAAAATCAGACTAAAATTTCTAATCAGACAGAAAAGTCATGCCCAATATGTGGCATAATTTAGCCACACTCACTGTGTGCTGTGGGTAGGGGCCCTAGTGCATTACTTTACTCAGGGGCCTATGATGGCACTGGTAGCTGTGTCCATGAGAGGCTCCTGGTACCTTTATTGGGTCACCAGCTTTAAGTCTCCTGCCACTCTGCATGTCTCCAAGCTTGATGCCTCTCTGGACGGGCTAGCCGCATTAATGCTGCATCATAAAGATGGCTGCCACGTGGCAGCCATCTTTACACCTGGGGACCCCATGATCTCTTATTGCTTGGGTGCCCCATGAGTTTTCAGTCCTCTCCAAAATTAGTTTATAATATAGTTTTTCCATGTAGGCAACAGATATTTAATTAAAAATATCAAAGAAAATATTATTCTTAACATAAAATAGCAGAAGCATGGAAACATTTTATCTCATGCTGAAGAGGTTAAAAATAAGGATAGTGATACAATGAGAAATGAAAAAGTGACAGCAATGTTAAATGATACTCAGGAGAAAATTTTGACAACCTGGATACCATCAATCAATGATGCTCAACCTTGGGACTGGGATTGATTTGATGTTTTCTAATAGTAGAGACTAGGATTCCTCGGAAACCCCCTTGAGCTAGCTTTCCTGCTATTTTTTCTTTCATCTTTTCTTTCTCTGCTTTTTTTCTCCTCTCATTAGCTCTTTGACTAGACATTGGTTCAGCTAGGGAACACTTTATCTCATACTGTTGTAATACTTCTTTTTAGATACAAATCATTACAAGTGATCTATTTACATGTTTTACTTTATATTTCCGTACCAGAAAACTTTGTACAGAACTTTTAATTCCCTTGAATCCCCCAGTAGCAACTATTACTATATTACAGCACCATTTCCCACATTTTTAGATGCATTCTTTTTTTACACTACTGTGCAAACGTTTTAGGCAGGTTTAAAAATAAATCTGTAAATTAAGAATGCTTTCAGAAATAGAAGTGTTAATAGTTTATTTTTATCAATTAACAAAATGGAAAGTAAAAGAACAGAAGAGAAATCCAAATCAAATCAATGTTTAATGTGACCACCCTGTGCCTTCAAAACAGCATTGGTTCTTCTAAGTACAGTACACTTGTACAGTTTTTGAAGGAACTCAGTAGGTAGGTTGTTTCAAACATCTTGGAGAACTAACCTCAGATGTTCTGTGGATGTAGGTTGCCTTCATATGATGACTTGATGTTGAGATTAGGGCTCTCTGGGGGCCAAACTATCACTTCCAGGACTTCTTTATTCACTCATATGAAGGGTGTTCTGCCCTGACTTTATTTATACATTTTCATGTACCTTCCCTTATTAGCAGCATTTTCATCTTGAACTTCCAAGACTGGTAGTTCTGGTTTGTCAGATTTGCAAATGAAAGCTTTGTTGCAGCTGTGTTACATTTTTTTTTATTCTGTTGCAGTCTTCTTTTTGTTGCTGTATCTATCACTTATTTTCTGTAGTCAGCTATGACTGGGCCCATAACCTGTTAGAAATTCTGTATATAGCCCTACAGAACACACAGTGCACAGTACACATGTGCTTTACTGCCACCAGGAAACAAGACATTTATTCAGAGAAAAGACAGAGTATATCATAGATGCAGCTACAAACTTAAAAACACTGCCATCTACTGGTTGAAGAATATATTTCTACTGAATACGGCTGTGGTTGTTGCACAAATTCAAACATTTATTCCAACATTTACAAATAAAAACTGTATTCCAACATTTTTTTATAGCATTCTTACTTTACAGCATTTTTTCACACCTGCCTAAAAGATTTGCACAGCACTGATTATCTTGCATTGCCTTGCCTTTCCTGTCAGCAGACAGGTGTGTTTTACTTTTTAAAGTGTACCTAACACCCACCTCAAATGTTCAAAGGTGTCAATGAGCCTAGCAATAACTAGGATGATGCAACAGAATGAAACTACCGTTAAACAGGAAACCTGGAGCAGTGATCATGGAACCAGCTTAACCAGGAACAGCATGCTGCAATGTTAATCAGTGCACAAAACATTGTGCACTGCATTGAGGTGTAAATGAGCCCTATATAAAATTTATATTATAATATATTATTATAATTATATTATAATAAATATAATATAAACAACTATATTATAAAAAAAGAATTTGCTTTTTCAGTGAAAGATTTGCTCTGAATCTGGTATGTTACTTCTCTGAGATCTGTTTTGCCAGTCTGTATTTCTGCTCCCTATCCCTTGTATCCTAGTTGTGAGCGGGACCTAGCCGCCCTACACACGGAGGTACCTCTTCTCGTGTATGCACTCATTAATGCTCGGTACCAAGCAGGGCCGCGTTCATGTGAACTCAACATTAGGCGGCATGCTGTACTTAGAAGTGAGCCATTCACCTGGTGCAGCTGTATCATACTTCAGTCTCCATACCACTATGCCCCATGATACCACAACACCTTGACTCCCAGAATGTAGCATTTGGAAGGGAACGCCACTGAGCTTGTGTCCTGTTCTGTTCCACCAGTCCAGCTTTCCTATCACCTCATTCCCAGTGATAGAGTACAGGTTCCACCATGGGACAAGCGCAGACCTCCTGCATGCACGGCCTAACTTCTTAACTCCTCCTGTACCTGCGGCTAGGTCCATTAGGTCCCCGCCATGTGGGTTTGGTCCTGGTTACTGGGGCACCGACCTCTAGGGAGTAGTAAGCTAATCGATACTCTCACTATATAGGGAACCCATCCCCCCTGCCAGTACTATCCTTCCTCTGTCTGCCTGCCATCTCATTCCCATGTGTTTGTTGCCCTTAGTAACCCCTTGTGTGTGTATCAGGCCCTGTTCTTTTGGATAAGCCACATACCACCATGCACCCCTATGTAGTAATTTCAGACCAGACACAATTAAGCTGGCCATAGACAGTTTGAATCTCTGCTGGTTCACCAGGGACAGACCAAGATTCAAACCAAGTATGGATAGGCTGAATGTACCCAAGTTGATCGATTGATCAACTTAGGTATAACCTGCCTGTCTGGTTTTGCATGTGATTATTGCTAGCTGCTAGCAGTAAATACTGTAATCTCCCAGTGGGAACAGCTCCCCCTGCCCTGTGCCGCCTCCCCCCCTCCCGCCAGGAGAACACAATGGCTCCACGGGAGGGATTCCCCCATCAACACTGACAGTTAAGTGAGTGATATTCTATCCTGCAATCCATGGTTGTAGGAAAGTATCTCGCACAATTTATGGCCAGCTTTAATAAACTTTACTAAACATCTTAGCAGGACAATCCAACAACATAACGTACATACTGCATAGGTCTCCCCCTAACTTTTTAACTGCAGTCTGCCCAGATCATACCTTCTAGAAAAGCAAAGTCCATTAACACCAGTCTATAGTTGGTAGGGTCCAGGGAGAATCCTGGTGACCCTCTAGGGAGGCCACATGCTCCAGCAGAAACATGGTGTACCAATCCTTCCTCTGTAATCCTATGTGCTGGCCCCCATCTCTAAGTCCTCCCCTTGTACATATGTCTCTGACACAGTTAACTCCTTCTCATCCTGGGCAGCCTGAACTATCTGCATAGCTACAGAGTGCATTATATACAACAGCAGAAATACATTCAATGGCACCCGCTTACATAGTTGTTCTATGTTGGTGTCTTATTGGGGGTCAGCTCTTTTCTGCTTTTAAAATACCAGGAAAACTGCACCAGGATGCAGTATATACTTTGCTGCACTGCCTTCCATGTGTCTGCAGCAAGAGGAATAATCTCAATGGTTGGAATTCAGAATTTACCCTTTGGTGAGGTAATTATTCTACCGAAGAAAGCACGCTTGCTAAAATCAGTGTTTTAAGCCTTGTCACAGAGTTGGGTAGGTAGACAGGCAAGTGGTCAAAGCAAATCCCAAGGAGTAGCAGAGTCAGCAGACTGATGGTCAGGTCAGGAGCAGACAAGCATGCAGATCAATGATGGACAGCAACAGAGGTACAGTAACACATCAATGTTTAGGACAGGTACAGAAAAGATGGGTATGAACACAGTCCAAACAAAACACAGGAATACAGTTGTGCTCAAATGTTTGCATACCCTTGGAGAATTGGTAATATACAGTATGTACCATTTTTACAGAAAACATGAGTGAGAAGGCAAAACACATTTCTTTTATTTTTTTTGTGATTTATATTCAACTGCAAGTCATAACAGAATGGCACAATCATAAAACCAAACATGGCGACAAGTAAACAAATTAAATGAGCCTGTTCAAAAGTCTGCATCCCCTTAGTTCTTAATACTGTATATTGCCCCCTTTAACATCAATGACAGTGTGCAGTCTTCTGTAATAGTTGTCTATGAGGCCCCCGATTCTTGCAGGTGGTATAGCTGTCCATTCATCTTGGCAAAAAGCCTCCAGGTCATGCAAAGTCTTTGGTCGTCTTGCATGAACCATACATTTGAGACCTCCCCAGAATGGCTCAATGATATTAAGGTCAGGAGACTGTGATGGCAACTCCAGAACCTTCATCTTTTTTCTGTTGTAACCCCTGGAGGGTCAATGTGGCCTTGCACTAAGGGGCATTGTTGTACTATAAAGTTCAAGAGTGTCCCATGCCCAAATTTCATGCAGAAGAATGGAATTTGTCTGCAAGTATTTTCTGATAACATGCTGCATTCATCTTGCCATCAATATTTACAAGATTCCCTGTGCCTTTAGAGTTCACACACCCCCAAAATATTAGTGAACCACAACCATGTTTCACATTGGGGATGGTATTCTTGCCACCATAGGCCTTGTTGACACCTCTTCAAACATAGCACTTATGGTTGTGACCATAAAGCTCTATGTTGTTCTAATCCCTTCTGATTACAGTGTGCCAGAAGCTATAAGACATGTCAAAGTGTTGTCGTGCATATTGTAACCAGGCTTTTTTGTGTCATTGGCACAGTAAATCTTCTTTCTGGCAACTCGACCATGCAGCCCATTTTTGTTCAAGTATTGTTGTATTGTGCTCCTTAAAACAACCACACCATACTTTCTCCAGAGGAGCCTGCATTTCTCTTAAGATTCCTTGTGGGGTTTTCTTTGTATCCCAAACAATTCTTTTGACAATTGTGGTTGCAATCTTTTTTGGTCAGCCTGACCTTGGCTTGGTGTTGAGAGATACCTGAATTTTCCACTTTTTAATAAGTGATTGAACAGTACTGACTGGCATATTCAAGGCTTTGGATATCTTTTTATATTCTTTTCCATCTTTATAAAGTTCCATTACCTTGTTACGCAGGTCTTTTGACATTTCTTTTCTGTTCCCCTTGGCTCAGTATCTAGTCTGCTCAGTACAACCACATGAGAGCTAACAAACTCATTTATACACAGACACTGATTGCAATTTAAAAAGCCACAAATGTGGGAAATTAACCTTTATTTGCCATTTTACCTGTGTGTGTCACCTTGTTTGTTTGTACCAAGGCCAAACATTCCAAGGTATGTAAACTTTTGAGCGTATTGGGACTATTTAGATGGCCTTCGTCCTCGTTCTCTCCAATACTTCTTGACAAATTGTCAGATGCCCTTCAGTGAACTGTTCCATTGCCATCAAATTATATCTTTTATCACCAGTAAAGTCAAATTACTTGTAGAACCCTGCACACTCACACCTCTAGAGATCTCATGTGGGGCTACTGGGATGATGAAAGGTCGATTGTCCATTATTTATGCTTCCCTTGTTGATCCACTCACTAAGCTATCCTATAGGACTCAGTGGGAAAGGGATTTGAACAGTTCTTTAGATTTGGACGCTTGGCGGACTACGGCCAATGCTAAAATCTAAAATCTCGATTAATACTACTTTTATCAAATCCAATTATAAAACGCTTCTTCGCTGGTACCTAGTTCCTACACGAATTGCTAAAATGTTCCCATCTGTGTCCCCTAATTGCTTTCGACATTGCGGACAAGAGGGCACTATGCTCCATATATGATGGAAATGTCCAGTAGGTCACAGATTTTGGATCCGAATATTTAACTTAATTTATTCGGTAACGGGAATTAATATTCGTAAATCACCGGAAGTAGCCTTATTTTATTTGTTGCCCACTGATATTCCCAAGAAATCAGTTAAATTAATCATTTATCTTCTGTTGGCAGCACGAATTACTTTAGCTTGATGTTGGAAACAGTCAATTCCGCTAGACTTTTTTTTTTTTCCGTTGTTTTCTTTACACTCTCCTTTGATTTTTTTGTGAAATTTTTTCGGTCTCCTTATTTTGTCAGATGACTATCTGAAACTGCCCAGGTTTACTAACTGATGGAATATGTTCCACCCTACTGGGGTTGTGTTCTCTTGTTTACCACATCATTGGTTGATGTACGATTCTCTGCCTTTTGGCTAATCTCAAGTGTAGTATCTGTTCTTATCAGTGTCCAGTAGGGGTGCTCCACCATCATTCCTGCTTGAGGGGATGATTGGTTGTATAGTACCCCTGCTGGTAGGATGGGGGTCCTGAGGGTTAGTACAGGCTGGAACAGAAACCGAGGCGCCCACAGGCAGTTGGGGCCCGGGAGTAATTCCCCCTGGAAAACCAGAGGGGCCCAGTTCCTCCTGGTTTGAACGGATCTACCTTGTCTGGCCAGGGGCCGGGAAGGCAGGAAGTCCGCGGAACAGTGCCCCCTGAGTGGTCGCCTCAGGGGTGCTCTTAGTAGCACATGGGGATGGGATCCCACATGTGAGACGTGCACATGGTCACTGTTCTAAACACTTTTTCTGCACTGCGCCTTTTAGGGCTAGGCCTTTGGGCTAAGTCCAGGGCAATGTTTATGCTACGGGCCTCAGGGCCTAGCCAGTGCACAATCGCACGGCCACTTTTTTATTTAACTTATTTTTCTCCCACGTTTTGTCACTTTTCACTTATGTGTGTGTTTTTTTCCTCACGGATGGTAGGGTGTGGGTCCTCGGGCCTACCCTGAAGTCTAGGGGGAGGATGTGTGGCCTTTTGGTTCCTTCCTCCCCTGTCTCTAGGGTGGCTTCTCTTCAGGAGAGCCCCCTTACCAAGTACTTGGTGGCTGGTTTAGGCTAGCCTCAAGGAAAGGGGTCCGCCAGGCCTTTTGGCTAGGTGGACCACATGGGAACCTTAGTCCCAGTCAGGAGCTTCGTGCCCCGGGGGATCAGGGTAGAGGTCCTACCCCTTTCGGGGGGTGGACAAAGCTCACCCCTAAGTGCACTTTTTGTGTTGGTTTTGCACTTGCACGTTTTTTGTTCACTTACGGGTTTTTCGTTTTTCGCACTTCCGTGGACTTCAAAAATTGGTTGATGTATTCTTATGTGCCTATATATATGAATCTGTTTATTTGCCACAACTCACCATGTAGGTGGGCTGTTTCCTATTTTTCTGTATACACTTTCTACAATTTTTCAATAAAAATATTGAAATATAATAAGGAGCCAAACAACTATGTGATAAAAAAAGTTTCATATGATCACTATCCTTAAATAAAAAAACAGTTTTTTGGCATGATCAGTTATGTTTTTAATATTAATGCCAAAATTTCACTATTTCTGCCAGAGTATGCAAACTTTTGAGCACAACTGTAATTCAACACATGAACAGACTGACTGAAGTCAGAGATGGACAGACTTCTATCCACAGCCCGAGCAAACAGACAACCTCGGGCAAAAGCTGAATTGTCAGCATTTAAATTAACCATTCATTAATGGGTTACAGGTTGCAGAGACTTGAATGTCAGTGCTCAGTAATGGCCAGCAGATGGTCATCAGCATAAGGCAAGTACTTATGTAAGTAGATGGTTTCTTCCGAACCAGATACAGAGGCTCATTGCTACTGTTGCATTGTGATGTTCATTGCTACTGGAGATTCTTTGCACTACAATATGTAAATTACTGTACAGTTATTACTCCTTAACACTATCAATTATTTCAAGAAACATTCCATTATGTCACAAGCATAGGAGGACACAGAGCAATGCATCAAGGCCTAGTTTTTACTTGCATTGAAAAAGAGCCCACCATGGCACCTTTCACATAGTTTAGTGGTGACCTTACAGCCCTGTACACACAGGGCAAAGGCAAAAGTTATACCCCTGTTGTGTTGGCAATACTGCCACTGAACATGGCTCATTTAGCTGAATGGGGCTATGCCACAACTGTAAGCCAAGTACTAGGCTCAGGTTGCAGCACGGCATTTTCATTCAAAAACCCCATATGGCTGTAGAAAAAAATAGACATTCGGGAGGCAGCAGTATCGTCTCTCGAATGCCTTTCAGCCACTTTGTACCACTGTGCTGAAAAGCACAAGCCCTCTGAGAGTTGAAATGGATTCATGGATGTCTAAGGTTAAAATCTGTGATGAAGAGAACTGTCAGTTTGACTGTGAGAACTTTAAATTAAATTAATACCCCTGATTCTACACAGGAATTATTAGCACATGAAACTTAACAATTTTTGACAGGTTATGTATGCAGATTTATCTGTGTTTTATATTCTATTTGATGGTGAACATAAACCTTCCCCTTAGCACCAGATGCTTTGATTTGTAAAGAAGGTATTCAATTGTTTAGAAAGTACATACTTATTTTATTGAATCTAAGGTTACATTGCAGTTGTAGACTACATGAAAAAAACAATTATGCAATTTAGGAATACATTGTGACTGTTATGTTCACAGAAACTGAACAGCAAAAGAAATCTGCCTATTTTCCTCATGATAAAATGACTTTTTTAAATCCAGAACAAATTGCATGAACAATAAATTTTCATTAAAATGTCACAAGACGAATTGAAAAACATTATACTAGGCATTTCTTTGTACATATGCATGCAACGTATGCAGGGGCGTATTTACCACAAGGCAAACAAGGCATTTGCCTAGGGCAGCATTTTTCAGGGGGGCAGCACCACCCCCCTGGAAGAAGGGATAGAAGAAGGGATGGAAGAAGGGACACATGTGGCTTGGGGACCAGATGGGATCTGAGAGAGGCTGCGGGCTGCTTGACATTCGTTCCTGGGGATGTCCAGAGCTGTGAGCCTGGGTTCACATATATGCGCATTCCTGTGCAAATCAAATGTGATTTATGTGCAGTGCGATTGGAGCCCATACATTTTGCATGGCTTTATTCACACCACACCCACACCAAAAAGGTGCAGGACCCTTTTTTGGGTCCTCACTAAAATCGCATGGCTATTCACACCTATGCAATCCGATTCTGCATATCACACTGTGTTTTGCGGACCGCTTTTGGGGTGTTCTTAACTTAAAACACACACCTTCAGCAGTTTGCATGAACAGGGTGCAATTCTGATGCGGTGCAGAATTCGCACAGAAAATGCTGCAAATTCCACACTGCATCAGTGTGAACTAGGTGTAAAGGTGAGTGTCTTTCTCTCTCTCGTGGCCAGTGTATGGGGGCGATGGTAATGGAAGGTTCTCTTGGGTGGGTGGGGCAATGTCAGGCTCTCACCGGGGTGGGGGGGGCGCGCATTTTGTGTTGCCTAGTGCAGCACAAAACCTAAATACACCACTGAACGTATGTGCATTATATATAAGTCTGATGTATCTGTAATTCATGCAAAAGGTAAGGTCTGCAGAGAAAAAATGTACACGTTCTGGAGGTAGCCATATAGGAAAAAGTATTTATGCTCATCAAATCTTTATACTGCCTAGCACTGTCATGTTGGCACAGAAAAGGTAAGGTCTGCAGAGAAAAATCTCTTTATAAAAAGTTTTTATAAAAGCAATTCTCTCAAGCTAAGGCCTTAGGTTGAGAGAATTGCTTTTATAAAGACTATTTTAAAAGGGTTTTTTTTCTCTGCAGACCTTACCTTTTCTGTGCCAGCATGACAGTGCTAGGCAGTATAAAGATTTGATGAGCATAAATACTTCTTCCTATATGGCTACCTCCAGAACTTGTACATTGAATAGACTTAGATACTTAATGATGGACCCTAAAATGGCAACAACGCTTTTCTTTGGCTGCCTATGATTTTGCATTTCCTATTTGATATTCCCTAAAACTGGTGGAGAGAGTACGTTTGGATCAGAGAGTCCGTCATATAAAGTAACTATATAAATTATTTCCTGCAACAATAAAGTGATCTTAAGGTCTATTTTTATCAGCTTCTACTGCAAATGTGTAGCATCCTTCTAGGCAGGTTGCTACAAAGGTTAGGTAAATTTAGTTATTTTGGGCTCACCTGTAAACTGTGGGGAAGTTTGTGATTCTTCATGTTTGTGATGGGCTTCACAGGCTGCATGTGGGGAGCGCATAGTTGGGCAGCCATGTTCTTGTTCAGGAGAATTTCCCAGCCTGAAGGTCTACTGCCCTTCTAGGCAGCCCAGCTGAAGTTCAACATGTGCTCATCGTGGTCCCAGCTATGATAGAGGAGGGGTTCTGTTTTGCTGAAAATCTCTGGAACTAATTAAGGGATTTCACTGAGGATCTGGTCTGGAGAGTTCCAAGGAGAATGTCTGGCTGATAATGGACATTTTGAGTACAGACCTGAGTGTAGGATCCTAGTGACTATTTGATGCTACTATCCCGTGTGCATCAGTGCCAGTGTTTGCTTGAACTGGGACATGTCTTATGGTGTCTCAGGGCTGTCCATTCCCTTGGCTGATAGTGACAAAGTGAAAAGTGTCCTCTTGTTACTGTTCAGTATTAATGGAGTATCCCACAGCAACCTGTACCCCACCCAAGTTTATTCAGCAGTAAATCACAAAAAGAGTGCCTGTTGCTGTGTGCCTGGCTGCCACTGCACCTACCTAGGAGAAGAACCTGTGGCAGATCAGTGGGCCCTTTCAGGGGTGAACACTACAGATGTATAGACTTACAGTGTGTGCTGCTTCATTTATTAAAGTTTTCCTTTGTTCCAATGTGCTGTCTCCTATATGTTGGTCCCAGTTTCTGATTTTAGGGTGTCTCCATCTCCTTGTGGGGTACCAGGGGGGAAGGTACACTCCAGGCTACTGCAGCCAAGTTTCTTTACACAGTGTGTATCCACAAAGTCAGATCACTTCACAATAGTAAACCCCACACCTGCTAATCCCACAGCTTTATTGACAGCAGCTTTATCTTGCTTTCTCCAATAGACTGGTACTATGATGTTGATGATTATGAATCCTCCTGCGCTTCTATGGACAATCCCCCCTCCTAGTAAGTAAGCTGCTGACACTCAAACCAATAACCTAATCAGTGTAAAAATCTATGTAAAAATCTATATAAAGCGCTACACTAATTTATATAGATATGGTACTATGATGTGCTCACTGTGCCTGATTCCCTATCCAGAAGTTTCCTATGATTTCTTAACCAATATGCTTAGATTCATATTTGGTCAATAACGTCACCTTATGACCTCCACCGCCTATGTTTAAATTTGTCAACAGGGACCAAGAGCGGTCAGTCATGGTGAGTGTGCAATGGCATTGGACATGGCAGGTCCTCAGAATTTTCATACCTTTAACGGTAGGTGTCATTAATCATGATTGATGAGGATTTGCATCCCTGGACAACATGATTTACAATGGTTTTACATTAAGGGATTTGTTTGGGGCTTTTTATTTTTTAACAAAGGTTCTGTCAAAAAGTGTGTGTGTGTGTACTTAGTATTTACATTTTTTTGTGAATGATTAGAGGTAGCATGTACCCCATACTCTTTCACATGGGGGGGGGGGTAGTATTTAGATTCCCCTTTTTTTTAAGGAAGAGGCACTTGTCTTCATCAGTATGACTACAATGTGCTTTGCCACTTTGCCAAAGTACTTTCTCCCTGTTAAGTGCATGTGGCCTGGTATGATTTAGGATTTTGAGGTGAATTCTCCCCCCCCTTTCTGGATTTCCAAGCTGCATGCCAGGATAAGGCTATGGTTTATATTTTGAAGGTACTCCACACTTCATTTCTTGATTTTTGCATGGGTTGCCCCCTTAAAATCCATATCAGATTGTCATCAAGGATAAGGATCTGGTATGTATTTTTAGGGGGGAACCCAGAGTGTTTTTTTTTGGGAGACTTGGGTGAGGTCCCCCCCTAGCATCTTTACATATCTAGGCCCATATCTAGGATAAGAATCTGATATAGATTAAAGGAATACCCAGCTGGTTTGTTTATGACAGAACAAAGCAGCCAGGAACTGTCATTTACCGAGTTTTAAACTGCATATTTTTTTCTTTGTAAATGTCAGTTTTGCTGCAGAAAGTTGTATAAATTATACAGATGTGCCACTTCACAAGCAAGTTAAGGGCATCCCACAGACATGCTATTTAAATGAATTTTGCACTTTTAATTTTCCGCTTTAGGAATTATTTAAATAGCTACTCCCCACCAGGAAGATTTTTTAAAAAAATGTTTGCTTTGGAACATATCCCCCAGGGTGAGCCCTGCCCCCATATTGTTTGTCCCAGCCTCCATGTCATTTGTTTGACAATTCCTTACTTATTAGCCTAGAAAATGGCAATTACTTTTTTTATAATTTATCTCCAATTGAACCTAAAGTGTTACAAAACCCATGACCCTGCATTCACAATATCTGGTCTCCCACAGTAGACAGAGCATCAACATGCAACTATTTTAGAAAATATAAACTGCTAAATACATTTTCTCATCAGTAGTATATAGCAGTCTTTTGACTTCTATCAGTGTCCAGCAGAGCACTGGTTAAAGCTTGTAGGAGGAGTTTTCATTCTCCCCTGATGAGGTCCTATGAGGTGACAAGACCCCTGACTCTCTGTCTGGATAACGCTGATCGGCCCTGTGCTGATCACATGCACCCTCCCAAAGAACACCTTTTTAGCAATACACACCAAACTGAGCATGTGCAGCTTGCCCCCAAGGCTCTGTTCTATCAGAATATGGATAGGGGACCATGGAAGAAGGGAAGGATCAGCGAAAACAGGATCAGACATTCTTTTTACACAATGGGAGGATTAACCCCTTAGGGTCCACATTTAGTATAACAAACATGCTTTACTGCATATATAGACTGATTTTACTGTTGTGGGTTTAGTAACACTTTAATTGACAGGTAAGAGGGTAAATGTGGCTGACAAATTACAGGATGTCCCTAAAGTCTGGACACATAGAAAAAAATCACTAACTATATGTTTTTTCTCCCCATATTAAATTTTCCGATGAGTCCAGGCTTTAGGGACACCCTGTAGTTTATCTTTTTTAACCTTTAAATGATTCCTAATAATGTTCTCCACCATGATCTATAGTCTGGTCAGTAAACTGGTTTTTCTTTTTTCCTCCTTTTAGTAAAATGGTGTTGTTCAGTGAACCTACCTCAAACAGAACACAGGATCATTTGATTCATCAATAAAATAACAGCAGAGGTATACAAATATGCAAACCCAGTTTAGCCATCTCTTCATAACAAACATTTCTCTAGATTGAAGTAAAACAGTTATAACCCTCATATTGCATCAGCTTTTTACTGCAGTCCATACCTTATGTAATAATAATAATAAGCAATACCTTATGAAATAAAACTGAAAAAGTAGGGGGTATTTGGGTGACATTAAGAGTACAACACCTTCACTGCGATCTACAAAATTTGCCAAATTCCATCCTGTGAAATGTTGAAGCTGTGAAGCTAAAAAGTATATTTTGGGGTGAAGGACAGCTAGATTCCCTCTCTTATCAAGAGATGTAATGTACTTAGCTGTCAATGTATTTTTAGTTCCGTTGAAGCTCTAAAATCTGGGTGCTTCTATATGTAAATGTCGAGCCCTCACATCATGCTCATGGAACAGTCAGCTAGGCATTGATGGCAGTGGGTCAGCCAATTTTAGGAAGTTGGAAGTGTCCAAGTTTTGCAGTTCCTGATGCACTTGAAAAAACATTAATAGGTACATGAAGACACCTCAAAGTGCATGGAGGGGGGTGACACTGAAGCTGAAGTTTCCATTCCATGGACACACCACCCTCAATGCTTGTATAGCCCCTTGCTATCTAGGATGCTGTTAGCTATGCAGCTGACAGTGTCATGCCAATACAAAGACTTATATCCAGCCCCATTAAGCTGCCAGCCAGGAGATTCCCCAACCAGCAGCTGAAAGTAAATGAATGGGCATAGATGTTGGATTATGTCATTGCCCAAATATGGCCATGGTAACCGCTATCATCCTAGCAATCCATGAGCCCCGTGCAGGAACCTGTAACATTAATTACAGCTTCCCAACTCATATGTCTTTGAGTACTGGTGTCTCCCTGTATGCCAGCTTAGAGTTGATTCTAAAGTGGTATTAAAGCCAAAGATTTAATATTTCCCAGCTTACCAACCCTTAAATGTGGTAGCTGCATTTTTTTCTAGGTTTTTTTTCTTTCACTTAGTGATCCAGCCAGTCACATACTTTCTCTCTTAGTTTTTTCTACACTTTGGATGGAGGAGCAACCTGTAGACAGTATCGTTGTCCATCTGGGGAGAGGGTAGTGTTACACTGACTAGAAAATTACGATGGACTTTACTTAAAAATGAAAGCAGAACTCTGGCTAATTTTTAAGCAGTTTGGATAAAGGTTTTTATGAAAATAAATAAAAGCAGACCATTGTAAGCACCCCCTCAGTGTTAAATGGTTTGTTTTAACCTTCAAACTGCCAGTTTTGCTGGACAGCTTGGTCTGTTAAAAGAAGCAAGAAAAATAACAGTCTTACAGGTTTGATCACCATATGAAAATGAAGGGAAAAAAGCATAAAAAAGAAAACAAATTCAGCCAGCACATTTAAGCAGTGGCAAATTGCAACATAATACATTTTTTGTTTTAGGGTTTAGCCACTTGACCTCCGAAAGTTTTTACCCACTTCATGACCAGGACATTTTTTGCTATTCAGCATTGTGCTACTTTAATTGGTAATTGTGTGGTCATGCAACACTGTACGCAAATGAAATGTATATAATTTTTTTCACACAAATAGAGCTTTCTTTTGGTGGTATTTGATTGCCACTGGGTTTTTTTTATATATTAATGAAAAAAGACCAAAAATTTGTAAAAAAAAACTATATTTTCTACTTTCTGGTTTAAAACATCCAAGAAAAAAATCTAATTTATTTATAATGTATTTCTGCCACATGTCTTTGGTAAAAAAAAATCCAAAGTGTATATTATTTGGTTTGTGTGAATGTTATAGCATCTACAACTATGGTATATATATTTGAAAATCGAAGTACTCAGGCCCTAAATTGCCAGGATAGTAAAAATGCCCATCCAAATTACCCCTTTTTGGAAAGTAAACCGTCTGAAGTGTTTGGCATACTGTCACCAGTGCAGTACAACGTCATCATATGGCTGGTGTGGAGGTGATCAGAGAACCTGACTGGTGAAAGTATGTAAAAATATATACAGGTGAAACTTGAAAAATTAGAATATTGTTCAAAAGTTCATTTATTACAGTAATGCAACTTAAAAGGTGAAGCTAATATATGAGATAGACTCATTATATGCAAAGCAATATAGTTCAAGCCGTGATTTGTCATAATTGTGATGATTATGGCTTACAGCTCATGAAAACCCCAAATCCACAATCTCAGAAAATTAGAATATTACATGCAATCAATAAAACAAGGATTGTACATAGAACAATATCGGACCTCTGAAAAGTACAAGCATGCATATGTACTCAGTACTTGGTTTGGGCCCCTTTTGCAGCAATTACTGCCTCAATGCGGCGTGGCATGGAAGCTATCAGCCTGTGGCACTGCTGAGGTGTTATGGAAGACCAGGATGCTTCAATAGCGGTCTTCAGCTCTTCTGCATTGTTCGGTCTCATGTCTCTCATCTTTCCCTTGGCAATGCCCCATAGATTCTCTATGGAGTTTAGGTCAGGCGAGTTTGCTGGCCAATCAAGCACAGAAATCCCACGGTCATTGAACCAGGTTTTGGTGCTTTTGGCAGTGTGGGCAGGTGCCAAGTCCTGCAGGAAAATGAAGTCAGCATCCCCATAAAGCTCATCTGCGGAAGGAAGCATGAAGTGCTCCAAAATCTCCTGGTAGACGGCTGCGTTGACCTTGGACTTAATGAAGCACAGTGGACCAACACCAGCAGTTGACATGGCTCCCCAAATCAACACAGACTGTGGAAACTTCACACTGGACTTCAAGCATCTTGCAGTGTGTGCCTCTCCATTCTTCCTCCATACTCTGAGTCCTTGGCTTCCAAATGAGATGCAAAAGTTGCTCTCATCAGAAAAGAGGACTTTGGACCACTGAGCTACAGACCAGGTCTGTTTTTCTTTAGCCCAGGTAAGACGCTTCTGACGTTGTTTCTTTTTCAGGAGCGGCTTGACAAGAGGAATACGACATTTGAAGCCCATGTCCAGGATCTGTCTGTGTGTGGTGGCTCTTGATGCACTGACTCCAGCCTCAGTCCACTCCTTGTGAAAGTCCCTAAAACTTTTGAATGGCTTTTCCTGACAATCCTCTCGAGGCTGTGGTCATCCCTGCTGCTTGTGCACCTTTTTCTTCCACACTTTTCCCTTCCACATAACTTCCTGTTAATGTTCTTTGATACAGCACTTTGGGAACATCCAACTTCTTTTGCAATTACCTTTTGAGGCTTTCCCTCCTTATGGAGGGTGTCAATGATGGTTTTCTGCACAATTGTCAGGTCAGCAGTCTTTCTCATGATTGTGATTCCTACTGAACCAGACTGAGAGACCATTTAAAGGCTCAGGAACCTTTTGCAGGTGTTATGGCTTAATTAGCTGATTAGAGTGGGACACTTTGAGCCTAGAATATTGCACCTTTTCACAATATTCTAATTTTCTGAAATTGTGGATTTGCGGTTTTCATGAGCTGTAAGCCATAATCATCACAATTATGACAAATCACAGCTTGAACTATCTTGCTTTGCATGTAATGAGTCTATCTCATATATTAGTTTCACCTTTTAAGTTGCCTTACTGAAATAAATGAACTTTTGCACGATATTCTAATTTTTCGAGTTTCACCTGTATATACATTACATTTTTTAAACTTGTTTTCTTTTTTAACTTTTTTTATATTTGTAATTTTTTTTACATCCTGTCATCAGAATAGTTCAGTGTCACTATAGTGAAATACTCAGTTGTTGAAAGTTTCCTTTTCAGTCTATCATTCGTTACTGTCCTTACCTTTATTTGAATGAGTTTTTCTAAATACATTGCCCTATTTCAGGTGCACTGGGGGCTAGGTAGAATCTCTGCAGTTCTTGTTACCGGGCAACTGGACAGGTAAGGGATCAGGTCTTCAGACTCAAGGGATTATAGACATGAGAGATAAGGTACTAATTGTGCTGTCCTGGTTCATTGCTGAGGGTAATGATCTGTATAAAAACAGAACACCTCAACACTTTTGTACCAGTTTTGAAAGGGATAAATCTGTCATCTTTTCTATTCCCTGAGGCTCTTCATAAAGTCACACCATAAACAGAAGACTGTTTTTTTCTGTTATACAGCAATCTCCATAAAAACTGATGATACGTGGAAGAGGGATAGACAAATCCAAAAATGCCTGGACGTCCATGGACTAAAAATAATAGCAATTACCAAATTAAACAAATGAAAAATACAAATTTCTGGTGTTTTACACTCTTAGATGACCAGTTTATTTATACAGATGTCAAAAACAATTATAACGGTACATTAAAAAAAATACGTGACCTATGCACTCCTGAAGAAATTGGACAATTTTTTCAGTGTGTGAGAATACCTGCCATAGCTCTGAAACATATCAATTCTCATTTACATATTTTAATATATTACCCAAAATGATTGTGCACCACCACCTAATGCTCAACAATTGTACCTCTGCGCCAGGGGTTCTATAAAACAGAATACTAATTTACCTTTACTTAGCTGCCACTTTATAAATTGTACCATATAGTCAAAATACACTCTCTCCCATATAATAGAGAAAATAGTGGTGGTAGTCAAAACATCCATTTCTTTCAAAGAATAACTTTTGTTTAGCAGGTGGTTCTAAAACCTTCTTCACAACCCGGTCCCCAAAACCAGTTGGGACTGGTTCCACTGAGTAAACCTTTTTTAATCTATAGGACGGCCCCTAATTTTGTTGACCGGGTTGTGAAGAACATTTTAGAACCACCTGTTAAACAAAAGTTATTCTTTGAAGGAAATGGATTTTTTCCTTGTAGGAAGAGTATAACGTGTAGAACCATAACTAATAATGTAAGAGGGCGTACCCAATTTAATTCAGTTGTAGGTGGGAAAAGTTTTAATATTGGGGAATTTATTACTTGTAACACTACTTATGTGGCGTATGTACTTCAATGCCCTTGCGGCTTCCACTATGTGGAATGAACAAAAAGACCAATAAGAAAATGCATTGCTGAGCACAATACCAATATTATAAATGGGTATCAACAACATAGTGTGTCCTTATACTTTCGGACAGCTCTTGGCAGAGACCCCTCAAGATTACAATTCTGGGGGATGTGCCATGTATATTCCACATGGAAAGGATCCAACCATATTAGAGACCTCTCAAAGAGAGAAACAAAATGGATTTATTTATTGAAAACTTTATCTCCAGGGGGCTGAACATTGAATTAGATTTAAATAGTTTTATTAGTGATCATTAATAATAAAACATCTGAGTAGCTTTCTTCAACCAGAGTTTTATTTATTAATTTTATTTATTTTAATATGGGCATTTCAGATTGTGATTTTTATATTTATTTTATTATTTTTAATTGTATATATTTTATTTTGGGGTTTACATTGAGAATGTAATTACCTACAGTATGTTTAATAAATATTTAATTGTGTCTTTTTTAAATAAGGGTTGGGGTCTATAACCTTTGTTATCCAGTCTTTACGGAGTTCCGCCTTAACTTATGTGTATTATGTATTTTGTCAGTGCAGACAAGATGAGGATAACTGTATAATTGATATGTTCTTCCTGTTTAGTGTGTTGATGTTAATTCATTACTTTTACACACTTTATGAATTATAGTCATATTGCTGATGATTCTGGTATGTTTGTAAAATACACCCAGAGTGTGGCACACGAAAAGTAAATATTTAGCATATCAGAATCTATTTAATGGAGATTGCCCAGCTGTAGATACAATCCCTGGACAAAGTCGTGATGACGAAACGCATTGGGATGTGGCGGTATGGCAACCGGAAGGGCATGTAACACAATTACTCCCTATAATTGAATGCCATCTGTGTAAAAAAAAAAACCTCCATAGAACATTACATTGTGCACCACTTGGCATGTAGTTAATAGCTGAAGGAATAAATAAACAAAGCACACGCAAACAAAATCCTAAAACTAAACAACTATGTCCCAAAAATTTGACCCTAAGCTCCGGAAATAGTATAAAAAGTATTGATAAATACTTTGAAGACTAAAAGGGATAGGTAGGCATTAGATAAGTGAATAATGCGTGAGTGAATAATATGAAATATTTGAAAAGAGACTAAAGCCTGCCATAGAGGGTACGATTTTCTTTCCTGCAATACGGTTGCAGGAAAAAAAATCGCTCAATTGCCCCATCAACACGCTCATTGTTGATGGGGAAATCAACTAGGGTATATTCAGCTTACCATAAATGGTTCCAATCTCAACCGGTCCTTGCTGAACTGTCTATGATACAGATTCAAACTGTATATGGCAGGTTTAAAGAGCCTTATTGTCTTGTAAGAAATATATACAAATAAAGTTGTGAAGTGTTAGAAATTCTATATATAGCCCTACAGAACAGACATTGCACAGACCACATGTGCCTTTCTGTTTGATTCACTGCAAGAAGGAAACAGGAAACTTTATTTTAGAGAAAAAAAACATAAAGTTTATAATAGATGCAGGTACAAACTTATAAACACTGCCATCTACTGGTTGAAGAATATATCTCCAATCAATACTGATGTAGGTATTGCACAAACTACATGACTACTGTACTTCAACAAAAAATAAATAAATAATAGCCCCACATCAGTTCATAACACTTCTCCATGTTTTTCAAATATCTATAAAACAGACCAGTCCGGTGTTGCTATTTATCAACTTAAAACCTTTTCCAAGGACACCACCATTTGTGAAAATAGGTGTATGCTCACCCTTATTATTGACCTCTAGATTATAGGAGGTCAGAAAACACCTTTGGGTTATTACATCCAGCAATGGTAGTTGCTCTTTCACTGCACACAGTATATGTCTTTCTGATCTCCAGCCTAGATCGCCGCAGTGTTTCCAGAGAGGTTTAGTATCAGTGTTCCTCAATCAAACAAAAGAGGACCATCTAGTGCTCCTCTTTTACCATCATTTATTCCAAAAAAAGATTAAAATGTACTCACATAGAATTAAATATTAGAAGCACTTTATCAAAAGTAGTATCCACTACAAATAAATTCATACCTCTGTATACATCAAGACACATCCTCCCAACAGCATAAACAATACTGCTCTTACTAGCTTGATGACATCACAAAGTGGCTCAGAGATGTAACACATCAAGCAGAGCATGTCTGTGATGTCATCACTTTAGTAGGAATAGTATTGTTTTGAATTAAAAATAAATTATAGAAATTGTAAACTAACAAATGAGTTTAGATATGTTGATGCAGTATACATTTGTGGCAGTTGGCTTCACAGCTAATCATTTAGTCATTGTAGCCACACCCAAGGCAGTTATTAAAACTGATGGCACCCTGGCTGCCCATTTGAATGAGCTCTAAATGATTTCTAATGAATTAACAAGCATAATAACCTATATTTTTGTATCTACTTGAACTTTTAGAAAATCGAGCTTCCCTTTGAGAGTGCTGCTGCTTTTGTTGAACTTTTTCAGCCTTATTGAATATAACATGTTTCACTTTTACAAGCTGTTCACACTGGGGGTTGGAGTTTACCATCAGCTGGAGAACCTAACATTGCTTCTCACAATAGAGACTTGCTGTACTGTGAAGGACTAGTGGAAACAACTATCCATTTGTACACAAAACAGAAATGACTACTGTCTCCAATGTATTATTGTTAAATGTTTTGTAATTGAATAGTATTTGCTGTGATTAGTGTTGTTAACAAATGAATTATCCTCATTAATAACAATCAAATCTACCTCTCAAAGCAAAGGTTTTGTTGAAACCTCTATTACACAGCAACTGCAGTCTGGTACATAAAAGTGCATTACCCTGAAGCCCTATACCAGCAAACATGTATTTTCTGCTTCTATGTGCAGTGATGGCAATCCACAGAAGAGCATTAAAAGGAAATGAAAGCTTTAAATCTAAGAAGCAGCATGGTGGAGAAATAACATTACACATCATGTTTTATTAATATTACAGATAACAGCAACTGAGGAATTGGTTTTAATTTTGTTTTGGTTAAACTCTTGTTAAATTTCTTTACTTATTTTCAGTACTAATAGGCTGCATAAACCTTACTGGTGTCTCCCTATATTGAACCAGGTCTGATTTATATCTTACCATGGAGGCCAAAGAGAACAGGTTTATAATAAACAGGATCAATTTTGTATTGCAAAAGTATTATTCAGAACTTACATGCTGTCATGAAAATGTAGCAATGTAAACAACAATTCAAATATGTATTAACGGCTCCCCGTCCGCCATATAGCAGATATACTGCTACAGAGAGGCACATGTGCGCAAAATCATATATATACAGTGGGGCAAAAAAGTATTTAGTCAGCCACCAATTGTGCAAGTTCTCACACTTAAAAAGATGAGAGAGGCCTGTAATTGACATCATAGGTAGACCTCAACTATGAGAGACAAAATGAGAAAAAAAATCCAGACAATCACATTGGCTGATTTGGAAAGAATGTATTTGCAAATTATGGTGGAAAATAAGTATTTGGTCACCTGCAAACAAGTAAGATTTCTGGCTCTCACAGACCTGTACCTTCTTCTTTAAGAGGCTCCTCTGTCCTGCACTCATTACCTGTATCAATGGCACCTGTTTGAACTTGTTATCAGTATAAAAGACAACTGCCCACAACCTCAAACAGTCACACTCCAAACTCCACTATGGTGAAGACCAAAGAGCTGTGGGAGGACACCAGAAACAAAATTGTAGACCTGCACCAGGCTGGGAAGACTGAATCTGCAATAGGCAAGCAGCTTGGTGTGAACAAATCAACTGTGGGAGCAATAATTAGAAAATGGAAGACATACAAGACCACTGATAATCTCCCTCGATCTGGGGCTCCACGCAAGATCTCACCCCCTGGGGTCATAATGATCACAAGAACGGTGAGCACAAATCCCAGGACCACACGGGGGGACCTAGTGAATGACCTGCAGAGAGCTGGGATTCTTGTGCGCATCCGTGAGCCTATGCTCATTTTTATTAGCAATGCGCCTGTACTTATTTCTATGCGCTATGTTATGCGCATGCACATATTTATGCGCCAGTTGCCATATAAGAATTCCTTTACAACTGTCTCACAGTCACAGAGGCAACAGTGGGAGCCACTGGTCACACAGAGTCTGGCTTGGGAGTGAGCCTGCACATCTGCCCCTTGTGCTTGCTATGGGGCAGACACAGAAAAGGAGGAGACATGAGTGAACCAGAAGAGAAGGTTCAGGGCTGCTCTGTGCAATACATGCACAAAGCAGGTCAGTATAACATTGTTATTATTTTAATTTGAAAAAATTGCCTTTAATAATGTTTTACATAGACTTTTAGCCTGCTTCTTGTATATACTGTACAGTTGTGGCCAAAATTATTCAACCCCCACTGAAATTGAGTGTTTTGGCCAGTTTGACATTGCTTTTGATCATTCAGTCATCTTGCTTACATTTACATTAAAGAGGCACTTGTAGGTCAGACAAATATAACATAACAGTTATAATGAAATAACCACAAATGTCTTTTCTGTGCTCACAGCATTATCAGTTTTATTCAACCCCCAAGTGACATTCAATCTTAGTACTTAGTACAGCATCCTTTTACAGTTATAACAGCTTTTAAACGTGAAGCATAGCTTGACACAAGTGTCTTGCAGCGATCTACGGGTATCTTCGCCCATTCTTCATGGGCAAAGGCCTCCAGTTCAGTCACATTCTTAGGCTTGCGCACTGCAACTGCTTTCTTTAAGTCCCACCAGAGGTTCTCAATCGGATTTAAGTCTGGTGACTGCGATGGCCACTCCAAAATGTTCCAGCCTTTCCTCTGCAACCATGCTCTAGTGGACTTGGAGGTATGCTTGGGATCATTGTCCTGTTGAAAGGTCCAACGTCTCCCAAGCCTCAGGTGTGTGACGGACTGCATCACGTTTCCATCCAATATCTCCTGGTACTGAAGAGAATTCATGGTACCTTGCACACGCTGAAGCTTCCCTGTACCTGCAGAAGCAAAACAGCCCCAAAGCATGATTGACCCTCCACCATGCTTCACAGTAGGCAAGGTGTTCTTTTCATCATAGGCCTTGTTCTTCCTCCTCCAAACATAGCGTTGATCCATGGGCCCAAACAGTTCTAATTTTGTTTCATCAGTCCACAGAACACTATCCCACAACTTTTGTGGTTTGTCCACATGGCTTTTGGCATACTGCAGTCGACTCTTCTTATTCTTTGGAGACAGCAAGGGGGTACGCCTGGGAGTTCTGGCACGGAGGCCTTCATTACGCAGTGTGCGTCTTATTGTCTGGGCTGAAACTTCTGTACCCACATCTGACAAATCTTTTCTCAGTTCCTCAGCAGTCACACGGGGACTTCTCTCCACTCTACGCTTCAGGTAGCGCACAGCAGTCGAAGTCAGCATCTTCTTTCTGCCACGACCAGGTAGCGTTTCAACAGTGCCCTTTGCCTTGAATTTGCGAATGATGCTTCCTAAGGTGTCTCTTGGTATGTTTAACATCTTTGCAATCTTCTTATAGCCATTGCCCTTCCTGTGAAGAGAAATCACCTCTTCTCTTGTCTTCCTGGACCATTCTCTTGCCTTCACCATGTTTGTAACCACACCAGTAAATGTCTAGAAGGAGCTGAGTATCACAGTCATTTTAAAGCTGCCTAATTGGTGCTTATTATGCTTGATTGCTGCTCGGTGACATCCACAGGTGTTTTCAATACCTGATGGAAAGCACCTGTATGAACCTCTGTTCTTCAGAGTGGTAGTCTTTAAGGGGTTGAATAATTGTGGCAATGAAGAAACCACATAAGAACCATTTACTACTGTATTACATAAACAATTGATGTCATTTTAGTTGCATTTGGGTAGTTACAACGTCCTTGTAGGATTTGATTCTGAATACAATTCCAAATGTACACTATAGTCCCTAAACCCCTTTACAGCATTGGGGGTTGAATAATTTTGGCCACAACTGTATACGTATTCCACAGTCCCAGAACCCAGAAAATATTACCTGGCTGCTGTGTTATACACACATATAATATGCTTTTCTAAACTCTAAATATGGACAGAGAGCTAACACTTTGTCTAACACAACCTAGATGAATAACTTTATTTAAACAGTTGTGGCCTACTTAGCAATTGTTAAGACAATAAACACCTTTTTAGGGTTATGTAACAATCAACATAGTGTAAAGGGTGCAGTGGACAGGCCTAAGTAATGTACATCATAGCATGTAAAGTGCAGGGGTCAGGCGTATATAACATACATATAGTGTAAAGGGTGCAGGTATCAAGCCTATGAAATGTACAACATACTGTATACAGTGCAGTGGTCAGGACAATGTAATGTATAACACAGTGGGTAGAGTACAGAAAATAAAAGCAGACAGGAGCATGGGTTCTTTAGAAAAGCTGTATATTTTGTTTGGATAAAGAATAATGCAGACTTACATCACAGCAGCCATGAAACCTAGGCACCACAGTCCAGGCATAGAGCACAATGTGTAAACTCCTCAATGCCAGCAGGAACTCAATGGATGAAACAAATCCAAAGCAGCGTTCCACACTGTCACAGCCAACTGCTTGTCAGAATAGTATGTAAACAGGAAAAGGCAGGACTGTTAATGTGCTATTCTGACAAGCAGTTGGCTGTGACAGTGTGGAACGCTGCTTTGGTTTTGTTTCATCCATTGAGCTCCTGCTGGCAATAATGAGTTTACACATTGTGCTCTCTGCCTGGACTGTAGTGCCTTGGTTTCATGCAGAGAACTGGCTGCTGTGATGTAAGTCTGCATTTGTTTTTATCCAACAAAATATACAGCTTTTAAATGAGATCACGCGTTCCTGTCTGCTTTTATCCTTGGTATGCGAGCCATGACCAGCCCGGGTCTATTAAAGGAGCCTGCAGGACCTGATCCAGAGCTTCCAAGAGTTTCCTGTTGCTGATGGCCATTAGTTCCCCTTTCTTTGATGGTTTAGCACTTACATCTGTGTGCTTGTATTTTTTTTTACATATATCCAGTGGATAGAGTGCAGCAGGAGTACACACACACAACACAGTATGTAGAATGCAGAGGCCAAGTATATGTAGCATTCCTCAAAGTATACATAGTTAAGCAGTCAAAGTATGTAACATACAACATAGATTATACAGTGCAGCAGTGAGAAATATGTAACATAGTGCACCTTGCATAGCAGGTTCGTGGAAGGAATAAAGCCCTCTGACATTATCTGTGGTCAGTGGCAACATAAAGTTCCCTCCCTGGAACCACTGGTGGGCAGCTGCAACAAAACGTTCCCTCTGAAATTATCGGTAGGAAAATTGACTAAATAATCCTTCTAGATATATTGGTGGGCAATGTCAGTAAATCATCTCTCCCTCAAACATTGGAAACTAATGGCAGTAAATAATTTCCCTCCCCCCCAGTCATTGGTGATCAGTGGTAGTAAACAATTTCCCCCTACCCAGCCATTGGCGGTCAGAGTGGTAGTAAACAATCCTCACGCCATTGGAGTTTGTGTAAATATACAGTTTAGCCTTCAATGTTATTGGTGGTAAGTGGCAGTAAACCATCAATTGCTGCTTTCATCTGTTTTGCAGTCAATTTTATTTCTTGACTACCGTTAGCAACTAGAAAAGGTAGTTCAAGGACTAAGGTTTAAGGGCTAATCATTAAACTTAATTAATAAAACAAACCTTCAAAAAACTCTTCAACACTTTAGATAGGAAAGCTACCATCCTCCTCCCCAGACAGCCCATAGAGCTGGTTTTGACTAGAAGGCATTTATTACAGACCCTCCCGTGAGTTCATTCAAAGCTAAATTCTTTACGAAGATTCAGATTTCTTGACCGTCATTCTTCCTTCACGGGACTGAGCTCTGCAGTCACTTTTGCAGCAGTTGTTTTCTTATTCCCGGTCACAATCCCATGCAATGTCCTTTTGTCTCTTTCAGTCATTTGACCATATCGACACACTTATGCTTTTCAGACAATGTTTACCCTGTATATGCCATCATAACGTTTGATACTGTACCTCCTGATACAGCAAATAAATTGTCAACTTCAGTCACAGAGGCACCAGCTATGCGAGTACCAACAATTTGCCCTATTTGAAGCTCAGTAAACTCTGAGATTACTCCGTAATACTTGCAGCGCACACAGTGAATGATGAAAGTGAGGCTTCCCACCTGTTAGTTAGGTGTCTCATAGCACAGTGGAAGCAAAAGAATGTTGCATCACTTGCGCTTTCAACACCAAACATGTTGTCACTTTCACACCTGCAAATTATGTAGTTTCCATTTTTTTGTCTAACCAATATACTGTATATATTTAGTATCTCACAGAAGTGAGTACACCCCTCACATTTTTGTAAATATTTTATTCTACCTTTTCATGTGACAACACTGAAGAAATGACACTTTGCTACAATGTAAAGTAGTGAGTGTACAGCTTGTATAACCGTGTAAATTTGCTGCCCCCTCAAAATAACTCAACACACAGCCATTAATGTCTAAACCGCTGGCAACAAAAGTGAGTACACCCCTTAGTGAAAATGTCCAAATTGGGCCCAAAGTGTCAATATTTTGTGTGGTCACCATTATTTTCCAGCACTGCCTTAACCCTCTTGGGCATGGAGTGTTTTAGATCATTGTCATGTTGGAAAAGTGCATGATGACCAAGGACATGGAGTGAGGGTAGCACCTTTTCTTTCAATATGGAGCAGTACATCTGTGAATTCATGATACCATCAAGGAAATGCAGTTCCCCGACACTAGCAGCACGCATTCAGCCCCACAGAAGGACACTGCCACTACTATGTTTCACTGTAGGCACCATGCATTTTTCTTTGTACTCCTCACCTTTGCGACGCCATACAGTTTTGAAGCCATCAGGTCAAAAAACATTATCTTGGTGAGAGAGATAGAGAGGGTGCTGTGAGGGGGTGAGAGAGGGGGGTGGGAGAAAGGGGAGATGAAGGAGAAAGGGAGATGGAGAGAAAGAGGGGTGAGAAAGAGGGGGGTGAGAGAGAGAGAAAGAGGGGTGAAAGAGAGAGAGGGAGGATGGGGGGAGGGAAGTGAGAAAGAGGGTGGGGTGAGAGAGTGGGGGAATGAAAAAGAGAGGGGGTGAGAGAAGGGTGTGAGGGAGGAGGTGAAAAATACAGTTGAGGCTGAGATAGAGGGGTTGAGAGAGAGGGGGTGCAGTTCCTGTCTGCAGGTAGGTGTGTGTGATGCCCAGTACCTTCCATGCTAGCAGTGGGACATTCATGATGGCCCACTGTGGGAAGAGCCCATTCTTGTGCTGGGTGACCATCTGCGTGCTCTGCTCTTTCCAGTGGATACATTTGATGTGATAGGCAGACTATCCCAGGTAGCGATCCCTGGCTGCCTACACCTCCAACCCATCCTTGTCCTTCAGGCCTGGGAGGTCAGGGAGGTGGTGGAGGTCTTATCCCTCCTGGGGTCTTGTTTCTGGATGCCCTCGCTGCTCACCTTCCCAGAGGCCTTCATCCCTGGGGCTGCCCTCTCATCCTGCCCACACCTCAAGGATGCTGCTGTCTGCACCGGATTTGGCTCCGCGGGATCCAAGGCCTTCACTGCCCCACTCCCAGCACCTGCCACCACTGGACCAGGACTCTCCATTACCAGGCTCCTACTGGCCTCAGGCCTTTAGGCCATGTCCGAATGGTCAGCATTGTTTATAGTTTTATCTGTGGTCTACACCTCCCCCTTATGTTATGTACATGAGGTGGAGGGAGGTGTTCTGTAGTACTATGTGTGAGTGTTGTTACCCTAGGGCAGGGAATTTGTGACGGTCAGGTTTACCCGGTGTAACTTAAGGAAAAATAAAAGGATAAGAGAAAACTAATGCAGCCATTACATCTAAGGACTGGTAGGCTGCAACATATTACATATTGCAACATATTATTTTGATATACTTAAACTTGTCTTATACTACGAATACTATAAACCTGTTTTTTATAGCTCAAGTTACAGTTTACATACTCAGTGGATTGAGTCAAAGCAGTAACTCCCCTTCTCTCTTCTATCCTCTTGCTGTTTACAGTTGGCTCCAAGAAGCTGCCACTGTGCTGTCTGGGAACACAATGCTATGGGTTTCTAAGGTTGGTTATAAGGTTTGCACTTCTGAGAATGCAAGTTAAAACCTAAATGTTAACGTGCATTACCAAAATGCACAGTAATGCCTAATATGTGTATTGTAGCACATTGTCCTTGTGAACGGAACTTCATCACACATATATGGGGTGATTTACTAGAACTGGTGCACACAGAATCTGATACTGCTGAGCATGTTAACCAAACTTCTAGATTCTATTGTCAAACTTATTTGAGCAAGCTGAAGTTAGAAGCTGATTGGTTAGTGCTCCAGTTTTAGTTAATTTCTAATATCATACAGTTATAAAAGAATCGGTAATCAGCCAACTGATCAGACAGAGAGTATCAGTAACTTGCTAAGTAGATTCAATATTTCTTAACAGATTATGAAAGCTGCACAGACATGGACTCTTCACAGTGGCTCAGTAAAGGTAACATGGGGCCGCACAGCATGGTCTCTATAAGACTGTAGAGTCTAGCTGAGAATCACTACTTCAATAAAACAGTTCAAAACACAAACAGCTACAGTACTTTCAGTTATCCTAATAAACAGCATCCCTCACAATGAATTTAGGGTAACTCTGGTAACAGAGGCAAACAGCTGGGTGGATCCAAGGACAAAGGCCACACCAGTGGAACTGCAAAAATCTGGTAGCAATCAAGAGAAACTTATCTTTCCTGGTCATGTCCAGGAACACAGGGAGTTGTGGGAAAAGGAGTTAAGGTAGCTTGAGCTTGCATCAACACTTGGTTTTAAAAATGGACCAAACAATACACTCAACCACGTTCCAGCTAAACAATCCTTTCACATTTTTCATCATATGCATTCCCCTACCCTGTCCAGGTTAGACCCAAAGAGTATGACATACAAATGTAGAGCTGTGCCTGGAGGAGTCACCCAGGTTTTTCCCTCTCTTCACCCTGCAGCCAGGCACAAATTATTTTTCACAGCCAGGTACACACACACTTGCTTGTTGTCTTCAATGACAAGTCTAGGGGATGTTTGTTTTTGGAGTTTTATTACAGAACTGGGAATAGGGTTAGGGGATTTAGTAGGATACTTCAAAATTAGAACTAATCACACAGAGGACATCTAGCTGATCTCTTAGTTAGGCACTGTTGAAAGTCCTGACTGAAAGCAGATAGCAGACTTCTCTTGGATTGTAGCAACAAGTGTTCTAGGCATAAGCAAAGTCCCTTTTAACCATAGTAGTAGTAACAGGGTTGAGCTCCTCAGGTACAAGCCAGTTACGACACACTGTAACAGCACAAAAGTAACATAGTTGAGCAAAGTCCTATGCAGTAGCAATAGTTGGACAAGTTCTTCAGAACACCAGCAAGTGTTCACTTTCTCTCAGACCCACGCTTACTATCAAGCACCAGAGGGGTAGCAAGCACACAGAGTTCCCAAGATCTCTCAATGTCTGTAATCACAAGGCCCAAGGACAGAACGGTTGCTTCCTTCCAGTCTCCCAAGTAAAATCCTCTAGTGATACCAGACAGATCTTTGGCAGACAGCTCCCCTCAATCCACTTACTGTAGAACCAGGGTCACTTTCTCTGACTTCAGGCCCTCAGGTTGGCCACCCGAGGCCCACATGGCAGCAAGTGCCAGGCAAGGCAAGCCTGCCTCCAGCCTGGCTTGTTTCAGTCCTCACCCGGGAAAGATGCTGACCCCGTGTGCTCACATAACATAAATACCACTCCTAGCATTAAATGGGGCCACCTTCCCCTGCAATTGGCCAGGGCTGTATCCAGGTTCATGCTGTTGATTTGCCTAGCCCCTACCCATGTTCACAACACCAGAGTATCATGAGCAGACCTAACTAATCGATCACAGCACTAAGCAGAGAGCCCACATAAATTTCCCTAACAGTCTCTCTGTTAAGCAGAGAAACACAGCTATGCTTAACCTCGCTATACAAATCCGAGCACCTAACTAGGAGGGTGCCACACAAACAAGAAAAGATATTCTTTTTTATTCTATAATTTAGGTGGTGAAAAAGGTCCATCCTATCAAGGAGATGCAAATTTCTTCTTATCCACACTGCTGGAAAAACATATCTCAGAGTGCAAGTTCCAGTTTACAGGCAATATCTTGTAAGTCTTCAGTATTTTCCCATAAGTGCAGTGATACAACACATGCACACAGCACAAGAAATACATTCAGTCATTATCCCTATGATCAATGATCGGAAAAAGAAAATCCATAAATTTAAACACATTAAAGTGCTTACAGGCTAAATAATTTAACTTAAGGTACAATAGTGCTCCTTGTGTCACCCTGTTATAGGTTATACTCCACTATAACACACAGTTTATCATGTAAATGCATAGTACAATAGTTATTCTTGTGCCACACCATATAATCCACTCCAATACACTACATCCTCAGCATCTCCACACAATATGATCCTGCTGCTTTTACACATTTGTGCCTAAAGAAGTTTGGAGACATGGAGGTTGGCATGATGTGAACTGTGTATTGGAGTGGATTATATAGTGTGGCACAAGACACGCTATTGCACTTTAAGGATTTATATGAACTGTGTGCTATAATGGACTATAACAGAGTGGCACAACTGCACTTCAAGTTGGATTGTATACAAAGGTAATTTAGAGCACTTTAATATGTTTACATTTCTGCATTTTGTAATCATCAAATCACAGAGGAGTGCTAGCTTGCTATCCATAATAGTTATGGATTTGAGATCACAGCAGCATGGGATGATTCCAGAACTTTTAGAACTTGTAAGACTTGTAACCACAGAGGAAACACAAACCCTGAGGCAGAATCTGAGACTGGATTCATGTGATGAGGCATGAAGATTTTAAAAGCCAAACTTGAAATTAAATGAACCCTGTAATCAGTTCTATTGGTCTCTTCATTAGTGGAATATGAAAAAGATCCCTTGTCAGTACCATTATCAAAACAGAGAAATGCATTTTAGCGATTCTTCCAAAGCTGAACAGATGTAGCCCTCTAACAGGTACATCCTAATCTATTCTTGTAAGCAGCTTCATGGATTGGGACACTCATTTATGCCTTTACAACCCTCAGTATGGTAATGAATATTTCAGTCCAATTCAAAGACAAAATCAGAAGGATATAAATGGCCTGCAAATTTTAAACTATGCATCCTTGTTTCAAAATGTAGTGACATTTCTGCTAAACAGAACTTCTTCAGGCACAAAAAACAGACATTTCTGAGTAAGTCAAAGGACCTCATACCAAAGAGAGCTCATGGAAGCAGTAATTGGCACATGGCTACACACCCAAACATTTGATAAGTCAAAATCTCTTGTGGTATCATGATGGAGATGGAGCAGAAGGCTGTTCATCCATAAGGCATTGGAGAGTGCTAATGCTAAAGGAAACAACACAAACATTAAGGCCCTTCACCCAATGGAAGGCTATTAGTCTTTATTCATTGAAAACAACCAGCTGAGCAAATGCAGAGTGGTGTTGCAGCAACCACTCTACATCCATAAAATGCTTTCTAACTTTGTATCAAAACACAAGCAATTACAAGTTAGGGAGCAGATTTCTCATTTGGTACTGCCTTGATCACAGACTCACAGGAAAGTAGTTACTATTAGTAGCAGTATTGGTGCCATACTCAAGGCTTGAGTCCACTTTAGCCCTTTCTGCTCACAAACCTTTGCTATTACGTATATTTTTCAAAGTAAAATTTTACTCTCAACCTTACCACTTGCCAAAAGAATAACGGCTGATCTATTCCCAGTTCTGCCATTATCATCTACATTACGTGTGCTGTCCTACTAATGGTTAGCCAACAACTAGCTAACAAAACTGACAGAAGCAGCGTTGTGTTTCATTCCAAAACTAAATTTACTTCTGTGAATTGTTCTGTGAAACTCCAATACAATCACATAAACTGAAATTACAATATGCTTGTACACATCTCTCACAAATGCATACAATGAACACATTTCTTACAAGCAGCTACCTACAAATCACATTGAAAACATTGAAATGAGATCTGTCTATGTATGTGACTTTGACAAACACGAAAGAATTTACAGGTATATGAGTATCAAAGGGAGAATGGAGGAAACTTTCACCGGTGTTCTTCTAAAAGCTAAAAAGACTGAAGTAGTTTAAGGAAAATCTTTATTCTTAACAAACATGAGACACTTCCTGTTCTTTATTGTTAAGGGCGCAATTGCAGTGAATGCCCAATAGATGGCCCCTTACTCAACACAATGATGATATACAGAACTTTATGTGTCCCATAAAATGTGTGTCTGGGTCACTTTCTATTTCCTCTGGTAATCTACACACTACTTCTGACATTAATTTTCTGGCAATAGCTTGGAGTTTATCCACCCAAAGAAAGCATCCACACACACAAGTACATACTCATACAAAGCACAAATAAGCACCTGTATAAAATCAGTCTGTAGTCCATGGAAAGAGTATGGAGCTTTTGGCAAAGGTGGTGCTTTTACAGATTTTCCAGCATTACATTTTAGAAATAACTATCCCTCTTCTCCATGTGACACAGTGGCCTGGTAAGGCAATCTTTTGAGGATGTACACCCCACCTTTTCCAGGATCTCCACCAAGGTGGATGACTGAAGATCTCAGATTTCCAATTTAAAATCATGCTGAGTGACATCACATACTGCAAGAAATGGATTAGAAGGCTCTTCTGGTGGTGGTATAAGTGCAGTCTCCTTAGCTATATCATCTGTAAGGCTTTTACCCTCATCTGCCCTCTGGTAGGCAGGGCATTTGATTACAGCTGCTTTCTCTGATAGTTAAAGGGCATCCAACAAACCCATTAGAAAGGTAGCATTTGTAATTTTCCCTTCCAGAGGTGACTAGATACCCTTTTTACTGCCACAGATGGCCAAAATCATGGGCCACTCCAAACACGTAGTCTGAATCTGTCTAAATCAGGCATGTCCAAAGTCCGGCCCGCGGGCCATTTACGGCCCGTGGGTCGGTTTAATACGGCCCTCCAACAGCCCTCCCTGCTCTGTGTAATGTGGCCCTCCCACAGCCCTCCCTTCTATGGCAGACAGTCTTTTGCTTGAGAGCAGAGGGCAGTGCGCATGCCTGACTGCGGCGCGTTCTCCCTGGTCTGTGTAAATGTGGCTGTCGCACGGCCCTCCCTTCTGTGGCAGACAGTCTTCTGCTTGAGAGCAGTGCGCATGCGTGACTGCGCCGCGCTGGGAGTGACAGAGGGCGGTGACGTCAGGGCCGGGCTTCCAGCGTGAAGTGTGTTTCTCTTCCCCTCCCGGCTGCCGAGCAGAGACTTCAGCTCCAGCTACCTTTTTCACCCTTCCCATTAGTGCAGGTAAGTTTTTTTTAAATTTATTTTCAATACATTGTGAAAACTCAGCTGTCAGTTGATCTTAATGTTATGAAATTAAAAGTATGTCGTTTGCAATTAACTTGGCATAAAATAATTTATTTGCATTTAATTGTAATGGTTCAAAGAATGTTCGGCCCTCCACCATGTTCACTTCATCCAATCTGGCCCTCTTTGAAAAAAGTTTGGACACCCCTGGTCTAAATGTTCACTACTTTTATCTCTGACAATTTACAGTGTGGAGTGTTGCATTTCCAAAAATAGTGCAGGTATGTTTTTCACTTGTTAAGGCATTGTTTATAAAGGTACAAAGTAAAAGTAAAGATTAGGATAAATTAATGTATAGAGATCCATGACAAGCAAAATGTTAAAGTGTTACTAAATCCAGGACCCTCAATTCCCTATATCTGGTCTCCCTCAGTGCACAGAACATGGAAATGCAATTATTTTAGTAAATATAAACTGCTAAATACCTTTTCTCATCAGCATTTAGAGCAGTCTTGTGACTTTTATCAGTGTCCAGCCAAACACTGGTTAAATCTTGTAGGAGGAGGTTTAATTCTGCTCTAGGAGGATGCAGGACCCCTGGATTCTCTGTCTGGACAATGCTGATTGGCCCTGTGCTGATCACATGTACTCTGACAAAGAAAATAAAAACTCTTTAGCAATACACACCAAACTGAGTATGTGCAGAGTAACTCCATTACACTTTGCAGAGCTCAGTGAAGAGAGTTCTGAGAGCTTATTGGAGGGAAGAGACACACACCCCTCTACACAGCTCACAGGAATAGAGCTGATGCTGTCAATCTGCTGGAGGTCCTTCCCCTGTCACCATTTTTCTGTTGGGGTCAGGAAAACTTGTCAGAAACAATTCATGCTGATAGCAGAGGAACAAGGCAGCAGACAGAAATG
Source organism: Staurois parvus (assembly GCF_062004578.1). Taxonomy (NCBI): domain Eukaryota; kingdom Metazoa; phylum Chordata; class Amphibia; order Anura; family Ranidae; genus Staurois; species Staurois parvus. The sequence goes on from NW_028317977.1 coordinate 3,169,137, forward strand.
ACACTAAGTGCTCTTAACTGAAACACATACACACTATAGAGGGATGCTTTGTTCATATTTTATGTGTGAGGTTTAAAACCACTTTAATTGAGACCCCAGCTTGAAATGCTCCGCTGTACAAGACTAGGATATAAGTTGTCTGTTCAAGAGTGCATAATAAGTGTAACATGCGTAGTGATACCATTATTCTTACTGGCAGTGTGATTCTGACGCAATTGTTGCATGACAGAATAGCATGGCAATCACGGTAAAAAGCAAATGTAAAAATCTAAACTTGGAGCTTCTTTTGAAGAATAAACTCCTACAGAGCAGCCCATTGAATAAGCTGCTGTATGCACGAATGTGGAAATGCATGTAAATTGTGCTTTTAAAATCGCAAGCGGAAGCTCTCATTCCAGCAACACGATATCTGAATTGGGCTTGAAAATTATACTTTGCTTGTTTATAGACTTGGAGTCAGTATGCTGTATATGTTTTGATTACAATGCCATGTCCTAGCTGCTTAGGCCATGTTTGAACACTATGGGGTCTATTTGTAAAAACTTTGCTGTGCGAATGGCTCAGCATACGCACAACTATTGCGAATATTTCCATTAAGGTGTCTAATATGTGTATGTCTTATAATTGTTAGCTCCATCTATCAGCAATAATGTAGTATTTTCCTGAAATACCAAAATCAGGAAAATACTGCATTATGGTCACTAGATATAGCTGACAACCATAGAAAATCCACTTTTTAGGCACATAATGCCAAGGCATTTGCACAGCAATTGTTCATATAAATATACCACTATGTCTACATTAGGATTACACATTCAAAGCAGTAACACAGAGCTCTGGAAGGTGGGAAAAAAATCACATTTCATGAAATTCTGAGCTCTGAGAAATTAGCTCACGCCCTAGAAATCTGAGGTCCTAAAAAAATGTATATATATTCGAGTTAAAGACAAAAAGGAAAGACAAAAAAGAGGCAGCATGACTCACTGCTGGAACATTTAGTCATGGAAAATTATGATTATTCAGTGTGAAGACACACTGCTAAAGGGGGTAAGCAAATGCAGGAGTGTAGTGCCATTGTAACCAAGTACAATAGAACATAAAAAGATGCTTTACAAAGCCAGATTCTTGCTATGCAGGCATATTGCTAAAAAGAAAAATCAACGGATCATTGTCTGCGTAATAACATGTTGTAATGGTAATGGATGTGTAATGCAAGTGTAATGGCAGATTACTACATATAGAATGGATTATTGTCAGCGTAATAACATACTGGTGTGCAGGAAAACAAAGTGTAGGAGTATAGAACAAATATATGTGTTATATGGGTCAGATGTTCATCTCATCATTATACAGAACCCTTCCCTGCCAAGTCTGACCCGGGTCAGATGAAAGTGTTAAGCTGTTTTTCTAACCTCTACTAAAAAGTAACATGGGTCTCATATACCATGGAAGAGCTTTGAACAGAACAGACAAAAGATATTTGTTTCCAGTACACTTATTGCTAGCCAACAAAAAGTAAGTCCAACTCTAGCTTATGATAGACCTCTATGTTGGAGCATACAGTGGGGCAAAAAAGTATTTAGTCAGCCACCAATTGTGCAAGTTCTCCCACTTAAAAAGATGAGAGATGCCTGTAATTGGCATCATAGGTAGACCTCAACTATGAGAGACAAAATGAGAAAAAAAAATCCAGACAATCACAATGGCTGATTTGGAATAAATTTATTTGCAAATTATGGTGGAAAATAAGTATTTGGTCACCTACAAACAAGCAAGATTTCTGGCTCTCACAGACCTGTACCTTTTTCTTTAAGAGGCTCCTCTGTCCTGCACTCGTTACCTGTATCAATGGCACCTGTTTGAACTTGTTATCAGTATAAAAGACACCTGCCCACAACCTCAAACAGTCACACTCCAAACTCCACTATGGTGAAGACCAAAGAGCTGTCGAAGGACACCAGAAACAAAATTGTAGACCTGCACCAGGCTGGGAAGACTGAATCTGCAATAGGCAAGAGGCTTTGTGTGAACAAATCAACTGTGGGAGCAATAATTAGAAAATGGAAGACATACAAGACCACTGATAATCTCCCTCGGCTCAGGGGTGTATAACACACAAAGTGCAGGGGTCAGGAGTGGGTAATGCACAGAATGCAGGAGTCAGGACTGTGTAATGTACAAAATGCAAGAACCAGGGGTTGGTATCAGAGAAAGTGCAAGAGTCAGAAGAGGTCATAGCACAGAGGGTAGGAGTCAAGATTGCAAAATGCACAAAATTCAGGAGTCAGATGTGAGTAGCACAGAGAGTGCAGGGGTCTGGAGTGATTAATGCACAGGAGACAGGGGTCAGAAGTGCACAACATACAATATGTAGGGGTCAGGAATGTGTAACACATGGAATGCAGAGGCCAGGAGTGAGCAATGCAGTGAGTGCAGGGGTAAATATTGAGTATCACAGAGAGTGCAGGGTTAGGCTTAGTTCATGTACAGCGGGAAGGGGTCAGAAGTGCATAGCGCACAAAATTCAGGGGCCAAGAGTTGGTAGTGCAGAAAGTCTAGGGGTTAGAAGTGCATAATGAAGTGCGTAGCTCAGGAGCATAAAACACAGAGTATGGGGTCAAAAGTGGTTAAGAAGTGCATCACAAGGCTCAGAAGTGCATAACAGAGAGTGCAGGGGTCAGGAGTAGGTAATACACAGAGTGCAAGAGTCAGGAATGCAAAAGATACAGAATGCAGAGGCCAGGAATGGGTAATGCAGTTAGTGTAGGGGTAAGGAGTGGGCAGCACAGACAGTGCAGAGGTCAGGATTGGTTAATACACAGAATGCAGGGGTCAGAAGTGAAAAGCACACAGAATGTAGAGGTCAGAAATCACTAGAGCATAGGATGCAGGAGTCAGGAATGTGTAAAACACAAAATCCAAGGACCAGGACTGTGCATAACAGAAACTGCAGGGGTCAGGACTAGATAATGTGTAGAGTCAGGAATGCATTAGGCACAGAATGCAGGGGCCCGGAGTAAGTAATGCAGAGAGTGAAGGAGTCAGGAGTGGGTAACACAAATAATGTAGGGGTCAGGAGTGAGTAAAGCACATAATGCAAGGGTCAGGAGTTTGTAACACACAGACTGAGAGTGAGTAAAGCCAAAAGTACAGGAGTCAGAAGTGGGTAATGCAGTGAGTGCAGGGCTCAGAAGTGCATAATGCAGAGTGTGCTGGGGCCAGGAGTGGATAATACAGAAAGTGCAAGGATTGAGAGTGGGTAATACAGAGAGTGCAGGGCTCAGGATTGGTTAATGCACAGATGGCAGGTGTCAAAAGCTCGTAACGCACAGAACGCAGAGGTCAGGAGTAGGTAGCACACAGAATGCAGGAATCAGTAGTGGGTAATGCAGAGAGTGCAAAGGTTAGAGGTGCATAACGCACAGAATGCAGTTATCAGGAGTGCATAATACACAGAATGCAGGAACCAGGTGTGGGCAATGTACAAAATGCATGGGCACGGAATGGGAAATGCAGAGAATGCAGAGTCCAGGAATGGGTAATGCAGACAGTGCAGGGCTCAGAAGTTATTAAGATAGTACAGGGGTCAAGAATGGATAAAGTAGTGAGTACAGGGCTCAGAAAGACATAACACAGAGCGTTCTGGGGCCAGAAGTGGGTAACGTAGAGAGTACAGGCATCAGGAATAGTTAATGAACCAGGGTCAGAAGTGCATAATGTACAGAATGTGGGGTTCTGTATTGGGTAGCTCACAGAATGCAGGGGTGGACTGTGTAACACAGAGAGTGCAGGGATCAGAAGTGTATAATGCAGAGATTGCAGGGGCTGGGAGTGGGTAAAACAGAGAGTGCAGTACTCAGGAAAGGGTAATGAATAGATTATATGGGTCAAAAGTGCATAATGCACAGGCCATTAGACAGAATACAACCAAAAATTACCCTTCCTGCCAGTACAAAACCCCTCCACACACACCCAGGTATTTGGTGTAAGATGCTGACCAATACCATAGCCTACTGATGCATGTTCTTGGGTGCCCATGTGAAGTGATGGGCCTTTATAGGGAAGCAGAAGAAGAAGGTAGAGGAGCAGAAAGAGGATTTAAAAGACACCTCTGGGTGCCTGCATTTTTATACCCATAGCCAATAAATCCACTTTTAAATGCTCACAGGTAAACTTTAAGTTAGGGATTTTAAAGAATAACTGAAGGCAATTATTTTAGCTTTGGAAAGAGTGGAGAGGCATTACAAACCCTGTCAATTTGTATTGCTGTATGTGCCCCCATTAGGGAGATTTGCCCTCTCTCTTTTTCCTGTTTACCATTGTCATTGAAAGTGAAAGTAAAAGAAAATCCCAAATTTTGGGTTGTCCCCAGAAAAGTAATAGAGGGGAAATCTTCCAATAGGGACACTAGTTCTGGCGACCTGGGGGTCACCAAGGAATTCCCTTAATTTTTCAGGGATTTCCTCTCACTTCCTGTTTGGTTATGGGATAGGAAGGGAAATCTCAACAATGGGACACAGATAGCAAAAAAAAAAAATCTTGCGGGTTATAACCCTCCCTAACCCAACCCAATTTAAAAAAATAAATAAATAAAGTTTTGCCTATAATTCTACTTTAAAAAGGTTCAAACACATGTAAAGGGCTCACTCTTGGCAAGGGTAATCATTTAAGCATTAATAGAAGGGTTAGTGATTTGACATACCTCCAAAATTTAGAACCTGATAAGGAGCCTGGAACTGATGGCAAGCGGTACACACAGCACACCATGAGAAAAGATTAGGCATTATTATGCTGAATACTGGTGTGGCTTACAAGGAATGGTTAAAGTGGAAATCGTCCAATAGGGACATTAATTCTGGTGACCTGGGAGTCACCAAGGAATTCCCTTAATTTGCAGGGATTTCCACTCACTTCCTGTTTGGCTATGAAATGGGAAGTGAAGGGAAATCTCTGCAATGGGACACAGATGGCGACAAAAAAAAAATCCGACTGGGTTATAACCCTCCTTTGCTCTATCCAAAATGAAAAAACAACAAGTTTTGCCTATAGTTCTTCTTTAAGTATTCACTGATTCTCTGCTTACAATATTAACAGTGCAAACAGTAAAAGGTAAGAATTCATAGAAAATATATCATATAGAACTGGTAAAAAGTGCTAAAGTGCTGAATTTTCAGGATTAACACATATGTGACAGTCTTAGAATAACATACAAGAGAAAAGCATATAATTGACTTCCAATTAGGTATGGGATTACTAGCCATTTCTAGTTTAAACTAGTCTGACAATAGTCCAGCTTTGTATTGCTCATGAAAGGATATTTTTAGATGTACACACAAAAAACACACATTCACAAGAAATTGACATACTTTTAGCAATGAGGATAAAAAAATGTACAAAAGGACAGTAACCTATTACTCTAAATCAGGATTCATCTATCATTGCTATGACTTCAGTAACCCAAAACCTGCAGGTTTAATACTTTTTTTGCAATAGCATTGCTGTTTGCCTTGTTGAATAAGCCTGTAAGAGTTATTTACAGTGTTTCCAGGAAACACAACTGGAGTGTAATAAAAGTTTCATCTGCAAAGTATAACATTACTTAAAAAAATATATATATATATATATATATATATACATATATATATATATATACATAAATATATATATATATAGTAGAAAGTGTTAAACTTTTGCCCACCCCTCCTACTTTCCTGACAGGGTTTAATTTTCCCACAAGCATGATACCTTTGTAAAAGTTCAGCTCCTTATGCCTTCCATAGCACCTGAAAAAGTATCTTGCCAATTAAAATGTCCTGTTCTAGGCCAGCCAGAATCACCAAAAAGTATAATTTCAGGCTGCAGCTTCTACCAGCAGCCAGACCTGCTACTCACACAAAACCAAGGTATCTATCTCCTACCTGCGGCTCTTCCACTACCAGGTTCTCCTACATATCGCAGACGTTGACCATGTGGCCCCCAAGCAAAAGAAGAGTAGCTGCAGGAACCTCATTTGATATCTCATTAAACTCAGCCTCCAGGGCTCAACTTGTTTTGTATTGGCTTGTATACCTCTTCATAACACCTTGGCTCTGCACTCCTTGCGCACAGAGCTTTTTAACAAGAAGTTGCTCTTCTTTGTCAATGTTGTGAATTTATGTGCCCCCCTGGGAGGTCTTCTGTAGGAATGGAGCCTTGCCTAGCTTTGCCTTGCCTCAGCTCATCTCTATGTTTATAGAATATAAATGCTTCTATAGTAGAACTCTTTATTCTTCAGTAATACCCTCTGCTTCCTCCTTGTCATCAGCGCAGAACTGGCAGAAATCAGTGGAACCCAGGTACACCCATCTACTGTCCGGAATCTGGTCAGAAGTGGTCTTGATAGAAGAATTGCAGCCAAAAAGCCATACCTCCAATGTGGAAACAAGGCTAAACATCTCAACTATGCACGTAGGAACTGGGGTGCAGAAAAATGGCAGCAGGTTCTCTGGACTGATGAGTCAAAATGTGAAATATTTGGCTGTTGTATGAGGCAGTTCGCTTGCTGGCGTCTAGAGAGTGGAACAATAATAAGTGTCTGCAGGCAACAGTGAAGTATGGTGGAGGTTCCTTGCAAGTTTGGGGCTACATTTCTGCAAATGGAGTTGGAGATTTGATCAGGATCAGTGGTGTCCTTAATGCTGAGAAATACAGGCAGATACTTATCCACAATCCTATACCATCAAGGAGACATGTGACCGGCCCAAATCTATTCTGCAGCGGGAAAACAACCCCAAATATACAGCCAAGGTCAATAACCACTTGATCTCTGGAAGCTTATACCTCCTTCATGACTAGGCCATTTTTTGCTAGTTAGCACTGCCCTACTTTAACTGGTAATTGCACTGTTATGCAACGCTGTACCCAACTAAAATTCGTATAAATTATTTCATACAAATGGGGCTTTCTGTTGCTGGTATTTGATCACATCTTTTTTTTATTATTATATAAACAAAAAAGACCGTACATTTTGAAAAAAAAAAACAATATGTTTTTACTTTCTGCTTTAAAACATATCTAATAAAAAAAAATTTTAATCTAAATTCTTCATTAATTTAAGCCAGAATGCATGCTGACACGTGTCTTTGCTAAAAAAAAAAATCCCAAAAAGCGTATATTGATTGATTTGTGTGAAAAGTTACCGTGTCTACAAACTATGGTATATACATTATACTGGAACTTTCATTTATCTTTTGCTTTATACTTGTAATGGTGGTGATAAGCAACTTATAGTGGGACTGTGATAGTGTGGCGGACAATCTAACACTTACTGATGCTGGTTGGGAGGTACACCACCTGACACTGACATCACCAGTGACACTAAAACAGTGATCAGTGATAATATTATACACTAAGAATGTACTAATGACACTGGCTGCGAAGGGGTTAACATTTCACGGTGATCGAGGGGTTTATTGTGTGTCTAACAAGTGTTAATGTGTGTAATATGTGCTGCTTTTTACTAAATATTTGTTCCTTTTCTCTGCAAAGTATAATGTCCCCTCTGTACAGAGCCCTGTGTGTTTGTCAACACAGGCCTCTGGTCTGTGATTGGACACAGCTGATCAGCAGGTCTCAGCCATGAATCACTGGCTGAGACCTATTGACATGGTTGTTGACATGACTGGACACAGCAGGAGACAGCTGAGGGGGGGCGCACATGCTCACCAAACCTGGAAGCCACTGCCGACGTATACAGTAGGTACGTGAATGTGCCTGCACGAGACGTCCACCTGCAGTAAAATGTGGGCGGGTAGTCAGCAAATGGTTAAGAACTATCTTCAGCATAAAGAACAAGGAGTTCTGGAAGTGATGGTTTGGCCCTGAGAGAGCCCTGATCTCAACATCATTAAGTCTGTTTAGAATTACATGAAGAGACAGTAGCATTTGAGGCAGCCTACATCCACAGAAAAGCTGTGGTTAGTTCTCCAAAATGTTTGGAACAACCTATCTGATGAGTTCCTTCAAAAACTGTGTGCAAGTGTACCTAGAAGAATTGATGCTGTTTTGAAGGCAAAGGGTGGTGACACCAATATTGATTTGATTTGGATTTATCTTCTGTTCATTTACTTTCCATATTGTTATTTGACAAAAAAAAAGATTTAATACTTCTATTTCTGAAAGCATTCTTGATTTACAGCATTTTTTCACACCTGCATAAAACTTTTGCACAGTAGTGTACATGCATGATCATAAAATGTCTTTCATAATTTTCATGACTATCTAATACAACACATACATCCATTGCAGAATATCTGCAGACACCTCATGGGCCCTCAGAAACTCAGAAAGTGCTGCTGACACATACAACATGCATTATGTAATTTAGCCAAGATCAGCTGTTAATTGTTCTAAAGTTTAATTACTTTCTCTAGTCAGTAATACCTGTTTGTAACTTTTCTCATTATATAATCCAGGTGGACTCATGTAAATTGAAATTGAAAATAAAAGTTTTTTCCTGTAGCTATATTCATATTTCATGAAGCATTTACATAACATAAATCATAGGACTCTGGGTCATAGTATTAATTACAGAGACTTTATGAGATAGCACATCCTCATTAGGGGGATTTATAAAACCATGAAGGAAGTTGAAAACTTGTTTGTGTGAATTATAGAATGCCTAATTGCTAAGAATCAAGTGTGAATCATATTCTGAAGGTCAAGTATAGGTTTAGGATAAAGAGAACAAAACTAAGGATAAGGAGATGCAAAAATGTAACGCCATTGTAGAAAGAAAAACATTAAACAGAGAGAATGTATCTTGCTTAAATGTATATTAACAAGCCACAATGCATTTGGGGGAATGTCCTGTGTACAGATGAGACAAAACTGGAGCTTTCTTTTTTTATTATTATTATACAGGATTTATATAGCGGCAACAGTTGCTCAGCGCTTTACAATATAAAGGAAGACAATACAGCAATGATACAGTTCAATACAAGAGGGTTAGGAGTGTCCTGCTCCTTGGAGTTTACAATCTAAGAGGGTAGGGCTGGTGGTACAAAAGGTAATAACTGTGGGGGTTGAACTGATAGGAGAAATAGAAGATTCGGTTATTAGATGAAGGCAGGATAGGCTTCCCTGAAGAGATAGGTTTTCAGAGATCACCTAAAAGTGGGCAGAGTAGGCTATAGTTGAATAGAAAAGGGGTAGAGAGTTCCAGAGGATGGGGGAGGCTCTGGAGAAGTCCTGGAGACAAGCATGGGAGGAGGAGACAAGGGAGATAGAGAGCAGGAGGTCGTGGGAGGAGTGGAGAGGATGGTTTGGGTGACATTTGGAGAAAAGATTGGTGATGTAATCGGGGCAAAGTTATAAATTACTTTATATGTTATTGTTAATGTTTTGAATTTTATTCATTGGGCTATGGGAAGCCAGTGGATGGATTGGCAGAGAGGGATGGCAGATATGGAACGGTTGGTAAAGCGGATGAGTCTGGCAGCAGCATTCATGCTAGATTGAAGAGGGGATAGCCTGCGATTAGGTAGGCCAATGAGGAGGGAGTTACAATAGTCAAGGCGAGAGATAACAATGGAGTGAATAAGTTGCTTAGTAGTATTCAAGGTTAAAAATTGGCATATCTTGGAGATTCTGTGGAGGTGAAGTTTACAAGATTTGGACAGTGATTGGATTTGGGGCTGAAACGACAGATGGGAGTCTAGAATTACACCTACTAACCTGGTATGAGGGGAGAGACTGATGCTTGTATTATCGATCTTGATGGAGAAGTCAGGGGAGGGGGCATGGGCTGGAGGGAATAGAATGAGCTCCATTTTAGCAAGATTTAGTTTGAGGAAGTGGAGTGACATCCATGCTGATATGTCACTTAGTAGGTTAGCAATGCGCGAGGAGACTGAAGAGGTGAGGTGGTACTTGAAGCCAATTGACCAAGGGAGGAGGTGTAGATGGAGAAGAGGTCCAAGGACAGAACCTTGATGGACCACTACAGAAAGAAGAAGTGAAGAGGAGGAGACAGAGTTATAGGCAACACTGAAGGAGCGCTGCGATAGGTAGGAGGGGAACCAGGAAAGAGCAAAGTCTCGGAGGCCAAGAGAGTGGAGTTCTTTGAGGAAGAGGGGATGGTCAACAGTAGCAAAAGCTACAGAGAGGTCAAGTAGTAAGAGTATGGAGTAGTGGCCATTGGTTTTAGCAGTTAGTAAATCATTAGTGAGTTTTAGTAGGAGTGGAGTGGAGTGAGCGAAAGCCAGATTTTAAAGGGTCAAGAAGGTTGTTGTCAGTGAAGTAGGAGCTCAGGTGATTGTAGACTAAGCGTTCTAAGAGTTTAGAGGTAAACAGGATCAGTTGTTCAAGTTGGTGGGGTCCAGTGAGAGCTTTTTGAGTATGAGAGTGATCTGTGCATGCTTTAGAGGGGAGGGGAAGCTGCCAGTAGAGAGGGAGAGATGGAAGATGTCAGTGAGGGAGCAAGGGATAGAAGAAGAGGGTGAACATAGTATTTGTGAGGGAACAGGATGCAATGAGTATGTTTTTAAATAAAAGAAGACCGTACCTACTGTGAAACATGGAGGCGGCTCTGCAATTATTTGGGGCTTATTTGCTGCTATTGTCACAGGGTACCTTAAATCTATGCAAGGCACAACAAAATTTTAAGACTTTGAAGGTACTGTGGAGAAAAACGTAATGCCTGGTATCAGAAGGCTGTGTCTTAGGTCATGGGTCCTCCAACAGGATAATGACCCAAAACATTAGGTTAAAACACACAGGAATAGTTAAGAACAAAACAATGGACTATTCTGAAATGGCCTTTTATAAGCTCTGATCTGAATTCAAACATACAGTATATTAAAACAATTGAAACATGTAGTCTTGAGAAAATACCCTTCAAAGCTCAGACAGCTGGAGCAATTTGTTCAGGAAAAGCAGGCCAAACTACCAGTTGGCAGGTGCAGAAGTATCATGCTACAGAAGTTACTTGTTAGTAGTGATTGCCTCTGATAATTGTGCAACAAAGTACCATCTTTTCTGTCCATGCCATTTTTTTCTTTGTTCATTATTCATTCTTGTTCATTATTTCAAATATTCAGTTGAATTCGGTAGAATCAAAAATCACAAGCAAAGTCTGATTTTCATTACCTATAGAATAAGCAACAATAGGTGCCAATTACTTTTGTCATTCTCAAATAATTTCAATGAAAACTGTGTTTTTTTCTTTTCCATGGAAGGGTACCAACAAACCTGTCCATGACTGTCATGGACAAATTTGTAAATTTCAAGTTATTTCTGAGAAAATTTTGGGTTGTTCTATTTTCATGGAATGTTACAAATGTGTCCATGTCTGTATATATATTTCTACATTATTTTGCTGCTGTGAGAAAGACAGGGACTTTCAGTGTAACTAACTTGTATTTTAATTCTCCAGCATTATCAGTTTGGTAGATGTTTTGGGCTGGAGCGTATCTACAGCAAGGCAAACAAGTGTTTGCCTTGGGTGGCATATTTCAAGGGGGCAGCGCTGCCCCCAGGCAGAAGGGACACACATGGGGGGAAAACAGCCAACACACAAGTAGGGGGACCAGCTGAAAATGGTGGGCAGATCCCCAGTGTGCACAGGGAATGCTCAGGGACTGGAGCCTGCTCTCAGGCAGGCTCCAGTCAGAATCTGCAGTGCGATCCGGGCTATGCAGGGTGGGTGAGGCCAAGGGGTGCCAGCAGAGGGCCTATGGAAGAGGAGGAGGAGGAAGAAGAGGATGAGGTCAGAGTGGAGGAGTCCCCCCGCTCTTTGTTGCAGTTGCTGCCAGAGATCATGGTGGAGAAGGGCTCAGCTACCGCTCCTGGTACTAGATCCTGACACCACCTGGAGGAGCAGCTGCTATAAGAGCTTAGAGGACTGGACTGTAAGAGCTTGGAGGTGTGTGAGAACACAGTGAATGACACTCCTCATTCCTGGCATGTTGCTTTCCTCCTTTCCCACTGCCCCCACCTGTCCTGCTGCTCTCCTCCTGTCCTGCTACACCCCACATGTCCTGTTGCCCCCCATGTGATCAGCACAGGGCCAATCAGCACTGTCCAGACAGAGGTCAGGGGTTCTAAATCCTCTTAGAGCAGAAAGAAAACTCCTCCTACAAGCTTTAAATGCTCTGCTGAACACTGATAGAAGTCACAAGACTACTCTAACTGCTGATGGGAAAAGGTATTTAGCAGTTTATATTTACTAAAATAATTGCATTTTGTGTACTGTGGGAGACCAAATATAGTAAATGCAGGGTCCTGGGTTTAGTAACACTTTAATTTATATAGTTTCCCAAAACGAATGGCCCTGTGCAGGTATGTGTCACAATTTTCTTTGATTTCCCTGGTATCACAACATACAGACCACATACCCAGCCTGAAAGAGTGTAATTAGCTGAAGCAAAACAAGTGATGCCAACACCTTAGTCACCTACAAGAGCTAGAAAAGGTAACAACCATAGTTCAGAAATTGAATTACTGCCTCTATTCTGAAGAGACTACACAAGAAAGGAGCTCCTCTGAGACCAATTGTCAGCAGCATCAAATCTGTCACATAAAGCATCACTAAGCATTTGACAACAGCCTTGGTGCCCTTAGTTGGCAACATGGTATGCCTCATTTATAACTTGTCACTATGATCCATGGACTGAAGTTGAAGGCATACTGTAGATGAAAATTGTGTCATACAAAGCCACATATCCTTTCACTGATATACTGACTATAAGGGTTATTAGGTAAATAAGGAAATGTCTAAAGCTGGATAACACCCTGTAAGGTGAACAGACTTCAAGCTAGACCAAGTATGTTCCCTATTGCATCTTTATCTCAAAAGAACTTAATTCAAACACAAAGATGACCTGTAAAGCCAGATATGCGTATGTGGAACAGAATCACTAGTGTCTCCTATTGTAGAGAATCTCTACATGGAAAGGATGAGGTGGAGCACCTCAAATTCGGCTATACTGAGCATGTCTTATATAGGAAAGCAAACTAGGAGGTGAGCCAGAAAGTGATGGAAGGGAAGAAAATAAAAGCCGACAGAATAGCAGGTGATGTCCATAGGTGAGCAGAGCCAAACCACACATGTGAAAGGAATCCGGGTGGAAAAGCACTGCAGTAAGCAGGTAAGAATACACAGGCAGGAAACTACTAGATAACTTGTGACAGTATCCCCCTCTTACGACATCTCCTCACTCATTTAGGGCCAAGCTTGAGAGAAAACTTTGATGAATAAGTTTCACCAAACGAGGGGCAGAAACATCAGTAGAAGGAATCAAATACCTCTCCTCAGGACCATATCCCTTCCAGTCAATTAGATAAAAAAAAGCCTCCTGCTGGAGAATTTGGAATCCAAGATTTGCTTGGTTTCATACTGATCCAAGGTGCTGATTGTTGGAGAAGAACGATGAAGAGAACGGGAAAACCTATTGATGATATACTGTACGGTCTCAGGAGAGAAACATGGAAAACAATAGGGATGCTTAGATGTGAGGGGAGATCGAGTTTGAAAGCGACTGGTTTAACCTGGCAGAGAATGGTAAAGGGACCAATGAAACAAGGAGCAACTTTTATAGACGGTACTGGAAGAGTAATATTCTTGGTAGAGAGCCAGACTTTGTCGCAGGAATAAATTTGGGACTCACATGCCAATGACAATCTGCAGCTACTTTATACTTGGAAGCTGCCAGATCAGGGGCGGACTGACCATTTGGAAACTCGGGCACTGCCCGAGGGCCCGGGGTCAGTAGGGGGCCCCATGAGATGTCCCTGGTACTTTTTTCATAGGCTTTTTTAAGTTTGGGCAAGGACACAGGGGCCCCATGATCCCCTATTGCCCAGGGGCCCCATGAGTTGTCAGTCCGCCACTGTGCCAGATGTAAACTTTTGGAAACCTCTGCCCTGAAAGAACCAAAAGATCATTGTGTCTCTACAGCTGTAGGCAACGCAGAAGAGATGAGAACAGAAAATGGTACAAAAGGATACACAATACACCATGAAAAAGGGAGACCAGTGCGGCATTATTGTGGTTATTGAGGGATAACTCTGCCCAGGGTAGAAGGTCTACCTAATCATCCTGATAGGCAGAAATGAAGGCTCAAAGATACCATTCAACATTCTGGTTGACCCTTTCAGTCTACCCATTTGACTATGGATGAAAGGCAGAGAAGAAGTCCATCTTGATTCAAATGAATGCGGCCAGATCCCTCCAGAAGAGAGCTGTAAATTGAAATCCTCTATCAGAGATGATGTGCGAGGGCATACCATGAAGACAAAAGATTTCCTTAATGAAGATGAAAGCCAAAGTGACAGCAGGAGGTAGTCCTGGAAGTGGAGTTAGATGACACATTTTAGGAAACCTGTCCACAACCACACAGTGTAGTTCAGAGATAAAGTCTATGGAGATGCAACGCCAAGGTTCAGGTAGAGGTAAAAGGAGACCTGCTGGAGCAGACGTGGAAGACTTAGACTGCACAATAACGCTGCAGGAAGGCACAGGTACATTGCACACCAGGATGTCCTGAGAGTTTAGAGTCTTGTGCCCATTTGAGAAGCTTGGAGTGAAGGGCGGGCACCAGAAAGGTCTTTCTGGGAAGGATAAGTGAAGACTGAAGACGGGTGGTGGCCAGCATACAATTAGCAGGAATAATAGGTTCCAGTTCAACATGATACTCAGAGTTAGCATAGTTAAATGATCTTGACAAAGCATCAGAAGACAATGTCAAAATTAAACCTGGCAAAAGAAGAGTGTCAGGGCTCCCAGGTGTGACCAGAGGTGTGTGGCTGACGCAGGGAAACGCAGACCTCAGATATATTATAAATAATACAATTTATTAACACTAACAATACAAACATAAACGCAGTGCAATACTAAAACATAATACAGTGCAACCAAACCAAACCAACCACCCACAGATAACAGTACATACAAGCAAGCGTCGTCAGGCAGGCCGGGTCAATATCAATAGGGCAGGTAGGTACAGGGGGAGCAAGCGGAGATTGGTCGGGGTCACAGGCCAGGTTCAGCAGGTAGCAAGCAGCGTAGTACAGAGGGTCAGGCAGAGGGATGGTCAGGGTCACAAGCCAGGGATCAGAACAGGTAGCAAGCAGCGTGGTACAGAGGGTCAGGCAGAGGGATGGTCAGGAGCGAGCCGGGATCAGAGCAGGAGAAGTCAGCAGCGGTTCAGAAACAGGATGCAGGACAGAAACAGGATACAGGGCCCAGGACAAACACAACACCAAGGCAGAGTCTGTGGGTCTGGCCATCCCTTAAATACCCCAGCATAATCAGTTCCAGGTGTTAGCTGGCTGCAAAGTTGAGTCTCTGATTGCTGGGAGCATCCGCTGGCCAGCCCTGGTACTGCAGATCAAAAGGCAGGTGAGTCCCACCATTGCTGGCCAGTCCATTCCTGACAGTACCCCCCCCTCAAGGAGCGGCCTCAGGATGCTCCAAACAGTCCTAGCTGGGAAAAATGTTCCACCGCCCGGGTCTGGTAACTGGCGGGATATCAAAGACTGGCACACCGGGCAGGACTCCGGGCAGCGGTACACCGGGCAGAGGCACATCGGGCTGGACTCCGGGCAGAGGCACACCGGGCAGAGGCACACCGGGCTGGACTCCGGGCAGAGGCACACCGGGCTGGACTTCGGGCAGAGGCACACCGGGCTGGACTCCGGGCAGAGGCACACCGGGCTGGACTCCGGGCAGAGGCACACCGGGCAGAGGCACATCGGGCTGGACTCCGGGCAGAGGCACATCGGGCTGGACTCCGGGCAGAGGCACATCGGGCTGGACTCCGGGCAGAGGCACATCGGGCTGGACTCCGGGCAGAGGCACACCGGGCAGAGGCACATCGGGCTGGACTCCGGGCAGAGGAACATCGGGCTGGACTCCGGGCAGAGGCACATCGGGCTGGACTCCGGGCAGAGGCACATCGGGCTGGACTCCGGGCAGAGGCACATCGGGCTGGACTCCGGGCAGAGGCACATCGGGCTGGACTCCGGGCAGAGGCACATCGGGCAGGACTCCGGGCAGAGGCACATCGGGCAGGACTCCGGGCAGAGGCACATCGGGCTACCAGGCGAAGCAGCAGGCAGCGGGCAGCGGGTACAGTGGGGCAAAAAAGTATTTAGTCAGCCACCAATTGTGCAAGTTCTCCCACCTAAAAAGATGAGAGGCCTGTAATTGGCATCATAGGTAGACCTCAACTATGAGAGACAAAATGAGAGAAAAAATCCAGACAATCACATTAGCTGATTTGGAAAGAATTTATTTGCAAATTGTGGTGGAAAATAAGTATTTGGTCACCTACAAACAAGCAAGATTTCTGGCTCTCACAGACCTGTACCTTCTTCTTTAAGAGGCTCCTCTCTCCTGCACTCATTACCTGTATCAATGGCACCTGTTTGAACTTGTTATCAATATAAAATACACCTGTCCACAACCTCAAACAGTCACACTTCAAACTCCACTATGGAGAAGACAAAAGAGCTGTCGAAGGAGACCAGAAACAAAATTGTAGACCTGCACCAGGCTGAGAAGTCTGAATCTGCAATAGGCAAGCAGCTTGGTGTGAACAAACCAACTGTGGGAGCAATAATTAGAAAATGGAAGACATACAAGGCCACTGATAATCTCCCTCGATCTGGGGCTCCATGCAAGATTAAGTGGGAGAACTTGCACAATTGGTGGCTGACTAAATACTGAGGCGTGCCTGGTCTAATTGCATGAGTTCTTCAGATGCCGTCAAAGTTGCAGAAATGGGTTGTTCATGAGCTTTCTGGGAACCTGGAGCTAAACAACCCACTAAGGGGCGACATGGACCAGCCCTTACCAGATCTCGCTCCTAGAAGCGGACATCGAATTGGATTCTAAGGGCAATCAAGTCATCCAAGGTAGTGGGTATGGTTCTGCCAGCTAGTTCATCCTTAATATGATCTGCTAGACCCTGCCAAAGGGTTGCGGTAAGGGCCTCATTATTCCATGTCAGTTCCAAAGCCAAGGTGAGAAACTGAACTGCATATTGACCAACAGCCATGCTTCCTTGACAAAGCTGAAGACGAGGTCCAGCAGTGGATGAGGCCCTGCCAGGCACATTGAAGTTTTTAAGGAAAGCTTGCTGGAAGGCAGAGAGACTGAAAACAGTAGCATCTTGAAACTCCCACAGTGGCAAAGCCCAAGCCAGAGCATCTCCAGAAAGGAGTGACATCATGTACGCCACCTTGGAACAATCAGTAAGGAAATGGTGGGCCCCTAGCTCAAAGTGATTCGAGCACTGATTGATGAAGCCTCAACAAGTGTTAGGATCACCAGAAAATCAAGGTGGCAGAGGCAACTGGAGTTCCGAAGGACTGTTCTCCACTAGAGGAACAGCGGGAGTACAAACAGCAGGAGACAACAGGGAATCCAGGAGACAGTATTCCTAAACCATATGTACAGTATATAAACCCCCAAAAAATACATAATATATTGTAGCTTACCAATCCAAAGATTCACTAGTTTTCTGTTTTTAGCAGTTTTTTTTACTTTATATTTACCTGGTGACCTTGCCAGTAACACACCTTCAGTCTTAGGGTGGCTCTTTTAACTGTGTAGCACTCTCCCCCGAAGGAGCCGCTGGAATTAACGGGCACTTCTGTCCTTACTTCAGTGATGAACCATATATATATTGGATCCACAGCACACCAGTACACCTTGTGGGAAGTTTTATAACAGGTTTAATAAGACAGGTAATACTCTGCAAATAGACTGCAAATTTACTTGGAAAATAGCAGTTAAATGCACTGAATACACAAACCTTCTAGAATTGGCACAATAACATCAATAAACACAATATTAATTCATGTAAAGGGGGGGATTCAGAAAATGTTAAAGCAGAACTGAAGTTTACAGATATTGACCTCTGCTCACTCCCTTACCAGCATCAACATCTTCTTCTCAGGTTGTTCTGGGTGCAGAATCTGGGTGTTCTTGATTGACCTGACATTACACCTGTGGCTATAAATGCTGGGGTATGCTCTATAAACTTATTAAAACTAAGGAAGCCACTTGGATGTGTAGCCAAATGTCTTTAATATCACAGAACAAGTCCAGATGAAATGACTAAAAACTACTAACCTTCTGACTTTTCTATAGTACTTCGCTGCCCATGGTATCTCTCTTTAACACTTTCTTGCCCGGGCTATAGTAGATTGGCGGCCGGGCGGGATGCTCTTCCTTTTGAGTGGACATCATATGACATCCTGTCAGAAGGTGCCGCTCACGTGGCTGGGGGACCATGCAGCGGCATAATCCATCTGTCACCGGTTGTGTCCAGAAGGACACCACAGATGATAGATCACTACACTGGCCCGCTGCCAGTGTTATGTGACCTCTGTGACCAATCACAGCAGATCACATGACAGTTGTATACAATGGATGGCTTCCTTTCATGCCATCCATTGTATACAATTGTGTTATTAGCTGTGATTGGTCACAGCAGTCACAAGGTACAGACAGGGCCAATCACAGCCCATCTGTACAATGTGATGAGCTTTGAACAATCACAGCTAGTCACAACAAAAGACTGGATGAATCAGTTTCATTCAGTAAAAATGGCTGCTAATATCAATGAAATACATTGGTATTAGCAATCATAATGTGTAAAAAAAAAATCCTAATCACTTGCCCAGAGTAGTACAATGTTAGTATGGTAACATTGTATTGTTCTGGTCATAGTGTGTTGAATAAAATAGTAAAAGAGAGAAAACCGTAATAAAAAAGAAAAAAATGATGGTGACAATATGTTAAAAACAAAATAAAATTTCTTCGTTTTCCCAAAAATTGTGACAAAAAAATTACTAGTTCAGAATACTTACCATGCCTCTTACTAAATACCTTGGACTGTCTATTTTCCAAAAATGGGTCATTTGGGGGGTATTATTACTATCCTGGCATTTTTGGGCCTCAAGAAATTAGATTGGCTGTCAGTACATCAGGACTGATTGATTGTTAGATATATAGAATGGTTTCTGGACTCTATAACTTTCCTACAGACTAAATAATATACACTAGTCTGGGGTATTTCACCAAAGAAATTAGCAGAATACATTTTAACCTAAATTTATTAAAAAAGTGTATTTATTTGCAAAATTTTATAACATAAACTAAGAAAACAAGTTTTTTTCAAACGTTTTGGGGTTTTTCTTGTTTACTTAGCATAACATAGAGGTTGCATTCACACTTGAACGTTTTATAGCTTGAAGCTCCAACAAAGCTCAAACTTAAAAAATCAATTGCTCCTACGGTGCCTGTTCACACTTGATCGAGCGAACAAGCACCATAGAGAACAATTGATTTTTTAAGTTTGAGCGTTTTTGAAGCTTTGAGCTTCAAGCTCAACACTGAGTTGTGAATGCAGCCTGAAAGCTGAAAATTGACCTGGGCAGGAAGGGGGTAAAAGTGCCCGGTATTGAAGTGGTTAAAGAGAGAAATTTGGAAAATTACTTTATAATACAAATGTTTCTTTATCATTCCATTACAGAACGTTTATTTATTGTTGAAAGTTGTGTTCTAATGGTGTAGGCATCCTTTTTCAGCAAGTCAAAGTTTAAGACAAATGCACATCATGTCATATATTACAGCAGTAGTGTCGTCTACTTCAGCTGACATACATTTTAAGCATTAAATTGGATTTTAACCTCATGATTATTACAATTACAGTGGCAGCAATAACAAGCATTTGAATTTGCATTGACTTCACATTAATTAGCCATTGTGACAAAATGAGCAGCAAGTCTTCTGCTAATCAAAGCTTCTTTATTCTCACTTCACTTGTGGAGCTTTTATTCAAAAATTGACCTAGTTAAGCAAAAACCTTCCCAATTATTTCCTATGTGAGAAGGGTGACACACTTAATAGCTAGTCATAACAAGGAGAATTAGCGTATCTCCCTGAACCTTCCTGTCTAATTATAACATTCTTTATACCTGTCACAGCAGCATAAAAAACTGTTTAATGTTAAAAGTTAAGGGACAATTCCAAAACGGTCTGTAGTTATTGAGGTATATTTAAACCATAACAATTTAAATACAGAAATTAGACTTTCAAGAAGTATCTGCTAGTTCTATAACTTATTTTGGTCATACAGTGAAATTTAAAGGTACTTTCCTTTTTCAGGAACGTTTTTATTCTAGTCCTATGTCTGAAGCTCTATCACTAAAGCACACATCAAATAAAACAGCTGTGTTTGGCATTACATTACAATGCAGCAGATGGGATCTGCTCAACACTGGAGCAAAAGAAGAGCAATAGAGCCTTTGATGCACTCAGATCGAAGACAGCTAGAAAAAGGTTAAGTCATAAAGTCATGATACTGTCTAAACACCTGCATAAGCTGTATGATAAGCCACATAGAGATGTAACACCCTGCTATTTGTTAAAAGGCAGCGAATCAGCGGACTACATTTCCCAGAGGAGATGGCATAAGGCAGGAAGTGAGCTGGGAGAGAGCTGAAATGAAGGTGTGAGGAGAAAGCTATGAGGAGAAAGCTGTGTGGAACACCAGAGGACTGGCCTAGGCTTCAGAGTGAGAGAGCGGACAAAGAAGGAGGAATAGCTGACCACTGACATAGCCAAGAAACTGGAGAATTACCCTGTCGGACGGTGACCCGGAGTACTGCAGCCACTAGTGAACTCTGCAAGAGGAACCGCAGGACTGCTGGGGACCCCATCTACAGCGAGACCACCAGTGACTGGGATGAAGCCATAAATTGGGTAAGACAGTCCCAATCTCCATACAATTAAGTTGTCACTGACATTTTACTGAATCATCCATTCTCTATCTAGTTACTGACATTGTTCACAAGTTATACAAGTTGAGGCCTAGTTCACCCAGCCTATCAGTAAACACATCTCTAGCATAATCCAGTCATCAGAGCCTACTGCAATGTCCGCCCTCTATGGGCCAAGCCACACCACTGTTTCCTCTGCAATTGGTTTACATCCATCAAGGGACACTTGTCATTGTTGCCATTTGCTACTGCAGTCTACAGAGAAATTAACCCCTTGTCAACAATTGCCTCCCCCACCCCATTAACCTCTTGCCTAAAACCTGCATTTCATCTTTTGCATTAAAGGGGTATTACCCAAGCTATATACTGCTTAAAGGGACAGTGCTTGTGCTTGCATATATCCTTTTGAGAGACTGCCACCTTTTACAACCAGGGAGATCTGAATTCTTGTAGTGCACCAACTGGGCCCCAACAAGCACACAGAAGATCTTCCACTTCAGGGACATAGGCCTTCCTAATTAAAGAGTTATTTCCTTACCTCAGATTTGAACTTTGTCATCAGCTTCTGAAGTCCCAAAGTGGAGGACAAAAACATCTCAGAGTTGAGGCCTTTGGTTAAATTCTGAATTGCAGCATGTCCAGAACTGATTGAGATTTTGCTATATGTGTTGACCTTTGCTTAACGTTACCAAGAGTGATAACTGTTATTATATGCACGCCTATTATTTTGTTCTGCTATACTGTGCTCACATTCAACTCTAATATAAACAAAATATCAGTTCACTTTAACGTGTGTGTGAGTCTATTTTTTGGTAATATTGAGAGAGTTTACTCTGGCCAGAAGTGTACAGTAGTGTCAGCAGGGGTTCGGCTTTCAGAGTGGAGTCAAGAGCAACAGGGAGCTCGAAAATAATTCAATGGCTCCTAAGGGAGTATTGCTAAAGAGACTATTATTATACAGGATTTATATAGCACCAATAGTTTGCCCCAGTATTTACAATATAAACAGAGGCAGTATAGTAACACTACAATTCAATACTGAAGGATTAAGAGGAGCTTCCAATCAAAACAGGAGGGATCACCTAAAAATGGACAGGGTAGGAGACCAGCCAAGGAGTGAGGTTTTTTGAGAAGGAGCTGGTGGTCGACTGTATCAAAGGTCTATTGTTTTCATTTAGCCTTAGCAAAGCCCAATTACTGTGCAGCATGACTATGCAGGAAGCAAAGCCTGACTGCATAACAAGCAAATATCCATGCTCCCATGTAAACATATAATTACAAACTTAATTACAAACTATAAACTGTAAGAATTAAAAAAAAATATTGTAAAGGCTTTAGTAAAATTATTTATATGAGTTTCTTAAAAGAGAAGTAGGGGCTAAGCTTTTTTTTTGGTCATTATTCTTCTGTGGGTCACAGGAGTATAGATGTCAGTTTGAAATAGGCCACTGGGCACTAGAATCTGTGGGCGTGTCCATGTGCTGTCAAGTACCTGGTGGAGATCGAGCTGGAGGGGGGACTTCTCTTGCACCTCCTATTCAACACCCCTGGTAGAGATGACAGGGAGTGTGAGGATACAGAGTAGTATGCGGGTCCGTGTAGCAGGTAGCAGATTACCCTAGATCACCAGACAGGAACCAGGAACTGAAACATGGTGACACTTACTTGGCAGACAGGAGTGTAGCCAGGACACAACCCAAAAGGTCATCAGAAGCTAGGCAGGGAGGAACATCAGGCAAAGACAAAGTCAGGATACAAGCCATGATCGTTACACAGCTGGACAGCGAGGTACAGGAACGCAAGACAGGAGCAGAGTCAGAATACAAGCCGAGATCACAAGAGGGCAGACAGAACTCCAAGGATAGGTCAGGGACAAGCCAAGTCATACACAGTTAAGCAGGTATGGCAGGTCAAGGCTCGGGTAAAGAAGGAACTAGCTGCAGACCACTCAGCAATCCATCCATGTAGAGTGCAGCTTAAATAGGTAATTGGGCGGCAGTGCCCATACGTGTGCACGTGCACATATGGTTTTTACATACGCTAATATGTTTGCGCAGGTGTGACAATGCCTGTTTTGCATTGAGCTTTTGCTCAGAATTATGAGCATGCACATAAGTATGAGCATGTGCCATCCTCGTTCCAACATGTACTGAGGTTCTCTTACATGTGCACAGCATGTAATGAGGCCTGTGCATGCTTATGCATGTGCACATTCTTGTCCTTTCATGATTTGGAAAGCTTGTATAATCACAACCTTGCACATGAGTACAGAAATGAACACCTGCTGCACAAGAATTATCATATGCTGTATAAGATTCCTAACAAGTGGGCTATAGTACACTGTCAACTGACATCAAAGAACCACTTCAGGCTCTGGAAGAATCCCAACCATATATTCAGGAATCACCCAGCTGCCTGTTTGACAGCTGGCTCCAGATCTCAGCACACAGCTGAGAGCCAAAGCTAACTGCACCTGCCCCTCTCCAGCCCAGCACACTAGTGATTGCTGGAGGTGCAAAGTTCAGAGCAGTGACTAACAGTCACTGCTCTCCACTCTGAGAAGACCAAAAACAGAGCTATCAGCAGTCAAGTGATTGCTCAGTTCTCTGTCTTGGAGCCAATATGGGACAGCTGCAGCATCCAAGAGATGCTGCAGCATAGAGGTGAGTATGAAGGTTTGTTTTTTTTTATAAACTTCAAACTTCTCTTTTAAGTATAGAGTATCATTATTCATGTTGACCCATTCTTGCACTGTGGGAGACAAGGAGAAATCTGTCTACAGACAATTAGTTTGCTGGCTTGACAGAATTTTTGCCATGAACCATATGGGTTATTTGAAGCGAGCTCAGGCCAATGTAAGTAGTAAATACCCTACTAGTGCTTTCATAGGGCTTTTGTAAACTTCCCCATCGGTACTGAATTGTTAACCAAACTGGTCAAAGTCCAGATCAGAAGGCCATCAAATAATGCTTAAGGGCACATTTAGTATGGAACATACAGTATATTAGTAATATCACCTGGCAGTAAAATATGCCCACCCTCCCCACTGGACTTGGTACACAAACATAATGTCACAAAAAAGAAACCCTGTATTTGCCAGTTTTACATCTCCATTACACACAAAATATACAAATGGACATACAGCTGCATGGAATTTGCTTTTGTTAGAAAGGTTGTAGCATGTACACATACATAAATGGAAGATACCAACTTTTGTTAATTTCATAAGAATCTCATTTAAGTCATTCAATGCAAGATACTAAACAATGATGCTCAGTTGGATGCCAGAGGTTATTTCTGCAAAGATGATGCCTGTCACAATCTACGAAGAATATGCAATAGGCCAAAGGTTATTCAGCAGCTTGAATTTGCCATAATAGAGCCTCTCATCATGCATGACTTCAATTTTCCACATATGCTCAAAATAATTCATAATATTACAAGATCAAAATATATAGAAAAAGCAGCAGTCATGGAAATGCTCAGCAGCGGGGGGGCAGTACTCACAATGTGCAATTACAAGCATGGGTGCAAATCCACAGGAAGATTATGTAAATAGACCTAAACGTCTAGGATTCACTGAGTTTGCAAATAAGGAAATGTGAGGTTTATTCATAAAGGTATCAACTATTGGGCTTACACATATATATATATATATATATATATAATTTTACATATTTTGCCTGTATTTTGCACATTGTTTGATTTTATGAATTGTTTTATAGTTTTTTTCTTTATTTAAAGTGAACCTAGCATCAGATATATTTTTTCGTGTTAACTGCATGCATAATACTATACAAAATAATAAAAAAAAATTGTGATCTGGTTCCTCAATCCCAAAACAACTCATACTCAGAACACATCATTTGCCCATAGGATTTTAAATGAGGCATAAAATATTGGTAATTAAAATATCAATTTCTTAAACAATGAATGAGAATCTTATACATACATATACCAAGCTGGTTCATTACAACTAGCATACATCAGTATAAATCGTGCATCAAACTGATATAGTATTTCCATATACTGTACAAATTCCACATCACCAGAATACTAAAACATAACAAAAATGAATAATATAACTCAACATGTTTCGTGAATGTTGCTTCACTTCTTCAGGAATGGCTGCCACCAATGTAAGACCTATAAAATAAAATACAAATTCACAAAATATATTAAAGCACTCCCTAAAAGTAAGGGCTTGAAAATTGATCTAAAATAACACCTCCAAATGGCTACCATCGCAGAGTATCCAACCCTGGAGTTGTAGGAGGGAACCATGGCATCCACTAGAAAACCAAGAAGCAGCACAAGAGGATGCATAGATGGAATTTGAAGATACAAAGGTACAACGGTACAACCTGCAAAGTCTGCCATGCTCCACATTGATTGCTGAGCATGATGCAAGGTGCGTCTTCCCAAAGCATATGGTTTATTGTGATACACCTTTTAACATCTTTCATCAGCTTTCATCTCTGCCAGATGCTATAATTGTAGGTCTGAATGGGAAGCAGGTTACTACGTATATAATACCCAGCATTCTGATTGTTGGCGTATATCCACTGAGGATCACCAGCCTAACATATTTTACTAGTACAGGCCCTGGGGCAAAGACCCCTGCTCTCCTTCCAATTCTGACCCTGTTAGGTTGATAAAGTTCCAACTGTAATCCAACCATGTCCTCCTAGCACTGCTAAGTGTTTAAATTTACATTTTTGCCTTTTTTCATTGCTTACAGTATAAATAAACATTCCTTTAAATATCATGCCTTGGGGGGAGTCCCCTTAAACTCCCTGCATAGTTGCACATCTGTACAATGTATAGAACCTGCTGCAGCAGGACTGACATTTTTTTTTTAAATGACATTTTTATTAAAAAAAAACAAAAACAACATCCCCCCCCCCCCCCAATCCATACCAGACCCTTTAGGTCTGGTAAGAAGGTTAGGAGGGACCCCACAGTAAAAAAAAAAGTTTCATTTTTAAAAGTACGTGGGGTTCCCCCTAAAAGCCATACCAGACCTTTTAGGCCTGGGAGGACTTTTAAAGGGAACCCCATTTCCTAAAAATGGGGGGGGGGAGTGCATGGGGTTCCCCCTTAAAGCCATACCAGACCCTTTAGGCCTGGGAGGACTTTTAAGGGGAACCCCACTCATAAAAAATGGGAGGAGGAAGCATGGGGTCCCCCCTAAATTCCTACCAGACCATTGATCTGAGCACATGCCAGGCAGGCCAGGAAAGGGAGTATGAAGAGCGCCCCCACACCCCGCTGCTTACCAGGCCACGTGCCCTCAGCATGGGGAAGGTGTCCCCATGCTAAATGGGACAAGGGCCTCTTCCCCACAACCCCTGCCCTGTGGTTGTGGGGGTCTGTGGGCAGGGGAGCTCATTAGCATCAGGGTACCCCTTTAGATAAGGGGGTACCCTAATGCTGCCCCCCCCTTGTGAATGAGTAAGCAGTACCCATTCACTAGGGTTAAATGTAGTAGAGGAAAAAAAAGAGACCAGTCTTTTGAAAAAATCCTTTATTTTAAAAAAAACCCAAAAACATGGTTGTAATACATCGTCAGTCATGGCAACCAGCATTGTCATGATGACACCAACTTGCCAAAATGAAAAAAAGTTTGATGCCCGCCAACCCGTCTGCACTCGCTGAGCACTCACCGCAACCTGTCAGGTCTAACAGTTGCCACTCAGATGTAAACAGTTGGGTGGAGCTAGCGGTGACATCACCGCTAGCTCCACCCAATTGTGCTGGGATTGGCCAAAACATCACACAGGTCAGGTGCATTTCTTTTGCCAATCGCAATGTACTGTGAGAGCGCAGTGCATTGTGGGGCATGGCAGGCAAACAGCCCGCCGAACACCTTTACCGTTCATGTATTCACCAAACACACGAACGGCAGATGTTCGAGATGAACTAACGTTTGACTCGAACATCAAGGACATCACTATTCTTGTCAACAAAGATTAATAGCATCTACTTAAAAATATAAAACACATAGAATAAGAGAAGATAACCTAGACTTTTTAAATGGCTGTTTGAGTTAAAGTGATATTAGAGGTCATTTTTAAAAAATAACAAACATGTTATACATACCTGCCATGTGATTTTGCACAGAACAGCCCCGATCCTCCTCTTCTTAGGTCCCCCGCTGACGCTCCTGGCCCCTCCCTTCTGCTGAGTGCCCCAGAGCAAGCAGTTTCCAATGGTGGCACCCAAGCAGCTCGCTCCCGAGCCACTGCTCTGCGTGTCCATTCACACACAGAGCCGTGTATTGGCCCTGCCCCCTCTCTCTCCTCATTGGCAGACTGGCTGTGATTGACAGCAGAGGGAGCCAATGACTGTCTCACCCAATGAGGCAAGAAAATCTGAGGTTCTCATGCACAACGCTGGATTACGATGGGGCTCAGGTAATACTAGGGGGGCTGCTGCATACAGAAGGTTTTTTACCTTCATGCGTAGAATGCATGAAATTAAAAAAACCTGAGCCTTTACAAGCACTTTAATTATCGGGCTAAGCCAAATAACACCATATGTGTATCTGTCTAGATCCTTCCTGATTTGGCAGTATAAAATATTTTCTTTGTGACCGAAGTCTGTTGTAACCGGTTCTAGTCTTGTGGCGTGATTATTTCCAAATGCAGCAGTTTTAAGGTCTTAGAGTGTCTTCTTGGTAATTATTACAAAAGAAATATCCTGATAATGATTCTAATGACAGGTGGTATGTCAGGATTATACTGATACTTTTTTATAATGAATCCTTCAAGGTCACATGATCCTGTCATAGCACAGTATAAAAGTGCAATAGTCCTTCATTCCCAGTAATATTCAAGGCAATTCTTTGAAAAGTAATGTCCTGGATTATTATATTTTTTTTTCTAATTCTAATTCTTTCTAGAGAATCATTTTATTTTTCATTCTAAGGAAACATTTTTTTCTTTCTAAGGATTTGTTTTATTTTTGCCAATAAAGGAAATATTTTTTTTTTCCAAGGAAACATTTTATTTGAAGAGCAAATTAATTTTATATACTAGAAGAATGGGATATTTTTCCTAATGCTAAATGAAGATCATATTTATTATGTTTGGAATTAAATATATGGTTATGCCGTAAGCAGCCCAACGCTAAATGGAAAACTCCCACATACATCACAACATGTTTTATAATGACACTGATCATTGCAATGTGACTATGTATTTCCACTTCTGTGCTTTTGTCAGAAGCATTTTATTAATTCCAGGACTGATGATAAACTTTCTCATTCTGATAGCTGTCTTTATGTGTGTACATAGTAAGAAGAAGTGTATTAAGAACAGCATCGTAGCCTACGTTGTGGGCAGCACGGCTTTCAATATTGTGAACCTTCTTTCCTGGCCTTTAATGATTGACTGGAGGATTCACCATAAATGGCGCTTTAGTTCACCAACCTGTGAGCTAATGGTCTATGTAAAGCAGACAGCAAGTACTATTTCTTTTTATTATGTCTCCTGTATTTCCTTTTCCATCTACATAGCCATTGTGTTTGAATGTAAAATAAATGAGCGCAAATTGTTCACTATTTTTCAGCTTTTGTTTCCATGTTTTGTGCTGATGACTGAAGAGCTGATAGAACATCTCCTTGGCTGGAAGGACTCTCATTATGATCTTGTATATGAAACATGTTTCACAATCATCAATGACCAAACCATGAAGATCCGATTGCTTTGTAAAATCCTGCTTGGTCTTCCACTAACAGCATATTTTTATCTTCATATACTTCTCACAATTTTCAAGAGTGCCCAGATAATGCAGAGGAGTCAAGCGACCAATAAAAAACTGGCAAAAATGTTTTCATCGATCTGTTTAATAACTTTCATTGCACATATACCTGGTGAGTTTATTAGAAGTAAACATGGAATTGTTAACCTGTGATTTTTAACCATGTTAAACTGGCCAATCCAGTTACTATCCGATTGCATAACTTCATCTAGACTTAGAAACACCTTTGCGGTCTCAGGGTCTACCTACAATATACATTCCATTTCATTTATATGCAGTTAAGACCTCAAACTACACAGCTGTTGTTAAATCTAAAGGAGATCAGCTTTTAATGTGCATAGTCAGCTTTAATTACAATTTGACATTTCTTAATGATAGATTTAACTTGCAAAATTATTTTAAAAAAGGTGGAGATTCTAATTCTTGCAAGAGACTGCTAGTGCACTGTACAGGGATCCCAAAAAAAGATCCACTGGGATCACCTCATCTAGGTGAGCCCACTAGAAGCCTTGGAGTAATGTAAGATGTAAGACTCATTTTATGGCTTCTTTCAAAGTTCTTTATAATTTCCATATGCCGGGTTTTGACAGCAGAGGGTGGGGGCAGCTGCATAAAGGGATCTTGCATTTTGGTTCGAGGTCTGCTTTTAATCCTTCCCTATTCTACATAAAAAAATACAAGAGGAGATTGTGAGATCACAATAAACTTTAGAATTTGACCATACAATTTTTGTATGATCAATTTTAGATTGACCAAAATTAAATTAAGTTTACCATACTTATTAGTTATAATTGTTTTGCTCAACTTTTATTCCTCTTTGGTTCTCAGAAGTTCTTTTTGGTGTAGGGGCTAGATCACACAGGCTGCACAGAAAAATTCCATTTTAGCATGCTTTCAGTTTGGCATTTACTGCACCAGTCATGACAGATGTCTACTGGATGGTGGGATGCTGTTTATATTTTTTTGTTTACTTTATTTTCTTTACATCTGGAGGAAAAGAAATTTAATCTCCAAACACGGAAAGGTTTCTTCACAAAAAGCTGTGAAAATGTGGAATAGACTCACTCAAGAGTTGGTTCTGGCCAGCTCAGTGGATTGCTTTAAAAAAGGCCTGGATTATTTCCTAGATACACAGAATATAACTGGATACTAACATTTATAGGTAAAGTTGATCCAGGGAATATCTGATTGCCTCTCGGGGGACCAGGAAAGAATTTGTTTCCCTGCAGTAGCAAATCAAATTATGCTTTACTTGGTTTTATGCCTTCCTCCGGATCAACTGTGGGTATAGGATTATACTTTTTTTTTTTCTTTTTTTTAACAGTTGAACTGGATGGACTTTTGTCTTTTTTTCAGCCAGACTAACTATGTAACTATGTAACTATATACTGTGAGCACCTACTTACTTTAACCAATATATTTGCATCCAGTCAGGCAGGGCCTTGCAGTCCATAGTTTTAGTAGATCTAAAGGAGACTGTACATCAGATTGTAACTTGTGTGATAAACTTAAAGGATAAATTCACCTTGTGGACAAAAATAATAAATGCACAGTATTGTGTAGGTAAGAAAATTTGCATTTATTATTTTTGTCCAAAGGAGCCTGTAAAGCATTGTACTAGCAATCAGTAGATCACTGATGCCATGCAGGTCTCCTGCAGATCTGTCAGTATATCTGCTAGCCGTACGGGATGTAAGAGAAAGCTGATATTCGGACAGGAAGCTTAAATGAACTACCACGGCACTCCACAGTGCCATGGAAGGTCATTAAAAACTACAAGCCGACAGCCGACATAATATGCATATTCTGGAGTTGTCATCCTGCTCTTAGATCAACTACCAAGTGGGATCAGTATCAAAAAAACAAAGATGCAGAAAAGGAATGTAACATGCTTGTTACAGGTTAGTAACCTACAGGTAATGAAACCTCAGGATAAGAATGACAATTCTAGAGATGGCACATTTAAAGTAGACGTGAGCCCAGACTGAATGACTTGCAATGTGCTTAAGCACATAGTTTCATAAACAATTGCCCTTCTTTAATAAAATACTTGTTTTCAGCTTATTACATTACATACTTTGTTTTAACTTAGTGCTTCTGATCTAATGCATCCTTTCTTAAAGCCACTTTCTGTCTACATGCATGCTTTCCAGTAATGGCTGCATGACAGCTGGGTTTTCTGACAGTTCAACAGTGGATCATGCTTGCTGCATTGTTGGTCATTTCCATGTCTCCATTCGTCATCTCCATGTTTCCATCAGAAGCCTGTGTGACAGGATTACAAGCAGAAGTGCAGTTTTGAAATGGGGACTGAATGTTGTCTCCCTACAACAGGAGGTACTTGGACATGGATCTTTAAGGCAGACCAGGCATTTTTTAATGAAGGAATTCAAATTAATTTTTAAATTAAATTAGATTATTAAAGATTAGACATTTCAGTGATCGGGTTTACATGTACCTTTAAAGTCAGCAGTGGCAGCATACATATATCAATAGTTACATGTTTGTTTTAAAATATAGCTAACTTTTGCATTTAGCCCAATTAAACCTTCTGTTTGAATCAGCTCAATATATTCCAAATGCATCAGAACAAAAGGTGTGCACAAATTTACAGTTGAGTAGAAAAGCCTGTCCTCTACCAGTATGCTTTAGAGAAGGAACCTTGCTCTCTGTGCAGAATCAATGGTCTCTTTGCAGAGGTCCAAAATGTAAGCTGTATTTCTCCTAGTACATAATGGACCTTATCTAAAATATGACATCCATGCAACATGGCTAAAAAGCAAATAAAGTGTGTGTGGGGGGGGGGCTAAAGTCCAACACTTTTTTGTGTTTTATTTTGCCTTGCCTTATCACTTGTGGAAAACAGTCTAATTTTATCATCTCTGTACAATATAGATTTACCAAGTCAATGTGCAATTAGGTCCTGCCCTGCAGCCAAGAAGACCCTTGCACTACATAGTTGTTTGGAGATCTACAAGTCTTGGCAAAATCAGATTGTGATTACAGTTTTAGGAGCTTATCAGAGTACTCAGAAGACTGTCACTTGTTTGAATTCCCGTTTTATGTTTTGTGAAAATTATCACTTAAGTTGTCTGAAACAAAAATGGGTGGAGCCAATAAGTAAAAAGAAATGTGTGTACCTGGGTACACTAAGTTAAGTAGTAATTATATAATGCTAAGCATTATTCAATCCTAAAATATCCTAGCAACATTATGTAACAGAAAAGAAATAAATAAGAGTAATGGACCTCCATGCAATATACAAAAACTGTACATTTTATAGAATCCTTCTGTAAGCATGATAACTGTAAAGAGCTTATCCATTTTGTGAACATTTGTAACTGAAATAAATATTTTCTAACAATTTACAAATCTAAAATATGGGACATATAGATATATAATTTTCAACATTTAGAAAATATTTGTTCAGAATGTAAAATAATAGATTTCTTGGCAATGCAAAGCAATCTCAACCATCCCAACCAAGAGCATTGCTATCAGTATCAGTATTATCCCCGCTAACCTCAAGTCTTTTCTACAGGCATGTTAAGCACTACAATTAACTATTAATTACATAAAGATGTGTTTGATTAGAAAAGAGGAATAATTGTCAGCAAACGAATTGAAGATACCTGATATAACCTGTAAATTCAGTAAAAAATATTTTAGTAAATGGCTAACAATATCAATGAAACATTGACAGTTTGATAATAAAAATTTGAAAGTCTGAGTTTTTGTTTTTAAAATTCCAATAAAGTGGTATACTTATATAACTCCTATTATAAAAAAAACTTGATTTATTCAAAGATTTAATCAAAGTCTGAATCTAAATTTTCTTAAAGGAATTGTATAAGATATATACAGTGTATGTATAATATATATATATACTGTATATATCTTATACAATTCCTTTAAGAAAATTTAGATTCAGACTTAATGTTTTCTCTGTATTGTATATCTAAGCCTTTTCACTATTCTTGTTATTATGCAACATAGAACATCGTCACACAGAGCAGCTTGATGCTGATCTGTAGACAGATTACAACTTCAACATTAATGGAATACAGTAACATTCTATTAATATAGTCCCCAAATGGGAATTCAGATGGTAAACCAATAATGTATAAAGTGATTTATTCTCCCATAGCTGTGCCCTACAGAATTAACCAATTCCCTAGTTCCCAAAAAGAACATTGTCGAGAAAGTAAACAAAGACGCAACACATAATTAGAGAAGCATTTGTCTGTTTTGCTATATTTTTCAGGAAAACATAGTGTTGTTAAAAGATTGTATGTGGGCCCTATGAAATTTAACATGAAAATGTTTTCCAATTGCTTGCATAGCCACAAAATGTTTAAAGTAAAACTCCAGCTAGACATTTTAAATAAATGCACAGTATATTAATTGTATTTCTGCTAAAGGATTTGTAATAAAACTTGACAAAACAGTATAGCCAGGTCTGTGACCTAATTTTTCGCAACACTAAAACCTGGCCACCAACCTGCCCCAAACATTTGACTGAGTATTGGAAGAGAAAAATCACACAAATTATTCCATTTCTAAAAGGCTCTTAGTGCTGCCTTTCCCCCCCTCAGTGGCAACACTGCTTTATAGAACATAGAATACAAAATATAGATGGTTAATATCAGAACAGATTTGAGTATTCAATTAATACATACCTGGATTACATTTTTTACATCTGCCTAGAATTTAACCTTAATCTTATTACGATCTATCCCCTGCTTAGTTTCCCACTATTTAGTTAAAAATGTTTCTAGAATTGTTATTTAAAGTAGCCCTGTCAAAGAACTAAAGTTGCATGTAAATCCTAATGACTGTGCATTAATCGTGATGTTCTTGGCTGTGTTATGAGATTGATGTGAAGACATCACTATCTCATCTCGTCCCAACAACTGGGTCAAGTAAATGCTGACCTTGGATAAAATCAAAACCAAGATGGCACTGGCTTTCTGGGGAACAAAGCCCCAGAACACTACATGGGACTACTGGGATATAATTGTGAAGTATTAAATCCCTATTGTTCCATTTTTATATTATTTAGTATACAGGTGAAACTCGAAAAATTAGAATATCGTGCAAAACTTAATTTATTTTAGTAATGCATCTTAAAAGGTGAAACTAATATATGAGATAGACTCATTACATGCAAAGCAAGATAGTTCAAGCTGTGATTTGTCATAATTGTGATGATTATGGCTTACAGCTCATGAAAACCCCAAATCCACAAACTCAGAAAATTAGAATATTACATGCAATCAATAAAACAAGGATTGTACATAGAACAATATCAGACCTCTGAAAAGTATAATCATGCATATGTACTCAGTACTTGGTTTGGGCCCCTTTTGCAGCAATTACTGCCTCAATGCAGCGTGACATGGAAGCCATCAACCTATGGCACTGCTGAGGTGTTATGGTAGACCAGTATGCTTCAATAGCGACCTTCAGCTCTTCTGCATTGTTCGGTCTCATGTCTCTCATCTTTCTCTTGGCAATGCCCCATAGATTCTCTATGAGGATCAGGTCAGGCGAGTTTGCTGGCCAGTCAAGCACAGTAATCCCACTGTCATTGAACCAGGTTTTGGTGCTTTTGGCAGTGTGGGCAGGTGCCAAGTCCTGCTGGAAAATGAAGTCAGCATCCCCATAAAGCTCGTCTGTGGAAGGAAGCATGAAGTGCTCCAAAATCTCCTGGTAGACGGCTGCGTTGACCCTGGACTTAATGAAGCACAGTGGACCAACACCAGCAGACGACATGGCTCCCCAAATCAAAGGACTGAGGAAACTTCACACTGGACTTCAAGCATCTTGCAGTGTGTGCCTCTCCATTCTTCCTCCATACTCTCTGTCCTAGGTTTCCAAATGAGATGCAAAAGTTGCTCTCATCAGAAAAGAGCACTTTGGACCACTGAGCAACAGACCAGGTCTGTTTTGCTATAGCCCAGGTAAGACGCTTCTGACGTTGTTTGTTGTTCAGGTGCAGCTTGACAAGAGGAATACAACATTTGAAGTCCATGTCCAGGATCCGTCTGTGTGTGGTGGCTCTTGATGCACTGACTCCAGCCTCAGTCCACTCCTTGTGAAAGTCCCCAACACTTTTGAATGGCCTTTTCCTGACAATCCTCTCCAGGCTGCGGTCATCCCTGCTGCTTGTGCACCTTTTCCATCCACACTTTTCCCTTCCACATAACTTTCTATTAATGTGCTTTGATACAGCACTTTGGGAACATCCAACTTCTTTTGTAATTACCTTTTGAGGCTTTCCCTCTTTATGTAGGGTGTCAATGATTTTCTCCACAACTGTCAGGTCAGCAGTCTTTCCCATGATTGTGATTCCTACTGAACCAGACTGAGAGACCATTTAAAGGCTCAGGAACCCTTTGTAGGTGTTATTGCTTAATTAGCTGATTAAAGTGGGACACTTTGAGCCTAAAACATTGCACCTTTTCACAATATTCTCATTTTCTGAGATTGTGGCTTTGAGGTATTCATGAGCTGTAAGCCATAATCATCACAATTATGACAAATCACAGCTTGGACTATCTTGCTTTGCATGTAATGTGTCTATCTCATATATTAGTTTCACCTTTTAAGTTGCATTACTGAAATAAATGAACTTTTGCACGATATTCTAATTTTTCGAGTTTCACCTGTATATGCACTAATATGAGAAAAACAACTGACCTGTTTCTTAAAAAGTCCTTTTATTTCAAAACTGGAAACAATTGTTGATTAAAGACACATCACAATTTGTATTAATTGGTTTAACAATTTCTTGTACTTTGTGTTTGCAAATTTCACTGTGAAGTTGGTGAACTATATGGGGTTTATTTACTAAAGCTGGAGAGTCCAAAATCAGACTCCCTTCTGCATAGAAACCAATCAGCTTCCAGGTTTCATTGCCAAAGCTTCATTGAACAAGCTGAGGTTAGAAGCTGATTGGTTTCTAGGCAGAAGGGAGTCTGATTTTGGACTCTCCAGCTTTAGTAAATAAACCCCTATATGTCTGCACTGCAGTTTTAGAGATTAGGAGCATCCCTGTGAAGAAACTAAATGTGAAGGAGTTGCACGACTAGAATCAGTAGGGCTAGTAAACATAACCATTTCCAACAAAAGACATCATTATTGAAACTTCACTGAAATCTTTTTGTTTGTTGTCCTCTGTTTGCTTTTCCAGGAGGAACTTTGCCTCTAATTGCAGATAAGAACATATGTTTGGAAACTGCAACAGAATTTTTTTTTGATTTACCGATGTTCACCAATCCCATCATTCTCTTTTGCATGAACAAAGAGTTACGGATGCAATGCAAGAACCTGATGAGTGTGCGGGGCAGTTTCTCATCAAGCACACAAAGCAATGATTTGGTGGCCACAATTGAAGACAACGAGAACATTACAAACAGTTCTAAGGAGTCAAAGTTGGAATCAATATTATCTAGCTGTTAAATAAGCAAATGTACTAAAATGTAAATTACTATGTAAGCTACTATGAAGTAGAAATAAAATATTTAAAATATATATAGTTTAGATCCTTTAGCATGCTTATGTTCTTCTTCTTGTTAGTACACTGGGACACAGCAAAATGCAAAAAAACAATATAGACATACTGTACATATCAAATAGTATTAGGAAATGTGTTCCCTTTTGCCTGTGTAACACCCTCCTAGATAGGTGCTAGGTTAGGTAAGTTTAGGTCTTGGCTCACTGTAATCGGTTGAGCTGTGTGATTGTTTTGGTTTGTTCTCTGTTTCACTGGATGCCGAATTGAATGCTTCCCCCTGTCAGTCTTGAAAGGTTCCGGAAAATAGTGGGCTGGGAGAGTAAAATCAGCAGCTGAATATTTATGCAACCCTGGCCAATCAGATGGTGGCTGGAGGGGTGCATAAATGGGTTTGAAACAGAAGTGTCTTTTCCTAGGAGGAGATCACAGCCCAGATGGCTGCTGCCATTCCTGGCAGGCCTACCATGTGTCTGCTGCACATTGAGTGGGAAGTATATCACCGGAAAAGTGTGGAAAAAATAAAACAAACTAATTACCCAGCAAAACCCAGCCTAATGACACTTTTCTTCATAATCAGTTTAGGTAATGTAATATAGTTCAAGAGTTTTAGCAACATGGTTACTTCAGCACTATGTGGCCTTTTCCATAGTATTAGCATGGTAAGGATGCTATTCATCCCTGTTTCCCAGGGACAGCACTCATATTTGTCCCCAGGAGCCTGGCGCCACAAACTTTGCAGTGCGCAGGCTCCAACCTATCACATAAATGATTAGTGAGAAAAAAAATATCCTGTTGTCAGTGATCAGAAGAAGACAAATGCCCCACTGTTAAAGGTCAGTGATGAGAAAAATAAATCCCTGTTCAGTAACCGGTAGCAGGGAAAAATGTCTTGACATCAGTGGGAGGAAAATATGCACCAGTATTGGTGTTCAATAGTAGGAAAAATGGCCCTGTGTTGATGGTGTGCAGAAAGACTCAGCTCGATCCAGCCACAGTGGTCAGTAGGAGAAGAAATGTCCTGATATGGTTAGTGGAAGGAAAAATATTATTGGTTCTGGAAGGAGCTGGAGGGCTCTGCAGGGATGAGGTGGGGAAATCTGCGGGGGCTTTGGGACTCTGCTGACAGCAGAGGGGCTGAGGCATTGATCAGGATATAATGATACTGTGATGCCATTTTCCTTTCTATATTTGTGGGTAGCTTTCCTATTTTAATAAATGTTGGATTTAATACTACACCATGCGAGATCTTCTCCCTCTTGCTTGTCATTGACATAATCTTGAGTCAGCCTATCTTACAGTGGATTGCTGCTGTTGGTGTGATGAGTTCCATTTGACATACTATGAGGTCTTCATCCATCCACCCATCTATTTGGGTCTTTTCCCTTAATGTGTAGCCAGACCTCCTTCCCTCTGGGGTCTGAGGATCTGGTAAGCAGTTTGTGACTGTCGATGTACACAAGCCGTGAAGAGTCTGTCCATCTGTGGGCTGCCATATTTGCACTTGATTTCCTGTTTGGTCACGGACTCTTGAGTTAGCATTTTATGAACTTTTATATGTTTATGAATTTAAGTCATCTATTTGTTTATTGTTTATTTTTATGCACTTGCATTTTGTACTTGTGAGCAGTGCAACACAATTAGGATAATTTGCTAAGTATAAGGGAGAGGGGCGATATTATTACCCAAACATTTTCTACTTTAATGCAGAGAATACATTAAGGTAAACATATTTAGGCTTTTAACCACTTTAATGATATACTACTACAGGGCGGCACGGGTGCGCAAAATCACAAATATATACGTAATTTTGCATTTCCGAGTAGGGGGCGCACACGCCCTACCCCACACCGCCATTCGCGGCAGCGGCTGTCAATCACTGGGTCACCGGCAGTGATTACTCGACAGCGCCCGGTGATTGCCGAGCATCTCCGACGATGAGGAGAAGAATATGTAAACAATACAGTTCTCCTCCTTGTCAACTCATGCACACTGCTTTGGATGGCTGTGCACAGCACAGCCATCCAAAGCAGTGTGATTACAGTGAAGCACACACACACAGAGCTTACTGTGAAATAGCACACAGTTAACCCTTTGATCGCCCCAGATGTTAACCCCTTCCTGCCCAGTGCCATTAGTACAGTGTCAGTGCTTTTTTTTTAGCACTGATCACTGTATTGGTGTCACTGGAGATGTCAGTGACACCAAGTCAGTTCCCCCCTAGTGTCAGAATGTCTGTTGCAGTCCCGCTATAAGTCGCTGATCGCCGCCATTACTAGTAAAAATTTAAAAAAATTCCAGTATCTATACCGCCATTTGTAAATGCTACAACTTTCACGTAAACCAATTAATTTACACGTATTGGAATTTTTTCTAGCAAAGACATGTACCAGAATACATTTTGGTCTAAATTTATGATGAAATTTGATTTTTTTAAAATCTTTGTACTGGACATGTTTAATAGCAAAATATCAAAAATATTTTTTTTTCTCAAAATTGTCGGTCTTTTTTTTTTATAGCACAAAAAATAAAAAACGCACAGGCGATCAAATGCCACTAAAAGAAAGCTCAATTTGTGGGAAAAAAGGACGGAAATTTCATTTGGGTGCAGCATTGCATGACCGCACATCTGTCAGTTAAAGTAACGCAGCGCCGTAACGCACAAAATGGCCTGGTCAGGAATGGGGGTACATCCTCAGGAGGGCAAAATGGTGATTGCAGTGTCAGTTTTGTTCTGTACGCATATTGCTTCCATTCTCACAGATCAACCAACAAATAAAATCATATAAAATGGGCTATAGCAGTGTTAACGTGCTATAGTTCACTTAGTTCACTCTTAATTCACACTCTTGTTTTTGCTTAAAATATCACATCATTTGCTGGGGAATATTAAATAAATAGGGATTTCTAGTGGGGCAGCACAGTGGCAAAACGGTTAGCAATTCCTCCTGGCAGTACAAGGGTAGCTGGTTAGAATCCCAACCATGGCACCACCTGCCTGGAGTTTGCATGTTCTCCCTGTGGCTGTGTGGGTTTCTTCTGGGTGCTCCGGTTTCCTCCCACACTCCAAAGACATGTTGGTAGGTTAATTGGATCCTGTCTAAATTGGCCCTAGTATGTGTATGTATGAATGTGAGTTAGATTGGAAGCCCCTTGAGGGTTAGGGA
This sequence comes from Staurois parvus, assembly GCF_062004578.1. Lineage (NCBI taxonomy): Eukaryota > Metazoa > Chordata > Amphibia > Anura > Ranidae > Staurois > Staurois parvus. The sequence goes on from NW_028317977.1 coordinate 3,208,356, forward strand.
CTGATGTGAATATACAATATATATGTGAAGTGCTGCGTAAATTGACAGCGCTATATAAGTACCTGAAATAATAATATTGCACACAATTAGATAATTAAAGTAAACAGACCCCAATCAATGATGCATTAATGCAACTCTTATGGATGAGTGCAAAAACTGTATGTTTTATAACATTCTCATTAACCTCCTTGGCGGTATGATTATGTCAGGAATTTTGTACCAAAAGCGGTACCATTTTTTTGCATGGAAATTTGGTGTTATGAATTGTAGGCCTGCAATTCTAAGTAATTACTTACTTAATAAATAATATAATAATAATAAATTAAATTCAATAATATAATCAAACCAAAAACACTGAAATTTGAAATATAGCGCCAAGTTCGCACATCACTGAGCAAAGTCGCAAAATCTTTTTCAGTGTCTGATGATGAATTTCCCCACGAATCATTATCACTCAATTCTGCAAGTGGTTCTGATTTACTATCGCTGTTCTCTAGCCGGTCTAAAACCGATTTTGACCTAAAGGGATGCTTTTTGGACGCCGTGGACTTTTCTAAGTTTCCAGGCAGAAAGAACAGTCAAAATGCAGGCAGGGCACAGGACAAAACAGTAGGGACAAAATGTATGTGAAATGCTTTGATACAGGAATGTTTTGCTATGAAATAATCGTTTTAAAAAAAATTTCATTTTTTTTAAATTTTCAAATTTGCCGCCGATTCCGGCGCCCGTACATCCCGACGTCACAGGGACCGGAACACGGAAGCCAGATGCCGGCATTGGCCGGAGGAGATGGCCGGGGACGCTGCAGGGGACGCATTGCAGGAGCGAAGGACAAGGTAAGCGCTGCAGGGAATCCCTGAGCAACGCCGCATGGTAAGCCCGAGTGTAGCTCGGGGTTACCGCTTTTGGTACTGAAACTTTACCCCGAGCTACACTCGGGAATACCACCAAGGAGGTTAAGTGCAGTACCAGTATGGACAACTAAACAGCATCTCAAAAATCTCCAATGCCTGAGGAAAAAACAATTGAGTGATACTTTTTTTTATTTGTACTGACATTCAAAATTTCAGGACAAGCTTTTAAGATGTTCCCCCTTTTTCTAAGGTCCAAGCAGTACATTCCGAAAGCGTGTTATGAAAACTTGAATGTTAGTGCAAACTAAACAAATTGCATGTATAATACTGAATTAGTTTTTGTTCCAAGTGCACTAATATTTCTACAAATTCCTTAAGAACAATGCCTCAGGAAAACATTTGCTGTAAAGTAAATGAAAATGGTTTTGTTGGTGTATGCTACCATCTACAGGATCCTAGTGATACAACCTTTATAAAATGATTTGATGGTATTAGATCTCTTATCAGGACACATAGGGGTAGATTTACTAAAACTGGAGAGTGTAGAATCTGGTGCAGCTATGCATAGAAACCAATCAGCTTCCAGGGTTTTTTTTTTCTTAACGCTTAACTGAACAAGCTGAAATTATCCTGAAAATACAGGGAAAATGCATGCTGTGTTTTCTGAATTGGTGTATGTGCCATGTGGATCCTACCCCATCAATCATCAGCTTGTCAAAATCACTTTGCAGCTCCAGATCAGTCATTCACGGAAATGCACAGTGATGTTGTATGACCTTCCTGCTTCATTCTCTACCTCTGCCGGTCTCCTTGTTAGAGAGAAGAATGGGTTGTTTATATCAGATCACCTAGCTATGAATTAAAATGGTATTAAACCCCAAACCAAAAATGTAATACATTGCAGTTTACCAATCATTAGATGTGGTGGCTGCATTTGTTTTCTTTTTTTTTTACTTTTTTTTTACTTTTTTTCCCCTGTTTTCACTTGATGATCTGGTCAGTAATACACCTCCTGTATTAGAGTGCCCCCACTCTGGATGAAGGAACACAGAGGCACTTTTGGACAGCAGCATTAATCAGTCTGTGGGGAATGGAGTGTTACATATACTATCAGATTTAGATACAGTAACAATTTGAAGCCAAACTCCAGCTAGCACTTTATAATCAGGTGCAGCAAACAGACTTTTCTTTTGGTAAAAAGGTTTTACATGAATAAATAAAAGTTGATCATTGTAAGCACCCCTGCCACTAGTAAATGGATTGTCTCTAACTGCTACATCTGCAGGACAGCTTTTTGGTTTTGAAAAACAACAGACTTAAAGCGGAGTTCCATTCACACTGTAAAAAAATAAAAGTCAGCAGCTACAAAAACTGTCAGCAGCTACTAAAAAACAGCCACTCATCTGTCCCATGATCCCGCAGTGTCTCCACAGCCCGTTTCACCGGCCATTCTGTGTTCCAGGCATCTTCAGTGTGAGGACCCGGCTGTGATAGCTTGCGGCTTCACAGCCGGCTGCCCACTGCGCATGCGTGAGTAGTGCTGTGCTTCCTGAAAATAGGGTGTGCAGCGCAATACAAATAAAATACACTGTCACAAGTATGACAAAATATGACAGAAATAGAAAAAGTCCTATAAACTGAATGTTAAACAGTCCAAGGTAATATGATATCAGTCCAAAAAGGTATATTCCAGTGATGGAGTATAAATGACTTCAATCCAAATGGGTATATTCCAGCATCCTAACATGAAGGTGTAGAAAAAATGCCCACTCACCGGAAGTGCTATTTAATGTGCACATAGAAATTCCATGAAGCCGGAGGTCCCATGAAGGTATAGTCCAGCAATGGGCAAACTACGGCCCGCGGGCCGTATACGGCCCGGTGGACCTTTTAATCCGGCCCGCGGAGCTAGGCTCCCGCTAGGCTCCTCTCACAGTCCGCCCTGAAGACCGGAGTAGCATGAAAATCTGTCTCCTATGAGGATCTGTCCCCCTCGACGTATGTGCGCATGTGCCGGAGATCGCCGATCGGCTGCTAATGCCTGAAACTGGCACATGCGCAGATACGTCGAGGGGGGACAGATCCTCATAGGAGACAGATTTTCATGCTACACCGGAACGGCGCGGGAACACGGAGCAAAGGTAAGTGAATTGACACAGGGGGGACTTGGGGACTTAATATGGGGATGAATTAATATGGGGAATGAATTACTATATGGGGGATGAATTACTATATGGGGGATGAATTACTATGGGGGATGAATTACTATATGGGGGATGAATTACTATGGGGGATGAATTACTATATGGGGGATGAATTACTATGGGGGATGAATTACTATAGGGGGGATGAATTACTATATGGGGGATGAATTACTATGGGGGATGAATTACTATATGGGGGATGAATTACTATATGGGGAATGAATTACTATATGGGGGATGAATTACTATATGGGGGATGAATTACTATGGGGGATGAATTACTATATGGGGGATGAATTACTATATGGGGGATGAATTACTATGGGGGATGAATTACTATATGGGGGATGAATTACTATGGGGGATGAATTACTATATGGGGGATGAATTACTATGGGGGATGAATTACTATGGGGAATGAATTACTATGGGGGATGAATTACTATATGGGGGATGAATTACTATATGGGGGATGAATTACTATGGGGGATGAATTACTATATGGGGGATTAATTACTATGCTTACTATGGGGGAATATTACTATACTTACTATGGATGACACATACACATCATTCTTCTACTCTTGGTCCGGCCCCCGGGTCCAATATATGAACCCATTGCAGCCCTCAAGTCAAAAAGTTTGCCCACCCCTGGTATAGCCTGATGATAAAGGTGCCCTCTGGTGGTAAATGGGGTGACGGCTGCCAGAGATGTTGATCTGGACCTATATCCCAAATTGTCCTGCCTGGGTGGACTCCTAGAATGCTGGGCTGAGATGTGGAGGCTCAGTGCCAGGTAATAGAGATGAAAACGCTCATGGTGTAGTATTATGAAAAGTATTTATTAAGTATATATCATTAAGATAAAACAGTAAACGTACAGGGTTAGAGTACCTATACAAGTATAGTGTGAATGAGCTCTTTAAATGCACTGACCAGTGAATAAAAATGATGGCCACCGGACCTCCTGATCCGGTGGCATAACGTCAAGGCGTGCAGAGGCTCCTCCTATGCGTGAGTAGTGCTGTGCTTCCTGAATGGCCCCGTAGTCTTCTGGAACCTGTCACGTGTCCTAGAAGACTACAGTGAGGGAGAATAGCAGGACAACTTCCGCTTCCGATTGCCTAGGCGATCGCAGCGGAAGTGAGAGCGGGTACCTGTCAATTTCGGGTACCCACTCCCCAAAAATGCCAATCCTTAATGGGAGCGGGGGACCACTCTTTAAAGCGGAACGTCCACTTTAGGGTGGAACTCCGCTTTAAGCAGTTCATAGATTAGTCTTTTTTTGTCATTCAACCAGTGGGTTGAATAAAAGAAAATCACTCCCCCATCAATGTGAATGGAGGAATCCTCCCTGCTGAGCTGTTGTATTCTGACAGCAGGGAAACTTCCCAGCATCATTGTACACTGATCAATAAAATGGGGTAGAGCCGGCAGCGATGCTCAAATTGGGAACATCTGTCAGACTTCTGTGCAACTTGATGAATTCTGTACAACCAGCCTGCCCATACATGGATCGAAATTTAGCCGGTCCCTGTTGAACCAGTCAAATTTTGATCCATGTATGGCTACCTTTACTTACAAGATTACCAGGTGAAAATAAAGCGCAGAAAACCTAAAAAAGAAACCTAATGCAGCCATCACATCTAAGAATTGGCAATCTGCAGTATAATAAATGTTTGCTTTTGGGTTAATACTGCTTTAAATATTTAGTAGCTAATATGTTAGGGGGGAAAGGGGGTTGGAAATGGCAACTTTTGCAGTTTTAACACTCAGCACATTTTTTTTGTTGCTGTTTCTTTAAGTATTAAAGGTTGCTCTTTGGTTTGCTTTTTTTTTTGTTTTGTTTAAGTAGCTTAAATAATAAAATACAACAAAAACATGCAACAAGTTTTTCTTGTCTCTTCATTCCTATGAATGGTTTTGTTTACCTTCAAACCCATTTATACATATTGAATGAGTGTGAAGGGATTCCATCCTTGATTCCCACTGCTGGCAGCTTGTTCATACCAGTAAAAACAAGCACAAAAGAAACCACGCTTGTGAAGAATATTAAATTATGAAGTGAGCTGCAACCACACTATAATATATTCACTACAGTAATCACATTAATCAGTTCATGACCACGCTCTAGCCAAAAGACAGCTAAAGTGCAGTCGGCTAGTTCTGGAAGGGTGTCCATTGACGTCCTGCTAGAACCGCACACCTGGGGTGCACATCGTGCGCTGTGATTGCCGTGTCCTTCAGACAGAGCTGATCACGTGTCCAGGTAAAGGGCCAGTCACAGTGTAAATAGGAAATGCCAATTATCAGCAGTCCTCTCCTCACGCTAACAGCGCGTGAAGAGAGGAGAACTGGTAAGCGGCATTTCTCAGAGGGGCATCTACACTGATGATCAGGGCACTGATCATCAGTGCCCTGATGATCAGTGTAGCCCCATCAGTGCCTATCAGTGCAGCCAATAGTGCCATCAGTGCCCATCTGTGCTGGCTATCAGTGCCCATCTGTGCTGGCTATCAGGGCCTCCTCAGTGCTGGCTGTCAGTGCCTCTTCAGTGCTGGCTGTCAGTACCTATCAGTGATGCCTGTCAGTGCCCTTCAGTGCCACCGATCAGTGCCCATCAGTGCCACCTATCAATGCACATCTAAATCCTTCACATATTGACACACTGAATTTGCATAAATATAAGTGAAATAGTGCAAATGAGTGAACAAAGACCAAATCAACAATACATAAACCGTGATGGACAACAGTGTAAAGTTACCTCACACAATAACACGTGTAACAAGTGCCAACCAAAAAGCTTAGGATGATAGTGCCCCAAATGATCCAAATGGATCTAATAGTGATCAACAGACAACATAAAAAGTCCAAAAAGGGGACTCAGCATAAATGCGTGCTGCAAAACCTCCCACCAGAACAAATAAATTGTTCCAACCACACAAAAAAAAAATTACAAGTGCATTCCAAAAAACACATAATTAAGTCTAATCATGCAAAAACATTTTTTTTTTTTTTATATATAAACGCATAATACAACAGATAATATAGTGAAATATAGTAAAAAAAAGTCCCGTGAAGTGAAAAAACACTTATCAGCAATCAAAAAAATAAAGTCCACATAAATTCTTTAAACACAAAGTGGTGACAGGTGTGCGAAGATATCCAAAATGGCTGAATTGCCCGCTCACCTGCCTCTTGCGACCAACACGGGGTCAAAGAGCCTTTAGGATCACTAATACTTGGATCCTTAATACCCAGGACTCCTCCACAGCTCTCCACACTGGTCTCCCCTCAAGTACAGGCTCAAATACAGGCTCACAGGACAGCAGATCTCCTCTCCAGGCAATAAGATGGTAAATAGCCACTCAATCCCTCAGAAAGTAAATACTTGCATAGTGTAAAACCATTTATTCACTGATACAGCAGTAATAAAATCTAATATGCTCTCACATTATATATCATCTTTCCCATCGCATTTTTTTTAAACCCCAGATCAGATGTAGTTGCATGGGTGTCGAAGGTGTCTCAAGATGGCGTCCGACCGGAAGTGCGTCACCGCCGACGTGTATCGTCATGCTTGTCACGTGACTTCATCGGACTTATTATGTGAGGTAACTAAACACTGTTGTCCATCACGGTTTATGTATTGTTGATTTGGTCTTTGTTCACTCATTTGCACTATTTCATTTATATTTGTGAAAATTCAGTGTGTCAATATGTGAAGGAGTTATATGTTAGTAGCGCCACATTACTTTTTGTTTTATTTTTTACTTGTCTATAGGTATATGACTGAATGTTGGCAGCTTTACCTCTGTGATTAGCTGATAAGGTTTTAGTTAGGAGCGCAGGAGGTCTATCACATTTATATCAATGCACATCAGTGCCACATATCAGTGCAGCCTCATCAGTGCCCATCAGTGCAGCTTATCAGTCCCGCCTCATCAGCGCACATCAGTGAAGGAGAAAAATCACTTATTTACAAAACTTTATCTCAAAAACATTTTACTTTAAAAATGTTTGGACTTTTTTTGTTTGTTTAGCAAAAAATAAAAACCTCAGTGGTGATTAAATACCGCCAAAAGAAAGCTCTATTTGTTAAAAAAAATGATAAAAATTTACTTTGGGTTGCATGACCGGGCAATTGTCATGCAAACTGCAACCATGCTGAAAGCTGAAAATTGGCCTGGGCAGGAAGGGGGTAAAAGTGCCCGGTAGGCAATTGGTTAAACATATATGTTGTGTTGTGCTAGAATATACAATTACATTAAATACAAAATGTCACAAAAAAGTGCAAATCTTTAGATGATGTCTGCTTGTAAATAAAGTTTCACTTGGCAGGATCCGCCCCTCACAAGGAACACAATAGCCCGCAGGTATCCAGGACACTGGAAGCCAGAGCAAAATGGTGGATACCTGTTGGTTATAGTGTTCCTTGTGAGGGGCAAATCCTGCCAATTGGAACCAGGAGATGTGCCCATGGTGGACCAATTTCCACACATGCTATATATGAGTTCTCTATAATTTGCTGGTCATATATTTCTGGTAAGCCTTCAGTTGTGGTCATTGGTAGTGGAGTTCTTTCCTTGGAGTGGGATACACATTCCACATACTTCTTTGGCACTTAACATTTGTATTTTTGTAATACCGGTGCACCGACATCAGGATTTTGCAGGGTTTGCTTACATGCCCTCTACAGGTCATTTCTTCTGTCAGTGTGGGGGAAGAGGTGGGAATGACAGAAAAAAGATGTTTGTATGGGGCGGATACACAAAGCCTGCCCCGGTAAACAAGAGCTGTCACTGAGCTGACAGGTGTAATGATGCTGCTGTCACTACTCCTGACAGCCTTGTATCATAATGAGTACACCACACCATGCCCCATCCATATTATAAACCACTGCTCCCAGGGCAGCCACCCTTCCTGTCCCCCTTTGTCCTTGCCTATACCTGTACCTGTATCCTGGCACAGTGGAAATTTATAAAGAGTAAATCTGTAATTAACATAGCTGTGTATGAGAATCCCAAACACACACAGACTGCTCTGAAGCCACATTGAACTAAAACTGGCACTAAAAAAGGTGCATTCACTGCATTCTTCATTTCTTTCTTACAGCAAATACATCAAGACAGTGTGCAGTCCTTAGACATTAGAATAGAAGTCAATGAGGATCTTGTAAGCAGTGATTATACCTGCAGCAAATGGCAATCACACAGGTTTTGATGTTGATATAGCCTATTTTAACCACGTCAGTACTGGGCACTTTCCCTTCTTTCCTGCCCAGGCCAATTTTCAGCATTCCGTGCTGTCACACTTTGAATGACAATTGCGCGGTCATGCAACACTGTACCCAAATTAAATTACATTTTTATCATTTTTTTAGACAGATAGAGCTTTCTTTTGGTGGTATTTAATCACCACTGTTTTTTTTTTTTTTTTTCATTTTTTGCTAAACAAATAAAAACACAGACTGAAAAAAACTTTTTGTTTCTGTTATAAAAGTTTGTAAATAAGTAATTGTTTTCCTTCACTGATGTCCGCTGATGGGGCTTCACTAATGGGCATTAATGAGGCTGCATTGATAGGCACTGATGAGGCTGCAATGATAAGGCTGCACCGATGGGCATTGATGTGCTCTGATAGGCTGCACTGATTGGCATTAATGAGGCTGCAATGATAAGGCCACACCGATGGGCATTGATGGGCACTGATGAAGTGGCACTGATTGGCACTTATGGGCACTGATATACTGCACTAATGGGGCTGCACTGATGGGCACTGATATGCTGCACTGATGAGCACTGATATGCTGCACTGATTGGTCTACAGCTACACTGATCATCAGTGCCCTGATTATCACTGTAAATGTCCCCATTACAGGAAAGCCGGTTAACCAACATTTGTTTACATGTGATCAGCTGTGTCACTGTGATTGGACACAGCTGATCACATGGGAAACAGCCAACATCATTGTTTCTTTACCCTTATTGGTGATGCGCTGTACCCAATCACTACCAATCACCATGAATAGGAGGAAGTCATATGATGTCCTCCCAGAATGAGAGTGGTCCTGCCCTGACTTTATTGTACAATTGGCCGGGCGGGAACCAGTTAAACATACCCAACAATCTCTTTTTTCCATAAAAAATAATGGAGGTAAAAAGAGATTACTGGCACTGCTTATCTCAGGGAGGAACCATAGAAACTGCAACAGGTTTTCTAAATTGCCTGATTGATTAGCCAGTGAGGTCGAGGACCTTCTGTAAATAAGAATTTATCACCTAGAAAACAGTTGGATGGGACAACTGTCATCTATGAGAATTTTTATTACCTATGCATTAATGTTACACTTGACTAAAATTCTCTTAACAAACGCTCCTATAGCATTAATGTGCTTTAATATGGGTGTTAGACTGGCTTTAATGTGCTTTAGTATGGGCATTAGACTGGCGTTTTACAAGTGTTAATGATGCGTTAAAAACGCTCGCCAAACGCCCTATGCGTGGTTGTGAAGCGTTAAGGCGTGTTAAAATCGCTCCACAAATGCCCTCTTGTTTTACAGGAAATAAACTATTTGAGGTGTGGCTTGTCATGGTAAATGTTTTCTGTGCATTCTCCATTTGCAGAGAAGGCAGCAGCATGGATTCCTTTACTTTGCTTTATCTCATCTTTTGCCTCCTGCAGGTGATGCTGAAGTATGAGCAATTGGTTGAGCAGAGGAAGAGGAGAAGGGCATCCAGGCACTATAGGGTACATCCAATTGTCTCTCAGAGATATTCTAAAGGGCACTTTCATGTCCTGTGTCATGATTTATGCACCTACCCTCATAAGTTTTATGACTATGCCCGCATGAAAATCCCATCCTTTGATGCACTGCTGGGGATTCTTAGACCCTAGTTGATACATAGCAGAACCAAACTAAGGCCTTCACTGTCTCCAGAAGAACATCTATTAGTCACACTGTGGTACGTAATTCAAGGTGACAAATGTATGCCATAGTTCTGTACACATTGCTGTATTTTCTGTAGTGTACAGAAATACTGTTTAATGTATCAAAAGTGGACAAGCCAGAATTCCTAGCAGCTGTGCTTGACAAAAAATCAGCAGTACTAAGCAATCTAGTTTTTGACCATACAGAGCGGGAACAGCATTTATTACCAACCCTCCCCCCACTAAAAACATAGAGGAATAGAATTACTAATGATGTGTATTTCACAGATTTTTGGCAACTGGTGAATCCTTCTCTTCCCTCCACTTCTATTACTCTATTACCTTCTAGGCAAAGCCACAATCCACAACATAGTTCATGAGACATGTGATGCAATATGGAATGTACTAAAGGAATTAGTAATGCCAGAGCCAGCAGAGGACCGGTGGTTGGAAATCAGCGATGAATTCAATAAAAACAGCAACTTTCCTCACTGCATTGAAGCATTAGATGGCAAACATATACACATTCAAATGCCCCCAAACAGTGGCTCCAAGTATTTCAACCATAAAAAGTATTTTTCCATAGTCCTGATGGCCATTGCTGATGGCAACTACAATTTTGTTGCAATTGACATTGGTGCTTATGGAAACCCTGCAGACTCTCAAGTGTTTCACAATTCACCCATGGAAAGAAGGATAATGGAAGGAAGGTTCAACATACAGTTGCAAGAAAAAGTATGTGAACCCCTTGAGATTACGTGGAGTTTTGCATGAATTGGGCATAAAATGTGCTCTGAACGTCATCTAAGTCACAACAATAGAAGAACACAGTCTGCTGAACATAATACTACGCAAACATTAGATGTTGCCATTGTTTAATTGCACATAACATGTAAACATTCACAGTGCAAGGAGGAAAAAGTATGTGAACCTTTGGACTTAATAACTGGTTGACCCTCCTTTGGCAGCAATAACCTCAACCAAACGTTTCCTGTAGTTGCAGATCAGACCTGCACAACGATCTGGAGTAATTTTGGACCACTCCTCTTCACAAAACTGTTTCAGTGTAGCAATATTCTTGGGATGTCTGGTGTGAATCGCTCCCTTAAGGTCATGCCACAGCATTTCAATCGGGTTGAGGTCAGCACTCTGACTGGGCCACTCCAGAAGGCGTATTCTGTGCTGTTGCAGCCATTGTTTTGTTGAATTACTTGTATGCTTTGGGTCATTGTCCTGTTGCATCACCCATCCTCTGCGGAGCTTCAGTTGGCGGACAGATGGTCGTACGTTTTCCTGCAAAATGTCTTGATAAACTCAGGAATTCATTTTCCCATCAATGACAACAATCCGTCCAGGCCCTGAGGCAGCAAAGCAGACCCAAACCATGATGCTCCCTCCGCCATGTTTTACAGTGGGGATGAGGTTTTGATGTTGGTGTGCTGTGCCTTTTTTTCTCCACACATAGAGTTGTGTGTTCTTCCCAAACAACTCAATCTTGGTTTCATCTGTCCACAGTATATTTTGCCAGTAGTGCTGTGGAACATCCAGGTGCTCTTTTGCAAACTTCAAACGTGCTGCAATATTCTTTTTGGACAGCAATGGCTTCCTCCGTGGTGTCCTCCCATGTACTCCATTCTTGTTTAATGCTTTCCTTATTGTAGATGTGTCAACAAAAATGTTTGCATGTGCCAGAGATTTCTGTAGGTCTTTAGCTGACACTCTGGGATTCTTCTTTACCTCATGCAGCATTCTGCGCTGTGCTCTTGCAGTCATTTTTACAGGACGACCAAAACCTGTGGGGGAAAGTAGCAACAGTGCTAAACTTTCTCCATTTGAAGACAGTCTGTCTTACCGTGGACACATGAACATCAAGGCTTTTGGAGACACTTTTGTAACCCTTTCCAGCTTCATGCAAGTCAACAATTCTTGATCGTAGGTCTTCTGAGAGCTCTTTTCTGCGAGGCATGGTTCATATCAGACAGTGCTTCTTGAAACCAGTAAACCCAAAACAGGTGTGTGTTTTTTAAGGGCAGGACAGCTGTCAGCAACACATCCAATATCATCACACTGATTGGAGTCAAGGTTGGCTCACTCCTGGCTCCAATTAGCTCTGGGAGAAGTCATTAAGCTAGGGCCTCACACACTTTTTCCTCCCTGCACTGTGAATGTTTACATGTTATGTGCAATTAAACCATGGCAACATCTAATGTTTGTGTAGTATTATGTTCAGCAGACTGTGTTCTTCTATTGTTGTGACTTAGATGACGTTCAGAGCACATTTTATGCCCAATTCATGCAAAACTCCACGTAATCCCAGAGGGTTCACATACTTTTTCTTGCAACTGTACCATCCCCTCAGATAACTCTTCCTGGTTTCATCAGCTTCTACAGGAGCTTGGGCCAGCTTGACTGGCTTTGCTGGGATGACGTAACTCCTGCACATGGGCACAGGAGTTCATCTCAGCCCACACCAGCAGTTGAGGTTCAGTAGTTTAAGACGTTTGAAGTTTGTTAGGAGGATTTAGGAATACTTTGTTGCAGAAGAAGCATAGTAAGTCTCTTGTAAAAAAAAAAAAAAAAAATGTCTTCTCACAGATATTTCCATGTCTTCCCCAAAAGCTTTGCCCCGCAGCCAGGTACATAGGCTCAGTCACACATTTCTTCAATGACTAGTCTAAAGGTGTTGTTTTTGTTTTTGGAGAATTTGGATAGGGATGGGGAATGAGGTGGGATACTCCAAAAATTGAAACTATGTACAGTTGAGGACTTCAAGTATTCTTTTTTACAAGCTATGATGAAGGATATAAATCTTTTATATTAAAGTAGTACTAAAGGCTGAGACTTTTTTTTAATTGATATTATTTTAAATATAATGCACAATACTGATAAACTTTTACTTTAAATTTAGTCATAATACCTTATATTACATCCAACCTCCAGCTTCTCTGGGTTCAGATGCTGATACTCCCTGCACAGAGCCCTTAAAGTGATTGTAAAAACTGGATAGCAGGCTGGTATGAGTAAGCCTGGGATGAGTCAGCCAGGTAACTTTAGGTCAGGGCTAAAGGCTCTGCAGGTCAGTTCCCTGATACCTCCCTTTACTCTAGAAGATTGAGAGGTTTCTAGAAGGCAGTGGGTGGGGATAAGGAGGGGCTGATCTGCATATGTAGGATGCTCTGACCAATCCCCATGCAGGAGATTTGGCATGGAGTCAGGGAAGCCCTTAAGTATGGGAGAGCCTGATCAGGAAGTGGTCAGTACCAGGTGAAATATGATGTGAGAGGGCTGGAGTGTGGAGCCTGGAAGGGGGCCCAGGGAGGGACCTACCTGCAGGCAGAAGCTGAGAAGGAGGATCTCTCAGCCTCAACCATCCCCTGAGAGAGGACAGCCTGGGAAGCAGGGAAGGAGCTAGCCCAGTGTAAGACCTGAAGGCAGCCATCAACCAAACAATCTTACAGGAGAGGACTGAGTAAGTAATCCTGCACCCCTTGGGCCAGATAAGGGAAGAGGGCAGTCAGGTTGCAAACCCAACTAGCTCCTCATCTGGGGCTGCTTTACTACAGTGGCAGTTTCTGTGTCCCCTTGCTCAGGGATTCCCTCAGGCAGCTAGGCAAAGAGGAGAGCTCTCTAAGGAGAGACTGTTTGTCTGTGGATTTATACATAGTTGCTAAGTAGTTTGTCCTCAAGTTTCTACAGTTCCTTCCCATACACCCTTCAACTGCATCCAAGTTCAATACCCCTTAATAAAACATAAACCCAAGCTCAAGGACTGTTTACTGACTCTGAGTGCAAGTGTGGAAGAAAAAAGGGTACTTGTTTGTTAATTCACCGGATTTATATATATATATATATATAAATATATATATATATGTATATTTTATATGCTTTATTTAAATATATCACAAATATACATATATTTATTTTTATATATATATATATATATATATATATAAAAATAAATTTGGTGAATTAACAGGCAAGTACCGAAAAAAGTGTATTGCCTGGCTGTGCAGGACTATAGAGGGACCCAAAAACTCAGCGACTCCTGAGGGCAAATAGCATGGGACAGGGCACATTACATGGGATTGAACAGGGCACATTACATGGGACAGAGCACAGGGCACATTACATGGGACAGGGCACATTACATGGGACAGAGCACAGGGCACATTACATGGGACACAGCACAGGGCACATTACATGGGACAAAGCACTGGGCACATAGCATGGGACAGAGCACATAGCATGGGACAGAGCACATAGCATGGGACAGAGCACTGGGCACATTACATGGGACAAAGCACTGGGCACATAGGATGGGACAGAGCACATTACATGAGACAAAGCACATTACATGGGACAGGGCACATTACATGGAACAGAGCACAGGGCACATTACATAGGGCAGGGCACATTGTCTGGTGTGTGTGTGTGTGTGTGTGTGTGGGGGGAGGGGGTGAGTGTGCACAGGTGTGTGTTTGGGGGGGCGGGGGGTTGCTGAGTGTATACAGGTGTGTGGGTGGGGGGGCTGAGTGTGTAGAGGTGTGTGTTTTGGGGGGGGCTGAGTGTATATAGGTGTATGAGAGGGGTGAGTGCGTACAGGTGTGGGGGGGGCTGAGTGCGTACAGGTGTGGGGGGGGTTGAGTGCGTACAGGTGTGGGGGAGCTGAGTGCGTACAGGTGTGGGGGGGCTGAGTGCGTACAGGTGTGGGGGGGCTGAGTGCGTACAGGTGTGGGGGGGCTGAGTGCGTACAGGTGTGGGGGGGTTGAGTGCGTACAGGTGTGGGGGGGCTGAGTGCGTACAGGTGTGGGGGGGCTGAGTGCGTACAGGTGTGGGGGGGGTTGAGTGCGTACAGGTGTGGGGGGGTTGAGTGCGTACAGGTGTGGGGGGGGTTGAGTGCATACAAGTGTGGGGGGGTGAGTGCGTACAGGTGTGGGGGGGCTGAGTGCGTACAGGTGTGGGGGAGCTGAGTGCGTACAGGTGTGGGGGGACTGAGTGCGTACAGGTGTGGGGGGGGCTGAGTGCGTACAGGTGTGGGGGGTTGAGTGCATACAGGTGTGGGGGGGCTGAGTGCGTACAGGTGTGGGGGAGCTGAGTGCGTACAGGTGTGGGGGAGCTGAGTGCGTACAGGTGTGGGGGGGCTGAGTGCATACAGATGTGGGAGAGCCATGGGTATACAGGAGTGGGCGGGCCCTGGGGAATGTTGGTGGTCAGGACAAGGGGGTCCAGGCCTAAAGCTGTGTAAGGGGCCCAAAAATTTCTGATGGCTGCCCTAAGCAGAGCCAATTGCTTCAGAGGATTATCAGATAGCTGACTTCACCAAACATTTGGGATCTATGAATATTTTTATAACATGCAGAAGATTGAGACAAACAATATGAAAGATGTTGGCAATGAAGTGTTTATAGTGGTCAAATTAATATTTTCCTCCCTAAACTCAATGTGTTTCCTGTAGGCTGAGTTTTTTTTCAGTTGCAACTTGGTGGAGCTCACTTTCCCTGCTCACTACTATCACCACAGAAGTCTGGCTTCGGTGTTTACAAACAGGGGCGGACTGACCATTTGGAAACTCGGGCACTGCCCGAGGGCCCAGGGTCAGTAAAGGGCCCCATGAGATGCCCCTGGTACCTTTTTCATAGGCTTTTTTGAGTTTGGGCAAGCACACAGGGGCCCCATGATCCCCTATTGCCCGGGGGCCCCATGAGTTGTCAGTCCGCCCCTGTTTACAAGTGATAGCCTGTCTCCCAACAGCTCCCAACTATTCCTGATTTGGAAAAAAAGTCCCTCTGTCCTCCTCATTTGTCCCCCATTTTGGTCTGATCCATATAGTTGTACAAAAAAATGCACTTTTTAATCTTTCAAAAAGTGTTTCCCAGTGCTAAATCTTTCCCCTAATTTCTAAACTGCTGCATTTGAAAATTTTAAAAGGCAGTATAAAGGAATAAAGTGTGGTAAAAAAAAGCACTTGTAGGTTTAACCACTTGCCCTCCTGAGGATTTACCTCCCTTCCTGACCAGGCCTTTTTTTGCTATTCGGCACTGCACTATTTCTACTGGTAATTGCGCGGTCATGCAATGCTGTACCCAAACAAAATTTACGTCCTTTTTTCACACAAATAGAGCTTTCTTTTGGTGGTATTTTATCATTTTACGTGCTATAAATAAAAAAAGACCTAAAACTTTGAAAAAAAACTATACTTTTTACTTTCAGCTATAAAAAACTTATAGTAAACTCAAAGTTAGTTATAAATTTAGCACAAAATGTATTCTGCTATGTTATTGGTTAAAAAAAATCCCAATAAGTGTATATTGATTGCTTTGCGTGAACGTTATAGCGTCTACAAACTATGGTATAGATAATGGAATTTACACAGCTTTAACTTTCTGACTGCCCATCTCATTTCTTGAGGTGCTAAAATGCCAGGACAGTACAAATACCCCCAAATGATCCCTTTTCGCAAAGTAGACATTGTAAGCTATCTGTTGAGAGGCATATTGAGTCCATGGAAGATTTATTTTTTCCAAAAGTTTTTGGAAAATGACAAAAACATTTTTTTTTTTACACAAAGTTGGCACTTAAATTATATATTGCTCACACAAGCCATGGGTATATGTGGAATTACACCCCAAACAACATTCTGCTACTTCTACCGAGTATGGGGATACCACATGTGTGAGACTAGGGAGCCTAGCCACATACAGGAGTCTGAAATCCAATGACCACTTTGAAAGCCTGAAGGTGTTTAACTTCCTCATTTCACTTCCTCACTACCTATCACAGTTTTGGAGGCCCTGAAATGCCAGGATAGCACCAAACCCCCCCAAATGACCCCTTTTTGGAAAGTAGACACCCCAAGGAATTTAAAAAGAGGCATGGTGAGTATTTTGCAGATCTCATTTTTTCTCACAAGGTTTTGAAATATAAAAAAAGAAAATAAAAAATATGTTTTTGTTTTCTTTCTTCCTTTTCCAAAAACTTGTGGCAACAAACGAGATCTGCAAAATACTCACCATGCCTCTTATGAAGTTCCTTGGGGTGTCTACTTTCCAAAAAGGGGTCATTTCGGGGGTGGGGGCATTTTATGTCCAGCATTAGAAGGTTATGCCACACATCATTCACTCTTCTAACCACCTGAGGACCAAGCCTTTTCTGACACTTTTTGTTCATATGACAAAAGCAGTATTTTTTGCTAGGAAATTAATTTGAACCCCCAAACACTATTTTTTTTTTAAAGCAGACACCCATGTGAATAAAATGGTGGGTGCTGCAATTTTTTATGGCACATAAAAAATTCACTTTTTTACTGTTAATGCACAAAAACACAATATATTGGCCAATTATTTGGTAAAATAAAAAAGAGGATGGTATGCCTAGTAAATAGATACCAAACATGACATACTTTAAAACTATGCAAGCCCCGTGCAATGGCAACAAACTGCATACATTTTAATATCCATAGGCAGCATTTTGAAAGCCTTTACAAGCTACCATTTTAGATATACAGAGGAGATCTAGTGCTAGAATTACTGCCCTTAATCTGACGTTCGCGGTGATACCTCACATGCATGGTGCAACTGCTGTTTACATACTGGCATGGGGTCAACGCTTGATCACGCACGTGCGCGTGTGCACGGGGGGGGGGGGCAAGGGTGCTTTGTTTTTTTTTTAAGTTATTTTGATTTTTTTTATTGTTTTTGCACTGTACCTTCCATTTTTTACTTTTTTTTAGCACTTATAATGCTATCACAGGGAATGCAAATATCCCCTATAACTTCAATGGGCATTGTAATATATTCTTTTTTTTTAAATCTGAGGACTCTAGATATCTCCTCTGCCCTTACATTATCTAATCTCACCAAAATCGGTGTGGTCATATGTTTTCCCAGTGTACAAATGGTGCTGTTTATATCCTGGAAAACTGAAGTGATTAAATGCTCATAGCTTCTGATTTCTTAAACTATAGAGATGATTGGCATTATTCCGGTCTCCAATCAGCTCTATGGTCAGCTGGCAGAAACACCGACTGCATTCTCAGGTTCCCCCGATGGCACGGGACTGCTCAAGAAGGCTGTGGAAGGCAGTGGGGGAGGGGGGCATCTTCTCCCGCTGCTTGTAAAAGCAATCCTGCAGGTAAATAGCGACTAGTATTGCTTTTACATAAAAGCTGATCACCAGCTGAAAAAAACGATACCAGGATGATGCCTGCAGCTGCAAGCATCATCCTGGTATAACCACTCAAATTCCAGTGATGCACCAGTATGTCGCTGGTCTTTGTTGGGTGTATATGCTATGTTCTTTTTTTTGTATGCAGCCTGTGGGCTGAATGAAAACAAGAGAAGAAATCTCTGCCAGAAAAACTGTGTGGTATGCCCACCATTAGAATATACCACCCTGTATCCACCCACTTCTAATGGTGGGCACACATGAAATGTGGCAAAATAAATTGTAAAATATATGTGCAGAAGCATAGGGGCCATCCACCCACTGGTCACCCCAGGCCTCCCTGCTTCAGCATATATGCTCTTTTTTTTAACTGCGGATGAAAAATCTCATCCAACAGCACTGCACACACCTACTTATGTACTGTATATTCTGAGAGCAAGGCCCTGTTGCTGTCAGAATAAACAAGTTGGTGCTGCAGCTGAATGACATTCCTGCAAAGAAAACAGCAATGGTTAACAATAAAACAGTAACTCTATAAAACAGTAAAATTGTAACAGTAGAACAGTAACAACAACGACAACAACAAAAACTATAACTATTTCTGGTCTTTATAACTTTTAATTTTGGGGGGGATTTGTACTTTTTTAAAAAAATGTTAAAACAGAATGTAGGGTCTCTCCAAATGCGATAGCCAGTTTCCTGACTACCTAACATCTTTCGAGACCCTGTGTAAATATGTGCCCTGAACTGTGCCGTGGTGTGCCCTATACTAATACTCCACTAGTGTGTGGTAGCTACGGAAGCAGTCCTTGAGGCAGAGACCAGGTTGGCCAGGACAGGAGGGACAATAAAAGCAGGTGTCATGCCTAACTCCATGTCTACTACAGACACAACATCTTTTTTGGGGTGTCCTTTGGGTTGGGGTACCAGGAATGGCATTGGGAAAATGCCTCTCATGCAGCTGGATAACTGCATCTGTGTTGGGGGTTTGGGCCACAGCATCTTCTAGATACAAAAGGGCTGCGATGATCTCATTCTGGAATTTTAGGGAGGATCCACTACATCCAGTTGCTTTGTAAAGCACAAAAGCTATATATAGAGCCAACTGAAATAAATAGACACTTTTTTGTACCAGCATCTGGCTTTATGGGAAACTAAGTACTCCTATGCACTATTGGAGATATTAATAGTATTATTAATATATATTTTTTCCTACCATCCCAGTGTCATGTTACTGATAGCAATGCTTTTGAGGTTTTAATTTTCATTCCCCTGGCTATTGAAGCATTATCAAGTATCTTTTTCTTTCTCCCTTTGTCCTCTTGATTGTAAAATGTTTAACCTTGCACATACCACTTTGACCCAATCAAGTATAAAAAGTTTTTTTATTATGGTCACATTTATGTTTTTAATTATACACTGTTCCTGTTCTTATAATGTTTTTATTACATTCCAATTATATTCCGATCCTGTGTTAAAGGTAGTGGGATGAGCCGTCCATTCCTGACCATTCCCCCTAGTTGATAAGCCAGCCCCTTTGTTGTGCAGGTCTCCTATAAAATGGCCGATTGACGGACTTTTCACAGACTTGAAAAAGTGCATGAACGCGAAACATGTTGTCCCGGCAACCGGCCTCCTCCTTCTAAAGTTGCGGCTACAGCATGAGTTCCTCCCCTTCATCTCTCCACATCGCGGTGACGTCACCTGGGACGCCAGGACATCGGATACACATGGTCCCTGCATTGGCAGGCATTCAACTCTTCCACTGCTTCTGTCTGAGCAGACGGGCCGTCCATCTTGGAACCTGGCTTCTTAAAGCCACAGGCTGGTGGTTTAATTGTATCATAGGAATTGTTATTAAAGGCACACCTCCATATAAGGTGTTTTACATAATTACAAAACTACACAGTGCCTGGCTCCTGTCTATACCCTTCACAAACTGATGTGTTTTTACCATGGCAGCAGTGACTTTTCACCACTAATTATAGTTGCCAACATTTATCATTCACTTATTTCCTTTGGGACACATCTGTGCGCTTCATCCAGAGTGCTTCTCAACAACACCAGCTGCCGTGGCAATTTGGATGGTCATGTCTGCATGAATGGAAGACAGGACGAAAACATGCCATTTGTCCTTCCACTTCACTATGAGCAATTCCTCGTTTCTCAAGCAGGCTTTTTCCCCCTTTCTAAGATGGGTATTTACAAGCCGTTGGAGGAAGCCCCAGCCATTAGGTCGCACGGTGCCACATGCGTCAATTCCAAGATTGTACAAATGAATAAAAATTGTCCACGTATAAGTGGTACCCCATATGGAAAAAGGATGACACCAAGTCACAAACTATCTTGCCACTACTGCCCATGTAGTCTGGGCATCCGGGGGGCTCCACGTGACTATCTTTTCACTCGTAAATCCAAAACTTATATGTATAGCCTGTTGCCCTCTCACAGGTCTTCTACATCTTGACCCCATATCTGGCATGCTTGCTGGGAAGAAATTGTATGAATGCAAGGTGGCCAGAAAAATTAATGAGGGACTCATCAATGCAGATTTTTTGCTGGGGAGTATAGACATCTGAAAATGTTTGGTTAAGGTGATTTACAAGGGTCCAAATTTTGTGGAGCTGGTCAAATTCAGGGTCACCCTGAGGATACAGAGTGTGTTGTTAAAATGCATAAAACACATTATACTCTCATATCTATGCCTGGCCATGGCAGCAGAGAACACGGACATATGATGAATCGGATCTGTGGACCAATACAACCACAATTCATTTTTTTCAGTAATGCCCAAAAAACTTTAAATTCGGAAACCGAAATGGGTTTCCATGCGAATGGTCTGGCAAGGTTAGAATTTGGGTTGGCGGCGATAAACTGTTGTGCATATAAATTGCTTTGATCCACAATCAATGCATACAGATCTTCTGTGAAAAACAGCTCCAAAAAAACAAGAGCAATATTTAATATTGCCGTTTCCACCTGAATTCTGGGTTGGGCAGTGAATGGGGAAAGTACAGGTGTTGCAGAATTTGTGGGCTGCCAATCGGGATTTGCAAGCACATCCAGAAGGATAGTAGGGACTCTACAGGCCTGTGTGTGAATTCTTGGTGGCTGCGGGACACTACTTGTGCTCACCACCGCACCAGCTTGTACTGCACTTATGGGACTCACCACATCACCAAGTGATACTGCAGTGCTGGTATGTGAAAGACCAGGATGTACTAGGCCACTGGTGCTCTCCAGTTCACCAAAAGGTAGAGCGGCACTATCATTGGCACTCTGCTGTATATGAGAGTCATCATGCGTTTGGAAGATCTCAGCAACCTGGGAATGGGGTCGGGTATGCCTGATCTTAGCAGGGACCTCTTTTCCATCATCTGAGCTGTCAGGGTGCCGCTGCTGCCTACAGGTTTGTATTCTGAGGCTGATTGTGTCAGTGAGCCTTCCCCTTCGCTCTTACCTGACATGCTCAGAATCCTGTAGCCTCTTCACTAGAGTACCTTTCCATTGACATTTTTGACACTAAATTTATAGGTACCTAGTGCGACTCACGGGAAAAAGAGCACCTGGCTGTCAGGGACTGCTTGAACCACTACAAAAAAATTTACCGGCAAGTGCTAACAGAGATCAGGCCTGATTCTACGAACCCTGCGGTTTTGTGTGCAATGTATCGAGTGACAATGACCTACTGACACTGCACTTGCTGGGAGAGAAGGGGGGGGTAAGCGTAGGGGCTAAACCCAGGTGCTGGCAAGTGCTGGGGCTGATCCCACTACAGTAACAGTAAGTGGCGACAGTAAGGCTAGGTTCACATATGTACGGGTGGTGCTGCTGCGGATCCGCACAAGAATCTGTGCAGCCGCACCACCCACACAGAAGAATGCAGACCCGCGGGCGGGTGCCATTAATTCTGATGGCACGCCGCCCGCACTAGAAATCTCAACTGCACTGGGAACCAAGGTTCCCATGTGGGCTGTGGTTTCCAAAGAAGTGCAGGGACTTCTTCTCTGCGTGTCCCGGAGCGCGGGAGTCCATTCAAATGAATGGGCTCTCGTACCCACGCAAAACGCGGCCTGCACAGCCGCATATATGTTAACCAGGGCTAATACAGCGATCAGCAAAAAATCTGTACACTGTACTAATGACACTGGTGACAGGGCAGTGAAGGGGTTAACTGGGAGGTGATCATGGGGTTAAATGTGTCCTAAACTGTAACAGTGTGCTGCTTTTACTCACTGTGTGTTGATTCTTCTCTCTCTGGGACAGAATGTGCCAAGAGAGAGAGAAGATGTCATCATTTCCTGTACCTGTGTAACTGTAAAAAAGGAAGATCCCTGATAAGAGGGATCGATCATCCAACTTAAGCTGACCATCACTGACCTGAATCGGATGATTGATCCCTTGGGGATCAAATCACAGCACCTGTGATTTTGTGCACCCTTGCCACCCTCTAGCAATATTTCTGCTATAGGGCGGTCGGGAAGCGGTTAACTAATTTTTTTATATTATTCTTCTTTAAGGGGTGTGTCAGAGGGTGTGTCCTATGTCTACATACTTTTGGTAATAGGTGTCCCTTGTTCCCATCTCAAAACATTGGGAGGTAAGAGCTCCCACAGATCTGATCTCCTGAGCAGCTCCCACTGAGTGCATGATGGGGATAAGGGAGATGCAGGTGCCTGGGGTGCAGTGTGGTCATGGGAGGGAGGGGGGAATGGTGTGGACGTCCAGATGCCAACACCCTTGCTGGATGATCTCCTGCAAGTTAGAGAGATGGAGCTGCCTACAGTGTGTGGGGAGGTACTAGAGCCAGCTGGGTGCTTCAGCTTAATACAGCAACAAAAGTAAGACATTTGGAACATGGCAGAGTTTTAAGGAGGGGAAGAAGATGGGGCAGTGGAGATGGGTTACGTTGCAGGGGTCAGAGCTGAAGACCAGTGAAAGTGAAATGTGGATAGGGTATGCAGAGGGAAGCAGCTGTGGAAGAGAGTTGAACTCTGCACTATGCGTGTAGCTCACCCATGAACTCTGCACTCTGTGTGTAGTGCACCCCTGAACAGTGCTTACTGTGTATAACCCCCCTGAACTCTGCACTCTGTGTGTAGTGCACCCCTGAACAGTGCTCACTGTGTATAAACCCCCTGAACTCTGCACTCTGTGTGTAGTGCACCCCTGAACAGTGCTCACTGTGTATAACCCCCCTGAACTCTGCACTCTGTGTGTAGTGCACCCCTGAACAGTGCTCACTGTGTATAAACCCCCTGAACTCTGCACTCTGTGTGTAGTGCACCCCTGAACAGTGCTCACTGTGTATAACCCCCCTGAACTCTGCACTCTGTGTGTAGTGCACCCCTGAACAGTGCTCACTGTGTATAACCCCCCTGAACTCTGCACTCTGTACGTAATGCACGCCTGGTATTTATTGTTAGTGAAATTTGGTCACACCCACTGCAGTTTGGAGGGTGTGTGCGGGGGGAAAGGGGGTCATGGATGAGTTCCTGCACCTATTCTCTGAGAAAGAAAGCCCTGCTTATAGGAACAGTAAAGGAAGAGCTTACAAATGAGGAAGAAGGAAATAAAATCATTCAAGGTGGGAGGAATTACAGAAAATGACGTTTGATTAAAACAATGACCAAAAGGTGGCTGCAAGAGCATAACCAATTCACTAGTGAAACAATATAGTTTTCTGCAGTAATTTGCCATAAAATGTGATTTGATCCTCAACTAGGTCACAACAATAGACAAACACAATGTGCTTAAAGTAGAACTATAGGCAAAACTTATTTTTTTGTTTTGGATAGAGTAAAAGAGGATTATAACCCATCAGATTTTAGGGTTTTTTTTCGCCATCTGTGTCCCATTGCAGAGATTTATCTTCACCTCCTGTCCTATGGCCAAATAGGAAGTGGAAGGAAATCCCTACAATATAAGGGAATTCCCTGGGGACCCCCAGGTCACCAGAACTAGTGTGCCCATTGGAAGATTTCCCCTCTATTACTTTTCTGGGCATGACCCAAAATTTTACATTTTCTTTTACTTTCAATAATGGTAAACAGGACAAATAAAGAGGGTGAATCTCCCTTACAGGGGCACAGGCAGCAAAAAAAACTGACAATCTTTCTAATCCATCTCCACTCTATCCAAAACTAAAAAAAAAAACATTTTGCCTTTAGTTAAACTTTAAGCTGATAGCACAGAAACAATTCTAATTTTTCATGTCTTTATTGAACACACACATTAAACATTCACTGTACTGGAGGAAAAAGTAAGTGAAACTTTGGTGGTAATAGCTGGTTGAACCTCTGACAGCAATGACTTCAAGCAACGACTTTCAGTATCTTTGGATCAGACCTGCAGTGTTCAGGAGGAATTTTTGACCATTGCTTTTTGGAAAAAATTGCTTCAGCTCAAACACATTTGTAGGGTGTTTAGTGTGAAAGGCTCTCTTGAGGTCATTCCACAGCATCTCTATGGGGATAAGGTATGAGCTCTGGCTGGCCCACTCCAAAAGGCACCCTTTGTTTTCTGAAGCCAGTCTGTGGTGGATTTACTTAGATGCTTAGGGTCATTGTCCTGCTGCATCACCCAACTTCTAAGCTTCAGTTGGTGGACAGCCACGCTGACATTATCCTGTAGGATATTTTGGTAAACTTGGGAATTTCCCTTCAATAATAGCAAATGGTCCAGGCCCTGAGACACTGAAGCAAGCCCAGGTCATGTAACCTGTACCATAGTTCACCATAGTTGGGATGTTTTGATGTTGGTAAGCTGTGCTCTTTTTGCACCATACAGTATAGTAATGAGCATTCTTCCCAAACATTTCAGTCCACAAAATTTTTTCCCAGTAGCGTTGTGGTTAAGTTGCTCTTTGGCAAACTTCCGGGACACAGCAATGTATTTTTTGGAGAACAGCGACTTCTTCCATGGTGTTCTACCATGGGCATTCTGCCTGTTCAAAACGTACATGTGACTCATGTTTGCTAGTTCCAGTGTTGTCTTGAAGCTTTTTGCTGTTACTCATGGGGTTCTTCTTTACCTCATTGAGGATTCCTCATTGAAGGACATGAGTCCCTCATGTTTTATCAGTTGTCCCTCTTTTTCTCAAATTATTGTTTTAAAAATACAGTATAAAGGAAACAGTAATCAAAAAAAGCACTTTGGGGTTTAGCCAATTAAGTTTTTGCTTATCAATTCTTCATGGGCCACATAACTTAGGGCGTGGCAGGGGATGTGTCCTTTACCTACACACCTTGTGCTAAAGGATGTCCCTTTCCCATATCAGAAAGTTGGGAGGTATGCAAGTACTACAATGCATTCAAAGATGCACTTTGGCACAATATCAACTAAAAGCCAATCTGCAGCCAAAACTTTATATTTGATTTATGACAGAGCAGGAAGCAGTTAGAGCTTCTGTCAGATATTTGCCATTTGTGTGCCTCTTCTGTCACTTCTTGTCAGGACAGGACATGATAGGAAATCTCTCCAAACAAAGAAAAATAAAAACACATTTAGTAGACTGTGAAAGATTGCAAAAAAACATACTTAAAAAAGCATTTTATTATTAGGAGTTAACCAACTCACTATTTTAAGTCTTTTAGGTCCTAGTAACCAAAAGGTCAAGCACAAAACAAACTAAGACCTAGGCATCCTACTAATCTAAAGTGGTTACCAATAAGGACCCATGTGGTTTAACTTACCAATTTATTACGAAAAAAGAAAAAGGGGGACCAACCATGCTCATTGGTAGCAAAACACATTGGGTGGGACTTAGCCAGTGACATCATCTTGGTGTCTCTACTCACTGTCTAAGTACCTCTTCTGTTGAATAAAGCAATTCACCCTGCTGGTATTATATTATGTCGGCTGCCTTTGACTTTTTTGGCGGATAATCTAACCCAGTGTGGTGTGCTATTAACCCTTGGTGTAAGCTGATCGGAAGTCTGGTGGTCATTACTGGCAGAAGGAGGCAGTCTTCCAGGGGGTTTATTCATATAAAGAGCATGTTGATCTCTATCAGGAGATCAACACTTTTGATAAGAGGCTGTGTAATCTTAGTGGAGGATACAGGTGAAGAAGCACTTACCTGTTTTTTTGTCCTTTGTAGCTGTTGGAAGATACTTGCATGGACTATGATCACATTGTTTATTCAGTACCATGAGCTGTTGATGACTCACCTGTGCAGACCATGTCAGCATTTACATGTAAAGAACTGGCATTCATATGTAAATAGAGGTGGCAATCATATGTAAATAGTGGCAGAAATGTGGCATTCATATGAATATGCCCCCCTGAGGTTCCAGCCACCATCACCTCTGCTGAATTCTGCCCACTGGGGAGGTAAACAGGGACATGATTGAAAGTCCTGTCTGCAATTGTGGTCACTGAACCTACCACCAGCCTGTTCTGCAAATGTAAGCAAACTGGGGGGGTGGGGGGTGTGCAGACATAGACAGAAAAGGAATTACAGTTTGGGGTGCACAGATGAGCAAGGAGGGAATGTACAGAGGTAAGATAAAGATTAGCAAAGGAGGCATGTAGAGTTATGATGGGGAGTAGGTTGGAGTGAAGAGGATGGGGGAGGTTTGGAATGCAGAGGTTAGAAGTGAAATTTAAGATGCAAAGGTGTATTGATGAGGTGGATAAAGATGTTCACCACACGTAGGGCAGCCCATTAATTTCAATGGACTTCTCTATGCACTAGAAATGCGAGAAAAGGGAAGTCCCTGACCCTTTTTCAAAATTGCAGCGAGCCACACAGTACCACAGCACTGTGAACTTTGGTGCAAGTGAAAACACATGTCAGCAGATGCGTGAGGGTGTCAACAATTAATGGCACTGCTGTGTATCTGCTAAAGGGCAGCACTTTTTTGTGGTGTCAGGAAAGCGAGTTTGCATGCATTCCCGACATGCACAATTGTGAACATAACCTAAATGCCTCAATTGTGTTGGTGGTGAGTGTGTCTCTTCTCATTATATTGGAGCATGGTGTAGAATCCTTTCAATCACACTAGTCGTCAGCAATAGATTCCAAATGCAAATACCACACTTAGAATCAACTCCAGACCTTTTACCTGCTTAATTGAAGAAGAAATAACAAAGGAGTCGCCCACACCTGACCAAAAACAACTTTTGATTCAATTATCCAATTACTTTTAGTCCCTTGAAAAGGGGGGAAAGCTACTCTTAAGAGCTGTAATTCCTAAATCCTGCCTCCAATTTGGATGTGCATGTCCTCAATTTAAACCTGAGAGTGTGCACTTTCAGCCCATATCCATTATATAACTATAGCTTGAACATGTTTTGGTAAATAACTGAAAAAAAAGACTAAAATTGTGCCTGTGTCCAAATATAAATGGACCTGTGTGTGTGTGTGTATATATATATATATTACATTATTTTACATTACATATATTTAGCTTCAACTCTTCTGGGAAGGCTGTCCACAAGGTTTAAGAGTGTGTCTATGGGAAGGTTTGACCATTATTCCAGAAGCGCATTTGTGAGGTCAGGCATGATGTCAGACGTGAAGGCCTGGCTCGCAGTCTCCGCTCTAATTTATCCCAAAGGCATTCTACCAGGTTGAGGTCAGGACTCTGTGCAGGCCAATCAAGTTCCTCCACCCCAAACTCGCTCATCCATGTCTTTATGGACCTTGCCTTGTGCACTGGTGCGCAGTCATGTTGGAACAGAAAGAGCCATCCCCCAACTGTTCCCACAAAGTTGGGAGCATGAAATTGTCCAAAATGCCTTGGTATGCTGACACCTTAAGAGTTCCCTTCACTGGAACTAAGAGGCCAAGCACAAACACTGAAAAACAAATCCACACCATAATTCCCCCTCCACCAAACTTTACACTAGGCAAAATGTAGTCAGGCAAGTACCGTTCTCCTGGCAACCACCAAACCCAGACAGGTCCATCAGATTGCCGGACAGAGAAACGTGATTCGTCACTCCAGAGAACATGTCTCCGCTGCTCTAGAGTCCAGTGGCAGCATGTTTTACACCACTGCATCGCATTGCACTTGGTGATGTAAGACTTGGATGCAGCTGCTCAGCCATGGAAACCTATTCCATGAAGCTCTCTACGCACTGTTGTTGTGCTAAACTGAGGGCCACATGAAGTTTGGAGGTCTTTGGTTATTGACTCTGCAGACAGTTGGAGACTTCTGCGAACTGTGCAATTCAGGATGTGCTGACCCTGCGTTAACTACAAACCAGCTGAAACTGATTAGCAACCCCCTCTGCTACTTAACTGACTAGATCAATATCCCAGGAGTTTAATTGACTTGATGCTATGCTCATTTTTTTGAGCAGTGTATATGTTTTTGTTTATGAACATTTAGGTGTAATTTAATTTGCAGCTACACAAGTCACTGCTTTTTAGAGGTACAAAAGGCAAAATCAAAAATGACATGTATAGTTCAGTCTGTCACTAGCATTAACAAAGCAGTCTTTGTTTTGAGTCCTCTAATAACTTAGTTTTTTGTACTTGTTAATACTGATGTTATTTTACAACCTCCTTTACCATACCAAGCTGTGCAACAAAAGTGGAAGTCAGAGGGCTGGGGTAAAGCATTTACCACTGACATAGGTGATTACAATGATCAGCTTTTATTCATTTAGTTAAAACCTTTATCCCAAAAGGTAAAAAAAACTGCTTAAAAAGCATTAGTCATTTAAGAAAAGCCTATCTAAACCTAGTAGTCCATCTAACACTACCCTCAAGACAAATCTGCTGTCTAGGGATGAATCCATTTCTTCTCCATAATTAAAGGAATTACCCTACAACAGGAAGTGTTGTACTGGCTGAATCAACACATGAAAATAAAGGAAAAAAAGGTGAAAAAAAAGAAAACTATTGCAGGCACCACATTTAAAGTGGTTCTAAAGCCTTAATGTTTTTTACCCTAATTCGTTCTCTGCATTAAGGTAAAAAACCTTCTGTGTACCAGAGCCCAATCTCGATCCAGTAATGTACATGAGAGCAACAGCTCTCTCTGCTCTCTCTCTCCTCATTGGCTCATACACAGCAGCGAAAGCCAGTGGCTCCTTCTGCTGCCAGTCAATTCCTATGACAAGGGAGTGGGGGGGCCAAGCCATGTTGTCTGTGTCTATGAACACAGGCAGCGTGGCTTGGAAGCGAGCCTACATGAGTGCCCCCATAGGAAGCGGTAAGTATAACATTTTTATTATTGAAAAAATAAAGGTTTATAATCACTTAAACCACTTCCCGACTGCCCTATAGCAGAAGTACTGCTACAGGATGGCAGGGATGCGCAAAATCGTGTGTGTCTATATATATATATATATATATATATATGTGATTTTGCATTACAAGGTAGGGGGCACGTGCACAAGCTCCCTACCTGCACCGCTATTGACTCCTTGGCATGTCAATCACCGGGTCCATCTGCTGATTCTCAGCTGGAACTTGGTGATCATTGGTGGAGCTGACAGGAGACAGGTCTGTATGTAAACAACACAGATCTCTTTCCTGTCAGCACAAACAGGCTGCTTTGTATTGCTTTGCACAGCAGAGCAATACAAAGCAGCTTGCCTACACAGTAAAATACAGAACACAGTTAACCCTTTGATTGCCCCAGATGTTAACCCTTCCTGCCCAGTGCCATTAGTACAGTGTCAGTGCTTTTTATTAGCACTGATCACTGTCGGTTCCCACCCAGTGTCACAATGCCCGCCGCAGTCCTGCTATAAGTCACTGATCGACGCCATTACTAGTAAAAATAAATAAATATTCCAGTATATATACTGCCATTTGTAGATGCTATAACTTTCACATAAACCAATTAATTTATACATATTGGGATTTTTTTTAGCAAAGACGTAACAGATTACATTTTGGCTTAAATTTGTGAAGAAATTTTATTTTTAAAATTTTTTTACTGGACATGTTTTATAGCAAAAAGTCAAAAACATTGTTTTTTTTTCAAAATTGGTCTTTATTTGTTCATAGTGCAAAAAATAAAAAAACACAACTGATCAAATGCCACCAAAAGAAAGCTATTTGTGGGGAAAAAAAGGACATAAATTTATGTACCATGTTGCATGCCTGCACAATTGTCAGTTAAAGTAACGCAGTGCCGTGTCTTAAAAAAATGGCCTGGTCAGGAAGGAGGGTAAATGCTCTGGAGGGAACATGGTTAAAGATTGGTAAGCTGCAATGTGGAATTTTATGATGCATCTGACCAAGTTTTTACTGAGAACAAATATCATGAAAACAGAATCTGAAACAATTTCTGGAAATGTTCAGAAAGATCCCTGGTTCACACTGCTGCAAATTCAGGTGCGGCATGCAATCCACAAATTGCAATTGAAGTCGCATCTAATGTATTTCTATGGTACTGTCTTAATAGGTGCAATTTCACGTAGCACATTTGGAAAAATAGTTCCTGCATTACTTTTTCACCACTTCAGTGCGATGTAACTCTCATATATAAGGCACTATTTCTGCACTACTTTTAGTCACACTTTCAATGGGACCAAAGTGAACCACTTTGGAGATCGTATTCGGTGTGGAACAGTGCTGATTGGTTGCCTTTTTCACTTTTGTAATTCTAAAACCCCATCTCATCCTGAGAAGGGAAATGACTTTCTTCCATCACCTAGTGAAGTCATTCTGATAATCGAACACTAGATGGCGCTCGCCTCTGTTTTCCCCGCAGTCTCCAGCCCCGTGCCGTATCTCAGCGGACAAAGGAAACCTCCTGACTGACTGCAATGGAGGCGAGGTATAGGCCGGCTCATAGGACAACACACATGAATGTCGGCCGCCCCTTCACACTGCATGAGGCTTGTTAACGAACATCCCCACACGCAGCACCATTTACGTTCTCTGTATGTTTAGCTTCATGTTGTCGTGAAATACAAACCTACGTGTGCTTTCTACAAACACTTCCCTTCCCATGGAGGTCTCTAGGAGACTCTCCATGTCCTCTCATCACAGGTACACTTGCGCATGGCTCTTCTCATCGTGAGACCTCCCGCCTCCTCAGCTCCTCCCCTCCCTGGACGGAAATCGCCGAAGCTTTCCGAGCGTCTCATTCAGCCTTCGTGTCGGACCGTGCCGCCCTTGAGTGCCATCTGCTGGCCAACTCGTCTTACTGCGGCGGCGGTCGGCGGCCGTGGGAGGAGGAGGAGTTTGTGTTCACTCGTTGTCTGCTGAAGCCGAGGCACCGGGTGGGCCCGGGGACACCAGGTAAATATTGGTCAATGGGGATTAGTGGGGGGCGTGGGGTCACCTCCGTGTGTGAGTGCGGGGTGGCTGTGTGGAGCGGAGTGGCGGGAGGTGGAGTGTGTGACATGGTGGCCTGTGAGGCCTAGTTGCGGCGTTGCTGGTGGGGAGCCCGGTGTGCTCTCTATTGTCAGGCCGTGCTGTGGTGGAGGAGGAGGTCTGGGCGGGCTGTGTAGGCCTGGAAGAGGAGCGGCCTTTCCCCATGCATTGCTCCGGGCAGGGCTCGTGTGTGTCGTGGCATGGCTGGGTGAGCCGGGTACTGAGCTCCTCACTGGGCCGTCTGCAGAGGAGCTGCTGTAACCCATGGCAACCAATCAGTTCTGTGATTGGATCCGAGTCTGCGTGCTGGGAGGCAACGCAGGGGGCAGCTCTGATCACTGATGAGCTCAGCAGATACTTCCCAATGGGGACATGTGCTTCTAATAACAAAAGACAATACAACAAGTTGGCCTCCAGCTGGATCCTGATATATTCCAACACTGCTGGGTTACTGCATGGCACACATCACCTCCATCATCACAATGAATAGATTGGCTGGAAGGCTCCCCACCACACAGTAGTAGGAGAGGTGTGTGACTGCAGTGAACATGGCACCTCCGCAATGTTGGCTCCCCAGGCAGTTGTAGGAGGAGATGAGACCAGGCATGTGAAAGGAGAACATCACACAATGGGGAATGCTACTCTGATGGGGATAGTTGTATACAGCTGGATGTGGTCATGTGATGTGTCAGTACTCCGCTATCTAATGATGTGTTGGACAGATGTCTTCCTGATCCAATCAAACATCTCCTTCCCAAATCAAGGCTCTGAATCCATAAGGACTGGATTCCTAAACTTGCTATGACACCATTGCACCCTCACTGTAACTTTCTTACATGGTGTCACAGCCACTTCAAGACGCCTAGGCTAATAATATTGCTGGGTAGGAGCTGTAGGGTCTTTTCGTGTATAAAAGTTGTTTTTTTTCCCTTTTATAACCGTTGTTGATCTTGGTCAAAGACCACCCTCTCCGTCAACATTGACTATTTTTAATCCTTGTGCTGCTACATTGGTAAATAGCTAGGATATCCTATTTACATATTTTAAACTTTTTTACATTTCTTCCTGGTTTCCATGCTTAGGCAGATGATGTCATATATCCCAGGAGTCATCAAGAGGGGAGGAGGGGTTTTCTTAGCTAAGTACACCCCCTTACCTGAGCAAAGGTAGATGGATTCCTGGAAGTAAATGCTACTTGAATCATCTGCCCTTACTCAAGATGGCCACTGCCAGAAAAGCTAG
The DNA here is from genome assembly GCF_062004578.1 of Staurois parvus. Classification (NCBI taxonomy): domain Eukaryota; kingdom Metazoa; phylum Chordata; class Amphibia; order Anura; family Ranidae; genus Staurois; species Staurois parvus. The sequence continues at coordinate 3,241,037 of NW_028317977.1, forward strand.
GGGGTTGGTTTTCAAAGTGATTTCTCAGCAAAATAAAGCATGGAGATATGGATGGATAAAAATGAAATAAACTGCCTTTTTGGTTTGTGCTGCTCAGATGCAGTGAAGTTCCGCTTTAAAGTTTTTCTTTGCCAAAAAACTTCTTATGTAGATAAGGGCTGTCTGTAGATAAAATCAAGCTGTGCAGCTCTGACCAAAGTGGGATAATGCCCTTACTATAGGCGTAGGCCATTTACATACCTCCTGAAGCCTGATGAATTAGAATGTTGTTACTACTCACCTCCGCCATCACAGGGGTGAGCTCTCAGATGCTGAGCTCAGATCTAATGTGCCATGGAAGAGAGCGTGCATTTGAATCACAGAAAGATCTCACTTGTATGAAGGTGAGAAGTAACTCTTAGCAACAATTTTTTAGCCAGGCTTCATGAGTTATGTAAATGGCTTACACCCTTAGCAAGGGCATTTTTTAACTTTGGTCAGAGCTGCACAGCTTGTTTTTATCTACAGACAGCCCTTATCTGCATAGGCAGTTCTTTAGTAAAGGTGAACTAACCCTTTAATGGTTTTGTCACTATAAAGAATGTGGGCATTGTATTTTGTGGTATGAATGCCGAGATCCACTGCCAGCTCAATAACAGCGGTCCTGATCTGAGTAGTAGAGTCCCTGTCAATGGCTCATCCCGTACTGAAAATTGTAACAGCAGTTTCAGCAGTCAGTGTTTTAGCTTTTCAAAATTTACAGGAGTTAAAAAGGAATTTTAAAAAATTAAACTATTTTAACGCAATCTAGCTGTAAATATTCCTTACCGCTTGACAGCTCAGTTCCCCTTTTCCAGAAAATAGGCTGTGTAGTCAAGGGGCCCCAGTAGGTGTTAAAAATACAAACCGTGTAGCTTTGTCAAATGCTACACCCAGTTAGCAATCCCCAAGTCCTGCCTTATTGTTAGAATGTGGAAACTGTTCTCTTCATTCCTGTAATGCTGGGAGTTAGTGCCCAACAGTTTTCACATCTTGGCAACAAGCAGGACATGGGTATTGATGAGAGTTTTTCTACCAGGCTTCCAGGGGTGAGACAAATGATCTACAGGTATGAGAATAAACTTCAAACATTTTACAATGCTGCACCATTTTTTACATTTTATTTTTTAATTTACTGGGGCTTTTTGGAAAAGGCGAACTTCGCCTTTAAGTGTTCAACTCCAAATTTAGAACTTTGGTCTATATTCCAATCATTAGAACTATTGCTCCCACTGTCCAATGGTCCGTTCTTCTGTAAAATGCAGAACTTCTGGTCCTGACGTGATGTCAGAGAGCTGTGACCTCCTAGGCAGTGAAGTGTAGCACCTTCGGGCGACTGGGCACATGGAAAGGAGGTCTGCCAGTGCAAGGAAGAGGGTAGGTATTTCTGTTTATTCCTTTCCACCCTAGCCAAGTGAACATTTATATCTGCACGGTGTCCAGATTTAAAGAACGGCTTCTATGCAAGATGAGAAAAGCAGGTACAATTTAGGGGTTCAGATGCCTACAGTGGACCTTTAAAATATTGTGTCAACACCTCACTGCAAGCTTTATCCCCTTGACCTCTGGACTAGTGTGCCACAATCTTGTGCACTGCATGTGGCAACAGGGCGCTAACAAAGCAGCACCATTCACTTGAATGGGTTGCACACAGCGGGAGCTACGTCTGCCAAAAGTGACAAGATTTAAAATTATTGCTGCAAAGCAACGTGCCCATGGCATGTGTACATCCCAGCCTCTTCCTCTGCAGGTAAAGGGGGTAGTGGTTTAGGCTGGTGGTAACACGCTGTGGTTGAGCCATAATTCCTAGTGTGAACGAGCTCTTAGAGGTCCATAGCAGGTTAGGGCAGTGATTGGGATTTTCTCAGACCTGATGTAAACTCGCCTTAGGCTCTTTAGTTTCTAGTTATACTTGTGTTATGTAGCCATGCCATTTCTATTCTCTATACTACATGGATGGATTTAGGTATTTAAAAATGTATTTTTCAAACATTTGCACCTGAAAATCCTGTTAGGTAATTGATCACGAGCGATCCCCGATGTGCCTAAAGTCCTGATTTAACCACTTCAAAATGGATCAATTCTGACATTTCTCACATACATGTTAAAATCTGCATTTTTTGCTAGTTATTATTGCTTACTAGTTAATTACTTAGAACCCACAAACTATGTAAAATTTAAAAGATAATGTTGTGCCAAGTTAATAGATACCTAATGTCAATCTTTACAAATTGCACACACCTGTGGAATGGTGACAAACTACAGTGCCTAAATAATCTCCATAGATTTAAGGGTTTTCACAGGTTGACACAGTAACACAGGAGGTCTGGTGCTAGAATTATTGATCTTGCTCTGATGTTTGTGGCCTCACGTGTGGTGTGATCGCTGTTTACATGTGTGTGGGACCTATGTTTGCATGTGTACGGGGGGGGGTGATGGGGCACTGTAATTATTTTTTTTTTTTTATTATTTAAACTTTTGGATAGAATGGGCAGTGACAGGTACTCTATATGGATAGATCTGGGATCAATTAGACACCAGATCAGGCCTCTGCCCTCAAAATAATTTGATCAGATGCTTTACAAGTTGTTGATGGCATGTAACAATCAAGACAAATCCATAAGTGACCAAATCTTTTTTACTTTCGGTTTCTCACATGGGGAAGGGTACGGTTGTACCTTCCTCCCCTCTCAGTGCTCCAGGAAAAATGGCAGCAGTCCCAGGCTCGCTAGTCGCACAGGAAAGCCCGGTAAAGGCATCTGGGGAAGGGAGACATTTGAATCACTTCTACATTAAAGCCCATTGCCGGCTAAAATTTTGGCAGCAGGATCATAGCTGCAGCCATGATTGCAGTACAACCACTTCAACCTGAGGATGTACAGTTACTTCTTAAGTGCTTGAATTGGTTTTAAAAAAAAAAAAGGCATCCATGAAAGATATAAAAAAAAAAACCAGGAACAATTCAGGGGTTCAACATTGTGATATAGTTCAGTAGATTTAAACTTCAGCTGTCCTGCTGCACAAGTAATGCAGGCCATACATGGGTCGAATTCCAAAAAATTTTCTTTAGAAAATCTTAAATATTGTGCGTTTTGTAATCCGATGGTGCCACCGTTTATTTCGAAATTCAGCCAAGCAAGCCTTCAACTTCACCTCATTTTGATACAGAAAAGAATTTTCATGGCCAAGAATTCTCTTTTTTCCCAGGTCACAGCTCATGCTCATTTCTTTTTCATTTATGTTTCCTGCACTATTCTCCCATCATTGATACAAACTTTGTTCATTATTCAAGAAATTTCCAACATGCCCGATCACTCAAATTCAATGGTCTCACGAAAATCAGCCATTTATGTGACCCACTAATGGTGCAAAATTCGAACAAAAATTCTTAGACGAGATTTTCTAAAGAAAATTCTTTCGGAATTTGACCCATGTATGTCGGCTTAAGTAACTGTTTAAGAATCCGCAACCATTAGGCACATACTATTGGTCTATCACTATCATGGATGGCCTTACCAGTCAACAGAAATGCACAAGAGGAAGTATAGGATTAGCCTTAAGTACCAGGCTTTAACCTCTTTTGTGGTGGTTAAGGTCTGACTTAATACACAAGTCACAAACGTTAGATGTTAGATCAGTGATTAAACTTGCCTTAAGCATTTAGAGAAGAAATCATATTAATTTAAATTGTTATATTTTTAGTGTATGCTGTTCTAGCTGCTCTCAAGTTTATATGATGTGTGTACCATTTTCTCAAACTATAACTTTTTTCATACTGTTTGAAGCTGTTAGTCCAGGGAGAGAAGAGAGAACACGGCACAGAGTAAAAGCACTACATTTTACACACGTTTAGATTAGCACATTTAACCCTTGATCACCGCTATTAACCCTTTTATCATTCCGTCACCCAACCAGTGCCAATAGTACAGTTTCAGTATATAGAATTTTTCATTGATTACTGCATTTTTGCCACTAATGACATCAGAAGGCATCAGGGTCAGTAAGCTCCCCTTCCAGCCAGGGTCAGCTAGCGTTAGATTGCCCGCACACTATTGCACTCACGCTATAGGTCACTGATCACCGCCATTACTATTAGTGTTTGTACGGATCAAGATATTGAGCACGTACAGAACAATGGTAGTGCCTCTTTTGTATAGTGTCCCCAAAAATGCAGAGTTAGCAGGATCGGCCCGTTTGCTACCAGCACTAACGTTTAGCCCCTCTGCTGTTTTTCACGGAAGATTTGTATCGATTGTGGGCCAAGGCAGTTTATACGCACAGCAATACATGGCCGCCTACCCAAATTCAGGTCTTGCCAGACAATTTTCATGGAAACCTATCACGATTTCTGAATTTAAAACTCTTTTGGCTCTAACCCTCAATATAGGCATTACAAAAAAGAATGAATTGCGGTCATATTGATCCACAGACCCAATTCATCGTATGCCCGTGTTGTCTGCTGTTACATATATGCACAACATGGACCAGCAAGGTACTGGTACGTCACTGGACTTTGAGTGGTTATAGCGGGATGGTGCCTGCAGCTACAGACATCATCCTGGTACCATCATCCTAGGAATCCGAGAAGGCAGCCGGCAGTTCCAGTGGCTGACCATAGAGCTGGTCAGAGACTGGAATGGCTCCAATCATCTCTATAGTCTAAGAAATCGGAAGCTGCGAGCGTCTCATCACATCGATCTTGGTGAGATTAGATAATGTAAGGGCAGAGGAGATATCTAGAGTCTGTTAGACCCCAGATTTCTCAAAAAAGAATCTTTGACAATGCCATTGAAGTTATAGGGGATATTTGTATTCCCTGTGATAGTATTAAAAAAAATGAAAGGGACAGTGTAAAAATAATTTTAAAAAATTAACTAGAAAAAAAAAAGCACCCTTGCCCCCCTGCATGCGCAAGCTTTGACCCCGTGCCGGTATGTAAACAGCAGCTGCATTATGCATGTGAGGTATCGCCGCAAACGTCAGATCGAGTGCAGTAATTCTAGCACTGTAAATATATATTTATTTATTTATTTATCGAGTTTATATAGCGCCAAAGGGTTTGCTCCGCACTGTACAATAGAGGGGGGGACAATACATGAAACAGTACAGTAACATCAAACAGCACACAAGGGGTAAGAGGGCCCTACTCTTTCGAGCTTACAATCTAGGAGGGAGGGGGTAGAGGTACAGGAGGAAATGGCTGAGGGGGATGGAGTGGTAGGAGGAGGGAAGGGCAGCGGCTGTTAGGTGAGGGTGGGGTAGGCTTCCCTGAAGAGGTGGGTTTTCAGGGAGCACCTGAAGGTGAGGAGGGAAGGTGACAGTCTGATGGATTGGGGTAGTGAGTTCCAGAGGATGGGGGAGGACCTGGAGAAGTCTTGCAGTCGTGCGTGGGAGGAGGAGACCAGGGAGCAAGATAGGAGGTCCTGTGAAGAGCGAAGGGTACGGGTAGGGTGGTACCTGGGAATCAGGTCGGTGAGGTAGTTAGGGGCAGTGTTGTGAATGGCCTTATAGGTCAGAGTGAGCAGTTTGAATTTAATGCGTTGGGCAATGGGGAGCCAGTGGAGGGAGAGGCAGAGGGGGATGGCAGAGGTGGAGCGGCTGGTGAGGTGGATGAGTCTGGCAGCTGAGTTCAGGATGGTCTGAAGCAGGGAGAGCCTGCACTGGGGTAGGCCGGTGAGGAGGGAGTTGCAGTAGTCAAGGCGTGAGATAATCAGGGAGTGTACGAGTAGTTTAGTGGTGTCTGGGGTAAGGAAGGAGCGTATCTTGGCGATGTTCCGGAGGTGGAGCCTGCATGTGTTTGTAAGTGATTTGACATGAGGTTGAAAGGAAAGGTTTGAGTCCAGAATGACACCAAGGACCTTGGCTTGCTGGGCGGGATTGATGGTGGTGTTGTTGGTAGTGATGGAAAGGATGGGGGGGCACGGGAAGGGGGAAAGACGAGAAGCTCGGTTTTGGAGAGGTTGAGCTTGAGGAAATGAAGCGACATCCAGTCAGAGATGTCGTTTAGGAGGTGAGTGATGCGGGCGGAGAATGTGGAGGTGAGGTGAGGGGTGGATAGGTAGATTTGAGTATCATCAGCGTAGAGGTGGTAATTGAAGCCGTGGGAGTGTATGAGTTTGCCAAGGGAGGAGGTGTAGATGGAGAAGAGAAGGGGTCCAAGGACAGAGCCCTGGGGGACCCCAACAGAGAGGGGGAGGGAAGAGGAGGTGGCACCGTTGTAGGAAACGCTGAAGGAGCGTTGGGATAGATAGGACGAGAACCAAGAGAGAGCGGTGTCTCTGATGCCAAGGGAGAGTAGTTTGTTAAGGAGGAGGGGGTGGTCGACTGTGTCAAAGGCCGCGGAGAGGTCTAGGAGAAGGACAGAGTAGTCGCCTTTGGCTTTGGCGGTTAGTAGATCGTTGGTGATTTTGGGGAGGGCAGTTTCGGTGGAGTGTAGGGGACGGAAGCCGGACTGTAGTGGGTCAAGGAGGTTGCTGTCAGTTAGGTGGGCGCTTAGGCGATCGTAGACCAAGCGCTCAAGGAGCTTGGAAGTGAGTGGCAGCAGGGAAATTGGTCTGAGGTTGTTGAAGTCAGTGGGGTCCAGGGAGGGCTTTTTGAGTATGGGGGTGATGTGCGCATGTTTTAGGAGGGAGGGGAAGACGCCAGTAGAGAGGGAGAGATTGAAGATGTGGGTAAGGGAGCGGATGAGGGAAGAGGGGGGGTGACCGGAGGAGTTGAGAGGGGATGGGGTCCAGGGGGCACGTAGTGAGGCGGGCTTCTGAGAAGACTCTGGTGACTTCCTCAGTGGTAGTAGGGCTGAAGGAGTGCGGTGATGGGGGGCCTTGGGTGTGGTGGGGGGCAGTGCGGTTGTGAGGGCAGAGGAGGGGAGAGATGAGGGGGTGATGGAAGGGGGGAGGCTAGATGGGGAGGTAGATTGCAAGTTGACTATGTCCTTGCGGATTGCGTCAATCTTGTTGTGAAGATGAGTGGCAATCTCGTGGGCGGTAAGTGAGGTACTGAGTGGAGGAGGGGGGGGGGAGAGAGCAGGGAGTTGAAGGTGGAGAAGAGTCGGCGAGGGCAGGTGGAGAGGGTGTTGATCAGGTTAACGAAGTAGGCCTGCTTGGCGGCGTGGAGGGAGGAGGTGTAGGTGAGGAAGGCAGATTTGTAGAGGGAGAATGCATGAGGGGACCTGGTTGATGACCTGTAAAGACTTTTAAAGCATCGCCTATCGATAATAAAAATGTATGTACTTTGTTGCCATTGCACGGGCATGCGTAGTTTTAAAGCATGTCAAGTTTGGTATCTATTTACTTAGCGTAACATCATCTTTTATCAAACAATTGGGCAATATATTGTGTTTTTGTGCATTCAAATTCTAAAAAGTGTATTTTTCCCCAAAAGATTTGCGTTTGAAAAATCGCTGTGCAAATACTGTTTGACGTTAAAAATTTCAACACCCACCATTTTATTCTCTAGGGCCTCTGATTTAAAAATATATATATATAATGTTTTGGGGGTTCAAAGTAATTTTCTAGCAAAAAAAGGTTTTTTCATGTGAACAAAAAGTGTCAGAAAAGGCGTGGTCTTCAAGAGTGGGTGATGTGTGGCATAAGCTTCTAATGTTGGCCCTGAAATGCCAGGATAGTAAAAGCCTATCTACCCATCACAGTTTCGGAGGCTCTACAATGACAGGATAGTGAAAGCAACCCCCTCAAATGACCCCTTTTTGGAAAGTAGACAATCCGAGGTATTTGCTAAGAGGCATGGTGAGTGTTTTGCAGATCTCATGTGTTGCCACTTTTTTGGAAAAAGAAGAAAGAAAACAAAAAATTTTTTTTTTCTTTTTCAAAACCCTGTGACAAATTATATCTGTAAAATACTCACCATGCCTCTTATCTAATTCCTTGGGGTGTCTACTTTCCAAAAAGGGGTCATTTGAGGGGGTTGCTTGCACTATCCTGTCATTGTAGAGCCTCTGAAACTGTGATAGGTAGTGGGGAAGTGATATGAGGAAATATGCCCTTTTGAAAGCCTGGAGGTGGTCATTGTATTTGGGGGCTTGTAAGTAGCTAGGCTGCCAAAAAGTCTCTCAAATGTGGTATCCTATACTCGGAAGGAGTAGGAAAATGTGTTTTGGGGTGTTATTCTACATATACCTATGGCATGCATGAGCAATATATCATTAAAGTGACAACTCTGTGAAAAAATAAAAATTGTCAGATTCAAAAAATTTGTGGCAAAAAATAAAATGTTCCATGGACTCAACATGCCTCTCTGCAAAATCTGTGGGGTGTCTACTTTCCAAAAAGGGGTTATTTGGGGGGGGGGTGCTGCCCTGGCATTTTAGCACCTCAAGAAATGTGATAGGCAGTCAGAAGAAAATAAAAGCTACGTAAATTCCATTCCAATATATATACCATAGTTTGTAGATGCTATAACTTTCACACAAACCAATTAATAGACATGTATTAAGATTTTTTTTTACCAAAGACATGTAGCAGAATACATTTGCGTCTACATTTATGACTAACTTTGAGTTTATTGGTTATTTTTTATAGCTAAAAGTGAAAAATATTGGGGGGTTTTCAAAATGTTTGGTCTTTTTTTGTTTATAGCAAAATAAAAACAGCACAGGTGATCAAATACCACCAAAAAGAAAGCTCTATTTGTGTGACAAAAGGACATACATTTTGTTTGGGTACAGCATTGCACAACCGCGCAATTACCAGTTGAAATAGCTCAGTGCCAAACAACAAAAAATGGCTTGGTCAGGAAGGGGGGTAAATCCTCTGGAGAGCAAGTGGTTAAAGAATGTAGTCCAAAACTGCACTCAAAAGAAGCCTTCTTAAAATCTTTGCAACTTGTGATGGTTCTGTCCCGAGTTATTGTGGGGACCAGTATGCTGCAGTGTCGCAGAGCTCATCAGAGATGCGGTGTGTTTTCTAAAAAAAAAAAAGATTGAACTTGACCTTACAGCACAAACTGAGTTTGTGATGTAATTGTCTTTTTGCAGAGAACTAGGAAGGGTTGAAGAGCAGACACCATCATTTGAAGTCAGTGAAGTTCTAATAACCATTTTCTGGCAGTAGTTTCCTTAACCCCTTCTCTCCCAAAGTATGTTCATGAATGGGGCAGTGAGCTTACTATTGCCTTTTTAGAGCTGGAAAAGTTTTCATTTGATTTGTGGTAAATTCGGATAGTTCTTACTGCTGCCATTTTAAGAACATGTTGCAGTGACAAGGACAGATTCTTAAAGAATTGCAGACTAGGAAACCGACAGCAATTAAAACCAGCTCTGAGCTGGCCTACAAAGGGCATGTCTGTGCTGGGATGCTGTTGTATGCGACAGCCCCAGCTCCATTCAGCTGTCAGCCAGGAGATCCACCAATCGAAAGGTAAATGTAAACAAATAGGTTGAGGATAACGGTAATGTCATTACCTAAATATGGTTTGGGAAATTACTTGTCATTGAGTGGATGAAGCCTGATTGGGAACTCAGAGATGAATTCCCCATCAGGTCCGCTTTACTTTTGATTGACGACCCATGGTAGTGGTCGGATTTGAAAGTCCATATTGGATTGAATAGCGTCTATGGATCCACCCACTGGCATGTGCTGTCAATCAAAAGTAAAGCAGATCTGATGGGGAAGTAGTCTCTCAGAAGGCTTGTCCCTTTACAGGTACCGGAATCGGGTGCAAGCACCAGCTCTTTGGGTGCTGCACCTTGACACACTTTATTGATTTCCAGCTTGTTTCTCACTGTTTATACTTGCATTGTGAATCCTTGTATGATAAAAAAGGGTTATGTATTTCCAAAATAAGTCCCAGTTACTTTGGCTTTCAACAAAAAAAATTGAGAGAAAATGCAACACTTGTGAAGAGCTGGACTCTGGGATAAGCAAATATTGATTAAATTTAAAAGGCATATATATTCTTACTTAAATCTGGGTGTGCTTTTGTTTATTTTTTCAATATCGGTGTAGTAATTAAGCATAATATTTTGCCACTGTCCAGGAGCTTCCCGTAATAGACTGGTCACTGCTACTCCGTCTGCTTTGTGCAGGCTGCTGGTCTTCTATCTGTCTACTCTAGTTTTCTACAGACAGCCTGTAATGGGTGGGCCTGACAGGTTTGTTCCACAGCTCTGCTCCCTGCTCAGGCATGCAGCATAGTGATGTTGGTGCAACTTTTACATGGTAATATCTGTGATTGTAAAGGCATTTTGTGCACAAAAAGTGGATTCATATTCTTTGTAGGTATTAAGGAATAATAAAAGATTTTTTTATTATTTTATATTCTAAAAGCTTTAATAAAAGCGGTGTAAACTCTTACCAGAAAATTGTGCACGCATACAGGAGTCACATCACCATGGCACACAGCAGGTGTTGTCTGAGCTGTGCATGCGTGCTTCAGATCATATTACCACTGACAGGCAGGGGGAGCTATTTATGACAGAGGAGACCACTAGGAGGATCTCTTCTGTTGTGAAAACCTTGCCTGACGGCGTTTTATTCCAAATTTGAGTTCAATACCACTTTAATATTTCTGTGCTCAGAGTTTTAGTGGGACTGTGTTCTATCCAATTATTCTGTAGGATTGAATTGTTTTCTTTAAAGTTGAACTCTAGGTAAAAATGAGTTACCCTTGCTGTGGGGCTCCCCCAGCACTATAAGTGTTAGAGTGAAAGAGAAGTTTAATCTTAATATTGTTCCCTCCTCCTACTTATTTTGCCTAGACTCTATAGAAAAAGATGCATGTACTTATCTTTTTTATATGGTTTGGTCACATGCAGCTCTGACTTCCCTGTATCTGTGAGCGACTGATGCAGGAGTGAGGAGAGAGTGCCAGCAATTGCTGAGCCATGGGAGCTCCTGGAATTCACAGCCTTTGTTGAGCACGCCTTTACATATGATCAGTGCAGATTGAAAATAGGTAAGCACACTGATATTTTTTATATAAGTTAGGCAGGATAAGTCGATGGAGTAATTTTACGAATAGTTAAAGATGCGGTTTTCTTTCATTTTAAATTCTTGTTTTTGTCTAGTGGAAACGGCAGTTTTACTTACCTTATCCCTACTGCAGCCAGCATTTTCCTCTTCTCTCTGACACTTTGGATTGTGGGCAGGACCTTGGCTTCCACTTACAGTGCAGGACTGCTGGACCTGTGTTTTACCTAATGACATTGGAATGCCTGCAACCAACGATGTGGCAAAGAAAAACAGACTCGGTGACTAGACCAGCAGACCAGTTGTACAGCTGTGGGGAAGCTTGCAGCATTGGGGATAAGATAAGGAAACATTTTTAAGTTACCCGTAGACTAAAATGTGCTCCACTGCAGGGGTAACTTTTGTTTTTACCTGGAATTCAGCTTTAAGGTCTATTTAGATCTTAAAGAATATATCATCCTGTACTAACATGTGCCTTTTATTTACTTTTAGAAATGGAGCTGAAAAAATTAATAACTGCCACAGATACCCAATACTCTGGCTGTCTGCTCCAGGCTTTGAACGACCAGCGGCTGCAGGGCTTGTACTGCGATGTTACCGTTATTGTAGAAGATCGCAAATTTAGAGCTCACAAGAACATTCTTTCTGCATGTAGTACTTATTTCCACCAACTCTTCACCGTCGCTGGGCAAGTTGTGGAGCTGAATTTTATCAGAGCTGAAATATTTGCAGAAATACTTAACTATATTTACAGCGCCAAAATTGTACGTGTCAAAAGTGACATGCTGGAAGAGTTGATAAAGTCTGGAAAATTGCTAGGTGTTCCCTTTATAGCAGAACTTGGAATCCCTTTGTCACAAGTGAAAAGTATATCTGGTGGAGTTAAAGACAGTAGTGCAGATCAGTCAAAAACTGATGAAAAAACACAAGAGTCAATGAAAAACACAACTAGTGCAACCTTGACCAAAGCTCTTGGGGTGTCTGTATTGCCAATGCTTACAGAAACATTTACTGTATCAACAAATTCTGATGAGTCAAATGATGAAGATTCTGATGATGATGTGATTTTTTGCTCTGAGACTTTTGCACCTCCCAAAAAAAGTTCTATAGAGAAAAAGGAACCTGTGACTCCACCAATTCCTGTTACTAGTGAACAGCCGCCCGATGCAAAGAAACTTAGTCCAGAACCTGGCCAGCAACAAGTTATCCAAGATATTAAACCTGTAGTCCAACCTTCCCCAAAACCAGCAGCTCCAGTTCCAAAGGTTACAACACCTGTTGCTCCTGCTGATACAAGTTTAAATCCACCAACTCCAAGTCCACCTGCAACTAGCAATACTGCACCTCAGCAAAACTCTGGCACAGCTGTTGCACCAGTCCAATCTCCTTCAGATGCCCCCTCTTCTTCTTCTTCTTCCTCTTCTTCTTCTTCTGCTTCTTCAGCTACACCTGCACCAGCCGAGAAGCCAGTTACAACTAATCAAAGCTTACCAAAACTGCAACCAGTTGGTGTTGTTCATCCCAAATCAGAGCTGATCTTGGATGCAGATTGTATTTCATCTCCTCCTCCTTCTTCTGTCATATCTGTAGGCCAGCCAACAATTACACACAAAAACATATCCTTTGATGGGGTGCAAAAGAAACAGGTGGTAACCGTAAGCCCTGGATCTTCATCAAAGCCTGGAGAATTCAAAATTAAAATTGCAGATGTTGTTTCTGGGAGCAGTAAGGATTCTTCTGAACCTCGGAGAATAATGGATGGGAAGAAGATCATAACATTAGACACAGCTTCTGAGATTGAGGGCCTTTCAACAGGCTGCAAAGTTTATGCAAATATTGGTGAAGATACATATGACATAGTGATTCCCATCAAAGATGATCCTGAAGAAGGTTTAGCTAATCTGGATGAAGATGGTTTACCAGATCGTAAAAAAATGAAACTAAAACATGACGATCATTATGAGCTAATAGTGGATGGGAGAGTCTATTATATTTGTATTGTGTGCAAGAGATCATATGTTTGTCTTACTAGTTTGCGAAGACACTTTAATGTTCACTCATGGGAAAAAAAATACCCTTGTCGTTATTGTGAGAGAGTCTTTCCACTTGCTGAATACCGTACAAAGCATGAAATACACCACACAGGAGAGAGAAGATATCAGTGCTTGACTTGCGGTGGGTCTTTTATAAACTACCAGGTCATGGCCTCGCACATAAGATCCGTTCATAGTTTGGACCCTGCTGGAGATGCAAAGCTTTACCGTTTGAATCCATGTAAGACATTACAGATAAGGCAGTATGCATACGTAAGTGATAATAAAAATAATGTACCTGTCATTAGTGATGGTGGGATTGTGTATAACATTGACCCAGATAAGTCACAACAGGATTCTGAAGAGAATCACTCTAGCAATGGGCCAAAGCCTGTGAACTGGGATGATATATTCCTTCAGCAGTCTAACCAGAGCATGTTTAAACCAACTACTTCTGAAGGCAGCACTGAATTTGAATTTGTTATACCGGAATCTTATTAGACCTTACAGAAGCTAAAATTCAAATGAATAGGATCGGACATGACTTTTAGGTACATCACAAGTAATGCTCAGTTTCTATTTCAACTATATAGTTGATATATCCTGTAAAGATGCATTGTTTTCAGTTTTCATTGCATTACAACCTGTATGTGAGGGCATCTTACTTGAACATCCAGTGAGGCAGGAATTGGCAAGAAGCCTTGAAGTAGTTTTGCCAGTTATTATTCCTATATATGTAAAGGCAACAAAAACTATCCATGTATTTATTACATTGACATCATGTTGCATTTTGGCCATTGAGGCATTTCCAGTACGTATAGACTTAGACAATTGGTTATGAATACTGTACGTATATTTGCACTTTAAAGTTCATCCAGTTGGCAATTTGGTGTGATTTTTAGCAATGTGTACAATACATTTTTTTCTGTTTAGCTTGGAAACATAATGGTTGTGGCAGACCACTGAGGGTTCAAATTCAGAGGTTTTACATTCTCTTAATAATTATGGATCTTTCATAGTAGTTAATTCTAACTTTTGTTTCCCTTCATAATTCACTCTACAGATATAGATATTTCTCTCAGACTCCGCTATTAAAGTGCCAGTAAGCTTAAGGTACATCTTGAAATATTTATTCCTAATGACATACACAATTGCATCAGAGCTTATCAGAGTTGAATGTGCTTAATGATAGATTCTACTCTTGGGAGGAGATTCATTCCTTCCACACAAGAAACTTTCTCTCAGAAACAGTACTTCAGACAGCCAGGTGTTGTCTGATAGGATTTCTAAACAAAAACAAATTGTATTATGAAACCTGACAGTTGTAAGTAAAATATATCAACTTTTGCTGAGGTGGGACATTTTGCACCGCTTCAGAATTTTAGCAGTTTAAAAACAAAAATTTAGTGCTGGGTTTTAGTGACCTTGTTTAGAGTAAAACATTAAAATTTTAATTGTGGCCCTAAAAAAATGTTAGACGAGCTGTAAGTGGACTTTTGTTCTAGATCAGTTTTGGACATTGTTGAACTTTATTTCTTTCAAGAAACGTCTGATCACTACAACCTGTCCACATATCTATACAAGTACTGGGTAGGCATCACATTATTTTCTTTGTTATATTCATTTATAACATGAGGGTTTTTATTTTTTTTTATTATTATTATTATTATTCAGCAGCACATCAGGGGCATTTATATAACTCATTGGGCATTGTCTGTGCTTGGGGGCATATTTATTAAGCAGTTAATCAGTCATTCACTGCAGGTGACTTCTCCAGCATATGTTTTGTGACAGTGCTTGGTTCACCTACAGTAAATGTTTTGTGAACGTCACATTCGTTGCTTTTATAAATATGTCCTTTCGTGTATATTTGTCCAAGGTGAATATTTCAATGGTATGACTTGTTAAAAAGGCAAATATTTGTATTTTATAAAAGCACAAAAATACCAAGTTTTCATCATGTGATGGTTATATAAATGTGCCCCGCTGTACTTTAGCAGGCTCCTATGTTTATGATCCGCCTTTGCTTAATGCTCTTGCAGTTATTTAGAGACAGTGCTATGTATTTGAAGAGGTGATAGAACAGAAAGTATATCAAAACCACTGTAGTAAAAATACTTTTTTGTATGTAAACTTAAACCAGTGACTCCTTCCAATCTACTTTTCTCATCTTTGCATAAACTAAGGTTGAAATAACTTTTCTAAAAGGTGGTTTCTGGTTGTTTGAGTCATTTGAACCATCAAGTGTTCATCAGGCTTAAATCTGTGAGAGTAGCTTGAATTCTGGAAAACAGCAGGGCCACATTTCATGTAACTACTTTTATCATCAACATTATTATAAGATGCTTTTTCATACTGGACCAATTCCTGTCTACGCTTGGTGATTCTTTATAAGTGTTACACATTTTTTTTCACTGGAATACAAAAACCTAAATTATTTTTATATATATTTTTGTTTATGTAGACATGGGATACAGGTTCTTTGTGCTGGTTTCCCATTACAGTTTTGTTCTAGGTAGAAATGTTTTGTTTTGTTGTTTTGTTCCTTTTTCTTTTTTTTTTTTCTTCTTCCAACTGCACTGGTTAGACTTTTGATTCCCCAGTCTTGATGCTTTTTCTAAATAGTCCAGCATTCCTTTTTAAAGAGGTTGATGTAAATGATCATGAAAAAAATATTCACCAAATACTGGTAACGTTGATAGCTTTGTAAGTAGGTTAATCAAATTGGCTTTTTAAATAACTTGAAGGGAGAAAATATTAAAATGTATGTTTATAATTTCTCTGTGTGTAGTAGAGCCATTGTACAAAGATTAGGGACAATTGTCAATATAAAAGAGTATAAGCTAAAATAAAGGATGTGGGCTCTTTAAATTCCTTTTAGTAAAATATTTACTAAATATTTTTTCCTGAAAATCATGGTAAGGTTCGGCAAGTTTAAAGATAGGGAAGTAAACTTTTGCTTTCAGCATTTCAACACTGTAGCGTTTGAGAGGGTTTATAATAAACTCCAATTAAGCATTGTGGGGAAATTTACTGAAACTGGAGCCGCGGTGCATAGTAACCAATCAGCTTCTAACTTCAGCTTGTTCGGGTAAAGTGACATTAAATGATATTCTTATCTTCCACAAATAATCCATACACATTCACTACTTAAAGTGGAACTTCACTCTCTCAATCAACATGGACTATTTTTAATCCTTATACTTCTAGCATTAGTAAATAGATAGGAAAGTATATCATTTCATTTTTAAATTTTTTTTTTTTACATTTCTTTAGTTACATTCTGGTATTATACACCCCAGCAGTCTTCAGGAGGGGAGGGTTCTGAGCTCAGCCTATGTCTGAGCTAAGGGCAAATGGTTTCCAGGAAGTAAGTTCTACATGAATCATTTCACCTTATTCAAGATGCCACAGCCAGAAATGCCAGGGGGTGTTTTTCTCAATTTCTCAGCAAAATAAAGCATGGAGACATGGATGGATAGGGGAGTTTGCTTTGAATATTCAAAATAACTGAAATAGCATTTTTGGTCTACGGTGCTCAGATGCAGCGCAGTTCCACTTTAATGTAATCGATTTTTCTTGAAGTTGTTTCTTTTTGTGTTTTTCTGCTTCTTCGTAACATAAACTGTGAACTCCTGAACCTCACCTTCTGTTTGTTTGGAATGAGCAGGGCATGTTGAGCTCTTGTGCACTGCTCAATGCACACTACACATCCTCCAGTTTATAGTTCCTAGTTCATCTCAGGAGCAAGCAAGAGATGGTGGCTATGTTCCTCCATATTGTGGGATCATGGAGATCTAGCAGGAAGTTGAATTACAGGGGCAAAAACAGAGCAATTTGGGAGAGGCTGAAAGCAATAGAAGGTTTTTTTTTTATGTTAATACATACCAAAGCTGATTGGTTGCCATGCACAGCTGCTCCAGTCGTAGTAAATTTCCCTGTTTTTAGGATTCCTTAGATTTCAATAAAAGTATTGTATACATATTCTAAAAGATATTAGACTGTGTCCCATTAGTTATCGTGCTGTTGGCATTTTAAAGATCTGAAACGCTGTATTCGTACATGAGCAGACCTTGTGTGTTTCGGTAGTAGTGGTTACTAGTTTGTAGTTATTGGAAAGATGCTGACATTGTTTGAAAAGTCTCTGACTTACAGAAGCCACATTAGTCTTTCCCAAGACATTTGTTTAACAGCCTGATTTGTGTGACCAAAAACCTGGCTGCTAATTCTTCTTGGATGTGTCTTCACAGGTTTGCTTTCAAAAATCAGAAACCTATAGCTTTGATGTTTCTAAGCCAAGTATATCTACAAAGACTATGTTGCAGTAAGAATGTACATTTTGAATGGTTTCTTGGTCTAGAGTGCATGATTATTTTGAAATTAACTATTAAAATTAAAAATCACTTTTTACTTTGACCCTGTTGAGCCTGTGGAGAAGCATAAACACTAACGGACTTAAACGCCAAGTTCATCTTTTCCAGAAAATAACCTATGTAGTCAAGGTGCCCCAGTAGTTCTAAAAAAAACTGTGCAGCTTTGTAAAATATTACTTACTCCCAGTAAGCAAACCTTCACATCCTGTCATATTGCTAGGATTTGAAAACCATTTGTTGCTGGGATGTTGAGAGTGGGTATCCAGTTGTTACAAGCCAGGACATGAGGGATGTTAAGTGGGAGCTTTTTAGCCAGGTTTCTGAAGTGATCCAAATGGCCTTAAAAGCATAACCATAATAGTAATGAACATTGTATAAAGCCATCTTTTAATATCTACTGCGGCCCCTTGACTGCATAGGCTGTTTTCTGGAAAAAGTGAACTTTAATCATTATGAAGTGTGTATTATAAAGTGCCAACACCAACTGAAATTTAACAGCTGAAATGTATACAGGAAACAATCTACCTGCTCATATTTTTCATATCTGTAGTGCACTAGTCTACCCTGCTGCCTTTTGCTGGCTCTTTGGTTATCTAAAAACCCTTTTTTTTGCAAGTTTGTAATGCAGTAAAGAAATTCCCAGACTCTCCCACTGTAGGCTTCTTGCATTTTTGTATACAGAAATGCTTGATGTATGCTGGTTCACATATATGCGGATTGGATACAGTTCAAACCGCATCCAATCCGCATGACGTGAAAAAAACATTGCTTCCTATGATGCCTGTTCACATATGTCCAGTGCACTGGCGGTGTGGATTCAGTGCAGTTTGTAAAAGAGTCCAGTACGATTTCTGAGCATTGCCTTCAGGTGCAGATTACAGGCTGTTGATTTCTATGGGAACAGTTTCTAAACCGCATATGTGTGAACAGGATAAGATCCTCCGCTAATCCTGTCCTTAACCTGATGTAAACCTGACATGAACTGCTGAACAACTACTGTATTAATTAGTTGTGAAACCTGAACTTCACTCCGCACCGCACATGTGTGAATCAGCTTAGTTCTAAGAGTGCCCAAACTGCCACCTTCAAAGCCACATATTCAAGGAGTACTCTGCCAGGGAGCTATGAGTGGGCTGGCAGCAAAGGGATTACAGTGTTCTAAAGTGAAAGTAAATTGAGCAAATATTCTGAGATTAGCACAGCTGTACTATTGTTTTAAAGGATAGTCACTACTGCATTCTATTTTGCATTGAATTGCTTTTAAAATACATTAACCTGTAAAACTATTCAGAATCTATATAGTACTGGTCTGACTTAGGCATGGGGAATTCTGAATGCTTGCTATTGGTTACTACAAATAAAAACGGGCCCTTAAACTAGAACTGAAGGCCCCTGCCAGGTCCTGAACCATAGCCACAACAGTAAGTGAGAAGAAATCCCTCCATAGTGGGGGAAATCTCTGGTAGTCACTAGGGTCAGCCAAACTAGTGTACCCATTGGGTGATTTCTTATCTATTCATGTTTGGGTAACCACTCAATTGTGTGATTTTCTTTCCCTTTCGGTGATGTCACCAGAACAAATAGGATGAATCTCCCTTACAGGGACCGTTCTGTCTAAAACTGAAAAAAATGTTTTGCCTTAGGTTATGCTTTAAGTATATCTGGGTAGATCACACTGCCTGTCAAAACAATCGGCAGATCCAGAAATACACATAACCCTGCCTGTAGAGCAATCTCTATTGGCCCATTTGCTGTCCTGGGACCAACTGAGTATTCTAGGATGTGGGAGTGCAGGACCAGCAGGAAATAAGTAGGGATTGCATAAAAGTAATATATTTTTCAGTCTGTGCTCCGTTTTAATTTCCCACATAGGTAAGAAAAGGATGTGTTTTTGAATAAGGCCAGTAAGCAGGTTGTTGATCCATAGTGGTGTTGGGATGTTTAGCATAAGAAGGATCCACACATATGCAGCACATACTACCCAAAGAGGGAAAGAGTTTCTGAAAGGATTACTTACACTGTCACCTTAAATGCTTTTAGTTTTAACTCATGAGCTGCTGATGAAACCGAAGAGCATGATATTAGATCATAAAACCTTTCTTGCAGTATTTCTTTCATTATTTAAATGTTAAAAACATTACAAATACTGCTGTTCACTGTCCACATAATAATTCTGCTCAATTGCAAGTAAATCACCCACAAGTAGCCATTGTACAACTGACCCCTACTTTCTATTTTTTAACTTTGCCAGAGACCGAACACATTGAAACAAAATTTAATCCTGCTTGGCACAAGGCTTTTCAGCATAGCATTCCAATATGCTTGTTATGTGTAGAGAAATAAAATGGTGTCATGGTGCCTGGTTGCTCATTATGTAGTTACTGGTTACCCTGGAATGCAAATAACAGCTGTATGTGTCTAAAAATATTGGTTGTACATCTTTGTCTTTTTTTTTTTTTTTTTCTGAAATGTTTCATTTGTACCAATACTGTTGTGTATATATTATCTTTGTACAGCTTTTCCTTAACTTTTTTTTTTTTCTTTCTTTTAATGTTGTGTGCTTTTCACTAACCTTTACTTGAGCCTATAGACTTTAGAGCTTTCTATGGCAAAATAAACATTTTTTTTTTCAATCTGAGACATGTAGTGTTTCATTTACTTTGCAGAATTGTAGAGCACATTTTTATTTTATAAATACATAAAAAGTGTACAGTTGGTCATGGACTTCCAAGGCAGTTTTGCACGCATGATATGATCTCCCCCAGATGATTTCCTTTTCCAGCAGTGTCACAGATGGGTATAGTAGAACAAACATTCAGTAATGCGGTTAGGTACTGCTTCTACAGAAAAACAGTAAGTATCAGAATAAGATTTCTAATCCTAAGGAAATCTGTACTGAGATGTAAGGGTTACCATTGTTGACCTACTGAAAGTACTAGCTGTATGGCTGTTCCTGACTTAACTACTTTGAGCCACTGTACTGGAACAAGTATGCATCAAGTGAAGTTAGAACTTCTTATGCAAATATGTTATGGGTTTGTAACTCACTGTATTGTGGCTATTAGATTGATGACACACCGTATGGTGGCAATTGGATCAATAAGATAACCAAGCAACTAACATTTACAGTGACATCATTAGTGGTAGCTTGCCTATTTTACTAGCTAGACACTAAAACTGGTGTGTGTGTGTCTGTCTGTCACATTAGTCTTAAATAATGCCACATATTTATGTGGATTTTTTGAAAAGAGATTGGAGCATTAATTAGGATATTGCACAACATTCATGCTTTTTAACCACTCTGTTTTTGCTTTGACATATTTTTGGGTTAAGTATCTTGCTAAATTAAACAGGTGTACATGGTATCTTTTAGTCTGTCAGTCCATAGGAGCTTAAATTAAACAAAGTTTTTAAAATAAATTGTTGCAGGCAATTGCTAGAATGCACATGTTAGTATATTATGGCAGACTTGTCTGTCAAACAATGCTATCAGCGCACTCCGCTGTTAGGTGCTTCCATCTTCTCCTGGTGTTCCTTCCATATTCATAGAGTCACATAATCAAGGTACATAGGGGGTACTGTACATTGTTCATTGAGCTGTACATGTGCTGCTCAATGTACAATAACGTTGACAGGCCAATAGGGTCTCTTCTGTCTTAAAAAACCCTATCTGTCAGCAGTTTTTATTTCTAAAGCCTTGTGCACTGGACATTTTTACAGCTGCTGTATTTAGCTTCTGGCGTTTTTTTTTCTACAGCAAGTTATCCTATGTGTTCACGCACCCATGCTTTAATCAGCGTTTTTTGGCTGGAAAAAAAAAAACCCAGAACTAGTGGGTTTCAAGAGGAGTTTTTTAAGCTGTAAACATGTTCTAACGCTCATAAAAGCTGAACAACGCTAAGAAAAAAAACACGGCTAACCGTCGTTTGAGTGTTTTTAGAGCCTGAAGATTTTGTGGGAGTATAATTTTGCTAAAAAAAAACGCAAACACTGAAAAAAAAGCTAACGCAAAAACACTACCAAACTCATGGTTTTAATGCAGCATTTTACAGCTAACGCCACTGGCGTTTTTATAATGTTTAGAGTTCAGTTCCACTTAAAAAGTAATGCACACACCCATACTAACGTCAAACCAAAGCACCTGATGCAAATGCACATTCAAACACGGGAAAAAACAAACTCCACTGGGGTTGATTTACTTAGACTTCAAACAGTTGGTACATTCATGTTGTAAATGAAGCCTAAAGGAACTGAGAATCTTTACTCAATAAATTGTAGTTGTATTAACTATGAATATCCAGTCATGTGCAGATGAAATAAACAGTTAATCTTCACGCAATTTTTGAGTCAAGATTCTCGACTCTTCAATAAATCAGACTGTCTTCTCTGGAAATGTAGCCTAGGACCTGAAGCCAAGACTACTAATCAAATGTACAGCCTTACAGTGGGGGAAATAATTATTTGATCAACTGCAGATTTTGTAAGTTTGTCCACTTACAAGAAATGGTCTATAATTTTTAACAATGGTGTATTTTAAATGAATGAGACAAATTATCAACCAAATATCCAGATAAAACACGATACAAATGTTATAAATGGAGTTGCAGTTCAGTAAGTAAAATTAGTATTTGATCCCCAAGCAAAACATGACTTAGAAACCCTTGTTGGCAAGCACAGATGTAAGGGATTTCTTGTAGTTGGTTAACAGGAGAGATTTTGGTCCACTCTTCTTTATAGATCTTCTCTCAATCCTTAGGCCACTCTACGACCTTAATGTGCTTCTTCTTGAGCCACTCCATTGTTGCCTTGGTGGTATGTGTTGGGTCATCGTCATGCTGGAAGACCCATCCCTGACCCATCTTCAGTGTTCTGGCTGAGGGAAAAATTTTCTCATCCAAGATTTTACAATACATGGCCCTGTCCATTTGCCCCTCAATGCCGCAAAGTCGGCCTGTACCTTTAGCAGAGAAACAGCCTCAAAGCATAATGTTTCCACCTCTGTGCTTGACTGAAGGGATGGTATTCTTAGGGTCATAGTCAGCATATTTTTCTTCCTCCAAACACGGCAAGTTGAGTTAATGTCAAAGAGCTCAATGAGATGAAATCTTGCATAGAGCTCCAGACTGTGGTAAATTGATGGTTATTTTGTATTTCTTCCATTTGCGAGTAATTGCTCCAACAGTTGTCTCCTTCTCACCAAGCTTCTTGCTGATGGTCTTGTAGCCCATTCCAGCTTTGTGCAGGTCTACAGTCTTGTCCCTGACAGCTTTTTGATCTTGCCCATGATGGTGAGGTTTGAATGGAAGAGAGATTCAGTGGACAGGTGTTTATATACACATAACGAGTTGTCATTCAGAGCACCATATTAAATTAAAAGGACAAATCTTTGTACCACATGAGCACATTTGCCAGTCTGTGGGAGTCAGAATTATTTTTGTTTGGTAGGGGATCAAATGCTTATTTTACTCACTGAACTGCAACTCAATGTATAGCATTTGTATCGAGTTTTCTTTTGGGATTTTTGGTTGATATTCTGTCTCTATCATTTAAAATACACCTATGATAAAAATTATAGACCCTTCATTTCTTTGTAAGTGGGCAAACATACAGTGGCAAAAATAATTATTTGAACCCCTACAGATTTTGTATATCAGAAATGCCTGAAAAACTATCCCAAGGATTAAAAGCAGGAGTAAAGGCTGATTTAAAAAAAAAAAAAAAATCACCCTGCAAGACAGTCATGTGCTAGTATGCATCGCATACTAGTACATTATGAAAGACTTACCCCAAAACGAAGCACTCCAGTGGTGGGTTTGTGGGCTGTGGCCGTTTGTATGGCCGAGCTGCAATGAAGTCACTCTCGTGCATGCACACGGGAGCCACGATCACAGCACAACACTCTGAAGGGATTGCAAACTCAGTATGCCATCCTTTTGGAGCGCAGTGCGCATGCGCCAGTGACATCTCTGGCCGCAGTGCTACAGAATATCTCATAAACAGTGCACTTTTAGGAGATATTCCTTGTACCTACAGTTAGGCTTTATTATAAGCTTACCTGTAGGTACAAATTAAATTTAAAAAAATTTGTTTATTACCACTTTAATAAAGCTGCTGCTAACCCATCAGAGGGTTATTTTATTTCAGATCGCAAATCTTGCTTTTGTTAATATAGCAGTCTCCTTACACATTTCCTTGATTATGCATGTTGAAAAAGAACACCAAACTAAGAATATCAAACTATAATTTAATGGCATAGGAGATTAACTGCCAGTAAGCAGTATATTCATGTCAAACAAATGTCTTAGGAGTCCAACATTTTGTTTTTGCTTTTTTTTTGTTTTCCCCCCCCCCCTTTTTAATATTTCCAGGGACACCAAGAAAACAAAAGCTGCCAATGTGCAGTTGAGAGAATTCTGAGCATTCAACAATGGCTGGTAATGCCTGGGGCTCCCATGGCCCATCTGATAGCAGTCCCTCCTCTCCCCTGCATAGAAAAAAAAAAAAAAAGAGATACCCGCCTTAGGGTGATACTGTTTAGTGAAATACAATTCTTAAAAAAGCTTATGCACTCACAGTAAGTTAAAGAGGATCTGGCACATCAAAGACAATGTTCCTGTTTGCCTCTTCTGGGTCATCCCCAAATAGATCACCTATGGGTGGCTGTATCCAAGGAGCACTGACAGGCCATCCAGTGTACTCACCACAATGTAATGGCCGCTGCTTGGTGTGGCATACAGGACCTACTGCATATGTGCCAGTCCAGCCGGCGCCGCACCATCATGGAAGATAGGTGTCCCGAATGGGAGAAAAGGGAATCACGTTGGCGTAGTTACTATGACAATGTGTTTCAGGGGCGTGTCGGCTCCCTTTTCAAGTCATACCCACTATAGTTAATGTATTTATAGGATACTATGCTACCTTTTCTCCCCTGATGCTGCTGGCTGGAAAAGGAGTGTCTGCTCACATGACTGGAGCAGGCTGAAAATAGGTAAGTATATACATCTTTTTTACACAGGTTAGTCAGCATAGGTGTTAAAGACGAGTTCGGTTTAGCCTGGAATTCTACTGTTATATGCAATGTATCAAATAATCTTCAAGTTCATGTACTTGGTGCTCTTTTTCTCCCTCCTGGGACCACAATATGGCAAATGGTAAAGATCAAAAAGAAATTTGCAAGATAAATCCTATCACTGTAACAAGTAACATCAACAGACTGCAAAAGTCTTTAAAAAAAGGTTATGAGTGGAGCTTGCAAAATTTCACACAGGCTTCAGCTTGTATAAGAGCAGTGTGAACACAAAGCTTTTATGAAATATTCAGCAAGCTTGAAACAGCTTTCTCTAAGACTTTAAAGCACCCTTCAGCTCCTATTTGGAAATGTTATCTAAACATCATTTCACCTATATTACAGTGTAATGCATTGATAGCCACCCCTCAAGTTAGTCTGTACCTTCTGGATAAGCTGGATTACTTGGGTAATTATTAAATTGGAAAAAAAAAGTGCTTACATGATGGGATTAATGAGAAAGTAAAAGAATGCTTACTGTATTTTTCACTCGATAAGACCCACTTTTTTCCCCAAAAAAAATGGGGGGAAATGTCTGTGCGTCTTGTGGAGCGCATATGGAGCGGCCATCCCGGTATTCCCTCTGCCGTGTTAGAATACCGGGCCAGCCGCTCAGCTCTACTGTGCAGAAGAACCTGCTCCTCGGTCCTACCTGTTCCTCGGTCCAGCGGTGTCCTGCTTTCACCGTCCGTCTTCTCTCCCTGGCGCTGGCATGTTCAGTGTGGGCACCCAGCTGTGACAGCTTGCGGCTTCACAGCCAGGTGCCCACTGCGCAAGCTCGAGAAGCGCTGCTTTTTGTGAATGGTCACCTGTAGTCTTCTGGGACCTGTCATGTGTCCCACAAGACTACGGGGAGGATCGCTCTGGGGAAGTGGGAGCGGGTACCGGAGAAATTCAGGTACCCACTCCCCAAAGGTCTGCAGTCTCTGGTCATCTCCTGTACTATGTCCGCAGTCTCTGGTCATCTCCTGTACTGTGTGCGCAGTCTCTGGTCATCTCCTGTAGTGTGTCCGCAGTCTCTGGTCATCTCCTGTAGTGTGTCCGCAGTCTCTGTTCATCTCCTGTAGTGTGTCCGCAGTCTCTGGTCATCTCCTGTAGTGTGTCCGCAGTCTCTGTTCATCTCCTGTAGTGTGTCCGCAGTCTCTGTTCATCCCCTGTAGTGTGTCCGCAGTCTCTGTTCATCCCCTGTACTGTGTCCGCAGTCTCTGGTCATCTCCTGTACTGTGTCCGCAGTCTCTGGTCATCTCCTGTACTGTGTCCGCAGTCTCTGGTCATCTCCTGTACTATGTCCGCAGTCTCTGGTCATCTCCTGTACTATGTCCGCAGTCTCTGGTCATCTCCTGTACTATGTCCCCGGTCTCTGGTCATCTCCTGTACTATGTCCGCGGTCTCTGGTCATCTCCTGTACTATGTCCGCGGTCTCTGGTCATCTCCTGTACTATGTCCGCAGTCTCTGGTCATCTCCTGTACTATGTCCGCAGTCTCTGGTCATCTCCTGTACTATGTCCCCGGTCTCTGGTCATCTCCTGTACTATGTCCGCGGTCTCTGGTAATCTCCTGTACTATGTCCCCGGTCTCTGGTCATCTCCTGTTCTATGTCCCCGGTCTCTGGTCATCTCCTGTACTATGTCCCCGGTCTCTGGTCATCTCCTGTACTATGTCCGCGGTCTCTGGTCATCTCCTGTACTATGTCCGCGGTCTCTGGTCATCTCCTGTACTATGTCCGCGGTCTCTGGTCATCTCCTGTACTATGTCCGTGGTCTCTGGTCATCTGGAGTATGTCCGCGGCCTCTAGTAGTCTCCTGGAGTATGTCCGCGGCCTCTAGTAGTCTCCTGGAGTATGTCCGCGGCCTCTAGTAGTCTCCTGGAGTATGTCCGCGGCCTCTAGTAGTCTCCTGGAGTATGTCCGCGGCCTCTAGTAGTCTCCTGGAGTATGTCCGCAGTCTCTGGTCATCTCACGTACTATGTCTGCAGTTTCTGGTCATCTCCTGTACTGTGTCCGCAGTCTCTGGTCATCTCCTGTACTGTGTCCGCAGTCTCTGGTTATCTCCTGTACTATGTCTGCAGTCTCTGGTCATCTCCTGTACTGTGTCCGCAGCCTCTGGTCATTTCCTGTACTATGGCTGCAGTCCATTGGTTCAGAATATTTTTTTTTCTTGTTTTCCCCTTCTAGAATCTAGGTGTGTCTTATGGAGCAAAAAATACTGTAAATATAACATACCCAATACTTCAGTGATTTACATCCTGCCTGAGATTTGTAAGAGTCTCATCAACACCCCCCTCAGGAAGGCTGATAGTCTCAAGGGTTGAATACCTTACATTTATTTATTTCAGGTACTTATATAGCGCTGTCAATTTACGCAGCGCTTTACATATATATATTGTACATTCCCATCAGTCCCTAACCCTCAAGGGGCATACAATCTAAGGTCCCTAACTCACATTCATACATACTAGGGGCAAATTAGACAGGAGCCAATTAACCTTCCGACATGTCTTTGAAGTGTGGAAGGAAACCGGAGTACCCGGAGGAAACCCACGCAGGCACAGGGAGAACATGCAAACTCCAGGCAGGTGGTGCCGTGGTTGGGATTCAAACCAACGACCCTAGTACTGCCAGGCGGAAGTGCTAACCACTTAGCCACTGTGCTGTCTTACATGTAAACTATCTGAATTTATAGACTTACTCCTGCAGCCAACTGTACAAGGAGTGCCCTCATTTCTGAAAGGGTTGGCATGGGGCCAACAGTGATTTCAAATCCCTGTGCAATATTATGGAACACAATACAGAGCTTCAGACAGTGAAGGGGAAGCATTGGAGGGTACAATCTACACTTCAAAGAAATAGTTTTTTTGGTTGAGGCGGTATGCATTGTGCTAGACATCAGTACATTCCTGGTATACATTATAAGCAATTGAGGGGGTCAGACATTGGATGTAAGTTTGCCCCCTCATATGCCATCCTATTTATGGCTGCTTAAGAAAATCTAAATATGCTCCTTTGTTCTATGTAACCATTACATTTATTTATTTATTTATTCCAGGTACTTATATAGCGCCGTCAATTTACACAGCGCTTCACATATATATTGTACATTCACATCAGTCCCTAACCCTTAAGGGGTGTACAATCTAAGGTCCCTAACTCACATTCATACATACACATACTAGGGCCAATTTTGACAGGATCCAATTAACCTACCAGCATGTCTTTGGAGTATGGGAGAAAACCGGAGTACCCGGAGGAAACCCACGCAGGCACAGGGAGAACATGCAAACTCCAGGCAGGTGGTGCCATGACTGGGATTTGAACCAATGACCCTAGTACTGCCAGGTGGAAGTGCTAACATTACATCCACAATTGTTTATTTATTTGGGGAGGGGGGGCTCTGAGGAAGATCTGTGACATGTAACGCAATCAATGTCTTCATGTGTAGGCACCCCTGACGTGTGTGTTTACGTTCTTATATGCGTGAACATGGGATGGGGAGTCCTCAAAAATTTTAGGGGAACAATTTTATGTGCTGGGGTGTAACTTTAAAACTTTTTTCATCGCATAGGGGATAAATGATCCCCTATATGATGATTTTTGGTGACAGGTTTTCTTTATTAAGACATCCGGGGTCTAAAAATCCCTGGCTATCTCCCCTGTGCTCCACTGAATCTCATGCAGCATGGTTCACACTGCATTCGATTCTTTCCCGGCGCCATTTTACACCTCTCTTCTTCTACACACAATCCTGGTGGCTGCAGCTTTCAGGAGTATGTGTAAAACCTCCCCGCTGTCAGGTCCGTATGACGTACAGACCTCGCAGCAAAAGGGTTAATGGGTATTTCTACTTTTGCTATCAAATTGAGAAAATCCACTATAAGGCTGCTTGCACACTGAGCATTTTTACTATCTCTCATAGGTGCCTTTCCTCTTGGCAGTGGTGTTTTGGCAGAAAAACACTTGACGCTTGTAAACATCTGCAACTTGTTTAGGAGCGTCAAACACTTTTTGGCATTAATTCATTTATTGGCCAGAATAATAATTGAATGCTTGAGCATTAATTAATTTCAATGGCCAGAATAATAATTTGTTCTGGCCATTGAAATTAATTAACGATCAAGCACTAAAAGTGCCTAGCATTTTTTTATGCCAAAATGCCACTGCTCCTGGACACACTGGAAGTGGGGTTTTTTTCTGCCTCTAATTGCCTATGTGGGCATGGACACATACCCACCAGCCAGTTTATTAAGTACACCTTGCTAGTGCCAAGAAAATATCCCCCACACCATTACACCACCACCAGCCTGAACCGTTGCTACAAGGCAGGCTGGATCCATGCTTTCATGTTGTTTACACTAAATTCTGACCCTACCATCTGAATGTCACAGCAATCAGTGCCCATTCTCCTCTGCCCTCACAAGGCATTTCCATCCACACAACTGCCACTAACTGGATATTTTCTCTTTTTTGGACCATTCTCTGTAAACCCTAGAGATGGTTGTACATGAAAATCCCAGTAGATCAGCAATTTTTGAAATTCTCAGACCAGCCCGTCTGGCACCATCAACCATGCCATGTTCAGAGTCACTTAAATCCCCTTTCTTCCCCATTCTGATGTTCGGTTTGAACTTCAGTAAGTTGTCTTCATCACATCTAGATGCCTAAATGCATTGAGTTGCTGCCATGTGATTGGCTGATTAGCAATTTGTGTTACCAAGCAATTGAACAGGTGTACCTAATAAAGTGGCCGGTGAGTGTAGGCTAACCTGCAGGGGTGTTTAGGGGCCAGATGCCCCTAACAACCGTTTCAAAGCCCTCCAGTGTGCATGAGGCCTAAGTGTTCCTATTCACATACCACACATACCATTGTTTTTAAAATAATTCTTACCTTTTATGTGTGTTTAAGGAGAAGCTATCATGACTGATTCTAAGACTTTCTGGATGGGCTCACAGTGTCTTTGTCCCCACACAGAGTGAGCTATACCTCATTAACATACAATGTAGGAGGGCAATTGTTTAATTTTTAACCCTTCAAGCTATTTTACAGCTGACAATTAAGAACTGCAGACACAGTACAGGCAGGGTTAATTAAATCTTATTCCACAGCCCCTCCTAAACATTACAAAGCAGGGAGAGCATGTAAGGATTCTCAAGGTATATTTCCACTTTTGCATTCAAATTAGGATAACACCGACTATACATTACTTTACACGTCCATATTTGCATAACTCATGTAAAAATTGTGGCTTACCCTTTTTAAATGCTCTATTCTGGACCCTCTAGCAAAGAAAAACTCCTAGGTAGTTTTCTTTGTTTACAAGGGGGCTGGGCATCTGTGTTTGATACAATTAACCCTAGCTATACTGTGCAGGCAGAGTTTCATTATCAATTGTAACTAGATTTGAACACTGTCCTAAAAAAAGAGTCAAAGGTGTAAAAGCCAGGCATAGTACAAGGACAAACTTGGGACAGACTCTCTCTCTAACTTTATTTAAAAAAAAATCCTTGGAGTCAACTATGACACCCTTTCTGAGATATATCTAAAAGGTAAGAAATATTAAAATCAGCATACTGGGGTTTATTTACTAAAACTGGAGAGTGCAAAATCAGGCTCGCTTCTGCATAGAAACCAATCCGCTTCGAACCTCAGCTTGTTCATTTAAGTTTTTTCAATAAAACCTGGAAACTGATTGGTTAGTAAATAAAGTGTGAATGAGAACACAGAAATATATAATGGCATTTTCTTAAATTTGACTGCAAAAGAGAAAATATGTTTTAAGCAAGCACTTAACCGCTTGCCCGCTGCCCTACAGCAGAAATACTGCTGCAGGGCTGCATAAAATCACGTATATATATACATGATCTTGCATTTCTGGGTAGGGGGTACGTGCCCTACCCATGCTGCCATTGGTGGCTTCAGCTGCTGATCTCTGAGTCCCGCCCGGTGATTCCCCACCAGCACCCGGCGATCGCCAAGTATCACTGATGGGGGACAGGTCTGTATGTAAACAATATATAAATAACACAGATCTCTGCTCTGTCAGCTCCAGCACACTGCTTTGTATGGCTTTGCCTAGTAGAGCCTTACAAAGCAATGTGCTGACAGTGCAAAACACACACAGCACACAGTTAACCCTTTGATCGCCCCAGATGTTAACTCTTTTCTGCCCTGGGTCATTAGTACAGTGTCAGTGCTTTTTTTTAGCACTGATCCCTGTATTAGTGTCACTGGGGATGTCAGTGACAGTCAGTCCACACCCCCCAGTGTCAGAATGCCTGCTGCAGTTCCGCTATAAGTCGCTGATCACTGCCATTACTAGTATACAAGAAAAATTACAGTATATATACCATCATTTGTAGACTATAACTTTCTTGTAAGCCAATTAATTTACATGTATTGGGATTTTTTTTTAGCAAAGACAAAGAATACATTTTGGCCTAAATTTATGACGAAATGTGATTTTTTTAATTTTTTTTTACTGGATATGTTTATAAGTCAAAAATATTGTTTTTTTTCTCAAAATTGTCGTTCTTTTTTGTTATAGCCCAAAAAAATAAAAACTGCAGAGGCGATCAAACAGCACCGAAAGAAAGCTCCATTTGTGGGAAAAAAGACATACATTTCATTTGGCTGCAGTGTTGCATGACCACGCAATTGTCAGTTAAAGTAATGCAGTGCCATATCGCAAAAAATGGCCTGGTCAAGAAGTGGAGTAAATCCTCTGGAGGGCAAGTGGTTAAAATGGTAGCTAACAATGTTTACCTTTTTAAGTTATGCTATGTTAATGGGAACAAGTAACAAATATAAAGTAGGTGTTATCCCAATTTGGCTGCAAAAGTGGAAATACACTTTAAAGGTATAGCAAAGGCACAATATTGAAATACCATTAATTTGAGTAAAGGGGTATTTACAGCAATCAGAAAAAAAAAGTGTTCATGCATGGTATCCTGCATCCAACCTGTATCCAAAGTCAGTTTGTAACTGAGATGTGGTACTAGCACTTCCCTGACCTCTACTGAATAACTTCTATGGCTTGGATTTTTTTTTCTTGCAACCCCTTTTAAGTGCCTTTCTATGTGTAGAATAAGATCTATAAAGTAATATCTGCTTGTCTGAGTATTATTTGATATTTTTTTCAGGAATGCTAAATGAAATGTAGATATATTCTTTTAGCATATGCATTATTCATTGGGAGAATAGGTACTGTACAATGGCATTAGTTGTCATTTACTGCAGAGCATGCAATGATATTTTGTGTGCACAAAATTTACTAAATGTGACTAGTCAGAGAAGGAATAATCACTAGAAGCAAAGCAAGTGCAACAAAACTAAATTGTTCTATAGATAGTAAAGGAAAAGTACTAAAAACTACAGAATTTCTTGGAGAAATTTGAGCAATGCAATCAATTGGTTTCTTTATCTTTTATTTAACCTCCAAAATGGCTGAAATCTGGATTTTGTTAGGACCAGAACACTTTCCTAATACACACAGTTGACTCATGGACCCTAGGTTTGTGGCAACATTACTGTTAACAGTGAAAAGACAAGTTCAGCAAGACTTAAAGTTGCGATCAAAGTGCTTCTGCACCTAAGACTTTATTTTTAAGTAACATAGTGATCTCCTTTTTAACTCATGGTACAGTTGAGAGGCACCAATGTTGCATGGTAAAATGAGACACTCCTGGTTATTCAGTCCTTATAATAGTGATCGTTTCCCTGGATTTTAATGTAAACAGTGTCTTTCATGTAAGTATATAATAACGATTTGTTTGAAAAAAAAGTGACATTCAGAGGATTCCTCGATTAATATTAAACACTAAAGCTTGGATGTTGCCAATTTCTCCACTTTGTCTTTTGCATTGCTGGTGCTTTGATTGAAAGGGAGAAGCATGAGCCAAAGACAACTGGAGCCAGCATGGTTTCCCATGCAGTAGGTTTCCACCCAGTGGAGAACAAAGAAACATGAAATACTACACAGAATAACATAAAGTACACACACTACAAAAGAAGCACTAGTGCAACAATGAGATGAATGCACCATCCAATGATCTTTTCCATTTCAGTACATCCATATAAAGCTGTTCCTGTGCATTTTGAATTTGGCAGAAGTGAAAAAAGTCATTGTTGTATCTTAGGTGTTTTGCACACATATATACATGTATTATACACAACACCTGTCATTCAGTCCACACAGGTATCCTAAATGCATACCATGGAGATATAAAAGTTCATATTATTTGGCAGGCATTTGGCCTAAAATTTCTGTGACAAGGAGACAAGGTCCCCATACATGTGAGGATCAAGGGGTGTAAGGTGGAGGCTTTTCATCTGGTGGAAAATAAGGTGGGGAATAGCGTGGTGGAGCACTGGATGGCCACATGAAGCTGGGACCGGATTGCGATGTTGAAGTAGGATCATCTGACAAGCCAGAAGGTGTAGAAGCTGGAAATATGTTGGAATGCTGTAGAACAAACAAGAGTGATCAGATTTGAAGTACTACTTGTGAGTTCAAATATATAAAAACAGACCAAAAAAATCCTAGTTAGAACTACTATAGAAAATCCGGAAATTGATGAGTGTATACTAAAGGCACAATTACATGTGAGATTTTAAGCTACTTGGACCATGGGATTTAACTTTTTCTTTTTTATTAATTTAACAACTCCCAAATTTAGGGCCGATTCACACCAGAATCACACAGGAATGTGGTCCGCATTCCTGTGTGATTTCTGTGAGTTCCCCAACAGTGCAGTTTGGCAACCAGTTCATTTAAAGGGGCTGCAAATTGCACAGGACCACACAAAAAGTAGTGTATGCACGACTTTTGAAAAAATGCACTGCACCAAATCACGTTACTGCAGAACCATGCGATCGATCTGGTGCCTGCAAATGCACTGCATTTCCAATCTGCATTTGCGGTGCTGTTAACAATGTATTTGCACCTGCAGCAAATTGGAAAGGCAGTGCATTTTGAATACAGTGCATACAGGAACATGCCTTTTCCACATTCTGATGTGAACCAGTCCTTAAAACAGACTGATCTAAACTGACTGAATTGTTAATTCTAAAGTGGTATTAAACCCAAAAACAAAAATTTTATAAGGTGCAACTCGCCAATTTTTAGATGTGGTGGAAGCCCTAGTTATCTTTTTTCCCTTCATTTTCACCTGGTGAAACACCAGTTAGTATGTTATTTTTCAACTTACTTTAGCAGACCAAGCTGTTCAGACAAAGTAGCAATAAGAGGGTTGAGACAAACCATTTAACACTGACAGGGGTGCTCACAATGATGAGATTTTATTCATTTATGTAAAACCTTTATCCCAAAAGGAAGGAAACTGCTGCTACTGTCTATAACGTGTTATGTGGAGTTTAACTTCAGTCTGTTAGTGTAGTCCTTCTGAATATGCTAGTCTAAAGCTAGGTGCACACACTGATTTTTTTTTTTATTTCCTTCAACTGGCAGGTTGAAAACAAAAAGCTCACAGATCCCTGCATCCACACAAGCAATATAGATCCAGGGATCTCCCCCACTGCGTTATTATATTATTAGATTCCCCCATGTCAGAGTACACTGATCAGTGCTGCAGCCATTGGCTGCAGTGGCTGATCGAATGCTGGTTTTCCAGCAGGACCATTCAACAGAAGTTAGTCTAATGACAAACTTCTGTTGCACAGAGACGGCTACACAAGGATCAAATTTTGTCTTGTTCCTGCTGAACCAGCCAAATTTCAGTAAGTGTATACCCAGCTTAACACGACCCTCCTCATAGACTGACAATGCTGTTGTCCAAAGGTGTCTGCTCTGCTACTTCATTCATTCATTCAGAATGCAGACACCGACAACAAGTGTGTTAATGACTGGATCACCTGGTGAAATACAAGAAAAATAAAGTCTAAAAGAAATAATGCAGTCATCACATCTAAAAATTGGTAGGCTGCAATATATAAAATTTTAGTTTTTGGGTTTAATACCAATTTGAATATTGTGCTTAAAAGTGATAGAAAGAGAATACAATGTGGGTATGTACATCTTTAGTTTCTTTATTTTGGTCAAGATGAAAAAACAAAGTTACTTTTTATAGTTAAATATGAAATAATCTCAATATTTTGTCATTTCCTATTTAGCCAGCAAGTGATGCTTTAGGCTTCTTGTAGCATGTTTTCCAGTTTTCCAACCTCTTGCTAAAAAGGCCCCTTGTTTACACAGCTCATACTGAAATTTACACACAAGAGAATGCATTAAAATGAGCTCATTCCCTTTCAGATGGTTTCCTCTGAGGTTTCAGAAGCAACCAGTTTACCTTGCTTTGTATTAAATATTTATTTGCAAAACAAATCGTGCATGCCTATTGTAATTGTTGTGCATTAAGCACATAGAAGCTGTAGGCGACAGCCATCTTGCTAAGGTCCAAGCCATTTTGTTTTTCATGAGCCCAGTGATCTTACCCCCTCCCTCCTCCTGCAAGCTATGGAATTGATAGCTTTAACGTTTAATACACTTCAAAAGAACCTGTTATCTGAAATTAGGGATAACAGACACCAGCACCCAGGCCTTTGTCAGAGCTGTAAACTGCTAATTGAGGCCTGCAGGATGCCTGTTTCTATGGATCATAAAAAAAACTCTACGGATTAACACTTCCCTCTGACCTATTGTAAAACAATGAGAAAAACCTGTCCTTTTGTCACACATGACGTGTAGGGCAAATAAAGCTCTAGGAATGCATAGCGTGCCATAAAACATCTACCAAGAAAGCAGTTAGGCGTAGGGCGGCCTCTCTGAGACCTCTGCCCAAATCACAACTTAACAAAATCCACACACAATTCAAAAAATCCAACAGGAACAAGACACAATATTATTAGGTATATATTTAAATGGGGAATATCATACTGAACAAATCAAGGTCATACCTGACTAAGCTAGCATATAGCAAAGGGGAGAAAGTAGTCTCCTATCTTCTGGGTGACAAACCCATCTGAAATACTCTGTGTTTGGTATCCCTGGAGCTTCTGGTGGTAGCTTAAAGAGTTAATTGCTTAGTTAAATTAACCCAGAAACAATCAATCTCTGTCTGAGGCACCTAGATCCCATGAGCCATAAACCCATGGTCCCATGAGCTGGAAAATCTTTGTGCAGGGTGGCGCTGAGAGTGGTATTGTTACATAAGTGACAGCGCGGTGTGAAATTGACCTGCCCTTTGTTGCAAGTTGGTGAGAAGGGCAGGAGTCAGGCACCACATTCATCACACCTATAATAAAAAATGTCTGGTTTTTGTTTAAAAAAATAGCCCAAATCCCAGTCTTCGCAAATAGATGGTGGGGATTTCTTCATACTATTTTGAACATACACTAGATTGCCAAAAGTATTGGGCCAGCCCTTCAAATCATTGGATTCAAGTGTTCCAATCACCTCCATGGCCACAGGTGTATAAAATCAAGCACCTAGGCATGCAGACTGCTTCTACAAACATTTGTGAAAGATTGGGACACTCACAGTGAATTCAAGCATGGTACCATGATGTGCAATAAGTCTATCTGTTGTAATACCACCAAAAGTTGACCGTGGAATATTTAATAGCAAGGAAATTACACAAAGTGGAAGCAACTGGGAACAACAGCAACTCAACCACAAAGTGGTAGGCCGCGTAAAATTACAGAGTAGGGTCAGCACATGCTGAAGTGCGCAGAAGTCGCCAATTGTCTGCAGATTCAATAGCTAAAGATCTCCAAACTTCATGTTGCCTTCAGATTAGCACAACAACAGTGCATAGAGAGCTTCATGGAATGGGTTTCCATGGCCGAGCAGCTGCATCCAAGCCTTACATCACCAAGTGTAAAGCAAAGCATCAAATGCAGTGGTGTAAAGCACACCGCCACTGTACTCTGAGCAGTGGAGACGTGTTCTCTGAAGTGAAAAATCACGCTTCTCTGTCTGGCAATCCAATGGACGTGTCTGGGTTTGGCAGTTGCCAGGAGAACAGTACTTGCCTGACTGCATTGTACCAAATGTAAAGTTTGGTGGAGGGGGGATTATGGTGTGGGGTTGTTTTTCAGGGGTTGGGCTTATCCCCTTAGTTCCATTGAAGTTCCATTTAAAACCAACAGGAGTTGGTTGTATCATGGAGTATCCTGTTGGTTTAAAATTTCTTACAACTACTACATGTGATGTAGTTTTTTTACATGATAATATGGAATAACGTTTTGTATGATTTTAGCACAATATCAAATGTTTGAAGTCTGTTGAGCACCTTAAAAATCCCTTCCTCTCTGTACAATGTTGGAAACTTTGTGTTGCAGATAGTTGTCTCAACATACCTGTAAGTCATAGGCAGTATAAGGTGGCAGGTGTGGAGTGCTGTGATAATAAGTATTATAAGACGGCACTGGTGGTCTTGTGTTGTATTGCACCGTAGGGCGTGGGGTCTCAACAATACAACTAATGGCAGGAATAGCAGGATTCTATAAGGAGAAAAAAGTTTATGTTAATTCTTCTACCAAGCCCTTAAAAACACAGTATAATATCTTCTTTATTTTCTATTTGTGTTAGAAAACCTTGTAGCAGCAGAATCAGCCATCCAAGTAACTATAACCATATACATTATCTCAATCTGTTCTCTACTTACAACAAAGTTACAATTTATAATGTATAATTTAAACCAATTATCCCAACATATAGTTCCAATTTATTAGTCAGTACTCTTTCAATAAAGGAGAATGCCCATTTATTTTTCTTGAGCAGAGTGCCATGAAACATACTGTACATGTACACAATTATAAATCACCTAAAATAAACATCTGCTCAGCAAGGACAAATTGGACGGCCAACAGAATGCTTAGTACAGGCAGAAGATACATGTTTGGGCATTAGCCTGACCTTCTACCCAAGTGCTTTTAGTGGTTGCCCCATTTAACCACTTTGGCACTAGAGACATTTTTCATTTTTTGCACACATGTAAAAATCTGCATTTTTGGCCATAAAATTAATTAAAAGTCCCAGAACAGTATTTTTTTTAAAGCAGAGAAAAAAAGATAGTAGTTGTAATTTTTTAATCACTTCCAGTACAGACACTTTTACCCCCTTCCTGTCCAGGCCAATTTTCAGCTTTCAGCGCTATTACACTTTGAATGACAATTGCGCGATCATGCAACACTGTACCCATACAAATTTTTTAGCATTTTTTTGAGACAGATGAAGCTTTATTTTCGTGGTATTTATTCACCACTGGAATTTTTATTTTTTTTTGCTATGTAAATGAAAAAGCCCAAAAATTTTGAAAAAAAATGTTTTTCTTATAAAATTTTGCAAAAAAATAGTATTTCATCATAAATCTTGGCCAAAATTTATTCCGTTATCTTTTTAGTAAAAAAAAAGATATCCCAAATTAGTTTATAACCAAAAACAATAATTTTTAAACATTTTTTTTTCACATTTTTTATATTATTATTTATGTTTGTTTTTTTTTACATACTGTCACCCTAGCAGTACAGTGGCACCATGGTGACACTGTACTACTTGTGGGGGGTGATGGGTGATGAAGATTTTTTTTTTTTTTACACTGATTGCTTTTACACCTATAAACGCTGTAAAAGCAATAATTTCTCTTTCACTCTAGCTGCATTCTTGCAGCCATTGAGAACTACTGTGTGAGCTGTGATTGGTCACACGGTACAAGGCTGTTGTGAATAGCCTTGTACCATGTGACCTCTGTGATCATTCACAGATTTCACACGTAGTAAGCAATGATGTCAGAAGTGACATCTTGCTTACTACTCTGCATGTGATCACTGATTGGCCAATCAGTGATCACATGATCGGGACCTTGCACAGAGGTCCCGTCTGACGATCAGTGTTCCACTGTGTCCGGAGGACACAGCGGGCACCAGATCGCGGTGCTGCGCACTCCCAGGGAGCGCGCACAAGCAGGGTATGGGGAGGCCGTTTATAAACGGCCACCCGACCCTGCACTGCCACCATCCGGCCGTTTCTATACACGGGAAGTGGTTAAGGTGCAGCAAATTTGTGCAACTGTTTATAAAACGCATATTTTCAGGAAAAAATATTAAAACGTTATTTTGGTACACATAAACATAATACCCAAAACATAAAAGATGGGGTTGCATTGAGTAAATAGATATCAAACATGTCAAGTCTTAAAATTTTGCACGTTCATAATAACGTGACAAGCAACGATACCCAAAAGCCTTTAAAGTTTAGAGTTAATTGCGAGCTCTGGTGTTAGAATTATTGCTCTCACTCCAATGTTCACAGCAATACCTCACATGTGAAGTGTTATTTTTGGTTCACATACACATGCACACCCTGCGTTCATGTTTGTGTTTGCCGGTGCGTGCTGGACAGCAGGAATACATTTAAATTCTTTATGTTTTTTAATACTTTTTTTTAGAATTGTGTTTTTTTTCCTTTTTGTATTTATTTTATTTAACTTTATTGCTATCACAAGAGGTTAACAAACCCCATGTGATAGCATTGGGCAGGTGACAAGTGCTTTTTATGGAGACACTGGGAGTCTGATAGACCCTGATGTTTCCCCTGCCATCCAAAGATTCTAACCAAGCAGAAGTCTGCTCTGTTAGATGCTTCTGTAGCTGAATCAGCCAGAAGATTATAGCTCTGAAACTGTAAGTGACAAAATTATTGTCACTTCCGGTTTCACTATGGGCAGAGGACATTGAAGAACATATTTTCTTCGGTCTCCTCTCACCCACCATGTTGAAACCCCCAGATGTGATCCCAAGCACCCGATAGGTGCACTAACCACACTGTGAAAGTGATTGCTGGCTATATAGCCTATACACTTTCACTTTTCAACTGCTATTGCAGCCATCACCATGTGCTTAACCCTTTACTCTTTGGATGTACATAACCATTTGGACACTCAACAAGTCACCCTGCTGGTACAATAACTATTTAAAACTAAAAGAATTCATACTTCCTATATCTCTCCCGTGCCTCCAATCTGTATCGCAGAATACAGCAATATTGTATTCATGACCCCTTACTGTTATCTGAGGTTCCTCCAACAGTTCATACATCATTACAGACCATAGTAGTGATGAAGGGGCTCGCAGATCAAATCACTGGGTGCAGTGGAGGAGCCAGGCATCTGATATGCCAGTAAGTTTCTGAATGCTAAAGACTCTTCAGTATGGTTTATTTTCAATACAGCACAGTTTGGCAGCAGTGGGCACTTTGTTGCTCAGTATTATTTTAGAAACCAAGTCACTTTAACATTTTGCCATCCATGTAATACATATGTGCAGAGGCAAGCAGGTTGGGCTTTAATGTCTTAAATACACATATGCAGGGGCGGACTGACCATTCGAGCACTCGGGCACTGCCCGAGGGCCCAGGGTCAGTAGGGGGCCCCATGAAATGCTTGTTACCTTTTTATAGGCTTTTTTGGGTGTGCTTTGAGTGTGGGCAAGGACACAGGGACCCCATGGTCCCCTATTGCCCGGGGGCCCCATGAGTTGTCAATCCGCCCCTGCACATATGCTTCCATGGTGGCCAATGTTTCTGTGCTGAGAGCATGCTCTTGGTCTCTCTTTGCGATAAGAAGCCAGCAGGACAAGCTTCAGGTCATGTGATCACTGACACCCAACCAATCATCAGGAAGTCCGCCCCACCTCCTGGTGTTAAAACATGGTTAAAGGGCTGCCAAGAAGGGGCAGGATTTGGATAAAGGTATGTAAAAACATCAGTTTCATCAAACAGTACTTTAGTAACAGACTGAATTAATTTGCAGACAGATGGTAATTTTGAAATTAGTAGTGCAAAGAAAAAAAGGTATCTACATACCATGTCTTTAAATCCTCCAAGTACTGCAGCTGTTATAATACCCAGGAATAAACCCACTATGTTCAGTATAGTAACAGACCACAGTAAGTGGTAAAGATGTATAACATCTTGGCAGCTTTTTACATCCACGTACTCGTAATACATTCCTGTTACTCCAGCCCTGAAGAGAATAAAAAAGAGAAA
This sequence comes from Staurois parvus, assembly GCF_062004578.1. Classification (NCBI taxonomy): domain Eukaryota; kingdom Metazoa; phylum Chordata; class Amphibia; order Anura; family Ranidae; genus Staurois; species Staurois parvus. The sequence goes on from NW_028317977.1 coordinate 3,281,448, forward strand.
ATAACATAAATATATCTACTAATAACAGTTATATCTACAGATTATCTTTTTTACAATTCTGCAAAACATTTTGATTTAACACAATGGATACTGGTAAGCATGCTCTATATATAGGTGCAACACATATTGTATATGTGAAATCATTTACCCATCAAAAGATTTTAGCTCTATTCAACAAGATTTGTGATCTAGTCATTCCTGGCAGACAACATAGTCATGTCCTTGACATGCACTGCAGTGGCAGCATGCCTGGTCAATACAAGTGATGGGCAAACCAAGCAATGTTTGATATGCTGGATGATGATGGAACCCAGCGGCAAATCCACAAACCCCAAACATAGCGCTCAAACCCCAGTGAGGTCAATGGGAGCTGAACCCTGTCATTTTTTTTGCCCTTTTTGATAAAACAAAATTACACAGGTAGCTGTTGGACACTGCCATGGGGGACATGTGCAAATGCAAAAAAAAAAAAATAATTGCATTCAGCAGGGAGTAGGTGCTGCTTAAAAGGCAACATTAAAAATATACAAATAGTTTGAATAACATGTTTTTGGGGATGCCTTAAAGCTGCACAAAAGGTGGCGCACCTGTAGAATGTACAAGCAGTCCTCCCTTCCTCTCAGTATGTGGATCCATCCCCACAGGGGGAAAAAGTCCATCCACCAGATTATTTACCAGTAACCCAGCTTCTGGGCACACCTCCCCAGGGATTGGCCAGACCGTACTCAATATTCAGGCTAGGCATTTGAATTCTCCCTCCCTAAACTCTAGAAGCTTCTTCTAAAGGCAGGGGGAAGCAAACAAATGCCCAGTCTGTGAGAAGCCTTGAACAGACCATACTAAACAATCCCAGCTCCTTTGATTACAGCAGGACCCAAAAAACTAAATGTATCTAACATCCAATAAATGGGAGGGTGTTACATCCCTGTTAACATTGTGCTTTGAGGATTTCCAGAGGAACATCACACACTTTTTTTTCTTTTTTGCATGGAGTCTTTCTTAAAATCCATACCATAAATTTTGAGGCGGGGCTAAACCGTCTTTTTGCTTGTTTTGTTTTTCCTTCAGGGCGTGTGGCTTGTATGGTTCAGGAGTGAAGGAAGGAGTAGTGTATGCTCACTTCTCCCTTAATTTCAGGCCATCTAGGCTGCATGCCTGGGTAGGAGTCTGATATACACTATATTGCCAAAAGTATTGGGATACCCCTCCAAATAATTGGATTCAGGTGTTCCAATCATCTCCATGGCCACAGGTCTATAAAATCAAGCACCTAGGAATGCAGACTGCTTCTACAAACATTTGTGAAAGAATGGGTCGCTCTCAGGAGCTCAGTGAATTCAAGTGTGGTACCATGATAGGTTGCCACTTGTGCAATAAGTCCATCTGTGAAATTTCCTTGCTACTAAATATTCCACCATTAACTGTTAGAACAAAGTGGAAGCACTGGGAACAACAGCAACTTAGCCACAAAGTGGTAGGCCACATAGAGTGACAAAGCAGGGTCTTCACATGCTGAAGCGCACAGTGCGCAGAAGTCGCCAACTGTCTACAGAGTCAATAGCTAAAGACCTCCAAACTTCATGTGGCCTTCAGACTACAACAACAACAGTGCATAGAGAGCAATTGAACTAGCTTGTCGGCCCGTGGGGTAAAGGGTAGCTGATAACGGACCATCCTCCAAGTCCCTCAATTAACTCGTTGGGCACCAAAGCTGGGTCACAGAGGACTTCACATATATGGGGGGGGTACCTTTACTCTAGTGCGATTTTCACCAATGCCCAGGGACAAGGCTGAGCTTGCCATCAAGAAATACTCAACCTTAAGGCAGCCCTCTACTCTTAGAGATGAACACACACCATGTACACTTGAATGACAACTGTTCTCCAGTTAATTCTTGGGTCACCATGTAAATCTTCCCATTGTAACTTGCAATTAGGTGGGCCGTGCCGAACACTGACCACAGCCAACTGTTCAGCGTTGACTTGACTTTAACTGTGCCACTGGCTCCATTGTGCACTTGACTTTGACTCTTCAACTGCCTTACTTCTGTACATCATGGGGACCTCTGCAATGCAGTTCTGCTCTGGTTGCTAGGGGAATTGGAATGTGGTGCATTATCCCTCACAACTAGAAGCAATTTCAACTAACAGGTACATGTTATCTGCTTGCTGACTGTATCTTCATAGCTTATGGCAACCACATGTAGTAATGTATCCCGATGACTCTTCATACACCATGTGCTAGTGACCCAAACCTTAGGCCATACAGGGGTTGGACAAAAATATGGAAACACTACATGATTTGCAGGTGTGAAAGTAACGACAAGTTTTGCGCTGAAAGCGTAAGTGATGTAACCTTCTTTTGCTTCTGTGTGATGAGACACATAGCTAACAGGTGGAAAGCCTCACTTTTGTCATTTACTGAATGCGCTGCTAATAATACGGAGTCAGAACTGACTGAGTTTCAAAGAGGGCAAATTGTTGGTGCACACTTAGCTGGTGCCTCTATGACTGAAGTTGCCGTGTTGCGAGGTACAGTATCAAAGGTTATGATGGCATGTACAGTTTCTGAGAAAGCGTCATCTGATAAGCGGTCAACTGGCTGAAAGCAAAAAAAAGGACATTGTGCAGAATTGTGACCCAAAATAAGAAAACAACTGCTGTAAAAGTGACTAGAGAGCTCAATCTCAGACCCCCATTGAAACTCATGTAGTGTCTCCATATTTTTGTCTGACCTCTGTAGTTGCCAGTTACTTGCACTGCACTCCTTTCAAGGACTTCAGACCAGGCAAAAGGTTTCAACATTTTACTATAGAAAATCATGCACAGCTCAAAAGAGTACAAAGCAGACAGGACAATCCAACCGAACTTCAATAAAAGTCATTATCCCTAAGTCCCTGATCCCTACTCCTAATCAGGCTATGTGCTGTCCCCATGTACATGCGAATAAAGGTCCATTAGTGGCAATCCCCAGTAGCTGGTATCTTTGGGGCGGAAAAAACCCCAGGTTGGGTGGCTTTCACACCTTTCAGGTGCTTAGGCGGCCATGCTCTCGAACTCCTTCAGGGGAGCTTCTTTCTTTCTCTAGGGTCTCCTGGCTGTGGACCACTGTCCCTGTTTATATCCATAGGAGCAGTGGGTCAGACTGAAAGATCCTGCCACATGAAAAACCTGGGAAGTAACTCCAGCCCTCCCCTCCGGAGCAGCACCTAACTAGTTCTAAAATGCTTACATGCTGAAGTTAGAAGCTGATTGGCTACCATACACAGCTGCACCAGATTTTGCACTCTCCAGTTTTAGTAAATCAACCCCTATATGTTTAATACTCAAACCATAACTAAAAATAAAACATTTTCTTAAGTTTTTGACAGAGTGGAGAAGAATTTTATCACCTGTCAGATTTTTGTTGCCGGTATCACCTTTTTCCTGTTTACCATTATCATTGAAAGTAAGAAAAAATCCCAAGTTTTGGATGATTCCCAGAACAGTAATAAGGAGGAAATCTTCCAATAGGGACACTAGTTCTGGTGACCCTGGTGACAGCCAGGGACACTTCACTTTAGAGGGCATTCCCCTTACTTCCTGTTGTGGCTATGGGACAGGAAGTGAATAGAAATCTCCCCAATGAGACACAGATGGAAAAGACTCGATAGGAGTTATAACCCTCCTTTACTCTATCCAAGATGAAAAAAGAATCTAATCCTTATACATAAGCATTAAATTAAACATGTAAACATGCTATGCATTTACATTTCTACAGAATCCTATCTTATGCCCTGTGCACTTAATATTAATATATTTGCTATATGCTAGGTAAAGGTACTGTGTCTGCAATATAAATTCCATTGTGTATACATACATATAAAACTGTATTAAAATATTTTTTGATTCAACAACTTTTCATGAGGATATATCACATAGCAAAACACTGGTCTCTCTGGTGAAAGCAACGATTTCCAGCTTATGGGCAGTATATTTAATTTTTAGAGATCCTGAACAGGGTCGACTTCACTCCCAAGGGCCCTTTCACATGGGTTTTCTGATCAGGTCTCTCAGGTGGACCTGATCAGTAGCTTCATGAAGCCCTATGAACAGACAGGTGTAAACAGAATGATGTCCAATTACACCCTCCTACCTTCGAGTCCATCTAGGTCTGGAAAAGAAAAATGGATAAGGACTGTGTCCTAAATGTGATGGATCGGAGGTAGCCTGATGTAAACAGACAGCGGAGACTGTTTACATCCAGCCACCCATACAGCTGTCTTGGGTCCACCCTTGTCTGCGGGGCACAAACTGAACGTGCACGGATGTAAAAAAACTGACATCTGTTGTGTTTCACTCTGATTCAGCAGGGTATCTGCTCATGGATCCCCTGCACACAGAGCAAATACCACTCCGTGTGAAAGAAACCAAAGGCAGCCATAACCGAGACTAATTATTAATTGTCCTGGCGAACATAAAAACTGCATGTGAGTTTTTTATGATTGAAACTCATCATATTGATAACATCTCTCATAAACGATTGAATACCAAGAATGATTTTTATTGCGATTTTCCTGAGTTCCCTAGGGTTTACGTCTTACATGACTGGGTTGTATACCATGTAGTTGTATGCCATGTAGCATGGCAAGTTCTTTTCTCTACTGCCACTTCCCCACTGCATTTGCCAGCAAGTCTAGGAATTGCCATGTTATACAGCAGTTATTACAGCAGCTGCTGTAAAAAAAAAAAAGATGCAAAATTCTGGATTATTGTTGTTTTGTATTTACGCTCTTCCATCCATTTGCAGATCAGAATGATTATCTTTGATATGCATATGATATCAGTTAAGCCAGCCTTTTTTGTAAATACAATTAGTTTCTTTTCAACCTCTATTTAACTGTTAGCTTACCCTAATCAGCCCTAATAAACTCATTCTTCCCCCTTAAAGTGTTACTAAACCCACAACAGTAAAATCAGTCTGTATATGCAGTAAAGCATTCTTCTTATACTCACTATGGATCCTAAGGGGTTAATCCTCCACACTGTGTAAAAATGCTGGTTAGACCTGACTTCTCTGATCCTCCCCTTCTTCCAGTATCCCACTCTTATCTCTTGATAAGACATATCGTGTGGAGACACACTGCACATGCTCAGTTTGGTTTGTATTCCTAGAGAGGTTTTTTTTTTCTTGGGAGGGTGCATGTGATCAGCACAAGGTCAATCAGCACTGTCCAGATAAAGGTCAGGGGTTCTGCATCATCCTAGAGCAGAATGAAAACTCCTGCTACAAGCTTTAACCAGTGCTCTGCTGAACACTGACAGAAGTCACAAGACTGCTCTAACTGCTGATGGGAAATGGTATTTAGCAGTTTATATTTACTAAAATAATTGCATTTCCATGTTCTGTGTACTGTGGGAGACCAGATAGAGTGAATGCAGACTCCTGGGTTTAGTAACACTTTAACTATTATTTTTCTTCTGCTGCGGCTGGACAGGCTTGGGTGGTATTCAGCAGTACTTACCCGGAATGCCTTCCTAGGCACATACTGCCCTGAAGGTTCATACCACTAAGTGCACTGCACAGCCCCATCTAGGTGCAGAAGCTGTCAGACTCTCATAGAGTTTTTAAGGCTGCCAGCGGGGCTGGAAGTTCCCTCCAGAAACAGCTAAATGCCGGAGTCTCATGCACTGGGGTTAAATTCCCAGTGTGCATGAGGACATATAGTGAATGTCAGCGATGGCCACAAACTCCTCTACTCCTGCAATGTGAAGAAGGGGAGTTTTTTAAGGACCCTACTTTTGCATTATTATTATTATTATTATTACATTTTACACAAATTATTATTTTTTTATTTAGTTTATTTTGGAGGATTATTGTTTTTATACCTGCTCTTGTACATTACGTACAGCCACTGAATCACTTTCATTTTTAAGCCAGGAGCCGGCTGTACAAAACAGGCACAGGCTGATGGCTGCTACTGCACTCCTTGGATGTACTGTATGTAGTAGGTCCAAAAAGCTGAACTAGTTAGGCTATTCCACATAAAAGCTATAAGTTAAGCTATTCCACATAAAAACCCACCAGCTTCGTTCTGTTTGTTAGGGGCTTTATTTATTCATGTAAAACCTTTATCCCAAAAGTACAAAAACAGCTGTAACTGATTATAAAATGTGAAATCGTGTTTGGCTTCAAATTGTTAATGTATTTAATTCTGCTAGAACATTTAATACTACCCTCACCCCAGACTGACAATGCTGCTTTCTGCAGTGCCCCCTGTGCTCATACATCCAGAGTGGGGGCACTCTGAGCGCAGAGCACAGCACGTCTTAATAGAGGACGCTTTTGAAAATATGGATGTGGCCTTTTGTCAGCGGGAGGAGTAAAGCAAGTGATCTCTAACAGCTGAAGGAGGGATTAATCCCTGCAGGGATATCCAGCAAACAAGGGGTTAGCCTTGTCATCCATAGGAAAGGACCTCACATCCATTCTATACTGCAACTATTCTGGCAGGTTCCAGGTTTTGTGAACCACAAGCATATATAGCCTATTTTATAGGCATAGCAGGACGTGAGCGCACATTTTTACTGGTTGGAGGATTCACGGAAAGTCACTAATTGATGATTTATGAATCACTTTATCACTATTAATGGACTGTTTATTGATTGATGGGACTATTATTAAGAATACTCTGCTAATAATCACAATTTTAGTGTTTGATTTTTAATCACTGTCACTTCATTTGTTATATTTAATTTTGAATTTATGATGTATGTTATCACAGATGGAATTATATATTTATTTACTATTGTGGTATTAGGGAGCGCTACATTTATAGGCACTCTAATATTATTTTTGGTCGCAGGAGCCTATAAAGCATTGCACAAGCGATAAGCAGATCACTGGTGTCATGCAAGTCTTCTGCAGACCCGTCAGTATATCTGCTTGACCTTACGGAATGTGTGGGCAAGCAGATATACTGACAGAATGAATCAATAAACTACCATGCACCGTGGTAGTTCATTGAGAACTACAAGCCGACGGCCGTCAAGGCTGGAGGGACTTGTACTTCATTAATTCACAAAACACTGTGCAATGTGGGCAGGAACTTCTCTCCGTATTTCTGTTACAGGGAGGGAGGAGGGGGGATCAGGCAGCAGCTGCAGCATTGGGAACATGTTACATGTTCCACCCTAAAAATGGGTGGAACATGTAACATGTAATCAAAGGTGAACTTATACTTTTTGCCTCAAAGCTTGTAGCCTATTCAGGTGCTCTGGCACTGTAAAAATGCCACACAATATTTCAGCAGCTCATTCTCAACTGCAAAATTTCTAATGTTTGTTGCAGGTTAAATGCTACATTGCACCTCGAAATTTGAAGTCTGTTCTGGACATCCAGCCCTGGATAGGTGCCCCACAATGTTTTCACTACTCAAGCTCAGTTACAAAGTTTCTAAGTCCTCATGCACACTGGACATTTTTACAGCTGCTGTTTTTGGCTTTTGATGTTATTTTTTACAGCCAGTAACCCCCCCCCCCCCCAGTATGTTATCCTATGTGTCCATGCACACATAGACTGTAATGAACGTTTTTTGGCGGGGACTAGTGGGTTTCTAGAGGAGTTTTTAGCCGTAAAAACTCTCTAACGCGGCAAAACACGGTACAATGCTGTAAAACAAAGCAAACTGGCATATGTGGACATTTTTTTGAGCACAATAAAATATTTTTTTTTGGTAAAAAAAAACGCTAAAAAACGCAAACGTAGAAAAACACGGGAAAACTCCGCTAATCGCTAATGCAAAAATGCTAAAAAAAGCTGAAAAACTCAAGTTTTTAACATGATTTTAGACAGCTAACGTTACCAGCATTATCAAAACGTCCAGCATGCATGAGGACTAATGATTGCTACAGGGTAAATCCTGTTTTGTGTCTTACGGATTGTGGTCTATTTTGTTACCCAGGCTCTGCAAAGGTAACACAATATTTCTGCAGCTCAAAATCAGCTGTGAACTTTCTAATGTTTTCTGCAGGGTAAATCCTGTGTGGTGTATTAAAACATTCAGCCTAGGTTTAGTAAACATTTAAGGCAGTACAGTGTAGTAGTATGAAGGCAACAGGCACAAAAAAACTGTACTGTTAAAACTTTATGTCACTGGCTAATCTGTACAATTGAGGGCTTTAGCTTTGTTTGTTTGTTTTTCGTTTTTTTTTTAATAATAGAACTGAGCTACACCTTTTTAGATCTGTTGTGATCTGTTTTTTTCTCTGCCTCAAAAGAACATTCTCCCTGCTGTATAGTATTTACATTTATTTTTGTTTTCTCAGGCTCCATGCACACAAGCATTTTCTTTAAGCTCAAAAACGCGGTAAAAAAAGATGCTGGATAAAAAAACACTGGTAGCAATTTTGTAGTAGCGTTTTAGTAGCATTTAGAAGCGATTAGGAGCATCACCATTTTATTAGAGTTTTACAGTACATGTAGGGAAAAAAAAAGCTAGAAAAAAGCTGTTAGGAGCGTTTTAGTAGTGTTTTAGTAGTGGTTTAGGAGCGTTAGAATTTTTTTTTCTGCCGGAAAACCGCTCCAAAAAACTCCTGTTCCTAGATGCTGAAGTTCAAACAACACTAAGTCTAAAGTAGTGGGCATGGACACATAGGATAACACTATTTAGCTTCTAGGAGCAGAAAAAATACTAATAACAGCTTCTAGGAGCAGAAAAAATACTAATAACAGCTTCTAGGAGCTTAACAAACACTAGTGTGCATGGAGCCTTCAATGTCCCCCATGGCAGTGTTCAGCTACCTGTGCTTTTTTGACAACAGATTTCCTTATAAAAATGTCCAGAATTTCCCTGAACTCTTAATGACTAATAATAAAGTGCAACTAAAGGCAGCCTATATATTGTACTCAGAATAAAGCTCATGAAAGTGCCGCATTTTACTAAATATCATAAATAAAATCATAATTACCTCAACATACACCTACATTTTCTTACTCTAACCCCCCCAATCTGTGCCTCCACTGCTGGATCCTGATAGTGATGGTGGGAGGCATTTTGCAGAACTGGCACATCATTGCCTTCCACTATGCTAGCATCTGCATCTCCCACAGGGAAGTACAGTTCCCATGATTTATGGGCAGTTGGCAGTGGCATAGGCAGGACACAGGCGCACCATAGGCAGACCGAATGTGGGGAGTGGGCGAAGCCTTGGCTTGTCTTCACGGATGACTGACACATCAGGGCTTTCTAAGGAAAAGAAGCAAAGCCCCCCTCCAATGACGTCACTGCACTGTAATCCCTTGAATAACAGCATAACGTAAAAGGGGAAAATGGAACCATTTGGAAAGTTTTTTTTCATAAAAAAATCTTTATTGAACTGTGTAAAGTTATTATATAAGAGAATTGTGTTGTTAAAGTCTCGTCCAAAAGAGAACCCCCCCCCGTATTCTTTAGGGATGTTGGCACCCTGTGTATTATATCGCTTCCCTTCTCCATTTGGAAAGTGAGGAGTTTATGTTGTTTCACCAATAAAGGAAGCTGACAAGCTGGAGGGGGAGCAAGTAATTTTCTCTATATCCTGCATTTACATGACAAACAAAGACACACATATTTTACAATCTACCAGGTCCTATCACAGACTGATTTTTAGTTTTTGACCTCAGTTCTATTTTAAAGAATAAGTTCACCTTTGGGAACATGTTACATGTCCACCCATTTTTAGGGTTCCCTCCGCCACGTCCACCACCCCCCTCCCTCTGACAGATAGTATGGGGAGAAGTCTCCCCGTAATAGCTGTCAGATTTGAAAACAGCGCGGGGTCCGCCCACACGTCCACGTCATTTATTCACAGACGTCCGTGAATAAATGAACTGCAAGTCCTGACAGCCTTGGCAGCTGTGGGCTTGTAGTTTTCAATGAACTAGTTAACTGAAGCTTCCTGTTAGTATATCTGCTTGCTCATACATCCCCTACGGCAAGCAGATATTCTGACAGGTCTGCAGGAGACCTGATCTACAGATCACTGGTGCAATACTTTTCAGGCTACTCAGGACAAAATAATACATTTTTGTCCAAAAGGTGAACTTATCCTTTTAATATAACAGCATACATACACACAAAAGCAGAAATACACATGGCATAAGCGTTTACCTCCCACAATTATATAGCTCGCAGCAATAACAGGTGTTGCTTTTTACTTTCAAAGAACAAGATCCTCGAGTTGGCATCTGGCACATCACCTGAGGGAGAAAGAGGAAATCAAAAACTAAACCGTGATGATTCAACATTCCACAGGTTTCAGTCAGCAGAAGTATAGATCATGTCATCTAACTTACCTCAGTAGTATCGGTGGATCGATCTTCATCTGAAGAGGTAAAGTATCGACATTTCCCTGCATAAATTGGTCTAAGATCCTTTTAGAAAAAAGAATTCAAATGAAAATTTTCATTTTTATTCTGAGTATTTCATAACATATCTCAGGTTTTTGTTTATTTTACCATTATTGTGTCACTAAATATTACATAATTTTAAGCTATAGGTAAGTTATCAAACCACAGGAATCAGCAAATCACAGCATGTATTAAACTTAAAACTGCTATCTGTCCAGCTAAAGCTGTAAAAATGTTTTGGCTGGAATTTATCAGAATCTTAAATGTTTTTATTTCTGCCTGGGTTGCTGTTGAAGACTGACACTTACTTGCTGTTGCTCTTTCACATGGATGTTCTCATCCCGTCCGCCTGCCCATTTTTCAGAGGAGCTATGAACAGGGGCATCCCTAAGGTTGGTGTCACCCGGTGCAGTAAAACTTGGTGACACCCCCTCCAACGATCCCCACAGGATGGATCAGATCTGTGGATTGGGGAGCATAATGGATCGGACTCCGATCCATTATGCTCAATCCGCAGATCCGAACCATCCTGCGAGGATCATCAGCATGCAACCTATATGGGGTGACACCAGACTGAAAATAGGTAAGTACACACAGGTTAGTCAACATAGGTAGAGGAGGGGGAAGATGACTTTTTAGGTTAGTTAGTGTTAGGCATAATTTCTACTTTAAGCTGTGATATCACATAGCACGCGCCATGGGTAGTATAACAAATGGCACATGTGATGTATGTGAATATCATTTGGTTTAGTGGAAAGTTTTAGATTTTGTTATTATTGCACTTATGATCTGCTGATTGTGGATGCAATGCACTGCAGGCTCCTTAGAAAAAAATAGTAAATGCTCATTTTTTTACATGCAAAAAAAAAATATTTTTTTCAAAATATAAACTTAAGCAGGCCATACATGGGTCGAATTCCAAAAAATGTTGTTCGTTCTGTAATCCGATAGTACCACCAATGATTTCAAAAATCGGTCAATTTTCATGAATTTTCCAACATGCCTGATAAACGAAATGCGAAGGAACCACGAATATCAACTGGTGCCATTGCCCCACTAACAGAGCGAAAATCAGTCGATTATTCTTAGGTCCGATTTTCAAACGAAAAGTCATTCAGAAATCGACCGATGTATAGCCGGCCTTATTCTTTAAATGATTGCACCAAGATGGTTGACATGAATTCCAAGAAACTTGTATATTCTAATGAGATCAGATGTGTTTGTTTAAAGACAGGTTTACTAGCCTAATTAGCTTTTTTAACTCCTAGCATTTCTCTTCTCACACATGGAAAAAACATTGTGCATGTCTAATGCACAATGTTTTTCCATGTGTGAGACATTGTGGAAGAAAAGAAATGCAGGCCTTAGCACACTGATGGCACATTTCACACCTCATTAGTGTCTGCAGTTTTTTTTAACCTTTCATAACTATGGCTATTTTATTGCCCTTTGACCAGAAAGATTCAGGTTAGAAATCTGTAATAAAGATGCAAAAAGGAACAATTTCTTACAGATTCTACATCAAAAACACCATCATCCATACAAGGTACATAAAGGTCAGAAGGTTTTCATTTTTTTTTTCTTTGGTACAATTGCATTACATATTAACAGATAGGGTTCCCCTTTAAGGTACATTTCACTAGGAAGTATAAAGCCGGCCATAGATGGGTTCAAATCTCAGCCAGTTTAGCAGACACTGGATAAGATTCAACCCATCTGTGAGCAGGTTGGTTGTACCCAAGTTGATCCATCGATCAACTTGGGTACAACCAGCCTGTCATATTTTTTACGGCTATATCCATGAGCAGTAATCATTGTGTTCTGCTGGCCTGGAAGGCTCCCCGCCAGCAGAATACAATAGCTCCACGGGAAGCATTCTCCTGACTGATCTGAGTGCAAAACACTTCCAGGGAAGGTTCACTGTCTGGGTTGCATATTTGCCTAGCTGTCAGAGAAATTCAGCTTCCATATTTATCTTGCTTCTGTATTATGCCCTCTAATTCCCTCTAAAAGTACTGGTTTAGAATACTTACTAGATGTCTGGCAGCAAAAACACCATCCACAATGGCACAGCAAAAAGCCGCAATCACTCCAAAACTGATAAAAACTATAGATGCAACAAGCTGTAAATAGATGTAATTTATAAAAAATTACATTATTACTGAGATATAGTTATTTATATTAGAAATAAATATAAAGATCATGGTTGAATCATAGAAACATGCACATAGATAATCAACTGCAGAAACACAAATATGTCAATCACAGATTTAAAGCACATCTAACCCAAAAACAAAAAAAATAATATTGCAGCTTGCCAGTCCTTAGATAAGCTGCCTACATTGTTTTTTTAATTTTTCAGGCATTTTTTTGCCTTTATTTCACCTGGTAATCCTGTGAGCAACACACTTGCTAGGGTGACAATGCTCACTCCTCCACTGTACCTAGATGAGGATAGACCAGGGGCGGACTGACCATTTGGAAACTCAGGCACTGCCCGAGGGCCCGGGGTCAGTAGGGGGCCCCATGAGATGCCCCTGGTACCTTTTTCATAGGCTTTTTTGAGTTTGGGCAAGGACACAGGGGCCCCATGATCCCCTATTGCCCGGGGGCCTCATGAGCTGTCAGTCCGCCCCTAGGATAGACTTTAAGGCTGGGTTCACATATGTGCAGGTGGTGCTGCTGCGTAAATCCGTGCTGCCGCACCACCCACATAGAGGAATGCGGACCCGCGGGCAGGTGCCATTAATTCTAATGGCACGCCACCCACATTGGAAATCGCAACCACCGACCGAACTGAGGTTCTCGTGTTGGCTGCGTTTTCAGAAGAGGTGCAGGGATTTCCCTGCGTGTCCATTCAAATGATTGGGGTCTCCTGCAGACTGCAGGAACACACATATGTGAACCAGGGCTAAAGTGGTTGTAAACCTCAGACATGAAATATGAACAAAGAAAATCCCTCTATAGTGTGTACTTGTCTCAATTAAGAGCACTAAGTGTAATTCACTCACTTCTGACAAGTTTCCCTGACACCAAGAAAAAAAGGTGACAGGGGAGGGAGCTCCAGCAGATTGACACCGTCAATTCTGTTTCTGTGAGCTGTGTGGAGGGTGTGTGTCTCTTCTATCCAATCAATTCCCTGAGCTCCCCTTACTGAGCTCTGCAGTGTGTAATTTCAGCTCTCTTTTCCCCCGCTGTTTTCTGGAAGCGTGGACAACCTTTATAAATTCAGCACTTTGAACAGATGTAGAGAAGACTGCAGATAGATAGGTACAACTTATGTAGGAGGATTTGTTTAATCTCTTTGTATCACTTGAGGTCAGTCACTTCATTGGGTATATGTACAGTAAGTGTTTACAACCACTTTAAATATGTCTTCCTCTCTTTTTCTCCAATTATACAGAGAGATGGACTTTATAGAAGGAAGCTAACATTGTGTTATGCCTCTAGTTCAACTTATAGAAAATAACAAGGGCATTGTATTTCTGGGTTTAGAGATTCTTTATTACAAAAATATGGTAGGATAATTTTCCTTACACACAAGTATGTACACTACAGTTATAACTTGCAACATTCAGTGTCTGCCAGAGATTGCAGTCATGAATGCGTCTGTGATCGCCTGTGTGCCATGCTGTAAAAGGGGACGGGACTCTGTGGCATCTTTAGTTAAGTATTATTGTTATATTTTCTAATATTATTGTCATCTGTATCTTTAATAAATGTTATACTTTTATAAGTATTTGTGTGATTTCTCTTTGCACATGTCAAATACAACCCCAAAAACAAACTATCGAGTGACCGTGATAAAATATTTTATAATAACTAAGCCAGTATATAGAAATCTAATATATATATGATGCAGCATAATATGATCAGAAATAATTTATAATTTTGATTACTAAATAAATATTTTAAAAAATCTGGATAAAAACATTCAATTGTGGTGCTCTAAAACCATATACAATACTTGATAATTTATATGAACTCAATATTTAAGTGATACTCTAGGTAAACAGTTAATTGCACACTAGAAATACATGTGTTTACTGTATTACCTGCCAAAAGATTTGTAATTTTGGCAGGCCATTCTTGGCATCAGGGACATTAGATCTACTTGAGCAGTGATTACTTTACTAGGACTTCAGCCAAAAATTTTTTTAGTATTTGACTGAGTGAAGAAGCATTAGAACCACTTTTCACATTTTCCCCACTAGTGTCTTTCCAGTTTCTTCCTGTCCTGTAGATTTCACAAGTAATGAAAAGAAACTTCAAACAGACAACAAAAAAACAATAAATGTTCTCTTTCCCAACTCTATCTAAAAAAAAAATTAACTTCATTTTGAGTTTAAAGTGATCTTCTCACCAGCTAAAATAAATGTAATACAATAAAAAAAATTTTATATGTACAGTACATGTTGTCTACCATCTACACCACCCTGCTGGACAATCTTCTGCATCTAGGTATGTCAAATTCCACGACCCCACAGTGCGATGTGGTGTCACCTGCTGGTCACTATCTTATTATTCTTGTCCTATATGTAATATCTGAAGGATGAAACCATTTGTGCAACCAGTGATCAGGAATCCAACATACATGAGCTGGGTGCTTCAAGCAGTAGCTGAAGAAAGAGAAGAAATGCAGACTGATGATGTGCACAGTGAAATAGGTAAATATTAAAAGTCTTCTTTTACAGGCTGTGATTTTTTTAAATTTTTAGGTGCCATTTTAACCCCATAATGACTCAGTAACACATATATGAGGCGTCCAGGAGGTGGGCTTTAAAGCTGGGCGCCACATATATGTGTTCCTGTGTTTGTTCTCCTAGCACAGAGATTCTCACTGGGAGCCTCAGGTCTCATACTAATGATTAGGACCAGGGGCTCCCGGTTCTTGGTCACCTGATCGCTGTGTTAGCATCTGATTGGCAATCGCAGTGATCAGTCACTATGCAGGCTGCCCATGTGTTTTCCTTCTCTTCTGAATAGAGAAAAAGATACATTGTTCCTTTCTCTCCTGGTGGGAGAGAAATATGTAAACAAACCAAATAAATAAAAAAAAAAACAAGAACAAAATAGCTTTCATCTAGGTCATTGTCAGTATTAGTATTAGGGTCAAGGTAAGGGTCAAAAGTCAAGGTTAGTGTCAATGGTTGTGGTCAAAGGTCAGGGCCAGCATATTTTAGGTAGGGGTTTTTTTTTTTAGAGGCATTATTTAAATTAGTATCAGTGTCAGTGTGTTTTAGGTAGAATAGAAATGCACAATATGTACTATTGTTTCTGGGCCTTACTACGGGTACAAATAACATACACATACACTATATTGCCATAAGCCTTTTCACGCACATGAATTTTAATAGCATCCCAGTCTTAGTCTGTAGGGTTCAATATTGAGTTGGCCCACCCTTTACAGCTATAACAGCTTCAACTCTTCTGGGAAGGCTGTCCACAAGGTTTAGGAGTGTGTCTATGGGAATGTTTGACCATTCTTCCAGAAGCGCATCTGTGAGGTCAGACAATAATGTCAGACGAGAAGGTCTGGCTCGCAGTCTCCACTCTAATTCATCCCAAAGGTGTTCTAGCGGGTTGAGGTCAGGACTCTGTGCGGGCCAGTCAAGTTCCTCCACCCCAAACTCACTCATCCATGTCATTATGGACCTTGCTTTGTGCACTGGTGTGCAGTCATGTTGGAACAGGAAGGGGCCATCCCCAAACTGTTCCCACAAAGTTGGGAGAATGAAATTGTCCAAAGTGTCTTAGTATGCTGACACCTTAAGGGTTCCCTTCACTGGAAATAAGGAGCCAAGCCCAACCCCTGAAAAGCAACCCCACACCATAATCCCCCATCCACCAAACTTTACACTTGGCACAATGCAGTCAGGCAAGTATCGTTCTTCTGGCAACCGCCAAACCCAGACACGTCCATCAGGTTGCCAGATAGAGAAGAATGACTCATCATTCCAGAGAACACGTCTCCACTGCTCTACAGTCCAGTGGCAGCATACTTTACACCACTGCATCTGATGCTTTGCATTGCAGTTGGTGATGTAAGGCTTGGATGCAGCTGTTTGGCCATGGAAACCCATTCCATAAAGCTCTCTACGCATTGTTGTTGTGCTAATCTGATGGCTGCATGAAGTTTGGAGTTCTTTTGCAGCCAGTGGCGACTTCTGCAAACTGTGTGTTTCAGCATGCACTGACCTTACTCTGTCTTTTTACGTGGCTTACCACTTTGTGGCTGAGTTGCTGTTGTTCCCAGTTACTTCCACTTTGTTATAATACCATTAACAGTTGACCATGGCAAGGAACTTTCATGAATGGATTAATTGCACAGATGGCAACCTATCACAGTACCACGCTTGAATTCGATGAGCTCCTGAGAGCGACCCATTCTTTCACAAATGTTTGTAGAAGCAGTCTGCATGCCTAGGTGCTTGATTTTATACACTTGTGGCCATGGAGGTGATTGCAACACCTGAATCCAATGATTTGGAGGGGTGTCCCAATACTCTTGGCAATATACTGTAGTGTATGTGGTATTGCTGCAATTGTCAGGAGAAGGGAAATTTATTTTGGGTTGTTCTTTGGGGGTAAGTTATAGTAATAGCAGGAAATACACGGTTACATTTAAAAAATGATTTTTTTTTAACTATTTTGAACAATTTTCCTTTGATAATAAAAAAAATCAGGAGATATCCATTACTATTTAATAAATAATGAAAGCCCAAATTCTCCTGAAAAAAACAAGGTATATACCCACCAGGATACATAAAATAGTTGCGACCATATACCTTAAACTCAATATGATGCAGCGCAACTCTATAAACCAACACAATTGTGATACACAAAATACAAATAATCACTCCAAAATATATTCTATTGAGTGATTATTGGTATTTACATTGTGTATCTCAATTGTGTTGATTTTTTAGTGTTGTGCTACATCATAATGAGTGTAAGGTATATGTGAGGGATGGAGTGGAATCACCTAACGGTATTGAAGCAGCAACCTTTGATTTATTTGCACATTATTTATGTAAGGGTGACTGCGCTGATTGCCACTAAATATAGTTGTGATCATATGAACAGTTTAACTAACAAATGTCAAAGTTGCCAAATTAGGTCTGAACATTAATGTTTATTTTACCCTTGGTCATGAAAGTGTTAAGTATTGCGCCTTTGGTTTGTGTTTATATTGTCTATCATGAATGCTGCTGCCAGACTCATCCACCTTACTAACCTTTCTGTATCTGCCACCCCTCTCTGACAATCCCTCCACTGGCTTCCCATTGCCCAAAAGATAAAATTTCAAAACATTAACAATAACGTATAAAGCCATTTATAACTGCCCCAAATTACATCAGCAATCTTGTCTCTAAATATCACCCAAACCATACTCTCCTCTCCTCGCAAGACCTCCTGCTCTCTAGCTCCCTTGTCTCCTCCCATGCTCATCTCCAGGACTTTTCCAGAGCTTCCCCCATCCTCTGGAACTCTCTACCCCAATTTATCAGACTATCACCTACTCTGCTCACTTTTAGGCAATCTCTGAAAACCTCTCTCTTCAGGGAAGCCTATCCTGCCCTCAGCTAATAATGGAATCTTCTACTCTTCGTACCAGTCCATCCCCCACAGTTACTAGCTTTTGTACCACTAGCCCCTCCCTCCTAGATTGTAAGCTCCAAGGAGCAGGGCCCTCCTTTCCCTCTTGTATTGAACTGTATTGTTGCTGTATTGTCTCCCGTTCTATTGTAAAGCGCTGAGCAAACTGTTGGTGCTATATAAATCCTGTATAATAATAATATAATAATATTGTGTACAATTTGTGAAGTATGTGTATCTTATGCATAGTGTCAGCTAGGCTGACAAACAACGTTATGTGCTTTATCTACAGTTTCCTCTGATCAAGACAGTGGCCACTTCAGATCACATTAAACAAAAATAGAATGTGGTTTAATATTTCATAAGCTGTGTTTCAGTTATTGGTGTTTGCCAGTATTGTTTTAAAGGAATACTGGACTCTTTTCCACATCAGATGAATATTTGTCCAAAATAGTTCTGCTGCAGGAAATACTGTTTAGTCACATTATGATGTAGCAGTAAGTTTAAAAAAAAAAAAAGAATATGTAAAGTTTTCTGTAAATTGAGCACTGCAGTATTTTTTTAACTAAAAGCTTCAGATCTAGCTATTATAGGTAATTAGTTAAACTCTATAACTAAAGGGGAATTCAACCTAAAAACAAAAAATGTTTTTAGGCAAGATTTTTACGACAAAAAAAGGCTTCTATGGAATTGGCATTCTGGAAAACCAGCATCGAAACAGCGCTGCCAGCCAATGGCTGTGAGTGCTGATCTGTGTGTTCTGGTGGGGGACTAAGTTTGCTTAGTACAGCGACCACTCATTTTTGTTTATCATTAAGCCTGTTGGGTTGAACAATAAAAAGCTTGTGTGTGTCTTCTTTCAATTAATCAGCACAAATGTTCAAATGCTGTTATTTGCTCCCTATTTTGCTTCTCCTCCTCTGTCCCATTTTTTGACAAGATACATTTCCTTAATTTCGCACTTTCAACTTTCTTTTTCTCCTCTAAAAACATGAACTGTCTCCTATTGCTCCCTGGTACAATGACCACCTGTAGTCAATAAAGGCAGGCTCTAAAAAACATAGGGCATAGTTAGTGTCATTATGTCCTGAATGTTTATTGTCAGGCTTGGAAAGATTATATGTGAATATAGAGGAAAACTGATTCTGCTAGATCCACCTACAAGACAGATTTTCTGCACCATCCATAGGCTGTTAAAACCTCACTGTCCTTCTGTAATACCAGCCTCAACACAGCTCTATAACACATTTGTAATGGAACCGGACCCGACTGCACTAGGATATTTCCGTTAGACTCCCGCTTCCCTGTCCGAACACCAACCACGGACACCACCGCTGACCACACAGGAAATAGACAGCACCAGACTCGTCTTAAAACAGGAAGTGGACTCCTTTATTTTTACACAGACACAAGATATAAACATTCAAGAGAACAACCCACCTCCCTGCATAAGGACACAGGGCAGGGCAAAGCAAATTTAGAGACACATCCCAACAGACAGTGCCATCAGGAGGGCTGCTGGAAACACCCCCCACCAAGTCAATACACAAACACATAATGGAACAATGGGACCACCATGGCAGTGAACAATGAACAACCCCCACACCAATACACAAACATTACATCCCATAATAGTTTGCTAGAACAATGGAATGCAGCCGCATGGCAGAGAACAATGAACAATCCACACACCAATATTAGAACATTTCACCCTGTACCCCTAACAGGCACAGGGTGCCTTAGACATAAGAGGAACAGGAGAATCTGAGACAGGGGTCCCCCCACCCCCAAAAGTCACTCCCGTCACAACATTATTACATGTTTTTCACTAAGATTGAAACATTCAGCATCACACATTTTCCACAACACATTTTACCTCCATATATTCCTGGTTTACCCAGCTTTACTGGTTCTTCACTCTCCCACTTCTCTTTACTCTGCATTTCTCTTTAAAGCTGTATCAAACCCCAAAAGGGAGTGTTAGCTGTACTAGCAGATTTAGAAACACTAACAAATTGATGTCCAACTCCAGCCTACACTTTGGTTACACAATCAGTTATAACTTATGTTATAGTTTATAAGGCTATCACTACCCAGCCCATTGGTGACCAGTCCAGTCCCTCCTACAACCCACATAGCTGGATGAGGGAGCTGGAAGCGGAAGTGCAGGAGTAGTTGGGAGGATCGGAGCAGTGTAAGACACAGTAATAATGTGGAGGTCATATGAAAGACCAGCCAGATGTAGACAGATTACGCAAACTGTATCTTTATTGCTTTAATAAAACCAGTCAGAAACTCAAATATATTAAAGATACACAATAATTATTTTGATTCTATGAAAAGAACTATCTGCCATGTGCTGCTAATAGTTCTTGGAAAATTGCTTAAAAAACATTGCTCTAAATTACATAGCAACATCAGTATTACACACTATCTAGTTTTCTGCAGACAGAAATAAAGACACATGCTAATTGAAGAGTTATGTAGTTAGGTTATTAATGGTTCTTTGCTTACACTTTCCAACAATATTCACTGCATTTCTTGTTTCCCTACAGGATTGTAATTTTTTTTCCTTTTTCACTTACCATCTGTCTTTTATTCTCTATTAAATTGGATCCAATGATTCCAAGTATGGATCCAAATCCAAGCTGAAGGAAGAAAAGCAGAAACTTGTATTATGTTTATAAAATCATATGAAAACATTCTTTCCGGTGAGATCTTCAGGAATGCAAAGCAGTCCAAATCTCAAGAAAAGATGCTATTGCAGTAAATGGAGGTAAGGTAACTAACCTTTTTTCCTTACAGGTACAGTTTAAAAATGCCTATATGCAGAATATTTTACTAGGGAAATCTGGACCTTACATTTTACTACAACGTCTCATTCAAAGTACCCAATGTGCACACCTCAAGTGGTCTTTCCCAAATTCGAGGTCCATTCTTTTCCCTTAGTTTGTGTCCACAAAATATGCTTATAAGAGCTCTCTCCAGTTACATGATTCAACCTAGGCACATTCCTCTAAACAGCTATTTGGCCAGGTCATTTAGAACACTTACTATATGAAGATGTAGAAAGCTGGAATGAGACTTAACATACAATACTCATCTAAGTATACATAATCTCAGCGACTCCAGAAATTCAGTTCAGAACTTGTCACATGGGGCTGGCTTTAACAAACCCTAATGAATACTCCATAGAAAACCACTGTATGGATAACTCACTTCAGAACCAGGAAGAACAACTCCCAGCGGAGTCTTAACTGTTTTGCTTATGCTGGAGGTCGGAGAAGATTCAATTTCAGAATGTGCACAGTAGAAAATTAAGCTTCCCTGCTAGAGTTCTATTTTAGCACCCAATGATAAATGTATTCTAGAAACTTGTTTACATGCAGAGATATAAATCATAAATATAGTTAGAAACAAATATCATTTAAAGATTACAGACTATATTTAAACATCCAGTAAGGTATAATCAGTGGCCCTTTAGAGACCACCTTCACTAAAGGAAATAGCTTTTATCTCAGAATTTATACAGTATATAAATATTTATAATCTTGATTGGGAACTTACAATTACACCCGGATAGTAGCCTCCTACCGTAACATTTTCTGTTCTAGTGGTTGCTGCCAGACCCACTGTTAAAATTAACGTGGAAACAATGAAAAGGGTCACAGTGACAAATATGGAATTTCGCCTTCTTCGGTTAAAGGAACCTGAAAAGAAAATCAAACAAATTAACTTTCTAGTACATAGTATACATACTTCATGCATCTGTGCATTTCTGTAGCTTGTAAAACTATATCTTGAGTACCAAAACCAGATAGCCTGTAGTTGGACTGCCTATTTTCATTACAAAGTTGACTGTTGTGCTATGCCCATTTCCCAATGGCCCAACTATTTAATTATAGCAATGTTAATGCCCATTGAGGTTATCTAACTGGATCCTGAGTGACAGAGTGGGGATGTAGATCAAGGGACTCCATTTTTTTTTTATTCCTTTCATGATTCGAATGTTGATATGGGGACTCCATTTTCCCTTTATCTACAACACATGTAACAGCACTCACTATCTAAAGCAAGCATAATGAGTTCCTCTGAATGGCCCAAGCTTGAGTACCGAGTCCCCAGTACCTGGCCTCCTCCTCTGCATTCTCCACTGCAGAAAAGGCAGCAACACTGTCTTTGTTGAAGAGATGAGGTTTCACCAGGAGAATCCGATATCACATTGAGAGATAGTTCTTATCCCTTAACAACCATGAGCTCCTAGACTACAGAGTGGGGATGAGCTTCACGTTCGGGTTGACCATGAGCTCAACTCTAACTCAAGCTGTTCACATTTCACTGAAATGGCAATTTAAATGGCCAGATCTGGCCAGGTCACCTGCCCTACTGAACCACTGGTGCTGCAGCTTCAAGTCATTCATTTAGTGCAGTATTACTACTGTCATTAAACAGCAGCCTCCAACTGCCTATATTCACATTCGAAACAAACCATTGGACATCCTGGGTGATGTCACAGACCTAGTATAGTCATGACTATATGGTCGCTGCCCCTCCTTTTCCTGGCTAGCCAGATAAGGTGCTAGTGTGGATTCTGAGGGGGACCCAGCATAAAAAAGGGGGGAATTCCTTTCCAAAACCCAGACCTCACCAGAACTTTGTGGCACTCACTAATAAGCAAATAGCAGCTCTCGAACACACTTGTGCTTTGTTCCTTAATTGAAGCTTGCATATTTCACTACAATATACAGCTATTATTACTACCTTATTACTACTTAGAAGACTCTCCAGAGAATCCTGTACCAGATCAATTTAATTAACACTTACCCTCCACAGGGCTGTTTATACTAACTTGCCTAATTGCTGTTATTATCTCACTGAGTGTTGTAGCCATTTCATTATGGTATCTTTATGATTTGACACTCAGCTGTACTACTAAACTACAAGAAGGTTATTACATACACACCATTTGTAAATAATACTAGTGCAGCCTATTGATGTTTTCTCTATTCCATTGGTCAATGCACACACAGAATTACCTGACACGTAATAATCAACAAAAAGAAGAATTGATTCCCTAATACAAGAAATGTGATGTCATCACTGTGCTGCCATTGCATCATCCATCCAGCAGGCTCTAGGTTTGATTTGATCAGCATTCTTGATGAACCTGTGCATCAGTTTCAGTGCAGATCATGGTTGTGCTGTATAGTAGCAGGGGTCTAGATTGCAAAAATTGTTGTACAAAATTACAGATCCTCTGATAGTTAAAATGTTGCCATTTGCTGCATGGCATGCATTTCACAAAATTGGTTAAATATAGCATGCTTTTCAACTGTACTATTAGCTGTAATGTCTGCTGTCCAACTATACGGAACTGAGGCACTGAGAGCAAATTGACAAAGTGTGTTTACAGCTCATGCTGCTGCTCCATTGCATTGTCAGAAATGTAAGTAAAAGAGGGTTTGGGGTGAACTTTAAAATGACACATGAACTTTAACCAGTTTACATCTGTGCCGGTGGTGCCGCTGCAGATCCGCACGAAAATCCATGCAGCCGCACCACCTTCACAGAGAAATGCGGACCCCCAGGCAGGTGCCATTAGTTCTAATGGCACGCCGCCCGCACTGGAAAACTCAACCGTAAAGGGAACTGAGGTTCCCGTGCGGGCTTCATTTTCCAGAGAAGTGCAGGGACATCTTCCCTGCATGTCACGGGCACGTAAGTCCATTCAAATGAATGGGCTCTCGCACCTGTGCGAAACGCGGCCCGCATGGCCGCATATACGTGAGCCAGGGGTGAAGGTGAACTGCAGCCATTGAAACTAATACACAGTTAAAATACATGCTGTAAATAAGAGCTGTTTTCCTTCCAAAAGATTTGTAATTCTGTACAGCTACATTTGTTTCTCTTTAATTATATTGATAATTTTTGGACCAAACCAACCTCTTGAATGGCTCTATTATGACATACATTCTAAACACATCCACTGTTACCAGAATGCTTATAGTTGCCAATACATTCATCTTCAAAATGGTCCTGAAGTAAAGCAAGATCTGTGCATGTCAGATGAACAAATTAAGTTTCTATTTACTTTGAAAGCACACATTCTGAAAGATGTGTGAAGCTGGAAAGGCTACTGAATCATTCCTTAAAGTGGTATTAAACCCAAAAGCAAACATTTATTATATTGCAGCTTACCATTACATGTGATGGCTGCATTCATTGTTCTTTCTTTTATTTTCATCTGGTGATCCAGCCAGTAAGTTTGTTATTTTTTGAAAGAACAAGCTCTCCAGCAGAATGTATTAGTTATAGAAATGAGACAAATCATTTAACACTAGCAGGGGTGCTTACAACAATCAACTTTTATTTATTCATGTTTAGCCTTTATCCCAAACGAAAAAAAAAAAACTGTTTGCTGTAACTGCTTAAAAATCATGCCAATTGGTGGGTGCCCTGACTAGAATGCATTACTAGATCTATTGATTACAGATAACACGGATCTGGGTGCAGATGTGGAAATAGGGGAAAGCTTGTGAACCAGTGATCACAGGATAATTACATTGTGTAAATCATAGGATAAGGAGGCACATGGGTAGTGCAAGAACACTAAATTTTAGAAGTGCCAACTTTTCTAAACTGTGCACAGTACTACAAGATATTAAATGGGATCAAATCCTAGAAACATTGAACACTGAGAAAAAATGGGAGAATTTTAGGAACATATTAAATAAAGGTATGACCCCCACATTTCCCTGTTCCGCCCCCCCCCCTCTCCCTCACCTCTCCCCACCTCCCCCCTATAGTTCATATTGTACTCTAAGGTAATAAGCCTACATATCTAATTCCTACTATGTATATGTAAGTATCACTGTGAATCTATGGATATCCTAGTTCATTGTCTTCCTGTTAAATTGAAATAAATAAAGAGTTGAATATAAATAAAGGTATGATCCAGTGTATTCCAATGGGCAATAAATATAAAAGAGTGAGGGGTGAACCTGGGTGGCTAAACTGTAACGTTAAAATAAATATTAAAGAGAAAAAAATGGTATAACAAATATAAGGCAGAGGGGTCATTGTTGGCAATAGTAAGTGGTGTACCCCAAGGCTCTGTACTGGGACCAGTTTTATTTAATGACTTGGTAACCGTGCTATAGCTGAATGATGACTACAGCATGGTTACCCAGTTCTGGGAGGGCATCATATGACGTCCTCCCAGAACACATGCTCCCAAGGGTGCGCACCCGGCGATCTCCATGATCGCTGTGTCCTACGGACACAGCTGATCACGTGATGAGGTAAAAGGCCAATCACAGTGGCCTTTTACCACGTGATCAGCTGTGTCCAATGACACAGCAGATCAAGGAGTGAATACAGTTGCCGGTTATCGGCAGCACTTTCCTCAAGCTGTCACAGCATGAGGAAAGTACTGCTGATAACTGGCAGCTGACACAGAGAAGATCGGCACTTATCATCAGGACAGCAGTACCACCCACCAGTGCCCAACAGTGCTTCCCACCAGTGCCCATCAGTGCCACCCATCAGTACCCAGCAATGCCACCCATCAGTGCTACCCATCAGTGCTGCCCAGCATTCTGCTCATCAGTGCCCAGCAATGCCACCAGTCAGTGCCATCAGTTAGTGCTGCATATCAGTGCAGCATCATCAGTGCCCCCTCATCAATACCCACCAGTGCTGCCTCATCAGTGCCTCCTCATCAATACCCACCAGTGCTGCCTCATCAATGCTGCCTATCCGTGCCACCTCATCAGTGCTGCCTATCTGTGCCACCTCATCAGTGCTGCCTATCCATGCCACCTCATCAGTGCTGCCTATCAGTGCCCATCAGTGCTGCCTATCAGTGCAGCCTCATCAACACACACCAGTGAAGGAGAAAAATTACCTGTTTGCAAAATATTATAATAGAAACAAAGAAAAACTTTTTTTTTCAAATTCTTTGCTCTTTTTTTGTTTATAGTGCAAAAATAAAAATGATTAAATACCACCAAAAGAAAGCTCTATTTGTGTGAACAAAACAATAAAAAAATTAATATGGGAACAGTGTTGCATGATTGTGCAATACTCATTCAAAGTGCGACAGCGCTGAAAGCTGAAAACTGGCCTGGGCACGAAGAGGGGTATAAGTGCCCGGTAGGCAATTGGTTAATTTATTCATAAATGATTTAGAGACTGGCATAACTAGCTCAATCTCAGTGTTTGCAGATGATACAAAACTAAGTAGGACCTCAATAAAAATGTAAAATAATGCACTTGAGGGCTACAAATTCGCTAGTGGGAGAATCTCTGGGGGAGTCCAGGACAGAAAAAGATTTGGGGGTCCTAGTAGATGACAGACTCAATAATGGCATGCAATGCCAAGCTGCAGCAAGCAAATCCAGCAGAATATTAACATTAAAAAGGGAATTTACTCAAGAGATAAACCTATAATCCTACTACTTTAAAAAGCTCGGGTTTGGCCACATCTGGAGTATGCCATCCAGTTCTGGGTACCAGTCCTTAGGAAGGATGTGCTGGAACTGGAGAGAGTCCAGAGAAGGGCAACAGAGTTAATAAGAGGTCTGGAGGACCTCAGTTATGAGAAATGACTACAAACAGTAAACCTATTCTCCCTGAAGAAGAGACGCTTGAGAGGCGATATGATAGCGATATACAAACTGGAGGAAAAGCAATTTAACCTTAACCTCCCTGGCGGTATGATTCTTTCCGTTTTTTTGTGCTGAAAGCGGTACCATTTTTTTGCATGGAAATATGTAGTTTTTTATTGTAGGCTGTAATTTTTAGGAATAACTCACTGAAATCTGTCCGAACAAGAGTCTAGTAAACATCCCGGATATGATAAAATTTGAAACACGAAATCATAAATTATAATTTAATAAATAATCATAAAAAATAATAATAATAAATTTAATTCAATAATATAATCAAACCAAAAACACTGAAATTTGAAATACAGAGGCAAATTCGCACATCGCTGAGCAAAGTCGCAAAATTGTTTTCAGTGCCTGATGACGAATTTCCCCACAAATCATTATCACTCAATTCTGCAAGTGGTTCTGATTTACTATCGCTGTTCTAAAACCGCTTTTGACGTAAAGGGACGCTTTTTGGACGCCATGGACTTTTCTAAGTTTCCAGGCAGAAAGAACAGTCAAAATGCAGGCAGGGCGCAGGACAAAGCACTAGGGACAAAATGTATGTGAAATGCATTGAAATAGCAATGACAGCAAAAATGACATTTTTTAAAAAATTCAAATTTCCCGCCGGTTCCGGCGCCCATATGTTCCGACGTCACAGGGACCGGAACACAGAAGCCGGATGCCGGCATCGGCCGGAGGAGATGGCCGGGGACGCTGGAGGGGACAGATCGCGGGAGCGAAGGACAAGGTAAGTGCTGCAGGGACCCCCAGAGAATGCCGCATGGTAAGCCCGAGTGTAGCTCGGGGTTACCGCTCTTGGTATAGAAATTTTACCCCGAGCTACACTCGGGATCACCGCTAAGGAGGTTAAACTGCGTATGGGGTATTTCACTGTCAGGTCAGGATGTGGAACTCACTTCCACAATCGCTGGTGTCAGCGGGAACTATTGATACTTTCAAAAAACTCTTAGATGGACTTCTTAGAGAACACTGTATACAAGGATAAGAGTTTTCCATGAACACACACACACCCACAAGGGTTTTACTGGATGGAATGGTATCTTTATTCAACCTTACCAACTATGTAACTATGTGTTAGCTGGAGTTTGGCCTCGATTTGTTAGTTTATTTGTGTATTTATATCTCCCCCCTTCCCCCAGACTGACAATGCTGCTGCCTACAGGTGCCCCCTAGAGATATGCACAATGGAAAAAATAGTTTAGTTTTGAATTCGTTCATTAAGCTAATCATTTCATTTTGCAATATTCGTTATGTTAGAATGATTTGTTTTTTTAATTAGTTTCGTATATTCGTTTCATTTATTCATTATTTTCAAAACGATTCAAAATTTGAATTTTAAAATTCAAATTTCAGAAGACAGATATATTCATTCTATTCTATTTTTTCTATTCTGTTCTTTATTTTCTGTTCTATTCTATTCCAGTCTGTTTTATTATGTTCTTTTCTATTCTATCCCTTTATTTTCTCTTCTATTCTATTCTGTTCTTTTCTATTCTATTCTTTTATTTTCTATTTTGTTCTATTCTATTCTATTCTAGTCTGTTTTATTCTATTTTATTCTTTTTGAATTCAAATTAATTTGCAAATTCATATTTTAATTTGGATAATTCATTTTGTTATAATTTATTTTGAATTTGTTGAAAATTGTTACTATTGTTATTTAGAAATTCGGATACCGTCCGAATCTCAAATAACATAAATTCTGTCTGAATCTCGATTTGTAATGAAACAAATCATACATGTCTAATGCTCCCAGAGTGGAGGCACAGAAGGAGTATTACTGGCCAAATCACCAGGTGAAAAGAAAGGTGAGAAAGCGAAGAAAAGGGAACTGATGCAACCACCACATCTAAGCTGTTATAAATTACATTTTTGGTTTTGTGTTTAATACTGTACAATTGTGCATACAAAGATGGATGCGGTCATCCATCTTGCTAAGGATCCTCCATCTTGTATCATTTCTACTCCCAAATCAGCTTCCCTCCAATTTCCCCCCTCCCTCAGGAATGTGGTCTGTATGATGCCAGAGATCACAGGCACAGTGGGAGAGCTTCAGGGTTATAAATCCCACACGAGCTGGTGCCCGGTTGTCTGTTAGCTACTCAAGCTGAGATATCATAAAACCATAAACCAGTCCTTCACTGAGCTTCAAAGACATTCCAGCTAGCTGAAAAACAGACACATTTAAAAATCCTCTTTTCCATATAATTTTATATCTGGAGATATGGAAGACTTACAAGGAAACCAGGCATATATTCAAATCGGTCACTTTAATACAAGTCAGCTGATATATTACACCCCCTAGCTGAAATCTACAGGAGAGCAGAAAATAATATCTCCTTAACCGTCCCAAGCAGATATGTCATATTTAATATCTAGACGTTCAGCAGATGCTTCTGCATATTAATCTACTAGTGGCAAGGCTACATACACCGAGGGTAAGTTATGGATCATGATATAAACTGGGAGGGATTTTGGTTCTAGCTTGGGTCTCTGCCTGCAACACCCTCCCCAAATGAGGCGATTGGTTCTCTGCTTCAAGGAGACACCCTGCTGGGTTCCTAGAAAGGCTGTGATGCTTGGAGCAGAGAGTTAATTTAAGTTGAGTAGGTCGTTGTAAGTTGAAGAATCCTCCCTTTTAACATCGGAACCAACTTTGGGAGATAAGGCCCTTTTGCTTAGAAAACTTGATCTGCTTAACCCAGGACTTTTGGCAAGTACTCTATCTCTCTAAACTTCTCTCTGTTATCTCTTTGCTGTGTTATTGCTCTCTGTTTATATATATATATATAAACATATATATATAAACATATATTGGCTACATCTTTTTCTGTAAATATTTTTATTGCACCCTCTTGACCTTTTAGTAGTGTTGAACTGTTTCTAAAGCTCTTTAATGCAAACTAAGAACCCCTGTCTCTGAAGAGCGCTACTGTGTGTTTTAAACATCTGCATACATCTGTCTGCGGTGACATTGTGTATACAAACGATTATTCAAACATCATAGGATTATTGCTGATATTGCCAAGTTTCCTCTTTCTCTGTACAAAAAGGAGGTGGTGGCAGTGTGAAGGGTTAATTGCGTAACTAACCTGACCCAGTAACAATGGATCCCAGGCTGCAGGTACACAGACTGTGGAAAATCTTTGTGCAGGGTGCAGCTGGGCGTGGCATTGTTACGCGCGTGACAGCGCGGTTTTAGATTGGCTAGTCCTTCGGTCACGAGTTTGGTGAGAAGGGCTGGAGTCTGACGCCGCGACTGTCACAAATACCACTTTAATGTCTGGGCTTCCTAGGTCCATAAGAGAGTATTGAAGCTTATGTAACTAAATATGGGTATACATCATAAAAAGCAGAAGGAGCTGTAAAGAACCCATATCCTTTCAGTCTGCAAATGTCTCTGTTCATGTGTCCACTACAAGGAAAATACAAAACATGAATGATGTTCATTGGAGGATACACCAAGAACACCACAACATTGCTACACAATACACATCTTTAGCCTACGTAAGAGTTTGCAACCAAAGGCCACATGGCATTTTCAGGGACTTGCATTGGAAGATTTTCTTGACCATACATCACACTACTTCAAGGAAACACTACTACTAGGACTTGCCTTTCTCTGGATCAACTGTGGGTATAGGAGTATAACTTTCTTTTTTTAATGGTTGAACTGGATGGACTTTTGTCTTTTTTCAGCCAGACGAACTATGTAACTATACCCACTAAAATAACCTAACATTATCTCCCTCTGTGAAGATGTATGATCCAAGCACTTTGTGCTCTCCAAATATCATTACTGAAAGCCTATACATCATAACCAGTAGTAAAACACAATAATACCGACTTATGAAGCACTGCATGTAAGGGCATGAGACAATGCATGTAAATGAGAGGTATAGAGTACTGCTTAAAGAGGGATGAAACGCTGTGTGCAATAGAGAGGCCTGATTCGTTTACTTGGAGTGTGGGGACTGGGTGCTGGAGTGCAGATCTAATTGAAGACAAAGAAGTGAGTTATACGTATGTGTTGGGGTAGATGTAATTGATCTCTTTTGTACTGTACATCATATTTGTGCAAAAACTAAGTAACTTCACTGATTGCTATGGGCAACAATAGTATTTTACATTTTGAACACTTTTAATGGTTTAGAAATTATATAATGAACACTTAAACATGTATTAAATTTTCCCATAAAAATTAAATACAGCTACTGTATCAAATAATGAATGTAATGTATTAGAGCTTTTATGCAGCATATAATCTGGCACCAATAGAAATTTCTGCTTTTAGTTAATCACAATGTCATCAAAAATTCTTGCTATGCATTCAGTTTATAATAGTGATGATTAATTTTAATTAATCATCAGTTTAAAGTGCACACTGCCTGAGTTCAGCAAAACAAAATATATTTTAAACCAAGCATTTGAAGGTGCTGATTTAACAAAATACTTCAGTGTTTCTATATGCATTTGCATAAATATGAATTGGGCAAACCCCATGGAATTCAAAAATAAACTGTGCCCAAATATGATAAACCAGATATAGAATTCAATAAAAACTTAGTGCTAGGCACATCCTTTCCTGGCAATGTTGTACAAAGAATACTGTGGGGACCAAGTTACTGCCTTACAACCTTGGAATACCAAAGCCTGATGGCAAAAGGCCCTGGATGCACCCATGTAGGTTGAGCAGAAGCATGAAAAGGAGGTTTCCTATGTCTAATGGTATAGACCTGTAGCGTAGTATGTCAAATCTTGTTTAACATAATGGTAGAAGAAACCGCAAGAACTTTGCAGTGACAATTCTTAGAAACAAAAAAAGAATGTCTTCCAGAAGACATAAGTGACATTACCCAACCACATCCACAGAGTTCAGTGCAACCTTGAAATGGCCCAGAATTAGGCTAACAATGGATACACAATGTCATCATAAAGATGAAAGGAAGATACCCTTTAAGCAAAAGGAGAAGCCTGAAGACCCAGAATTACATTGCCTCTATGAAGGAGTTTACAGAATAAAATTTCAACATTTGAGACTTTACTAGCTAAGGTAATAGCCACCAGAAAGATCATTATCAAAGACATAGCTGACAATAGGATCTCCCTGATGTTCTTAAAGGGAGTCTACTGCATAATGAAACTAAATTTGTGGTATCAAAGGAGTGAAATAAAATGAGTCTCCCTCAATGAATGTGTGCACCAAGGAATGGAAGCTGAAAACCAACCCCTGAAAGGTGCTGAGCACCAAGAACTAATCCATGGCTGCTGAAAAACAGCAGGATGCTGCTACGGAAAGGTTCAAAGGTTCACACCACCTGAAACAGGCTTTCCAGGTGCCAATATAGGACATGCAAGAAGAGGGTTTGTGAGCATTGAGAATATCAACAAGGGAGCATGAAGCCATATATATTTATCTATATTGCTGGACGTATTTTATCTGCCAAGTAACCAAAAACAGACAGCAAAAAAAGGGGGGTATGTGAAAAAAGAATTCACAAGAAAAAAGCGGTTACAATATGGACAGACAGCAATACCCAAAGATTTATCAAAAAAATGTTTCATCTTGTGGTGATGGCTAACTGTGGTATTTACCTAAATGTCTAATATGTGCTAAATTTGCAATAAAGGATACTTTTTTGATAAATCTTTGGGTATCGCTTTCTGTCCATAATGTCACCGCTTTTTTCTTGTCAATTCTTTTTCCACATACCCCCCTTTTGTGTGAGCATTGAGCCTGAAGGCATAGCATGGTCACTTGCCTCTCAGCAGCTACACTTCAACAGCCAGGTCAGTAGGCCAGCAAGTATTGAAGCCTACGGAGCAAGTTGTGACCTTGTGACAGAATATCTGGGTAAACTGGCAGACACCAAAGCACATCTGCAAACAGAAGAACCAAAGTCGGACAATCTGGGGCTATAAGAAACACTGTTTCCTCAAACAAGGTAGGTGCCTAGGTACGTTGTTATATTTGCTCTCAAAATCTTAGGGTTTAACATTTTAACCAAAATTTCCCAGCTAAGAATGACATGTCCATTTCCACAGAAACTTGCATTATCATAACAGCAGACTCAAAGGCGTTGATTTACTAAAACTGGAGAGTGCAAAATCTGGTGCAGCTGTGCATAGAAACCTATCAGCTTCCAGGTTTTATAGTCAAAGCCTAATTGAACAAGCTGAAGTTAGAAGCTGATTGGCTACCATACACAGCTGCACCAGATTTTGCACTCTCCAGTTTTGTTAAATAAACCCATATGAGTTTCAAGACCAGCAGCTAGCGGTGCAGTCTAGCACCACAAAACAGAGGTGCTAAAGATCTAGCACTAGCAGATCATAAGACCAACAGAGAGAACTTGTTAAGAGGTTTGGTCCATTTCCTCAAGGTCTGTTAAACCAGTGCAGGGCCCAAGATAGGATAAACAGCAAAACAGTGACTGTATACATGGAACTCACACTGGAGCATGAATTCCTATCCATCAGGTTTTGAAGAAGGGGAATTTCTCCACCGAGACAACCAAAGCCTGGTTAAAGTGACACTAAACTCTGGTTTAAAAAAAAATCCATTCAAGTATCTCAGCCTCCTCCAAATCTCCAAATTCCTTTTTTTTGCTGCTTTGATCTCACCTCCTGTTAGAAGGTGGATACTTTCATTCTCCATGGTTCTGTGGACAAGGGACTATGAGATTTGCAGTGGGCATAGAGAAATGCACATGACGACAATTAACGTGAACTGGTCACTGGCTCACAGAGGATGTTAAAAGGAGGCAGAAGAACACAATAAGAAACAATTTCATAAAAAATAGATTGCATGGCTATTAAGTAGTGGATGTGTATGGAATATTTTTGTAAAATAAGGATATCGTTTACTGTCACTTTAAGCCTAATACAGACAGATCCACCAGAGGTAAAAGCACTTGGCAGAAAACGGAGCCTTCTCTGCCAGTCAGGAGATCTGGCCACCAGCAGAGGTCACTCTTAGTAGTGTATTGTTACTTGTGCCTAGTGTCCTACTCCAGCAAGTAGCATTATAAGGCCTCATGCACACGAGACATTTTTGGCCCTCCTCTGGACAGCTGTGCTCCAGAGTTGGAAAAAGCAGCTTAAAAACATGCCTAAAGCCACATTTTGCCAACACGTTTGGTCCCGTTTATACATGTTTAGGTGTATCAAGCATCTGGGCATTCATTCATTCCACTGGCCAGAATGTTAATTTTTTTTTGGACATAGGAATGAGTGAACGCACAAGCACTGAATAGACCTAGCATTTAGGCATGTTTACATATGTTTAGGTGCGCTTATGGCGATCAGCATTTTTTCTAGCCAAATGCTCCTCTCCTGAGCTGGCTTTTGGTGATTTTTTTTTCAGCCTCTAAATGCTCCTCTTCTAATATGCTTCTAAATGTTTATGTATGCATGGCCACACAGGCTAACTTTGAGGTGCTTTTGAAGGCTTGTGCATTACGTCTAACAGACTTAAATGTGTATAACATTATCTTTTCTGTAGCAATCTGTATGTGGTTGATGCATTGTCTGAGCTATGCCAGCAATCGCTAAATTGTTAAAGGATTTTTTTATGTACCATATAAGCAAGGTGTTGTTAGAGGATACCCTATTAGTGATTTCACTGTAATATAACAAGACATTAAACATCTGATTGTGGAATGAGCTAGCTGTACAGCTGTGGCTTGAAGTGAACAGGCTTCTTTTGATTTTTTTTGACTATGTAACATATAGTAGTTACAACAATGCGTTTGCTTTCCCAAAGATGTATTATGAACAGTAAGGCATTTATACACATCTACCATGATCACGTATAATAGCACAAGACTTACATATGGCATATGCTGGAAGGTTGCTTCTCCAGAGAAGTACCCTTGAGGCTGATAACTAGTGGCCTGGTTTGGGGGGTGCTATGCTTCCAATAGTGCACAAAATGTCCAGCATAAGATAACAGGCTGAATCACGAAGGTTCTTCTCGAACCCCAAATAGTCTCCAGAGTGGTTCACTCACTGTCCCTAATATATCCCTTCTCCTCAGGAACCTTTCCCTAGACTAAGCCCATTCATTTCCTAACCAACAGGTGTCTGTTGATATCTACAAACTCGCTACACTACGGGCGTGCCAAAATCACATGGAAGGGGCTATATATAGGTTTTCTATGTCCAAGATGGCTACCCAATTCTTGGGTGAGGTCTGTGTCAAATCAAACACAGACACTCTCAATATGGCTGCCTTGAGTCCAGTGCAGAGGACAAGTCAGTTCTCTGCACAGTTCCCCTAGCACCAGAGGTGATTCCGCTTGTCGGTTCAAAGTTTTGGACAGTAGTGCTGGTCTTGATGTTCGACTCGAACATCAGCTGTTCGTGTGTTTGGCGAACACACGAATAGTAAGGGCGTTCAGCAGGCTGTTCACCCACCGTGCCCCACAATGCACTGCACTCTGACAGTGCATTGTGACTGGCCAAAGCACTGCACCTGACCACAGTCACCGAGTGGCCCTGTTCTTTAGACATTTAAAAACTGTCAGGCCAGCATGGCTGTCAGCTGGCCGGGAGCCAGCGGTGAGAGCGGAGACGTTTTTTTTTCTTTTTTTGGGTTGGTGGGGCAGTGGGTATCGTGATTGATGTTGGATCTACTTCAGGGGACTTTTTTTTATTTTTGTTTTCAATAAAGGACTTCCCAAAGACTGTCTATTGTCATTTTTTACACTACACTTTTTTTTGTGAATGAGTAGCGGTACTATGTACCCCATACTCATTCACATGGGGGAGCTTGCTCACCCCCCCCCCCCCCCCTTTCCTGATCTGCCAGGCTGCATACTCGTATGGGTAATTTTTTTTTGCAGAATGTTACATTTCCGGCAATTCTTTTTACATTCAGCTGTCAGTGTGGGGGAACCCTGCTGACAGCTGAAACATAACAGCATGTTTTCACTGCTAAAATACTGCATGACATAATAAAATAACTCATGTGGTATTTTAGTATTTTTGGTGGTAAATGCTGTGCGGTATCTTACTGCATACCCAGATGCAGTAAGATACTGCTTAGTGAATTGTCCTGGTTTGAAGTTTACAGACAAACTTTCATTAGGTTTCAAATGTTTGACGCAAACCGATTACTATTGGACAGGCATCAGTCCTCTAGTGGTACATTAAGGCAGGCAAGACTAAGCATCCAGTGAATGTCCATCCTCAACGTGAGAATCAGGGAATCAGGGCTCTGTTCATCCTCACCAAGAAGATCAGGCCTTACATGGCCTGGGATTTCTGCTGCAGTGGAATTCAGCAAGGGCTCCTCATCTGAGGTCAAGGCCCGGATCATACAAAGATACCAATTCAACAAAGCCCCTTTTGCAGGGTTACTGGTTACCTCTGTGGATGATGAAGAGTTGGTAAATGCCACAGTCAGCAAACAGTCTGTACTGAACACTCAAGGTGGAAGTCCATTTTGATCCTCAAAATACAACATTTACACTGGTCACCCAGGTAAAGGCTTAGAGGGAACCGGTGAGATAACATCTTTTAATTTTCTTGTCAATGTAATGAATAGTCAGTGGTTACAACAATGTGTTT
This sequence comes from Staurois parvus, assembly GCF_062004578.1. Taxonomy (NCBI): domain Eukaryota; kingdom Metazoa; phylum Chordata; class Amphibia; order Anura; family Ranidae; genus Staurois; species Staurois parvus. The sequence continues at coordinate 3,317,669 of NW_028317977.1, forward strand.
GCTTTTCCAAAGTTGTACTATGGAAAGTAAGGCACATCCACTTTGATAACATACAATAATGCAATCCCTTCATATGACCAGATGGTGGAAGATTGCTTCTTCAGGCAGGTACCCTTAAGGCTGGTGGGCTGGTGGAGATGTTGCTATGCTGGCAGAACATGGCACAACATGCACTGCTTCAGGTAACAGGCTAGATCACAAAGGTCTTTCCCTGATGCCAAATAGTCTCCAGAAGGGGTTCACAGGACTGCCCCTAAACTCTCCCTTCTCCTCAGGAACCTTTCCCTAGGTTAAACCTATTCTTTCCCTAATTTGCGGATCTCCACTGTAATATCTGTGATTCCACTCGTTGGAGGCAGAGCCAGCTGTCAACGCACCATCCTCCTATATGATAATTGTGATTTTTTTATCTGTCAATCAGAAATGTATTTTATGTAGCATAATATACAATTATCTGAATAATCTTTGCAAAGCTATTTTTCCTGTATGTTGCCAAGTATACTCCATTTGTGCACCATTTAAGCCACCATATTTCTCTAGTCCCCCGTTACCATCTTGCAGACATGGAATGCCGCACATGTGCATATCAGTGCATGCCAACCATGAAGTATGTCAGGGCTACATTTAAATAGTAATTCCACCATGCTGCTCTTTTAAACTATCTACTAGAACATTAATAGGCTGTATTGCAAATTGTTTGTGTGCTTGAATTTGGGCACCCGCTGTGTTTTTTATGCTCTGACTGTATATGCTGTAGGCAGTCTGTGCATGACCTGTGAGCTCCATGGGTTTCTCAGACTGTGTGTCTTCTGTCTGCATGTTCTGATTACATGTGCCCTGCATGTATGTTGTCTTCATGCAGGTGCCTTTGTGTCTTCACGTGTCTGTTGGGTGTATTTAGACGGAGTGTGCTCTGGCTGTGTGTGGTATGTTCTGGCTGTTGAAGGAGGGATTGCAACAATAAAGAGGAGATCAGAGGCAGAAGTAGAACATGCTCTCTGTGGGTGTAAAGTTGGCAGTGCCGCTGATAGGAAACAGATCTTACCATAGAGGAAGGAAAGAAAAATGTTTAACTTGAAGATGATTTCACAAATGCAATCACATGTATGACATTTTCCTGTAACTCGGCAAGAAGTTTTTGTATTTCTATATCATACAGGAAGCAATATTTATGAATTATTATGAAAGTGGCTAAAATAGAAAGCAAAGATACACCTACATCCTTTCCAATGACTGCTTGTTCTTACAAGATTCTTCTGCAGTAAGTCTAACATTAGATTTTCCACCTTGATATTCTAGAGAGAAATGCAGTGTGATTGTCTTTCAAAATAAATAAGATCAATACCACAGACAATGACACGTAGAGTCAAATAATGTCCTCTAAGCTATGTGTGCAATCTTTTCTGAACAAAAATGATTAAAGTCCTCTTAAACCAGGGGTGCTCAACCTTTTGAAAAGTGAGAGCCACTTAAGTGATTTGGTAACTGGTCATGGGCCACAATCAACTATGGTGTTTTACTGACCTCCAAACCACAAATGTATGCAAGCCCTTACTGTCCTGAGCCCCCCATAAGGCTGATTTCACACCAGCGGTTTACCCGCACCACGGGTGGTGGGTTAGTTGCACTTTGCCATCTTTTCTTGTGGGTTAGCTGCCATTGATCCATAGACTTCTTTTACATCCTGCATTCAGGAGTTTTGGTGCACCTTTAGAAAACACACCATACCCACAGGATATAATAGAAGTCTATGAATCAGTGCAGCTCACAGGAAAGCTGCAGGTGCACTACGCTGTACCTGTGGATCAGTGTGAAAGCAGCCTGATAATTGTTAACGCTTTTATACGTGCTAATATGCCCATTGCAAAAGCTATGATGCCCAGTATGTGTTGTTTAATACACTGACCTTCTATTCCCCTTGCAGATGCTGATAGCAACTCTCCCCAGGCTGCCGGAAAGGATTAGAGGTGGAGTGCACATGGTATTACTTCAACAGGCGTTGGTGCTACAAAGGAAGCATGTATGTAATTCCTGCTCCCTCCACTGCTGGTGCTGCTTACTGCACTGAGATGGGGGGTTGCCAACCCCAGGCAAGCGCTTCCCTGTTTGAGGTCACAGCCACATCAGAGGGCCCATGGGCCAGAGATTGGGCACCCCTGTCTTAAGCCCTCCTTTTTTCAGCAGTTGATCTAACCACTAACGTAGCATACAGCCTTCTATCTTAAATCCTTGCCTATGTTCCAGTTTAACCACTTCAATACCAGGCACTTTTACCCCCTTCCTGCCCAAGCCAATTTTCAGCTTTCAGCACTCAAGCATTTTGAATGACATTTCCGTGGTCAAGTACCCAAACTAGATTTTTATGATTTTGTTCACACAAATAGAGATTTTTTTTGGTGGTATTTAATTACCACTGGGTTTTTATTTTTTGCTAAATAAATGAAAAAGACCTAAAACTTTGAAAAAATAAAAGTTTTTCTTTGTTTAAATTTTGCAAATAAATAATGAATCTTAATAAATTTAAGCCAAGATATATCCTGGTACATATCTTTGGTGAAAATAACCCAAATCAGTGTTTATTATCTAGTCTGTAGGAAAGGCATAGAGTCCACAAACTATGGTATATATCTGAAAATCAATCAATCCTGATGTAATGACAGCCAATCTCATTTCTTGAGGCCCAAAAATGTCAGGACAGTACAGATATCCACCAAATTATCCCTTTTTGGAAAGTAGACAGTCTGAGGTATTTAGTAAGAGACATGTCGAGTCTTTTGAAGTTGTAATTTTTTGTCATAATCTTTTGGAAAATTATGAAAACAAAAAAAAATGTCAGAGACACTGACTTATGACAGTACAAAAATAAAAATAATTTTTTATATATACATATATATATATATATATTTATTTTTATTACCACAGAGTAGTATAATGTTACCATAGTAACATTGTACTACTCGAGGGAAGTGACCAGTATTTGTTTTTACACATTATGATTGCTTATAGCAAAGAATTTCATTGCTCTAAGCAAGCATTTACTGAACAAAATCGATTAATTCTGGGGGTTTTTTGTAATTAGTTGTGATTGACCAAAGCTAATCACATGACACAGATGGTCTGTGATTGACCCAGTCTGTACCATGTGATCACTTTGACCAATCACAGCTAGCAACACAACTGTATACAACCGATGGCATGAAAGGAAGCCATCCATTGTTTACAATTGTCATGGGGCCTGCTGTGATTGGCCACAGTGGTCACATGGTGCTTGCAATGGCTGGTACACAGATCTTAAATTGGTTGTGTCCGTTGGACACAGCCGGTGACACATCTCGCCACAGCATGACCCTGCGAGCACCTGCAAGGTGCAGTTTAGGCAGACGTCATATAACGCCCACCTGGATTGATGAAGGTCCCACTCAGCTGTCATTTTGCTATTGGCTGGGCAAAAACTGATAAAGTGGTGCCATGACCACTGCTCAAGGTTTCCTGTTTCAAGGTGGTTCCTTTCTCTTGCGGCATTTAATGGAGTCACCCTTGTACACAGGGACTGGAGTTGTGTCCCCCTACATTGTGTGCATCAACAGAAACACACAGTCCCATAGCCTAGGATAACAAGGCACTCCCCTGCTCCTCCTTCCTCCTCCCCTTAGCTTCTCCAACCTAATAGACTGGAGACTACTTTTCACTGTTAACGCTTTCCAATGGTCAGAAGCATAGCATTGAGAAAACAGGAGCCAGCAGCACTGGAAACTGGAAACTGCAAGTGCTGGGATAAGAATTTTAACAGTTTTCTGGGAAGTGTTTATTTTATTGTGTCCAATGTGTTAAACTAAAAAAATGAAGATTTAATACAGCTATGACATTAAAAAGGTCTTGAGAAGAGGTAATATTTTTTAAGGCACAGATTACTTCTGTGCCTTAGATCTGTTAATAAGGAGAATTACTGTAGGAATCTGCTGGAAATATACTGTGTATGAACTTTCTGCCCAGGGCTGTTGGGTTAAAAACCCCAGAAGGATGAATTAGAGAGAGAGAAAGTTTGAGTACACAGGTGCTAGCCATGGAAAAACTGCTACTAAATCCAGACCAGAAGGGATTATTAGGCAAGTACTCCTATGTTTAACAGTTTAACTGCATCTGCCAATAGCCTCTTGAGTGTGTATCTGAATCCTTGTGGCAGACACATCTCTGTCCTTTTGTTATTATCTCTCACACACAGTGCCAGATACCTAGCTCTGTGCTACTATATGTGTGTAGCTGTCACCTTCCAGACCAGTATATTCGTAGGTGAACCTGTTTATTGCAATAGAGTTTCTATACAGTTCTTGTAATTTTCGTTAACCCTGTCTCTTCCGGGATTCCATAGCTAGTTTTAACTTCTGGCCCATCAGCATAGGCTAAAGCCAGGAAGGGAGTGGAATCCCTTCTGTTCACAGAAGCTCTGTCCTGGGCGAAGGCACCACTCAATTTAAATAGGGACATGTGCATTCCAGTGTGTTTTTGATGCGTTTTACCGAGTTCCAGTACAGTTCCATGCAGGAAAAATGCAGCCTGTTCTACTTTTCTTTCTGCAACCGGAATGCACTGGAACTGCAAGTACTGATGTGAACTATGAGATTGACAACCATATAACCTACGTTCTGTGCATTTGGATGCATAAAAAGAGCAACTGAAATACATGTGGTGTGAACTGGCCCTTAGATTATCTGCGCCAGTGATCTACTAATGTTATTTAGTAAACACACTCACTCAATTTACCTGAAACTGAGTTGTATGTACTCCCTTAAAAAATAGGCTTCTGAAGGACAATTGGCTCCACACTCCATATACATGAGTCGTATTAACAACCTCAAATCCATTTCAAAATCAAATCAACTTTTTTTTGTATTTGCCAATACCAATTACCGATAACTGCTGGCAACTGTTTTGTTTACACTTCAGCTGTCAGCAGGGGAACCCCGCTGACAGCTGAATGAGTGATCAGTTGTTGAGGATGAGGTGGTCCAGCTCTTTAACCACTTTGGCTCTCACACCGTATGGACCAGAAAAATGTTTAAATTTCTGCTATGGACCTGTTTATTCAGTGATAACTTTGTCAGTACTTAAGATAACAACATAATACATATATTGGTTTTTTAGGACCCACAAGGCTTTCTTTTCGTGAATATTGTCTTGCAACAATGTTTTTTTTTTTTTATAATCCTTAGACAATTAAATGTAACAAAACAAAAAAAAACACACTTTTCTTTTAGTGTTAGTTTGAAAATAAATAGTAATACTGCACATAAAAAGAGTGGATTTTATTCTGTAATTGGTCCTGTTTAGAACGACACTAAAATTATGATTCTGGTGCAAAGCATTTAAAAGTTATTTACAAATTAAATATTTTTTTTTTCTAATTTGAAACATGTAAATATATGTTGAAGATGTAAAAAAAATATTAACCAACAAAGCAAACAAAAACAAAAAAATGTTTTAATTATTAATACTTTGTAAAATAGAAATGAACAAAAAAAAGAGCAGAAAAATAATAAATGGAAAAGGAGAATAAGGAGTTAATTAGAATTGATTATAGTAAATTAAGGGTTAATAGGGGTTAAACAGAGGAATATTTAATTTAAAAAAAAACAAACTTTTTTTTACTTGACAGGTTGCCCTTAACTGACTTAATCTGCAGATGAAGTTCATCCATTTGATCTGTAGATGAATAAACAAAAACATACAAAATGAAACATTGTTTCTGTTTATCTTTCTAGCTTTGGCTCAACAATGCTATTGATAAACATTGTCAAGCTGCTTTTTTTTTGACAGCTCCAATTGCCAGGACATTTTGTTTACACTTCAGCTGTCAGCAGGGGAAATCCTGAAAGAGGCATCAGTTGTTCAGAAAAAGCAACTTTGCTCCTTAACAATCCGTAATTGCCAGCTTGTTTTTGTTTTTGTTGGCATTTGTTTTTCCATTTCAGCTGTCAGCAGGAAATCCCACTGACAGCTTAAAGAACAGAGCCTGAAGATATGGGTTTCAGGTATGGAAGCATACTTGTGCAAATGCTTAGTATCAAAACTATAAATATCCAAGATCGCACTTCCTGCAAACCAAATATCACATTGGACGTTTTTACAGCTGGACCATGGCTGCCAGCCGTCTGCCTCTGAGCTGGCTTGACAGTTCTTAAATATATAAGGGGTGTGGCCACCCTGGGACATCACCCAAGTGACCCTGCCCCATGCGACATCCCTGATGTCCCATGGGGTGGGGTCACACACTCATCCCCCCCCTTTGCTGACCTGCTGGGCTGCATACTTGAATAAGGGTCTGGTATGGATTTTGGGGGGGACCCCCATGCCATTTTTTTTTTAATTTTGGCACGGGAGTTCCCCTCAAAATCCATACCAGACCCGAAGGGCTTGGTATGGATGGGAGGGGGGACCCCATGCCATTTTTTTATTTATTATGGTGCTGATTTTTAAATGCAATTACCCATTTTTTTTTACTTCACTATAGCACAGAAATTCAGCTGTCATTTTCCCCCCAGCTTAAAGAGAGAAAGTTTTCTTTTAGTTTATTTCCCCAAGTTAAAATAAACAATGTTTCTTTTTAGTTTCTTAAAAGAAACGTTTCCTTTAACTCTGAGGAAAGTGACAGCTAATTCCCATGTGCTACAGTAAAGAAAAAAAAACCTGGCAATTGCATTAAAAATCTGCACCAACATACACTTCATATTGCGAAAAAAAATTGTAAAAAAATTGTAAACCGAGGCATTATGTTCATGGATTTTCATTCATAAATCGAAAATTACATTAACCGAAGCATTCGTAAACCGAGGTACCACTGTATTAATTTCCACATTTGTGCATGAAGATCCCCATACATTTACTTCCTTGAATTCTGTGACACATATTCACTATGCCCGGTGAGTAGGCACTGCTGTGTCACACATTTCACAGAGCCTGACTTCTAAACTACAGAGGCGCTGAGATGAGGAGTATCAGGAGGTGGAATCTGTACAGGAATCACATGTAAATCAAAAATGAGTGCCACAAAACTGTGACAACAAAGCTGCTAGCACAAGAAAATGTAAATAATAAAATGCAAAAAAGTGCTGCACTCTCAATTAGTATATAAATAATCAATAAAAAATAAATATACAATAAAAATATAATGACATAAATGTTTGTGTGAATATTGTAATTGAAAATGAAGAAAAATTGTGATCAAGAAATAAATGAAACAAAAAGTCTATGTCAAACTGTGATAAGTCCACACTCTATCTAGAAATGCATTATGGTGATATAAATCCTCCACTCACCACCCTCACTACAAGCTAGCATGAAGACAGCAGCCAAGGCAGATTTGATGGTTATGGATGGATGTTTTCACAAATTAATGGATTCAGCTCCACAAAGATCACCAACAAGGGTAATAAACTAGGCCAGCACCAACAATAACTACAAGCCAATCAGCTCAAAGTAAAATCATAGTGTTTACTGCAAATTACAGAGCAGCAGCCTGATTTCTGGTTGCAAGAGCTCCGCTGCATGTATGGAAAAGGCACCACTCAGACAAGTTATGAGCCAGCAGCCAGAAACGTCTCTCTCTTTCTCCCAGATTGTTACGCTCTGCCCAGTGCATGTCATCACAGTGTCATCATCAGGGACACTTTCATGATTTTCACACAAGTACAGGAATCATGGCTTACAGCAGGGATCTCCAAACTGCAGCCCATGGGCCGGATGTGGCCCTTTGCTTGCTTTTATCCAGTCCTTGGGGCACTTTTCCTTCCACTGATATGAAGCACTATTCCTTCCATTGACACCAATGATGGGGCGCTATTCTTCCCACTGACACCGACAATGGGACGCTATTCCTCCCACTGGCACCAATGATAGGGCACTTCTCTTCCCACTGACACCAATGATGGGGCACTATTCTTCCCACTGACACCAACAATGGGGTACTATTCATCCCACTGACACCAATGACTGAGCACTATTCCTCCCACTAACACCAACGATTGGGCACTATTCCTCCGACTGACACCACTGATGGGGCACTGTTCCTCCCACTGACCGGGCACCGCTCCTCCCACTGACCCAAATGATGGGGCACTGTTCCTCTCACTGATCCCAATGATGGGGCACTGTTTCTCCCACTGACACCAACAATGGGGCACTATTCCTCCCACTGACACCAACAATGGGGCACTAGTCCTCCCACTGACACCAATGACTGAGCGCTATTCCTCCCACTGACACCAACGATTGGGCACTATTCCTCCCACTGACACCACTGATGGGGCACTGTTCCTCCCACTGACTGGGCACTGCTCCTCCCACTGATCCAAATGATGGGGCACTGTTCCTCTCACTGATCCCAATGATGGGGCACTGTTCCTCCCACTGACCAGGCAGTGTTCCTTCCAGTGACCCCAATGTCGGGGCACTGTTCCTCCCACTGATCCCAACAATGGGGCACTGTTCCTCCCAATGATACCAGCAACGGGGCACTGTTCCTCCCACTGACATCAGCGATGGGGTACTGTTCCTCCCACTGACACCAGCGAAAAGGCACTGTTCTTCCCACTGATACCAGAAATGGGGAACTAATTATCCCACTGACACCAATGATGGGGCACTGTTCCTTCCGCTGACCGGGCACTGCTCCTCCCACTGACCCAAATGATGGGGCACTGTTCCTCTCACTGATCCCAATGATGGGGCCAAGCCTAGGGTATTGTTTACTCCCACTGATGCCAGGGCACTTTCTACTCCCACTGGCAACAATCCAGCCCCCCTAAAGTTTGAAAGGCAGTAAAATGGCCGTTTGCTTCAAAAGTTTGGAGACCCCTGGCTTACAGGCAGCAAGGTCCCATGGGATATGTAGTTCTTAGACATTAAAAGGAAACAGCAGAGGAGAAGTTGCAAAGCATGCAGAGAATCCAGGAAATCGTGGAAAGAGATAACCAGCAGTCAGGAAGCATTCACAACTTTAAAGAAGATTGTTCAAATAACAATCTTCTTATATTGGATTGTCCAAAATAACTCTTATTTGTATTCTTATTACAGCGCTAATATTATAAAATGAAAGTGTATGATGTGGACATTTTCTTTGTTTGTTTTTATCACTTTTCATACATCTTTGTATTTGTGCATCTTGCCTATTTTTTCATGCAGTAAATATACAGTCAATAAATATTCTGATAAAAAAAATAAAATGGTTTCATGAAGTAATGGTACCAACCATCTGATGATACATGGCACAAATACTGTATGTCATTGAGATATTTTCAGATGCCCGGAACTTCCTGAAGCATCCGGGAAAGTGTATTAGGTTGCAGCAGGTGTTTAAAGCTCAGGACCGAGGAAAAGATCACAGGTTGCCACAACAACATTGGAATAACAGCCCACATTTGCATATCTGTGATCTTGTCAACTTTGTACAGGGGGGCCTGACATTATTTTGCTTGAAAACAGACTTGCAACAAGCAAATAGCAGATGAGTGGCAATTTTTAGGACAATTTTGGAAGCTTTCCATCATTATTTAATTCAAAGCATGTTTACAAGGAATTTAAGAAAATCTAAAATAAACTTTAAAAAAATGTAAATACAGTCAGAAACGTATAAAACTGCTCATTTGATGATTTTTTTTGTTGTTGTACACCTGTAAAAGCAATATTTTTTGACATGCTGCATGCATGAGGCTTCAAGTAAAAACTGTTGTTTGATGTCCTTTATTAGATTGCAAGCAGATGAGCAAGGCCCTCTTAACCCTCTTGCATTTTATTGTCTTGCAACTATACTGTCACCCTTTAAATTGTAAAGCACTGCTCAAACTGTCAGTGCTATATAAATCCTGTGTTTTAGTATTAATAAAATGTGTTGTAGTGTACCAATCTGCTTCTACATTCACCACGACCATCTCCCAGTACCCCCAAAAAAAAATTAGAACATGAATGACCTGTGACAGATCAGTGTAATTATGGCACCCGTTAAACACTAATATCCCTCGACACAGCATGAGGTCACATGAGATTTATGTTTTTTGCTGCTGTAATAATTGCATCAGTAGTGGCTTAATCTGCTTATATCGCATGAGTGCACAGGTCAGCTAATGAACAATTGCATGCCCATCTTGTACACACTGATTTGTGTTCTCAACCTCTGCAACCAATTTTATGACCACTAATGAAGCCTGTATATCAACAGAAAAATAAACGAATGCATACTGTAATTGAATTACTGGTTTCTGTTTCCTCATTCTTTTATATATATTAACAACATATGCAAAACTTTGGGGTTGTACATCAATGTGTCCCGTAGTGAAGCTGATAAAAGAAGCAAGCATTGAGAATGACTAGTTTGATATATCTTAGAGAGTTTTAAATTAGTAAATTTTATTTTGATGTTAGGATGATGTCTACAGAAAAAAAGAACAAATAAATCCACAAAGATAATGTACAGTTGTGTTCAAAATAATAGCAGTCAGACATCACTAACCTGATCATTCACTGTTTTTGGTAGAAATGATATTTCTACATGGCTAATAATTTACTAGCAGGTGTAGTAGAGTAATAGAAATCCAACAGACCCAACAGTCATGACATGCATGCTGCTGATTCTGTGTAATTGAATCACTAATTGAAAGGGGCATGTTCAAAATAATAGCAGTGTGGAGTTCTATTAGTGAGGTTATTCATTCTTTGAAAAACAGGTGTCAATTATTGCCCTTATTTAAGGAAGTAAGGCAGCAAATGTTGTACATGCTGGTTACAGTGCATTTCTCTCTGAAATTCTGAGGAAAATGTGTCGTTCCAGACCAGATGGGTTGTTCATAAGAACAACGTACCTTGATTAAAAAGTTGATTTGAGAGGAGAAAACATATAAAGAAGTGCAGAAAATGACAGGCTGTTCAGCTAAAACGATCGCAAATGCTTTAAAATAGCAACCAAAAACTGAAAGACGTGGAAGAAAGCGAAAAACTACCATTCGAATGGATAGAAGAATAACTAAAATGGCAAGAACTCAGCCAACAATCAGCTCCAGGAAGATCAAAGAAGGTCTAAAGTTACCTGTGAGTACTGTTACAATTAGAAGACGCCTATGTGAAGCCAAGCTATCTGCAAGAAGCCCCCGCAAAGTCCCACTGTTGAAAAAAAGACATGTGCTGAAGAGGTTACAATTTGCCAAAGAGCACATTGACTGGCCTAAAGAGAAATGGCGCAACATTTTGTGGACTGATGAAAGTAAGATTGTTCTGTTTGGGTCTAGTGGCCGGAGACAGTTTGTCAGACGACCCCCAAACACTGAATTCAAGCCACAGTACACTGTGAAGACAGTGAAGCATGGTTGCGCAAGCATCATGATATGGGGATGTTTCTCATACTACGGTGTTGGGCCTATTTATCACATACCAGGGATCATGGATCAGTTTGAATACATCAGAATACTTGAAGAGGTCATGCTGCCTTATGCTGAAGAGGAAATGCTCTTGAAATGGGTGTTCCAACAAGACAACGACCCCAAACACACCAGTAAACGGGCAACATCTTGGTTCCAGACCAACAAGATTGACGTTATGGAGTGGCCAGCCCAATCCCCGGATCTTAATCCAATAGAAAACTTGTGGGGTGACATAAAAAATGCAGTTTCTGAGGCAAAACCAAGAAATAGAGAAGAACTGTGGAATGTAGTCCAATCATCCTGGGCTGGAATACGTGTTCACAGGTGCCAGAAGTTGGTTGACTCCATGCAACACAGATGTACAGCAGTTCTCAGAAACAGTGCTTATACAACTAAATATTAATACAACTAAATAATATTAAGTGATTCAAAGGAAAGCAAAATCTTCAAACATTTTTCAGTTTATATAGTGAATGTTTGAGTTTGTAAAGAAGAATACAAACACTGCTATTTTTTTTTAACTATCTAATATTCACTTTTCTTCCATTTTTTTAGAGGAACAACACAAATTTGATATATTTTTCTTCATGTTTTGATTTGGAATAGAAGGTGTAGTGTTCCCAATGCATTTGTGTGTATGGAAATAAAAGCTATTAGAAGGATTTTGAGCTTTATTCACTTTTTTTAACACACTGCTATTATTTTGAACACAACTGTATATGTTCTGCAAACCTCAGATTCAGCTGAAAATATATTAAAAACAAAACAATCCACCATACTTGTAACTATAGTTGTAATAGTTTACGGTACTGTTTGTGATAATAATAGGATCTGAGAGCCTCAAATCTGTGTAGTAAACACAGCCAGACCAGGAGTTTTAAAATTCGGAAGAACGCAGTTTTTAGAAAAAAAGACATCGAGAAGGCTTGCATCCACACAGCCAGCCAGTATCCCCCTCTGAAATCATATAAGCCCAGGAGTCTCCACAACCATTAATGAAACATCTTATGAGGTTATAAAAATGATGTTATCAACGTTAAGCCAGAGCACTATTAAACAAGATGTTTCTTACACAGCTGAAGTGGAATAAACTCGTGTCAGCCCACAGTCTGCACAGCCTCAAAGAGCACTATTTGACTGTTGTGAACTGCTAAAGACTATCATAAGGAGGACCCTGATAACCTGAGACCTGCCAAGGGGTGTGATTGTGTGAGTAATGACTAATTAGAATATAATTAGGAAATTGACATCATTGGAGGGGTTGCTGGAAGATCATTAAAGTGTTACTAAACCCACAACAACAGTAGAATCAGACTTTATATGCAGTAAAGCATACTTGTTATACTCACTGTGGAACCTATGTGGTTAATGCTGTTTGATCCTGATTTTTCTGATCCTCCCCTTCTTCCAGTGTCCCCCTCTTATCTCCTGATAAGACTTATCGTGTGGAATTACTCTGCACATGCTCAGTTTGGTGTGTGTTGCTAGAGAGGTTTTTTTTTTCTTGGGAGAGTGCATGTGATCAGCACAGGGCCAATCAGCACTGTCCAGAGAGAGGTGAAGGGTTCTGCATCCTCCTAGAGGAGAAATAAACTCCTCCTACAAGCTTTAACATGCTGGACACTGAAAGATGTCACAAGATTGCTGTAACTGTTGATGAGTAAAGGGATTTAGCAGCTTATATTTCCTAAAATAATTGCATTTCCATGTTCTGTGTACTATGGGAGACCAGATATAGTGAATGCAGGGTCCTGGGTTTAGTAACAGTTTAAGTATGCATACCTCCCACCCCTTAACCCCTTTGGCTGAGTGTGGGGAGGGCTTAATGACTCCCTCTAGAACAGGGGTGTTCAACCTGTAGCCCTCTGATATGGTCCACAACCTCAAACCAGATTGTGAACAATGGGTTGCCAGCCTGCCATCCTAAAGCATCTGAGTTAATGGAGCCAGTGCAGGCCACATTGGGAGCAGGAGCCACATAAGACGATGCTTCCTATGTAGTACCGGCTCCTGTCCCAGGCAGAGCAATACCAAGTGAACTTCACCTGCAACCTTTCTAGCATTGTGGAGAACATTGCCAGCAGAAGTTGGAAGAGGAAAATATCGGGGTAATAAACAACACATACACTGAACTTTTGATATGGGTATATTAGCACCTATAATAGGGTTACTAGGCTTCTTTCACACTGATCTGCAGGTGCAGTGCACCTGTGACTTTCCTGCAGGGTAACTGCACTGAGCAATTCTATTATATCCTGCGGGTAAACTGTGGTGCATCAGTGTGAAAGCAGCCTTATGGGGGGGGCTCAGGACAGTAAGGGTTCATTTACATTTGTGGGTCAGTAAAACCCCATAGTTCATTGTGGCCTGTGACCAGCTAACAAATCTCTAAAGTGGACCTCGCTCTTCCAAGACCCCTTGAGTTGAGCACCCCTGCTCTAGAAGGTTCTCAGAATGAGATTACATTAGAAGTATGGAGTTCTCCTTTAATATCAAATGAGGAACATCAGTAAAGAGACTTTTATGAGGACCAGCACTCTGATCCATTTTATGTATGTTGACTGAACTTTGCCAGAACCCAGGACTTTGTTAAAGTGATTGTAAAGGCTCAAGGTTTTTTACCTTAATGCATCCCCTCTAGCCCCCCTAATACTCACCTACGCCCCCCTCTCATTCCAGCGATGTGCACTGGAGTCTTGGCTACCCGAACTCCCTCTTCTCAATGACTGAGACAGAAGCGGGAACCATTAGCTCCCACTGTTGTCAATCACAGCCAGTGAGCCAATGACGAGAGAGGGGGCGGGTCTTAGCCGCAGCTCCATGTGTGAATGGACGCAAGGAGTAGCAGGTGCCCCCTTTGCAAGCTGCTTGCTGTGGGGGCACCCGACAGGAGGGGGGGTCCATGAGCACTGGCAGGGGACCTGAGAAGAGAAGGATTTGGCTGCTCTGTGCAATATATAGGTATGTTGTTGTTTTTTTTCTTTAAAAAAAATAAGCCTTTAGAATCCCTTTAAGTACTTTCATTCTTGATCCCTTTTTGTATTCGGTTGTGTTATTGTCTCTTTTCTTTTGTAATGCTTTTTCTGTAAATATTCTGTTTACACCATTTTAGCGTTTCTCTTATTAAATGATATTTAAAAAATTTTAAAAATATATAAATTATGCCACAAGCTAAAGAATCCCTGTCACTTTAAAGAGTGTTACTATATTGTAAGTCTCTGAAATATTTCTGTCTGTCATGACAGTGACTATTACAGACATTTCTTAAATTTCATAATTGTTATCACAGGTATTGGGAATAGTATATGTTTCTAAAAAACCTTATGGTGGCAGCTGTTGGGTATGTAGTAAATTAACCGCATAGTTACCTCAAACTACTGTCAATTACTTTCAGTCTGCTGGCACCAAGATTGTCCTCCCGCAAGTTGAAAAATCTTTGCGCACTGTTAGGCTGAGAGTGCCATTGTCCTGTATTTACTCTGCGCTTGTCACACTGTTTGCAATAACAGGAAAGATTCTAGACACTTTTGCACACTGATACAGTATATTGTTGGGAATTTCTCTGCAACTTAATAAACCATTTTTTTTATAACTGCTGTATCAACAGTCTGCTGTATATCTATTATATCGTTTAGTAGCAGGATTTAGTATCAGGATCTAGTATATCATTTAGCATCAGGATTTTATCATGTTCAAATCGGCAAGCAAAAATACCCTGCGTTTTCAGGTTCCATTGAAATGAATGGCATCTGAACATGCGAATGTGGGTTTTCACAGCACGTTTTCAAATTCTGGGCAGAATCGTGATTCCACCCATGACTTGAAACGCCCAATTGTGAATGGAGCCTAAAGGTGCCACACAGTGTTTCCATAACTAGACCTCAACCATAAAATCTTTAAATTTGCTGCAGGGTAACATCTGTGATGTGCACGTTTGTTGCCTATTTCAGTACTCAAGCACTGTAAAGGTGGTGCACAGTATCTGTGCAGCTGTAAAATTTTGTTTTCTGCAGGGTAAATGTTGTATTGTACCTCAAAGTTTGAAGCATATTTTGGTGCTCAGACACTATAAGGCTGCATTCATGCTGTAAAGCTGAATTTAGCACTGTGTGAAGGTACATAAAATCACACCATTTTTCACGTTTATGAAATGCACAAAAATGTCTCTTGCACTTGCGTCACCATTCAATGTTAATGGCACCCTAAACACAGCAAAAAAGACGTGTTTGTCACAGGGAAAAAATGCTGCAAAGCACGTGGTTAAAATACAGCACAAAGCTTGACACTGCTTTGCCACTTTAGCCACATGTAGGAGAGCCCATTGAAATCAATAGACCTCTCTATGTATGTGATACAAAAAGAGCACACAAACAGGCAAAACATGGTGTGATGTTGCATACATTCAAAGCTAAATGTAAATGTAGCCGCAGGTTTTTGTAGCTGAACTTCAGCTGCAAAAATTGCATTGTTTGCTGCAGGGTGTGTCCTGCATTGTGTCTAAAATTTTGCAGCCTATTCCAATGCACTGTTCTATCCTGCCACTCAAAAAATATTTTTGATTATTGCCTCCTAGATAATACCATTTCTATGTCAAGATAAAACTTGTCTTTTCTCTCCCTCTTAAACTGTGGTCTAACCAAACTGCTTACATACTGTCTAATCTCTGTACAATATTTGTGCTTGTTATCACCCAGATAGTACACTTTAATGTCTATTTCTCTCCCTCTAAAATTTCAGCCAAACCAAGCTGTCTGTATTTTGAATATTTTGGGAATAGTTGGGGCCTCACACTTTGGTTTCATGCTGCAGGGAATGTGAGGTTGTGGTTTTGAAGTGTGTTTGTGTACTTTGTTTTGATATTGTATTAAACCTTTAGGACACTGCAAAAATATGCTCAAAAACTATACTATATATACTATATGAAACTCTTGTTCCACACAGTTTTATTGTAAACAGTTGAGGTCTTCATTTTTTTTTATTTAGGAAAACCTTCCTATTGTGGTTGATACTTACACCTGTCAACTCAGGCCTACTAATGCTTGATAAAAAAAAGCAGGTATCACCACCAGAGCCAACTAAAAAAACTTTTATTCAAGTTGAAATAAATCAAATTGGGTGCTGCTGTTGTATGTAGGCCATGATATATGTAAAAGTTAATAAATCAATTACACATTCAAAATATGTGATGCCTGAATGCAGTAACGCAATTTCTGTCCAAAAAAAATCGTACTGTTCTGTAACACCACATATGTATGTTATTTCAAGGATTAGTGTTTTTTTCCATGTCACCATCAAACCCTAGTTCCCACAATACAACTGGGAAATGGTATGCTTACCTATCAGTAATTTCCTTTTTCTGACACATAAACATGGCAGTATATTCATGGGCAAGCTCTGTCTCCAATTACACCATAGATCCGATCACACTAAAATTCAAGTCCCACCCAGCAGGCTGCATTCTAGTCACAATATGAGATACAAACAAGGATGGGACTCCTATGCTGCCATGTTTTTGTGCCTGAAAAGGAAAATTATCGATAGGTAAGTATAACATTTTCCAGTTTTCCTAACACAAACATAGCAGCATACTTGTTGAATGTAGCAATGAAAACAAGGGAGAGTGATACAGAAATATTTATTAGACATTTTATAAGACTTTAGACTGGATAACAGTTCTCCCAAAGTGGACCATAGTCAGAGATGTTGAGTCTACTTGATAATAAAAATGGAAAGGTGCCATATGTTGATCAAATGTGGTGACATCAGCTTTTTTGATGGTCTTCAAAATTAAGGATCCTAACGCCCTTGGCAGAAGCTGAATGATCTTTTCATGCGTGGAACAGAAACATGAACAGGTTTTCTGCTCGTCCCCATGTCTTTGTCCTGTCAATATACATCCTGAGAACCATACCCACATCTAGCACATGTGGTAGCCTTGAAACCAGATGGAATATGGAGCAAACATTTGGTCTCAAGCGTGGATGAATTTGCAGAGTTGCTGTGTCATGAAGAAGACACAGATAAGGTTATCTATATCCTAGAGCATGCAGCTTTTACTCTTTCTATTCAGGCATTAGGGCCGTGAGGAGGGCCATCTTCAGCAGGAGAGTATAATAAGCAGGAGTCTACCGGATGAAATAGAGGATATTCCAGTACATCAAGGACCAAGGGAAGATCCAAAAGTGGAAAGAGGCCTCTTTTCAAAAGATGTGTCTTCAAACATGATTACACAAACACCCAGCATGTCCCTGAACAGAGATGAAAAGGCTAATATATATATTTTCAGGAAGTTCCCTCTCAGATGCATGTTTAAGCCCAACTGCAGAAACTCTAGAATGTTAAAGACTTCTAGATATAGAGGATCAAAAGGAACTCAGTTGGCAGACTGGACAAACTTGTCCTATATTCTGGCGCAGACTGCTCTGGTGATTGACTTTCATGCTTTTGGCAAAGTCTCAATGAGTTGAGTAAAGCAGCCCCCATGCTCTAGTCAGCACCTCTCAGTCTCCATTACACCAAGTGCAGCATACAACTACATTGAACAGAGCTTGTTCCTAAACACAGTGAAGCTCCATGCACACTGGGCTTAAGAAAAATGTCAGTTCCCTTGGCAGAAAAAAAAAACTCTGCTATAGAGTTTTTGTACACAGTTTAGGTGAGTTTAGGAGAGTTTAGCATTTTTTCTGCCAGAAAGCTCCAATCAAAAATGCAACACAGAAGAGTTTTTTTCCTGCTTCTAAAGATTGAGTTTAAAATATGCCTCTAATCATCCTAATCTGCATGGACCCATAGGATAACACTGAGCTGCTCTACAAACAAAACACAAAACTCATGTAGAAGCAATATTCTGAAAAATGTATATATACTGTATATGTGTGTGTGTGTGTGTATCACCCAACAAAATAAAGTATAGACCACTGCCCTAAGACATATGCTAAGAAAATCAGGTGCAAAATTTTAAATTAAAGTGGTTGTAAAGGCAGTTTTTTTTGTTAAAATAAAAAACAGGGTATATTTACCTGCTCTATGTAATGATATTGCAGAGAGCGGTCCCATACCTCCTCTTGTGGAGTCTCCTACCAGCGCTGTCTGTTCATCCTTTCCTGCATGTGCACCCAAAGCAAGCTTTGTGCTATGATCCCAAGCCAGGGTGTGCGTTTCCATTTACCTCACTGGATCTGATTGACAACAGCAATAGCTAATGGCTCCCCCTGCTCTCAGAGTATCCTGTGACAGCAGGGAGTGAAGAGAGAATAGAGAAGAGATGTAGCTAGGCACAGCTCTGGAACGATAGAGAACTCAGGTAAGTGTTCAACCACTTCAGTACTGTGCTATAGCCAAAAGACAGCTACAGTGTAGTTGTCTAGTTCTGGAATGGCATCCATGGATGTCCTCCCAGAATCCCACGCCTTGTGCACCCCTGGTGCACGCATCGGGAGCACTCTGTGACTGCTATGTCCTTTGGACACAGCTGATCCCAGATCGGGGTAAAGGGCCAATCACAGCAGCCCTTTACCCTCAATCACAGCAGCACGTTATCATGTGATCAGCTTTGTTCAATCACAGCTGATCACATGTAAACAGACTTGCCGATTATCGGCAGTTCTTTTCTCACATACTGTATCTGTGTCAGGAAAGCAGAGCCAATAACTGGCAAGGCTGTCAGTACATGGTATACACTGATGATCAGGGCAGTGATCATCAGTACCCTGAGTGCAGTCCCATCAATGCCCATCAGTGCTGCCTCATCAGTGCCCATCAGTGCAGCCTCATCCATGCACATCAGTGCAGCCTCATCAGTGCCTATCAGTGCAGCCCCATCAGTACCGCCTATCAGTGCCCATCAGTACAGCCTCATCAGCGCATATCAGTGAAAAACAATTAGATATTTGCAAAATGTTGTAACAAAACCTAAGAAAAACTTTTTTTTCACAATTTTCAGTCTTTTTTCACTTGTTTAGCAAAAAATAAAAACCCAGTGGTGATTAAATACCACAAAAAAAAGCTCTATCTGTCCCAAAAAAATATACAAATTTCATATGGGTACAGTTTTGCATGACAGTGCAATTATTTAAAGTGCTGAAAGCTGAAAATTGGCCTGGGCAGGAAGGAGGTGAAAGTGCCCTGTATTGAAGTGGTTAAAGGAGGACTGGAGGACACAAGTGGTAAAACGCTTTTTACCTTAATGCAGGGACAAAGGTTTTAACTTTAGAATCACTTTAACCATCTCAAAATTACATTAAAACGAAATTATCATGTAGGAACAGTAACAAACAAAGTTCTCTAAACAGTTCTAAACTTTCAAAGAAGAAACAAACAAATTGTAGCAGAATCATGCAAGACAGTGAATGTGCTCCAGCCAAAACTGAATGTGTTGTTGGTGGAAATCATCACTGTGCCTCTCCACTCCTGGTGAACAATATATACTCACCAGATCAAAAGACCTCAGTTGCTTTATCTAAATTCACTATTTTTACCAGCACAGTGTTTTTACAACACATTTTTGGGTCTTGTTCCGTGTCTTCCCAGCATTGACAGAAGCCCTTCTGTAAATAAAACCTACACTATGTTTAAAGTCTTGGTTCATACATACGGTACATAGTAATAATAGACATGTGATTGTAGAAAAAAATTGTTAAAAGTTGTTTACATTAAGTTACCCTAGTTTACCATTAACAAAATACTAACTTCCTCACCTCCTCCCTGTAGTTGTTTACAAAAAAGTCTACCATTTGTATGTAAACTTTTTTTTATTTCCTTCCCTTTTAGCTGTTTGTTTTTTAGTGTGTCACTACAAAAATACACACATCAAAAAACAAACCTTTATTTCATCTGTAAGTGACTTTGCCAAGTGTTACTTTGCTGAGAAAACCCCCAAGCATTTCTGTCCATGACCATCTTGAGTAAGGCTGGATTCACACTCTAGCAGTGTGGGAAATTGCATTTGATTTGGACAGGAATTGTACCGCATTCCTGTTCAAATCATATGATTTTTTGCAGTGCGATTTGAGCCCATTCATTTTGTATGAGCACAGTTCGCACAGTGCCCACACAAAAAAGGTGCATGAACCTATGCATTCCGATTCTTCAATCGCACTGCGTTTTGCAATCTGTTTTGGGGTGTCATTAATTTAACATTGACACCGGAGGCAGATTGCATGAGCGGAATGCGATTTCAATGTGTTGTGGGAAACGGTCAGGATTCACTGCATTTCCTGCACCACATATATGTGAATCAGCTCCAAGGGCAGATGATTAATGTAGCAATTACTTCCTGGAATCCATCTGTCCTTTGCTCAGGCATGCAGGCAGGAGGGTGTGCTTAGCTGAGAAAACCCCTCTTCCCCTCCTGAAGATTGCTAGGTTGTATGATATCATTTGCCTAGACCTGGAAATCAGGAAGTAACTGAAGAAATTAATTGAAAAAAAGTAAATATGATATACTTTCCTATCTACTGTATTTATTAATATTAGCAGCATAATGATTAACAAAGTCAATATTATTTGAAAGAGTTCCACTTAAATGAAAAATGTGCTTGCTTTACCATGTTGACATGCTCATTATGACCAGATCACACAGGTTTTACCATACCTGTTGAGCCACAACCACTTTTTACTACCCACATTTGGTTTCAAGCACAGCAGTGTCTACAGCACACCTCTCCACCTTCACAACCTTATATTAAAGAAGTACAAAGATATTATGGTGACTTTACAGCCATGCATTGTATGCACACATTTCAGGGCCATTCATTCTAAATAGCACCCCAACACACTAAAGGAATGCATCTCCGAGGAACCCCACTGCAGTTCATGGCAAAGCACTGGAACGCTCCACTGGGGGCAGGTGTGTTTTCTGGTCTGTTGTGGTGTGCTGGCAGCCCAGTCATGGTCTTCATCAACATGACACACATTAATACATAGCAAAATGCTCGTGTTTATACAGGTCAAACTCGAAAAATTAGAATATCGTGCAAAAGTTAATTTATTTCAGTAATGCAACTTAAAAGGTGAAACTAATATATGAGATAGACTCATTACATGCAAAGCAAGATAGTTCAAGCCGTGATTTGTCATAATTGTGATGATTATGGCTTACAGCTCATGAAAACCCTGAAACCGCAATCTCAGAAAATTAGAATATTACATGCAATCAATAAAACAAGGATTGTACATAGAACAATATCGGACCTCTGAAAAGTATAAGCATGTATATGTACTCAGTACTTGGTTTGGGCCCCTTTTGCAGCAATTACTGCCTCAATGCGGCGTGGCATGGAAGCTATCAGCTTGTGGCACTGCTGAGGTGTTATGGAAGACCAGGATGCTTCAATAGCGGCCTTCAGCTCTTCTGCATTGTTCGGTCTCATGTCTCTCATCTTTCTCTTGGCAATGCCCCATAGATTCTCTATGGGGTTCAGGTCAGGCGAGTTTGCTGGCCAATCAAGCACAGTAATCCCACGGTCATTGAACCAGGTTTTGGTGCTTTTGGCACTATGGGCAGGTGCCAAGTCCTGCTGGAAAATGAAGTCAGCATCCCCATAAAGCTCATCTGTGGAAGGAAGCATGAAGTGCTCCAAAATCTCCTGGTAGAGGGCTGCGCTGACCCTGGACTTAATGAAGCACAGTGGACCAACACCAACAGATGACATCGCTCCCCAAATCAACACAGACTGTGGAAGCTTCACACTGGACTTCAAGCATCTTGCAGTGTGTGCCTCTCCATTCTTCCTCCATACTCTGGGTCCTTGGTTTCCAAATGGGAAGCAAAAGTTGATCTCATCAGAAAAGAGGACCAGGTCTGTTTATCTTTAGCCCAAGTAAGACGCTTCTGATGTTGTTTGTTGTTCAGGAGCTGCTTGACAAGAGGAATACAACATTTGAAGCCCATGTCCAGGATCCGTCTGTGTGTGGTGGCTCTTGATGCACTGACTCCAGCCTCAGTCTACTCCTTGTGAAAGTCCCAAACACTTTTGAATGGCCTTTTCCTGACAATTCTCTCCAGGCTGCGGTCATCCCTGCTGCTTGTGCACCTTTTTCTTCCACACTTTTCCCTTCCACATAACTTTCTATTAATGTGCTTTGATACAGCACTTTGGGAACATCCAACTTCTTTTGCAATTACCTTTTGAGGCTTTCCCTCCTTATGGATGGTGTCAATGATGGTTTTCTGCACAATTGTCAGGTCAGCAGTCTTTCCCAAGATTGTGATTCCTACTGAACCAGACTGAGAGACCATTTAAAGACTCAGGAACCCTTTGCAGGTGTTATTGCTTAATTAGCTGATTAAAGTGGGACACTTTGAGCCGAGAATATTGCACCTTTTCACAATATTCTAATTTTCTGAGATTGTGGATTTGGGATTTTCATGAGCTGTAAGCCAAAATCATCACAATTGTGCCAAATCACGGCTTGAACTATCTTGCTTTGCATGTAATGAGTCTATCTCAGGGGTGGACTGACCATTTGGAAACTCGGGCACTGCCCGAGGGCCCGGGGTCAGTAGGGGGCCCCATAAGATGCCCCTGGTACCTTTTTCATAGGCTTTTTTGAGTTTGGGCAAGGACACAGGGGCCCCATGATCCCCTATTGCCCGGGGGCCCCATGAGTTGTCAGTCCGCCCCTGGTCTATCTCATATATTAATTTCACCTTTTAAGTTGCATTACTGAAATAAATGAACTTTTGCACAATATTCTAATTTTTCAAGTTTCACCTGTATACTGGACTGATATGGATGGGGCATCAGTGTATAAAGAGAAGACTCCATCTGAAGGGTTCCTTCATGTTGTGAACATGCAAACACACAAGTTGGGGAGATCTTTGCTGGGTGTTGGTGTTAGTCCTTGATAAATCTTGTTGGTTCATCACCCCTGGGCAGACTTAAAACTAGATAAATCAGCCATTGGGGCACAAAGAAAGCACATGTAACTGGATGTTTCACCCTTCTCTCCACCCACACTCAGGGGCAGAATACACTTACTGATTTCTACACTGAGCTAATGCAGGCCATCAGACGAGAAATACTACTTTTCTATTTCTCTGACTTTGTGGAGTCCTTTTGTTGAACATAGAAAAACTTAAGAGAAGCAAAGTCCACATCAACAATTAGTCTAGCCCTGTAACAAATGGGAAACGGGCTTACTCTGGCCAGAAAATTTTACTGGAACAAAGTCCAGACACAGTGGCACCACATGGATCAGCCAAGCATAGAATGAAGATGAACCTGTGCACCCTCCGAACATATCTCTATCCAAACATCAAAGTCACGCTTTTTTTGTACTCCAATCAGCTGCATGGAAAAATGCGTCGGGATGTGGATGAGGCATGCCCATAGTTAGCCATTGGAGCTGTCCCTTATATGGACACATGCCGTTATTTGGCTAATGACATTGACTAAACAAGGACACGTGCTCATATTAGGGCACTGACATCACCAGCATCCTGACTTAGGGCTGGTTCACACGACATACAGTCCAGTGAGTTTTTAATCTGCATCAAAAATGCACACACAGTGTTTTTTCATGTATTTCAATGGCCCTAGTTCACACCAGTCAACAAAATTAAACATGTTGCATTTTAGCAGCATGGAACTGCATTGGAACATTGCAGAACACATCAAAATGCACTAGAATGGCAAAGTGTCCCACATGTTGGATGTATGTGGCCTGGTATGGTTCAGGATGTGGAGGCAGTTGCATGCTCCCCCCCCTTTCCTGGCCTGCTGGGCTACATGCTCAGATAAGGGTCTGGTATGGTTTTTGGGGGGCACACCATTTTTACTCACCGTTAAAAGCCATACCAGACCCAAAGGACCTAGTATGGGTTGATGGAGACCCCCACACTGTTTTTTTGCCGGCTCTGTTTTTTACACCATTGTTAGGAAGCCACTGGGTGCCAGCTCCTTAACAACCGATCACTCATCCCTGCTGCTGACAGCAGGGATGAGTCACTAGTTGTTAGGACACTGGGGGGTGCCAGTTCCTAACAACCAAAGCCCAGGAATACAAGAGGAGAAAAAACTGCATCAAAACGTGTAAAAAACGTGCATGCACAAATGCATCCGGAACACATCTGGACTGCGTTTCTGTGGTGTGAGCCAGCCTTCAAGCTCATCTCTACCATGGAGCATTCTCCCTTTTGTATGTCAAACCTTACAGGTGCAGTCCTCCTCAATAAAGTACGCAGCTTCTTACTTCCTTCTGTCTTATCAACCCTCGCTTTCATTACCCCTGCTGTGTCTGTAAAAGGGCCCATTACCTGGTGTACAAAGAAAGTGGATATATACCTGCGACCTCGGACACACCCCCTTTGGCCAGTACAGGGAGTATTTAAAGAGTAATTCCAAGCATCAGTATGTTATATATAGTAGTATTGGTCAAGCTGTTGCTACTTCACTGATCTCCACTTGTTTCCTGGTCTTGTGCCGATCAGCTGCACCTCTGCTTACTGAACACGGGTACCATTCAGAGAACAGTTTGCATTTTCTGCATGAATGTAAATTGTTCTCCGATTGGATGAAGTAAAGAGGCAGGTCTAGTGACATCACGCTCTCTACCTCATCCAATCGAAGAACACTTTGCATTCATTCAAAGGATACAACACATGCTCTGAATGGCACCTGTGCCAAGCAGGCAACCTCCTGTGTTTAGAAAGCAAAGGTGCAGCTGCTTGGCCAGGTCTGTATATACATAGCTATGATGGTCCAAGCTGGACCAAGGTAAGTATGTATAACATACTAATGCCTGGAATTATTCTTTAAGTATGTAAACATAGTGAATCCTTCATACTTTGCTATATCAGCTGTTTCAAATGCACTTCTTTCCCAAAATGTACAGCCCAAGCCAGCAGTGGTCACGTTTCTTGATATGGGGGGCCTCATGTATGTCCCCTGACATCATCAAAGGGCTGCACCTAAAAATCAGTGAATATTCTGAGACAGCAGACATACAATTGGATATAATCAAAGAATATGGGCATAATACAATAGATGGGCAGAGACTGCAGACATGATACAAGAGATGGTCAGAGACTGCAGACATAATCCAAGAGATGGTCAGAGGCTGCAGACATAATACAAGAGATGGCCAGAGACTGAAGACATAATACAAGAGATGGTCAGAGGCTGCAGACATGATGCAAGAGATGGGCAGAGGCTGAAGACATAATAAAAGAGATGGTCAGAGACTGCAGACATGATACAAGAGATGATCAGAGACTGCAGACATGATACAAGAGATGATCAGAGACTACAGACATGATACAAGAGATGGTCAAAGGCTGCAAACATAATACAAGTGATGGTCAGAGACTGCAGGCATGATAAAAGAGATGGTCAGAGGCTGCAGACATAATACAAGTGATGGTCAGAAACTGCAGACATGATAAAAAAGATGGCCAGAGGCTGCAGACATAACACAAGTGATAGTCAGAAACTGCAGACATGATAAAAGAGATGGTCAGAGACTGCAGACATGATACAAGAGATGGTCAGAGACTGCAGACATGATACAAGAGATGGTCAGAGACTGCAGACATGATACAAGAGATGGTCAAAGGCTGCAAACATAATACAAGTGATGGTCAGAGACTGCAGGCATGATAAAAGAGATGGTCAGAGGTTGTAGACATAATACAAGTGATGGTCAGAAACTGCAGACATGATAAAAAAGATGGCCAGAGGCTGCAGACACAATACAAGTGATGGTCAGAAACAGCAGACATAATACAAGTGATGGTGTTTGTTCCTTTAAACAGCAAAGGAAAGGAATTATTTCAAGATCACAACTAGCAGTATCCCTACGGCTAAATAAAAGAAAGCTAAAATGTAAGCATTTGAAAAGGCCTGTAGGAAGAAAATGCATTTGGCTTTTATGAATACAGCATGACTGTATTAGCGGTGAACTCTAGAAGAGTATGTAGGGCATACTGCATGCTCTTCCACAAATGATATATGGCAGTAGGCAGGAAGGGTACGCAGCCTGAAAGCGTAATGAGTGTTGTTCCTGCTTGGAAAACCTTTAATCACATCAGCCAGACACACCAGTTCTCACAGCAGCACTGCATCAGAATCATGACAGAAACACAATAACAAGCATTCAAGACATCTCTGTGCCCACCAATCTATAGTTTCCCCTAAATATATATGCTTCAACTTCAACTAAAAAAAAAAAACTACCAGCAACAAACATAAGGTTGTTTGCATTTTGATTTGTTATTCAATGTACAGAAAGGCCAGAAGTGAAAAACCAATGTCAAATTACGCCAGTGGTTGGTTTTCTTTGGTTCTGAACAATTCCCACTCAAGGTCCATAACAGGGTCTGTTTGCACGGGGGTCCGAAGGATTGGCTACTCATATGACCACTGTCATTAGTTGTTACATTCGTCACATGATCAGGAACCAGTCTCGCCAACTCCAGACCATTAGTAGGGACCGAGAGTTGTCTTGATCACTGTGCTGGGAACATGCAATGTGTGCTCACAGCTTTGCTGCCCATGGATTCATATGTGCAGTTAGGCATTAATGCCCACCCTCTTTGCCACTGTACATACGCATCACGTGGGTGACAAGAGGTTAATTGTATGTTTTGGTTGTCATTTGTTGAAAAACTTTAGTCTTTTCCCTACTAGTGCCAAAAACAGAAATGCAAAGTGGTTGAAGATGATGTAGTGAATGGTGTTACCAGCTAAACAGGACAAAGTAGGGTCACCTCACAAAGATGTATGATTTGTTTTACCACATGAGTACCAGCCTGTATATACCCCTATTACCAAACTTTTTTTAGTTTTCGGCATTGTGATAGTTTGACTGACAATTCTCGGTCACGCAATAGTGCACCCAAATAAATTTTATAAAAAACAATTTTGAGACCGATAGAGTTGTCTGCAGATGATATTTAACAACTACTGATTTTTTTTATTGTTAACCATAGGAAGGAAAAAACATCATTAAATTTAAAAAAAGGAATTTTCCTCTTTAATTATAAATCATAGCAAATAAAAAAGCCAGAACAGTATGAACTCCCACAAAATAGCCCATTTTTGGAAAGCATACACCCCAATGTGATTTTTTTTTGGCCACATTTTTGGGGAATGAAGAAACATGCTGGTCTAAAAAGTGTTAAAATATGCAGCTTGGTAATGGTACACTAGATACAGCAACATCACAAGTCATACAAAAAGGGAGGAGGAAATAAAGGGGATAATGTACTGGCCATGTACAGTGGGAGGTCATATAGAAGCAGGGTGGAGATCAGACATACAGAAGAGGAGGGGGAGGTGAGAGGGTTATAAATAAAATCCCCCTCCTACCTTGAATTCACTGCTTATTTTGCTTTGGAACCAATGAATGATCTTTCATTTGTTTCTTCCTCCTCCTTCCCCTTTCTCCTTTGTAGGAGGAAGAAGTGGACCCTTAGATGTGAAAAATAACATTCTTTATATTTTGTGATGACTGTGATTGATCATAACAGCGATTACATGGTACAGAGCTGCTTAGATCTGCTCTGTACACTGTGTCTGAGAACCAAGTGTCAGATGACATCTCAGTTGACAGCCATTAATGGAAGCACTTGCCGCCTGAGAGCGATTTCTAAAGTGCACTTTATAAACGTCACTCCAGAAAAAGACGTTCACCTTTCCACTTTTCTTTTAATAATATGGCAGTAGGGAAGTTGTTAAAGTGCAGCTGCCCCCCCCCCCTTTTTTTCTCTATAATCCACTTTCTTATTCCCTATCATGTAATAGCTCACTTATATCCCCTCAATGTTACTCTACATCCACATGTTTTCCTTACTACATATTCAGGTGAATCAATGTAGATTTGGCTCCCTCCAATCCACCCAATTCCCATACCTACTTCCCAGCTCCGAAGCCCCCTCCATACTGTCACATCTCTACCAGGGAATTGAGCGACCCACTGACCGGGGTGTTCTTCTCTTGAGCCATGCTTCCTCCCCCGTTCCTGGTTTGTTCCACACACCACCCCACCACCCTCCCCTTCCCTTTCATAGGGGTGAAGCCCCATTAATCCATTAATGTTCATGAATAATACCATAACTTGTACCTGTCATACTTTCTGGTTGATCCTTGTCTTACACTGTTTAAGTTCTGGCTACATTTTATGTATGTACTGCTTATGTTCTCCTAATGAAACTTTTTGTGAAAAAAACGGCAGCTGTACCTTTAGCTGATGGGTCAAGGAAAATGGTAAAATGCAGAGTCCAATTACGATGCAGCCCCCCCCCCTTGCAAATAAAAAATGCAAACTGAAAGCTATAGAAAAAATGAGAAGCTATAGAAAACAAAATCCATAGTCTACACACCTGCTTCTCAGCTTCAGGTTTTTTTTTTCACTGAGCGTTTTACATTTGACAGGCTGCAACATAAGCTAGCCTTGCAATTTTATGGTCTGCCCTCCTGAACAAATGTACACTAAGGACTCATACACAAGATATTAAAAAAACTCTCCTAGAAGCCTCCCTCCTGGCAACAACATTTTTGCAAAAAAAAAACGCCTGACACTTGTAAAAATATGTAATGCTTTTACTAGCATTTAAGCGCCATTACAAGCATCAAGTGCTTGGGTGTTAATTCAATTAATTGGCCAGAATAATAATTAAAATTAATTTCATTAAAATTAATTAACACTCAAGCACCATATGCACCTAGCGCTTAGCTAACTGCTCCTGGATGCACTGGCCATGGGTTTTTCCTGCCTAGAAACGCTTCTGCCACTAAACGCTCCTAAAAGTCTACATGTGCATGGACACATAGGGTTACATCAGGGGTGTCCAAACTTTTTTCAAAGAGCGCCAGATTGGATGAAGTGAACATGGTGGAGGGCCGAACATTTTTCCAAACATTCTTTGAACCATTACAATTAAATGCAAATAAATTATTTTATGCCAAGTTACCGTATTTTTCGCCGTATAAGATGCACCTGACCATAAGACGCACCTAGGTTTTAGAGGCAGAAAACAGGAAAAAAAAAATTCTGAACTAATGGACTGCAGACACAGTACAGGAGATGACCAGAGACTGCGGACAGCACAGGGATGACCAGAGACTGCGGACAGCACAGGGATGACCAGAGACTGCGGACAGCACAGGGATGACCAGAGACTGCGGACAGCACAGGGATGACCAGAGACTGCGGACAGCACAGGGATGACCAGAGACTGCGGACAGCACAGGGATGACCGGAGACTGCGGACAGCACAGGGATGACCAGAGACTGCGGACAGCACAGGGATGACCAGAGACTGCGGACAGCACAGGGATGACCAGAGACTGCGGACAGTACAGATGACTGCTGACCTTTGGGGAGGTGGGGAGCGGGTACCTGAATTTGACAGGTACCCGCTCTTACTTCCGCAGTTGTTCTTTGATCTTACCTATTCCTGGATCCAGCCGCGCGCTGTCTTCCCGGCTTCTGTAATGGCGCTCGGCATGACAGCCGGGTGCCCAGTGCGCATGAGCGAGAAGCACTTGCGCTTTGTGATTGGTCCGGCGGCTTCTGGGATCTGTCATGTGTCCCAGGTACCGCCTTACCATTCACAAAAAGCACCGCTTCTTGCGCATGCGCACTTGGCACCCGGCTGTCATGCCCAGCGCCCACACTACAGAAGCCGGGAAGACAGCGCGCCGCTGGATAGAGGAACAGGTAAGGTCCTGCTGCAGAGCTGAGCGGCCGGCCCGGTATTCTGACACGGCCGCGGTGGAAATACCGGACCGGCCGCTCCATATTCGCTCCATAAGACACACTGACACACTGACATGGAGGGCCGTATTAAACCGACCCTCGGGCCGTAAATGGCCCGCGGGCCGGACTTTGGACATGCCTGGGTTACATGGAGGGCCATTTACAAGCAGTAAGAAAAAAATGACTGACGCCCCTAAAAGTGGCTGCAAAAACGCACTGTGGGTGTGAGGCCTGAAACGTCAGCTGTTCCTTTTCAACTCAGAAGGACAAATGCTGTCTGCTCTGCATTTATTCTCTCTGGGCTGAAAATCCTCTACACTTCTGGCCATACTTGCAGTGAGCCACTTTGTATAGAGCCACTTCCAGAGACTGGAGATGCACGGAGACACATGGAATACGTCTCTACACAAGTCAAGAAGGGTTTACTGTACAGTCATGGCCAGCAGTGAAGACATGAAAACAAATAACGGGTCAGGAATTGCCTACTGATGTAACCAAGAACCTAGGAAGGAAGTATTCTGTAAGTTAGTTCATGAGGATCAGGGACGGTGGGCTAGTGTAGTTTTTGTTAAAGTGTTTATAAAGGCTTACGATTTTTACTTTAATGACTTCTCTGCATTACGGTAAAAACCCTTCTACATATGTTCAGTGATGTGCACGAGAGCAGCTGAGCTGTTATCTCTCTCCTCATTGGACATGGAGGCAGCAGCAGGAGCCATTGGCTCCTGCTACTGTCAATCAAATCCAGTGAGGAGGGAGAGGAGGGCAGGGCTGAGCCGACCTATGTGTATGTCAATAGATGTCCACAGCTCAGGATTAAGCCCACACATGTGCCACCATAGGAAGTGGCTTCATATGGTGGCACCTGGAGAAGAGTTGCACAAAGCAGGTAAATATGAAATGTTTATTATTTAAAAAAAACAAAAAAAAACTTTACACTCACTTTAAGCACTTTAACCCCAAAGGATGTACCTGTATCCTCAAGCTGAAGTGGTTGTATCAGGATGATGGCTGCAGCTGAACCCATTATCCCAGTACCAGAATGTTCAGTCAGGGATGGGCTTTTCTTGTCAAAGAGTGGCTGTACAGTGTGATCAAATGCTTTTAAGGGAAAAGGAGAGATCTGGTGTCTAATTAGACCCCAGATCTCTCAGTAAAGAGAATCTATCATGGCCCAGGCTATCGAAAGGAAGTTGTTCATCTATTGATAGCAATACAGTCGATTTAAAAAAAAAAAAGAAAACAGTTCAAAACAAGTTTTAAATATATTAAATAATAAATGTTTTAAACGTTTTAAAGTACTCTATCTCACTCATGGTCACACAGAAATCTGGACACATATGTAGGTCCCACACTCATATGTAAATGCTGATCACTCCACATATATGAGATATCGAACGTCAGAGTGAGAGTAATAATTTTAGTGCTAGGCCTCCTGTATAACTCTAAAATGGTAACCTGTAAAATCTTTTAAAGTGTCACCTATGGAAATTTTTAGGTACCATTCCACGGACGTACGCAATTTTAAAGCATGAAATGTTAGATATCTGTTTATTCGGTGTAACATCATCTTTAATATTTTAGCAAAAATTTGGTATTGTGGTATGTCTGTGTGAACTAAAATTAATTGTTTTTTTCAGAAAATTTGCATTTTAAAAATGGCTGCACATATATTGTGCAACATAAAAAATTGCAACAACCACCACTGTATTCTCCAGGGTCTCTGCTTTCAAAAATATATTATGTTTGGGAGTTCTAAGTAGTTTTAGTAAACAAATTTTCATGTTTGCATATTTGTGAGAAGTGTCAGAACTGGCTGAGGGGTCAAGTGGTTAAAAGTATAGCTGGAATTTACTTTTTTATTTTACCTCAACATGATTTTCTCATTAAAATGTTTAATTCACACACATGAATTTGGTATAATTTCATATGAAATGGTTCTCCTGGAAGAGAGATCACATGAATCAGTTTTGAAGCAGGATCAATATCCCAAAGAGATTCATTATCCTGTATCCTCAGCTTGTTCGACATGTCCTACTGGAAAGCAGAATAACAACAGAAAACAGAAAATGTTGCACATTGATACAAAGTATAAAAATAAATAAATAAATGGATGGAAAGAAAAAATTTACCATATAAAAATATTCAATGTAGCCACTGAAGCTTGTCAGGGGTTAGGTTATCTACATGTCAGGCTTCCTTTCATGTTCACCAACAAATTCAGCTAGCAGTGGTGGTGCCAGGGAAGTGCTTAGATATGCTATTGCAACCATTATAGTATCACCATCCACAGTCACCAGCAGGCCTGGACCACACCGTCACCGTCTTAGCAAAAAGGAATAGAGCTCGGAATGATGCTATGCATTCCAGCTCACTGCCTGCAACGGTGCTGCCTTTTCCTGCTGGTGGAGGGATCTCCTGCTCAACAGATAAATTAAAGTTTTGTTGGCAGCATGGGAGAGAGACAGCTTAGTTAGAGCATGTTCAAAACTATTGCACACCATTGCTGGGGGATATCGCTTGCCCTGACCCTTGCTGGGGGTTCTTTCTCCCCCTGACCCTTGCAGGGGTTATTAGTGCTAGGGGGTTATCTTTTCAAATATTGGCAACTATGCTATTGCCAACAATTATATGCCAATAATTATGTGCACTTGCTGACCAGCAATGTAAAGGACACTGTTACATATTTCTAAC
This sequence comes from Staurois parvus, assembly GCF_062004578.1. Taxonomy (NCBI): domain Eukaryota; kingdom Metazoa; phylum Chordata; class Amphibia; order Anura; family Ranidae; genus Staurois; species Staurois parvus. Next base: position 3,350,470 of record NW_028317977.1, read on the forward strand.
ACATAGCCACTCCGCGTGCTTCAGTGTGCTTAAAAGGGCCTACAGCCTGGGTTCTTCACACACTGCAAATTGTTTCTTTTAATACAGATGCCAATGGGAAAGTAAGAATATAGTATCTTCTTTTAGAAGCTGGCTTTATTTTACATGCAACTTTACAGGGTCACTTTAAACAGGAAGAAATAAAGCTTCCCACAATAACACACAGCTTCAATTAACCACTTGCCATCTTCTGAGAGCGGCTGGATTATCATGTACTGGCTATGACCAATCACAGCAATGTAAGCAAATCGATGACAGTTTGCTTACTATTGTGATGCTGTGATTGGCCCACAGCTATCACATGATACCTGGCACCATGTACCATATGATTACTGTAACCAATCACAGCATCACAATAGTAAGCAACAAACAAGAGAGGGTGCACCAGCCTAGTGCATTATCCAACAAGTTTTTAAAAACTTGTTGGATAATGCACTGAGCTGATGCACCCTCTCTTGTTTGTTGTTTTTCTAGTGGCTACAGGACACCCCCAGTCCTAGGGGGCAGCAAGGCTTTAAGGAATTATCCATATGCAAATATGCAAAGTGGAATACTATTTATACCCTACAGGGCTATTGCACTTATGTCCAGGAGATTATTTTTGTTGTTGGTTATTCACAATAGTAAGCAAGCTGGCATGAATGAAAGCCATTCATGACAGTTAAAACCTTTGCCTATATCAGTGATCATTAGTGTTTTACGCAATAACAGTGTAAATAAAAATCCCTGATTCCCCCCCCCCCCCCCCCTTCCAGAGTAGTACAGTATCACTATAGTAGCAATTAACTCTGACAACAGTGTAAAAAATAGTAAAAAAAGTTTAACATAATGTAAAGAAAATTGAATAAAACAATATTATTATATGCTGTCACCAGTCAGTATCCCTGATCACCGCCATGCCAGTCATATGATGATGCTGTACTGCTCTAGTGAACATATGTAAAAAATAATTTGTGGAAAAAAATGTATTTAATTTCTTAATTTTCCAAAAAATTAAATTACAACTTTAAAAAAATCACCAAGCTGCTTACAAAATACCTTGCACTGTCCTTTCTAAAAAGGTCATTTGGGGGGTATTTGTACTGTCCTGGCATTTTAGGGCCTCAAGAAATGAGTTAGGCAGTCAGTACATCAGGATTGATCATTTTTCAAATATATACACCATAGTTTGTATACTCTTTTATTTTCACACAGACTAAATAACATACACTGATTTGGATTATTTTTACTAAAGAAATGTAGCAGAGCACATTTTGGCCTTCAATTTATGAAGAAAGATTATTTGTTTGCAAACGCTTATAACAGAACCTAAGAAAAGCCGAGTGGTGATTAAATAACACCAAAAGAAGGCTCTATTTTTGTGAAATAAAATGATATAAATTTAATTTGGGTACAGTGGAAATTGCTCGTTCATGCAACACATAGTTACATAGTTACTGTGTAACTATGTGTTGCATGACCGAGCAATTTCCAGTTAAAGTAGTGCAGTGCAGAATAGAAAAAATGTCCTGGTCATGAAGGGGGGTAACATTTTTGCAGGTCAAGTGGTTAAAATTTTTCAGTGTGCATGAGACCCTAAGTTAGTGTATTATATGCATTTTCTGAAATACAATGTTACAAAGTTTGTTTTATATGAGTTTTACTAACATGGACATTTAATGGTAAATTATTGCGTTATTGCTGTCACTTTTTTTTTTTTTACACTTTTCTCTGAAAATATAATTGTATATACCCCTTCATATTATCAATAGTAGAATTGAATTTATAAAGGGCCAAAATATATTAGCACTGTATATGAAATAAGAAGTGTGAGTTACAAACTCCAGGAAAAACCAGATATGATGACACCAGAGAAGAGGGCCCTACCCCTACAGGCTGACAGTTTATACATGTTTAGAAGAACCTGAACCGCAGTTGGCAGCTTGGACTGGATCAGACACTGTGCCTTCCTACTAACAGCCTGAGCTGCGACAAAAACATAGACAACGAGCATTTTATATCACATCCCAGCAAACACTACACATTTTTTAACACTGATCTGTTATAAAATACAACATATTATATTTCTTTTATGTGGAATGTAATTACAGTATGTCAAAAGATCACCGCTTAACATAAAGCTCACTGCCTAACACATATCATGTCAATAAATACATTTGTTTTTAATGTAGGTAATATCATCAGTAATCATTACCCATCAAAGTATTGACAGACAGATATAGTAACAATGCTTCTATACACAATGGAGGGGATTTACTAAAACTGGAACACACAGAATCTGATGTAGCCATGCATAGTAACCAATCAGCTTCCAACTTCAGTCTGCTCAATTAGACTTTGACAATAAAACCTAGAAGCTGATTGGCTACCATGCAAAGCTGCCCCAGATTCTGTGTGCTCCAATTTTAGTACATCCACTCCAATGTATTTTGCGACTTTATTGCCAGGACATACTGTGCAGATGCTGGAGATACAGAAGTGAACCCATACACATTTGATGTCATCTGTACAGTGGATGGATGTGAAGTGTCAAATAGAAGAAATGTATCTCAGATCCACATCCAGGAGCTGTAGACGCCCATTGCCAACAAGCTTTCATCCTGCCTTGTTTCCCCATCGAAATGGGAAATTCTACACCAACTTCTGTCATGACAGCTCCATTCTGTAGAGCAGCAAGGAAAGGGTGCTGCTGATGTCACCCCTCTGCCAATGACACCTACCTACCTCCTGTCCTCCACACTTAACCCGTGCAGTGCCAGGTGGGGGCACCTACCAGCTAGACATGGCATCTGTCATTGAGCACTCACCCGTTGAATCTGCAGCTGGGATCTCAGTGCGCTGTGACTGCTGCTGGGTCAGCATGCTGCAGGGTCAGTGTCCTGCTACTTGGCAGCAAAACAACACAAAGGGTCTTGATGTATAAATACAGCGGGGGGTCCTGGTGTTCATAGCATCCATAAGGGCTAAAAAAGGAAAGCTGCTTCAATGCTACAGCCTCTTCTTCATGCATAGTCCCATACTAATGCTGGCCATTATGACAGCAGAACTGTCCTGCCAAGGCACACTGCGCATGCGGGAAAACAGTTCACTGACTGACAGCTAATGCCGCTGTTCCGTTCAAGGAGGCATCCCCAGCGCCCCCTTCAATGTGCACGCGGCGTTGTTCTGCCTGTTGGCCGGTAGAGGGTGCAGGCTGCTACTGTGCGCTCTGTGCATTGCAGAGACTGTCCTAGGATGGGGGATCCAGCCTTCTCCATTCACCATCCTTCCCAGGACGAGGACTGATCCCTGAGACATTCCTGCTACTACAGATGGACTGGGGAAGGCAGCCAGCAGTCTGACTGGACACTGGACACAGATACTACAAACACCAGCCTTTCCCAACCTCTTACCCCACAGTGTAGACGGTCCTGCCCTTCACATTAGTGCTCAGTAGCATGGCCAGATCTAGGGGGTGCTGGGGTGGGCTATGCCTCCCCCCACCCTAGTTTGACACTATACTGTCCTTGACTGCCACTATACTGATCTCAGGTATGGGTTGTGTGGGGAGGACCAGCTCTGCTGCCTGTGCCCAGGTTGTGTGCAGTGCAGAGGTAGGAGAAGGAGCTGTGCCCCTGTCCTCTGCCCTGCCAGCAGTGACCCCTGTCTTCTGCACTGCCAGCAGTGACCCCTGTCTTCTGCACTGCCAGCAGTGACCCCTGTCTTCTGCAATGCCAGCAGTGACCCCTGTCTTCTGCACTGCCAGCAGTGACCCCTGTCTTCTGCACTGCAAGCAGTGACTTCTATCTTCTCCCCTGCCAGCAGTGACCCCTGTCTTCTGCCCTGCAAGCAGTGACTTCTATCTTCTCCCCTGCCAGCAGTGACCCCTGTCTTCTGCGCTGCCAGCACTAACCCCTGTCTTCTGCCCTGCAAGCACTAACCCCTGTCTTCTGCCCTGCCAGCACTAACCCCTGTCTTCTGACCTGCAAGCAGTGACCCCTGACTTCTCACCTGCAAGCACTAAGCCCTGTCTTCTCCCCTGCCAGCAGTGACCCCTGTCTTCTCCCCTGCCAGCACTAACCCCTGTCTTCTCCCCTGCAAGCAGTGACCCCTGTCTTCTCCCCTGCCAGCACTAACCCCTGTCTTCTCCCCTGCAAGCAGTGACCCCTGTCTTCTCCCCTGCCAGCACTAACCCCTGTCTTCTCCCCTGCAAGCAGTGACCCCTGTCTTCTACCCTGCCAGCACTAACCCCTGCTTTTTGACCTGCAAGCAGTGACCCCTGACTTCTCACCTGCAAGCACTAACCCCTGTCTTTTCCCCTGCCAGCACTAACCCCTGTCTTCTGACCTGCCAGCAGTGACCCCTGTCTTCTGCCCTACCAGCGCTGACCCCTGACTTCTCCCCTACCAGAAGTGACTCCTGTCTTCTGCCCTGCCAGCAGTGACCCATGTCTTCTCCCCTGCCAGTAGTGACCTCTATCTTCTCCCTTGCCAGCAGTGACCCCTGTCCTCTGCCCTGCTAGACATGACCTCCATCTTCTCCCTTGCCAGCAGTAACCCCTGTCCTCTGCCTTTCCAGCAGTGACCTCTATATTTTGCCCTGCCAGCAGTGACCTCTATCTTCCCCCTGCCAGCAGTGACCCCTGTCTTCTGCCCTGTCAGCAGTGACCTTTATCTTCTGCCCTGTCAGCAGTGACCTCTATCTTCTCCCCTGACAGCTGTGACCCCTGTCCTCTGCCCTGCCAGCAGTGACCCCTGTCTTCTGCCCTGCCAGCAGTGACCCCTATCTTCTGCTCTTCCAGCAGTGACCTCTATCTTCTTCCCTGTCAGCAGTGATTCCTGTCTTCTGACCTGCCAGCAGTGACCTCTATCTTCTCCCCTGACAGCTGTGACCCCTGTCCTCTGCCCTGCCAGCAATGACCTCTATCTTCTACCCTGCCAGCAGTGACCTCTATCTTTTGCCCTGCCAGCAGTGACCCCTGTCCTCTGCTCTGCCAGCAGTGACCCCTGTCTTCTGCCCTGCCAGCAGTGACCCCTGTCTTCTGCCCTGCCAGCCGTGACCCCTGTCTTCTGCCCTGCCAGCCGTGACCCCTGTCTTCTGCCCTGCCAGAAGTGACCCCTATCTTCTGCTCTGCCAGCAGTGACCTCTATCTTTTGCCCTGCCAGCAGTGACTCCTGTGCTCTGCCCTGCCAGCAGTGACCCCTGTCCTCTGCCCTGCCAGTAGTGACCCCTGTCCTCTGCCCTGCCAGCAGTGACCCCTGTCTTCTGCCCTGCCAGCAGTGACCCCTGTCATCTCCCCTGCCAGCCGTGACCCCTGTCTTCTGCCCTGCCAGAAGTGACCCCTATCTTCTGCTCTGCCAGCAGTGACCTCTATCTTCTCCCCTGCCAGCAGTGACTCCTGTCCTCTGCCCTGCCAGCAGTGACCCCTGTCTTCTGCCCTGCCAGCAGTGACCTCTATCTTCTGCCCTGTCAGCAGTGACCTCTATCTTCTCCTCTACTAGCAGTGACTACTGTCCTCTGCCCTGCCAGCAGTGACCCCTGTCCTTTTCCCTGCCAGCAGTGACCCCTGTCTTCTTCCCTGTCAGCAGTGACCCCTGTCTTCTGCCCTGCCAGCAGTGACCCCTGTCTTCTTCCCTGACAGCAGTAACCTCTGTCTCCTGCCAAGCCAGCAGTGACCTCTATCTTCTCCCCTGCCAGCAGTGACCCTTGTCCTCTGTCCTGCCAGCCGTAACCCCTATCTTCTGCTCTGCCAGCAGTGACCTCTATCTTCTCCCCTGCCAGCAGTGACTCCTGTCCTCTGCCCTGCCAGCAGTAACCTCTATCTTCTGCCCTACCAGCAGTGACTACTGTCCTCTGCCTTCCAGCAGTGACCCCTGACTTCTGCCTTGCCAGCAGTGACCCCTGTCTTCTGCCCTACCAGCTGTGACCTCTATCTTCCCTGCCAGCAGTAACCTCTATCATCTGCCCTGCCAGCAGTGACCTCTATCTTCTCCCCTGCCAGCAGTGACCCCTGTCCTCTGCCCTGCCAGCAGTGACCCCTGTCAGCAGTGACCCCTGTCTTCTGCCCTGTCAGCAGCGACCCCTGTCTTCTGCCCTGCCAAAAGTGACCCCTGTCTTCTGCCCTGCCAGAAGTGACCCCTATCTTCTGCTCTGCCAGCAGTGACCTCTATCTTCTCCCCTGCCAGCAGTAATTCCTGTCTTCTGCCCTGCCAGCAGTGACCTCTATCTTCTCCCCTGTCAGCAATGACCCCTGTCCTCTGCCCTGCCAGCAGTGACCCCTGGTCAGTAGGAAGAATGCAACCCTTACACTGGTGGTCAGACTGCCACCCTTATAAACACAAAGTACCAACAAATCACAGATCAATCAGCCAAAGGAACCCCTAACAACCTCTAGAGGGACCCTAATTTTCCAGGGATTCAACAATTTTCCCAACGCACAGGTTCCAAAACATGGCTGTAGATGTGATTCGGTGGTGCAGCAACTACCAGCTGGAAACCAAAAACGTTCAAAGCAGAAAGTATGTCACCAGCACTCCAAGGATCCCCAGCACAGGTCCAAAGCATAAGGCTTAAGGCTGGAACTGCTTTAGACATTAACTCTACTGGCAACAGGAAAATGCTAAATCCAACAAAAATGAGTGTAAATGCAGTACCGCGTTTTCCTGTGTTTAGCACTTGGACATTTAATCAGTACTTGCCAGTGAAATTAATAAATACCCAAGTTCTAAACATGGCTAGTGCTTAGGTGCATTTACACGCATTCACACATGTGTTTGCCACGTTTGGCATTTTGTGGCCAAAATGTTCCTCTCTTGAACGCAATTCTACTGCATTCAGGAGAGGGTCGTCTAACCGCCGCAAACTCTGCTGCTGTTAAGCTCTAATAAAAGCCTATGTGTGTATGGACACATAGGCTTTTATTGAGTTGAGTTCAGGGGCTTTGGCAAAAAAACACCAAAAGCTTCTAAACTTAGGTTTGCCCTAGGTTCACATTAAACAGATTTCAGTGTGTTTTCCAAATTGCAGAAACACACTACAGTCCATTTAACAAGATTTCCTATGGCTGTAGTTCACATCTGTGTGTTTTGAGCCAGTGTGTTTTTTGGAAAGGGCCTGGGACTTTGTTCTCCACAGCAGGTTGTGTTTCGCATGTAGTAGACATCAATGGACCCCACACCAAAATGTTTTGCATAGCACAGCCATACAAAGCAGTGTGCTTACAGTGAAGCACACACACAGCCCAGTATGCAAAACAGCACACAGCACATAATTAACCCTTTGATCGCCCCACATGTTAACCCCTTCCTGCCAAGTGCCAAGAGTTCCTAGATTGTAAGCTCCAAGGAGCAGGGCCCTCGAACCCTTCGTGTATCGCACTGTATTGTTATTGTACTGTCTCATGTATTGTCCCCCATTGTAATGTACAGCTTGAGTGAACTGTTGGCGCTATATAAATACTGTATATTAATAATAATAATAATTAGTACAGTGTCAATGCTTTTTATTACCACTGATCACTGTATTGGTGTCACTGGGGATGGCAGTGATACCAAGTCAGTTCCGCCCCAGTGTCAGAATGTCCACCGCAGTCCCGCTATAAGTCGCTGATCACCGCCATTACTAGTAAAAGTTAAAAAAAAAAAAATTATCCCAGTATATATACTGCCATTTGTAAACCCTATAACTTTCATGTAAACCAATTAATTTACATGTATTTGGATTTTTTTTTAGCAAAGACATGTCGCAGAATACATTTTGGCCTAAATTTATGATGAAATTAGATTTTTAACATTTTTTTACTGGACATGTTTAATAGTAAAAAGTCAAAAATATTGTTTTATTCTCAAAATTGTCAGTCTTTTTTTTATAGCGCAAAAAATAAAAAATACACAAGTGATCAAATACCACCAAAAGAAAGCTCAATTTGTGGGGAAAAAAGGACGTAAATTTAATTTGGGTGCAGTGTTGCATGACCGCGCAATTTTCAGTTAAAGTAATGCAGTGGCGTATCACAAAAAGTGGCCTGGTCAGGATGGGGGTAAATCCTCTGGAGAGCAAGTGGTTAAAATAATCAAATGCACACTTAATATTATTATTATTATTATTATATTCTGTTTATTACAAATCTATTACATTGTATACACACACACCTTTGTTCACAACAAACTCAGCTAACCAATGAATAAACATTATTAATATTCATAGCTGGTTTGTTGTGAACACACATGTATATGTATATACAATATAATGGATCTGCATGGCAGCATGTTAGTCATTTCATTCTATTGCATATGAAGTAATCCAGCATTTCTCTGTATGCATTGATTTGTTCTACTTATTAAGTTGTCAGTGGCAGGACAGATCACTGTGGCAGGCTAGCCGGAAGGATGACACCATATTTTACAGCACCAGGTGACACCAATCCTTGTGACACTACTGGGGAGAGCCTCTGGAGAAGTCCCAAAGGTAAGCATGGAAGAAGACATGTTAGAACATGTAGTAGTTAATGCATGGCTGCAGGGACCAACATTCCAGAAGGCATCTAAATCATACCTCCCAACTTTTTGTGATAGGAACAAGAGACACCTATTAGCAAAAGTATGTAGGAATAGGACACACACCCTGACATGCCCCCCTAAAGGAGAATTATACCAAAAAATTAATTAGGTAAACCCACAAGTGTTTTGTTTTGTTTTACCTCTACTATCTATTCCTTTATACTGGCTTTTGAAATTTACCAGTGCAGAAATTTAGAAACTGGTTGAATGGTTTAGCACTGAGAACCACTTTTTGAAAAGATAAATAGTGCATTTTATATACAGCTATATACTGTAAATCAGACCAAAATGAGGGACAAATGAGGAAGAAAGAGGGACAGAGGTACTTTGTTCCAAACCAGTTACAGTTCCTCGAAATCAGGCACAGTTGGGAGCAGGGGCGGACTGACAACTCATGGGGCCCCCAGGCAATAGGAGATCATGGGGCCCCTGTGTCCTTGCTCAAACTCAAAAAAGCCTATGAAAAAGGTACCAGGGGCATCTCATGGGGCCCCCTACTGACCCGAGCCCTCGGGCAGTGCCCGAGTTTCCAAATGGTCAGTCCACCCCTGGTTGGGAGCTATGTCTAAATACACATCAAATAAAATTCAGGGTTTTTTTAGGGGGACAAAGGTAAATATGCCAACACATTAACTTGGATATCATTTATGAAATTATTTTGAGTACATTACATATTAAAAAAGCCAAACAAACGTTTGAGTGAAAAATATCCTTATATTTATGCAAAAATAAAACCACCTCCTAGCTTACACACCGCCTTGTTGTGGTTAACATCACATTGTAGATATAAGATTATAATAGTAATAGTCACATAAGGCCATATGATTCTCAAACCATGGAAAATCTCCTGGTGGGAAGTTTGATGAGCAGAGACTTTGCGTGTTTCATTGAAGCAACAGTCAACTTCTTCAGGAGTACAGATGTGGTGAATGGTTTAAAATATACATAAACTGAAAAAGAGCAAGTATGTATAAATCTATCATCTAAGCCTGTAGGCAGATGCAGTCTGCTTTCTCCACTGTAGGTGGAGCCCAGTCAGAGCGATAGGAGAGGAAGTTAGGAGAAGTTCAGTTTCTTTATGGTTTCTTGGAGGCAGCCTTATGGTCTTTATCAGTTCCTGCTCCCAGGTTTTTGGCATACATTTCTGCGACGTGGTTAGGTTAGGAAGAGAACACCTGCCTATCAGGGAAAGTGATAGCACTAGGGAAAGGTTCCTGATGAGTAGGGACAGGCTAAGGACTCATAATTCTGTATTGCAGCCTCTTTCTTGGGACCAGATTTGCCAGGCCACATTCCACCCTTTGAAGATAGATGCTGTCGGTGCATCATTACCCACTGACTGTCTGCCATGAACTGAATTGTGTTACCCTTAGCAGCTGTCTCCAGCTGGGGTTGTTTGTAGTTTACACTTTCTGCAATACAAATTCTAGTTTGCCTACAACCGGACTCTATGCCGCTTCCCACTGTACCTACCCATACTCCCCTTTAACTATGGTGCTCTTTTTCCATGATTTTCTAGGGTGACAAAAGCACATGAAAAATATTCCCCATTAAATCCTAGGTAACTGTTCATGCTGCAGGTGCACTGTGTTTTGAAAAGTCCTGCACGCTGCATCTTTGGTGCAGTTTTTCAAAAGTGTGCCATAAAGGCCCCTTCCATTGTAAGTCAAGAAAGGCATCAAAAGCATATCAGTGTAAAAGGGCCCTAATATACAGGTGAAACTCGCAAAAATTATGATTTTATGATTTGGCTTACAGCTCATGAAAACCCCAAATCCACAATCTCAGAAAATTAGAATATTGTGAATAGGTGCAATATTCTAGGCTCAAAGTGTCCCACTCTAATCAGCTAATTAAGCCATAACACCTGCAAAAGGTTCCTGAGCCTTTAAATGGTCTCTCAGTCTGGTTCAATAGGAATCACAATCATGGGAAAGACTGCTGACCTGACAGTTGTGCAGAAAACCATCATTGACACCCTCCATAAGGAGGGAAAGCCTCAAAAGGTAATTGCAAAAGAAGTTGGATGTTCCCAAAGTGCTGTTTCAAAGCACATTAATAGAAAGTTACGTGGAAGAGAAAAGTGTGGAAGAAAAAGGTGCACAAGCAGCAGGGATGACCTCAGCCTGGAGAGGATTGTCAGGAAAAGGCCATTCAAAAGTGTTGTGGACTTTCACAAGGAGTGGACTGAGGCTGGAATCAGTGCATCAAGAGCCACCACACACAGACGGATCCTGGACATGGGCTTCAAATGTCGTATTCCTCTTGTCAAGCAGCTCCTGAACAACAAACAACGTCAGAAGCGTCTTACCTGGGCTAAAGAAAAACAGACCTGGTCTGTTGCTCAGTGGTCCAAAGTCCTCTTTTCTGATGAGAACAACTTTTGCATCTCATTTGGAAACCAAGGACCCAGAGTATGGAGGAAGAATGGAGAGGCACACACTGCAAGATGCTTGAAGTCCAGTGTGAAGTTTCCACAGTCTGTGTTGATTTGGGGAGCCATGTCATCTGCTGGTGTTGGTCCACTGTGCTTCATTAAGTCCAGGGTCAACGCAGCCGTCTACCAGGAGATTTTGGAGCACTTCATGCTTCCTTCCACAGACGAGCTTTATGGGGATGCTGACTTCATTTTCCAGCAGGACTTGGCACCTGCCCACACTGCCAAAAAGCACCAAAACCTTGTTCAATGACCGTGGGATTACTGTACTTGATTGGCCAGCAAATTTGCCTGACCTGAACCCCATAGAGAATCTATGGGGCATTGCCAAGAGAAAGATGAGAGACATGAGACCGAACAATGCAGAAGAGCTGACGGCCGCTATTGAAGCATCCTGGTCTCCAAAACACCTCAGCAGTGCCAGAGGCTGATAGCTTCCATGCCACGCCCCATTGAGGCAGTAATTGCTGCAAAAGGGGCCCAAACCAAGTACTGAGCACATATGCATGCTTATACTTTTCAGAGGTCCGATATTGTTCTATGTACAATCCTTATTTTATTGATTGCATGTAATATTCTAATTTTCTGAGATTGTGGATTTGGGGTTTTCATGAGCTGTGAGCCATAATCATCACAATTATGACAAATCACAGCTTGAACTATCTTGCTTTGCATGTAATGAGTCTATCTCATATATTAGTTTCACCTTTTAAGTTGCGTTACTGAAACAAATGAACTTTTGCACGATATTCTAATTTTTCGAGTTTCACCTGTATATAGTAGCTATAGACTGAAACTATCCCAAACGTATAGGAGGGGATTAATACAATGTGTTGCAACAAGTTCTATCTCAACTGGTGCCCTTGCCCATAGCATCCAATCAGCTTCTATGGATCATTTATTTTCTTTATCACACCTTAAAAAATTAAAAACTAAAGGCTGCAGTGCAATTTAGTCAAAGTTGGGGAAGAGTTTGTCTCAGATATTTTTTATTGGTCCCCTTCAGCAGAAGATAACCTCAGATTTGCCCCAAAATTTTAGTGCACACTGAATCGGGAACCCACACCCCAATTCGACTAAGTCATGAAGTGCCCTGCACCGCGTTTATTAGCCACAGGAAGTTCTAATTAGGCAGACATATAGAAATTGGTGCATTTTCTGGCCTGCAACAGTCTTTGTTAAAGGAGAAGTATAACCAAAGCTATACTTCTCCAATGGACCACATCATTTTGCTTCCCTGTGATCTGTTTTCAGCCTACAGCAGGCTAAAGTTTGCCATTGGCTGATGTCACAGATCCGGTCCAAGCTCTGAAAAGATCCCAATCATATGGCAGGATCCACCTAGAAGCCTGGACCGGCACCTGGTTCAGCATCTCAGAAATCTGCCAAGAGCCTGAGCCAGCCCCAGCCACACCCCAGCGCTCCAGTGAGTGCAGGAGGGGCACATCAAAGAGATGGAGACTTACAGTCAAGGCTGTCTGCTCAGAACAGAGTGGAGAACTGAGCATTCAGCAATCTTTGATCACTCAGTTCTCTGTGCAGAGCCAGTGTGGGACAGATGCAGAATCAGGCCGATGTTGCATCCATTCAGGTGAGTAGAATGTTTTTTTTTCTTAAACCCCATACTTTAATAGTCTCAATGTTTGGAAGGAAGGAACAGATCATGCAAGACCAAACACCATCATATGATATCCCCTGTCTGTAATACATATTTCTTTTTCAGAGGTTTTTAGCAAATAGTTATTTCAAAGGAGCATTCTTGGTATAATGTGAGTAGATAAACAGGAATGATTATGAAGTCCATCTAAAGGGATGCCAGAATGCTTGAAATTGTAAGTATCTGGGAGTACCACTTGTGTGCATGTGGAATGGCAAGATTAGCTTGTTTCTAATTGATTGGTTTTGCTTATCTGTAAAGTGTGCTAGACATATACTGTATGTGTGCAGTTACAGTATCATTAGGTTCTTTCTGTTGTTCCCAGCACTCGTACTCGTACAGGGCAGCTCATGCTGTTCTAGGCGGCCTTGAAAATAGCAATGTCACACATGAAGATTCTCAGTTCTTATGCTGTAACTCCTAAGCTGAGCTATAGGAAAAATGAAGGTGTTGTTCACGACATATGCAGAGACATGAGCTGTTTCTGCATGCATTCTGCAAGAGCACAAAGAAAACAGCTGTTCTCTGTGTGTCCTGTTCACAACACTAGTATGTGCAGATTTTTTTCTGCACAGGAATCTGCAATGTGTATGCAGTTTTCTGTACAGACTAAAAACTGACGTGACATCAACATTGTGGTGTGAACAGGGCACATAGAAAACAATAGTTTTCTGTGTACTCTTGCAGAGAATTTATGTTATACATTTCTATGCAAAAAAAAAATGATATGACAGCAGTGTTAATGGGCATGAAAACTGTTGTAAACTTGTGTCTCTGTAAGTGAAATTTGTGTGTTTTTTCCTTCAGTTTTATCTACGTATTGTGTGAGTGAGGCCTAAAACTCCTCCCTTGCAATGGGGCTTCTCCCACATTACAAGGGTTTAATGTTCATGCAGGCTCCTTTGCACTGCAAGACCAGTCCCTGCAGCCTCTTCCCTCTTGTACTCCAGTGGATGTCCTCCGATGTGGGGACCATAGCTCTGCACTGGACATCAAGACGCTGAGGGACAGTCCACTGCTGGAGCATAGAGGGGAACTGTTTTCTGGGGGAAAGGAAAATTTTACTATCCTGTAGTCTAAATGAGCAATTAACCCTTCCATTGGCCCTGTTGCACAAGAAGGATTTTTCCAGAGTTGGGCTGTAAGTGAAGAGGGACATCTTTTAGTACTGAGGTAGTTTCATCATTTCAAATAATAAAAAAAGACTATAAATACCTTATGAAAAAAAAGACTTAAACACAGAAATGTTTGTGGGAATCACAGTCCATAAAAAGCAATTTCTATCATATTTTTAGAATAGCACAGAAAAGGGAAAGAGACATTTGGCTGGTTGCTATGACCATATCATATTTATTTATACAGATCATTAAACATTAAAGGAGGAACAGTTAGGATGGAAAAACGGGACAGCTGGATTCAAGTCAAAAACATAGCTAGCCCTACCAAAACAATAAGAGGAGGAGTTCAGCTATGAGGAAAGATTAGAGGAACTGAATGTATTCTCTCTTGAGAAGAGGAGATTAAGGGGGGATATGATCAACATGTATAAATACATCAGTGGTTCATATAGTGAACTCTATGTAGAGTTATTCACCCTGAGGTCATCACAGAGGATAAGGGGGCACTCTTTACATCTGGAGGAAACAAAATGTAATCTCCAAACATGGAAAGGTTTCTTCACAGTAAGAGCTGTGAGAATGTGGAATAGAATCCCTCAAGAGTTGGTTCTGGCCGGCTCAGTGGATTGCTTTAAAAAAAGCCTTTCCTAGATACACAGAATATAAGTGGATACTAATATTTATAGGTAAAGTTGATCCAGGGAATATCCGATTGCCTCTCGGGGGATCAGGAAGGAATTTTTTTCCCCTGCAGGAGCAAATTGGATCATGCTTTGCTGGGGTTTTTTGCCTTCCTCTGGATCAACTGTGGGTGTAGGATTATAACTTTTTTTTTTTTAATGGTTGAACTGGATGGACTTTTGTCTTTTGTTCAACCAGACTAACTATGTAACTATGGAATACTCTTTGGGAGGTATATTTAAATTACATTACCTAATCAATTATATATATTGAACCAGAGTGCTGTACATAATCCATGCAGACTATGGAATAAACTAAAATTTATGGTTAGGGAATCACCATTTTAAAAATTTATTTTCTTCCTGAACTTCATATCTAAACCATTTTTATTCATATGAGACCAGTAGCAATACAATATGTATGAGCTGACAAGCACCCCCGTATACATTTTGACTATAAATCTAAACAGGGGGAAGAGAAGCCACTTTAGAGGAGGAGATCTCCCCTTTGGGGTTAATTAGATCGCTCTAACGGGACTCAAATCCTGCCTTAGACCCAAGAATGGTACCTTACTTTATCTTTCTCTTAAAGCATTGGAAAAGCATAATTAATCAAATAAAGGCTGTCCCTCTAGCCAGGGCCCTGATGCTTGATACATGGTGCACTTATGCATTAATGAATACAGAGCTGCATTAAAGTAAAATTAAAATCAAATGCAAGCATTTATTATATCACAGCTTGCCAATTCTTAGATGTGATAGCTGCATTAGTTTTCTATTTTAGGCTTTATTTCTTTTATTTTCACCTAGTGATTTTGCGATATGAAGGTCACGTGACTGGTTTTTCAGAAATATTGCATGAGATAATAAAAGAGTCAATTCATCAAAGTAAAATATCAAATTTGAGGTAAATACTGCACATTTGTTAAACTAGTGAGATAAATACTGCAATAAAAAAAATTGAGATAAATCATTAAAGTCAATTCATTACCCGCTTAAAGTCTGCCCTATAGCGTTAATACTCCTACAGGGTGGACACTCTGTGCAAAATCACGTGTGTGTATATATATATGTGTGTGTGTGTGTGATTTGTGCTCCTGCTGTGATCACGGGCCCAGTGATGCCATAATTCGGTGCCCGAGAGATCATTCAACAGATTCAGGCCAGTGATGTTCAGCCTGGATCTGCTGATTGATCCCTGCCCTATCACACATCATCCTGTACCTGTGTTTGCATTTACACAGGTAAAAACAGCATATACACACACAGTAAAATCACAGGTAGGTCACATTTAACTCCCTGATTGTCCCCCCAGTTAACCCCTTCACTACACTGTCACCAGTGTAATTAGTACAGTGTACAGATTTTTTTTACTGATCACTGTCTCAGTGTCACCCGTGACTTCTGATAGCGTTAATGTCAGTTAGTGTCTCTAGCAGATAGCGTCAGATTGCCCACCACTCATCACATTTAACCCTTTGATTGCCAGGGACACGCTCACATACACAATAAACCTCCATTGTTAGTATAGTGTCTGATCAGATCAATATCTTTGATCAGATCAGCACTATACCAGGGTTCACAATAGTATAGTGTCCCCAAAAACACAGCATTAGCAGGATCAGCCATGGCACCTGAGAGTACCTGCATTTAGCCCCTACACTTAACCCCCCCTTCTCCCCCAGCAAGTGCAGGCTCAGAATATGAACCTGTAGACAGCAGTGGCACCTTGGCAAATCGCTCAGATGATGGAGAAGAGGTCCCTGCTAAGGCCAGGCATACCCAACCCCGTTCCCAGGTTGCTGAGATGTTACAATCAAATGATGATTCTCATATGCAGCAGAGTGCCAGTACTAGTGCCGCTCTACCTTTTGGTGAACTGGTGAGCACCAGTGGCCTAGTACATCCTGGTCTTATACATACCAGCACTGCAGTATCACTTGGTGACATGGCGAGTCCCATAAGTGCAGTACAAGCTAGTGCGGTGGCTTGCGCAAGTAGTGTCACGCAGCGACCAAGAATTCGCACACAGGCCGTAGAGCCCATAGTGTCCTTCCGGATGTGTTTGCTATTCCTGATTGGCAGCCCAAACATTCTGCAGCACCCGTACTTAACCCATTCACTGCCCAACCCATAATTCAGGTGGAAACCGCAAATTTGATTTTTGGAGCTGTTTTTCATTGAAGATCTGTATACATTGATTGTGGATCAAAGCAATTTATATGCACAACAATTTATTGCCGCCAGCCCAAATTCAAACCTTGCCAGACCATTTGCATGGAAACCTTTTATGGTTTCCGAATTTAACGTTTTTTTGGGCCTAACCCTCAACATGGGCATTACTAAAAAAAATGAATTGCGGTTGTATTGGTCCACAGACCTGATTCATCATATGCCTGTGTTCTCTGCTGCCATGGCCAGACATAGATTTGAGACTATAATGCGATTTATGCATTTCAACGACAATATACTCTGTTGTCCTCTGAATTTGACCGGCTCCACAATATTCAGCCCCTAATAAATCACCTTAACCAAAAATTTGCAGATGTCTATACTCCCCAGCAAAACATCTGTGTTGATGAGTCCCTCATTAGTTTTGTTGGTCACCTGGCATTCAAACAATTTCTACCCAGCAAATGTGCCAGATATGGGGTCAAGATATATAAGACCTGTGGGAGGGCAACAGGATATACATGTAAGTTTCGTATTTACGAGGGAAAAGATAGTCACATGAAGCCCCCCATTGCCCAGACTACATGGGGAGCAGTGGCAAGATAGTTTGGGACTTGGTGTCATCCTTTTTCCATGTGAGGTGCCACTTATACGTGGACAATTTTTATTCAAGTGTGCCACTATTTAGGCATCTGTACAATCTTGGAATAGGCGCATGTGGCAATGTGCGACCTAATCGCCAGGGCTTCCCCCAACGGCTTGTAAATACCCGTTTTAGAAAGGGAGAAAAAGCCTGCTTAAGAAATTATGAATTGCTCACAGTGAAGTGGAAAGACAAATGGGATGTTTTTGTCCTGTCTTCCATTCACGCAGACACGACCATCAAAATTTCCATTACAGCTGGTGTTGTTGAGAAGCACCTCTGTGTCCACGACTATAACCTTAACATCGGAGGGGTGGGCTTCAACGACCAGATGATGAAACCGTACTTAGTTTCCCATAAAGCCAGACGCTTGTACAAAAAAGTGTCTGTTTGTTTATTTCAATTGGCTCTATACAACGCTTTTGTGCTTTACAAAGCAACTGGATGTAGTGGATCCTCCCTAAAATTCCAGAAAGAGATCATCACAGCCCTTTTGTATCCAGAAGGTGCTGTGGCTCAAACCCCCAACCCAGATGCAGTTAGCCAGCTGCATGAGAGGCATTTTCCTGATGCCATTTCTGGTACCCCAACCCAAAGGACACCCCAAAAAGAATTACATGACACCCGCTTTTTTTGTCCCTCCTGTCTTGGCCAACCTGGTCTCTGCCTCAAGGACTGCTTCCGTTGATACCGTACACTAGTGGACTATTGCTATAGGGTACAGCACGGCACAGTTTAGGGTACACATTTACACAGGGTCTTGAAAGATGTTAGGTATACAGGAAACTGGCTATAGCATTTTGAGAGACCCTACCATCTGGAAGTCTAAAAAAGTTTTAAAAAAATTAAAAAGTTAAAAAAACTATAAAAAGTAAAAAATTAAAAAAAAAATAGTTGTTATTTTATTGTTGTAGAGTTACTGTTTTACTGTTACAGTTTTACTGTTACTGTTTTATTGTTAACCATTGCTGTTTTCTTTGCAGGAATGCTGTTAGGCTGCAGCACCGATCTATTTATTCTGACAGCAACAGGGGGTCTTGCTCTCAGAATATACATAAGTGCGTGCAGCGCTGTTGGATGAGATTTTTCACCCATAGTTAACAAAAGAGCATATATGTCAAAGCATGGTGGCCTGGGGTGGCCAGTGGGTGGATGGCCCCTGTGAGTCAGCATACAGTATATATTCTATAATATTTTTTGGCACATATTTCAATATAAAAAGTAGTTTTATTGAGTTACTGTTTTATTGTTACTGTTTTATTGTTAACCACTGCTGTTTTCTTTGCAGGAAGGAAGGAGATTTTTAATTCACAGTTAAAAAAGAGCATATATGGCCAAGCATGGGGGCCTGGGGTGGCCAGTGGGTGGATGCTTTGGCATATATATTTTATAATATTTTTGACACATATTTCAATTTAAAAAATTGTTTTTTTGAGTTACTGTTTATTGGTAACCATTGCTGTTTTCTTTGCAGGAATGTTATTCAGCTGCAGCACTGATCTGTTTATTCTGACAGCAACAGGAGGGGTCTTACTCTCAGAATATACATAAGTAAGTGTGAGCAGCACTGTTGGATGAGATTTTTCATCCACAGTTAAAAAAGAGCATATATGCCCAAGCATAGGGGCCTGGGGTGGCAAGTGGGTGGATGGCCCCTATGCTTTGGCATATATTTAAAAAAAAACATTTTGGCAGAGATTTCTTCATGCACACTGATTGATGTGAATAGAGGAAACTGTTAGGTTCTTTTTTTTTTGTTCAGCCCACCATTAGAAGTGGGTGGATGCAGGGCAGTGTATTCTAAAGGTGGGCATACCACACACTTTTTCTGGCAGAGATTTCTTCAGTTTTTTTCATTCAGCCCACAGGCTGCATAAAAAAAAGAAAATAGCATATATACCCATCAAGGACCAGCGACATACTGGTACATCACTGGACTTTGAGTGGTTATACCAGGATGATGCCTGTGATCAGCTTTCATGTAAAAGCAAACTTAGTGGCTAATTAGCTGCAAGATTGCTTTTACAAGCAGCAGGAGAAGATACCCCCCCCCCCCCGCTGCCTTTCTCTGCTTTCTCGGGCAGTCCCATGCCATCAGGGGAATGCAGCCAGTGGTGAATACCTTTCAATGCTTATTGCAGTCGGAGGGGATATTGACATTCCCTGTGATAAATGAACGGGACAGTGTAAGAATAATTAAAAAATCAAAATAACTAGAAAAAAAAAAGCACCCTCGCCTCGCATGCACACGTGCAACTGTGTGAGCAAGCGCTGACCCTGTGCCGGTATATAAACAGCAGTGGCACTATGCATGTGAAGTATCACCGCAAACATCAGACTGAGGGCAGTAATTCTAGACCTCCTCTGTAAATCTAAAATGGTAGCCTGTAAAAGCTTTTAAAGCATTGCCTATTGATATTAAATGTATGCAGCTTGTCGCCAATGCAAAGGGCATATGCAGTTTTAAAGCATGTCATGTTTGCTATCTATATACTTGGCATACCATCATCTTTTATGTTACCAAACAATTTGCCAATATATTGTGTTTCTGTGCATTAAAAGTAAAAACTGTGTATTTTTTTCAAACAATTTGCTTTTGAAAAATCACTGCACGAGTACTACATGACATAAAAAAATTGCAGCAACAACCATTTTATTCACTAGGGTGTATGATTTAAAAAAATATAGAATGTTTGGGGGTTCAAAGTAATTTCCTAGCAAAAAAACACTGATTTTTTCATGTGAACAAAAAGTGTCAGAAAAGGCTTGGTCTTCAGGTGGTTAGAAGAGTGAGTGATGTGTGGTATAAACTGCCCCCCTTCCCCCAAAATGACCCCTTTTTGGAAAGAAGACACCCCAAACTATTTGCTGAGAGGCATGTTGAATCAATAGAATTTAAATTTTTACCACAAGTTTTTAGAAAATGACACAAAAATATTTTTTTTTTACACAAAGCTGTCAATTAAATGATATATAGCTCACACAAGCCATGGGTATATGTGGAATTACTTCCCAAAATACATTCTGCTATTTCTCCCAAGTATGATGATACCACATGTGAGAGACTTTTTGTCAGTCTAGCTATGTACAAGCACCTTCGGGCTTTTAAAGGGCTTTATTTCCTCATTACACTTCCTAACTACCTATCACAGTTTTGGAGACCCTGAAATGCCAGGATAGTAAGAACCCATTTTTGGAAAGTAGACACCCCAAAGAAATTGATAAGAAGTATGGTAAGTATTTTGCAGATCTTGTTTGTTGCCACAAGTTTTTGGAAAATGAAGAAAGAAAATAAAACATTTTCTCTTTTCTTTTTTTATGTTTCAAAACCTTGTGAAAAAAATAAGATGTGAAAAATACTCACCATTCCTATTTGAAATGAGGAAGTTACGCACCTTCAGGCTTTCAAAGTGGCCATTGGATTTCGGGCTCCTGTATGTGGCTAGGCTTCCAAAAAGTCTTACACATGTGGTATCCCCATACTCGGTAGAAGCAACAGAATGATTTTGGGATGTAATTCCACATATACCCATTGCATGTATGAGCAATATATCATTTAATTGACAACTTTGCATAAAAATAAATAAATACATTTTTGTAATTTTCCAAAAACATGTGGAAAACAATAAATCTTCTATGGACTCAGCAGATAGCTTAGGGTGTCTACTTTCTGAAAAGGGGTTATTTGGGGGTGTTTGTACTGTCCTGGTATTTTAGCACCTCAAGAAATGTGATAGGCAGTCAGAAAGCAAAAGCTGTATAAATTCCATTATCTATACCATAGTTTGTAGACGCTTTAACTTTCACACGAACCATTTAATATGCAGTTATTGGGATATTTTTTTACAGAAGACATGTAGCAAAATACTTTTTGGCCTAAATTTATGATTAAATTTAGGTTTATTGGATTTTTTTATGACAGAAATGAGAAAATATCATTTTTTTCAAAATGTTCTGTCTTTTTTTGTTTATAGCGCAAACAAAAAACCCCAGAGGTGGTCAAATACAGCCAAAAGAAAGCTCTATTTGTGTGGAAAAAAAGGACATACATTTAATTTAAGTACAGTATTGCATGACCTTGCAATTGTCAGTTAAACTAGCGCAGCGCTGTATAGAAAAAAATGGTGTAACTTCCAATATCTATACTATAGTTTGTAGATGCTATAAGGGCTCATGTACACTGCAGCTGGTAAACTGACGTTTAGGAGCTATTCAGTATTTTTTTTCAGCAGACCCTGAACTCTCCCTAATGTTTTCCTATGTGTCCATGTACACATCTTTGTTTACAGTCGTTTACAAGCAGTTGAGTTTACAGGGTTTTTTTTTGAACGCAACAAACTTTTAGTCATAAATTTAGGCCAAAATGTATTCTGCTACATGTTTTTGGTAAAAACAATTCTAATTGTATATTTTTATAACCAAAAGCATTGTTTTTTTTTAAATTTTTGGGGCTTTTTATTTATAGCGCAAAAAAATAAAAAAAAACCCAGACGTGACCAAATACCACCAAAAGAAAGCTCTATTCATGTGAAAAAAAGGGAAACAAATTTCGTTAGGGTACAGTGTTGCATGACTGTTGAAATAGCGCATTGCCGTAATGCAAAAAATGGTCTGGTCAGGAAGGGGGGGTAAATCCTCTGGAGAGCAAGTGGTTAAAAAACACACACATTTATTATTTATCACCTGGTGTTTGTTGGCAGGGTTTTAAAAATGTACAAAATAACAATTAGAGGAACTCTGAACTGGCCAGAAAGTGAAAAGTATACAATGTATCAGTGTGAAAATGTTCTCCTATGCGCTCAGGAATGAAAATAAATTGCGACATTTCATCAAAGAGAGATCATTTTTCGAATGTAAGCACACTAGAATGTTTTCATAGTTTCACAATATTGCTGTGTGCTTTCTGGTGTAATGTTGGCCTGCAAAAAAAAAATTGTGAAAAAACACCAACAATAATGCAAAATGTAAGTGCTAAATATCGCAAAACAAATATTTAATGCATTCGGTAAATACTGCATGTTCTTTAGTGAATTGACTACTTTTGAAATAAATACTGCATGAGTTATTTTTACTCAAAAAATCATGCAGTGTTTGTCTCTTAGTGAATTGACCCCTTAGTCTGTTGTTTTTCAACAGAACAAGCCATCCTATAGCAGTTAAGTGGTTGAGACAAAGCATTTACCACTGACGAGATGCCTACAATGAACAGCTATCATTTATTTATATAATCCTTTATCTAAAAAGGAAGAATACTGATGTTTTAAATGCTTAAAAAGTGTTAGCTTGAGTCTGGCTTCACTTTATTTAGTGCATCCAAATTTGCTAGCACATCTAACACTCCATATTTGAAATAGAAGGTGGAATTTAGATAATATTCCCAATAAAAAATCCTGAGGGGAATCATCCCTTAATCAATCCAGAAAAAAAAGGCAGTGTGAAAAGCGAGGTATAGGCAAAGATACCACCCAGGAGATCATATATAATTTTGATATACTATAACATGTAAATACAGTATATAATATCCCCCAATTTTTTAAAATAACAGCAATAACAAAAAAAATGGGGTGAAGGATCTCCCCTTACATAGTCTTAAAAACAAACACATATTTTATTAATATAGTGCCCCTGAGAAGGGGAAATAATGTGTCAAAACATTTCATCAGGACACTGCCGCAATCAATTAATCTTCCATAAATCCTTCAGAGAGGGAATCTACAAGGAGAAGCAAACATAATCAGCACCATAGGTGCAAACAAAACATATTTGTATAAACAGAAAGCAACAAGAAAAAAATGTATACAGAACAAAAATATATAATCACAAATACAGCAAAATACATGTAAGCCAAAAAACAGAAAAGGTCCAACCGTTGAAGCACTTCTAAGTGGTTAAGGGCGGTGGCAGTCAATCAATCTCCCTTGGTCTGCGTGGAGGACTCAGAGGCACAGACTAACATCCCCAGGCTTGTAACAGAGGAGGGGGCATGATGAACAGTTAGGAAAGCAGCTTACAAAAATCTTTATATAATAAACATGTAACAAATCAAAACAGCAGGCAATTGCAAAAATACACATTAACATACCTCCCAATTTTAAGAGATGGGAGAGAGGGGCTCCTATTAGAAAAAGTATGCAGGCAAAGGAAATACCCCTGCCTATCCCCATTATATGGAGAACTGAAGTAGAAAAAAAATACCCTGTATAAAAAACATCTGTGTACTTACCACATTTTACGTCCGGTTCCCACTAGAATTGCAAAGGGACGTGGTGCATATTCCTGTGCACTACCCTACAGTGCAAATGTCAGCCCATTCATTTGAATGGATCAAAATCACACTGGATTACACAAAACATAGTACTGAGGTACCATGCAATTTGGTGCCCACAAATGCACTACGTTTGCGATCTGCTTTTTAAACATGGTGCAGGAAGTACATATGGAACATACCTTTCTGGCACCATGTTCTGGTGTGAATTGGCCTATTTTCCACTCTGGCCCGGTCATATGCTTCTGCAGCTCCGGCCCCACATGTGTCAGTGAATGATGGAAGAGGAGGGAGCATGGACAATGGATGGGCCATGGGAGCCTATGGGTGGTGTCACAGCTCCCAGAATTCACAACCATTGTCAAGCGCTTCCTTACACAGGGGAGCCAGAGCTGCAGGATGAATTAAAAAAGGTAGGCACACTTTCTGATATATACATTTTTATATACAGGTATACAGGAGGTGGATCCCTCTGATAGCTTGAGTGCGCACGAAACATGTCAGGGAGGAGCCTGCGTACTGACATCACGCCGCCATGTCCTCATGTAGGTCCAGCGGCCATCTTTGTAAGTGGAACACACGTTGTTTTATTGCTCCACGTAGATGCTTTTGAATATCTCAATAAATTACTGCACCATAAGCGCTTTTCCTTTCTGGGCTCGTTTGTTGAGCTATTCCCTTCAAGGTGGAGTTTTTTTGTTTGCTGATGGTGGAATGTTTTGCTGGAAGTATCTCCCACTCTGGTATATGCCTGCTGTGCTTTCCCTTTTACTGTGTATGGAGGTGGATGAGGTTGACCTGTGGTGGAGCTAGAGTCCTTTGATTTCAACATGCATTTAATATGCGCTTCTGGTGAGTGCATTATAAAGAAGGAGTTATCATGGATAACATGGATGAATGACATCACAATCATTTTTTTGAGACTTTATATTTGGAATATTTTATCATTTAGTTTTTTTGTTCTCATTGATTATATTTACTGGATTGCTCACCTACTGTCACGATACAGTCTGTTTGTCACCTTTGCGCTGTCATTTCAGGATGGCACTGTTTTTTTATATATTATTCATTTGTTCACTATAGCACTGTTTCAGGGCGCTTCACCTATAATATTTTTACTTTTTGTGCTTATTCACTTACAGTCACAAGCTATTTGATGTATGTAATTTATTCATTTATTTTATGGCGCTATAATCATTGAGTTATTGATTATCATCTTATTTCTTTTTGAACGCTGCACTTTCTTCCTTTTTCTACATACAGTACATCAGACCAACATGAGGGACAAATGAGAAGGAAAGAAGCACAGAGGAACTTTGTACCTAAAGAGTGACGGTCCCTACAAGTCAAGGACAGTTGGAAGCTATGCATTAATGACACTGTGACCATGATGCAGCATCCCTCTTGGGGGTTAAAAAAGGTGAATGTTTCATTCAATATATATATGGTCACAGTGTATTGTGAGCAATTAATGTGTACTCCTGTGTTTGCCTGCTGCTTTGAATCATTGTTTACCTATAGTTTGTAGAATTGGCTGCACTGGGTGGATGTACTGACAGTAGTAATTTCCTTGATGTTCAAGTTGAATGTAAGTTCATTACAAACATTGGCCGTTCGTGTGTTTGCCAACTACATGAACAGTTAGAGCATTCGGCGTGCTGTTCACCTGCCGCTCCCACAATGCACTGCACTCTGACAGAGCATTGTGATTGGTCAAAGCAAAGCACCTGACTATAGGCCAGGTGCAATGCTTTGGCCAATCACAGCACAATTGGGTGGCGCTAGTGGTGACATCACTGCTAGATCCGCCCAATTGTTTACATCTGATGGAACCATTTTTTTTTTTAATAAAGGGCTTGCCAAAGCTTTTGTGTTTTTACACATTTTACACTTTTTTGGTGAATGGGTAGGGGTACTATGTACCCCATACTCATTCATGGGGGTTTCTTGTTAAAGGGGGCTTCCAGATTCCAATAAGCCACCCTCACAGACCCCCACAACCACAGCCCAGGATTGTGGGGAAGAGGCCATTGTCCTCATCAACATGAAGACAAGGTGCTTCGGGGGGACCCCCTACCCCAAAGCTTTGGGGGGGTCCCCTACCCCAAAGCACCCCCCCTCATGTTGAAGGCATGTGGCCTGGCATGGTTCAGGAGGGGCGGGTGCTCGCTCATCCCCCCCTTTCCTGTGCTCTGATAAAGGATCTGGTAGGAATTTAGGGGGGACCCCATGCTTTTTTTCCCCCAATTTTCTTGGGGTTCTCCTTAAAAGTCCAACCAGGCCTGAAGGGCCTGGTATGGCTTTTCGGTGGAACCCCACATGCTTTAAAAGAAAAACATTTTTTACTGTGGGGTCCCTCCTAACCTATTTACCAGACCTAAAGGGTCTGGTACAGATTAGGGAGGGGACCCCCAAGCTGTTTTTTTTTTCATATAAAAATTTTATTTTGTCTTTAAAAATGTTGCTCCTGCTGGTTCTGTACATTGTACAGATGTGCAACTTTGCAGGTAGTTTAAGGGGACCCCTCCTCCCAGGCATGATATTTAAAGGAATATTTCAATTTTGTTTGTTACTTTAAGCAATGAAAACTGACTGCCCCTTTAAAAACGGTACTTTTCCCCAGCCTGGGCTAGCCGCTATCTAATAGAGGCAACCTGCCTACAACCTGACTACAAGTATATATATATATCTTTTTTTACACAGGTTAGTTAGTATAGGTGGGGAAGAGAGCATGACCAGTTAGGCTTTAGTTGGAATTCTGTTTTAAGCTTGAAGCTGGCAGGCCTCCAATCCTGAGGTCTGTTATGACCCCTTTTCTATCTATTATTTTTCTTTACTATGTTCAGGACTGAAAAAAAACACATTCTGTTCAGCTATATATGAAACTTTGCATATCAATATTTTGTGTTCTTCTTTTGAGGCAACAGATGGAGCTCTAGTCTCTGTTTTAAAAATTCAGCTAATTCAGCTAAAAGAAGCCACTGATTTACAGAACTGAATTGCATTGCTACATTAACATTACATTGCTACATTCAATTTTAACAAATTTAATTAATTTGTAACAAAATGAATGTTCATCTTGCAGTGAATGTTTCCAGAGCTTAACTTCTTACCCACGGCACACGTGCAGAAGGACAGGTTAACCTTAACACCCATGTGCTGCACATATGCATCCTCATGCACTGCTGTTCTGTACTGAGAGCATGCTGACTGCACGCTGCCATGGACCAAGCTATCACTGACAGCCAATCACAGTGATCACATGATCAGTAACTCTGCCTCTTGCCCAGGGCTTTTTTCTCAGAAAATAGGTGCAGGAACTTGACCGCGGCCCCCCAACACCCCCCCCCCACACACACACACACACACACAAACACATAGCCCCCCTTCCAAACCGCAACAAATAGTGGGTGTGCGCAAATTTCACTAACAGTGGGAGAGACTTAAAGGGTCATTAAAGGAATTAGGAGTGCATTATGTACAGAGTGCAGAGTTTGGGGGTGTGCTGCGTTCATAGTGCAGAGTTTGGGGGTGTGCTGCGTTCATAGTGCAGAGTTCAGGAGTGTGCTACGTTCATAGTGCAGAGTTCAGGGGTGTGCTGCATAGAGAGTGTAGAGTGCACATACACACAGAGTGCAGCGTTCAGCCTTCTTCCACGGCTTCTTACCTCTGCATCCGCCATCTACATCTCACTTTCACCCCTCTTCTTCTCTAGTACCTCCCCACACAGTGTAGCTGGCTCCACCTGTCTCACTTGCAGGGAGATCATACAAGGGTGGGGGTAGGGCTAGGTCAGCATCCACACTGAATCTCAGGCAAGGTTATTTAATGCAGATAAGGCACTAAGTAATTTTAAATCGGTAGTAAACCGACCTCAAATAATCCTAAATAATGGGCGCCCTGCAGTAATGCATAATGTACATACTGGTACATTATGACAGACTTACCTGTACACAGAGCCCTCCAGCGCCACACTGCTATGACTCCCCAGCACCGCCATCTTCACCCGGTCTTCCTTCCAGCATTACATCACGCCTGTTAATGCATGCAGGAGCCCTTGGCTGGGGCATGGAGCTCTGAAACGCTGTGCTATCCCTCTAGAGCGCATGCGCCAGCGACATCACTGGCTGCATGCTGTGTGAATATCTCCTAAACGCTGTATGTTTAGGAGATATGCTCTGTACCTACAGGTAAGCCTTAATATAAACTTACATGTAGGTACAACTTAAAAAGTGCACATTAGGCCTCTTTCACACAGGCATTCCGTATGTCCATTTTTCATAATTCGTAATGTCCGTATCTGTTAACATCCTTTTTTTTTAATGAAAGAAAACCCTCTTTTTCTTCCATAAAAAAATGGAACGGACATAAAACGGATGTAAACAAATGTAAAAGGACAAAAAAAGGGATGTAAATGCATGAAAAATGGATGTAAACGGATGTAAAACTGCTGTAAACGGATTAAAAAACTGATGTAAACTGATTAAAAACGGATGTAGACCAATGAACAAATGGATGTAAACTGATGAAAAATGGATGTAAATTGGTCCATTTATTTCTTTGAAAAAATGTGACTGGTCTGATAGAAAAAAAACAGAACGCCCATGTGAAAGAACCCTAACTTCCACTTTAATTACCACCTTAATTAGCCACACAACCTGCGTAATTAATATGGGTTTGGTTTTAAAGGGATGAGATGGCAACCCTAATCCCAGGAGATCAGATCCAAGGGAGCCGTTGGGAAACAAGTTGTCACTTGTAAATTCAGAAGCCAGACTTTTGTGTGTACAAGTGATAGTGATAAGCAGGGAGCAGAGAGCCAGAGGTGATGGAGTTCTATCAAATTCCAACTGAAAAAAATCCCTGCTCATGCCAAATAGAACCCCTTATCAAGCTGACGGAGATGGCAGCAAGGGAATAATTAAGTGAAACTGTGTATACTTCAATCAACAAATCATATGCTAGTAAAAAAAATAATATCAATGCCAATCACTGGATACTCAAAGTAAATACAAGTTTAAATTCTGTTTACAAAGAGGACATTGGGGTCAATTCAGTAAGCAATAAATATCGCATGAATGTTTGAGTTAAAATAATTAATGCGGTATTTATCTCCATAGTCAATTCACTAAAAGACATGCGTTATTTACCAAATGTGTTAAATATTTATGTTTTGAGGTGTTTGGGGTCAATACACTAAGAGATAAAAACAGCATGAATTTTTGGGTAAAAATAACTAATGTGGTATTTATTTCAAAAGTAGTCAATTTACTAAAAACATGCTTTATTTACCGAATTCGTTAAATATTTATGTTTTGTGATATTTAGGACTTAAACTTTGCGTTATTTTTTCACAATTTTTTTTTTGCATTCTAACACTGCACCGGAAGGCATACAGCAATTATATGAAACTATGAAACCATTGTAGTGTGCTTTCATTCATAAAACAATCTCCCTCTGAGGAAATGTTACAATGTATTTTCATTCCTGAGCTCAGAGGAGAACATTTTTACATTGAGGCTAGGTTCACACTAATGCAGTGCGGTACATCGCATGTGATTCGCACAGGAACCACACTGCATTCCTATGCAAATCACATGCGATTTGTGTGCAGTGAGATTGGAGCCATACATTATGTATGGCTCAAATCGCACCGGAACCGCACCAAAAAGGTGCAGGACCCTTTTTTGGGTCCGCACTAGAATCAGATTGCATGGGTATTCACACCTATGCGATCCGATTCTGCACATCACACATCATTTTGCAGACCGATTTTGGGGTGTTGTTAACCTCTTGCCGACCGCGCATAGCCGAATGACGGCTTCACCGCGGCCGGCCAGTTCTGAGTGGACGTCATATGACGTCCTCCCAGAACGCGCTCTCCTGCGCGCCCCAGGGGGCGCGCACCCGGCGATCTCCGTGATCGCTGTGTCCTACGGACACAGCTGATCACGTGATGTGGTGAAAGGCCGATCCCACCGGCCTTTTACCACGTGATCAGCGGTGTCCAATGACACGCTGATCACAGGGAAATGCAAGTGCCGGTTCTCGGCTGCACTTTCCTCACGCTGTCAGATCGTGAGGAAAGTACTGCCGAGAACCGGCAGTTGTCAGAGCGGGGATCGGCACCGATCATCAGGGCACTGATGATCAGTGCCCTGATGATCTGTGCCCACCAGTGACACCCGCAAGTTCCGCCCAGCAGTGCGCCCACTAGCCCCGCCCACCCGTTCCCAGCAGTGCCCCCACCTGTGCCCAGCAGTGCCCCCACCTGTGCCCAGCAGTGTACCCACCTGTGCCACTCTGCAGTGCCACCTACCTGTGCCCAGAAGTGCCACCTACATGTGCCCAGCAGTGCCACCCACCTGTGCCCACCCACCTGTGCCCACCAGTGCCACCCACCTGTGCCCACCCACCAGTGCTGCCCACCAGTGCCACCCACCAGTGCAGCCCAGCAGTGCTGCCAGTCAGTGCCACCAGTCAGTGCCCAGGGGTTGTGCCAGTCAGTGCCGCCAGTCAGTGCCCAGAAGTGATGCCAGTCAGTGCCGTCTATCAGTACCCATCATCAGTGTCACCTATCAGTGCCGCCTATCAGTGCTGCATATCAGTGCCGCCTATCCGTGACCCCTAATTAGTGCTGTCTATCAGTGCCGCCTATCCGTGCCACCTCATTAGTACTGCCTATCAGTGCCCTTTAGTGCTGCCTATCAGTGCCCATCAGTGCCGCCTATCAGTGCCCATCAGTGCCGCCTCATCAACGCAAATCAGTGAAGGAGAAAAAATACCTGTTTGAAAAATTTTATAAAAGAAACAAATAAACTTTTTTTTTTTTCAAATTTTTTGCACATTTTTTAATTTATAGCGCAAAAAGTAAAGCGCCCAGTGGCAATTAAATACCACCAAAAGAAAGCTCTATTTGTGAGAAAAAAATGATCAAAATTTCATATGGGTACAATGTTGCATGACCGCGCAATTTTCAATCAAAGTGCGGCAGCGCTGAAAGCTGAAAATTGGCCTGGTACATAAGGGGGTTTAAGTGCCTGGTAGGCAAGTGGTTAACTTAACATACACAGCCGCATTGCTTCGCATGAACGGGGTGCGATTCTGATGAGGTGCAGAATTCGCACAGAAAATGCTGCGTATTCCACACCGCATCAGTGTGAACCCAGCCTGATACATTGTAGACTTTCCACTTTCTGGCCAGTGCAGAGTTCCTCAAATGGTTTTTTTGTACATTTCTAAAATACCGCCTGCAAACACCAGGTGATAAATAACGAATGTGTGTGTTTTTTATTGAATTGACTAATGATTTATCTCAGGTTTTTCTGCGGTATTCATCTCACTATTTTAACAAAAGTATTTACTTCACATTTGATATTTTACTTTGATGAAATGACTCATATTATCTCATGTGATATGTTTGAAAAAATGAATCACGTGACCTTCATATCACATGTGGTGGTAACCTTTAGGGAATTGACCCCTATATCTTTATAAATATACATATCTTCCCAACTTTCTGAGATGGGAAGAGGGACACCCTTTAGCACAAGGTGTGTAGACAAAGGAGGTGTCCTACCATGCTCCCAGTTATGTGGCTAATGAAGATGAAAAAATTATTGCCTAAACAAAAAAAATGCTTTTTTCATCACTCTACTTCCTTTATACCGGTATTTTAAAGCAATAATATGACAATAGAATGGTGAAAGGTTTATTGTAATGAAACACTTTTGGCAATGACTGTATGCTTTGCATTTATTATAGAGACCTACATATTTGTCCCAAATGAGGGACAATTGAGAAGGAGGGACTGAGGGATTTGGTTCTAATAGAGTTCCCCCAAATGAGAGACAGTTGGAAGGTTGTATCCATTACATATATGTAAGCAGGTGCCTACATGGTGGGGTTCTGTGAGCTAGGAATTATGGGCTGCCCAGGCATAGAAATGGTAACTCTGGGTCTGCTTGTTTCCCAGGCTTTTTGAGTTCTCTCCTCCACCCTGTCTGGCATATAAAATCAGGGAGAAGACCCGACTCAAGATGGGAAGAACCACATGGGAAGGGGAAGAGGGTCCAGGCCAGTCAAGAATGTAACCCAGAGCAACTTTCAATCAACGCCACCCTAAGGATATATACCTACTGAGGACTTTTGCCATTATAATTTTCCACCAGTAAAGGTATGCCTAAGCCAGGGGTGGACTGACAACTCATGGGGCCCCCGGGCAATAGGGGATCATGGGGCCCCTGTGTCCTTGCCCAAACTCAAAAAAGCCTATGAAAAAGGTACCAGGGGCATCTCATGGGGCCCCCTACTGATCAGAGTTTCCAAATGGTCAGTCTGCCCCTGGCCTGAGCAGCAGGGAATTAGTTAGGATCTGAAAAGTGTGTGTACTGTACCGTTGCAGTCTACAAGTAAAGTTTTGTTAACCAATCTTGAGCCTGGTATGAAGTTACCCAAAAACAGGGCCTGTAAAGCACACACAGGGTACAAGAATAAAAAAAAACCCACAAAGGGTTAACTTGGCAAAAAAGTTGGAGCAGGAGAGTAGTTGCCATGGGTCCATAAAGTAAAAAACGAGTAACTGTGGCGCACAGGAGTAAAGTAGTGAAAAGGAGAGAAA
This sequence comes from Staurois parvus, assembly GCF_062004578.1. Classification (NCBI taxonomy): domain Eukaryota; kingdom Metazoa; phylum Chordata; class Amphibia; order Anura; family Ranidae; genus Staurois; species Staurois parvus. The sequence goes on from NW_028317977.1 coordinate 3,382,638, forward strand.
TGATAAAATTTATAAAGTAAGAAGTAAAAGATGATAATGGCAATATTGGCATACAAGTACTAAAACAGGGTATGTAAATGCATAAGTGTACAATAAGTCCTTATAAGAGTCTCTCAGGCAATTTGCCTGGAATCTTTTTAGCAAAAAAAGATGGCAGCCATCCTCGGAGCAAGCCAGCTCTGTATGTAGGGACAGAAGAAAAGAGACAGGAGGCGCCCGTCTGAGTGTAATAATAACACTGTATTTAATAGCAAAGGATTAAAAACACTCAAGTGTTTTTAATCCTTTGCTATTACATACAGTGTTATTACTATACTCAGACGGGCGCCTCCTGTCTCTTTTCTTCTGGCCATGGGTCCATAAACTGGTAAGAATGTAATGCAGCCAGATTTCAATGAATGGTACCAGGGTGACAGGTGCTCTGGTAGCGAGGAGGGGACAGAAGTCCTTCTCCCTCTCTAGCGATCAGTTCCCCAAAACTAACTGAAACCAAACCCGCAGTACAGAGACCCCCATATATCCAGCTACATGGTTAAAGAGAGAAACACTGAATTATGTGCATTATGTGCAGGTTCCCGCTAGTGCATGGTGGGAACCTATTGTGTCTTTGAGAGCAAGCTGACAGGTATCCTGGTCTGGTGGAGCAGGACATAAGCTTAGTGAATCTCTCCCTAAAGTTGGGGTAATACTTTCATGTTGACTTTCACATGACCACAGCCCTGCCTGGTCCCAGGCATTGATGAGCATGTGCAGAAGAGGAGAGGTACCCCCATGTGCAGGGAGAGCAGGCCCTGCCCACATAAATATTCCAGGTAAAAGGAGAATATATACTTACATTGGGGCTCTCTCGCACTGCAAGCGTTAAATGTTTGTATCTAGGAGGAATAAAAAAGCACTTATATTTACCTTATTATGCTCCCGCAGGCTTCCTTCAAGCTAATGACTGGTCCACCGAAGTCATCTCTCTTCGCCACTTTGTCAGTCACAGGCAGGGAGTTTGCTTGTGGATGCAGCTGGCTGGACGTATGTATATTTAAAGCAGTCCCCCATTGATGTGCACTGTGTTGCTGATGACATCAGTCTGACAAAATATGTTGGGCCGAGTTACTGTGATTCAGGAGTGTGTTAGACTAATTCTGAGGGCTGCTTGTATCTGATCCATCCCTGTGCAGTTTTCTTGTGGGAAAGTGATCCTGGGCTTGCAGAAGTATGCTGGCACACGGTGCTTGTTCATGCTTTCATCTATCTATTCAATGTGAGTGCATATTTTACCTGCTGTTCAATAAAAATAGTTTTTTATCAGTGAACACTATGAAATATATTTTTTGAGCCTCTGGTACACACAGCACTGCAGAGAAAAGAGATTGATTTTTGGTGGTTGATTAACCCATGTGCCAAAGTTTGTGGTTTGGAAGTGGTGGGAGAGAGCCTCCATTATCTTTGGGAGTATCCAAGAAGTAGTTTGCCTGGATATCTATCTGTTCAGACTTGTTTTGACCTTTCCTAATAGAGGTCAAACCATAAGGTGAGAACATACCCTGCGGCGATTACTGGTGATATCACCTGAGTATAGTTTTACTATTAATACAGAATATTTTCATGGACTTTATCACTTATAATATACACCATTTTATTTATTATTGTTTGGACTTTATCACTAATTGTTTTGCATATTAGCAATGGTGCATGGCTACATAGATATGGTTGCACTTGTTAATAAAAAGCTATTCAACTCTTGTGTGTGAACTTTATCAAAGATTATTTTGGTAATTATTAATGATATATTGTAATATTGCTGTTATTGCATTTGTTTATCACACCTTTTCAGTTGCTGTACACTGCACATTGTTTATAATTTTTTTTACTTTTATTGTTTATTTTTATATAGCACAGCACTTTTTCTATATTGATAGCACTAAGTCATGAATTATATGTACAGCTGTTTCAAGAATACAGATTTACAATGTACAGATAGAAATATGTGTATTTCAAAAAGGGTCATAGAAGTGTTGAAGAAAGCTGCAGAAGATGTCTCTCCCCAACACAGTCACTACATTGAAGAGGGAGCTTCCACAATATACTTGCTAATATTTAAAAGCTCTGTATGCAAAAGCCTTGTCATTAAACAGGTAGACTCCCTTCTGCCTCAGTCCCAGCCACATTCCCCCCCCCCCCTCACCTTTTGGCAACAGACGGAAATTTCACAGAAAGTTTGAGATGCTCTTAACTGTGGCAAGCCCAGCCCTACAAAATGCTCTTGCTGCTATTTCAGTATGTCAAACCACAGCTAGCTGGGCCAGGACAATTAACAACCAACCTATCCCTGTATTTCAGGATCCAGCAGTTGCAGAGCAATTACAACAACTGCTATCTGCTCTTCTTTTCTGTGTAGATGCCCTGGAACATGTCATGAGAAAAATATCCATAATTACTCTTATAGAAAATCCACGTGATAAACCGAAAGAAAAATTAAAAAAAAAGAAGACTCAGTCTGAGATTGTAACAAATAAATGAAAATAAATACACAAATAAACACCTGGCAGAGCTCCTTAAATGACCTTATATGTGTGAAGCAATGTGATAAATCACTAAAAACAAATCAAAAAATGCTCAGTGAAAAGTAATACACCTCAAGTGAATATCCATATAAAAGTAAACACCGGGCAGAGCTCCTTAAAATAACCTTATTATGTGTAGCAATGTGATAAAATCAATAGAAACAAATAAAAAATGCTCAGTGAACAGTAATAAACATCAAGTGAAAGAAATATAAAAGTAAACACCTGACAGAATTCTCCCAAAAAATACTTTTTTGAGCTGATTAAGGTAAAATAAACAATAGAATGTGTATAGAAAATACCCTATAAAAGAAAATGTGATGGTAAATAAACCACCAACTAATTAGTGCAAAGGTGTAAAATAGAATCAACTTAATATAAATATAAAATGCATAAATAAAATCACAGCTGAGCAACTAATGCTGTAAACAATCAAAAAAAGTGAAAAAAGTAGAAAATGAAAAATGTTAACATAAGTCCCAAGATGGATATTCAAATAAGGAAATGATACAGTCCTTTTGCCCCAAACCTTCCAAATATTGAACATTCACCGATGATTTGCAAGTGTATTTAATAAATCACCACACATGCTCCTCCACCTTCCAGCATGTATGCTCACCTTAAAGATTGACCCATAAGTTATACAGGTGAAATGCGCTTCGTGATTAGATCAATCCCCGGATGGATTTGGATATCCCACAGGTCTCAACAGGTTAAAATATGACAATCTCTTGCGATATCACTTCAGTGGATATGCACTTAAAAGCAAGGAACAGAAGACTTCTACGTGCAATAATTCTTTAATATGTAAAAGGAACAAATAAAAATCTACTCACAATTTTAAAAAGAGTTCATAGAACCCATCTAGGCATGTAATAATTATAAACAGGCACTATGTACAGTAAGATGGCTGTTTCCGCCCACAACTGGAAATCACCACACTTCCATCCTACACGTTGCGCCACAAGTCATGTGACTTCATCAGGGATGGGAAGCAGGTAACCCACAGCTTGGTTGTTGAAATTCACATCCTTAAAGATAGAGGGGTCTCTGAGTCTGTGGTTTCTACCTTGCTGAAGGCAAGGAAAGACACATCCAGGAAGATTTATTATCATACCTTACTTCACCTTGTGTGATTCCTTCCCAGAGATTACCCTGTACCGTAACCCCCCCCCCCCCCCAGTTCTGACATTCTTACAACAGGTCTCGACCAGAATCTAGCTCTCAGCCTTACCCTTAAAGGGCAAGTTTTGGCCTTATCCATTCTTTTTCAAAGACCTCTGGCTTTACAAGCAACTAACCCTTTTTGGGGACTGCACAGCACAACAACAAAGGGTATTACACTACTATGGGTTGCAGCACAGGTGTGTTACTTTAGTGTGTTGGGGTGCCAATCAGTGGCACTGCAATACATGAACATACGTATGGTATGATAATGTGTGTTGCATTAATGCAAAGGTATTAAATTGGCCTTAGACTTTGCACTTGGGGGGCCATCAATGCCTACTGCTAGTGATATAGATAGGTCAGATAAACTCATAACAGCTGTTTTGAAAGCATTTGAATGCAGTAGGGTAATCCCAACCATATCACTACCTGCCTGGAGTTTGCATGTTCTCCTGTGCAGGTTTCCTCTGGGTACTCCGATTTCCTCCTACACTCCAAAGACATGCTGGTAGGTTAATTGCCTCCTTTCTAAATTGGCCCTAGTATGTGTATGTATGAATGTCAGCTAGGTACCTTAGATTGTAAGTTCCTTGTGGGCAGGGACTGATGTGAATGTACAATATATATATGTAAAATGCTGTGTAAATTGATGCTGCTATATAAGTACCTGTAATAAATAAATAAATTGGACTTAATGTGAACGCCTATGGTATCTTCTCAGAGATTTGTAATACTTACTCTGCCTGTTAACCAGTGCAGTGAATAATTAATTCTAAAAAATGCACAGGTTGTTAATAAAGAAGAACATCTGTTTATTTCAAAAAGTCATGAATATTTTATTAGAGATGTCATGTAAATTATTTATAAACGGCTTTATCAGTTATCTGTATATAAACAAATACATACATAATGTATGCATTGATAAATAAATAGGGTGGTAAATATACATTGGACTATGAGGAGTAAGAATATACAGTATGCACTGCATGATGGTAAATATACTTTATAACTCAGGTATTGCCTCAGTTATAATAATGTAAACTGGTGTTCGAAATGTTATACCAAAAAAGGGAACAAGGCTTTATTGTTAATTATTCTGATATCATATCAGAAAAAAACGAGATAATAAGATAAAAAAGTGGACACCTTACCCCAATCAGAATTCACTCTGCTGAAATCTACCCAGGACTACAGAGATTATGGTTGGTTGCTGTGGGTTACTGAACTTAAATCAGAACTAAACCCATCAATTTGACTGCTTCTCAAAATAGTCACATTCAAGGCATGCCGTGAATAACTGTCACAGTCTCAAATAAATTGTCAAGCCATTGAATGACTGGTGTCCTAACTGGTGATATATGCAGCACCAAGGCAACTGCAGATGAAACAGGCCAACATGGCAGCTTCCTTAGCTGTAAAGGTTAATAGGGTTTAGTCCTGCTTTAAGAGCTATGTATAAGGCCATATGATATAAAGGGTAACTCCACTTTTGTGGGAAAAAGAAATCGCAAAAAAAAAAAAGCCATGGGATAAACAATTGCTGCACAAGCCATATTGTAATTGAATGTTATGAACCTCTCCTTTTAAATCCACAGCACTGTACATTTCTGTAAAATGAAATGCAATATGGCAACTCGGAGTTCTTTTGTGCTCTGTTAGTGTACAGAACCTCCCCAGAAATGTATTTTCCTACTTGTGTGATTGGTTCATTGATTTTCTCAGGAGTCTGCACTAAGATACAAGTCAGATTTTAACCATCCTCTGTAACATAAATTTCATTTTTTGTGAGATATTTCCAAAGAGTTACAGTACTTCTAAAGGCATTCATACACTGCGTTTTCCTCATTAGAACACAGCAAGTTCATCAGCTGATTGATAATGAAAAAGTCATTTAGATTCACTCTGCAGACAAGATTATTATTGTTATACAGTATTTATAAAGCGCCAATAGTTCACTCAGCGCTGTACATTACAAAGGGGGACAGAACATGTGACAGAACAATAACAATACAATGCAGAACATGAGGGGATTGAGGGCCCTGCTCTTTCAAGCTTACAATCTAGGAGGGAGGGGATGGTGGCACAGGAGGAGAAAGCTGTGGGGGATGGAGTGGTAGGAAGAGTGGAGGTCGGCAAGTTAGCAGGGGGTGGGGTAGGCTTCCCTGAAGAGGTGGGTTTTCAGGGTGTGCCTAAAGGAGAGGAGAGTAGGTGATAATCTGATGGGTTGGATCAGGGAGTTCCAGAGGATGGGTGACACCCTGGAGAAGTCCTGGAGGCGGGCATGGGAGGAGGAGACCAGGGAACTAGAGAGAAGGAGGTCTTGTGAGGAGCGGAGTGTGCTTGCTGGGTGGTACTTGGATATTAGGTCGTTGATGTAGTTCGGGGCAGTATGGTGGAAGGCTTTGTACGTCAGTGTTAGGATTTTGAATTTGATCCGTTGCGCAATCGGAAGCCAGTGGAGGGATTGGCAGAGGGGGGTGGTGGAAATGGAGCAGTTGGAAAGGTGAATGAGTCTGGCAGCCGTATTCAGGATCGACTGAAGCGGGGATAGCCAGCGGCGAGGCAGGCCAGTGAGGAGGGAGTTGCAGTAATCGAGTCGTGATATGATGAGGGAGTGGATGAGCTGTTTAGTGGTTTCTGGGGTTAGGAATGTGCATATTTTGGCGATGTTTTTTCTTCAGAGCAACAAAAGGTAGGAATCTGCAATAAAGTTTGATAAATTCTTGCAATGTACACAGATCACCCAGAGAGGATTGTTTTTTATTCAACAAAAGTAGAGTTACTCTTTAAATACAAATACACAATAAAAATGTGAGTTTAGTGTCACTTTAAGACTGGGCTTTTTAGGTTGAGAATAAAGTTATATGATTGATTTATATTTTAATTTTGTTATGGGTTACCCCTTTAATAAATGACCAAGGCCGATTAGGCCAATAGAATTTAATTATTGTCTGTGTCCGTTATTTATATTATATGCATTTTTTCATGGGGTTTCCCATGTGTCATCTCATGAATGTTATTTATTTGTGCAACAGAGTAAATATGTTTTTGGTACTGCACATACCATACTTCACACAACTGATCTAAACTAAACTCAGATCACTATACAATATGCCAAAAATTGATACTTTAATTTCATTTGCAAAAATTACTATACTATAGTATAGTATTACTATCACTATAATATATGATAAAATATAATAACAGACCAGGTTCACACTGATGCGGTGTGGGATTAGCAGAGATTCCTGTGTGTTTCCTGCACCGCATCACAATCGCACATCATTCATGCAAACCGCAGTGGGTGTCAATAGTAAGTTAACGACAACCCAAAAACGGTCTGAAAAACGCAGTGTGATTGGCTGAATTGGATTGCATGGATGTAAACGCCCATACCATCCAATTCCAGTGCATCAAAAAAGAGATGCATGCATCTTGTTCATGTGGGTGCAGTGTGATTTGAGCCATAGAAAAAGGATGGGCTCAAATGGCACTGCAAGGAATCACATGTGATTTGAACAGAAATCAGTGTGAACCAGCACTCAAGAATATAATATTTCAATTTGTCAGTCAAAATACTATAAAACATAATTTATTAACAAGCATTATATAAAATATGGTGAAATATACCAATAGTAAGTAAGACATGATGTATTGTGACACCAAGATCTATCTCTTGCATAGGTCTAACTGGTTATCCTTAGCTGTGCTGGGGTGTCACTAATATTAGGCATACGGGCACAGCCACAAAAAAGACTAAAGTGGTTACTTTTAGTGAAAAAAAATTTGTGGTTGGGTTTATTCGAAAATAAATCCCTTTATTATAAATATATTTTAAATATTTGGTATCAAAATTTGGAAAACATAATGAGGTGGCCCAGAATTATATAAAATCACACAATTAAAAAATTCGCTGCCAGTGCATATTGGACAAACAAGCACAAAAACACACAGAAAAAAATCATTTTTTCTGATGTCAAGTGATTCTACACAAAAAGATGTACCACGGAATACACCATACTAATGGATTACCAAATATGCAGTATGCAAGACTAGGGTAACATCTTATAGGAGTAGAGCCCTTGGGTGCTCAAGCTAAAAAACAATAACCCCCCCTAGTCTGAAATCACTAAAGAAACACATGTTGCATTGGTTTTAGAGATGGATCTCCACACTGCACAAATTAAATGTTAGGACAAATAGCATCAGCTCAAAATGTTGAATTCAATTAATTCTTAGAATATTAAGAATATGCACCATGGTTGATGCAGTAATTTAAATGTATTATTATAATACAGGCTTTATATAGCGCCAACAGTTTGCGCAGCGCTTTACAATTTAAGGGAGACAGTACAGTTATAATACCTTTCAGTACATAAGGAATATGAGGGCCCTGCTCATGGAGCTTACAATCTAAAGGAAGAGGGAGGTGATACAAAAGGTGATAGCTGCGGGGATGATCTGGTGGAGGTGATTCAAGTACAGTTCTTAGGTGGAGGTGGGGTAGGCTTCCTTGAATAAGTGAGTTTTCAAAGATCGCCTAAAGGCAGACAGGGTGGGGGCTGACCGGACATACTCCATAATTGCAGTCCAGAATTAATCAGGGCTAAAATACCTTTGAATGGGTCTGCTGACAGTCAGTAGATTGCTGGATTTTGAAGCGGTCTAAAGCTGTACAGTAATTGGTCAGTGTTAGCAGTATTAGATGGTCGGATGGTCCCGCAAGTACAACATTAGAAGTTTTTTTGCACAGTATAGCAAGCACAGCTTCGTCACCACAGTCAATGTATTCAGTTCATATTAGTCTACCATGTGCTGAGACTCAACACTGTCATCTCCATACTGTCATCATAAGACAGATCACTGCTTCCAAATGGTGGTCTTGTGATATACTTTACCTCACTCGTACTCAATCCCCAAACCTCCACTATCCCTGTGATCATCTGCTAAGCCATCACTTTAGATATTGTTGCTTTCACAGGCAATGTATCCCATGATACGGCTATCATGCAGGCCTTGAAACAGCCATAGTCAGGGCATCAGACAAACGGCATCACATGACATTGATGACACAGCCATTCATTTTTCCTGTTCTGACATTCCTCAAGGGTCTATCTATTAGGAGTATCACATAATGTTGTTATCAGTGATAAGTTCATTACACATGTAGGCTCTGTTTCCTGCACAGTGGTGCTACATAGTGATAGTACTTTCCTTTTCCTGTCTCTCTGTGCACATCTGTGGATCCAGTAAGCCCTCTACAATGCTATCTACTGTAAGATCAGAAGGCTCAGTTGTCTCTAAGGTCCCACTCACATGTGGAGTACACAGAATTTATTAGAATGGAATGACATTTCTATTTAATACTTCCTAATAGGTCGTTTGTAGTATCTTTGTTTATGGTAGCAATGGTATTGATCAAGTCACAACAGTATTGTCAAGGTTTCCCTTTTGATTAGAGATGCAGATATAATATTCATACTAAGCAGCACATTTAAAACCCCGAAAATCTGTATTTAATTTTTGGGAGAGTTTAGAAGGATTAGAATTATGTAAGAATTTGGCACTGAGAGAAGATAATGGCTCAGTGACACCGCAACAAGTATAAATGATTAACCAGCTGCCGCCTGGCCTATAGCCAGATGGCGGCCTGGCAAACAGCCCGTCTGTCAGGAATGGACTTTCCAGTAATGGTGGGACTCACCTGCCTTGTGGGCTGCAGTACCAGGGCTGGCCAGCGGGTGCTCTCAGCAATCAGAGACTCAACCCTGCAGCCAGCCAAACACCTGAAGCTGATTATGCAGGTGTATTTAAGGGATGGCCAGACCTGCAGTTTGGGCCTTGGTGTGTGTTTTTCCTGGGCCCCTGTATCTTGTTACCTGCATCCCTGTTCCTGTCCCTGTCCCTGTCTGACTGATTCGTTGCTGACCCTGCCTGATCCGGACCTCTGCTGACTTCTCCTGTTGATCCCTGGCTTGTGACCCCGACCATTCTCTGCCTGACCCCCTGTACCTACCTGCCCGTTAGTTACTGTAGCCGGCTCGTGACCTGACTACTCTCTGCCTGCTCCTCCTATTCCTACCTGCCCGATTGTTATTGACCCGGCCCGCCTGACGACGCTTGCATTGTATGTATTGTTATCTGTGGGTGGTTTGGTTTGGTTCGTTTGCACTGTGTTATGTTTTAGTATTGCACTGCGTTTATGTATTGTTAGTGTTAATAAATTATATTGTTTATAACATATCTGAAGCCTGTGTTTCCCTGCGTCAGTTCACATACCTCTGGTCATACCCTGGAGCCCTGACATTACACCAAGGCCAATCCTGACCAGAAGTGGCTGCACAGGGAAGCCATCTTGGCTTGTTGCTGGGAAGGATGGATCTTGATGAGGTTGTGTATTTGTCGCTGCTGGTTTTTGATGACAGAGAATATGCTTATCAGACTCTGAGGGAGTATACCCGGGATCAACTGCTAGAATGTATACGGATCGCTCATGTTCTAGTAGATCAGGGCACAGAGTTCTCTGAGGTGCAACCTTTGATTCAGGTTTGTGTAGAGTTGGCTTCATCTGGTACCCCTGAAAGCAGGGGTGAATTTTTGCCACCATTTAGTGCAGACCAGGTAGAGTCCCTGGTATGGTTATTAGAGGATGATGTGGATTGCTTCTTGGAGCATTATGCTGCATGTTCACCACAGGTATTAAGGGATTGTATAAATGCAGTGCAGTCTTTGACCAGACAGGCTTTGTGTAAGCTCAGCTTTGTTCAACCCATACTGCAGACATGGTCAGACTTGTTGCACCCAGCCTCAGTCATCTTGCAAAAACCCAGTCCTGCTTCTAATCTATTTCTTCAAAGCTCTATTCCTGCATTCCCAACAGCACGTCCAGTTACAGCCCAGTATACCCTGCTATCTACCGCATGTCAGTACCCTGTTCCCACTCGCTGCACCTATCCTGCCTTTAACCTTGTAAAGAAGTCCTCTGTAGCAACTCTTCCCTCCCCTGTTCCATCCTCCAGCTCTTCTCTGTCTCCAGCTGCTCCATCCGTTTACAAACCTGCGCTTACTTACAGTGCTCCGGTAACCAAAACCAGGAAAAGGTGAAAGTTCTTTCCAACCAATACCATCCTGCCAGTATCCAAACCGGTCAGCCTCCCATCTGAGAACCTGCCTTCCGTGGTGCAGCCTGGTGCCTCGGCGCCCACAATTCAGCCTGATGCCTCTACCCAGCCTGATGCCTCTACCCAGCCTGATGCCTCCATTCAGCCTGATGTCTCTACCCAGCATGATGTTTCTACCCAGCCTGATGAACTGATCCAGCCTGATGATTCCATTAGGCCAGTTGACTCGATGCCCGCTGTCGGGCCAGACGATCCAATGTCTGACCCAGTGCCCGCGGTCATGCCAGTTGACTCGGAGCCCACTGTCGTGCCTGGTGGCTCGGTGCCCACTGCCTTGCCAGATGACACGGTGCCCGCTGGCGATCCAAATGACCTGGTGCCTGGTGACCCAGTGCCCGCTGTCATACCTGGTGACCCGATGCCCGCTGTCGAGCCAGACAATCCCATGCCTGATGACCCAGTGCCCGCTGTCATGCCTGGTGACCCGATGCCCGCTGTCGGGCCAGACGATCCAATGTCTGACCCAGTGCCCGCGGTCATGCCAGTTGACTCGGAGCCCACTGTTGTGCCTGGTGACTCGGTGCCCACTGCCTTGCCAGATAACACGGTGCCCGCTGGCGAGCCAAATGACCTGATGCCTGGTGACCAAGTGCCCGCTGTCATGCCTGGTGACCCGATGCCCGCTGTCGAGCCAGACGATCCAACGCCAGATGACCCGGTGCCCGCTGTCGATCCAGACGATCCGGTACCTGATGACCCGGTGCCCGCTGTCGTGCCAATTGACTCAGAGCCCACTGTCGTGCCTGGTGACTCAGTGCCCACTGCCTTGCCAGATGACCCGGTGCCCGCTGTCGAGCCAAATGACTTGATGCCTGGTGACCCGATGCCCGCTGTCGAGCCAGACGATCCAATGTCTGACCCAGTGCCCGTGGTCATGCCAGTTGACTCGGAACCCACTGTCGTGCCTGGTGACTGGGTGCCCACTGCCTTGCCAGATGACGCGGTGCCCGCTGGCGAGCCGAATGACCTGATGCCTGGTGACCCGATGCCCGTTGTTGTGCCTGATGACCCGGTGCCCGCCGCTCCGCCTGGGGGCCCAGTGCCTGCCGTCCCTCCTGGGAGTCCGGCGCCCGCCGCTCCGCCTGGGGGCCCAGCGCCCGCCGCCCCACCTGGGGGCCCGGCGCCCACCACCCCTCCTGGGGGCCCGATGCCTGTCGCCCCTCCTGGGGGCCCGGTGCCCGCCACTCCACCTGGGGGCCCGGTGCCCGCCGCCCCGCCTGGGGGCCCGATGCCTGTCGCTCCGCCTGGTGGCCCGGTGCCTGCGGCTCCGCCAGGAAGCCCGGCGCCCGCCGCTCTGCCTGGGGGCCCGGTGCCCACCGCCCTGCCTGGGGGCCCGATGCCTGTTGCTCCGCCTGGTGGCCCGGTGCCTGCTGCTCTGCCGGGGAGCCCGGCACCCGCCGCTCCGTCTGGGGGCCCGGTGCCTGCCGCTCCGCCTGGGGGCCCGGTGCCTGCTGCTCCACCTGGTGGCCCAGTGCCTGCTGCTCCGCCTGGAGATCCGGTGTGCAGCCCGATGTGCCTCTGCCCGGAGTCCAGCCCGATGTGCCGTTGCCCGGAGTCCTGCCCGATGTGCCAGTCTTTGATATCCCGCCAGTTACCAGACCCGGGCGGTGGAACATTTTGCCCAGCTAGGACTGTTTGGAGCGTCCTGAGGCCGCTCCTTGAGGGGGGGTACTGTCAGGAATGGACTTGCCAGTAATGGTGGGACTTACCTGCCTTGTGGGCTGCAGTACCAGGGCTGGCCAGCGGGTGCTCCCAGCAATCAGAGACTCAACCCTGCAGCCAGCCAAACACCTAAAGCTGATTATGCAGGTGTATTTAAGGGATGGCCAGACCTGCAGTCTGGGCCTTGGTGTGTGTTTTTCCTGGGCCCCTGTATCTTGTTACCTGCATCCCTGTTCCTGTTCCTGTTCCTGTCTGACTGATTCGTTGCTGACCCTGCCTGATCCGGACCTCTGCTGACTTCTCCTGTTGATCCTTGGCTTGTGACCCCGAACATTCTCTGCCTTACCCCCTGTACCTACCTGCCCGTTAGTTGCTGTAGCCGGCTCGTGACCTGACTACTCTCTGCCTGCTCCTCCTGTTCCTACCTGCCCGATTGTTATTGACCCGGCCCACCTGACGACGCTTGCATTGTATGTATTGTTATCTGTGGGTGGTTTGGTTTGGTTCGTTTGCACTGTGTTATGTTTTAGTATTGCACTGCGTTTATGTATTGTTAGTGTTAATAAATTATATTGTTTATAACATATCTGAAGCCTGCGTTTCCCTGCGTCAGTTCACATACCTCTGGTCATACCCTGGAGCCCTGACACCGTCCTTCCGGGTGGACGCCATATGGCGTCCTTTACGGAACGCGCATTGCGCATGCCCGCAGGACCGCACTGAGGTGCGATCTGTCACCGGCCGTGTACCTCAGACACGGCCGATGACAGATCTGTTTACCGGCCCCGTTGCCAGTACACAAATTCTGCCAAACAGAATTTAAAAACTTGTTTACTTTAGTATGTTTCTCAGCCCCCCCATGCCGTTTGTTTAACAATCCAATGCCTGTTAGCTTAGAAATTGGCCATTACCACCCCATTGAATTTAATGGGGTTCAGAGTGGGCACCAAAACTTTACTCATGTTCTGCATGTTCACTTTGAACTAAACCCAGGTACGTCCGGCTCATCCCCAGTTGCCCGCACATGCACAAAAAAAATTATCAATCTAGACATTTGTTGTAGTAAATCTATACCAGTATAAGCTGCCTTCTGCATTACAAGGATTTTATTGGGTTTTTCAAAGTTGTATAACAAAGGTGCAGAAGATTATGCACAGATAATAAGCTGCCTTCTTGTTTTTTTATTCATTTTACTAATAACAGGTCAAAGATGGGGTTTGTCTGGTTAGCGATAACTTTATTAACAATAGGTTAGTATTTTCATTTGGAATATTTTACAGGTTTAATAGTGCTTGTTTTTTGTCCTCAATTTACTATACCAGTTTTGGAAACTGAGCATTTACAATCCGGTTGCCTTTTCTACAACTATGTTTGTCTGATAGACGGCTCCCTCTTGTGTATGAAAAAATATCAGCACCACTTGCAACTGGTACTGTTTTCTAGTTCTACCCAGTGATTGTTGATATTGTTTATGGAAATAAGAAAATAACTTAACACACATTTCTGTAGTATCAAAAAATATTTAATCAGTTAATAAATAATACTTTTGGAGCTTTAACAAAGCAGCAAAATATTATTGTACAGTTTCAAGTATTATGAAATATTTAACATAGGTGTACTATGCTGTCTATTTATACATAGTTACGTTCTTCAGGACAATGGAATAAAAGTGTCTTCTGTTATTCTTGAATGTGACTGTCCTCTGTATGTGGAGGAAGGCAGCATTGTATCTATCATGTCATATTTTACAATGTTCTCTTTTTTACTTGTTTGACATTTTTTATAAAAATTATTGGAAAAGAAACTAGCATTTGCAATATTTACATTTATAGTATTTACCATAAACACATTAGTAGATTTTCTTTACCACTTTTGTCTGCATAAATAGATGCTTTTTATGGACGCTCAAGACAATTTAACAGCAAAATCTATGAACACACAGTACACTACACAAAACATTCATAGATGGTTTTTCATTGCCTCCAATTTACACATGTGCCAGGAAGATTCACCTGCAGTAAATATTTGGTGAATGTCACACGCCCTGCTTTATAAATGTTCCCCCTGGAGCAGGGGCAGACAGGCAACTCATGGGGCCCCCAGGCAATAGTGGATCATGGGGCCCCTGTGTCCTTGCCCAAACTCAAAAAACCCTATGAAAAAGGTACCAGAGGCATCTCATGGGGCCCCCTACTGACCCCGGGCCCTCGGGCAGTGTCCGAGTTTCCAAGTGGTCAGTCCGCCCCTGTCCTGGAGTAGAGCTAAACCAAATCACTAACTTCTCATGTAGTGCTACCCCTGCAGGGGCCCCTGCTAATAGCTGGTTCTTTCCTGATAGTACAGAGGCTACCCACCACCACTAGCACCAGTCCATGCACACCAGCTCCTAAAACTCAATCTAACAGAAACACAGCAATTGAACCAAGGCACTAAACCTGTGAAGCCAATGTTCGACTTAGCCCCAATAGTCCTGCTGCCAGGAATTCCTACATGAGGATGGACAGGAGAAGCCAAAACAAACAACACATAATACCCAATGCAAAGATAGGGGAGTATGATGAGTGTTGGTGGCAATGGCCTTATGAATTGAATTGCTTGACTGTGTTAGCCTAGATTGAACTTGAGCCAGTGCCACATAATCCACTGTCACATAAAGTGCTCGTCTGCAGGCATAAGCCATGATGCAATATATTAATGTGACAGAATGTCCAGTTGCAAGCCGGTCCAGAACAATGATTTGCAACAGAGAGTTGGGCAAATTAATATAGACAGAAATTGTCTGGAAAAAACTGGAAGAAATCCATAGCTTTGAGATGGAAAAACTTTAAAAATGTTTATAAGACACAGGGGTTTATTTACTAAAGCTGTTTCACTCGGAATCTCATATACTT
Organism: Staurois parvus; assembly: GCF_062004578.1. Lineage (NCBI taxonomy): Eukaryota > Metazoa > Chordata > Amphibia > Anura > Ranidae > Staurois > Staurois parvus. The sequence continues at coordinate 3,398,097 of NW_028317977.1, forward strand.
CTACATAGAATCCAATCGGCTTCCAGGTTTTATTGCTAAAGCTTAACTGAACAAGCTGATGCTAGATGTTGATTGGCTACCAAGCATAGATGCACCAGATTCTGAGTGAACCAACTTTAGTAAATAAACCCCACAGTGCTTTAGAAAAGTAAATGATAGGTTAGATCAGCGGTTCTCAACCTGGGGGTCGCGACCCCTTTGGGGGTCGAACGACCATTTCCCAGGGGTCGCCTAAGACCATCGGAAAACACATATTTCCGATGGTCTTAGGAACCGAGACACCGCTCCTCTGACTCAGTCGATGTGTGGGCGGGATGACACGCTGCCCTGTCACCTGGCCACACCTCCGGGATCCCTCAACAACTCCGCCTCCTCGCCGCTGATTGGCCACCGGAACTGTAGCTCAGGAGAGGCACACAGGCGGCCAATCACCGGCGAGGAGGTGGAGCTTGGAGAGGAGGAGCCGAGCAGCAGCGCGCGTAGATCTAAGAAGATCGAGGGAACTGCCGGAGTAAGTGAAGAGGAGAGCGGCCAGAGAAGGAAGACAGCTGACAGGTAAGTGAGAGAGCGAGCCCAGGCTGGAGCAGGGGTCAGCAAGGTAAGTATCATTGGTGTCAGTGGGAGGAATAGTGCCCCATCATTTGTGTGACTAATACCAACAATGGGGCACTATTTCTCCCACTGACACCAATGATGGGGCACTATTTCCTCCCCCCCCCGCACTGACACCAATGATGGGGCACTATTCCTCCCCCCCACTGACACCAACGATGGGGCACTATTCCTCCCCCCCACTGACACCAACGATGGGGCACTATTCCTCCCCCCCACAGACACCAACGATGGGGCACTATTCCTCCCCCCACTGACACCAAGAATGGGGCACAATTCCTCCCCCCACCGACACCAACGATGGGGCACTATTCCCCCCCCTGACCCCAAAGATGGGGCACTATTTCCCCCTCCACCACACTGACATCAATGATGGGGCACTATTCCTCCCACTGACACCAATGATGGGGCACTATTCCTCCCACTGACACCAATGATGGGGCACTATTCCCCCCACTGACACCAATGATGGGGCACTATTCCCCCCACTGACACCAATGATGGGGCACTATTCCCCCCACTGACACCAATGATGGGGCACTATTCCCCCCACTGACACCAATGATGGGGCACTATTCCCCCCACTGACACCAATGATGGGGCACTATTCCCCCCACTGACACCAATGATGGGGCACTATTCCCCCCACTGACACCAATGATGGGGCACTATTCCCCCCACTGACACCAATGATGGGGCACTATTCCCCCCACTGACACCAACGATGGGGCTCTATTCCCCCCACTGACACCAACGATGGGGCTCTATTCCCCCCACTGACACCAACGATGGGGCACTATTCCTCCCAATGACACCAACGATGGGGCACTATTCCCCCCACTGACACTAACGATGGGGCACTATTCCCCCCACTGACACCAACGATGGGGCACTATTCCCCCCACTGACACCAACGATGGGGCACTATTCCCCCCACTGACACCAACGATGGGGCACTATTCCCCCCACTGACACCAACGATGGGGCACTATTCCCCCCACTGACACCAACGATGGGGCACTATTCCCCCCACTGACACCAACGATGGGGCACTATTCCCCCCACTGACACCAACGATGAGGCACTATTCCCCCCACTGACACCAACGATGGGGCACTATTCCCCCCACTGACACCAACGATGGGGCACTATTCCCCCCACTGACACCAACGGTGGGGCACTATTCCTCCCACTGACACCAATGATGGGGCACTATTCCTCCCACTGACACCAACGATGGGGCACTATTCATGCCACTGACATCAGTGATGGGGCACTACTCCTTCCACTGACACCAATGATGGGGCGCTAGTCCTCCCACTGCAAAATTACAGTTATGAAGTAGCAACGAAAATAATTTTATGGTTGGGGGTCACCACAACATGAGGAACTGTATTAAGGGGTCGCGGCATTAGAAAGGTTGAGAACCACTGGGTTAGATCTAAGCGCTACTAGCAGTGTTATGTAATACAAGACACTGGATAAGCATCAGTTATCTTTAGACAGTCTAATGATACTACACAGTTGAAATATGAAGGCAGATTGGCTGCTAAAGATTACAACATACAACTGATTGTTGAACTCGGCTATGAAATAAATTCAAAGCTCTTTCATTGGCTCACTGCCATTTGTTTTTCATTTCAAATCACTTTTCTTCTGCTTTATAGTATAGCTTGCACACAGTGTTACAATCATTTACATACTTTCTTAAAGGATAAGTTCAGCTTTTGTACAAAAATAATAAATGCACATTTTTTTGCAGGTAAAAAAAAGTGCATTTATTATTTTTGGCTGCAGGAGTCTGTAAAGCATTGCACCAGCAATCAGCAGATCTCCTGCAGACTGTCAGAATATCTGCTTGCCCGTACATCCCTTATGGGCAAGCAGATACACTGACAGGAAGATTCAATGAACTACCGCAACGTTCCACACACTGTTTTATTCTATTCTTTTTTAACCACTATCCTACAGGGCACTTATACCCCCTTCCTGCCCAGGCCAATTTCCAGCTTTCAGCGCTGTAGCACTTTGAATGACAATTGCGCGGTCATACAACACTGTACCCATATGAAATTTGTGTAATTTTTTTGTGACAGATAGAGCTTTCTTTTGGTGGTATTTAATCACCTCTGGGTTTTTTATTTTTTCTTAAACAAACCAAAAACCACAGAAAATTTTGGAAAAAAAAAAGTTTTTTTCTTAGTTTTTGTTATAAAATTTTGTAAATAAGTGATTTTTCATCTTCACTGATATACGCTAATGACGTTGCAGTGGTGGGCATGATAGGCTGCACTGATGGACACTGATAGCTGGCACTGATGGGCACTGATGAGGAGGCACTGGTAGGTGTCATTGATGGGTATTGACAGGCATCACTGATGGGCACTGAAAGGCAGCACTGATACATGGCACTGATATATGGCACTAATAGGCAGCACTGATAGGCGGCACTGACTGGCACTGTTAGGCGGCACTGATAGGCGGCACTGATGCACACTGATAGGCGGCACTGACTGGTACTGATAGGTGGCACTGATTGGCAGCACTGATAGGTGGCACTGATTGGCAGCACTGATAGGTGGCTCTGACTGGCATTGATAGGTGGCACTGACTGGCATTGATGGGGTACACGGAAAGGCAGCTCAGATGGGCACTGATATGTGTCATTGATGTGCACTGGTAGGCACTGATATGTGGCATTGATGTGGCACTGATGGGCACTGGCATGAGGCACTGATGAGCACTGACACAAGGCACTGATGGACACTGACAGGCGGCACTGCTGGGGCTACACTGATCATCAGGGTACACTGATCATCAGTGCCCTGATGATCAGTGTACATGTCCCCTCCGCGGAAAGCTGATTACCGGCTCTCCCTGTTTACATGTGATCAGCTGTGATTGGACACAGCTGATCACATGACCGAGCCGACATCTTTGGCTCTTTCCGTGATCGGTGATCAGCTGTGTCCGAGGGACACAGCGCACCGCCGATCACCGCACTGCGCGCTCCCTGAGCCGCGCATGTGCGGTGAGAATGGAAGGACGGTCATATGACATCCTCCCAGAATAAGAGAACTACCTTGCGCCCGTCATTGGACTATATGGTGGGCGAGAGGTGGTTAAATGTGAATTTCAGAAGACAGCTATATTTTTTCTATTCTTTTCTAATTTATTTGATTTTTTTCTACTCTATTCTTTTCTTTTCTACTCTATTCTGTTTTATTCAATTCTTTTTGAAATTTGAATTTTGGAAGACGGCTAAATTCTGTTTTATTTTATTCTACTCTAATCTATTGTAATCTATTCTTTTTTTTCTATTCCATTGTTTGATTTTCTCTACTATTCTTTTCTACTCTATTGTTTTAATGGCTATTCTATTATATGCTAATACACACAGTCTTTGAAGGAAATCAGCAAGTCAGCAATTTTTTTACATTTCAAATTTGTTTTCAAATACACAGCTGCCTCCACCAGCTCGATACACTCTGATGCTCTGGGATGGCGGGTCGGCAAGCCCAGATTACGATCAACAGGTTCCTCTTCCAGCTTCTGCTGGCAATGCTCTCTGTCTCCTGGCTGCTAGAAAGGTCCCAGGGACAAAGTACACTTGATATCACTCTTCCTCGGACAGGAGCCGGCGCTACAGAGGAATCATTGGCTTATACAACTCCTGCTCCCCCCGCATCTGCCTGCTTTCTCTGCTGCCTCCACCGGTTCGATACACTTTGGTTGTCTGGAATGGCGGGTCGACAAGCCCAGATTGCGATCAACAGGTTGCCGACCCCGACTCTGGTTTGAGGTCGAGGGCCACAGGTTGAACACCCCTGCTCTAAATGATTGTGTTTGTTGTTTTGCTGATATAAAGAAAAAAGAGACTATTAAAAAAATAGCACTTGTTGATTTAAGCAATCATTTTTGGCATACTACTTTTTCATGGTCCGTGTAACAGGAAGATATCCTTGGACTACTGCACTTTGTGCTTAAATGTGTCTCTCTTTCTCATCTGAGAAAGTTGGGAGCTATGAATACACAGGGCATTCAAAGTGCTGTTCCTTATGTGTAACCTTTACCAACCAGAGTTTTTAATCCTGAACCTGATTAAACTTGTACTAGCTAGCATAAGTTCAAATTTCTGTCCCAGTCTCACCCTAATGCAGCAGAATCAGTGCCAGTCCAGCTAATGCATTTCTGTCTGGGATCTGACAGGGCAAACAACTCTTATTTTGTCAAGGGTGGATGTGTTGAGATAAAAATAGTGACAATTTTTGAACTGACTGCCAGCGTGGGATCCTTTGATTGACAGGAACATGTTGCATGTTCTCTAGGGTCAGGTCTTTTAGGTGAATGTCCATTTCAGTCTCTGTCTACAAGATTCGGATTGTGTTCTTCTCCTTTGGAGCTCTTCATATCAGATTGATGTTTGAAAAGATATGAAATTTGCTATTGCCATTTGACACCACTCAGATCCACTATTCCTGGCTCTGTCAATAACACAGTATAAGGTAACAAATATGTATTTAATGTGGAGAATTTCTACTTACATCATTATAACTTTTTCAACTATTTCTTAAAACCATTGCTAGTAATATTAACATCACTTGAATGCAGCCTTTCTCAACCAGGGTTCAGAATGCCAGAGGATTCCTTAAACAATGGGCAATGTTGGATGAATCTCCTTCCTATGCTAACCACCAATACAAAAGAGCATGTCTACACTGACAACTAATGTTAGGGGATACCACATTTTTTAAGGTTTGCATTCCTTTTCTGCTATTATTATTCATTTACTTTCAAGTTTATTTCTGCATAGTATAGTGAAGAACGGTGTAAACATTGTGAATCAAATACGTTAGGTATGTCATGCTATTCATTCTAATATTTGAAATGTTCTACAATTTAGTGATCATGCTAATATACCGCAACCTTAATGTATAATATATATTAGCAGGGGTTCCCTGAGACCTGTAAAATATTTTAAGGGTCCTTCCAGGGTAAAGAAAAGTTGAGAAAGGCTGCTTTAACGAAAATAAATTATATTGTTCTGTATTTAGTAAAGGAATACAAATATACAAAGCAAAGGGTCCAATGTTTTTCCACTTTTATAGAGCTCATTTAAAAATACCATAAATCAGCAATTCACAGGATTATAATCCAAGAGGCATGTGCATTGCCATACATTGCCATTGCAAGCATGCTGATTTGTGAATTGTAGTTTACATGTTCATAGCTGTGTTTTAGGGTAATGTTTGTCATTTGCCTTGTATTCTGTATATTTAAAATGTTCATGTTTCCAAGTATATGGGGCATGAAGAAAGATAACACTTGTGCTGTTGATTCTTGCTATATATGTTTATTATTCCCATGGACCTGCTATGAACTAACTCTCTTTTTATCCACTTTTAACAACTGGGGCACCAATTCTGTCATTCTTTATTGATAGCCTATATAGTACAATCTACTGGTAAGATGTGGTGGACTGATGCTAGTATTTCAAGCTTCTGCCTAGATAGGATTTATTTTTTTTATCAATTTTGTTCGTATACTGTATGCTATACAGTAACCGATGTCGCACTAGTAAAGCTAACAAAGTAGAGAAGGGAAAGATAAGTGACCAGCTTTTCTGTAATGTCATGCTTTATGGCTAAATGATGGCCAACATTCATTAATTTTTGTAATTGGCTCTTAGTAACTTGTATATATATCTCATTAGGGTTAAACATCCTACTGTATACACAGCTATTGCCGGTTTCAATTCCAGTCACTTATTACTACTAGTTACATAGATTACTGGATCATACTGTTGTAACACTTAACACAAAGTGACCTATCTATAACTGCAAAAAAATGTTCTCTACAAAAATGGAGAAGTTCCCCATAGTGATTAATTGGACTTTTTGATTCATCTAATAATCATGAAGATACAGCATATACGATAATAAGGATGAACCCTAATTGGACACTATGGGTAAGTTTTGGACTAAAAGTGGGTATAAACACTTAGTTTTTTTCTGTTTAGCAGGCAGGTTGAGCTAAAAAAAACAAACAAACTGATTCCCTTATTTACAACATACACAAGCAAGGTGGATGAAAGAATCCTCCCGCTGTGCTGTTGTAGTCTGACACTGGAGCCTCCATACAAATGTTGGTGATGGCAAAATCGGCAACATCGCAGCAAAACCAATTTAACCAAAATACCTTCATTCATCCCAATTCATGGTAAGTGAAATAATATCATAGCCAAGTATACTTTTTGATTTTTCATGAGAAAATCTTGTTGGTGCTATATAAATACCTGTAATAATAAATAATGGGCAAGATAGTCAATCACCACTAAAATGTGTCAGGCTCCAACACAGGAACCCCATGGGACCTTGATTTTGCTGGTGGTCCATTGGGGAATCTCTAGTGGGTAGTTGTAAGCTGCACACACCAAAAACAAAAGCAGCAGTAACTCTTTTTCCCTGTTCTCATGCGAAGCAAATAGAACCAACCTCTGACTAATGTGATATCTGATCCCATTTGACTGTGTTCATCATGTAGAACTGGGAGTACATCACAGCAGAGGGTGCAATCTGAGTGTAGTAACTAAAACACTTTAATTGTGGAAAAGGCAAATGGGAACTTACATACAAACCGATGAAATCTAGGGCATCCTCCCTGGAACAGAAACTCTCTCGTTTGGAGGCCAAACTGAAGCAGGAGATGTGAAAGGCCAGGAAGAGAATCCAGCTGGAGAGTAGCCCACAGCATGCACAGCCTAGCTACACAGCTGCAGGTCCTGTGTCCCGCCTCTCAGGCTGGATCACTGTGCCTTGCTCTACTGAGAATCCATTACACCAGGATGCCCTTTATGACAAGGGAGTTTAACTATTGGTATGTAGGTTGCTATGTTTCTTTTCCACAATAAAAGTGTTTTACTTACTACACTCAAATTGCACTCTCTGCTGTCCTTATCTATCACTGGAGAGATCTCTTCAGCCTCCTAAGCGATGCTAAAGAAAAGTGTTCCGGAACCAATGAGAGTTAACCCTTGAAGTGCCAACAATACTTATAAGGACTTGTTGAGTTCCCTACCTACACATATAGTTCTTACTGCACACCTGCTCCATAATTTACACTAAAGTCTGGGAGTACTGTACTACTGTATCCTTTGAGAAGAAACAAAAACTGATTAAAGGAGGCATTTCTGTAAATAGAAACATAGAAAATCAATGGAGGAAAAAAGACCACGTAGTTCATCAAGTCGAGTATGTTAGTATGTAATGGGTCTTAGATGCCCATCATGTCCTTGATACAAAATTCCATCAAGTCCCCTTCAACTCAGATGTTGTTTGTAGGGCCAAGCAGGATAAGCATGGGTTAGAACAGGTACCAGTTAAACCCTGCTTTAGCTGTTTAAAGGCATTAGTTGGACCACTTTTCTGGTATCGACTTTCAAGATTTCATTAGCCATTTAGCTTGGCAAATCTGGTTTGAAAACTTTAAAATCATCTTCATCATTCCTTAGAATATTAATGAGGGGTCAAGCTACTCTGTCAAACCCTTTCACAAGCCTTCAATAACAGGAGCAGAATTCCAGAAACAATCTCAGCTGTGCCACACGCCATTGTCTTGGCAAGTGGCAACAGCTTACAACTTGCTGCAGTCCATGGCCACACCCTCAGGTGAAAAAACAACATGCCCTAGATAGATGATGGACGGGCGGCAGAACTGGTACTTCCCCAAAGAAAGTTTCTTCTCCTCCTCATGAAGTCACATCAGTAGTTTCTCCAAATGTTGCTCATACTCCTCCAGTATTCTTACAAAAACTTACAAAAACAAAATTAGTTCATTCATATACACCACACTGCTATCAAGTTCATGTCACCGACCATTTGCTCCATCAGTCACTGGAAGGTTGCAGGGGAATTGCTCAAATCCTGAGTCATACTTTCAATATCATAAAAAGAGCACATAGGGGATCTTATTGTAACAACTCCTAAAACCCAGTACACTCAACCGCTTAGTCCCGTCAAACATTGAAGTCCATCTTTGGGAAGTGGTGTACTGATCTGGTATGGTTCATCTGTTTAAGGCATGATAATAGATAGATATTCTAATGGAGCTAATTTTCTTCTGAACTCACACAATGGGAGAAGTATGTGGGCTCCAAGGATCCTAAGTAACCCTAGTTTTCCTCAATTCTGGAATTTGCTTCTCCAAATCTTTTAGTTTTTCAAGAGAGATTTAGCAAGATCTTTCTCTGAAAGTACTCTTTACACCCTATGTAAAAAAATGGAAAACAGTTCTCTGTACCTCAATAAGCTTATACTGGATTGTCAAAAATAACTATTGTATGTACTGCTAAACAATGCTGATATTATAAAATGAAAGTGTATGCTGTGACCATAGATTTGCTTTAAGTTTGGATATATATGGTTAGATTTAAAATTTTTCATACAAAATTCGGACAAATAATTTTCAGAGCATTGAATGATGCCATCATTGAGTCAAATAATTTCATTTGAAGGCCTCTACAAATTAAGCTGAGTAAATAGATACCAAACATGTCACACTTTAAAATTGTGCATGCCCATGCAACGGCGACAAACAACTTAAATTTTACTATCCATAGGTGACACTTTGAAAGCCTTTACAGGTTACCACTTTAGATTTACAGATGAGGTCTGGTGCTAGACTTACTTCCCATGATCTGATGTTCGCGGTGATACCTCACATGTGTGGCATAATCGCTGCTTGCGTGCACGTGGGGGACCGATGCCCATGATTGTCTTTGCACGCAAGCATGGAGGGATGGGGGCATTCAAAAAATTTTTTTACACTGTACACTTTAAAAAAAAAATTTTTGATCACTTTTATTGCTGTCACAAAAAAATGTAAACATCCCTTGTGCCAGCAAAAGACAGTGACAGTACTCTTTATGGAGGGATCTGGGGGTCAATAAGACCCCACATCCTTCCTCTGCCCTTAAAAGCATTTGATCAAACCAAGATCGGTGTGATTGAATGCTTGTGACTTGTTAGTGTTACAAGGTGTTAAATGTGGTGTTATCGCTCTCACTCTCTCATACTGGTCTCTGGAAGTTCAACATGGCACCTCATGGCAAAGAACTCTCTGGGGATCTGAAAAAAAAATTGTTGCACTACATAAAGATGGCCTAGGCTATAAGAAGATTGCCAAGACCCTGAAACTGAGCTGCAGCATGGTGGCCAAGACCATACAGCGGTTTAACAGGACAGGTTCTACTCAGAACAGGCCTCGCCATGGTCGACCAAAGAAGATGAGTGCACGTGCTCAGCGTCATATCCAGAGGTTGTCTTTGGGAAATAGATGTATGAGTGCTGCCAGCATTACTGCAGAGGTTGAAGGGGTGGGGGGTCAGCCTGTCAGTGCTCAGACCATACGCCGCACACTGTATCAAATTGGTCTGGATGGCTGTTGTCCCAGAAGGAAGTCTCTTTTAAAGATGATGCACAAGAAAGCCCGCAAACCGTTTGCTGAAGACAAGCAGACTAAGAACATGGATTACTGGAACCATGTCCTGTGGTCTGATGAGACCAAGATAAACGTATTTGGTTCAGATGGTGTCAAGTGTGTGTGGCGGCAATCAGGGGAGGAGTACAAAGACAAAGTGTGTCTTGCCTACAGTCAAGCATGGTAGTGGGATTGTCATGGTTTGGGGCTCCATGAGTGCTGACGGCACTGGGGAGCTACAGTTCATTGAGGGAACCATGAATGTGAACATGTACTGTGACATACTGAAGCAGAGCATGATCCCCTCCCTTTGGAGACTGGGCCGCAGGGCAGTATTCCAACATGATAACAACCCCAAACACACCTCCAAGATGACCACTGCCTTGCTAAAAAAGCTGAGGGTAAAGGTAATGGACTAGCCAAGCATGTCTCCAGACCTAAACCCTAATGAGCATCTGTGGGGCATCCTCAAATGGAAGGTGGAAGAGCACAAGGTTTCTAACATCCACCAGCTACATAATGTCGTCATGGAGGAGTGGAAGAGGACTCCAGGAGCAACCTGTGAAGCTTAGGTGAACTCCATGCCCAAGAGGGTTAAGGCAGTGCTGGAAAATAATGGTAGCCACACAAAATATTGACACTTTGGGCCCAATTTGGACATTTGGACAAAGGGTGTACTCACTTTTGTTGCCAGTGGTTTAGACATTAATGGCTGTGTGTTGAGTTATTTTGAGGGGACAGCAAATTTACACTGTTATACAAGCTGTACACTCACTACTTTACATTGTAGCAAAGTGTCATTTCTTCAGTGTTGTCACATGAAAAGATATAATAAAATATTTACAAAAATGTGAGGGGTGTACTCACTTCTGTGAGATACTGTTTATACTAAGGGCGTTCAAGTCAAACTGGGACTTTTCATTTTACAGGTATAAAAAGGGATAGCGTGGCAGTACTACACACGTAGTAAGTGGCAAGTGTGTCTTATTACTGATAGGCGGCTCACATGTCACAGGTCAGTCCAGAGACTGTTAATCAAGATAGCATATAACAGTGTTAGTGCATGCATGGAACAGTGTTTGGTAATGAAGTTTCTTGTGAACGAAGGTGTAAAATGCAGATCTATACAGGAGACTTAAAGCACAGTACGATGATGAGACACTGAGCCGCAGTAAGACATTTAAAATAGTTTAAAAATTTCAAAGATGGTCGTACGTACATCGGTGACTCTCCCAGCCGTGGTAGTTCCCAGCCCACAGCAGTCATTTCTGTGAACATTCAGCACATGGAACTCCTGATCCTGGATAATCGATGCATAACTTGTCATGAAATTGAACAAGAGACAAATCTTTCTGTGGAAATTGTGAACACAATAATTCACGAACATTTGCATTTTTGAAAAGTTAGCACACTCTGGATACCAAGACAGCTTTCTGCTTTTGACTGGCACAGAAGGATTGAAGTCTGCACTGTGTTGAAGTAGCTTTTTGACAGGGAAGGCCAGTATTTTCTGTATCGCATCATTACATGTGATGAAACCTGGCATATTATTTCACTCCGAAATCAAAATGAGCATCAAAGCAGCGTTAGCATGTGGATTTCCCACCACCAAAAAAATTTGAACAATTGTGCACCTCGCTCCAACTGATTACCACCTGTTTGGACCCCTAAAAGAGTTCTTCGGAGGTCAGCATTTTAGCACTGATGACGAGGTGAAGCAGGCTGTCATAGGGTGGTTCAGGTGTACTGACCAATCGTCCTATGCCGAAGCTTTCCAGGCATTAGTTAGGTGCTGAGATAAGTGTATAAATGTAATAGGGGAATATCTTGCAAAATAAATGCAGTTTCCATTCCTTGAAAATTGTTCTTTTACTATATAAACTCAAACATCCAGGTTTGACTTGAACACACACATATACAGTATATATTTGGCCACACACACACACACACACACATATATACACACAGACACCACAGAAATTATCTTTGTATTGATCTTCTACACAATCCTATACTATACATAATTATTTAAAAGAATCAGTGCTTGTGACCATAAACGTTCTGATTCCTTGCACATACACATTACAATAAGTATGATTTTTCCTAGTTAAGGAACACATTAACAGTTTTGTTTGTTCATATAAGAAATAAGTAAAATGTTTCACCCTACACTTTTTGTATCACTGCAGTCAAAGACGGTCATCGATTTGTACCCCTTGGCCACTGGAAACTGCCAAACGGACATTTCTAAAACAAATAAACATTTTAGAACATAATTCTAAAGAAATTCATTCATGACAGTTCAAACAACTGCTTTTACAGTGATGATCACTGTTACAGCAATCACAGTGTAAACAAAAAATCCTTGCTCACTACTCTGTTGACAGTATGTAAAGAAAAAATAGTAAAAAAAATATTTAAAAATTAATTAAAAAATTAGTTAAACTTTTCTTTTTTTCACCAGTCAGTAATCCTGATCACTGCCACACCAGTCATATGATGGTGACAGTATGTAAAAACAACTGTGGAAAAAAAAGTAAATATTTTTAATCTCTTCATTTTCAAAAAAATTGTGACAGAAAATGACAACATCAGAAAATGTACCATGTCTCTTACCAAACACCTTGGACGGTCTACTTTCGAAAAAGGTCATCTGGTACATGAGGATTGATCAATTTTCAAATACTGTATATATACCATAAATTGTAGACACTATAACTTTCACACAAACTAATTAATATACACTTATTGGGATTTTTTTTACCAAAGACATGGAGCAGAATACATTTTGGAGTAAATGTATGAAGAAATTTGATTTTATTGGATAGGTTTTATGACAGAAAGTAGAAAATATATATTTTTTTAATTTCTGTATTTTTTGTTTATTTAGCATAACATAAAAAAAACAGTGGTAATCAAATACCACCTAAAGAAAGTTCTATTTGTGTGAAAAAATTCTATAAATTTTATTTGGGTATAGTGTTGCATTAGCGAGCAATTGCCAGTTAAATTAGCACAGTGCTGAATAGCAAAAAATACCCTGTTCTTTAAAGGGGTAAAACCTTCCAGCGGTCAAGTGGTTAGGAAATGCAAGCATATGTATGCAAGGAATGTAGAATATAAACTGAGATGTATTTATTATGTTTCAAGTATCTGATAACATACCGTTTTTCTTCTCGTATTTGTTTTATTTTAGTATGGAAAGGAATTCCTCAGACCAACATGGTATCTACCTTCATCCAGTGGTGAGTATATAAATAACTGTACTCACAATTTGAAAAGGACTGGAAACTGTCATTGTATTATTTTGCATAACTAACCCATAGTGCACTATATTGAATACCATAAATTATGACAGATAAGGTATACCGTTGTCCTGTAATAAGGCAGAGAATGATAGAACGAATAACAGGTATGATTTGGGTTTATGGTAATAGTGTGTATTTTTGATTTTATGCAGCAAAGTGACTCTGTCATAAAATTTAAAGTTAAAATAACTGCTGTTCCTGTAAAAAAGAAAGTAAAAACTTACCTCTTCTTATGTCCACACTGCCAAACACCCCTTTAATTTAGAGAGTACTGAAGTTTCTTCTTCAAGAAGAGTAATTTCTTGTCCTCCTGCTGGTATCGCACCTTATCAGGGGCTCTGCCACAGACAGATGCCACCAGATTACCAGACATAAGAGGGGTAGAAGAGCAGCTAATGTAAAACAGATTTTAAACTTTAAAGATTTTAATGAGAAAAAACATTGCATTGCAGCTTAGATGTAGTAGCTGCATTAGTTTTCTTCTTTTAGTATTTTTTTTCAACTGGTGATCCAGGTGACTACCTTTGCTACGTCCCTGTGTCTATGGATGAGCACCCTAGCTACCCTTGTACAGCAGCATTTTCAGACTGTAAAAACAGTGGTGTTATATGGACTACTTGTAGCAGATTTAAAGATTTACATAAGTTTCTACATAAGCTTCTAAAGATGTCGTCTGGGAGAGGCGAAACGTGTTAGGCGGGGACTTCCGGTGACGTCACATCCGACCTGTGGAACGCATGCCACAGTGGCACTTCCGGTTTGGCATATTATGCCTTTCCTATCTATATTCTTGTGAGTTTAACCAGATTTTAATGATCTTTAATAAGAAAAATATAACAGCATTACGCTATGCATATCTCTTTGTGATCCTCTTTGCATATGATGAACACATATCTTTGAATCCTGCTGTGAATTGGAGGAGTGATGGTGAGAGGAACTTAAACCTAAAGTTGCTTCATTCAAGTGCATTTTGACTCTAAGGGGTTTATTTACTAAAGCTGGAGAGTGCAAAATCAGACTCACTTCTGCATAGAAACCAATCAGCTTCCAGGTTTCATTGCCAAAGCTTCATTGAACAAGCTGAGGTTAGAAGCTGATTGGTTTCTATGCAGAAGGGAGTCTGATTTTGGACTCTCCAGCTTTAGTAAATAAACCCCTAAGTGTGTAAGGGTCAACCCCAGCTGGTGAGTGGGGGAACACAAGAGGGGAGCACAGCACTGTTGTTCCTGCACCAAAAACGTACTTCCCCATTGCACTTTATTTATGGACTGCACTTATTTTACTTTATTGGACTATTGAGCATGTGGACTGAATATTATATTATAGGTTGTCTGTTATTAAATAAGATACACGTGGTAAAAGCAGCACTGTTAATATATGAGCATTTTAGTATTGGAAGGTTTTATCCTTTACAGACAGTGGCAGCCCCAAGATTTCTTTTGGTATTCATGTTGCACTTTATTGACACTTTTTTTTTATATTATATTTATTATTGCTATATATGAGTATTCATCTATCTTAGCAGCATCAGAAATGTTATTTTTTATTGCACTTTGTTTATCATTGGTATTGGCATTCACTTACCTTTGCACGGGTATATAATATATAATTTAGTATGGTATAGTGGGGGCTGCTGTGTGAGTGCTATTGACAGACTGCATCATGTGTGTCACTTTATATTTTGCTCATAATTCCACTTTAAAAGTAAAAAAAAATTAAATATAAATTGTTCCATCATTAGGCAGGGTGGTGTAATTTTATACACAGCTGATTACCTGTTCCAGAATTGCTTACTGCTACATAGAATCACAGCTACAGCCAGTTCTAGCAGGTCAGTATCACAGCCAGCAGAAAAACCCAATTAAAAGGGGGGAGGAGCCTGAACATGGCGGCTGCAGGGAGCGAGTGGCTCTAGCTCACTGCTAGGTCCCGCGTCCCGCTTCCCGACCTCCCCAGCGACCCGTTGCAGAAACCGCCTCACCGGAGTCTGGAGGGCCGTGGAGCTGAGCCCGGAGAGCCAGAGATGGCCGTGAGACGGAGGCTGCAGAGACGCACCGGTTCCCCTGGCGCTTTGTAAAGAGAGAGAGATCCAAGCGGCTGGGAAGTGAGGTGACGTGGAGGAAGCACGTGACCAGCCGCGGAGGATCTCTGGGGGAAACAGGAGACCGGCCGGCGTCCTGATGTGACAGGGAGCTGCCGCTCCACTGTTATCGGCTTTTTGTGGCTCATAACCCCCGGCTTACTGCTGACTATAACCCTCGGCCGGCTGATTGATCCTGGGCCAGGGAGACCCGGGAATACCAGGAGACCCACAAAAAAAGAGAGGTTGTGAAAAGAAATTCACAAAGAAAGCGGCTACATTATGAACAGAATGTGATACTCAGAAAAATTTCCAAAAATTATGCTTTATTACACATACAAATTTGACATATGGGCAATCGCCCTGGTTTACCATCACCTCAGTATGAGACAATACACACAGACCTAAAACCATATAAAATGACACCAATACCGGTCTAAATACCTGTGCAAAAAGGACAATGACTACAAGAGTCTAAAGTCCCGATAGCACTGGCGCATAGGTGAACACTTCCCAAAGGAGGTGTATACAAAAAATTATACCATAGGTATACCATAACACGTATTATAAATATGTAGACTATGCTACTACCAGAGTGGTTATATCCCAAACAGGGAGTTTCAAAAAATTATACCATAGATATAAATATCACATGTATGCAGTACGGCAAGCACAGTATGCGTCAAAAAGAAGGCATGCCTCAAGGCCTATATGAAACAAAACATAAATGTCATGTTAATAATGCAGTACATTCCTATGCCGGCACAAGTGGTTGGGGCCCATTCATCTGTGATTATTACCAGCTGTTTCCTAGGGCTCTTGAAAAAATATGCCCCATTTTTTACCAGGATGGAAGGGTAGATGCATAAAGCAGCGCACTGCTTGAAATGGTTTCTTCACCACTACATGTGGACTACATACCACTTTCTGTGAGAAAAACAAGACACATCCCAATAGATCTTCTGCCTGTTGAAATACATGTGGTATATCTTGTTTCCTATACAAAGCACCATGATATCCCCATCCTGTAGTGAAACAGACAATATGTGGAAAGTCACTGAAAGAGCTTACACTCTATATAGGATATATAGGTCATATATGTCACATAGGACCATATATCTAGTGTCCCGCAACAGTCCACTCACCACCTGTGCAATGGATAATAGGAGAGGAAAGAATATCCTTCATAGGTACTGCCATACAAGGCCAAGGAGGCCAGGGAGCCACCGCTGACATCCGCCGATATACCGCGGGCTCCAGCCTCTTCTCGGCGCCTGTGCTGCCTAGGCTTGCCTCATGGCATGTGAAAATGGCTTCCTCCTTGTAGGTCAGCGTGCGTTCCACCTAATGCGCATGACCGGAAGTGACGTATCTGACGTATGACGTCAACGCGTTTCGCCGATGGGCGTATCTCACTCAGCTTCGTCAGGACCAATGAGACAACTGCATTTCAATTTCCTATTTATAGTGGGTTAAGACCCACCCATTTATGCAAAAACTAACTTGCAGCTATTCCCAATGGAGAAAAAAAAGGGGCTAAATACTTAGCACAGCTGCTGGTCATTATTGAATACAATTAAAAACAGGCGACTGGAAATATCAGAGAACGGAAAGGCTTAGCAATTTTAACAATACATGTATAAATCAAAAGAGCATAAATTAAATATGATGATCAGTTGAGACATTACCACATTCTCACCAGAAGATGGCAATATTAGTGAAAGAATTACCAGGCCTATTTATTAAATCAAATTCCTAAAAGTACAATATAAATTACCATAAAGCCACCACAAGATGGCAATGTTGACTAAGGGATCTCATTATGAATTCTTTTATCAAAAGTACCCAGATTTCAAATGCCCATTTATGTTATAGTTATTCTTGGAGAAAATATACTCAAACTTATATCATGAGATCATCAATATTGTTCCCAAATGCGAAAGAAGAGATTGACCTTAATTACTTAGCATATAATCCAACTATTAATGAAAACAGGGAAATGCCATAGGTTAGTCAACATATGGAAATATAAGGGTACATAACTATGTAGATCTATTTATCCAAAAATACTTGGAGATCACATTCCACATTTAACCCCTTAGGGTATAATGTATCAAGCTTATATATCCAATATTTCTCCTTTTTAAGCAATTCTCTGTCAAAATCCCCTCTCCTTTGTGGAAAGTGCAATGCATAGAAACCTTTCACTTTTGTACCGTCCGGTTTACCTCCATGATATTTAGCATAATGTTGTGCAAGATTACTTTCAGGGTCATTTGATCTAATATCTCTAAGATGTTCACCTATTCATACCTTAAGTTGTCTTTTGGTCTTACCTATATACATCTTTTTACAAGGACAGGTTAAAATATATAGCACTCTTACTGTAGAGCAATTTATGAGACTTTGAATTTTATAGTGAGTGTTGTTTCCTGAATCAGAAAAAGAGTCCGTACGATCCACATATTTACAGATTTGACATTTTCCACATTTAAACATCCCCTTAGTACGCGATTTTAACCATGTTGTTTGTTTTAACGGTTGATAATCAGAATGGATAAGGAGATCACCAAGATTTGGTGCTCTTCTTGCTACCATCTGGGGGCGTTCACCTACAATCTTATTCAATTTGGGACATTGAGTTAAAATTTTCCAATGTTTTTCTAATATTAATTTTACATCTTGCCATTGGGCTCCAAATTGGGTTATCATTCTTACAGGTTGATCACTTAATTTGGCCTTCTCATCCTTTTTAGGAGATAATAGATCCTTGCGGTCAGTTTGATATGCCCGTCTTCGAGCCTTTCTAATTTGAGAGTGAGAGTATCCCCTTTCCCTAAATCTTTTATAGAGGTCCTGAGCCTCCATCCTAAAGTCATTGATGTTTGAACAATTTCTCCGACATCTCAAAAACTGTCCCACTGGAATCCCTGAAATCAGTGAACGTGGGTGGTAGCTCCTAGCCTCTAATAGGGTATTGGCAGCAGTTGGTTTCCTATATGTCCTTGTGAGGAGTCTTCCATTCTCAAGTCCAGGAGACCCACCCTGCGTCCCTGGGGCGAATTTTAGAGTGAAAAGTGAAGCACAGTGTCGGAGATCCAGAGGAATCCCCCCCAGGACTGAGCTGTTGTGAAGGATCTCCATTCAAGCCTGGAGCCGCTGTCGGGGTGAGTGAGAGCTGATGGGGGCTTATGGCGTAGTAGACCCCTAAGTGACATTGGGGACAAAGGGGCTAAGGAGGTGAGGGGAGGATTCCCTGGGTCTAGAATAGAATAAGAGAAGAGCCCTAGGTGCTTTAGGAGAACAAAAAATAAGGAAAAATAACAAGTATATCTGGTCCACAAATCATAAAGGAGCGGTATAATCCCATCTAGAGAATATAGAAGATAAAAGACATATAGAGGATATGAAGAATAAAGGTCCCAAGGGAGCAGGGCTCAAAGGGTCTCAAACAGGCACGATAAAGAAATTTACATCACATGGAAATATTACGCCAGAAAGGGCCCAAGGCGCAAGCTCAAAAGGGGAAATGGACACTAGCTCAGGAAATAGTCCTAGATTATCACTGGATATGAATAGCTCCTGTAACCAACAAATAGCGGATGGCTTGGGGAAACAAGATCTTGATGGTGAACTACAAGTACCAAATAAGAAGGAGATGATAGAAATGTTCCAAAGTCTGGAGAAAACGATAAAACATGAAATGACAGCTATTCGAAACGATTTAGGGCATTTGCTATTGAGAATGGAAGAAACAGAGGAGAAAGTTAAAACACAGGCCCAAACCATAGATAATCTAAAGAAAAAAAACAACCCATCTGCAGAAAACTCAGAAAAAACTGCTCTATAGAATGGAAGTTCAAGAAAACAAAGAAAGAAGGAGTAACCTTAGAGTACGAGAAATTCCAGAGTCTACAAAAAGGGAAACATTATATGAACTAGTTAATAAAATTTTTAACTCCATAAGAGACAGACCTGAAACAGACGGGATTAAACTAGATGGAGTGTTCAGAACAGGAAAGTTCAAACAAGCTACTGAGAAAGAAAGACCGAGAGATATAATTGTCCAGTTCCAAAAATTTGGGGTCAAGGATGAGATATGGAAGAAGATCAAGGGAAGATCATTAATTAAATATGGAGACTTGACTATCCAAATTTATGCGGATTTAACATCAGAGACTCTATGGAGGAGGAGATCCCTGAGACCCCTGTTGGAGCAAATGAGAAAACAGAATGTGCAGTATAGATGGGGTAATTCAGCATCTCTAATTGGCTGGAAAAATGGGGTTACAGCTTATCTGAGATTCCCGGAAGAACTGAGAGACTTTTGTGATAGACTGGACTTGCAAAGATTGGAGATAGCTGGGTGGGAAGAAGAAGAAGAAGAAGAAGAAAAAGGAGTTACGGTTGAAACAAGAAAAGAGGACTGGCAGCGGGTGGGGGGGAGGAGGAGGGAGTCCCAGGGGTTGGTGAGAGAAGGGAGGGAGAATTAAGTAAAAAATATAAAAGATATAGTGAGCGCTTCTTGTATAACGGTAAAGATAAGCAGCTAAAAGCACTGAAAGGAAATCACAACAGCCTCAAGTAAAGGTAGATAAATAAAGTGCAGCGCTAAAAATAAGCAGAAAATTCAATCTAGAAAATTCTGATCTAGAAAATTAGATCTAAAAAGTTCGTTCTGAAATTGGTTATCAAAAGTTCATTTAATCAACGATATATTAGATTGGACACAGCTTATGAGAAATCCGGGACAAATGGCAGAAATGCGCACTCACCGACCGCGCATAGGAAATGCGCATGTGTATATTAAATTCCACAGAGTATCGATCTCCCTCAGGAAGGGGTGTTCTCAGGCGTTGGTCAGCTGGGCTCACAGAACCGCCTAAGGATCGGGATGGATCGGCCGGATAAAGACTCCAGGTGAAGGCTTCCCTCCTCTGGATGAAGTTGGAAGCGGTGTCTGCTGACCCCTCAATAAGGGGCAAAGAGTGGGAGAGTACCCATAGTGTAGTATGTCAAAAAAGAACTTTATTGGTAACAGACAGTGCAGGGTATATCAGTAATAATGCTAGGCAGATGACCAAACATATGGGGTAAAGTGAAATAAAAAGCAAAACCACTGACCCTGAATGAAGTGGCCGCCAGACCTCCTCGTGGTCTGGGCGGCAATAAGGCGTCACAGGCTGTCAGTTCCTCCTGAGGCCTTTCGTGCTAAGGCACATCATCAGAGGGGATACTGACAGCTCTGTGACAGACGCCGAATCTTCATAAAGCAAAAAGCGGGAGTCGCGCATGCGCACTGACTCGCCGCCATTTTCGGAGAGACCAGGCAACTGCGCATGCGCGCGCGGCTAAGCGCCATTTTGCCGTGGATATCTGGAACTGTCAGCTGAAATACATTGCATATCGCTGACAGAGCACACAGAACAGTGCATTTGAGCCAGAACTGATGGCTCTCGATCCCAGGGGAGATAATAAATATAAGAATCCTGGTTTACATCCAAACAGGATAGCCACAAGCCACTTCCCAAATAATATAGCACCAAACTTGGTGACAGGGGAAATAGACTAATATACCCACGGTATAAAAGGTGCTCCGGGTCCTCAAATCTATAGATTAAAATAAATAAAGCAGGAAATACAATAGTTTTAACAGTAAAAATAAAAGAATATACATTTAAAAGAGCAGGGTACAAAATTCTAATGTGCAATAATTGTCCCTGTCAAAAAATGCCAATTGAACGGCACTTTGAGACAAACTTTTCTGCCAAAGAAATTAAAAATTAAAGGGATAGCTGGGATATAATAGTACCCAGCGATCCATAGACAAAATAGACAGGCTAAATGCCACTAATTAGTGGTGTAGTCCTGGGGAGAAAATGGTGAGTTGCAGGTCCCCCTAATAAGTGGTTAGTCACTATTTGGTGAGTTATCGGAGAAAACACTAATTTGTCCATGGCATATAAAAGTGCTCAAAAAGCAACAGTCAATAATATACATAAAGATACGCAAATAAATGAGTAAGAAGAAGGAAATATATTCCTATATAAAAACACCAATATTAATAAGCTAAAAACAGTTCATGAATTAATGAATAAGATAGCATAAAATAGTAAATAGAATAGCATAAAATGAATAGGATAGCCATAAAGAATGTAAACAAAAGGCCCATATTTGTCAATCCTGAGTAAAAAGTCACAAAGTGCGTCTAGAGAAAAGCAATGGGTATACCGGATATTAATTGTTTGCTATAATGCAGTTAATATCGATCTCAATATTGTGTCCCCTAGGGTATAGGGTATCCAATTCGTAGACCCATTTAGGTTCTGATTGCGATACGGCTCTGGTTTTATTCACGCCCCTCCAATGTTGTGATAACACATCTATACCCACAAACTTAAGGGAGGAGGGGTCATTGTTATGGAACATTCTATAGAGATTTGAAAGTGAATGTTCCCTGTAGCCCTTTTTGATGTTGGCCACATGCTCTCTTAAGCGATCGCGGAGTCGTCTAGTCGTGCGTCCCACATACTGTTTAAGGCATGGACATTGGAGGAGATACACTACATATTTACTATTGCATGAAATGAACCGATTGATTGTATATGGTTTCCCAGTTGTAAATGATTCAAATGTGTTAATTCTCCTTTCCTAATGCCATTATATTTGCAAATGACACACTTATTACATGGATAAAACCCTTTTAACTTGTCAAAGAATGTAGTGCCAATAGGGGGGTTCACTACATTCGGTGCTATTTGATGCCTGATTGCTGTCGCTTTCCGGAAAATGATCTCCGGTTTTTCAGGCAAAATTTTAGACAGTGTGGGGTCCAGTTTCAGTAGATTCCAATTTTTCTTTATAAAGAAATGTAAACCAGGATTCTTATATTTATTATCTCCCCTGGGATCGAGAGCCATCAGTTCTGGCTCAAATGCACTGTTCTGTGTGCTCTGTCAGCGATATGCAATGTATTTCAGCTGACAGTTCCAGATATCCACGGCAAAATGGCGCTTAGCCGCGCGCGCATGCGCAGTTGCCTGGTCTCTCCGAAAATGGCGGCGAGTCAGTGCGCATGCGCGACTCCCGCTTTTTGCTTTATGAAGATTCGGCGTCTGTCACAGAGCTGTCAGTATCCCCTCTGATGATGTGCCTTAGCACGAAAGGCCTCAGGAGGAACTGACAGCCTGTGACGCCTTATTGCCGCCCAGACCACGAGGAGGTCTGGCGGCCACTTCATTCAGGGTCAGTGGTTTTGCTTTTTATTTCACTTTACCCCATATGTTTGGTCATCTGCCTAGCATTATTACTGATATACCCTGCACTGTCTGTTACCAATAAAGTTCTTTTTTGACATACTACACTATGGGTACTCTCCCACTCTTTGCCCCTTATTGAGGGGTCAGCAGACACCGCTTCCAACTTCATCCAGAGGAGGGAAGCCTTCACCTGGAGTCTTTATCCGGCCGATCCATCCCGATCCTTAGGCGGTTCTGTGAGCCCAGCTGACCAACGCCTGAGAACACCCCTTCCTGAGGGAGATCGATACTCTGTGGAATTTAATATACACATGCGCATTTCCTATGCGCGGTCGGTGAGTGCGCATTTCTGCCATTTGTCCCGGATTTCTCATAAGCTGTGTCCAATCTACTATATTGTTGATTAAATGAACTTTTGATAACCAATTTCAGAACGAACTTTTTATTGTCTGCTTATTTTTAGCGCTGCACTTTATTTATCTAAGTAAAAAATATGTTTTTCCCCTTTTTTTTTTTCTCTCCCATCCCCCCCTGCCCCACCCCTGTCGATGTGGAAGCCCTTAAGGAAGCTCCGGTTAAGGGGGGGAATAAAGGTTATTGTAAAGCCCAGTTGATAGAGAAAGGGGATCTGGGGAGGTCGGAGGAGAGGTAGCCGTCCATGGGCGGAGCTTACGCCCAAAATTTTAAATCAATCGTGGAATTGGATCCACAAATGATTTGTAGGCAGGTTATAAGCCTAAAAATGGGTAGGGGAAAAATAAGAAAGGGGGGGCGGAGGTGGGGGGGTGAGATGGGGATTGGGGGGCGGTGGTGGGTGAGGGGGGTTGGGTGGGAGAGAGCGGGGGGAGGGGAGGGTGGGCTAATATTCTGCAAGATAGTAGGGCCTAAGAGGAGGAGGCGAGTTAGAGGAGAGATAGACAGAATTAAGAAGGATGGAAGAAATACAGTTTATAACATATAATGTGAACGGGTTGAACTGCCCTGGGAAAAGATTTAAGTTGTTTAAAGAGTTACACCATAGGGCATCATCAGTGGTATTTTTACAGGAAACACATTTTGAGATAGAGTCAAATGTGAAATTAAAATCCAAATACTATCCAACATGGTATTACGCTGACTCTCCAATTAAAAGAACAAAAGGGGTGGCAATAGGGTTGGCAAAGAACATGAGATTTGAGTTGGAGGATAGAAAGACCGATCCGGAGGGGAGATTCCTGTTCTTGAAAGGTAAATTACAGGGAATCGAGTGCACGTTAGCCAATATATATTGCCCCAACAAAAAGCCGGAGATCTATTTGAAGGGTCTGTTGAAAAAATTGATAGACTTTAAAAAAGGGCTTTGATAGTAGCAGGAGATTTAAATCTCTGCATGGACCCACAAAAGGATACAACCTCCCCTGTGCAGAGAGAAGGTGGTAGGTCTCTGAGAGCTTTGAAAAAAGCGATCCACGAGTACCAACTGGTGGACACCTGGAGAATAATGCATATGAAAGACAGAGACTATACCTTCTTCTCTAATGCACATGAGATATACTCGAGACTGGACTATGTCCTAATAGATCATCAACTTATAGAACTGTTGGTTAAAATAGAAATAGAGATGAGTACATTCTCGGATCATGCCCCTGTCATAATGAAAATGGGATGGGGGAGACGGTGGACGGGAGGCCTAGGATGGAGGCTAAATGAGGCCCTTCTCTTGGACGAGGATATAGCTCAGAAGATTGGGGAAGAGATTAAGGTATATTTTAAGGAGAATGAGACAGGGGAAGTATCGATAGCTACAGTATGGGAAAGTCACAAGGTATATATAAGAGGAATCCTGATCGCGATGGGAGCAAGGAAGAAAAGAGAAAGAAGAGAGAGGGTCAGTGGGCTCCTAAAAGAAATCATGGACTTGGAGCAGATACAAAAGAAGAAAATAACAAGAGAAACAAAACAGAAGTTAATAGATAAAAAAGATGAGCTAGAGAGATTGATGGAAGAGGAGAGGAGAAGAGTATATAATAAGGTATTAAGTGAAAGATATAGATGGGGAGATAGACCAGGAAAGCACTTAATGAGAGCTCTGAATAAAAAGAAAAATAGAAATTATATAGAAAAGATAAAAAATCCTAAGGGGGAGTTGCTTTACTCAACTAAAGAGATTATTAAAGTGTTTACGGAGTACTATAGAAAGTTGTATAATATTAGCCCCCAAAGCTCGTCAAAAGAAAATGGAGAGGATATCAAAGAAAAAAGGAAGACCTATTTAAAAAACGCAGGATTACCAAAGTTAAGTGAAGTACAACTGAACTCCCTAGACGCGGAAATTTCCCAAGATGAAATAAAAGCAGCACTAAGAAGTACGGGGGGTGGAAAAAGCCCAGGACTGGATGGGTACACAGTTAATTACTATAAAAAATATAGTGAAATATTATTACCTAAGCTACAGAAGTATATGAACGATTTGGGAGGAGGGATGGAGGGTAGAAGAGAATCTCTTCAGGCCCATGTTGTACTCATTCATAAGGAAGGAAAAGACCCCTCTCAGTGCTCCAGCTATAGACCAATTTCATTATTGAACACCGATACTAAGTTGTACGCAAAGGTTCTAGCAAATAGGCTGAAAGATCTAATGCCTGAATGGATCCATGGAGACCAGGTGGGCTTTGTCCCAGGGAGAGAAGGTAGGGACAACGGGTTGAGAACTCTGATGCTAATCCAGAAAAGTAGAAAAGGGAAAGCCCCAGTGGTGCTGTTGTCGATTGATGCCGAAAAGGCGTTCGATAGAGTGAACTGGGGCTTCATGATGGACAACTTAGAAGTGTTGGGGATTGGAGAGAGAATGCGTGAGTGGATAGGTAAATTATATAGGGAACCCACCGCAATTATTACGGTAAATGGAGAGAGATCGGAATCCATAGGGATGTCCAATGGAACAAGACAGGGCTGTCCTCTGTCCCCCCTGCTATATGTTTTGTCATTGGAACCTCTGTTGTCAATGATAAAGAATAGTGGTGCGGTAAAGGGAATCCAGATCGAAAATATAGAACACAAAGTAGCGGCCTATGCGGATGACCTATTGTTCTATGTAGGCAACCCCCGAATAACATTACCAAATATAATGAAGTTTTTGAAGGAATATGGGGAACTATCAAATTTAAAAATTAATCCAACAAAAACAGAGATCCTGAACATCAATATATTAAAGAGTGAAAAGGAAAAGTTACAAAAAGAATTCCCCTGTATATGGAGAGAAAAAGATCTAAAATACCTAGGAATAAAACTCACTATCTCTTATAAACAACTGTATAGATTAAATTATATTTCCTTGATAAATGAGACTAAGGAAGAATTGAAAATATTAGGAGGAAACCCATCATGGATAGGACGTATAAACCTAGTTAAAATGGTAATCATACCTAAAATACTGTATAGATTCCAAATGGTTCCGATCAAACTCCCAGAGGCTTTTTTTAAAATAATGAAAAAAATGTTAACAAGATATATCTGGAGGAATAAAAAACCAAGAATATCATACGAAATATTGAGTAGGACTAAAGAAAAAGGGGGAATGGGACTACCCGATGTCAAGAGATACTATAAAGCAGTAATTTTAGCAAGAATTTATGATTGGACATTTAACCACAAGGGGAAGAGTTGGGTAGAAATTGAAAATGAACTGAGTGGGATTAGTTTGAGTAAGATGATATGGATTCCAGCACATTTTAGAAAAATGAATGAAAACACAAGTATTTACACTTTAAATGTTTTAAGGGTATGGGATAATTTACACAAAAATATGAAATGGGAATTCAACTCTATATTAATGCCTCTTGCAAATACTGATTATTTCCCCCCAGGAAAGGACGAGATATCAGGGAGATGGTTTGAGAGGGAAGATGTCCAACTGAGAGATGTACTGGTAGAGGGGGCATTGAGATCATTTAAAGAATTAAAAGAGAAGAAGGGAGACATTTTTATTAGAATAGATGAGTGGAAATATCATCAACTAAAATGTTTTATTGGGAAATTACCAAAACCCTTGAGATTAAAAAAGGAGTGGAATGTGTTTGAAAGGTTGTTAGAAACACGTAGAGATGGGAAACATGGTATTGCCAAAATTTATAGAATACTCACAGAATTAGACACAGACACAAAGTTAATTTTTATAACGAAGTGGGAAAGAGATATGGAGGTGGTGTTAGATGAGGATCAACAGAAAAAGATATTTAGATTGATACATGAGAACGTTAGTATGAGAGAAGTGGAGGTTAATTATAAGTGTTTGACACGATGGCACATTACACCGAGTATTGAGCACAAGATGAGTGGGGAGAATTCAAAAATGTGTTGGAGAGGATGTGGAGAGATAGGCACGGTGTTTCACATGTGGTGGCAATGTCCGAAAATTCAGGCCTTTTGGAAAACAATAGTCAAATTGATAGAAATAATAACTGGAAATGACATAGGGTTAGACCCAACGATGTGTCGCCTACATAACGTTGAGAAAACAGTAAATAAATATAAAGAATCAGGCGTATGGTATTATTTAAACGCTGCAAAAGGGTTGATACCCAAGTTCTGGCAGAAAACAGAGGTGCCGAAGGAGGAAGTCTGGATCAACAGAGTAAATCAGATTAGTAGAATGGAAAAATCTTACTACATGCAGGAAGATAGGCTGGGAATATACTATTCGAGATGGGAAAAATGGGAAAAATCAGAAGTGAAAGAGAAATATAGAAAATTTTAAATTAGGAAGTTATTCAAAGTGATTGGGCCTCGTGAGATTGGAGAACTTGCAGAGGGGGGGAGGGGGGGTGGGAGTGAGGGGGGGGAGGGGAGGGAAAGAAAAGAGTTATTAGAAGGGGTAAAGTAGAAATGTTAAGACTACTTACATGTATTGTGTCTCTTTTTATGGAATTTTTGTAATAATATGAAAAACTAATAAATATTTAAATTAAAAAAAAAAAAAAGTATCACAGCCAGCAATGCCAGGATATATTTGCTGTCTTGGGTTCACTCCTGGGACATTGTTTGCTTTCATTTCTAACCTGGCATGGTCCAAACTCTTCACAGTGACTGTTTTTTTTACTGTGCTGGATGCTGAAACGTCATTAGCCATCATTCGGATCCTGAAAGCAAATGGTATCACTGTAGGTATACAAAACTGTTTAGCTTGGTAGCATTTATATGAATGAATTATAACACTTGCTACAACTGGGTAAATTGGTAGTACAATTAAAAAGCAGGAATATAGAGACATGAGTACACACTACGAGAATATCAGACAAATGATTGTCCGTTTGTTTTTTTTGCATGCTTGTCTCATATGGAAAATTAAGAGTTTACTAAAGTTATGAAAATTCTCTTAAAGCAAAATACAATGTATTGTATTGTAATGTATTCTTTCATTTCTGAGCATATGCAGTCTTGGTCACTCCATTTTTTTACGGACAAATACTGTACTGATTAAACAAAAATCATTTGTTTTGATATGAGAAAAATTTTCATGTATGCCCTTTTGGATAATGTCGCATGAACTGTTGTGACTGACTCTTGAAAGCTGTATACTATCAATCAGATTATCGGACGATCACTCCCGAAAGTGGTATATTTTGTTTGATATTCTCATCACATATACTAGACTTAAGAGAAACCCCTAAGACCTGAGGAGTGCCTTTTTATGCAATCACTAATTTTATTATTATGCAGCTTTTATAGAGCCAACAGTTTGTGGAGGAGTTTACAAAATGAATCAATAAAGTCTGCAGTTTGGGCCAGCACTCTTGTCTCTCATACCTCACTGTTGGATGAATGTTGAATATGTATAGCTTTTTTTTTTTAGGACATGAACATTTTTTCATCAAATTAATAGATATCTTTGCCATTGTAAGAAAACATGTTCTACTCCATATACAGGAATAGTTGAAAGAGAGCTGGATGTGTTTTTAAATGCATGGCTACTAATATTCATAAGTAATAGCGTTACTAAAGAAAGTTGATCTAAACAGTTAAATGACTGCCTTTGGGGTTCAGGGCTATTTTATCTTGGTATCTTTTAAACTGGACTCTGTTATAGAGATTTTGCCTTCCTTTGGGTTTTGGATTCTGAGAATCAAAGGTGTTGGTTTTTTTTGGTTTGTTTTTTTTAACTCAATGAACATACACCTTTTATCAACCTATGTACCAAAGGTATCTTGGCTAAAGTAGAAGCAAATGGATCAACTTTCTTTTGATTTAATCCCTGACTCATACAAGGCAAGTTTACCTGAGGTTTGAGAAATCAGTACTAGACTGCAAGTTTTTGCTTTTCCCAATCCCAGACTGTATTATGCAGTAGGTAAGATCATTGTGTATTGCCAAAGGTTTATAGAATATAATTGTGGTGCTAGAAGCCATGGCATAGCAATAGATTAAGTTTCAGTGCACAGTGGGAGTAGAGGGGGTTGTTGTGGCAATCTTTCTTCCCAAAATATCTTCAGTGTTAGCCATGTCTGGGAGACTGGGACTGAAGAGTATCCTGAAGTCTCTGTAAATGCCTGAGGTCCAGTGACAGATGATTTGGCCGCCTGTCTGTGTGGGTCATGTCATGACCTTCAATTAACATGTAACTCTCTGGAAGGGCATTCTACCAAGAACAATGTAATACACTGATAAAAGACTCTTCTATAGACCTACTGTACTCCTTGGCCACTTTGCTGCAGATAACACCTGGAAACCCCTTCCTCGGATATGCTAAGCACAAAGGCTTTGTTTCAAACTCAAATTGAACACCCTAGTAGAGATAAATATGAACACATAGGATTCCCTAGGGTATTTTGAGCATATACACTATATTGCCAAAAGTATTGGAACCAGGGGCGGACTGACCATTTGGAAACTCGGGCACTGCCGAGGGCCCGGGGTCAGTAGGGGGCCCCATGAGATGCCCCTGGTACCTTTTTCATAGGCTTTTTTGAGTTTGGGCAAGGACACAGGGGCCCCATGTTCCTCTATTGCCCGGGGGCCCCATGAGTTGTCAGTCCGTCCCTGATTGGAACACCTGCCTTTACACGCACATGAATTTTAATGGCATCCCAATCGTAGTCTGTTGGGTTCAATATTGAGTTGGCCCACCCTGTGCAGCTATAACAGCTTCAACTCTTCTGGGAAAGTGGTCCACAAGGTTTAGGAGTGTGTCTATAGAAATATTTGACCATTCTTCCAGATGTGCATTTGTGAGGTCAAGCACTGATGTCAGACAAGAAGGCCTGGCTTGCAGTCTCCACTCTAATTCATCCCAAAGGTGTTCTATCGGGTTGAGGTCAGGAACTTTGTGCAGGCCTGTCAAGTCCCTCCACCCCAAACTTGCTCATCCATGTCTTTATGGACCTTGCTTTGTGCACTGATGTGCAGTCATGTTGGAACAGGAAGGGGCCATCCCCAAACTGTTCCCACAAACTTGGGAGCATTAAATGTCTTGGTATGCTGAAGCCTTAAGAGTTCCCTTCACTGGAACTAAGTGGCCAAGCCCAACCCCTGAAAAAAAATGCCACACCATAATCCCCCTCCACCAAACTTTACACTTGGCACAATGCAGTCAGGCAAGTACTGTTCTCTTGGTAACCATCAAACCCAGACACATCCATCAGCTTGCCAGACAGAGAAGTGTGATTGGTCACTCCAGAAAACACGTCTCCACTGCTCTAAAGTACAGTGGTGGCGTGCTTTACACCACTGAATCCAGCGCTTTGCATTGCACTTGGTGATGTAAGGTTTGGTTGCAGCTGCTCGGCCATGGAAACCCATTCCATGAAGCTCTCTACATACTGTTCTGCTAATCTGAAGGCCACATGAAGTTTGGAGGTCTTTAGCTATTGAATCTGCAGACAGCTGGCGACTTCTGCGCACTGTGCATTTCAGCATGCGCTGACCCAGGTCTGTCATTTTACATGGCCTACCACTTTGTGGCTGAGTTGCTGTTGTTCCCAGTTGCTTCCACTTATAATACCACTAACAGTTGACCGTGGAATATTTAGTAGCAAAGAAATTTCATGGATGGACTTATTGTACAGGTGGCAACCTATCACGGTACCATACTTGAATTAACTGAGCTCCTGAGAGCGACCCATTCTTTCACAAATGTTTGTAGAAGCAGTCGACATGCCTAGGTGCTTGATTTTATACACCCGTGGCCATAGAGGTGATTGGAACACCTGAATCCAATGATTTTGAGGGGTGTCCCAATACTTTTGGCAATATAGTGTATTTAAAAGATATGATGTGCACATGGGGTGATCTGACAGTGAACGGTTAAGAACATGGGATATTCTGAGTACATATACTGTATTCTGAGTATGCTGGGTACACATATTGCTCTGCTACTAACACACAGTTCAAGGGGCAAAGTACCAGGAGCATGCAAAGCATATAGAAAATGCAGCCAGGGACAAGCCCAGCACATGAAGAACTGTGTCACGGAAATGCTGAGAACTAGAGACCCTCTTCCAAGGACATTCCATGCATATAGAACACACCACACTAGATACCGTAAGCATTTTGTCAGTCACATGCCATCACAGTGAAATACATTTAAATAGGGTTGTGCTCTTTTCTCTGACACTTATGTGGTTCATGCTTCTTCTCCGTTAACAAATATGCAGCAAGAGAGATCCATAGTGACCCACAAAAGTGTTATCCCTCCAGCCTATAACTCTGAATGGATACCACAATAATCCTTTAACTATTGCCTTGCTAACAGTCCTTCTCCTCAGCTGTAATCTCTCCATTTAACACATATGGCCTGATGGCCAAAGTCACATGCCATATGTACAGACATGAAGACTAGGTGTGTTCTCAAAGTGTTATTCATTTATCAAAATTTTAGGGAAAAGAGAAAAAGCTGCCCCAGTTGTGTTTAAATTTCCTAACGCTATGGGTTAAAAGTCAAGAACCCACAATGACAGCAACTGCTGCAATATGTTTGGGAAAACACATTATCCAAATGATTACCTCTGAAGTAACTTTAATCACATTTTCTCAGCAGTGCACTGCTTTCAGGTTAGTAGCAAAGGTTAGGCCTCATGCACACAGCCATGCTTGTATTTTGTTTCTTTGTTGCCCTAGGCAAGCCTAAAATTGGGTGCCCCCCCATCTAAATTTGCCCCACCCCTTCATCTGTAAACCCTACTCCTTCCTCTTTAGGCTCTACCTCTTCCTATTAGAGCTCGATTTCAGAAGTTTGTCAGAGGACAGGATACAGGAGACTGTAAGAGACTGTGGACAGGATACAGAAGACTGTCAGAGACTGTGGATCAGGATACAGGAGACTGTCAGAGACTGCAGACAGAATTCAGGAGACTGTGGACAAGATACAGGAGACTGTCAGAAACTGTGGACCTACTACAGGAAAAGGTCAGAAACTGCGGACAGGATAGAGGAGACTGTCAGAGACTGCAGACTGGATACAGGAGACTGTCAGAGACTGCAGATAGGATATAGGAGACCGTCAGAGACTGTGGACAGGATACAGGAGACTGCCAGAGACTGTGGACATACTACATGTGGTCATAAACTGCGGACAGAATACAGGAGATGGTCAGAGACTACAGACAGGATACAGGAGACGGTCAGTATACTGCGGACAGGATACAGGAGATGTCAGAGACTTCAGACAGAATACAGGAGACGGCCAGAGACTGCGGACAGGATACAGCAGACGGTCAGTATACTGTGGACAGGATACAGGAGACGGTCAGTATACTGCGGACAGGATACAGGAGACGGTCAGTATGCTGCAAACAGGATATAGGAGATGGTCAATATACTGCGGAAAGGATACAAAAGATGGTCAGTATACTGCAATAGTAATGAAGAGGCTAAAAAAATACCTGTCAGTTTGGTTTGTGAGCCAGGTTTGTGAAATATATGAGAAAACCTCTGATTTCACTGCGGACCCGCCC
Source organism: Staurois parvus (assembly GCF_062004578.1). Taxonomy (NCBI): domain Eukaryota; kingdom Metazoa; phylum Chordata; class Amphibia; order Anura; family Ranidae; genus Staurois; species Staurois parvus. The sequence continues at coordinate 3,430,759 of NW_028317977.1, forward strand.
CCTTGGCCGAGCACAGCTGAGACTGCCCCAGCACAGCTGAACCCACCCCCTTAGTCGAGCACAGCTGAGAACGCTGGTGCACAGTTGAGCCTTTCCCCTGACTGAGCAGAGCTGAGACCGCCCCTGCCTGAGAACAGCCCAGCTGAAACCGCCTGAGCCCACCTGTGCCCAACACAGTCCGCCCATGGCAGGGGACAATTGACTCTCCATAGCGACGCACGGTCATGCAACACTGTACCCAAACTAAATATTTAAAAAAATTTTTTAAAACAAATAAAGCTTTCTTTTAGTGGTATTTAATCACCACTGGGCTTTTTTTTTCCAAAATAACGAAAAACGACCAAAAAGTTTGAAAAAAAAAAGTTTATCTTTCTATTTTAAAGTTTTTTTTAAATACATGATTTTTCTCCTTCACTGATATGCGCTGATGAGACTGCACTGATGGGAATTAATAGGCTGTACCGATATGCAACAATGATGGGCACTGATCGCCGGTACTGACAAGCATCACTGATGGGCACTGGCAGTCAGCACTGATGGGCACTTTTAGCTGCACTAGGGGCACTGATGATCAGTGTTGATGTCCCCTCTGAGGAATGTTGCTTACCGGCTCTCCTTCATTTATTTGCTGTCAGCTTGAGGACAGAACTGCCAATAATTGGCATTTCCTATTTAGACTGTGATCAGCTGTGATTGGTCACAGCTGATCACATGGCAAAAGGCCACTCTAATTGGCCCTTTACCTGTATCTGTGATCAGCTGTGTCCAAAGGAGCGTTTAGATGTATGTAGGCAGGCGCGGTTTGTTTTCTCCACTTCTGGTGGTGCTCATACTGAGTGACACCTCAGCCTGGAGAGAAAGTCCGAGAGAAACAATGTTTCTTTATTGTTTCCTTTGTCAATGGAGCAGCGTTCCGGTTGGCTACGCTGCACCCATGTAACCCACAGTGACCGTCTTTGGTCAGCAGGGTCTCTTCTGGTGTGTGGATAGCATAGGGAGAGTAACCCCACTTGTTGGGGAAAGTAACTAGCAGTAGGAAAAGGTTCCTGGCAAGGAGAGAATTATTAGGGACTCGTTATTTTGGAAAGGAGCTTCCTTCTTGAGACCAGACCGGCCTCCAGCCCTCATCCTCTGAAACAGATGCTGTCGGCACCTCCCCACATGCATTTACACGCGTCAGACAGTTTTTCTGCCAAATCTCTGCCACTCCTGGATGCACTGGCAGTGGGATTTTTTTTCTGCCTCTGGAAGCTCCTGCCACTATTTGCTGCTAAAGGTCTAATGGGTTAATTTACTAAAACTGGAGTGTGAAAAAGTTGGTGTAGCTCTGCATAGAAACCAATCAGCTTCCAGGTTTTATTCTCAAAGTTTAATTGAACAAGCTGAAATTAGAAGCTGATTGGCTACCATGCACAGTTGCACCAGATTTTGGACTTTTCAGTTTTAATAAATGAACCCCTATGTGTGCATGGACACATAGGCTGACATGCAGGGGAGTTTAGAGGCAGAAACATACACCTGATGCCCCTAGAAGCAGCTGCAAATATGTCCAATGTGCATGAACGAGAAATTTATTAGCAAACAATGGACTTTGTAGCACACAGATACATCTGCTCCTGTGTGAAGAACTACTCCTGTATTGTAAAACCAGAGAAATCCAGATTTAAACTAGCACAGGTCTGGAACTCAAGGACCCTGAGGTCAGTGACTGACACTCTAACACCTGCTCCACACAAGTCACTACATCTGTGATATTGGATCTGACCCTTGTTTATTAACTATTCAGATGTAACATTCCAAAATCCAGTGTGCTGGGATGGTTTTGTGTCATCATCTTTTGGTGTTTTTTTCCAGATTATTCATTTAAAAATGCAAATGAGGTGGTCTTGCAAGGGGAGGGGGTTATGCTAGTGGTTTGATGCAAGTAAAGACCTAATGGTTCCAATCCATAAAAAGACAGATAAACCAACTAAGTTAAATGGCCTGTCATTTCTACAAAGTACAGCGCCACCCACTGCACAGATTGTTAAAACAGCAACCTCATTCAAGTCTTTAATGTCAGTGGATCTTGTCCAAGCTACACCCACTGCAGAGGTGCCAGCTGCATCTCCCCTAAAGCTAATCTCCCCCAGCTTGACCCAAAAGAACTATGTAAAGTATAGCGAAAGGTGGAGATTAGCTTTAACACTGAGGAAACAGGCATTGTCTTCAATCCAGTACAAAGATTCACTTAAAGAGACCCAGCTAGCTAACTAACCTAGGTGAGTTAAAAAGGTGGACTAAACAGAATCCTCTCTACCTCCAACTAATCAGACAGATTATTCATTTTGTAAACCGGACACGGGTGGTTAAATAATTAATTGAATGCAAAAAAGGGTCTTGTGAAATAAATATAACAGCCCATTCCTCTGACATCTACTTGGAGTTAGTATATATTATAGATAGAGAGAGACAAGTAGTGCCAGATCTATAAAACCAGCACCCTTGATTTAATTTTATAGCACAAATTTCATATAACCAAATGTCCACTTTGGGTGTAAAAAAACAAGCTTACATTAAAACAATAGATTATTACGAAATTATTGAGCATTGTATTTTGAAAATAAATCTATAGTTCATTTTAAGAGGTCAATACGAGAAAATAGGGAACTTTTCTAATTGGCTTTTCCCCAATAAATAAGGCAAGGTGCCATTTGACAGACAGACAGACCTCCATATCATGCATGTTCAAAGAAGCAGAGGGTTGCAGGAGTGTAGTAGTTGAGCTTTGGAGCATCTTAAGCCCTGGTTGGCAAGAAGTAGCCACTTAGCAGAGAAGGAACATCCTTACCCGGCTGGGGATGCAATGGCACCCTTTTCCTTAGAGGGCAAGCCTACTGATGAACAGAGGATGGGCTGGTGCATGAAAGGTCCACATTCTGAATTCATAGATCACTTTTCATTCATGGAAGCTATAGTACAGTTGCTATGAAAGGAGATTAAAAGTGTGGGCATAGTCTGTACTGTTTATGAGTTTTGTTTGTCAGCTATATTAACCCCTTCAGCACCAGAAGACTACCACTGTGGAGTAATCTCCTCCTGTATGTTTACTGTTTTACCTGCCAAAAGATTTCAGAATTTGGCCTGAGTTTTCACTATACTTCAGAGTATACAGGTGAAATGCAAAAATACTCAAACATATGTAGCACTACCTCCTTGCTGAGTTTTAGGTCCCCCTATAGTCCTGCACAGCCAGGCAACACACATTTTATTCAGACCTTGCACACAGGAGACAGTAGCAGTCTTTGAGCTTGTTTTTTGAAGTTTTATTGAAGGATATTAAACTCTGATGGGGTTGAGGGGTGTATGGGATGCCCAAGTAACAGTGAACAAGGATAACTTCTCGACAGCTAAGTACAAGTCCAAAGACAGATAATTCTCTTCTTGGAGAATTTTCTAGCCTCTTCTAGCGTACCACCTCAAATCCCAGATTAATCCTTTCCTCATCCAGCTGTACTGGGTGAACATAATTTGTCTCCTTAAATCAAACAGTCCCAGATGTGGGCTAGTCAGGTTTCCGATCCGAATGCCCTTTCCCCTTATGTATGCAGATCAGCTCCTTCTCTCCCCCACCTACTGCCTTCTAGAAACTTCTAGAGCAGGGGGAGGTATCAGGGAACTGATCTGCAGAGCCCTCAGCCCTGAAATAAGATGAAATGGCTGACTCACACCCAGGCTGACTCGTGCCCAGGCTGCTACTCAGCCTTCTTCACTTAAAAAAAAAAAAAAGGAAGGACTAGCTAGCTCCCCCTGGCTACCTAGAAAGGTGCTACATTCCCCCCCCCCCCTTCTAGAAAAACAGCCATGTCCTCACTGGCTGGGGGACAACATTGATAGGTTCAACATTAATGGGAACGGGGCATCCCATACTGAAAAAGGGAGGGGAAAAGGGAACACAACTGGGAAGGGGATATATACAAATAAATTAAGCAGTAGAAAAAATATAAAGATATGTAGACTTTACATATGTACCATACCAGCATAAACATACTGTATATACATCCTAACTAAAGCTCCCTGTAGCTAATAGCGGAAGAGCAAAGTAGAAACATATGGCAACATATGAAAACATGTGCAAAATAACTTTGGTGTGCCTCTCCCTCAAGGGAAACCCTCCATGATGACAACAGAGTCTTCCTATTTCATAGCAAGAAAAGACAGCTGTCCTGGAGCACCGGCAGAAGTGGAAAGAGAAAACAGGAGACAAAAAATAGCCCTGACTCTGGCTAACTAAATAAACCAAGGCATCAACCTTATAAACCATGAGGCACTTCAGCAAATTTAAGAAAAAAAAATATCCTTTTTTTTCAAAAGAGTCCTCAGTAAAAAGTTGAGGAGCCCCTCCTAATGAAGTAGTGAGACTAGGCAGTCTTCTGCAAGTGCCCCAAACCAGCATATCTGGGAAAAGCAATAGAGATGGAGTCCAACCTAGTCCATAAACAAACCTATTTATGGGCAGTAGGATCTGCTGGGTTGGGATTGTGCACCAACCAATCAGCAGTGTTGACGTGGGCTGGGTAGTTTAATGGTGGAGCCATCAGTTTCTCTGGGTAGTTATAGAATATCTTGATGTTGGCCGCCCAGCTTTGACAACTACTACCCGGCCCTTGTAAATGGCCTGGCCCCTGCTCCATTCCTGTTTTGTCTTGAATCCTGTTGTAGGCCTTGGTTAGATAAGGCCCCCTTAAAGGTTTGGGGACATGGAGATAGTCAGTGACTATCTCCCATTGCTGCCTGGAACTTTCAATGGTATCCATGACATCCTGAGGGACATATGGGTAGTACCATCCCAGCTCCATGGCCACCCGCTTATGAATTTACCTTTGGAAACAGGAGAACCTGGGGAGCCTACACACAAGTGTGTGGGGACCAGTGGATCCACTTTTTCAATTCAGAATTACTGGCCCTGGTCCTAGGCCAAGGTTCAGTGAATGTAGGCTGGGCCCAAAGTGGAATTTGAACAGGCTCTGTCCTGCAAAGATGTCCGATTGAGTCTGGGGTACTGTCAGTGAATCAACACTCTGTGGTGTCTCCCCAATCCCATTCCTCCTCAGTATCAACCGAGAACCACTCTTCCTGCTCTTCAACCTCTAGGGGCCCACACTTGGCTAGTAGCCTGGGTGACTCCCAGTCAAACCAACCCTGTTGCTCTCCGGTGGCTCACCGGAGGATTGGCTGTCCTCCCAGACTGGCTCCTTCCAGGGGGATTGGTCAGGGATGGTGGGTGAGGCCAGCATTTCTGGAACTTCTGCTGACTCCTGCCTGGCAGCACTTGTGGGCACCAGCCCATCAGTAGCATCTCTGGGCAAAGGATAGGTAACAGTAGGCCATCCCCTGCTACATGAGTCTGCTGATGGTGTGGGGGAATCACGGTCCTACTCTACTGGACTCTGCCACACTCTGTATCTCCAGCTCGAAAAACTTTTTGCATTCCATCTCTCCTGCTTTTCCATACAAAGCTCTGAGTGCAAGTCCACTGTGTATGTACGAAGCGGCAGTTCGCTGGGCATCAACTTGGTTAGCGGCACTCCACAATGCCTACACTTGATCCAAGTGCCGATCAAGGCAGTTGCCCTCCTGCATTCAGGGCACAGCAAACATAATCTCTCTGCTCTTTCCACTAGTCCTAGCACAAAGCCTCTGCTATGCTCCAGTCGAACCCCGATGTCCATCAGGGTAACCTATGGCCAAAAGACACCCGTAGTGCAGCCTCCATATTTCTCCTCTCATGCTCTCTCACAGCATGCTGGGTGTACTGGGCGGGCTTAAGGGTATGGCCATGCCCCTCCTTCAGACACTTTGACACCAGCAAGACTGCCATGCATCCGGCACTGGTGTTAACCCCTGCTTCTCCAAGCAGGAGGATGCTGACTGGTTTGCAGGCTTTTGAAGTGCTGAATCTGGGCAGAAACACAAATGCAGTTCGCTTGGACTTAGCGCACACAGCCTTGGACTCCTTTAGCGCACACAGCCTTGGGACGCCTTTAGCGCACACAGCCTGGGACGCCTTTAGCGCACACAGCCTGGGACGCCTTTAGCGCACACAGCCTGGGACGCCTTTAGCGCACACAGCCTTGGACTCCTTTAGCGCACACAGCCTTGTGCAGGCCATAGACGAGGAGAAAAACGTCCGTTTATTTAACAAAAATCCGTCGTTCAATAGGCCGACGTTACCACCATCAGTAAAAAAAAAAAAAAAAAAAAAAAAAAAATCGGCCGATTTTCTTCCCGTCTATGGCCGGCATTTAATTACTTCTGGCCCTGCAGAGAGCCCCGCTATTATATTTGACATTAAAAAGTATTGCGGTTGCAACATTGTATCTATTTGTATCCATTTCGGATACAGATGGTTTTTTCAGATACAAATAGATACATTGTTGCAAGCGCAATACTTTTTAATGTTAAATGTAATAGCGGACAGGAATTCTTCTGCTTTCTCTTCTTCTTCCTCTTCTTCTTTTTCTTTTTCTTTCATGGCTCATGCGCAGATTTTTTATCGGTAAAAAGATCATTGCTGCGAAAATCGGCCGATCGGCAAAATCAGCCGATTTTTTTCCAACTTTACCGATCAAAAAAATCTGACAAAATCCAGAAAAACGGCTGCCCAATTAACCCATTAACGGTGCGAAAATCAGCCGATTTTTTTTTTTCGGCCGAAAAATCGCCTGATTTTCAACCCATCTATGGCCTGCATTGAACTCTAACGGACACAGCATCTATCTCACACAGAGCCACTTAATGGCAGCAACTGAACTCCACTCCCCCCTGCAACTCTCAGCAAACCATCATTATAAGGACTGTGAGCACCTGGGCCCACACCCTGCTGGTTGACTTCAAACTCTGGACACTGGATTAGAGATTTCTTCCTTCCCAAGGCATTTTGAAATCTCCAAACTACGGAGCCCCATCCAGAAATATCAAAATGCGGAGAAACCTGCAACAGCAGTTTTCTCCACTCAAAATCTACACTCCGCAGTTCTGCACTCCGCACATGTGCCGACACTATGTTCATTACCAGCTCACATCTACCTCTTTTTATCCATTGACAGGGCCCTGCACTGTTACACTATATATTATAGGTAAACTTTAAAAATGATCCTAAATTGCCTACTCACTGAAAATATTCTTCAGCTTGAACTCTGTCAAAAAGTAGTTGCACCTGAACTAACCACTTAACAAACCTCTATTTCAGAATAGCTGCAACTCCATCTGTGAAAAAAAGCAGTTCCTATTGCTACATGTGTCATGTAATAATCCCCATTTGAAGAATAGAGCTATTGGAGTTGTGCCTATTCCTCCTCTTCAGCATCTTAACTGTAAAGGCTGAAGATGTGCCCAGACACAGCATGGCATTTACTGAATCTCTTTGATATTTAAAGTGTGGAAGACTCAGACAACAAATCACTCTGCCTATTTGGTGCAGGATATCAGCTCTGCTTCTTAACCGCTTCCCGACTGCCTTATAGCAGAAATACTGCTACAGGGCGTCACGGGTGCACAAAATCACATATATATATATATATATATATATATATATACAGGTGATTTTGCATTTCCAGTTGCAGATGTCAATGTCCGGGACGGTGATTACTCACCGGAGCCTGGTGGTTACCGACCATCTCTGATGGGGAGAATTGTTTTGTTTACTAACAGTTCTCCTCCCTGTCAGCTCGGGCACACTGCTCTGGATGGCTGTGCACAGTACAGCCATCCAAAGCAGTGTAAATGAAATAATAAGGAATGTGAACAGTGAGCGCAAAAGAAAAAAGAGGATGCAGCTGGCAGAATGTGTCAAATCCTCCACTCCCACTATGCAAACATATAAACAAAAGGTACACTACTGCACCTTTTGTTTATAAATATCCAAAGCAGTGTGCTTACAGTATAGGACACACACACCGCCCCCTAGTAAAACACACCCAGCACACAGTTAACCCTTTGATTGGCCCTCGTGTTAACCCCTTCCTGCCCAGTGCCATTACTATAGTCTCAGTGCTTTTTATTTGCTTTTTTTAGCACTGATCACTGTATTGGTGTCACTGGGATATCAGACACCAAGTCAGTTCCCCCAGTGTCAGAATATCAGCTGCAGTCCTGCTATAAGTCGCTGATTGATGCCATTACTTGTAAAAATTTAAAAAAAAAAAAATTCCAGTATATGTACCACCATTTGTAAACTCTATAACTTTGACATAAACCAATTAATTTACAGGTATTAGGATTTTTTTTGGGCAAAGACATGTAGCACAATACATTTTGGCCTAAATTTATGACGAAATTTGATTTTTTAAAATTTTTTACTGGACATGTTTAATAGCAAAAAGTAAAAAATTTTGTTTTTTCTCAAAATTGTTGGTCTTTTTTTTCATAGTGCAAAAAATAAAAATGCACAGGCAATCAAATACCACTGAAAGAAAGCTTAATTCGTGAGGAAAAAAAAGGACGTACGTTTCATGTGGGTGCAGCATTGCATGACTGCGCAATTGTCAGTTAAAGTAATGCAGTGCACAAAAAATGGAAGGGGGGTAAATCCTCTGGAGGGCAAGTGGTTAAACTAGAACTGTGGCCTCCCTTTAAAAATGATGTGCTGCAGCCATTGATTATAAGTGCATCTGCACTTAACATTTTCTCTCGGCCCCCAGCAAAGTCCCACAATTTTCTGTCGAGCCTGCCAATGACGCCCACCTAATGCAGCTTCCTGTGATGTGGCAATGATACTGCCCTGCTGCTGAATTCAGAGCAGACTTGCCACTCTCATGTATGCTGTGCCTGCTTGCACTACAGTGGGATTGTAAGCCGTGTACCGGGGTGGGCTCCCCAGGATACAGTGAAGTCACAAACGAGGAAAGCAACCCCAACACCACCTTTTGCCACAACAGAATTTTACTTAGATGTGGCAAATAAACACAACCACAAATGCTGGAAACATACAATAAATTTAGATACACCCAGCCCAAAGGCTGAGACCCTTGTGCTGCACAGCACGGCACCTTCTGATGGATGAAGGTAGAAAGTGAAGTAATTTACCTACTGGCGGGCACAACTAAGCTGCCACACCTTACCTGTTATTACCCTAAAAGAGCAGGAATCAGTGTATGGGTGTATGGTATGGGCTAGCCTGCGGTGCAGCACAACAGCTTACAATCTTACACAAATCTACAGTATTCCTCCTCCCATAACTGGTCCTGTAGCACGTGCCTGAGTATTCCTTCTGAGCAAAACGCCAGCCTGGCTTGAGTTTTTAGGATTTTATCAGCTCTCCAATGTGAAATGTCACTTTAAGTTGTGGAGTCCTTCCAATAATCAGTAACAACACCTGTGGCCTGACACAAACAGAGACCCTAACTAACTAACTACAGGCCTGGACTCAGTCTCTAGGCGCCAACACTGAAATGAGGTGCGTGCACGATCTTACCGACCCGGGTTTGCTTTGCATCCGCTGGTGACTCTGAACAGAACAAATGTCTCTCCAACAAGCATGCGGTCTTGCCATATATGTTGCTTAGTTCCTCTGCTCCCATCAGCCTTCCTGGCAGCAATGTCATCAGCATTCCTGGCAGCAATCTCATCAGCTTCCTGGCAGCAATCTCATCAGCATTCCTGGCAGCAATCTCATCAGCTTCCTGGCAGCAATCTCTGGTTACTGAGGGATGCTTTCACACTTGGATGTCATCAGATTCTCAGCTCACACGGCCCCTTATTCACCATGCTCCAAAACATGGCTTCTCTCTCTCCTTCCTGTTCTCTCCAAACCTGTGTGCAAAACCCCACCTCTTCATGAATATACAAATATCTATGCCAGGGGTGTCCAAACTTTTTTCAAAGAGGGCCAGATTGGATGAAGTGAACATGGAGGGCCGAACATTTTTCCGAACATTCTTTGAACCATTACAATTAAATGCAAATAAATTATTTTTTGCCAAGTTAATTGCAAACGACATACTTTTCATTTCATAACATTAAGATCAACTGACAGCTGAGTTTTCACAATGTATTGAAAATAAATTTTAAAAAAACTTACCTGCACTAATGTGAAGGGTGAAAAAGGTAGCTGGAGCTGAAGTCTCTGCTCGGCAGCCGGGAGGGGAAGAGAAACACACTTCACGCTGGAAGCCCGGCCCTGACGACACCGCCCTCTGTCGCTCCCAGCGCGGCGCAGTCACGCATGCGCACTGCTCTCAAGCAGAAGACTGTCTGCCACAGAAGGGAGGGCCGTGCGACAGCCGCATTTACACAGACCAGGGAGAACGTACCGCAGTCAGGCATGCGCACTGCCCTCTGCTCTCAAGCAGAAGACTGTCTGCCATAGAAGGGAGGGCCACATTACACAGAGCAGGGAGGGCTGTTGGAGGGCCGTATTAAACTGACCCCCGAGCCGTAAATGGCCCGCGGGCCGGACTTTGGACATGCCTGATCTATGCAGTCTGAGGCTGTGTTAGAAAAACAGTGACATCTTGTGGCTAAACTGCAGAATGTCAGTCAAAACATTAATTTACTTCCACACAAACAGTGTTCAAACAATGAGAGCTGTTTCCCCATCTCACAGGATGAAAGAATTTTGCAGGGAGCATGGCTAATAGCATAGTCATTAAGTATTTACAAGCACTGCCTCTTTTGCTGAAACGCCCAGCTATGAGCTGCAGTATCTGGAGGTCCCCCTCACATAAATGAAGGGGTATTGTATTTGGCTCAGTCAGGGAAGGTAAAGGAAAATTTGTGTTTACTTTATGAGGCTTGTGCACAGGGCCAACGATAGGGGGGTAGAGCCAGCCCCCCTGTACAGGGCCCGAGCCCCATCAATTTTTGCAGGGGGCCCAGGGGCAGAGAGGGGGCTCTTTACTTTAGGGCCCAGAGGGAGAAATCCCTAAAACTTCAGCAACTACTAAAAACGTCCTTGGGCTCCCTTGGTTCAGCAAGGGGACTGAAGCAGAAAAGGTGCTATTTTTTATGATTTCCAGTGGCCAACAGTTAAAGTTTAGGCCTCTTCTCTATTAATCTGCTGGTCCAGGCCGGAACTTTAATGTAATTGTCATGATCCATGGCATGGAGAATTACTCACCTAGCACTTGAAGGTCATTCAATAGCCCCCTTGTTGATGTGTGTGACCGGCCTCTGTGAAGTGGTCAGGGGAGCTAAGAGTGCATCACTGATAAGCATCGCCCTTCTGGTATTATTATACAGAATTTATATTGCACTAATAGTTTTCACAACACTTTAGAACATGAGGGCAGACAGGATGATTACAATACAATTCAGTACAGGAGGAGTCAGAGGGCCCTGCTCATTAGAGTTTACAATCTAAAAGGGAGGATCAAGTGATACAAAAGGTAATAACTGTGGGGGATGAGCTGATGGAGAACTTAACAGTTACAGTTGTTAGATGGAGCCAGGATAGGCTTCTCTAAAGAGAAGGGTTTTTAGAGATCACCTAAAAGTGGACAGAGTAGGAGACATGCCTGGATCCAGGGGGTGCTAGAGTGGGTTATGCCCCCTCAGATTTTAATTGTGCCCCCCAAAGCCAACCCTAACCTGCCACTACACAACCCTAACCTGCCACTATACTACCCTAACCTGCCACTATGCTGCCCTAATCTGACACTATACCACCCTAATCTGATACTATACTGCCCTAATCTGACACTATACCACCCTAATCTGATACTATACTGCCCTAGCCTGAAACTAAACTGTCCTTGACTGACACTATACTGATCACAGTTATGCATTGTGTGGGGAGGAGAAACTATGTTGCCTGTGCCCAGGCTGTGTGCAGTACAGTGATGGGAGAAGGAGCTGTGCTCCTGCCTTCTGCCCAGCCAGCAGTGACCCCTGCCCTCTGCCCCCCTGAAATTTTTTACTGCACCCTCACATTGGACAGGCTAGATCCAACCCTGGTAGGAGATAGTTGGACAGATTGGGGTAGGGAATTTCTTAGGAAGTGAGAGGCTTCGGAGAAGTCCTGGAGGTGAGCAAGGGGGAAGGTGACATGGGTGCTAGAGAGCAGGAGGTCTTGGGAGAATGATTTGGTTCATATTTTGATACTAGATTAGCGATGTAGCTGGGTCGAGTTGTGGATGGCTTTGTAAGTTGTTTTTAGTATTTTGAAATGTATTTGATGGATGAGCAGAAGCCAATGAAGAGATTGGCTGTGAGGGGTAGCAGACACATTGGTAAGGTGGATGAGTCCGGCAGCAGCTTTCAGGATGAACTGAAGAGAGGATAGTCAATGTAAAGTTAATCCAATAGGGAGGGAGTTGCAATAGTCTAGGCTGGAGATAACCAGGAAGTGAATTAAAAGCTATGTGGTGTCATTAGTTAACCATTTGCCGCCCGCCCAATGGCCGTTTGGCGGCCGCAAAAATGCACTAGATTTCCGGCGTCCTTCCACACATGCGCAGTTTTCGTGCTTGCAGAGCCGCGCAGCGGCGCGATCTGTCAATGGCCGTGTACCTCGGACACGGCCGATGACAGATCTGAGTACCGGCCCCCGTTGCCGGTACCATGTGACCTGCTGTGACCAATCACAGCAAGTCACATGACAGTTGTATACAATGGATGGCTTTATTCATGCCATCCATTGTATACTAGTGTCTAGCTGTGAATGGTCACAGCGATCACATGCACATGTCATGTGATTAGCTGTGGCCAAATCACAGCTAAGCACAAAAAAAAAAAAAAAAAAAACCCTGAATTAATCAATGTCATTCAGGTAAATGATTGCTTATAGCAAAGTAATTTTTTGCTATAAGCAAATTGTGTAAAAAAAAATAAATATTGATCACTTCCCCAAAGTAGTACAATGTTACTATGTCACTTTTTCCTCCCTGCACTGTGAATGTTTACATGTTATCTGCAATTAAACCATGGCAACATCTAATGTTTGTGTAGTATTATGTTCAGCAGACTGTGTTCTTCTATTGTTGTGACTTAGATGACATTCAGAGCACATTTTATGCCCAATTCATGCAAAACTCCACGTAATCCCAAGGGGTTCACATACTTTTTCTTGCAACTGTATATACCATAGTTTGTGAACTCTATAACTTTCCTACAAACTAAAAAATACATCCTAATTTGGGTTATTTTCACCAAAGACATGTAGCAGAATACATCTTGGCCTAAATTTATGAAGAACAATTATTTATTTGTAAACTTTTATAACAGAAACAAAGAAAAACGTGTTTTACCTTCAAAGTTTTTTGTCTTTTTTTGTTAATTTAGCAATTGTGTTGGTCCTTTTAGTTTCCAGGATTCATTTTGTTTATTTGTTTTAGAGGATGGATTCAGAAAGCTTTCTAATCCACCTGGTATGCATTTGGACAGATCCACATTCCTTGTGAATAGCTGTGATTGTCAAGGAGTGGGCAACCGCTTTTGCATTGTTAACAACCCTGACTCATCTGCTGTCAATGGGATTCCCCGCTGACAGCAGAATGTAAACAAAAACACTAAAATCTGTTTTAAAATGTTGTGGGGTCCCCCCAAAATCCATATCAGACCCTTGTCCGAACACACATCTCAGCAGGCAAGGAAAGGGGGAAATGAGCAAGTGCCCGCTTCCCTCCTGAACCATACCAGACCACATGCTCTCAACATGGGGAGGGGGGCTTTCGGGGAGGGGGATGCACTGCTGTAATTATTTTATGAGGCAAGAAAGATAATACTATGTAGCAACCCTTATCACTTACAGCCAATGACAGAATATATTACGCACTCCTGACCCCTGCACTCTATGCGTTACCCACTCCTGATATCTGCACTCTATGTTACATACTCTTGACCAATATGCTCTGTATGTTACCCACTCTTGATCCTTACACATTGTAAATTAGGTAGTCCTGAATGCTAAACATTACCCACTCCTGATCCCTGATCTACATACATTACCCACTCCTGATCCCTGATCTACATACATTACACACTCCTGACTCCATGCATTACCCACTATCGACATACATATTTAGCAAGGTTGAATAAAGACATCAGTCCATTCAGTTCAACCTGTGTGGGTACAGATGTGTGTGTATTTATGACAATACCATTTCCCATATCCCTGTATATTGTGTTCACTAAGATGCCCATCTAAACATTTTTATTGAAACTATTGACATGCTCCGCTGACACCACCAATTGGGGAAGGGAGTTCCACATCCCTACCACTCTGACAGTAAAGAACCCCCTATGCAGTTTGAGGTTAAACTGCTTCTCCTTCAATTTCATTAAGTGACTGCCTGTCTTCTTAAAGAGATTGTAAAGGTTAATTTTATTTTTTTGGAAAATAACAAACATGCTATATTTACCTGCTGTGTACAGTGGTTTTGCATAGAGCAGCCTGGTTCCTCCTCTTCTCGGCTCCCCCGTAGGCTCTCCCAACCTCTCCTTCCTGTCGGGTGCCCCCACAGAAAGCAGCTAACTATGGGGACACCCGCTGCTCCGTGTGTTCGTTCACACACAGAGCTGTGGCTTAGCCCCACACCCTCTCTCTTCTCATTGGCTGACTGGCTGTGACTGACAGCAGCGGGAGTCAATGGCTCCCACTTGCTGTCTCAGCCAGTAAGGAGGCAGAGACCGGGGACAGCCAAGGCTGCCATTTACATTACTGGATCACGATGAGGCTCAAGTAAGTATTGAGGGGGCTGGGGGCAATGCGGCACACAAAAGATTTTTTACCTTCATGCATAAAATGCATGAAGGTAAAAAACCTTCAGCCTTTACAACCACTTTAAGCTCCCTGAAACTGAATATTTTTTTCCCTATGAGGGAATCATTATTGAGGTATTAGTATATAGCTGTCATATCACCTCTCAGGCATCTCTTCTCCAGGGAGAATAATTTTAATGCTTGTAGTTGTTCCTCATAACTGATGTCCTCGAGTTACCTTATAAGTTTTGTTGCCCTCTGGACTCTCTCCAGTTACAGCACATCATTTCTGATGACTGGTGACCAGAACTGGACAGCATACTCAAGATGCGGCCAGACTAGAGTTTTGTAATGTGATAGTTTTATCCCTTGAAACCAATGGACGATGTACATTACCTACCTCTGACCCATGCACTCTGACCATTAACCACTCCTGACCCCTGAACTATGTACATTACACACTCCTGAGCCCTGCATTCTATGTGTTACCTACTCCTTATTTCACAAACTATTGGATTGATGTACTAAAACTCGAAAGTGCCAAAATCTGGTGCAGTCCTGCACAGAAACCAGTCAGCTTCCAGATATTTTTGTCAAAGCTTAATTGAACAAGCTGAAGTTAAATGCTGATTGGCTACCATGCAGAACTGCACCTGATTTTGCACTCTCCAGTTTTAGTATATTATCCCTCTTTACAACTGCACTCTGTACATTAAACACTTCTGACCCCTGAACTATGTATGTTACCCACAGCCAACCCCTTCACACTGTACAGTATATACCCTTGACCCATTCACTCTGTGCATTACCCACTCCTGACTCCTGGAATATGCACATTTCTCACTTCTGGCCCCTGCAATCTATACATTACATATTACTGACCCCTGAACTATGTATGTTACCCCTGTACTTTGTATGATACATACTCCTGATCCCCGCACTCTGTTACATACTTCTGACCCCTGAGCTCTGTACATAAAGTCAAATTTTAAACCCATCCCACTACAATTTTGTCAAATTCAAAGTTCTCCATGCGCATTGGTTGGACTGCCTACTTCTCCACTGGATGTTTGTGGGTTGGGCATGGGCCCTGGCTTTGTCACGTAGAATGTACAGAGCTCCATGCTTTTAGTTTTAATAGTATTTTTTTTAGTTTTCCAGAAATGTTTTTACACAAAACTGACAGAGATAAATGGGAAAGTACCTAGAAATGGATTGGTAGACAATGTACAATCAGTAGACATCAACAGTCAAAGATCAAAAGTCAACATCAAAAAGATATTCCACAGATATAGATCAGATTCCAGTAAAACCTTGAACAGAGGTGCACACACAGACAGAAGAAGTATTCCATTACAAAGTTAAGGTCATTACTGTGATCTATCAGTGTGACATCCACCACTAAATAAAAGGAAGTATTTACATTGTCCCATATATTCTAATGGTGGCCCTGCTTGTGCATCACATGGGTTTGAGACTTGCTTAGACTGCCATACAGGAGCCTTCAGTTGTACTTTAAACATAATGAAATAATTTGGATTGGTGTTGTTTCTGTAGTGCCGTTTACTGTGTGCCTTCATTGACTTATTCTTGCAGTAGGATGTTATTTTAGCATTACCATGGTAATAAATACTGTAATGATGGGAGGAACTCTCTTTCTCACTGTTTCAGGACAATCAGGATGGAAGATATGCACAGTCTGAGGGGCAGAACCAAATGGAACAGAGGAGAACCTGGGCAGAATGGGCACAAGACTTTAAACAGTATATATGGAATCCAGAGAAAAAGGAAGTATTAGGAAGAAATGGGAAAAGCTGGTGTGAGTAACCACAATTACATTACTTGTATTAGGAAACAAAACTTAACAATGCTATCGCCTTCAATCATATAGGTCTCACTATCCCTGTGTTCAGGATCTTACTTATTGTAGAAATGGATTCATTGAGTTAATCTCAGTGTTTTTATCATGACTGTAATTGTAGGTACTCAAATTGTGTTAACTCCAGTGGCATCATGTTTCCCTAAAATTCCATTTTGGCATTAACCTTCATTTATATGATATCTAATGGCATTTTCTTTTGGTGAGAATTAATTTTTCAAGAGAAAGTGAATCATTATGCATGGTTTATTACAGTATATAATACCAACAGCAATTAAGCTATGTTTTAATGGCTAAGCTATGCTATTCTTATGTTTTGTATGTTTGAATGTATTCTTTGTTGTGCCATATACACACTTACATTTTTAGATGTAAATTCTTTTTAAAGGCCTCTTTCACGCAGGAGGGGGCCAAGAGGGGGTTAAAACAAGAGGCTGAGCTGTGGTTTATCCGCTGCTCACTTAAAGCGTAAAATATAACCGGAGGTGGCTCTTTACGTGCGAAGCCATGATGCTTTGTGTCACAGCTGTGGGAAATTTAACGAGTTGACAAACAGCATCGCCTTTCAGACTTTCCCATTCCAGTCAGTGGGACAGCACCACAACCAGGAGCCAAACACTTGGTTTGCATTTGCTTCACATTAACCCTATTGTGATTTGCTGTTCAGCAAAAAGGAAAAAAAAACATGCACAGGCATTCCGGAGGCTGCAGGATCACCTCCTGAATGCCTGACAGTGACTGCTTAGCTGCACTTATAATGATGATAACAGGGGCGGACTGACAACTCATGGGGCCCCCGGGCAATAGGGGATCATGGGGCCCCTGTGTCCTTGCCCAAACTCAAAAAAACCTATGAAAAAGGTACCAGGGGCATCTCATGGGGCCCCCTACTGACCCTGAGCCCTCAGGCAGCGCCCAAGTTTCCAAATGGTCAGTCCGCCCCTGGATGATAAAGATTCACAGCAGATCTCTTTTCAGTGAATGGGCTACTGTGAACCCAACCTCATGCATTTGTGTTTTTATTATGTGATGCATTTCCCATGCAAAGAAAGCAACATAATCTCAAGGACAGATGCAGCTCTGTTCTGTATATGAAGACTGCATAATGTATACAGTTCAACAGGTTACAATGTCCCATACCAATAAGCAGAGCTAAGGATAAATGATGTTTAGGATGGCATAAATCTATATAAATCTTTGCAGTGTGTTCACCGTGTATCTTGTGCTGTGAACAGCAGATCAAGGCATAACATGCATTCACTCAAATAGACTCATTCAGTAAAATGGTGCAAAGAGTAATGGACAAAATTGTGCCTTATGAAATAGGCTTGACAATATCCATTATTAACACTGCTTCCTGGAAAAATAGTTCAGGCATTGTGAGAAAGTATAAAATTGCTGATAGTATTTTTCTAACCAAACATTATATTCTAGTTTTCCTGTGCAGATTCCCCCTCACTCTCAGTCCAGGTGACAACACTGTAGCTATGACAGGATGTGAAAAGAAAGCTGATGTACAAAGTTTACAGTAGTTTTAGCCTCCCACTATATGTCCATTTATTATTTATTGCCATTTTGTACCTCTAAGGCTGGTCATAGACGGGCCGTATAAAAAAATCGGTCGTTGCTGTTGCCGATGCTGCCACCAATGTCTACGAAAAACGGTAGTTTTTCGTGAATTTTCCAGCATGACCGATAAAAACATTGCTGACAACATTGCCCCACTAACGACGTGAATATTCGTGTGGATGAAAATTAGTCCGATAAACGACCCGTCTATGGCCTGCATTACTAAGTAGGGGAAAATAGGCCACACACAGCAAAAGAACATGACATGGGTTCTATTCATTTCCCAATCTATACAAAGCTAAACAAAATTGTACTGATTTTAATATGGGCTAAATGGTGGAAAATGAACATGGTTTATCTGCAAAGCTCTTGCTGGTTGCAACTATGACTAAAATGGGTTAACTCTTTTAACAACCTTGTTTTAATGTAGGGATAAATCTGTGGTGTTATGTATTTAAGCCCTGGTTCACACTGATGCAGTGCGGAATTCTCAGCATTTTCTGTGCAAATTCCGTACCGCATCACAATTGCACATGCTCTCTACACGTTACACCATGATAGGACACGTGGCTTCCTCAGGACACTGCTGATTGAAGCACTTTTTGTTGGACTGGTCACTATCGATGTTTACACTGAACGATTTTATTCAATTGTCGTTTATTTATTTTTTTCATTTGTGTTGTTGCACCTATCACTTGATATATTAATAATGGATATCTAATTTTTGATATATATTTCACTCTACCTGGTGTGTATACATATTGTTTGGCAGACCAGGCATTTTTTACACAGTGTGTTGCTGTTTTTAAGCACGGGTGACTTTGTATTATTTCAAGGATTGGAGTCTCACGTTAATATTATTTATGTATACATATCTATTTTGGGTATATATTTCATTTAACCTGGTGTGTTTATATTTTGATTGGCAGACCAGGCACTTGTTTTTGCACAGTGTGTTGCTGTTTTAAGCACATGTCACTCTATATTATTTAAAAGATTGGAGTCTCACGTTTTAATTATTGCTTATTAATGTATATTTATTCACCTATATTTGTGTGTATATAGACTGATTTGTTGCATTTGCATAGCGCTTCACCATTTTTTGTTATAATCTTTCCTTATTCCTACTTAGGAAGCAAGGTTATATTCCCAGGTTCAAAAGTTTCCATTCACTGCAAAAGGCTTTTCATAGTTGCTTTCTACAGACAAAAATAAATATTGATATTAACCACTTGAGTCCTTTAGATTTTGAAGTCTACCCCATCATATCATACATTATTTTTCTTCAGATAGATAGGATTATATTCTAAGTTTTAATTAGGAAGAAATACTGAAATAGTGAAAAAAAAAACAATTTTTGTTATTCTTTCCAATACAATATATATATTAGCACAGCTCCAGATATTTATCCCAAAAATATAACCATCAGCATCTGCTGATTGAAAAGTTATCACATAAGCGTGATTTTTTTTGTAACATAACAAAATTGTAAAGTTTGAAATAAAGTATTGCATTTTATTTTATGGCAGCTTTATTCCCCTTTTAACACTACACTGCTATACATTCCAGAGAATATTTGCATAAATCGCTGTCAGAACATTCAAATAAAATTAATTTCGATTGTCAAGTGTACAAATTAGCACAACTGCAACTTTTTTTACATGTTTGCAAATGCCAAAATTTTTATTGACATTGTGCTCAATTACATGAATGTTTGACACTTATGACTGCAAATGTTCTTTAGATCATTATACTGTATATCATTGTTGAGAAGTTGTTGGAATGTAAATATATAATATATATATATGTATATATATATATATATATATAATATATGTATATATATATATATATATATATATATATATATATAGTGACAGGACGAGGCTCTGTCACTGTGAAATATAGGAGAATGTGACAGGATTTGCATTCAAGTAAAATACGACGTTACAGACTAGTGTATATTTAGTTTTCTCTGGATTTTACAGTTCTGGATTGGCACATTCAATCCTGTGTCTGGGTTTTGCTAGATGCCTGCAACCTAGTTAAGTACACAGGTGTGCAGTGTCCTTAGGTCTGAGGATACCTCAGGGCAGGGGCGGACTGACAACTCATGGGGCCCCTGGGCAATAGAGGATCATGGGGCCCCTGTGTCCCTGCCCAGACTCAAAAAAGCCTATGAAAAAGGTACCAGGGGCATCTCATGGGGCCCCTACTGACCACTGGCCCTCGGGCAGTGCCCGAGTTTCTAAATGGTCAGTCCGCCCCTTGCTCAGGGTTCCCAGTTTGGAGACCGCTCCCAGTGTGGGAGATGGAAGGTCTCATCAAGGGGTCAGAGAGTTCTCAGTTCCTGGAGTCAGGTCAGCTCCTATCAGGGTGTCAGGAGTACCCCAATCCGTAGGCCAGAAGTGGGCCATGCAGAAGGGTGCTGTGACTAAGAGCTAGATAGCCAAGTGTCCAAGAGAGCTGGACAACACAATCTGAGGTAAAAGGTACAGCGTGGTACTGCAATTGAAGCTGAGTGAGCTTATGAGACAGGTGGCTTGGCAATTTCCGATGTTCATATTCTGCTCAAGCTGGAGAAGATCCCCTGTGTGGGGAAAACTTTGTGTTGGACTGTTGTTTTGCTTTCTGCCGTGTTAATAAAAATGGGCTACCAGCCCATTGACTCACTGTCTGCCATGGATCACTGTATAAACGCATCCACCCTGAGAGTTAACTACCCCATGTCACTATGTTATGTGTGTTTAGCACCCCCTGTAGGAGCTGCTGAGTTTTGTGTCCCCTAAGCTCTGCACAGCCAAGCAATACACTTTTTCCACTCTGGCTTCCAAAGTCAGTACTGTGAGCTTGTTTTTGTTGTTTTATTGAGGGTTAACAACTTGGATGGGGTATAGGGGTATATGGGATGACCAATGGAACCAAAACAACTTGGAGGACAACTGCCTATGTACAAAAAAAGGCAAGAATTCAGCAAAAAGCACAAAAATAGATCCTAGACTCTTTCTCTACTCTTTCAGGAGTGGCTCTTGTCTTTTAAAGAATCAGCACACAGTCTTTACTAGAAGCACTTGGTCCCCTCATTGAACAGACCTCAGATGAAAATCTCCTCATCCACCTGGCTGTCATGAGAGTATTCCACGGCAAGGGATTCCAAGACACATAAAAAATGCTATCCCAGGGAGAACTAGTCGGGTATGGCACCTGACTGCCTTCTCCCTTGTAGGCCCAGAGCGTGTAGATGTATTTACACTGTCCTGTTCCTGTAGCTTTAAAAGGTGACACTGCTTTCAGGCATTACACTGGACTGGCTTTTTCCCCTGCTGACAGGCTTTCCTTTCCTGTGGATTGTGGAACAGTGGAGGTCCCTCTTTCCAGCTCCCAGCCTGTAGGTAGGCCCGACTCCTCTGAGCCCCCTCCTAGGCTCCACACCAGCAGCACTTCCTCACTCCATCTTCCACCCAACTCCCCTGCTGACCAGGCTCTGTCATATTTGAGAGTTGACCTATCCACCATGCCAGGCCCCCTGCCTGGGGAGACCATGCAGATTCCCCTAAGTATGCAGATCAGCCCCTCCTCACACCCACCTACTGGCTTCAAGAAAATTCTTCAAGTCTCCAGAACAAGAGGTACCAGAGGACTGACCTGTACAGCCACCCAGCCCTAACCTAAACTAACCTTGCTGACTCATAAATATACACAAAAAACTATCTACTAGAGGGAATTGAATACATAAAACATTTTTTTAAATTTATACTTTTTTTTTCATAATGGGGGGGGGGGTGGTCAGGATCTGATCAGTAGAGACCTGACCTAGACCTCCATGCAGCTGTGTAGCAGCAGATCACTTCTAATTGTGATCTATTTGTGACTGCAGTCAGTCGGGTATCTGCAGGCAGATGCAAATAAGAGCAGTTATCACTTCAGCTTATGACCCTAGTGCTGGATGCTGTCATTGAAAGCTGGGGGTTCCAAACCACATGCAGGACTGGACCCAACAGAGCTGCACAGCATTTTAAATTGGCACTGAGATGGAAAAAAGTGAAGGAGTGTTTTCTGAATGCAGTGGACCTGTGTGCACGTTCATAAGCTGGGCCCAATGCTTGAGAAAAAGAAAACCATGTAGGTGTAGTTTTCATTGCAATGAATATTGGGTGTGGCTTAAAGAGGTGTGGTTAAACTGGTTGTAAAGGCTCAAGGTTTTTTACCTGCATGCATTCTATGCATGCAGGTAAAAAACCTTATGTGTGTAGCAGCTACCCCAGCCCCCCTAACACTTACCTGAGCCCCACTGCGATCCAGCGATGTGCACAAGAACCTCAGATCTCCAGGGAATTTCTCTCCTCATTGCAGAGACAGTAGTGGGAGCTATTGGCTCCTGCTAAGGGGGTATCCTCCTGCGCTTCGTATGTGTAGGTCCCTAGCTACTAGCTGCAATCACTCCAACCTCAACCAATAAGTCATAAATAGCATGCATTAAATAGTGAAGCGCTCCCAAATTATCTAAAACAATTCCCTCTGTGTATAACTAAATTACCAACTGAACTTAAAATGATCAATATTATACGGTGATAAAAAACTTAAATTACATAAACACCTCTCATATATATCAATTAATCTTGCCTTTAAAAAATCTGTGATAAAAAATCATAAAATCAGTGATACATCACTTAACATAATAATACTAATATCATAATAAATAACATAATAAATTGTGACAAATTGTGATGAATGTGAAGAACCTATAAATCAAAAAACAGTGATTCTGTAACAAATAATACATATATCCTGTGATAAACCTATAGCAAATTGAAATTGAATTGCTACTTGATACTGTGATAAACAAATGAACTCAGTGTCCAAAGTAAACTCAAAAAGTCCATGCAAAATTTGTGAAAAACACTCTGTGATCTCCACTTCTAGTGCTCAAAAGGAATCCTCCAAAGGCAGAAATGCCTGCTCACCTCCCCTCCTTGACCCACACAGGGCCACCAGGCAAAAACTCCCCTCAAAGGCAATCCTTTCCTCCAAATAGCTCAGCAGGGGACCTCTGGACTTCCACTCCTCCTCCACTCACCTCGTCATATAGGACACAAACAAAAATCTTCCCATAGTATAATACCGTTTATTTAGGAGTAATTCGGCATAACAAACTTATTCCCACTCACATGTAGTCTTTGAATACAGCGCTTTCCACCTCACATCATGGGTGTATTCTCATTCACATACAGGGAGGGAAACAAATATGGCCGCTACGTCCGGACAAACGTTCCCACGTGACCGGAAGTGACGTAATCTCGAACTGGGAATGGCGTTCCGACGCGTTGCGTCACGTGCGTCGTGACTTCATCAGGGTACCGCCCCCCAGAGCCATGATTTCTTTATATAATGGATAGTCAACCCACTAACCTTAATCAGAGGGCGGGCTCCCGGTGGCCATTTTACCGGAGTCCCCACTGCTAACCTCATCTATAGAAGACATCCCATCCAAGCACTCAATCTGCGCTATGAATAGGTGCCATCGCTTCCATCATATAGATATCAAAAACGAATGTAATACTCCCCTTAAAAACATAGAACATACAACTGTTTATTAATATTATATTAAAACCCACATAATACCTCTCTTTATTATTAATCTCATTAGTATTAGTAGCAGAGAAAATAATTATAAATAAGACCTAGCAATAATATATATATATAAATGTGAATACAGATCCTCCAATCTGATATAAACCGCATCTCCAAAAAAGTTATATATATGTATATATCATACACATATACCCACAGGAATATATATATATATATATATATATATAAATATAAAAAATATTTTAAAATTATTAGAATTCAAGTATTAAAATATTAAATTATTAAAAATTGGCACAAAGCCCTAAATGGCTTACTCTACATTATTCTCAAAAAAACTAAAAAACTAAAAGAATCTATTTTTTGGAACTCATGTCCTAGAATTACATGGATATGTGGCTAATTGGGTCATACAACGCCTCGCCCAATCACACCATATACCTATATTAGAAAAAACCATACCCAAAATTGATTGCTAATAAGTCATGTGAATAAACCCATGATCCGAGTTTACAAATTACATAACATATATCATAAATCAATCTCTATACTATAACTAGAATATATTAAAACAATTATATATATAAAAATGCACAATCCAAGAAATAAATTAAAAGTCACTAATAAAACAATTTAGATCAAATTCCACATTTAATCCATAAGGTGCCTGCGTACGCATAATGTAGATCCAACGGGACTCAGCTTGACTCAAAGATTTAACCTTACTCCCCCCTCTCCAATGTTTTGTATATTTCTGAATCCCCCAAAATTTCAAACCTGACGGATCCTTACTATGCTGTTTCAGGAAGTGTTTGGACACACTGTGTTTTGGGAAACCATTTTTTATGTTCTGAACATGTTCCCTAATACGTTTCCAGAGTGGTCTCTTCGTCCTTCCGATATACTGCAAACCGCAATCACATTCCAACCCATAGACAACTCCTTCCGTCCGGCACAAAATAAAATCCTTGATCCTAAATTCAGTGCCGTCATTATTAGATTTAAATACTTTTCGTTTACTATTTTTCCCTTTAGTTTCCCTACAGGCATAACACTGCTTACATGGGAAAAAACCAGATTGGTCAAGAAACGTGACCTTCTTTTTTCCATCAGGTGGGTCCAGCACACTTTTTGCCAGCTTCATTTTTAATGTTGGCGCTTTCCTATAAACAAATTTTTTGCCTGGTGGCCCTGTGTGGGTCAAGGAGGGGAGGTGAGCAGGCATTTCTGCCTTTGGAGGATTCCTTTTGAGCACTAGAAGTGGAGATCACAGAGTGTTTTTCACAAATTTTGCATGGACTTTTTGAGTTTACTTTGGACACTGAGTTCATTTGTTTATCACAGTATCAAGTAGCAATTCAATTTCAATTTGCTATAGGTTTATCACAGGATATATGTATTATTTGTTACAGAATCACTGTTTTTTGATTTATAGGTTCTTCACATTCATCACGATTTGTCACAATTTATTATGTTATTTATTATATTAGTATTATTATGTTAAGTGATGTATCACTGATTTTATGATTTTTTATCACAGATTTTTTAAAGGCAAGATTAATTGATATATATGAGAGGTGTTTATGTAATTTAAGTTTTTTATCACCGTATAATATTGATCATTTTAAGTTCAGTTGGTAATTTAGCTATACACAGAGGGAATTGTTTTAGATAATTTGGGAGCGCTTCACTATTTAATGCATGCTATTGGCTCCTGCTGTTGTCAATCACAGCCAGTGAGCCAGTGAGGAGAGAGAGGGTACGCTGCCGAGCCAAGGTTATGTGTGTGAATGAACATGCAGAGCAGCAGCTTGGGAGCAAACTGCTTGTTCTGGGGGCACTCGGCAGGAGGGAGGGGTCAGAAGCGCCAGTGGGGCACCCAAGAAGAGGAGAATCGGGGCTGCTCTTTGCAAAACCACTGCACGCAGCAGGTAAGTATAACATATTTCCAATTTGTTTTTTAATTGCCTTTAATATCACTTTAAATAGAGTTTGAAACTATTTGCATAGTACAGAATGAGTTGGTGCAGAATAGGAAATGTAACACAATGTACAGAATAGAATGCAGCAGTGTGGAATAGGAAATGTACAGTGCATTGTATAGAATGAGGGAGCAAAAATACCAAAGTTTGCCTCCCCACCATGCTGGGTTGGAAGGAGCCTGCAAGAAAATGACTACACTGGCTGGGCTAGCAGAGTGGGCAGAAGTGAATCCTGCTTTCCAAGATCTTCAGACATAAGAAATGTTGCTGAAAAGTCCAATCATGTCCAGAGACTTATGGTTTCTACAGTCTTGTAACCACTCTGCTAACCTTATTCCTGGCCAGATGGCAAGAATTTGCAACTGCAGCTAGTAAACTGCCAATTGCAGCACAGTCACTGCTTCTTGACTACATGCACTGCGTCCTCTGTGGCCCCAAGTGGAGTAATGTCTTCATGGTCAAAATAAGGTGTGTACTGCATTTAGCCACTGCACAATGTCACAATATATACACATACAGACATATATACCAGGAAACATGCCGATCTTGACAATGTAATATACTCTGTACAGACTCATTCCACCACCAGAGTACAGGAATTCACCAACCTGTCCAGCCAGTCACAGCCACTTAACACACAGCAGCCAATGAATGCAACGAATGGGCAGGAATTGACAGTGGCTGACAGGAGCAAGGGGCATGTCACAGTGATTAAAGATGATGATTGGGTGGGGCTGCCTCAATCAGCAGCAAAAGGTTGGGGATGAACACGGGGCAAAGCTAGCTCAATGACTGACTGCTGTACTCACAGCCAATAAGTGGCCAGAAGTTGACCAGATATGCGGTATGAGTGACAACAACACGTTTTGAGCCACTCAACAGCCATTGAAAGCCGAGCAGGTGTCAAGCCTGTGAGCCAATGAAAAATGAGAAGGGACT
This sequence comes from Staurois parvus, assembly GCF_062004578.1. Lineage (NCBI taxonomy): Eukaryota > Metazoa > Chordata > Amphibia > Anura > Ranidae > Staurois > Staurois parvus. Next base: position 3,457,396 of record NW_028317977.1, read on the forward strand.
GTTCAATCAGATCTGGAGGAGTAGTGAAAAATTGCTGGAGGAATAGAAAAAAGATTTCCAGCACCCAGCCAGCAGTGGGTCGTAGCCCAGATCCAGGAAACACTGGCATGTTACAAATGTGGGACAAACCCACAAAATATTGTTGTGACAACATGATGTCCACACATCATGTTGTGCAGTGTGTGAGAGTACAGTGGGCCCAATCCCTCCTAGTCCCTGTGTGAGCAGCACACATTGCACACCTAGAGGATATTCCACAGCTCAGGTAGTTAACATAAGCAATTTATGGAATTTTTTTTTGGACTGGAATGGCTTCCATTACTGATTTGCTGTTAAGAAAGTTTCACAATGATAACATTCAATGCCCCCTTTTTTAAATGTCTTTTTTGTTATATAGGGAAAGAAAATTAAATTTCCCCAGCTAAGTGACTAAGACACTTAGGTCTCTTTCACATGGGCATAGCTGCTGTCTCGTGATCCATGGTGGATTGCATTGTCAGCAGTTAGCAGGCAAATGGGCATATGCCCATCTACATATATTTTTGAAGAGGAGTTTCATACTGAAATCCCCCTTCATCATGACACAATTGCATCCACATCCACCCTTATGGGGAGAGGCAGCAAGTGGTATTATCTGATCAATATGATATACTCTATATAGTTATATAGTTATCCTGTCTGAAAAAAGACAAAAGCCCATCTAGTTCAACCATTAAAAAAAAAGTTATAATCCTATACCCACAGTTGATCCAGAGCAAGGCAAAACAAAAACAGCAAAGCATGACCCAATTTGCTCCAGCTGAGAAAAAAATGTCTTCCTGATTCTCCAAGAGGCAATCGGATATTCCCAGGATCAACTTTACCTATAAATCTTAGTATCCAGTTATATTCTGTGTATCTAAGAAAGAATCCAGGCATTTTTTGAAGCAATCCACTGAGCTGGCCAGAACCAACTCTTGAGGGAGTCTATTCCACATTTTCACAGCTCTCACTGTGAAGAAACCTTTCCGTGTTTGGAGATTAAATCTCTTTTCCTCCAGATGTAAAGAGTTCCCCCTTGTCCTCTGTGATGACCTCAGGGTGAATAACTCTACACCAAGTTCACTATATGAACCACTGATGTATTTATACATGTTGATCATATCCCTCCTTAATCTCCTCTTCTCAAGAGATAAAAAATTCAGTTCCTCTAATCTTTCCTTATAGCTGAGCTCCTCCATGCCTCGTATCCGTTTGGTTGCCTTTATCTGTATTTTTTCCAGTTCCCCAATGTTTTTTTTGTGAATTGGTGGCCCAAACAAATATAAAAATATATATATTTTCGTGCCAATATGTATGGGGCTTTCCAGGGCCATTGCCTGGTTTCAACAGGTGGTGAGTAAAAGCATGCCTCAACTGGTTTTGCTGCCTGAGAGTGCTTATGTGAAAGAGGTCTTCTTATTTATCACTGGACACTATTTTAACAAGTTTTTTTTGAACGTTCTGTTTCCTGAAAAAATGTTTGTTGCTCATGATAGACCCCTTCAAATTGAACACAAATATAATTTCAGAATGACTGTATCACAGAGGAATTTTGAAAAATGTGGAATTAACATTTAATGACTATAATGTATTCAGTTGCATAATGTTTCCAGCAAGCTGCATGAGTTCAACAGAGCTAAAAGTGTATTGCTGCTAAGTTTCTTTTACAATTAATTTTATTATAGCACAACAACAAAGGAACAGTCAAAAGCAAGCTCATTGACACAAAAAAAAATAAGTTGTATAATTCTGGTAATGGAGGACATAACAAATGCACTGAAGTATCAACACGGAGAGAAACGGAGTACAGAAACACAGTATATAAAAGGATGGAATGAAACCTTATAAATTGTGTTAACAGCTAACAAGTAGTGACCAATGAGCTAGTGGACAAAGGCCAAGGATAGTCACCAAAGTCACATACAGATGATCGGAAAGGTTGAGCATGGAGTCTTACTGAACGCACATTGGAACTCTACACCAAGGACTCTCGAGAAAGTCCGACAGGTGTATAAAACATTACAGGCACGGTTCTGTAGGGGTATCACAATCAGCGCATGTAACATGAAAACTGACAGAAACAAAAGGAAGAAAGAGAAAGAAAAGAGAAGAAGGGAGAAGCAAGAATAGTAAAGACAGAGAAAGGGCTCCAAGGGATCATGCCAGGAGAATCTTATATCAACAGGAGGGTCTGATCAAATCTAGACGGTTAAGCCACATCAATCCAGGGACGCCAGATCTGCAGAAACGTAGTGTGGGTGTCCAACAGCATAGCCTTTAGCTTCATTGCTGCTAAGTTTCATTTGTACTCAGTGTCCGATGCATCTCACTGCAGTGTCCAACAATAGTTGGTCAGTACTGATGGATTCCAGTTGTCCTAATGCCATTTTTCCATTGTGGTAATGCCCTGGTGAAACCTTTCACTATGTTTGTTACTGATTGCACCTAGATTTTGGGGAAATGCTTCCAGGTGTGAATGCAGAAGGAAAATCTTCAATGACAAGTTGCACCTCATGGTCTTGTATACTGTTTAAAGTTTGTTAACCAGCTGAATGTGGTTTGGTGCTCCGTAGTTGCCAAGAAAATTCACGACAACCTTAAAGTGGAGTTCCAGCTGTTTTTGTGTTTATTATTTTTCTACAAAAACTGTAGCTGCTGACTTTTAATAAAAACACACTTACCTGTCCCGGAGTCCAGCAATGTACTTACCCGCGCAGTCCCTTCTCCCATTCTTTCCTCCACAGCCCCGGGATCTCAACTGTCGGCACCAGGCTGTAACAGCTTGTGGCTTCACAGCCTGGTGCTCAATGTGCATGCCGCGCTGCGCTACCTCATTGGTCCAGCAGTCTCCTGGGACCTATGAAAGTTCCCAGGAGACTGCGGGAGGGAGGAAGGGGCCGAACTTCCGTTTCACTTTGTCGCGGCGAACTGAGGCAGAAGTGGAGGCGGAAGTGGAGGCGGGTACCTGTCAGAACCAGTTACCAGCTCCCTCCTCCCCCCCAAAAGGTGCCACACATGGCAATGGAGGGGAGGAGGAAGCAAATAAGTGGAGTTTACAGTTTTGAGTGGAACTCCGCTTTAAATGCTTTCCAGGAGATTTTCTCTGACCCCACTAAAAGATCTTCAAACCATTTGCCATTGATCACAAAAATACCTTCCTTAATTTTGACATCAGTTATTCTTGGAAACTTCTGTCTCAAAAAAATGAAAACCTTCCTCTTTCAAGTTCATCATTTTGGTGACATTTTTCATCAGGGGTTTTTGCCTTCCACTACTTACCTTACAAAAGCTATTATTACTTCTGTCTTTGTTGCTGGTGGTGATTTTCTATCACTTTCTGTCTGCTAAAAAAGGTTGTCCCCAGGACAGAAAGTAAGGAGAAATCTATCCTCCTAAGCCCTGACCGGCAGATAAACCTAAAACTCTAAACAAAAATAGTATATGAGCTAGTCAGTGGGTTTTTTTTAACTGTGTGATCTCTGTGCTAATTAGTGTCAACAACATCCTTGACTGCAGCTGCTGCATGTAGGGCTCATGCAAGCACATGCAAAATCAGGCCTATCGGAGTACATATACATGCATTTTCTCCGGACAAATAACTCTGCAATTATTTTTATACATTTACCAGAGGTCACTTCACATTATTTCCTCTTCTGGTCGAATGTTCCTAACCTATAGTGTTTGTCTATTTTCTGTACTTGTCAAATGTTCTTTAATACTTCTGGCTGAATTTTCTATTGGCTATTTTCTCCCATCCACGACCAAATGTAAGAGAATATTACATTCACCCTTTGGCAACAGAAACTGACATTTTACATATATTACAAACATTATGGATATTATTAGTAGTTTTTGCATGAATGCTGAGACATAAGCACTCTTTTTATATAAACATCACAAAGATTTGTTAAAAAGACTTTCTTTGGATCACATATTTATTGTTCTTTTTGGTCTATGTTTGTATTAAATGTATTTATTTCACCATTGTGGTAGACACAGATGATTAATTAATTGTTCTATTTATGCTACAGTGTTTAAAATAACCAGTGTGTTTGTGTAGCCCAGCCAGCAGCACTGTCAGGAAAATGCAGAAGAAACTTAAACACCCCAGTCACACTGGATGCGAATTGGCATGCAATTTGCATGAATTGTGACTTGCAAATCACATGCCAAATCACAGCCTATTGTCCGCAATTAGAGCAGTCATATCGGTGCGGTTCCGACTTGGTCGGAGCTGTACTGATTTCTAAAGTAGTACATGCACTACTTTTTGTGCGATTTGCATAGATATCTGTGTCAGATGTCTTGCAAATTGCACCTGAAATCAGCATGTCACCCGATTTTCAAATTGTGCAGCTTCACTGTAAGTCGCGCGATTTTAAAGTAGGGATTGATGTATCCTGGGTGTTAGGCTCCATGGACTCTAGTGTTTTTTAAAAGCTCAAAAAACACTGGATGAAAAATGCTGATAATAGAGTTTTTGTGCTGGGTTTTAGATGCATTTTGGAGCATTAGCGTTTTATTAGCATTTTTACAGTACATGAAGAAGACAAAATGCGCAAAAAAAACTGTTAGGAGCATTTTAGTAGCATTTAGGGGCATTTAGCACTAAAAATGCTCAAAATAGCTTCTGGGAGCTATTGCAGAGCTGTGTACAGCCAGTGACCCATGGGATATGAACTACAAGTATTGTGGGAGGTGTAGTTCTGACAGACTGAGCTAGCTTGGTGAGCTAGAAGGAAGGGACTGCCGAAAAGAGGAGAGGTGATTTTCTGCTGTTTTACTAGGCTGAGGAGAAGAAGTGTGGAGGCTGTTCTGAGATGGCTGTATGCACATTTGACTGCTTGCAGACTGCTCACCACTGCACTTGAGAGGGAGAGATGCACAATGACAGTCGACTTTGGAAAGAGCCACCAATTTTGGTGGAGCCCACTGCCTGACCAAGAAGGAAGAATACTGTGGACACTGAACAGAGAGGTCACCTGCTGATGCTGGAGTTGATGAGAGGCTGCAGGCTGAAACCATATTTCACTTTGATCACAGAGGGGCAGAGTTGTCTGCATGTAACACAAGTCAGTGCCTGTATCAGTTCTTAAAGGGACATTCATCTGAGTGCTTCAGAGTAAGAGTTGGGCCCCAATGAGCTGGCCAGCGAAAGGGACTTATATTATAGATTGCTGGACTGTCATAGTGGTGTAGCACTTCCTAGTCAGGATTGCCCCCAGTATAGGGTTTAACAGATGTTGCTCTCTACACAAATTGAGTGTTTCTTTACAGTACTGTATCTATTAAAAATTTCCCATTCAGCCAGGTGTGTCAGTGTGTGTGGTGCTATTTGCAGAGTTGTGGGTACAGGAACAAGGGACCTGAGAAACAGCAGCTCCTTCGGGGATAAATGCTACACTTGTAAATTATTAAATGGCATCCCATGTACATATAGTAATGTAATACCCTGCATTAACACTGGTTGCAGGATGTTATGTAAACACAAGATTGCAGTGTTCTGCGGTTTAGCTATGCAGACTTTGCTGAAGAAAGGCCTTGTTGAACCTCTACACAGATGCCAGGATTTTTGTGCTCAGACAGGGAATAAACAGACTGCATTTATCAGGAGAGCTGGCAAAGGGGCGGAAGCATATAGTATATATTCAGAAGCCCAGGAACCTTACAAGAAGGAAGTAGATGGTGAAGGACAGGGGACAGGTGTGTGGAGAAGGCTTTGTAGGATGCTGGAGATCCAGGCCGGGCCAGGCCGCCTAGCAGAGAAGCGAGGAGGGATCGCAGACCACTTGTATCACTGACAAACAGAACAGACATTCCTGCAGTCAGTCGGATCATGGTGCTGCCATTGGCATCGCTCCTCAACAGAGGGACCACAGGGCCCCCCCCCTACTGAGAGACTACCTGTTTCACTACCGAGGCTACAATCGTGTGAGAGGGTTCCATACCCAAGTTCCATTGTTTCTTTCCATTCAGTACACCTCACAGTACAGCTTATCACATTGAGGCCCAGTCTGTCCAGCTTATTGTGGCTCACTGATTAGAGCTTTATTAAAATCCTAAGACGCAGGACCTTTCTACAGTATATGCACCCTGGAGATAGAATCACATTAGTGTCTCCTTTCAAGTCTCTATTAATGCCCAAAGAACTTGCTTCTTCAGACTAGCTCACTACCTTGGAGGAGGAGTCCACCTCTGCTAACATTTGCTACTGCCCTTTTTATAATCTTAGTCACTTAAATTCAGCATCACTCCAAGAAAAAGTTTTCCCTTTACTTGAGAGAAACTTGCTTTCACACAAGAAAAGATCTACACCTTAATGTGCAACCAACCAGGGCCCCATAAAGCACACAGAAGATTAGATACTTTTGCTAAAAGATACCAAAATGGGACATTGTTGCTTTTCACCAAAGAATTCACCTCCAGAGTTAAATCCAGTCACCAGTAACTGAAAGCCTAAAAGTGAGTTAGTCTGACAGTTTGATAGTTCCTCCCAGCTCAGTTGGGTAGAGATATCTCAGAGGCTAGGACTGATATTAAATTCTGATCCTGCAGGACATTTGGGAGTTGCTTAAAGTGATACTGTGTTACAACACCTTGTTGAACATTCAAGAGCATATAACTTTTATTTCATGCTCACCCACTGTTATCTTTTTGTTTGCTTGTTGGGCTTCCAAATTGATTATTCTGACTTCAATATAACCAGAATACTTGTTCACCCTAACCTGTGTGTGTTTATTTTATGGCTTTGAGTCAAGGGGAGCCTACTAGTCAAAGGTTTACGGTGGTGTCAGCAGGGGTTGAGCTTTCAAAGCAGGCTCAGGACAGACAGGGAACCCAAAAATACTTAGTGGCTCTTAAGGAGGTACAGTAACAAAGAAATTAAGCCTTAGGATGATTTCTGTACTTATAAAAAAAATAACAAAATCTTTTTTTTAAAAAAGATGCTTGGTACCAATAAGGCTGCATTCACACATGGGCATTTTGAATTGTGGGCTGAATCACCGTGACTCTGCCTGCGATTTCAAAACACTCTGCTAAAATGAAAAATCGCAGAACCACGTGTTTAAGTGCCATTAATTTTAATGCCACCTGAAAATGCAGTGTAGTTCTGTTGTAATTGATGTGAGATAAATTGCACTGCAACTATGCAAACCGCAACGTGCGAAGCGTGTTGCCCAAAAAGTCCTGAACTTCTTTTGGGTGATACGCTTCACACGATGTGGTTTGCCATGATTGCAGCATGATTTATCATGCGTGTTGCATTACACTATTTGATTTATTATTATTTCTCTGTGTCCATCACTTGTTTATTATTGCTCTGTGTCTTTAAGCTTTCTCCTTCTGTCTAAGCTGAACTCTTTCTCTCACCGTACTTGTGTATATCCCTCCCCTCTGCCTCTCTCTGTAGTCATTCCACTGTATCCTGTCTTCCTGAATGCATCTTTCCATGAGGCTTACAACATTAATGTTTTTCTACCTATGATTATCCTTCATTAAAAGGAACATTCAAATGGGTTTCCTCATCTTATTTCCTCAACATGTGAGTTTATTCATTGAGTTAAACTGTCTGACCCGATGCAAGAGAGATTCAACGCCACGTTGTTTAGCTGTATACATCACTGGAAATTAAGTTTATGGTCCTGTAGTCGAGTCAGAACAATGTGACAATTGCAACAAAACCACACACTGTTTTCAGATGCCATTAAAAAGAATGGCACCTGAACATGTGGGTACTCAATTGTCAGTTTAGCAGAGTGTTTTTCAAAACACCCATGTGTGAATGCAGCCTAAACCATAAGAAAAAGTAAAACCAGCGCACATGTTCTTCAACAGTGATGAGCCAAACTGCCCTGGTTTCTATTTGACCTGATTCAAACAAGTTTGAATGCCCAACCTGAACCCCATTGAAATGGGAACCGAATCTGTGAAATTAAAATGCCCATTGTCTGGGGGTTTCATATGGGATGTCATTATATTAGTATTTGGGGACATTTTCTTTCCGTTTTATACAGTCAGGTCCATAAATATTATTATTTTTTTCTGAATTTCATTGCTATAAGCAAGCATTTTATTGAATGAAATTGATTAATTCAGTTTGTTTTGTTGTGATTAGCTGTGATTGGCCACAGTTAACCACATGACACAGATGGGTTGTTATTGGTCCAGTCTGTTCCCTGTGATCACTGTGACCAATCACAGCTAGCAACACAACGGTATACAATGGATGGCATGAAAGGAAGCTGTCCATTGTTTACAATTGTCATGTGACCTAATGTGAGTGGTCAATTAGCCGGAGACAGATCTCATGGCAGCTTGGCGGTGATCCGGAAGAACATCATATGACAATTGCCCAGATCAAGGAAAAGAACCGCTTGGCCATCATTTTACTATAGGCTGGGTGGGAACTGGTAAAAAAAAAACAGCACACAGACCCCTGTGTGCTTTTTTTTAAAAGAAGCCAACAATGAGATGTAATTTCCTGTCAATCTAAATTGTATCATGTATTTTTTTGCATATATCACTTTTGCTGTAGTACATGCTGCAGTAAGAATAATATAATGATATAATGAAAAACAAATTGCATATAACTCCCCCCCCCCCAATGCATTTTAGAACCTGTACATCTGGTATAGATTTTAAGGGGTTACCCCAGGCAAAAAAAATGTGTGAGGTCCCCCAGGAAATCCATAGCGGACCTTTGGGTCTGATAAAAATTTTAAGGGGGCCTCACTAAACACATTCACATAAGGGGGAGGGTATCTAGGTGCCCAATATTGGTAAAGGGGATTCTAGATTATGATAAGCCCCCACCCCCAGACCCCCCCATCAATGTTGGGAAGAGGCCCCCATCCTCATCAACATGGGGACTAAGTGCTTTGCGAGAGGGTCCCCTGGCATAGTATTATTCAGAAAGGAGGGCATCCTTGCCCCCCCCCCTCAACCTTTCATGGCCTGCCAGGCTGCATGCTCAAATTAAGGGTCTGAAATGAAGATTTAGGGGGGTCCTACACATCTTTCTTTTTTGCTCCAACTCTCCATTAAAATCTGTATAGGACTAGAAGGGTCTGGTATGGATTTTCTGTGGATTCATGCATTAGTTTTTTTGTTTTTTGTGGGGCAATCCCTCAAAATCCATTTCAGTATACATTATGTTGGTGACAGACACTAAAGCTGACCACAGATGGATTGAAATTTATCTAGCTCTTCAAGGACTGGCCACATTTTGATCAGTGTGTTGCCATCCCTACTCAAAAAAAGTTGAACATCTGATCAACTTCTGTCACAGGAGAATGTTGGAAAACCTTTCTCAGTCAGTGAATGCAGCTGCTGATCTGTGTAATCAAGCATCAGCCGGAGCCACTGTCAAAATACAATGCCTCAGCAGTGAGGACTCTTCCATCCATCTATTGCGCTAATGGAAAAGTCTTGTAGTTCTTTTTTTTTTTTTCAGCCAGCAAGCTGAATGAAGAAAAAAATTACCATCTCTGGCAGTTTTACAATTTCTTTTTCTTCCCCTATCCTACTCTCCTAGTCACTGATTGCATGTGTACTGATGCCAAGTGGGCAAACTGTGCCTTTCAGTATCTTCACCTCGAGACTCATGGGCTAATTTATAATGGAGAATGGATATCACTATTCACTCTCTGTTATGCACCTCTCAATTACACACGCTGTGGCTGATCGTATTCATAGAAATAAGCTCACTGTACGTAGCCGTTGAAGCCCACCAATGAACCAGGAAGAGCCCCTTGATTGGAAGAGAGCTACTCGTGTTTTTATGCAAACATTTATTAATTTACTATGTGCTACTATTGCTTTTCAGACAGAACCCAAGAGCTATGGGTGTTATAATTATTATGTTGTTATTATTATGTGTATTTTATAGTATTTATATTAATATGTATGTCATGTTATTTCTTTAACATAATAATGCTATTTCAAGAGCTCAAAGTGCAATTTTTTGGCCTCAGTCCATATTTTTTTTGCCAGCTGCTCATGGTGGGGGGAAGTTCAGCTTGATAAAGTTTCCATGACTGTGTATTCCCATGACTAAGTATTCCCATCTCAACACTGCAACTCTGCACTCTGGGAATACAGCTAAGAACATCTGTGTTTCCAAGCTCCCATTGAAGCTGCATGTTTTTTATTGGATGCTTGAACTAAACCGCTGTTGGTATGTTATACGTATTTTAAAAAAGCAGTCATAAGGAGCCTTAGCTCTATTAGCAAAGTATATGTGTCTATAGTTCATAATCTAAAAACATTGGTATAACCAATATTAGCTGTAGCAAAAATGTACTACCTGAAAAAAAACTCCACATTTGCTGCTGATACAGTTGTGCTCAAAAGTTTGCATACCCTGTCAGAAACATTTTGGCATTGATATTGAAAACATAACTAATCATGCCAAAAACTGTATGTTATTTAACCACTTGCTAACTGGGCACTTTTAACCTTTGAATGACAATTGCGCGGTCATGCAACACTTTACCCAAACAAAATTGTTACCATTTTTTTGAGAAAGATAGAACTTTCTTTTGGTGGTATTTAATCACCACTGGGGTTTTTATTTTTTGCTAAACAAACTGATGTGCGCTAATAAGGCTGCAGTGATGGGCACTGATGGGCAGCACTGATAGGTACTGACAGGCATCATTGATGGACACTGAAAGGCAGCACTGATGGGCACTGATATGTGGCACTGATGGGCGGCAATGATGGGCACTGATAGGTGGCACTGATTGGCACTGATAGGTGGCACTGATGAGGAGGCACTGATGGGCATTGACAGGCATCACTGATGGGCACTGATAGGCGGCACTGACTGATAGTGATACTTGGCACTGACTGGAACTATTAGGCGGGACTAACTGGCACTGATTGGCGGCACTGATAGGCATCACTGACTGGCACTGAAAGGCAGCTCTGATGTGCACTGATATGTGGCATTGATATGCACTGATGGGCACTGATATGTAGCATTGATGTGCACTGATGGGCACTGATATGTAGCATTGATGGGCACTCACAGGTGGCAATTATGGGCACTGAAAGGAAGCACTGATCATCAGGGCACTGATGATCAGTGCCCTGATTATCAGTGTAGATGTCCCCTCTGAGAAATGCTGCTTTCTGGCTCTCCTCTTCTCACGCACTGTCAGTATGAGGAAAGGAGAGCTGATAACTGGCATTTCCTATTTACATGTGATCAGCTGTGATTGGACACAGCTGATCACATGATATAACCTGTGTCATCAGCTCTTTACTGTGAACGGTGATCCCCTGTGCGCCAGGGACACAGCGCACCGCCAATCGCCGCACGCCCCCAGGGACGCCCAAGCGCAGCTAGAGAGGGAGCATGTCATATGACATCCTCCCAGAACGAGAGAGCCACCACCGGCCTGTCATTTCTTTTTATGGCAGGCGGGAGGCAGTTAAGGATAGTAATCATATGAAGCCATTTATTATCACATGTTTGGCTCATAATGATAACAGAAATCCCCCAAATGGCCCGGATCAAAAGTTTACATCCCCTGGAATGTTTGGCCTTGGTACAGACACACAAGGTGACACACAGCTTACATTGACAATTAAAGGTTAATTTCCTACATCTACCTACAAAAAGAGCCTGGTTACAATATGCCCGACAACACCTTGATATGCCTCACCAGGCTTTTTTTATGATATTGGTGCAGTAAAGGCTTCTCTCGGGCAGCTCAACCATGCAGCTCATTTTGGTTCAACATTTGTCATACTGTGCTCCTTAAAAACAATGCTATGTAGAATCTTGAACTGTATCAATCTACGTATCCCTTGCCAACACTAACTGAAGGAAGGGCTATTTGCAAACCTCCTCTCATCCTTCACCCTCCAGGTCCAGCACCTCCTCCCACCACTTGGATTGCAGGGACTACAAACCTTTCTGTGGAGGTTGAAGAGCACAGAGATGTGTACTGGAGAGGGGAAAGATGTGCACTCGGTTGTTGGAGGGGAGAGATGTGCACTGGGGGAGGGGGGGGGCAGAGATGTGTATTGTGGTGCAGAAGTGTGTACTGAAGGGGCAGAGATGTGTACTGAGAAGTTTGGGGGGGGTAGAGATTTGGACTGGAGGGAAGAGAGATGTGCACTGGGGGGTTGGAGGGGGGAGATGTAGGCTGGGGAGGAGGGGATTGGAGGGGAGAGATGTGCTTTTGAGGAGTTTGGAGGGTGCAGACAGAAAAGTGTATCGGGGGATTGGAGAGAGCAGAGATGTATACAGGGCGAGGGGAGAGATGTGCATAGGGAGTGTTGAAGGGGAAAGATGTGCATTGGGCTGCTTGGAAGGGAGAGAAATGTGTGCTTGGGAGTTGGAGGGGGGTGAGATGTGTCCTGCGGTGGGTTGGATGTAGAAGACTTGCGCTTTGTGTGTTATTTACTCCTGACCCCTGCAGTCTGTGCTTAAGCACTACCGACCACAGTACTCTGTGTGATGCATACTCTTGACCTCTACACTCTCTGTGTTACATACTCATGAACCCCACACTATCTGCAGCACACATTCTACACTCTGTGTGTTACATACTTTTGACTCCTGTTCTCTGCATCTGTACAGGGGTGTGTTGGAGGGGGAGACCTGAATTCTGTGTGTCACATACTTCTAACCCCTGCACTCTGAACATTAAGCACTACTGCCCCCTGTACTCTGTGTGATATATAAATATAAAGTGCAGCGCTATAGATGTGACAAAAAATTATAAAAAGGGATATAAGTGAATAAAAAATGAATCAAATTCTAAGAAAAAATAAAGTCCCAATGTAGAAAAGTCCCAGTAAAGGTGACTTCAGGCGGCCGTGCACACTGACCAGAGGTGCATGCAATGTGGCACAGATGGAATTCAGGACGTAGTCATCATGGAAAAAGGGGGGTAGATGTAATCCCTGGATCAATGAAAATCCTCAGACCAAAGCAGCACAGGATCCACTAGGCAGCAAGGAAGAAATCACAGCTCCACCAGAGAAAACCACCACTCCTCCACTGCACATCAACGGTATCTAGGAGGAGATACATCTACCCCCCTTTTTCCATGATGACTACGTCCTGAATTCCATCTCTGCCACATTGCATGCACCTCTGGTCAGTGTGCACGGCCGCCTGAAGTCACCTTTACTGGGACTTTTCTACATTGGGACTTTATTTTTTCTTAGAATTTGATTCATTTTTTATTCACTTATATCCCTTTTTATAATTTTTTGTCACATCTATAGCGCTGCACTTTATATTTATATGAGGAATTTTTTGGTTGTCCTGTGTGTTTCAGCTGCTTGTCCATTTTAAAAGCGCTCACTTTTTTGTTTTCTGTTTCATCTGTGTGATATATACTCCTGATGTCTGCACTCTGTTTGTTACATACGCCAAACCCCTCCCCTCTTTTGGGTACACACATTGCTCCTGCCCTCCATGCATTACCTACTCCTATGACTCGCACTCTGAACATTAAACACTACTGAGCCTTGTTTGCTATGTGATACACAGTGCTGACCTCTGCACTCTGTGCCCTATACACACCCAAACCCTACACTCTGTCTGCGGCACATATACATTACCCCTGTACTCTTTACATTACATACTGACCCTTTCACTCTGCTACCTGCTCTAGATCCCTGCGCTTTGTGTACAGCATACTCCTGATCCCTTTGCTCTATTTGTTGTCTATTTGTTTGCACTGGATCCCTGCACTTTGTTCTTATTCCTTCACTCTGTGTGCTATTTACTCTGGACCCCTGCACTCTGTATGGGACATACTCTGACCCCCACACTCTACAGCACAAATGCATTATCCCTGTTCTCTGTGTGTTACATACATCTAAACCCCTCGTCACTGCATTACCTACTACTGACTCTTGCGCTCTATATACACTATGTTGTAAATTTTTCTCTCCCAACCCTTACACTCAGTACATTATATACACTTGACCTTCTCAATAGATAGAGGGTTGAATGTAGTCACTGATTACTTTAATGAAGTTACCTTTTAAGATAGTCTGTATGCAGAAACACATCTGTAATAGAAGAGTTTTATTTTTTAAAATTGGTTGTGCTGATGTTTATGTCGTATGTGTGACTCTCACTTGTGAAACAGTAATGAAAAGCATATATAGTATTGTGAGTACAAGGATTGTGGCATTTGTTACACCCTTTCCACAGTAAGTACGATTTGGCCACACTTAACATTCGGCTACTCGCACTGCTCACTCTCCCTCTTTTGAGTGCTTCAAGGTGCCCTTGGTCAGTCCTGGCAAAGCCCCCTTAGTAACAGGAAGTGTTTCTTTCTCCACTGATAGTGATGTTTAATGCTGATGCTTGATAGAGCTAAAAAAAAAACCCATGTGTAGTACACATAGATCCTTATGAAGGAAAGAAACATTCAAGAGCTGCTGGGACTTTGATGTGAGTTCATACAAAATAGTGAGAGGACAAAAACATTCAGAGAGCTCACTGGCTCGGGTTCAGTTGCTCACAACAGACAGGGTTACCCTCCAGTGGGTATCCAGCAGGTTACCAGAAAAAATATGAATGAAAGGAGCTCCAGACCAAAGGACAAAAGAATCCAAATGATTTATTGGTTAAATTATTCAGTTAAAATAAGAACCTTAAATGGACTCAAAATTGAGCAATTAAGCAAAATCGAGCAATTGTGTGAGCAATCCGGCCAGTAACCCTGTGGATTAACCATTTAGTCTCCCTATACAGATTCACACAAGAAATCCCTGTTTTGAGTCCATTCACGGATCTTATTTTGACTGAAGCCCCAATGAAGGGTGAGTTTTATTTACTCCTGAAACACATTGGCTGATTTCTTTAGTGTAAACCAATAAATACATTTGGAATCAACTATCCTTTGGTCTGGGACTTCTTCCATTTCTGCACACAGACACAAGATTTTCTGGTACCCACCACCATACTGAGCATGAAAACAGAATTACTTAGGACTGATGACTTTGGAGTTCACCGAATGGAGATTGGTGAACATGAGATTGATGTTTACCAATCTTGCCACGCACCATCCAGAAGGTGTAAGATGGAGCGACACTGTTCTGTTACACAAGAAAGGATGAACCACCAAGAGATCAGATACAGTGTTTCACACAACCATGTTCCAAATTTTCAGGTTTGTAGCCTCCCAAATCACTTCTACAGATACCTCTGACTGAAATTTAACCACTTGCCGACCAGCCACTGTAGAAATACGGTGGTAGGTCGGCATGGCTGCGGAAAACCACGTTTTAAAACATGCTTGTGCAAAACAGGTAGGGGGCACGCGCGAGGCGCGCCACCACCCTACCTGCGCCGCCGATTAGGGCCGCGGGTGTCAGTTGCCGGGTCACGGCCTACCGTGTCCCAGCGATTAGTGGCAATCACTGATAGAGAGGACGGCTGCAGTGTTTACACTGCAGCTGTGCTTTCTGTCAGTTCCCTGTCAGCTCCTGACATGCTGATCCGGAGAGAAGACTTTTTCTCTCAGGATCAGCATGTTCCGGTGCAGTACACACCTCAGCCACCTAGTAAAACACTCCCCTCACACAGTTAACCCATTCAGTGAATAAAAAGGTTAACCCCTTCCTCCCCAGTGCCATTAGTCCAGTGTCATAGTATCCCAGTATCTTTCCCGCCATTTGTAAATGTCATAACTTTCATGTAAACCAATTAATTTACACGTATTCGGTTTTTTTTTAGCAAAGACATGTCGCAGAATACATTTTGGCAGAAATTTATAACTAAATTTGATTTTTACATTTTTTTTACTGGACATGTTTTATAACAAAAAGTCCAAAATATTGTTTTTTTTCCTCAAAATTGTCAGCCTTTTTTTTAAAAAAAAACGCACAGGTGATCAAATAACACTGAAAGAAAGCTCAATTTGTGGGAAAAAAAGTATGTAAATTTCATTTATGTACCGTATTGCATGACCACGCAATTGTCCGTTAAACTAGCGCAGCGCTGTATAGCAAAAAAATGGCGTAAATTGCAGTATCTATACCATAGTTTGTAGACGTTATAACTTTCACACAAAGCAATCAATATACACTTATTGGAATTTTTTTTTACCAAAAACATGTAGCAGAATACATTGTGGCCTAAATTTATAACTAAATTTGAGTTTACTATATATGTTTTATAGCTGAAAGTAAAAAATATCGTTTTTCTTCAACATTTTTGGTCTTTTTTTGTTTATAGCGTGAAAATAAAAAGCGCACAGGTGATCAAATACCACCAAAAGAAAGCTTTATTTCTGTGAAAAAAAGGGCGTAAATTTAATTTTGGTGCAGCATTGCATGACTGCGCAATTATCAGTTGAATTAGTGCAGCGCCGAGTAGCAAAAAGAGGCCTGGTCATTAAGGGGGGTAAATCCTCAGGAGGGCAAGTGGTTAAGCAGCAAATTAATTTTTTACATTTTTATTTTCATTTTTCATATTTTACTATTTGCCTGTCACTGAATATTACATACAGTTGCAAGAAAAAGTATGTGAACCCCTTGGGATTACGTGGAGTTTTGCATGAATTTGGCATAAAATGTGCTCTGAACGTCATCTAAGTCACAACAATAGAAGAACACAGTCTGCTGAACATAATACTACACAAACATTAGATGTTGCCATGGTTTAATTGCACATAACATGTAAACATTCACAGTGCAGGGAGGAAAAAGTATGTGAGGCCCTAGCTTAATGACTTCTCCCAGAGCTAATTGGAGCCAGGAGTGAGCCAACCTTGACTCCAATCAGTGTGATGATATTGGATGTGTTGCTGACAGCTGTCCTGCCCTTAAAAAACACACACCTGTTTTGGGTTTACTGGTTTCAAGAAGCACTGTCTGATGTGAACCATGCCTCGCAGAAAAGAGCTCTCAGAAGACCTACGATCAAGAATTGTTGACTTGCATGAAGCTGGAAAGGGTTACAAAAGTATCTCCAAAAGCCTTGATGTTCATGTGTCCACGGTAAGACAGACTGTCTACAAATGGAGAAAGTTTAGCACTGTTGCTACTCTCCCTAGGCGTGTTCGTCCTGTAAAAATGACAGCAAGAGCACAGCGCAGAATGCTGCATGAGGTAAAGAAGAATCCCAGAGTGTCAGCTGAAGACCTACAGAAATCTCTGGCACATGCTAACATTTTTGTTGACACATCTACAATAAGGAAAACATTAAACAAGAATGGAGTACATGGGAGGACACCACGGAGGAAGCCATTGCTGTCCAAAAAGAATATTGCAGCACGATTGAAGTTTGCAAAAGAGCACCTGGATGTTCCACAGCACTACTGGCAAAATATACTGTGGACAGATGAAACCAAGATTGAGTTGTTTGGGAAGAACACACAACACTATGTGTGGAGAAAAAAAGGCACAGCACACCAACATCAAAACCTCATCCCCACTGTAAAACATGGCGGAGGGAGCATCATGGTTTGGGGCTGCTTTGCTGCCTCAGGGCCTGGACGGATTGTTGTCATTGATGGGAAAGACATTTTGCAGGAAAACGTACGACCATCTGTCCGCCAACTGAAGCGCTGCAGAGGATGGGTGATGCAACAGGACAATGACCCAAAGCATACAAGTAATTCAACAAAACAATGGCTGCAACAGCACAGAATACGCCTTCTGGAGTGGCCCAGTCAGAGTCCTGACCTCAACCTGATTGAAATGCTGTGGCATGACCTTAAGAGAGCGATTCACACCGGACATCCCAAGAATATTGCTAAACTGAAACAGTTTTGTGAAGAGGAGTGGTCCAAAATGACTCCAGATTGTTGTGCAGGTCTGATCTGCAACTACAGTAAACATTTGGTTGAGGTTATTGCTGCCAAAGGAGGGTCAACCAGTTATTAAGTCCAAAGGTTCACATACTTTTTCCTCCCTGCACTGTGAATGTTTACATGTTATGTGCAATTAAACCATGGCAACATCTAATGTTTGTGTAGTATTATGTTCAGCAGATTGTGTTCTTCTATTGTTGTGACTTAGATGACGTTCAGAGCACATTTTATGCCCAATTCATGCAAAACTCCACGTAATCCCAAGGGGTTCACATACTTTTTCTTGCAACTGTACTCATTGCACAGGGTTATAGTAGTTGACAAATTTGCCAAAGATGTCGTGCACCGAAAAAAGTGAAGCTATAATAGATGAATGAAGAAGTAAAATGTGCCAAATTACTTCCAACTAAAAACCTGTGTTATGATGTGTAACTAATTTATATTCATCTATCTGGTGCATTCTGTTTGATGTAAAATAAATAATATTAGGGAGATATAGAGAGCTCGGTTAGCTACTATAACATTTCAGTTGACATGTTAAAGCCTAAATTTAGTTTTAGAAAAAAAAAACAAGGGACACTTACATTTACTGAGACTAGTTCCTTGTGCTGGGTCAGACTGTCCTAGTTGATCAGTCCTCTGTTCCCCCGTCCCCCCACAGCTGTAATCTTCCAATGATGCAAGGGTTAATAAGAGCGCTGGACTTGTCACAGACACTTATCAACAGTAGAAACTATGCCAGAGCATACTGCCCCTTTCTCCATTCATAGAAGCTGTACTATAGCTTTAATGTCTGAAAAGTGCTCTATGAAGGGCACAGGACTTTTCATTCATCTGCCCGTCCTCCATTCCTAGATCACTTTTTATTGATTACATGTCATAATAATAACCCCAGAGCATTGGAAGATTACAGCTGCAGGGGTTTAGGGGAACAGAGGACCTTGGATTTCAACTGGAATATGCGGCACTAGCAAAAGGAACATTCCTTGTGCTGATTAAAGGAAAATACCTAAACTTAGGCTTTAAAGGAAACCTACTTTCAATAAAAGAATATTTGAACATGCCACGGTTTATTGATTGGACAAAGTAATGTTTAACCACTTGAGCTCAGGAAGGTTTTACCCTCTTCATGGCCAGGTTTTTTTTTGCTATTTAGATGACGAAAAAAGGCTCTGGACAGCATCTGGATATGGAACAGTTAAAAAACGCTTCTAAATGCAAACACTTATAAATGCGGTTAACCGCGTTTACACGCATTTACAAGTGTTTGGCATTTGAAACGCTGGTAAAATCTACTCCTGAACACAAGTTTGGTGCGTTCAAAAAAATGACTGTAAACTCAACTGCCTGTAAACGACCGTAAACGACTATGTGTACATGGACACATAGGAAAACATTAGGGAGAGTTCAGGGGCTGCTGAAAAAAACACTGAACAGCTCCAGTCTGTCAGAGTATAGAAAAATATTTTTTTACAGTCTCCAGGTACAGAGCAGCTTTAATCTTTTTTTGCTAAATTGCCACAGATTTATGTGCCTACTGCCAACATCCCAAAAGACTATGTATATTTTGTTTTTTTATTAATTTGTTATTCATTTTTGTTGTACAAATGGATTCATTACTCTGTTAGGATGACATATTTTGCATAATTATGTTGTAAACAATTATTTGTATAAATGAATAATAATTTTACTTACTTACTAATGAGCTCATTTATATCATTTCAGGTCTTATTTTGTTATTTTACCTTTTACTTTATGCATTTCTAACTGGGATGTTTGCTTTATGTATATATGGATTGCTTGCAACAATAAGCCCATACGTACCAACATACAGAGAGAGAGTCTTCCCACCAGGTAAGTAATTGATTTCTTTACATATAACCCCAGCTTGCACGATTTGTTCCTCTTTACTTCTCTTTTTGCTCCTAAAGTCTGCCCTCAACTGCCTAGAGCCTGTACAGCATATTTAGACATATTCAGTAAGGTAGAGTGCAAAAGGCAAAGCATCCTAACCTATTGCAAGCAAGAAGAATTAATCTTTAACAGTTCTGGACTCAGTAAAATCAGTAATCTGAATTACAATTGGTCACCATGTCTTATTCAACTTTGCACACCATAAAAACAGTATGCCATAAAAGTCAAAGTCCATTGTGCTGTGTTGGGGTACAAAATTTGTGGTATGTCCAATACACAGTTGGATGTAAGCAAAACGTCTGACATGTAAGCAAAACAATATATGCTTGTAGTATATCACCAGTTTGACCCCTTGAACCACATGTCTAGTCCATTTTTCAGTTTTCAGACCTGGGATGCTTTGACTATGAATTACTCGGGTATGCTACACTATATCCAGGCCCGGATTGGGACAAAAAAAAAGGCCCGGGACCTTTGGACTGAGCAGCCCAAAGCCCGGGGACCCTTTCCTCGGAGCCCGGTGGTAGAACACCAGGGCCTGGTTGTAAGAGCAACCTTTGCAACCCTGCTAGTGTCAGTAGGTTTTTATTTTTACAATTTTATATTTTATTTTGAGTTTTTTGTAGGAGAGAAGGAGGGAAAGAAAGGAAGGAGAGAAGGAGGGAAAAGAAGGAGAGAAACAAAGGAAGGAGGGAAAGAAAGAAAGAAAGAAAGGAAGGAGAGAAGGAGGGAAACGAAGGAGAGAAAGAAAGGAAGAAAGGAAAGAAGGAGGGAAAGGAAGGAGAGAAAGAAAGGAAGAAGAGAAGGAGGGAAAGGAAGGAGAAAAAGAAACAAAGGAAAAAAAGGAAAGAAAGGAAGGAGGGAGGGAAAGAAAGAAAGGAAGGAGGGAAAGAAAGGAAGGAAGGAACGAGGTAAAGAAAGAGAAAAAGAAAGGAAAGAAGGAGGGAAAGAAAGGAAGGAGGGAGAGAGAAAAAAAGGAAGGTGGGAAAGAAAGGAAGGAAGGTGAGAAGGAAAAGAAGGAAGGAGGAAAAGAAAAGAAGGAAGGAGGAAAAGAAAGGAAGGAAGGAGGGAAAGAAAGAAAGGAAGGAAAGAGGGAAAGAAAGAGAGAGAGAGAAAGGAAGGAGGGAAATAAAGAAAGAGAGAGAAAGGAGGGAGGTAAAGAAAGGAGGGAGGTAAAGAAAGGAAGGAGGGAAAGGGAAAGAAAGAAAGAAAGAAAGAAAGAAAGAAAGAAAGAAAGAAAGAAAGAAAGAAAGAAAGAAAAAGGAGAAAGAAAGAAAGAAAGAAGAAAGAAAGAAAGAAAGAAAGAAAGAAAGAAAGACGAATGAAAGAAAGGAGACAAACAGGAGACAGAGAGTGAGAGAAAGGAGAAACAGAAGAGGCAGAGAGAGAGAGAGAAAAAGAAAGAAAGAAAGAAAGGAGAGAAACAGGAGACAGAGAGAGAGAAAGAGAGAAGGGTGGAGAGGAAACACAAGGCTGGCGGGGCAGACAAATGAGGAGAAGGCGGGATGAGGACGGGCATAACCAGCTGTGTCATTCCTCTCCCGTCTGTGGTGTGCGGGGAACTGTCAGCATCGGGCACAGATTATGCTGACAGATCCCCCGCAGTGCTAGAGGAGATGAGGGAGGGAGGGGGGAAGCGGCTTGCAGGGGAGCATACAGGAGCTGACCGTTTGCAGGAGATGGATAGGAGAGATGGCTGGGTGGCACATAGAGGAACCTAGAAATGCACGGTCCTCTACGTACCGCTCGGTACAAGTGCCCAGTGTGCCCCATGGCCAGTCCGGTCCTGACTGTTCCGAAATTAATTTTCTATAATTTTGTTTAAACAGATACAGCACTCTTTTAGTGGTATTTCATTGCCTTTGTTTTGAATTTTTTACTATGTAAACAAATTTAGGCCAAAATGTATTCTTCTACATTTCATTGGTAAAAATAACCCAAACCAGTGTATATTATTTTCCGTGTGTGAAATTGAGTCTAAAAACATTGGTATATATATTTTAAATGTATCAACTCTCATATCCAAATGGCCTCTCATTTCTTGGGGCCCTAAAGTGCCGTTTATGGAAAGTAGACAGTCCAATGTATTTAGTAAGAGGATGCTGAGTTGTAATTTTTTTTGTCACAATTTGTTGGAAATGGAAGAAAGTAAATAAAGTAAGTTATTTCTCACACATGGCATCTGCATGCCAACAATTACACTCCAGAACACATTCTTGAATGCCTCCCAAGTATGAGGGCAACACATATGTGAAACCTTTTTTCTGCAGAGATACATAGCGGGGTCCAAAATCCAATGAACACCTTCCAAGGGGCATACATTTTCAAAGGGCAAAAGACTTTCAAGGGGCATATTTTGTATCTGATTTCCTGACTACATATCATGTTTGTGTGTCTCTTCAAAACCACACCCTCTGACAAATTTTGCTTTGCCCTCTGGGGTTTAGTCATAAGTGGCCCTTTGGTGGACGAGACAAAACGTGTCATCGGGGGGGGGCAAGGTTTTGGTGGAGACTCACAGGTTGTGGTCACCTTTCATTTTCTGTTTACATGGGCTGATGAGGAATGCAGCTTTCTTTCAATTCACATTAAGAAGCGTTCTTGAACACATGGAACGCCAGTACCCTGTCTCTCTGAGCATCCAGGGAAGGAGTCCCCTTCGGCTTAAGCAGTGACACAATCTTTGTTTATCATGTTTCTTGAGGCCCTAAAGTGCCAGGACAAGACAAACACCCAAAAAATTACCCCATTTTACAAAGTAGATGCTCCAATTTATTAAATTAGAGGCATGTTGAGCCTTTTTCAGAACACATTTTTTGCCACAAGTTTTTGGAAAATGCATTTTTTTACATACAACTGTAATTTAAAATGATATTTCTACCAAACAACATGGGCATACCTACAATTACACCCCAAAACACATTCTGCTGCCGAGTATGGGGATTCCACATATTTGAGACCTTTTTGGAGCCTAACTGCAGAGGGGCCCAAAATAGAAAGAGCACCTTCAGGCTTGCAAGGGGCATAAATCATACATCTGATTTTCTGATTACCTATCACATTTTGGAGGCCCTGGAGCACCACGACAGTAGATACACCCGCAAAACACACAACAAGGTATTTTTAGGAGACATGGTGAGTCTTTTAAACATTTCTTTTTTTTTTGCCGTACGTTTTTGGAAAATGCATATAGAAAACAAAACATTTTTTTTTTTTTTTTATACAAAGTTGTCAATTTAATAAGATAGTTCTAACTCAGAACAAGGGCATACTTAGAATTCATACCAAAATTTGCTTTCTGCTACTCCTCCAGAGTCTGGGGATACCACAGGTGTAAGACTTTTTCAATCTTTGGACTGATTATCTACCAGACATTGGTGGAGAAGTACTAAAACTGGTGCACACAAAATATGGTGGTAAAGTGATAGTAAACCCATTTTTTAAATTTTAACTACAGGTAAGCTTATAATAAAGATTACCTGTAGGTAAAATGAACATCTCCTAAACGTGCACAGCTTAGGAGATATTCTCTCTTTCCTAAAGCCGGCACATGCACTCTGAAGGAACGGCATACACATGACATTCCTTCAGAGCTGTGTGACATGGCCCGGGACTCCCGCGCGCTTTCACGGGAGTGATATCATCGCGGCCCGGCCTGTCAGACGGCCGGAGATCACGAACCTGGAGGAAGGACCGGGTGAAGATGGAAGCCTCTGCAGCGATGACAGCGTGCCACTGGAGGGCTTTGTTTTAAGGTGAGTTTTACATAATGTGCTAGTATCCAATGCATATTATGACATTACATTGCAGGTGACTTTTTTTTTTTTCTTTGTTGCAGTTTACTATCGCTTTAATAACCAATCAACTTCTAACTTCAGCTTTTTCAATTAAGCTTTGACAATAAAACCTAGAATCTGATTGGTTACTAGAAAAAAATGATTTCCAGAGGGGAATGCTCTGTTTATAGCTAGACTCTATATATAGCGTTGTCCTCGCCTCATAATAATTCATCTTCCTAGGTGTCCTGTTATACTAGCTGTGATGTCGGACAAGGCGCCCCCCCTCTTGGTGCACAGCTGCCTGAAACCACAGCTAGGAGGAGATGGCTGCTTTGAAAGCAAGCACCTATCTCCACCTTCTTGCCTGAGGCAATCACCAGCAAGAAGAATGCTGAGGAAGGTGGGGCATTGAACCCTTTCACAATTGCTGCCTCCTCCCAGATGTTTTGCTGAGCAATACGCTATCAAGGAGGTGTTTAATAAAAGTCGATCATTCCAAACAGGGACCCAGCTATTCTTGGTTATACACTGTTATATATATTTATAAACACACTGACCATTTCTTAGGGCCAGTTCACACCACAAAAACGCACTCTGGATGCATTCTGGATACGTTTTTGCTTACAGTTCACACCACACTCCGTTCCGGTGCAGATTTGATGCAGTTTGCCATGTTCCAGTATAGTTCTGTGCAGAAAAAATGCAACATGTTCTACTTGTTTTTCTGCACCGGAAACTGACTGGAACTGACTGGACTGGTGTGAACTAGGGCCATTGGAATACCTAGAAAACACTGTGCATGCATTTTTGATGCAGAAACAAGATGCACTGGTTCTTATACTCTCTGGCAGGCCCTATCCTGAAACCTGCTTTTGCTTTCCTGTTCATTTCCTATAACTTGGGGGTATGGACCAAGGATACGACTAAAGCACCTGAGTTGATTTTAACCAATCCTTTGGTTCCAAACTAGTTGGAGCTCTTACCTGTTACCCTACATTTCTGTGCAGGTAGGCTTGTGGATATTGTAAACAACAATAATGGGAATCCTGCTTTGTTGAAGGAGGAAAATGTATTTCAGTTTGCATCCTAGCCTGCAACTGTATGTCCTGTGGTCAACTTGTACAATAAACTGTAATGTACATGTATCTCAATGATGGCGGCTGTGAGAACTAGGCCGCAAACTGAGGCAACTATATGTAATGTTCACAACTATGTGTAAGCAGATACCGTAGCTGAGGTGGCAGACTGTCAGTATTCAGTTGACTAGTGGGTGCATCAAAGTAGTCTAGCAGATAGTAGCGGTCTGTCTTTCTCTGCAGACGGGGTCAGTCCATGGACTCCCCGGCTCAGACTCCATGTCCTGTCTGGTCTCCTGCTGTCAGATTGGCCTGCTGGACAGCATGGTCAGTAGTCTCTTTCCGGTCTTCCTCTCTCTCCTACCCTGGCTCCTAGTTCAGCCATCAGCACACCTCCTTCTCCTTCAGTCTCTCCCCACACTCTCCTGGCAAATGTCCTGGCCTTTGATATTAATATGCCCCCACCCACATGCTGCATTTCTTGGGAAATGTAGTCAGCATACAAGTTCCAGAGGGCTGTTCTGTCCATGTGATTGACCTTGAATGGAAAGCCACCACCATCTAATGTCCATTTTAATACACTGCAAGTACAGTGCCTTGAAAAAGTATTCATACCCCTTGAAATTTTCCACACATTGTCATGTTACAACCAAAAACGTAAATGTATTTTATTGGGATTTTATGTGATAGACCAACACAAAGTGGCACATAATTGTGAAGTGGAAGGAAAATGATAAATGGCTTTCAAACTTTTTTTAAAAATAAATATCTGCAAAGTGTGGATTGCATTTCTATTCAGCCCCCTGAGTCAATACTTTGTAGAACCACCTTTCACTGCAATTACAGATGCAAGTCTTTTTGGGAATGTCTCTACCAGCTTTGCACATCTAGAGAGTGAAATGTTTGCCCATTCTTCTTTGCAAAATATCTCAAGCTCTGTCAGATTAGATGGAGTGTGTCTGTGAACACCAATATTCAAGTCTTGCCACAGATTCTCAATTGGATTTAGGTCTGGACTTTGACTGGGCCATTCTAACACATGAATATGCTTTGATCCAAACCATTCCATTGTAGCTCTGGCTGTATGTTTAGGGTCGTTGTCCTGCTGGAAGGTGAACCTCTGTTCCAGTTTCAAGTCTTTTGCAGACTTGAACAGGTTTTCTTCTCTGATTGCCCTGTATTTGGCTCTATCCATCTTCCCATCAACTCTGACCAGCTTCCCTGTCCCTGCTGAAAAAAAGCATCCCCACAACATGATGCTGCCATCATCATGTTTCACAGTGGGGATGATGTATTCAGGGTGATGTGCAGTATTATTTTTTGCTACATATAGAGTTTTGCTTTTTGGCCAAAGAGTTCAATTTTGGTCTCATCTGACAAGAGCATCTTCTTCTACATGTTTGCTGTGTCCCCCACATGGCTTCTCACAAACTGCAAATGGGATTTCTTATGGCTTTCTTCTTGCCACTCTTCCATAAAGGCCAGATTTGTGGCGTGCACAACTAATAGTTGTCCTGTGAACAGATTCTCCCACCTGAGCTGTAGATCTCTACAGCTCCTCCAGAGTTACCATGGGCCTCTTGGCTGCTTCTCTGATTAATGCTCTCCTTGCCTGGCCTGTCAGTTTAGGTGAACGGCCATGTCTTGGTAGGTTTGCAGTTGTGCCATACTCTTTCCATTTTCGGATAATGGATTGAACAGTGCTCTGTGAGATGTTCAAAGCTTGGGATATTTTTTTATGACCTAACCCTGCTTTGAACACCCGCCCGCCATATAGTCCAATGACGGGTGCAAGGTGGTTCTCTCGTTCTGGGAGGATGTCATATGACATCCTCCCATTCTCACCGCGCATGCGCGGCTCAGGGAGTGTGCAGCTCGGCGATCGGCGGTGCGCTGTGTCCCTCGGACACAGCGGATCACCGATCACGGAAAGAGCCGAAGATGCCCATCAGAGCTGCTTTCAGTGCCAACTATCAGTGCCAACTATCAGTGCCAGTCAGTGACGCCTATCAGTGCGCATCAGTGCCACCTATCAGTGCCTGTCAGTGCCGCCTATCAGTGCCAGTCAGTGCCGCCTATCAGTGCCAGCCAGTGCCGCCTATCAGTGCTACCTATCAGTGCCATGTATCGGTGCTGCCTTTCAGTGCCTATCAGTGATGACTGTCAATGCCCATCAGTGCCACCTACCAGTGCCTCCTCATCAGTGCCTATCAGTGCCACCTATCAGTGTCCATCAGTGCAGCCTATCAGTACCCACCACTGCAGCCTCATTAGCACATATCAGTGAAGGAGAAAAATCACTTATTTACAAATTTTTATAACAAAACTAAGAAAAAACGTTTTTTTTTTCAAAATTTTCAGTGGTTGTTGGTTGTTGGTTGGTTTTTGGTTTGTTTAAGGAAAAATAAAAAAACCCAGAGGCGATTAAATACCACCAAAAGAAAGCTCTGTCTGTCACAAACAAAGTATAACAATTTCATATGGATACAATGTTGAATGACCGCACAATTTTCATTCAAAGTGCGACAGCGCTGAAAGCTGGAAATTGGCCTGGGCAGAAAGGGGGTATAAGTGCCCTGTAGAATAAAGGTTAAACTACTCCACAACTTTATCCCTGACCCGTCTGGTGTGTTCCTGGGCTTTCATGATGCTGTTTGTTCACTAATGTTCTCTAACAAACCTCTAATGGCTTCACAGAACAGCTGTATTTATACTGAGATTTAATTACACACGTGGACTCTGTTTACTAATTAAGTGACTTCTGAAGGCAATTGGTTCCACTAGATTTTAGTTAGGAATGTCAGAGTAAAGGGGGATGAATACAAATGCATGCCACACTTTATTTGTATAAAATTTTGAAAACCATTTATCATTTTCCTTCTACTTCACAATTATGTGCCACTTTGTGATGGTCTATCACATAAAATCCCAATAAAATACATTTACGTTTTTGGTTGTAACATGACAAAATGTGGAAAGTTTCAAGGGGTATGAATACTTTTTCAAGGCACTGTAACAACATTTCAATGGGTT
The DNA here is from genome assembly GCF_062004578.1 of Staurois parvus. NCBI lineage: Eukaryota > Metazoa > Chordata > Amphibia > Anura > Ranidae > Staurois > Staurois parvus. The sequence continues at coordinate 3,485,017 of NW_028317977.1, forward strand.
ACATATGTACAGAGAACTTTTTGACTAACTGTTGCTCTTTGAAACAACAGTGCAAGGGGAAATGCTTACTGCATGTGCCCTAAAGAGGGAGAACACCTTCCCAGAGCCTTCCCTAGACAACTTTTTCAAGAATGTCACCAGAGGACAGAGCACCCTCTTGCCCCAGCAAACATGCCTATGCATTAACCTGGGAAGTATGTTGCCTTTGAGGCTAAGATGAGTTCTTTTCACTCTCCCAGGCCTCAAAATGAAATGCCAAGTCAGGGGCCCAGTGTCGCTTTCACAGTGAGGAGCAACCCCACTTCTCATGGTCTGCTGGACTTTGTGGCTACATGGGCTGAATGCATTTCAGGGGTATGAGTAAAAGATGTGGTGTCCTGGGGCTATATGCAAGAGGTCTGAAGCTGCCTCCATCTCGCTTCATATTGTCATACCTGCCAATATCCCGCTTCATATTGTCATACCTACCTCAGCTACATCTACAGACTATCAAGCTACTGTGACACACCTCCTCCCTCAAAGAGTCATTGCCATTGTTCTGGACCAGAAATGGTCTCTAGGTTTCTACTCAAACCTGCCTATTTCTTAGTTTTCCTTGGTCTGCTGCTTGAGCTTTCACCAGGGTTCTAGTCCTGCGCTAAAAGTTCAGAGGCAGGAAGAGGACAGGACATCCCTGGGGATAAAGATTCCTCCAGGATCAAGCAGTCTACACGATGCGGGACAACCTTCAATACTGGTAAGTTTGGTCAATTAAATTGTAGGGCTGAAAAAATATTTTTTAGTTAAATTTCAGCTGTAAACTTAATTCCAGGAATTCAGCCACCTAATAGAATATGCTGGCTTACTATGGGTTAAGCTCAATGAGGTGCATGAAGGGGAGGGGCAGGCACAGCAGATGGAGCAGAAGGTCCATCTTGAGAGCCTGAAGAATAGTGATAGATATGCTCTTGGCACTCAGTAAAAATAAAAATTGTAAATTAAAGAGATAAGTCCACAAAGTGGCATGCACCTGGTTGGACCTAACACCAAGTACTCCAAAACATTTTAAAAAGTGGCTGGATTCCTGGAGTTCAGTTTTAGGCAGTACCTAAAGTTGAGGAATGTTTTGAAAACACTGAAAAGGCAATTGAAATAAAATGAATACAGAAAAAATAGATAAGCATGAAGAAAGCAGACAAAGGCTTGGTTCACACTGTACCTTGATTCTGACTTTCAGTGTATTCATGTAGTGCGATCTTGATGGGACTTCCGATGTGGCTAGCATATTCTGTGGAGCTAAATTGTGCCAAATTAGCACAGGAACCTTTTTCAAAATTGCACCACACAAAGTCGCATTAATGTGAATGGGCACTATTGAAAATAATGTGATTTTTCTTGTTATGTGACTGAAGTCATGTCAGAAATCGCACCAGTGTGAACCAGCACTTAAAGAATGTAGAACTATAGGAAGAACCATTAGAAGTAAGACCATTTTTAAAGGCATGTATCTTTATTATACATTTATAAAACTTTGAACTACTGGCTACATATAGAATAAATACTGGATGATCAGTTCAGCTCTTGCTATTTGAGCTCAGCATTCTAATGAACTATAGAATGATAGTGTTTTGTTAGTTAAGTTGTCCTGTTTCAATAACAGCGGCTGCAATGTAAGCCTTGTTTTTCTCCAATGCATGATGTTACTATTTGTGTACCAGGACAGAATTGCTGGCCTCAGGATTACTGGCAGTGGTACATGGCATTTTGGATTCTACTGTATCATAGGACAACACCGGACCTAGAAAAGTCAACTCATGAACTCACTCTGCATTTCATTTAGTCTACTTTACGACATATTTACAATCAAATCAACACTATTCTGCTTCTGGGTTCTGGAAAGTTCCTTGAAATGTGACAAATGGTTTTCAGCACATGCCTCATAACATATTTGAAACCAATGTACAGATAAAGCATAGGCTTAGGCAAACAGTTATATTTTGCAGTTGCAATACATACAGTCAGGTCCATAAATATTGGGACATCGACACAATTCTAACATTTTTGGCTCTATACAGCAGATAATATTGCCCGAAACACTTCAGAATTCATCCTGTTGCTTTTCTCAGCAGTCACATCATCAATAAATACAAGAGAACCAGTTCCATTGGCAGCCATACATGCCCACACCATGACACTACCACCACCATGCTTCACTGATGAGTGGGTATGCTTAGGATCATGAGCAGTTCCTTTCCTTCTCCATACTCTTCTCTTCCCATCACTCTGGTACAAGTTGATCTTGGTCTCATCTGTCCTTAGGATGTTGTTCCAGATCTGTGAAGGCTTTTTTAGATGTCGTTTGGCAAACTCTAATCTGGCCTTCCTGTTTTTGAGGCTCACCAATGGTTTACATCTTGTGGTGAACCCTCTGTATTCACTCTGGTGAAGTCTTCTCTTGATTGTTGACTTTGACACACATACACCTACCTCCTGGAGAGTGTTCTTGATCTGGCCAACTGTTGTGAAGGGTGTTTTGGTGTTGCTGAGCTCACCGGTGCGTTCCTTCTTTTTAAGAATGTTCCAAACAGTTGTTTAGGCCACGCCTAATGTTTTTGCTATCTCTCTGATGGGTTTGTTTTGTTTTTTCAGCCTAATGATGGCTTGCTTCACTGATAGCTCTTTGGATCTCATCTTGAGAGTTGACAGCAAGAGATTCCAAATGCAAATAGCACACTTGAAATTAACTCTGGATCTTTTATCTGCTCATTGTAATTTGGATAATGAGGGAATAACACACACCTGGCCATGGAACAGCTGAGAAGCCAATTGTCCCATTACTTTTGGTCCCTTAACAAGTGGGAGGCACATATGCAAACTGTTGTAATTCCTACACCGTTCACCTGATTTGGATGTAAATACCCTCAAATTAAAGCTGTCAGTCTGCAGTTAAAGCACATCTTGTTTGTTTCATTTCAAATCCATTGTGGTGGTGTATAGAGCCAAAAATGTTAGAATTGTGTCGATGTCCCAATATTTATGGACCTGACTGTATGTGTAAACAGTCTTACCTGCCAAAATATACAATTCTGTATATTCCAGTGCCATTAGTGCAGTGTCAGTGCTTTTTATTAGCACTGATCACTGTATTGGTGTCACTGGGGATGTCAGTGACATCAAGTCAGTTCCCTGCAGTGTCAGAATGCCCGCCGCAGTCCCGCAATCCTGCACTGATTGCCGCCATTACTAGTAAAAAAAATAAAACATTCCAGTATCAATACCGCCATTTGTAAACAATATAGCTTTCACATAAACCAATTCATTTACACGTATTGGGATTTTTTTTTGCAAAGATATGTAGCAGAATACATTTTGGCCTAAATTTATGACAAGATCCGATTTTTTTTGAATTTTTTTACTGGACATGTTTAATAGCAAAAAGTCAAAAACATATTTTTTTTCTCAAAATTGTTGGATTTTTTTGTTTATAGCCCAAAAAATAAAAAACACACAGGCGATCAAATATCACTACAAGAAAGCTCCATTTGTAGGGAAAAAAGGACATAAAATTATTTTGAGTGCAGTGTTGCATGACCACACAATTGTCAGTTAAACTAACACAGCGCCATATTGCACGAAATGGCCTTGTCAGGAAGGGGGGTAAATCCTCTTGAGGCCAAGTGTTTAAAGATGGAGCTTTCCTTGAAAAAGAAAACAGTTTTGGCAAAAATGTGTAAAGTAACCTAGTATAATTCTCACATAATGCCACTGTCATATTTCAAAGCTGCACTGTACCTTCTGCAGCTGGGTGGATTGATGCAAAATTTCAGTACTAAATTAAACTTTGTATTAGGATACAAGTGTTAAAGTCTATTTGGGGAAGAAGACCCATTCTGAATACATAAAAAACATTTAGGACCCTGAAAATGTAATAGAAAGTTTCTATGTACTGTAGCTATGTGCTCTGATGATATGCCAGTAAATATATATTGTATTGTCAAAAGTATTGGCACACCCTCCAAATCATTGTATCCAGGCTTTCCAATCACCTCCATGGCCACAGGTGTAAAAAACCAAGCACCTAGGCATGCAGACTGCTTCTACAAATATGAAAGAAAATGTCACTCTCAGGAGCTCAGTAAATTCAAGCGTGGTACCGTGATAGGTTGCCACCTATGCAGTAAGTCCATCTGTGAAATTTCCTTGCTACTAAATATTCCACAGTCCATATTCCTTGCTACTAAATATTCCACAGTGGAAGCAACTGGGAACAACAGCAACTAAGCCACGAAGTGGTAGGCCACGTAAAATGACAGCGCAGGGTCAGCGCACGGTCACCTACTGCAATGGAAAGCATCGGATGCAGTGGTGTAAAGCACGCTGCCACTAGACTCTAGAGCAGTGGAGATGTGTTCGAATCATGCCTCTCTGTCTGGCAATCCGATGGATGCGTTTGGGTTTGGCGTTTGGAGAATGGTACTTGCCTGACTGCATTATGCCAAGTGAAAAGTTTGGTGGAGGGGGGATTATGGTGTGGGGTTATTTTTGGCCCCTTAGTTCCAGTGAAGGGAACTCATAAGGCATCAGCATACCAAGACATTTTGGACAATATTATGCTCCCAACTTTGTGGGAACATTTTGGGGATGGCTCCTTCCTGTTCCAACATGACTGCACACCATCACCTTTGGGATGAATTTGAGTGGAGACTGCGAAACAGGCCTTCTCATCTAACATCACAAATGCGCTTCTGGAAGAATGGTCAAACATTCCCATAGACACACTCCTAAACCTTCCTGTTCCAACATGACTGCACACCAGTGCACAAAGCAAGGTCCAAAAAGACATGGATGAGCGAGTTTGGAGTGGAGGAACTTGACTGGCTTGCACAGAGTCCTGACCTCAACCTGATAGAACACCTTTGGGATGAATTACAGCAGAGACTGTGAGCCAGGCCTTCTTGTCAGACATCAGTGCCTGGCCTAACAAATGCGCTTCTGGAAGAATGGTCAAACATTCCCATAGGCATACTCCTAAACCTTATGGACAGCCTTCCCAGAAGAGTTGAAGCTGTTGTAGCTGCAAAGGGTGGGCCAACTCAATATTGAACCCTACGGACTAAGAATGGGATGCCATTCATTCATGTGCGTGTAAAGGCAGACATCACAATACTTTTTGCAATATAGTATATATTTGTATATCAACGTAACAGATATATTGCATCTTATTTAGTAGACAATCAAAAAAGTAACATAAATCTGTTTTATTTGCTTTATAGGTGTAACAATCAGACCGCATGTATCTGGTTTGTCTTACTCCTTTAATTCTTTGGAAAAAAATACATGGACAGCTTATTCAGAAAGTCTACAAAAGTTTCTCGAAGGTACTTTTTTATATAACAAACATTTATACATGTATTGCAACTAAAACTATAGTAGCGGGATGGACATGTGCCCTTATAACAAAAAGCAGACACTTTATTACAAACCTATCCTAGCCAGGGCAAATTCAACTAGGAATATAAAAAACATAATCAGAAGTTATCTGAAAAGTGCATAAAGGGAAGACTTAAAGCATAAGTAAAGGCATTTTCATTTTGGATAGAGTAAGCGTGGCTTATAACCCCCATCAGTTTTTTTTGTCATCTGTGTCCAATTGGGGAGATTTCCCTTTATTCCTGTCCCTTATCCAAAACAGGAAGTGAGAGGATATCATTCCAAATTGAGGAAATCACAGTAAGTCCCCAGAACTAGTGTCCCCATTGCAAGATTTCCCCCATTACTATTCTAATGTCAGCCCAGAATGTGGGATTTTCTTTTACTTTCACTTTTGATGATGACAGTAAACAGGACAAATAGAGAGGGTGAATCTTCCTAAAGGGGGCACAAACAGCAATACAATCTGAGAGGTGTTCTAATCCCACTCCATTCTTTCCAAAACTAAAAAAAACACTAGGCATTGTTAGTGCAAATACCTAGCTACTGTAGCTCAGGATTCTGCTATCCAACACAAAGCCAGGCAAAGGAGTTACATTCTCCATTATGTAAAACAAGAAATAATCCAGCACTTTCATTAAATTTTATTGTAATGCCCACAGTGGTTAAACAGAGCTGAGTTTTTAATAATCTCTACCCATAGAAGGACTTAGAATAAAGTTGAAGTACACACAAAAACATATAATAATTGCTAACTGCAACAGATAATGGGTAAATACAGAAAATTATCACCATACTTACTGTAATTTTCCTTTCCTGGGAGCTCATCATGTCAGCCTATGAATGGGTAAGCTCCACCCCTCTGACCCCACAGGAAAACCCCCTACTCAAATAAAAGGAGGGATACCGCATACCCTGGCATTCCTAACATCACCTCGTGAACGAACACAAGGGTGGCAATTCCTGGGGCTAATCATGTCAGCCTACAAATGGGATATAGCTAGCATTAAACAAGAATGGGGGGACCAATAAAAATGAAGAAAACACTGACTGAATGCAAAATAATTGTATTAATATCACACAGAGCAGAAGCGAGCATTGAAGTGCCCAAAAGCCAGGAATGGCCATACATCATGGCCACATGGTAATGGAAAATGAAAGTGTTAGGGGACTTCCAGCTGGCAGGCTTACACACCACTTTCACCAGAACCCTTGCCTGACTTGCCCATAAAGCCGAAGTCGCCTTTGTCAAATGTGCACAAACCCCCTCTAAAGGAGCAAAACCATTAGCTACATAAACTTGTCTGATGGTCTGGACTATCCAAGAGGAAAGGATTCTAGGTGAGGCCATTTGACCCTTTTTAGGACCTACTGGTAGGATGAACAAGTTATCCACCAATCTGAACCCTCCCATTCTCCACATAAGCTGTATGTGGAAATGACCTAGAATATGTCCACTTTTGACCAATCTTCCAGTCCTGAAACGGGAGACAATGAAGGAAACACCACTTCCCGATTTAGATGAAAAGGCGAAGCAACCTTTGGAAGGAAATACAGAACTGGATGGAAAACCACTCTGTTCTGAAACAGCTCACAATATTTGAACTGCCTGGCTGTTGTTATTGCTGTAAAAAAAAAAACATGCTCTAGACTATTGGAGGAAAGAGCAACCGCTCCCTTCCATCTTCCTTGCGCAACCTGGTCCTGACAGTAAGCTCACGAAAGTAAGTGTAGTCACTTCTGTGACTAAAAGCAACAGGCCTTGATTTAGATTGCCTGTTTTTGTCCACCACATCAAAGCTTCCTTGCCAAAACAGGCAAGCACTATCTGCTAACATAGAAAGCTCCTATCCCACTGCTGGTGGAAAGCAAACTGGAGGTGTCTGAGATGCCATTGAGCCCAGGCCACTGTTGGGGCTGCTGCATTCATCAACCTCAAGACCCTCATACAATGTTATTCTGATATTGAATGACTCGTCTTCAGAGCTTGAATGGTCGAGATTAAGAGGGATATCTTCTTCATTGGAAGGAACACCTTCCCCACCACTGTGTCAAATGACACCCCCAGATACTCTAACTGGCTCTTGCTAAAGTTGATCAACCAACCAAAGCTTTGTATCTCTTCCAGGGCTCTTGCTCAATCATTTGCCAGGACCCTGCCAGAAGGAGGATATCGTCGAGATAATGGAATATCCTTAAGTTCTCTAAGTGGAGAACTACCGCCAGAAGGAGCTTCAAGAACATCCAGGGGGCTGAACTGAGGCCGAAGGGGAGACAAACAAACTGGTATTGAGCTTCTCAGACCACAAACCTGAGGAACTAATGACAAGATGCATGAATAGGGACATGTAGATATGCATCTGACAGGTCTATGGACAGTGATCCAATTCAATGGCTGGACTACTGATATAATGGTTTGAAGTTACACCATCTGAAACATTACTGGCTTAATGAACGAGTTCAAATATTTTAGATCCAGTACTGGCCTGAATTTCCTCATAGCCTTTCTTACCAAAAAGATCAGTGAGCAGATCCCTTCACCCCTTTGGTCTTCAGGAATCGGGACAATTGTCCCCGCAATCAAAAGGTCTTGAACGTAGGCCTCCAATGAGTCCCTTTTCACTTTTTCGGAGGACAATCGAGTACTTACAAAATGGTTTCCTGGAGGATGATGCTCCCACTCCAGCCAATATCCACTTCTCACCAAAGAGAGAACCCAAGGGTCCTAAATTTGGTCCGCCCAGACTCGAAAGAAGAGAGACAATCTCACTTCCACTTGTAGAATCTGGTTGGGCCAACCTTCAGAAAGATCCATCTGCAGCCTTTGTGCCCTTAGTAGACTTGCTCTTCTGAACCTTGTTAATAACCTAGGAAGCCCATCAGGGCTGTCGCAGATAATCCCTTCCTGGTCAATAAGACTCTTACAGTATGTCTCAAATTGCTCCCTCGATCTTCCTGTGGAATAAGTCCTGATTTTGCACCTGTTACAAGCTGGACGGCCTCTTCCAAAGTCTTGCCAGACAAGACCTTCCCAACATATGGAACAGAGCACAGCCCCTGCTTAGATGCACTAGCCACCATCCAATGTTTCAGCCACAGAGCCCTTTTGGCCACCATGAAGTGTGCCATCATTCTTGCCGACAACCAAACAAGGTCCACTGCTGCCTCAGCCACAAAATCTGCTGCTGACTTGAAGGATAAGTTCACCTTTTGGACAAAAATAATAAATGCACATTTTTTTGCAGGTAAAATAATGTGCATTTATTATTTTTGTCCAAAGGAGCCTGTAAAGAATTGCACCAGCGATCAATAGACCACTGGTGCCATGTATGTCTTCTGTAGACCTGTCAGAATATCTGCTAGCTATGTGGGATGTACGGTCAAGCAGATATTCTGACAGGAGGCTTGAATGAACTACCATAGCACTCCACAGCGCCATGGTAGTTAATTGGAAAATACTAGCTGACAGACACTAAGGCTGCCAGGACTTGTAGGCACTCATTGACAGAACTGTGAATGAGTGACGTGGTCGTGTGGGTGGAGCCCCGTACGGCCATGCTGTTTTCAAATCTGACAGATAATATGGGAAACTTCTCCCCGTACTATCTGTCTGAGGAAGGGGGGGGGCGGCAGGCGCTGTTGCGGCTATGAGAACAGGTGGAACATGAAACATGTTCCAAAGGTGAACTTATCCTTTAAAGCAGAGTTCCACTCAAAAGTAGAAACTCTGTTTGTTTGCCTCCTCCCCCCCTACACTGCCATATTTGGCACCTATTGGGAGGGAGCAGATACCTGTTTTTTACAGGTACCCGCTCCCACTTCCAGCTCAGTTCGCTGTGGCGAAGTGAGCTGGAAGTTTGGTCCCTTCCTCCCTCCCGCAGTCTCCTTGGAACTTTCACAGGTCCCAGGAGACTGCCGGACCAATTAGAAGGTGCAGTGCGACTCCCGCATGTGCAGTGGGCACCAGACTGTGAAACCGCCATCTGTCAGAGCCTGCTGCCCACAGTTGAGATGCTGGCTCGCGCCGTGGTGGAGAGAAGGGGAGAAGGGACCGCACGGGTGAGAACAATGCTAGACCCTGGAACACATAAGTGTGTGTTTATTAAAAGTCAGCAACTACAGTTTTTGTAGCTGCTGACTTTTAATAAGCACTAAAATGGCTTGAACTCCACTTTAAGCTCTGTCAATTGCAACACCCAAGCACTCATAGCTCTAGCCACCGACGTCAAGGCTACTACTGGCTTACAGGCTGCCCCTGACAAAAGGTAGACTTTTTAGCTCTGTGTCCGACCTTCTGTCCATCACATCTTGGAATGCTACCGAATCATCAAGCGGTAGTGTCACATGTCATGCCAACCTCTGAAGCGATGCATCTACCTTTGGAGCATAATTCCATACATCTGAGTCTTTAGAATGGAACGGGTACAATTTCGTAATTTGTTTGTCTTCTTGTCTGGCCTACACCACTCTTCCTCTATTAATTCTCTGATTTCATATATAATGGGAAAATTAGGCATAACCTTTTTCAAATTAGGGAAATACTTTCTTATTTTTTGTGGAGGTTGTGATGATGATGACTCCCAGGCAATCGCCTGCTTCACCACTGTAACAAAGAAGGTAACAGTGAAAAGTCGAAAGCATAAGACTCCTGATTCTCCTTTTTTGTAGATGATTTTGCCTCCCTGTGGTCACGCTCTGGGGGTGGTGACACATCCTAGGTCTCAGCTGAGAAATCTGGTCCCCTTGAGAAGACAGCCTTAGCGAGACCTCTTTAAGGCCCTCTGCTACCGCCTAACGGATTTACTTCTTCACCTGCTGGGACTCCACAATTCTGTCCCAAGCCACCTCTTCAAAACATTTTTCACACACCAATTTTGATGGCATGGCGGGAGAACCGCATGACCAGCAGATACTTGCAGCCAGTTTCAGGGAGGAACGCACATTGGATCTTGACGAACAATGTGAGTGTGAACGGGACACCCCCTTTCTGGAGCCCCCTGAACCATGACCAGCATCTTGCTGAGCGGAAGACCGGTGACCAGAAGATTCTGGTGATGAACACCTGGACTTGGAATTATGCTTTCGTTCTTTCTGCTTCTTTTCCCCTGCAGGCGAATAGAACAAACAATCCTTAGCATCTTAGGTAAGAAAAAGGTGTTATCTCATCGCCATCCAGCCTCCTCCCCTACCTGGAGTCGTCCGATCTTTGTGCCTCACCCTAAGGTTATGGAGAGCTCATGGTAACCTCCTAGGCAAGGAGTCTTCCACCTGGACAGGCTGAACCAGCCAGGAGAGGTAGGGATCTTCATTTTTCTTCCTTCATTTATACATTCATATCAGTAGCAGGATAATTGTCCCGGAGCGAGGACAAAAAGGGAATGTTGGGGTAGTGGGATTCCCTCCTTTTATTTAAGCAGGGAGTTGTCCTGTGGGGTCAGAGGGGTGGAGCTGACCCATTTGTAGGCTGACATGATTAGCCCCAGGAAAAGAAGTTGCAAAGTAAATGTATGGAATAATTACCCGAAGGGCCTAGGTTACTGCCATCCATAAATCCAGCTATGCTTAAGAGAGCTTCAGTAAAATATGAATAATTGATTGGAAAAATATTTCACTTCATTTCTAGCCTATGATGATGAAAAGCAAATAGCGAACAATGTGGTGTGTACACCAGGACAGTATTTTATCCAGGAGGGAGAAGAACATGAGGAAAAGAAGGCTTGTCAGTTCCGCCGTTCTCTGTTACAGAACTGCTCTGGTATAGAAGACCCAACATTTGGCTTTTCCCAAGGGAAGCCATGTATCATACTGAAGATGAATCGGGTAAAACCAAATACAGAATCATGAAAATAACCATAAAGCTTCTCAGCAATGTATTCAAAAATGTAAAAAGTAGTCTGATCAGTGTGTAGAGCAAGCAGCAATGAATTATAAAAATAGATTCTCTGACTACTATTGTTATATATGAAGAGCTAAACATATAGAATGCGTAAACAGCTGAACACGTCCAGGAAATGCTGCCTTCTTAGTTTCCAGCAATAACACTTTGCTTTGATCTAGTAGGATCTGGACAATTTAGTGTTCAATACTGTATGTCTGCTGGTGAATCCTGCATGCACTCCACTGGTAAATGCATATAACAAACTATATTTAATGGAAATTAGCTTAGTCAGCGGTAAAGTATTTCAGGCTGCTTGCAATAGGTCAATATACAGAACTCAAGCATGTAATATAAATAATAGTGCGGCTCCTAAATATCCACAAATGCTCTCCAATAAAAAATTATATCACATCATGGTACTAGCATCCCCTGAAGATGTGTTGTTGCACAAAATATGTAGGGGCAGAGCTAAGCGCTGACTTAATGTCGCCACTTCCAGTCTCAGGACTGGGGGCCATCTTTTGAGCGCTTCTTTCCCATACAGCATTGAATGGGCTATGTGACTGTCTTTAGTGGCAATAGGTGGTATTACCAGGCAACTACAGCATATTGGTGGAGCTGGATGACCTGGTGTGAAAGGCTGGAGATTCTTTATTCAAAAAGCACTGTTTGCTGCTCTCCCTTGGCAGCTTTGCAGCTGGTGAGTGCAGCAATGGTGGTGGTCACAAGTGGTGGTGTGGATCTCCTAAAGGTAGAAGCTTGTTAACACCAGAGAACACAGCAGATAAAAGTGGACTCTATTCCCCTCACTTAATTGTCACTTTTTTTGTTTTGGTTTTTTATTTACTTTATTCACTTATTAAATTCTTTTGTGATATAATTATTTTTTATTGGAGAGCATTTGCTGTTATATAGGCGCTGTACTATTATTTATATATCTAATAGAAAGCTGATAATGGAAAACTGATAGTTGGGAATTATAGGGGCATTGGCTGCCATGTTTAAAAATATGGTGAGCGCACTATGCTTTATCCTATGATGGGACGATTTTATGTCCTGGGTACTATTTAAGCTGTAGAATACAGTACACTTCACAAATATTTACCAATGATGCAACCATTTCTGCAATTGCTTGGATGTTAACCTCTATGCTGTCATAGTACTGCAAACAATTAGGAACATACTCAGTATTACTAGCTCTTCTGACAGGCTGGAAAACAGAAAAGAAAATACTCCATTCATGGGGTATTCTGCACAAGAGTTGGGGGAAAACCTTGTCAGGTCTTCAGTCAAAGTATGGATTTATGTATAGAGAATAATGTAATTACTATGTAAAACTGGCAAACTCTCTTATTTCCACTAGATTGTTGGTTTTAAGGCTGGCTCTGGAACACCGATAACTGTCACCTGTGACATTCTAGTAAGTAACATTTATTAGTACCACTTTACATACCGGTTTATGCTGGTAAATGCAGTAAAATCTATATGTATCCTATTACAGACTGGGTAAATCTGGATACAGAGATACAATAAAGGAAATGTTTTCTCTGTAGATTATAGTATTGTAAAAATGGCATTTTTTTATTTTGGAGTAGAGAAAAGTTTAAACTAATGACAGGTTTAATCTCTAGCAGAAAAAAATATATTCAAGCAGGCGTATAGAACCCAATCACCCAATCTATATTCCTGTTATGAAACAGATATTTTAACGCTTATTTTGCATTATAGGAATAGAGATTATGTGGTTAGATTTTACAAGATTTTTTGAATATATTCATTGTGCACGTTGACATTGCAGTCTAAGAATCCCCACCATATAGGAATTATACACATTGGGGCTGGTTTACTACAGCTGGAGAGTGAAAAATGTGCTATAGTCCTGCATAGAAACCAATCAGTTTCCAGGTTTTATTGTCAAGGATTAATTGAACACGCTGAAGATAGAAGCTGATTGGCTACCATGCACAGCTGCACCAGATTTTGCACCCTCCAGTTTTAGTAAATCAACCCCCCCTCTCTCTGTAAATAAAAATAAATTTATACTGGTTCAGTAGATATGGTTGTGCCAGGCACAGAAAGGTGTGAGCATCCACAAAAAAACATTGTAAGGAGACAAAAAATGTCTTCAATAGGAACACGGAAAGGAATAAAACAAAACTGACAAAGGCTCAAACCCCTCCACGCTCTATCCAAAATAAAATAAAATGTTTTATCTGAAGTTGGGCTACTAGTTTGCTTTCATACCTGTGCTACTTTCATCTGGTGTGGTTGAAGCACAGTATGTACTTGCTGTGTTTTACATGAATTAGCATTTACACCTATAGAAAGTGCTTTTGCCTTGAAAAAATCAAAGATGCAGCAAGCAGGATTTTGTTTAACACAATGCACTAAAATTCAGAAGTGAATGTAACCTTAAGCTGGCTATACCCTATATGATTTACAAACAAACATTTGTTCAAAAATTCTTAGTACATTTGATGACTTCACAAATGTCATTCAGCAGTTTGCATTTAACATTCTATTTTCAAATCAATGAACTTTACAGAACAAAAACCACGTACACTGTTTGAAATCTGTTCATCAATTTGACCCCACTAATAATTAGAAAAATGAACGTTCTTGAAATCAAAAATGCCAATAAAAATTCAACTAGTATATACCCAGCTTAGGAGGACTCCCATTATTTCCTTTAATATGAAAATCGGTGAGAAGGAGCAGCAAAAGGACCTGGAAGAGATTTACTTGGAAATGACTGATCTATGGAGTAGCAGTGATTCAAATGTAATAGATGTGCATTTCATCCTTCCCTTCTGAAATATCATTTAGAGACCTTACTTCTTGAAGTTTATGCCATTTTTGTATCATTAGCACCATTGTGCTTTCTTGCAATTTAATAATCCATATTTCCTATTTTAGAAAGGCAATCACAGTCTTATAGGAGAAGTTGGCTTCTATCCAGTGAATTACTTTGATCTTATGTATTTTCCATTCTATGGCAAGCTTACCCATGTAAGTTTATTTAGATTGTACATTTTGCATTTACTCTCTTCTTGCTTGGATTGGCAGCTGGGTAATATTTTCAAAACCTTATATGTTTGATAAAAATAGTTTTTGAGACTGCTTTTTCTTTCCTCTTGATCTTTACCATTTTTGTTTAGCAAAGCTTTGTCAGATGCGATTCTGAATTGGCTGGTGTTACAGGTAGTAGATTTTAGCTGATTTAAGCAACCATGCAGCTGAAAAGGCTTGCCAAAGCCAAGTCAAAAAAAATGTAAAGTCATATGAAAGGGATAAATCCCCTCACATGTTAAAAATCCCTCTGAACTACTAATGTAAACATCAAAAATATGCTTTTGCACCCTATACGGACCCTTCAAACCAATGTATATGGCTGACCAGTGTCAGAAACAGTCCTGGACCTAGATCCTCATTGCAGTATCTGATGTTATTTGTAGTAACAACACAAGTGGAAAACATAGAAAGAAGTTTTAATATAGGCTGGCACACATTTCCTGATAGACTTCACACTATATCCAATTCATGCATTTAAATTTACATAAATTACATATTTCTACTTTAAAAAAGTGACTCCTGTCATCCTCAATATACTGGTATTTTGCATGCCAAATAATGGCTCAAACCTTATGGTTAGAAGCTCTAGTAAATTCCTTGGCAGCTCTGAACACAACATTAATCTAGAGCTGGCAGAAAATTCAGTAATTTAATTATAACGTGTTTGTGCTTTGTATGCCTAAATCATTGGAGATGTTGTGGGAACTATTTTTAATTTTGTTTTATTTCTTTAGGTAAACTATACATCACCTCTAGTCGCCATTCATTTCACAGAAGTGGCAAAGAATACCGACATCACAGTACAATGCAAAATACACGGACAAGACATTATTAATGATCATAAGACTGACCGCTTTCTGGGCAGAGTAGTCTTCACTATGAATATCCGATGATCTTTTTCCAAATGATTTCTCTCTCCAGTAATGGTCTTGGCAGCCAGATCAGTTTCTTCACTTACTTAAAGTAAACATTGACAATATACCTGCATGTCAAATTTCTAGATTCACAGGTTGTTTGTTACAAGTCTTGTGGTGGTGCAGGGGCCACAAATCCTGGTCATAAAAATATGTTTGTCTTAATCTAAGTTCTGACCTAAAATGTACCACATGGCCTTGATGATGTCATAAGCAATACCGCACACAATTAATTGACACTTACTTTTTACAAAAAACTAAACAGATCAAGATGATTTTGTTTTGTCTAAATGGGTTGTTATAGGCTGAACGTTTCAAAATAATACTAGAGGTGAACAGAGATTACATAGAATGATAGTAGGATCAAATATCTTTACTTGGATTTCCTCTGCATCATATACTTCAGAATGCTGAAATGCACCAAACCAGTGTTACAAAGTAAAGCGGCAACATGTAATTTATTTTTTTTTCATTAGCACACTGCTCCCCTTTGATTCCATAAAGTATATTGTCTTAATGCAGCCACCCTACTTTCTCTGTTAATGTGTTACAGTGTGTTATAGTAAGTGTAAGATGTGATCAGCCACAGACAGGTGTGAGGAGCTGGGTCAATAGTAATAAAATGGGCACTAATGAGTAGTACATTTCCAGCCATAATGCTAACCAATAGCAAATTCTTACTGTTTTCAGAAAGAAAGGTCAGTTTAAGTTCAACTCAAGCCAAAACTTTTTTTTTTTTTCATTTTTAACAACACAGGGAAAGGCTAGATTATCTGTTGGATTTTACCTGCTCCCTGTGGCCCTTTTGGGGAAAAAATTCTTTACTTCCTGTTCAACTCGAAAACCATCACCAAGACAGGAAATTAGTGGAAATCTTTTCAGTGAAGACACATCCAACAATAAAAATGTACAGGGGTTCTAAACCTTCCACTATTTGCTTAATAATTAATTGTAATACTGTCTGTGTCCCTGTCTCTATGATATCCTTCAGAGAAGCTTTGACTCTCACTCATTGTTTTAAAAAAAAAATCAGTTTGGGCTTAGGTTGGGATTTAATGCACCAACAGTGGTGCACTTTGAAAACAGAAGAAAAAGTAAAAATAAAGTTGAATTTCCAGTTATCATTACTGTACACTTGTTTTATTATTATACAGGATTTATATAGCGCCAACAGCAGGGGCGGTCTGACAACTCATGGGGCCCCCGGGCAATAGGGGATCATGGGGCCCCTGTGTCCTTGCCCAAACTCAGAAAAGGCATCTCATGGGGCCCCCTACTGACCCCGGGCCCGAGTTTCCAAATGGTCAGTCCGCCCCTGGCCAACAGTTTTATGTCTTTCATGATAGAGGTTTAGTTATATCTGTAATTTTGTCAAATGATCAGACTATCAGAAGATCCTTTTCCAGCCAACATTCACATCCATTATCAGTACATGAATGACACCCTCTTCAAAGGAACAGAAGGTGGGTGCTATTTTATCTCTGTTCGGGCAGCAGAAAACAATGAGGAATCGCTGTATCCTGTCCAAACAACCTGCTTTCTGTTCCTTTTGATGCTGTTCTGTGGACATTAGTAGCCCACAACTTTTAAGGCTGTTATAGAAATATGCCAAAGCTATTCGTATCATTTGATATCTTCTTTCCCTAATTCCCTTCACTGTAAACCAGACACTTCCCCTCCCTATTTTCTCTTGTGTGCAATGACCTGTAACATTCAAACATTATTGCATATATCTGAGGGTAAAAAGTTATTTTATTATCAAACACCCTCCTTAAACTCAACACTGATAACATTGGTTAGCCATGTCTTCAGTTAGTCAAAATTTCCCCAAACTTATACCCCTTTGAAAGTCTAAAAACTAAAGATGGCGATAGATGGTAAGAATTTTGAAAGAAAATTCTTAGGAAAAGTACGAAAATTCTCAGAACACTTGAATGTCGTTCAAAAGATTTCATTTGCTTTTAACATTTAATTTTGGAATGAATGGACTTTGCCAAATGGAAGCCATATACACTGATAGAAATTCATTCAATTCAAGAAAATGTTTACATCCTGCTCCTTCGAATTTTCTTGTTACTGTGTTGAAAAACAAACGTCGATTTGACCCACTAATGATTAGAAAAATGAATTAACTTTCTTAGAAAATTCTTTGCATTTGGAATTCTACCCATCTATGGCCAGCTTAAGACTGCTAGGCTGAATGTACACTAATATGGAAAGTATGTCTGAGTGTATTTGAGTCATGTTACACAGCCTGCAGCCCTCCTTCGCGTTCTTAAGCAACCCTTGTCCAGGAGGAACTAATCCCTCACCTATGTATAAAAGGTCACACCAACACTTGTGTTTTCATTTGAACATAAAATGTACAAATATACTGCTCCCATGTCTGTGAAGGGTCTCATTCAGCCATACCTATTAATAGTTGCGTGTACATTACTACACTATGTAAGTCTAGCTGAAAGTGACTAACTACAGCTACAGTGCCTTGAAAAAGTATTCATACCCCTTGAAATTTTCCACATTTTGTCATGTTACAACCACAAACGTAAATGTATTTTAATGGGATTTTATGTGATAGACCAACACAAAGTGACACATAACAGTACAAATACAGCTGTTCGTGAAACCCTCAGAGGTTTTTTAGAGAACAATAGTTAACAAACAGCATCATGAAGGCCAAGGAACACACCAGACAGATCAGGGATAAAGTTGTGCAGAAGTTTAAAGCGGGGTTAGGTTATAAAAAAAATCACAAGCTTTGAACATCTCACAGAGCACTGTTCAATCCATCATCCAAACATGACAAGAGCACAGCGCAACTGCAAACCTACCAAGACATGGCCGTCCACTTAAACTGACAGGCCAGGCAAGGAAAGCATTAATCAGAGAAGCAGCCAAGAGGCCCATGGTAAGGAGCTGCAAAGATCCACAGCTCAGGTGGGAAAATCTGTCCACAAGACAACTTTTAGTTGTGCACTCCACAAATCTGACCTTTATGGAAGACTGGCAAGAAGAAAGCCATTGTTGAAAGAAAGCCTTAAGTCCCATTTTCAGTTTGCAATAAGCCATGTGGGGTGTAACGAAACCGACCCAGACTGTGCTTGAGTGCTTCCGTTAGAATACCGCTTTCCCGTCCGAACACCAACAACAGACACCACAGCTGACCATACAAGACTAGAAGACACCAGTCTTGAAGTAAACCAGGAGGTACACTATTTTATTTGAACACAGATACAAGATATATACACTCAGGGGACAATCCCCCCTCCCTGCATAATGACACAGGGCGGTGCAATCCACATTTAGTAACAAGAGACACACAGGTATTCAAACTTCACACCAGCAGACAGTCCCATCAGGAGGGAGGGCTGCTGGAGACATCCCTCCACTAAGCTATTACACATAAACACATGCATCCCATAATAGTTTGCTCCCAAGCCAGACAAACAATAGAACAATGGGACGCAGCCACATAACATTAAACAATCAACACCCCCCACCTATCTCCTAAACATGTCTACACAGTCTGAGGCAGCCCACACAATATTAGGACAGCTTACCCTGTACCCCTAACAGGCACAGGGTGATTTACACATAAGAGGGATATGGGGAGCTGAAACAGGGGTCTCCCCACCTTTCCAAAGTGAGCTGGGTTCCATGGGCCCCCACCCAAAGTGACTCCCGTCACTTGGGGGACACAGCAAACATGTGGAAGAATGTGCTCTGGTCAGTTAAGACCAAAATTGAACTTTTTGGCCTAAGAGCAAAACACTATGTGTGGTGGGAAACTAACACTACACATCAACCTGAACACACCACCCCCACGATGAAACATGGTGGTGGCAGCATCATGTTGTGGGGATGCTTTTCTTCAGCAGGGACAGGGAAGCTGGTCAGAGTTGATGGGAAGATGGATGGAGCCAAATACAGGGCAATCAAAGAAGAAAACCTGTTAGAGTCTGCAAAAGACTTGAGACTGGGGCAGAGGTTCACCTTCCAGCAGGATAGCGACCCAAAACATACAGCCAGAGCTTCAATGGAATGGTTTAGATCAAAGCATATTCATGTGTTAGAATGGCCCAGTCAAAGTCCAGACCTAAATCCAATTGAGAATCTGTGGCAAGACTTGAAAATTACTGTTCACATGGGCTCTGCATCCTATCTGACAAAGCTTGAGCTATTTAGCATGAATGGGTAAAAATGTCACTCTTTAGATGTGCAAAGCTGGTAGACATACCCAAAAAGACTTGCATCTGTAATTGCAGCGAAAGGTGGTTCTACAAAGTATTGACTCAGGGAGGCTGAATACAAATGCACGCCACACTTTTCAGGTATTTATTTGTAAAAATTTTGAAAACCATTTATCATTATGCTTCCACTTCACAATTATGTGCCAATTTGTGTTGGTCTATCACATAAAATCCCAATAAAATACATTTACATTTTTGGTTGTAACATGACAATATGTGGGAAATTTCAAGGTGGATGAATACTTTTTAAAGGCACTGTATGTATATCCTTTGCTTATGTGTCCTTGGCATTAACTCAAATATGTTTCATTCTTGTAACATATGTAGCTATGAAAGTACAGAATTATTTGTAAATGTTAGTTGTTCATAGTATTAAAAAAATTAAAAGGAACACAAGTACCAAGCAAAAGTATTTTTTACAAATACTTTATTGTTGCATTATTATTTTAGAATGACATAAATGCTTCTTTTTTGCAATTTCAAATGTGATTTCAATTGCCTATGGGCAAATGCTATATTATAAAAATGTAAATTATCATGAGACTGACATAAAATGTTTTTAGCATTTTGCAATGCACTCTTGAACTCACATCCTTAAGCCTTTCCTCTATAGTAGCACTGTATATAACATTCTGTACATTAAACACTAGTGTTGGGTCATAGGCTTAAATAGATTTATTGTTACAATAAAAACTATAGACAAAAAGCGGAACTTGTCCATGTCACCCCCATTCCCCCCAAGTTGTTCTAGCCCATGCCACCAAGTCGCTATAATTAGCTAGGTGTAAAACAGTCTATTTATTTATTTCAGGTACTTATATAGCGCTGTCAATTTACGCAGTGCTTTACATATATATTGTACATTCACATCAGTCCCTAACCCTCAAGGGTCATACAGTCTAAGGTCCCTAACTCACATTCATATATACACATACTAGGGCCAATTTAGACAGGAGCTAATTCACCTACCAGCATGTCTTTGGAGTGTGTGAGGAAATCGGAATAGCTGGAGGAAACCCATGCAAGCACAGGGAGAACATGCAAACTCCATGCAGGAGGTGCCATGGACAGGAATCAAACCCATGACCCATTTACTGCAAGGCAGACGTGCTAACCATTAAGCCACTGTGCCGCCCATGGGGAAGAACCGCACAGGGTTCAGAAAATGGATCCAGAAGCTGGCAGAAGGGTGTATACAATACCGCAGGCCTTGGCATTAGATCTAGGTAAGTATGGCAGTTGTATGTGCATGCATTCTGAGGCAAATAACACACATACTGTTGTCCATTGTTACTCTAGTTCACTGAAACAAACTTCCAAAGAAGCACAAAGAATAAAAAAGCAAGGTTATAAAGTAGGTGTTAGCACCATCTTGTCCTAAAATGCAGAATCCACCAAAAAGCTGGTTTTAATGCCTAGCAAAGGATTTGTGGTAGTGTAAAGGATACTTGAAGTATCCTGTTATACAGAACTTTCAGTTCCTCGATCTCGACTATTACAACAGTGCAGCGTATCAAAGTCTATGTCCCTAGATTAGAGAGTAAAGGAGGATCACTACACTAGGGAGTCAACAACTGTCTCTTCCTGTCTCATGTAAACTGAGGTTTATTATTATTATTTCAGGTACTTATATAGCACTGTCCATTTTACACATATATATTGTACATTCACATCAGTCCCTAACCCTCAAGGGGGTGTACAATCTAAGGTCCCTAACTCACATTCATACATATACATACTAAGGCCAATTTAGACAGGAGCCAATTAACCTACCAGCATGTCTTTGGAGTGTGGCAGGAAACTGGAGTACCTGGAGGAAACCCACGCAGGCACAGGGAGAACATGCAAACTCCAGGCAGGTGTTGCCATGTTTGGGATTTGAACCAATGACCCTAGTGCTGCCAGATGGGAGTGCTAACCATTTAGCCACTGTGCTGCCCATAGTCTCAGCATCAAGTGATTGCCCTATTTGTCTGGATGATGCACCATGGGGTAATAAGAGACTGAAAAAAAATGTAGGTACTTACCTTGGTTTCACTGAAACTACCTGTTTTTTAATGTAACTTCTTCGAGTTCTGCTTTAATCATATAGTTCAGGGGTGTCAAACTGGCAGCCCTCCAGCTGTTGCGAAACTACAAGTCCCATCATGCCTCCGCCTTTGGGAGTCATGCTTGCAACTGTCAGTCTTGCAATGCCTCATGGGACTTGTAGTTTGGCAACAGCTGGAGGGCCGCCAGTTTGACACCCGTGATATAGATAGATCTCAAATTCTTGTACACTGCAATGGACAGAGTAGGTAGGGGGGGTCGTAACACATTTTCTTACAACATGAGATAAAAAGAGCAATCCTAATCAGCAAAAAATGTCACTTTGTTCCACGGCATTAAATGGAGAGTAGTTTCAGAGTCGTTGGAAAGAAATGGCAGATATCATACAAGCAACATCACTGTATCTTCATCTACAGACCATTCTGCATAGGCAATTCTTCTGTTGGCAACACACTTTCACCAGCAGAGATCACTGAGGAAAGCTTTTCACTTTCCTCAACTGAATCTCTCCTTCAAAGGTCCAGAACCTTGCCAAATCTCCAGGCTAGCAAGGGGGAAGCTCTATAGAAACAATAAAGCAATTTCTTAGTGTTCCTGTTGTGAGTGGCAGTATTACTAGTGTAACATGGGCCTTAGTATTAAGGGATAGTCAAAGAAATCAGTCATAATGCTAACAAAAAAAAAATCCACTCCTATGAAAAAAAAAGAAGTATACAAACAGTTGTTTGCAATGCGTAAAATTTTTCTCCCTGCCATTTTGTTAAACAATGTATGTTATGTAGCCACGTGGGTCCAACAGTGCTATACCAGTCATACTAAGACACTCCTCTAATTGTTATAAGGAGAACATTTCCCCCCTAGTGCTCAGCAAGCAGGGATACTTACTGGAAGCAGAGGATTGTGGGACTTGTAGTCCGGTCTCTGTGATTGGACATGGACCTTATCCTGATTGAAATACTCAGCGGCTGGGAGGATGTAAATTAGACAGGGTGGGGCAGACTCGTGCTCTTGGGACCAAGGCTTCAGAGCAAGCTGGACAAGGAGCCAGGACACGGGGCACCAGAATCGGGTGTGCAGCCTATTCGGGAGAATGATCTACTTTGTCAGGGTTGGATTGCTGGACAGTGTCACTGCTCCCATGGCTGAACTGTGCGGACCCAACCCGATCTGATCCCCACACACTCTGAGTTGGACATCTCCAGGCCCCTGAGCTCACAGGGTGCCTGCCAGGTGCCATTCAACTTGTGGTGGATCCCAGGCTCCTGCAGGAAGACTCTCTGACAGCCAAACCAAGGCCCACCCTATTATCACACCTTAAATAAAGACACTGCATGGTGACACCTTTAGGCTAGGTTCACACCTATGCAGGTTGCGTTTGAGCCGTTTCTGCATTGTGTTTTGCGTTGCATTTTGTGTTTATGCACTTGCGTTTTTGCCGCATTTTTTATGCATTTTGGGTTTTTTGTTTCATTTTTTACAATTTTTCTTGTTGCTAGGCAGATTTAAAATACAAATGCAGCAAAAATGCAGCAAAAACACAATACAAGCTTTTCTGCAGTATTTCCATTGAAGTCTATAGAACCAAAAATGCTACTTTTTGCATTCAAAAAAGTCCCTGACCCTTTCCAAAAAAATCACCAGGTGAATACACACAGGTGTGAACATGTCCCATAGGAAATCATGTTAAATGGACTGTACTGCATTTCTGCAAAATGCAAAACGCTGCAGAAAACGCTTAGGTGTGAACTTAGAGTTATACCCGTTTACTTGGAGGATTACAATTGCAGTCGATATAACACTTTTTTACACTCAGCTTCATTGGTTTATTGTGGTACCACATGTCCGTGGGCCTGCCCCATCAGAGCTAGCTGAAGACTCCCGAAGGCAGTGGTGAAATATAGCTCTCTCAATTGCTCAGTATTTTAAAGTTTTACTATACCCACAACAGTAAAATCAGTCTATATATGCAGTATACAAGAGTATGCTTGTTATACTCACTGTGAAACCTAAGGGGTTATTCATCCACATTGTGAAAAAACGCTGTTTAATCTTGACTTCTCTGATCCTCCCCTTCTTCCAGCATCCCCCTCTTATCTCCTGATAAGACATATTGTGTGGAGACACTGCACATGCTCAGTTTGGTGTGTATTGCTAGAGTTTTTCGTTTCTTGGGAGAGTGCATGTGATCAGCACAGGGCCAATCAGCATTGCCCAGACAGAGATCAGGGGTTCTCCATCCTCCTAAAGCAAAATGAAAACTCCTCCTACAAGCTTTAACATGTGCTCTGCTGGACACTGATAGAAGTCACAAGACTGCGCTAACTGCTGATGAGAAAAGTATTTAGCCGTTTATATTTACTAATATAATTGCATTTCCATGTTCTGTGTACTGTGGGAGACCAGATATAGTGAATGCAGGGTCCTGGGTTTAGTAGCACTTTAAGTAAGGACTCCTACTCTAGCCTGTTTATTACTGTTTACCTCATTCTCTTTGATGTCAGTGTCTAGAGGGAGCAGATTGACTATAAGTCTCCTCTTCCCCCTCTTGTTTTTGGGGTCACAACTTCCTTATATAGCCTGTTTATCATAATTAACATGCATTGACTTTGTTTACATCATCTGCTACCTTTGTGACTTGTTCAATATCCTTCATCCCAGGCTAACATCTGGGTTTTGCTGCTACCAGGTAACCCAGCTTAGTAAATTGACGGTTACAAATCTTAAATTGTTACTAAACCCGGGACCCTGCATTCACTATATCTGGTTTCCCATAGTACACAGAACATGGAAATGCAATTCCAAACTCCAAGTCCAGTCCCAAACACTGATATTTCCAGAGTCACTACATCCAGCCTATGTTGGCCTTACGTCTGCTGTCTGGGCAACTGGCAGTTGTGCTGAGACTTGGACCCTACCTGTGGAAACTAGAATTGATCCAGTGACTGCTTATGGTAGCTAAATATACTTATACTCCTGTTGTGCTAAAGTGTCATAAATGAAAGGCTAACAAACAAATGTTTGTAAAATGTCTTTATTAAACTTATTAAAAACTATTAAATCTGAAAAGCAATATTAACAGCAATATTATAGACACAGGGGGTTAGATGTGTGCCCCTTAATGAACTCCAAGAAATTAATTTTACTGTAAGTACAAAAAAACCCAGATTTTCTATTCCTGTTATTGAAAGACACAGGATTCAGAGACAATGGGGACTTCTAAAAGCAGTCCAACTGACGGATGGAAAACAGCAACAAAACATTTTTAGTCCCATAAAATAACATAACTTGTGGCTACCTGCAGCTCAAAGAACCACTTGAAGAACCTAATGCCACTTGCAATAAAGGGCAGTGATAAAAAATCTTTTATCTGATGGTAAATGGCAGAAAGAAGAGCTTGGAACCTGCACACATAACATTCCACCTTAGGGAACATGTCAGTGCTCCATTTCCAAGAATTAAACCTTTTCATGATAAACAGATGAAATTACTAATGGCTGCCCACCCACAAAGGCTGCTTGAACCAGCCACTGACAGTTGCTGTACCAACCCACACACAGTAAAACATTTTAGCTATCCTATGAATCCTCATACTTTGTTTCTTTCTTTCTTCAAACCCTGATGAAATGGTGGTGTACCAGAACATGTTGGCTTCTTATATACAATTTGTGTTTGGAATAAGTCTACTTGTGGACTCAAATATTATGTTGCGGCACTTCAATTGTAAAGCCTCATCACAAGTGAAAGTGATGCTGGAAATTTGTTGTGCAGAAGCTGCATAGCTATTATTCATATACCCCATAGTTATACCACCATCATACTGATGGACAACAACAATACAAAATCATCATTCAACCAAATCTAAGTCACAGCATGATTAACTTGCTCTGAATTTTCAAAGTCACACCAGGCTTTGGACTGAGCAAATGTTCTGTGACTAACTGACGCAGTACACTCTGGTCTGGAAAGCCCTACAAAGCCGAGTCCAGTGCCTGAAGGTCACATTACTCCCATCCAAGTCTATCAGGGTCCAATATGGCCTCCAAAGCTATTGCTGAGACTACACTGTTCCAGGTATCTGCACATAGTGAGCAGCTCAAGCAAGCATAAATGAGAATCCTGATTAAATAAAAAAAATAATCTTGAATACAAGAAAATGATTAGCATAAAATGGTTATACTATTCTTATTAGAGAAAAAGTGTCCATCCTTCTTTGGACACCAGCAAAAAACTGAAGCATGCTGGGATTAGGAGAGGTTATATCAGGCTGGTCACAGTTTTTTTCATGTGCCAGTGTCCAGTTCCTCCTGTATAACCCAACTGAACCCTGTGTCCCTCAATGAACAAGAAAGAAGCAGTATTATACTATAACTGCAGTTTCAATTTGAATTTTTTTTGTCCCTGCAACCTCTGGAAAACACAAATATATAAGATATCTTTACTGAAGATTAGCCCCTTTGCTTCTGCAAGAGCTGCATGTACCCTATGTCTGTATGTCCTGGTGTACTCTGAAAAACTAGCTTCTTGAATAGAGGCTCATCATTATACCCAGTAGGTCTCTGGTGTCCACACTATACCCTCTAGTAGTTACCAGTAGCAGCATGGTCACAGCAAAGTAATGACAGATACAGGCCTTTTCACCGGGAAAAAGATAACCCAAAATATTTGCAGGTACAAGTAAAATATATAAATCATAACAAAGGTGCATTTATACCTTGTTTTTTTTTTAAATGAATAGCCAAAATAATGTTTTTATTCCTGACTGGAGTAATGCTTTTAAGGCTAAATGTTTGTTATTTATATAATAAGACTGAAAAACTCAATTAACACATTTAAAAGAGGTTGTACAAATCAAAAGCAAATGTTTTAATTATGTTATTTTCCATTTATTTAACAGTAAAGTTGATCATAGGAAAATTGTATTTAATAACATTGTGCAAAACGGATACAGTACTAGATCTTCCATGCAGGCAGTCAGAAGTCTACTTTTACTTTTCTGGCCACTGTAGACCAACAGACTGGTGGCTGACCACTGGCATATAGCACACAGCAGCTCTTGGTAAAATTTTTATATTTGCTCATCTCCACCCATGTATGTCAACAGTCTCCCTAAGAGGACACTATTGTTGTGTTTTAATATCAGCAGTATCAATAGTGCTTTGTTTTCTGTTAACAATGTGTCCTGTCCTATACCTCCCCACAGAAAAAGTGAGGACTTTGTGCTGTGCTGTAAAGCGGGGCTTTCTCTCCCTCTACCTTGATGAGATTTGCACTAGAATTTCACCTTCTCCAATGACTGTGGAAATATCAATAATACAAAGATGACCACAGAAAGGCCAATCTCAGATCTGCACATCCTTCACAAGTATCCTACAGGTTGCATATTATATCTTGCGTCACACTTTTTGTCTTTTAACAGATGCAAAGGGAACCAGTAGCAGTGATAGCTCAACAACACTAATTTTGCAGTATGACGATGTGTGCCAAACCTACAAACCTCTCATCATACTGGTACACCTGTTCTAGTTCAGGGGTCTTCAAACTTTCTAAAAAAGGGCCAGTTTACTGACCTTAAGACTTTAGGGAGACTTGACTGTGGCCATTGGAAGTAGAAAAGGTCCTGAGGTCAGTAGGAAAAGCAATACCCCATTATTGGTGGCAGTGGGAGAAATTGTGCCCCATCATTGGTGTCACTGGGAAAAATTGTGTCCCAACCTCAGTGTCATTGGGAGGAATTGTGTCCCATCCCTGATGTCATTTGGCCCCATTGTTGGTGTCATTGGGAGGAATTGTGACTCATCATTGGGGTCAGTGGGGGGGATTGTGCCCCATTGTTGGTATCAGTGGATGAAATAGTGTCCCAAGGGCTAGATATAAATTAGCCCACATCTGACCACATCTGGCCCCAGGCCACAGTTTGAAGACCACCGTCCTAGTTGATTGACTAGACAGAATACCTGTATAAAGTCAAGGCATTGCAAAAGTAACAGGGGGCAACCAAAGTATAACATTAAACCTTGAGGTGCATAAAGGAAGCATATCCTACCTGTTTAGTATGTAAGCTGAAGGGGGGTGGCCAAGCGGTAAGCACCCCAGAGGGAAGGCACGGCACACACAGTGGATGAAATGGCAGGAGTTGTATTGTCAAAACTTTTCAACATACAATATAGGCTTCTATGCAGTGGCTTAGAAATGGAAGCAACACCCACAGTTATGGGTTACTTGCCGAGATTGATGCACAGAGACCAGTAGCCCCTGGTGCAGGGGGCGGCTGGAAGGCAGATGCATTGGAAACTAGTGGCGGAAAGGTTCCCCTTAGAATTCCCCTGATGAAAGTCCCTATGCTGCCCTTCCTCCTCTGGAACCTCTCCCTACACTAGATGCACTCCCTGTCAAGCAGATTCCTGTCCTTGACCTAGTCACATGCAAAATGCACCAACAGCAGTGAGACAGTGCTTTTTTTTTTTTGTAAAAGCACTACCCTCACTAAAGTTGGCAGCAGTGGTCACCTAAGTGGCAGTGTCCAATCAGTCAGCAGCCCACTCAATGACACATATGGAGGTCCAAGAGTAATGTGTATACCTCCCCCCCACACGCTCTTTCTCTCCAGGGCAGCTGCAACAGTGCCACCTGTGCAGGGAGGACAGACTGCATCTGTTTACAAGTAGGTTACTTTTTACTCAGATATTGTTCTAGTGAACCAGTTCTCTCCCACTTACTTGGATGTAATGGTTTCACAGCAGCCCAAAATTGACACTCAGAGAGACAAGCAACAACAACCTGGGAGGAAGGATATGCAGCTATCACATGTTAAGATCTATATAATTATAATTTACTATATAAGAAAACAAGTAAATGCTACCAAACTATGAAATGCTGTAGTCTTCCTTATGTTGGTGATAGTTAAATTCTGAGATGTATGAAAAGTGATTATATGATTTTGTGACAGATTCATTATTTGTGCTACATTTCATCCTATTCTTTCATTTTTAAATATTTTCTATAGAAATGGTTCATGGAGCAAGATGGATTTTCATATAATTTTCATTACACAAGAATAATGTTTACTCTTTAGTGTTCAAAAAAAGATGCATCAGTGATTTAACATAATTATGCAAACTTTCACCAAAGTCCAAAGGAGTAATGCAGGGAATTAAACAACTGTATATTCCACTATGCATAGAGAGTTTAGCAATGTACAAGAATAAATTATTTAGTTAAAGGTACAGAAAGGAAACAGGAAAGAGCTTTGATTATACAGACTGATAGCCTGTACGGCTTTTTCTTCTTCCAATAAGGTAAGAGATAAAGACCAGGATTATGAGAAAGACAAGCACAGCCCCAACCGCAATTGGAATGAGAAAGCTCAAATCAGAGTCAGCAAAGCATTCTTCAGCTGTTGAAAAAAAGAGGGGTACAGAGTGAGAGCTGGACTATGCATCAACCTGTCATTAAATAATGTGGTAAAGGGAAATCAGCGTGCATTTCTCATGAAAATAACATTTTAAATCATTATTGCAGTGCTTATCTAAGAGACATTTCAATAACATAACATATAATGTAGCAAGCCCATAAAATGTAAATGTTTGTTGTTCTATTAAATATAAAGATTTGTAGGTTAACCAGGCAGGAGCAATCACTTAATCTGCAATCACTTTGCATCTCTTCTTAAAGTATTGGCACAACATAATTATTCTTCTTCAATCACCCATGTAGCACTTGGACCCATTCTGACCCATGATCACTGGTGCATTCAAATATAATTTTTATTTTTCTGTGCTGTAGCTCCACCCCAATTTATGGGTATTCCTATGGGAGAGCTACAGCACAGCAGGGGTCCCCACCCCCTCTTCACCCCTTTGTGTAGAATCTGTCCATTCAAAACCCTTCCGGGGCTTACTGTTCATTCACAATAGTAAAAATAGCAATCAGCACTGCATGAGCTATCAGCTGGCAGATAGATCACACAGCCCCACAGTGCTGACTGTTTATTATTGTGAATGAGAAGTGAGTGCTGGTAGGGCTGTGTGAACTTGACTTCTCATTCACAATAGCAGGCAATCTGCCAGCGCTGAATGATCTACTTGGTGGTTGATAATAAATACCCACTGTGAAAATACATTCAGTAGACGCACTGGATTTATTTACTAAAGTTGGAGACTGCAAAATCAGGCTCACTTCTGCAAAGAAACCAATCAGCTTCCAGGTTTTATTGCCAAAGCTTAACTGAACAAGCTGAGGTTAGAAACTGATTGGTTCCTATGCAGACGTGAGCCTGATTTTGCCCTCCCCAGCTTTAGTAAATAAACCCCATAGACTTACATTGTTGAGATGTTCTGTGTGTTAGCATGTTGGAATGCCAGTCATTTTGCAGCTCTGAAGCACAAGTGTTGAAGTGTACCACAAAGCAGATTGTAGTACAGTGCACTGCACCAAAAAGAATACTGCATGTCCATTTCTTTTTATCTATTCCTGTGTGTTGGGAGCCCACTCAAAATGAAGAAGCTGCTTTGATGCAACACTTGTTAATTTATAATGCAAAGCACAAGAATAGGGGCACATTCACACGTGTCCAAAGTATACAAAAAGTCTAAAACATGCATTCACTCTTCACACTGTTCAAAGCACGCTACTAGTACAAAATATAAAAATGACACTGCCTGTAGACATCTATCCACATGAGTTTATAACATACATAGATGAACTACAAAATGTATCAGTACATTCTGTACTACCAGATGTACCTAAACTGTAGGGAGATGAGGACTAGGTGCAATTCTCATCAGGTAGTATAGTGGTCATGTGACAAGAGTAAATAAAAGGCTTACAAAAAACCTGCAAGAATAGAAACAGAGGAGCTGTCACTACTGACTGGCTTGGAATGGTTCCAGAACTGTCATGTTGATCTGGCATCAATAACAAGTAGGTCACTGACCTAAACAAGTCTGCAATACAGTTCAGATTTTATGAGCTGCATTCTTGTGCCAGGTCTGTGACTCAGAGGTAGAAAAGCTTGTTAGGAATTTTTCGGTGGGAGCACCCATTCAATTAGTATGCTCCTGTTAATGGGAGATGAGAGTGTGGGAAGGTCAGATTGTGCATGAACATCCATCCATACTGGAATAACTATGGCAATAGTTTTAGTATAATAATGTCAATGGAGAATAGGTGAGAGGAAATTGAGGGATTTGTACCTCTCTCCGTTGTGCTATATTTTCATGTCACTAGCTGAAGTGCGCTATTATTAAATAGGAAAAACACTTCTATTATTTAAACCTCAACACACACCTATTTTGACATGGGTAGTGGAAATATAAATAACTGAGTACAGTGTTGCAGATAGCGTGGTTACACTGATTGGGGATGAGCACTGGACAGGGATATTTTAACAGCTCAGCTCTATTTAAAGGTCCTGGAACAAGCACAGACTCCTTCACAATGACTGATATTTCCATCAGGGCCAAATTCTGCTTGCCCGAGAAGAAAATTCTGGATGTCTCCTGTAAGCAGATCTACTTTCAATTATTAAGGCTTCGTTCAAACCATACATGAAAAAAAACTGATGAAAAAAATGTGCAGATTTCACTTGCAGAGACACAAGTTTACATCAGTTTTCACAGTTTTCAGTGGGTTTTATACACGTTGCAGATTCCTGCACAGAAAAAATCCACACATAATACCAGTGTTGTGGTGTGAACAGAGCACATAGAAAACAATTATTTTCTTTGTGCCCTTGCAGAAAATGTGCAAAAAAAATTATGTCTCTGCATCATGTTGTGAAAGAGGCATAAAAGCTGGCCCGTTGCACTGAAACACCAGGACACATAAATAAGATTTTATTTTTTTACTTTAATATTCTCAGGTTCAGAAAGCTCACTTGCAGGAACCACTATGTAGATTGCAAGCTGATTCATCAACACTTTCCCTAAATGTTTAAAAAGGCTGTTTAGCTCTATACCCCAGACACAACACAGGAGCAGCAAGAGGACTCACAAGATCTTTTACCATTTGTACAATTTATGCTGCAGTTTGTATGAAATGTTTTCATTTTGGGAAAAGGTTGTAAAAAATGTAAACACTCATATGAAATGTAAGGCACTTTATTGGTACATTATGTTAGCATATAATAAAGCATCAAGTACACAGGCTTAATGATACAAGATTTACACAGAATACTGTGAAAAACATTTAAAGTGTGTAGTAAACATTTTTAGGATGCTAATTGTTGATTTGTTCTGTGGTCAGTCGTTTTTACAGGTAATGTTAAACAATGTACAGTATGCAGCTTTGCTCAATCTTATTATTTTGCAAAATACTTTTAGCTCTCCTCCAACCTAAAATCTTTAAAAATGTTCATATCCAGCTGAACGACGATTCCTGCGACCAATGAAATAAGCCACCATCACTAGGATTACTAGGACTCCCAATGCAGCTCCCACGACTATCGGTACAATGAAGTTCTGATCTGCAAAGCAATCTTCAGCTACATGGGAAAGAGGCAAAAAAAAACAAAAACCACAAAAGCAAAATAAAATAGCAAAAATAACTAAAAACAATGCAGACAACTTTGTAATGAAATAGAAAAAATGATGAATAAAGGTTTCATATACTTAAACATGAAAAAAAAGTTTGCAACCAAGACCATCTTACATGAAAACTCAGCTAGCTTACCAAGATCATCCAAAGTTAGTCTACCAAGTATTGCTGAACTGGGGTAGGTGTCTTCGGAGAGTGATTAATATATTGGAAGATACTTCACATCCTGGTAATGGCCTGCATACATTGCTACCATCTAGTAGACCGTATAGAAGTATGGGTTCTCGTACCACCAGGTTGCAGAACAGCTTCTTTCCTCGGTCTGTGTGGCTCTTAAAAACATAACTCCCAATCCATTTATTCAACAAGAACTCTGGCATTTATTGTGGTATGTATGCTATTTTTGGTTGTGTTTTTATGTTGGGCATGGAATTCTGTTTTTTAACCATTGGCCGACCACCCCATAGTAGATATTCTGCTACAGGATGGCCACGCTGTGCAGAATCACACATATATACACTATATTGCCAAAAGTATTGGGACACCCCTCCAAATCATTGAATTCAGGTGTTCCAATCACCTCCATGGCCACAGGTGTATAAAATCAAGCACCTAGGCATGCAGACTGCTTCTAAAAACATTTGTGAAAGAATGGATCGCTCTCTGGAGCTCAGTGAATTCAAGCATCTTACGGTGATAGGTTGCCACCTGTGCAATAAGTCCATCCGTAAAATTTCCTTGCTACTAAATATTTCACAGTCAATTGATAGTGGTATTATAACAAAGTGGACGAAACTGGGAACAAAAGCAACTCAGCCACGAATGCCAGAGCGGGGTCAGCACATGCTGAACACACAGTGCACAGAAGTCGCCAATTGTCTGCAGTCAATAGCTAAAGACCTCCAAACTTCGTCTGGCCTTCAGATTAGCACAACAACAGTGCATAGAAAGCTTCATGGAATGGGTTTCCATAGCTAAGCAGCTGCATCCAAGCCTTACATCAACAAGTGCAATGCTTCGCCCCTTAGTTTCAGTGATGGGAACTCTTAAGGAGTCAGCATACCAAGACATTTTGGACAATTTCATGCTCCCAACTTTGTGGGAAGAGTTTGGGGATGGCCCCTTTCTGTTCCAACATGACTGCGCACCGTGCACAAAGCAAGGTCCATAAAGACATGGATGAGCGAGTTCGGGGTGGAGGAACTTGACTGGCATGCACAGAGTCCTGACCTCAACCTGATAGAACACCTTTGGGATGAATTACAACAGAAACTGTGAGCCAGGCCTTCTTTTCTAACATCAGTCCCTGACCTCACAACTGCGCTTCTGGAAGAACGGTCAAACATTCCCATAGGCATATTCTTAAACCTTGTGGACAGCCTCCCCAGAAGAGTTGAAGCTGTTTTAGCTGCAAAGGGCGGACCAACTCAATATTGAACCCTACGGAGTAAAGACTGGGATGCCATTAAAATTCATATGAACCAATCATAAACGTAGTGCAGCGCTAAACAAACAATTACCAATATGATGTAGAAATAATGAACCATCCATAAATAAGATTCAAATTCAATAAACAATATATTGTCCAGAATAGAAAATCAGGTGGTAGTGATTAACCGCACTGGTGAACGATGGACCAATATAAATATCTCCCCATGTATATATAGATC
Organism: Staurois parvus; assembly: GCF_062004578.1. Lineage (NCBI taxonomy): Eukaryota > Metazoa > Chordata > Amphibia > Anura > Ranidae > Staurois > Staurois parvus. Next base: position 3,518,792 of record NW_028317977.1, read on the forward strand.
TTGAAATCCGGTGGCGTGCGATCAAGGTGAATATAGAAAGATTGCCCACTCACCGGAAGCGCAATCTTAATGCGTAAAGATCAAATGAACCAGGAGCAGGGGTTCCCTTGAGGGTACTGCCTGAAGCAGGATCCTCTCCTCGGCGGCGTGATGTATGGGCCAAGGGGTGATGGCAGCACCCCTTATAAGGACGTATTCACATACGAAACGCGTCAGCGAGGAGCCCATACACGCCGTGACGTCACGCCGCCGGATCAGGGAGGTCCGGCAGCCATTTTCCAACTCCAGCTGGTGCACCACCAGGATCGCAGGAGGGAACCAGTGACTAGACCCCACTGCAGTTCACCTGTTCCAGGACGTCTAGGAGGGATCCATTCACCACCCGGAGTCACAGAGGAGAGGAGCCTGCTCCAGGCAGTACCCTCAAGGGAACCCCTGCTCCTGGTTCATTTGATCTTTGCGCATTAAGATTGCACTTCCGGTGAGTGGGCAATCTTTCTATATTCACCTTGATCGCACGCCACTGGATTTCAAGATCTATATATACACGGGGAGATATTTATATTGGTCCATCGTTCACCAATGGGATTAATCACTACCACCTGATTTGCTATTCTGGACAAGATATTGTTTATTGAATTTGAATCTTATTTATGAATGATTCATTATTTTTACATCATATTGGTGATTGCTTGTTTAGCGCTACACTACGTTTATGATTGGTTCATCGGAGAAAGTTTGTGGTTACTTTTTTGGTGCATTGGCTGCTACAGTAAGCGCTCGCTTTACATTCTTGTTTTGATTAAAATTCATACGCGTGTGAAGGCAGGGGTCCCAATACTTTTGCCAATATAGTGTGAGTGGGTGTATGTATATATATATATACACACATATATATATATATATATATATATATATACATACACGCACACACATAAAACGTAATTCTGTACTTCCTGATCATGGGTGGGTGTGCGTGCCTGTGTGCGCACCGCTTCTGCTGAGATTGGTCACAGTGGTCACAGTGGACTGGTCAATGGATGAGCTCCAGCACCCGCTGTTTGTCTATAAGACAGGGCAGAGCTGTGTTCTGTCAGCAGCAATGTGCTGGATTCTCTTTCCCTGCAAACAGGGAATAGAATCCAGCACATTACCTAGTGAAAACAGCACACATAGTAAACATTACACATAGCTAGGCACACAGTTAATCCCTTGATCGCTCTAGATGTTTATTATTTATTATAGATACTTATATAGCGCCATCAATTTACGCAGCACTTTACATATATATTGTACATTCACATCAGTCCCTGACCTTCAAGGGGTGTACAATCTATAGTCCCTAACGCACATTCATGCATACACATACTAGGGCCAATTTTAGAGAGAAGCCAATTAACCTACCATCATGTCTTTGGAGTGTGGGAGGAAACTGGAGTACCCGGAGGAAACCCACGCAGGCACAGGGAGAACATGCAAACTCCAGGCAGGAGGTGCCGTGGCTGGGATTTGAACCAACGACCCTAGTACTGCCAGGTGGAAGTGCTAACCATTTAGCAACTGTGCTGTCCAGATGTTTAACCCATTCCCAGCCAGTGTCATTAGTACAGTATCAGTGCATAATTTTAGCACTGATCACTGTGTTATTGTCACTGATTCCCACAAAGAGCCAGTTAGTGGCTGATTGTCCACCGCAATATCACAGTCCGGGTATAAGTCACTGATTACCGCCATTACTAGTATAAAAAAATAAAAAAAAAATTCCAGTATATATACCACCATTTGTAGACGTGATAACTTTTGCACAAACCAATCAAAAGATTTTTTTTTTTTAAACCGAAAATATGTAGCAGAATGAATATTGGCCTAAATTTATGAAGCAACTTTTAAATTTTTTTTCGATATGTTTATAGCAGAAAGTAAAAAATGTTGCTTTTTTTTCAAAATTTTTGGTCTTTTTTTGTTTATAGTGCAAAAAATAAAAAAAAACTAGATGTGGTCAAATTACAAATTTCATTTATGTATAGCATTGTATGATCACGCAGCTGTCAGTTAAAATACCGCAGTGCTGTATCACAAAAGATGACCTAGTCAGGAAGAGGTGGTAAATCTTCCGGAGGTTAAGTGGTTAATGTGACGTTGCCACAACTTTTCTTCGTTTTATGATTGTTATTGTAACATGACAATACATTTTCTGAGTTGGAGAGTTGGCTTTCAGCTCACAGAGCCTGGCACTGGAAGTGATGTTCTGTCCTATGGTTCCTCTCACACCAATCTTCCCTTAGAACAACTTTCATTTAACAAAAAAAAAGGCAGCTGGCAGATAGAATGAGCTGGTCGTGTCTACACATACTGCTTTTACTTCTACCAATGCCAGGTCATTTTGATTAAAGCTTTAGTGTTTTTTGCCAGTGTCAAAGCTTGCCTGCTCCATTGCAGTGGGCTAAAAGGATGTATATGGGTGGGAAGGAGTGGGCAAGAATTTACATCTTTAACCCATCCAGTAGCACGATTTGGACTGAAAACTGCTGTAGCCATCTAGGTGCATGCACTATACACTTATCAACAGCTTGCCTTTGGTTGTTGTTAAAGTGAATCTAAAGGCATACAGTTGCAAGAAAAAGTATGTGAACCCCGTGGGATTACGTGGAGTTTTGCATGAACTGGGCATAAAATGTGCTCTGAACGTCATCTAAGTCACAACAATAGAAGAACACAGTCTGCTGAACATAATACTACACAAAAATTAGACGTTGCCATGGTTTAATTGCACATAACATGTAAACATTCACAGTGCAGGGAGGAAAAAGTATGTGAGGCCCTAGCTTAATGACTTCTCCCAGAGCTAATTGGAGCCAGGAGTGAGCCAACCTTGACTCCAATCAGTGTGATGATATTGGATGTGTTGCGGACAGCTGTCCTGCCCTTAAAAAACACACACCTGTTTTGGGTTTACTGGTTTCAAGAAGCACTGTCTGATGTGAACCATGCCTCACAGAAAAGAGCTCTCAGAAGACCTACAATCAAGAATTGTTGACTTGCATGAAGCTGGAAAGGGTTACAAAAGTATCTCCAAAAGCCTTGATGTTCATGTGCCCACAGTAAGACAGACTGTCTACAAATGTAGAAAGTTTAGCACTGTTGCTACTCTCCCTAGGCGTGGTCATCCTGTAAAAATGACTGCAAGAGCACAGCGCAGAATGCTGCATGAGGTAAAGAAGAATCCCAGAGTGTCAGCTAAAGACCTACAGAAATCTCTGGCACATGCTAACATTTTTGTTGACACATCTACAATAAGGAAAACATTAAACAAGAATGGAGTACATGGGAGGACACCACGGAGGAAGCCATTGCTGTCCAAAAAGAATATTGCAGCACGTTTGAAGTTTACAAAAGAGCACCTGGATGTTCCACAGCACTACTGGCAAAATATACTGTGGACAGATGAAACCAAGATTGAGTTGTTTGGGAAGAACACACAACACTATGTGTGGAGAAAAAAAAGGCACAGCATACCAACATCAAAACCTCATCCCCACTGTAAAACTTGGCGGAGGGAGCATCATGGTTTGGGGCTGCTTTGCTGCCTCAGGGCCTGGACGGATTGTTGTCATTGATGGGAAAATGAATTCCAGAGTTTATCAAGACATTTTGCAGGAAAACGTACGACCATCTGCCCGCCAACTGAAGCTCCACAGAGGATGGGTGATGAAACAGGACAATGACCCAAAAGCATACAATTAATTCAACAAAACAATGGCTGCAACAGCACAGAATACGCCTTCTGGAGTGGACCAGTCAGAGTCCTGACCTCAACCCGATTGAAATGCTGTGGCATGACCTTAAGAGAGCGATTCACACCAGACATCCCAAGAATATTGCTACACTGAAACAGTTTTGTGAAGAGGAGTGGTCCAAAATTACTCCAGATCGTTGTGCAGGTCTGATCTGCAACTACAGGAAAAGTTTGGTTGAGGTTATTGCTGCCAAAGGAGGGTCAGCCAGTTATTAAGTCCAAAGGTTCACATACTTTTTCCTCCCTTCACTGTGAATGTTTACATGTTATGTGCAATTAAACCATGGCAACATCTAATGTTTGTGTAGTATTATGTTCAGCAGACTGTGTTCTTCTATTGTTGTGACTTAGATGACGTTCAGAGCACATTTTATGCCCAATTCATGCAAAACTCCACATAATCCCAAGGGGTTCACATACTTTTTCTTGCAACTGTGATATATATATATATATATATATATATATATATATATATAAGTTTTTTAAATTACAAACATGTCTATACTTAGCTGCTGTGTGCAGTTGTTTTGCACAGAGTAGCCCAGATCCTCCACTTCTCGGGTCCACCACCGGTGCTCCTGGCCCCTCCCTCCTGTCGGGTGCCCCCCTGCTGCGTATGTTCATTCACACACAGAGCCATGGCTCAGACCCCGCCCTCTCTCTCTCTTCTCATTGGCTCACTTTCTGTAATTGACAGCAGCAGGAGCCAGTGAGAAGAGGGAGTCCCAGGATAGCACATTGCTGCATGGAGGGAGTTTAGGTGAGCATTAGGGGGGGCTGGGGTGGATAATGCACACAGAAGTTTTTTTTTCCTTCATGCATAGAATGCATGAAGGTATAAAACTTTCAGCCTGTACAACCACTTTAAGGTGACAGTTACTTACAAAACAAAAGTTTTGTTGGCATGCTTACAGTACATCTACTGTGTCAAAAACTCTGCGATAAAGACTAACAATCCTTCCCCAAAAATAGAACAGTGGCAGTCTAGGCAGCAATACTCTTTAATGAACAAAGATAACACGGCAAGGAAATTAAGGGAAGACAAATGCTGTACTGTATTTCCAAAAGTCCAGAATACATTTATTTGCACCATCCAATACAGGGAAAATGCCCCTGCTCCTCACGAATGACATCAGCGGAGTTAGATCATTTTTACATCTAAAAACTCCTCTAGAAACCCACTAGTCCTGGGGTTTTTTTCTAGCCAAAAAACTTTGACTACAGTCTATGCGTGCATGGACACATAGGATAACATGCTGGGGGGTTTACTAGCTGTAGAAGAAAACATCAAAAGCCAAAAACAGCAGCTGTAAAAGTCAAGTGTGCATGAGGACTCCTAATGGAGTGAAATGCATAAAGAGCAGCAGGTAGATTTTCCCTGTATAGGATGATATAAAAAAAATGTATTCTGGACTTCTGAAGGTTGAGAGTTTCTCTTTCTTCAGCATTATTAACGTAGCATGAACCACTTTGGAGAACACATCCTTCAGTTGGTGGAGCAATGAAGGGTAAGCATTATAGCAGAGTGGTGGGGATGATTTACAAGTTCTGTACCTTTTTGTTTCATAAGTTTTCTATAGTAAATTGACAGCGTTACCGTTAAGGAAAATCTGTGATAATTTCTCTTTACAGCCACATCCCCTCCCACAGATATTCATCTTTGCCTCCCTCCCTGACCACTCTACTGTCTATCAAAGCCCTTGGAAATACCAAGTCTTTCCAGTTACGGATAAGCATGTAAACATGTCATTTTACTCCAATGATGTAATGTTTGGGCCTGAGTCAGCAGACCAAAAAGAAATAGAGATATAAAATAATCTAGAGTGGGTGACTGGGGACAAAGAGAAGGCAAATTATTAAATACCTTCTTCAGCTCTGTGTATACAAAGGAGAATGGGAGAGCTCTTATCCATAATAGGCATGGTATTGACACAGCTCCAGAAGATCCATATTAGTTCACAATTAATATGATCCAAAAATTTAGACAGAATAAAGGTGAATAAAGCACCTGGACTGGATGGCATGCACCCACGGGGCCTTAAAGAATTGAGCTGTTATTTCAAAGCCATTGTTTCTAATTTTTAGGGACTCTTTAATGACTGGTATAGTACCACTGGATTGGCGCAAGGCCAATGTGGTGCCTATATTTAAAAAGGGGTCCAAATCTTTACCAAGTAATTTTAGACCTGTTAGTTTAACTTCTATTGTTGGGAAGATACTAGAGAGTTTAATAAAAGGACACATAGATGAGTTCTTGCTGGAGAAAAATATTTTAAGCGACAGCATGGATTCATGAAAGACAGAAGTTGTCAAACAAATCTGATTTCTTTGAGGTGAGCAAAACCTTGGACAGAGGGGTGGCTGTGGATGTGGTATACTTGGATTTTGCAAAAGCGTTTGACACAGTTCCCCACACACGGCTAATGTGGAAGGTAAATTCTAAGGGCTTGGAAAAATCTGTATGTAAATGGATAGAAAACTGGCTAAAAGATTGCATTTAGAGAGTAGCGGTTAATGATTCAAACACTGAATGGTCTAGGGTTGTTAGTGGTGTACCCCAAGGTTCAGTGTTGGGACCCTTACTTTTTAATATATATATAAATGATATAGGGTCTGGGATTAAAAATACCATTTCAGTCTTTGCAGATGACACCAAGCTGGGCAGTGGAATAACATCCTTACAGGATGTCTCCAACTTTTACAAGCCGACCTCAATGCACTGTTTTATTGGGCAACTATGTGGCAAATGAGGTTTAATATTGATAAATGTAAGGTTATGCACTTGGGGGCTAAGAATATGCATGCATCATACATACTAGGGGGAGTACAACTGGGGGAATCAATGGTGGAGAAGGATCTGGGAGTTCTGGCAGATCACAAGCTTAATAATGGCATGCAATGCCAAGCTGCAGTTTAGTAAGACCTCATCTAGAATATACAGTTCATTTTCAGGCACCAATTCACAAGAAGAACATTGGGTAACTGGAGAATGTACAGAGAAGGGCAACCAAACTGGTAGGAGGCATGGAGGAGCTCAACTAAAAGGAAAGATTAGAGGAATTGAATTTATTCTCTCTTGAGAAGAGGAGATTAAGGCAGGATATGATCAACATGTATAAATACATCAGTGGTTCATATAGTGAACTCGGTGTAGAGCTATTCACCATGAGGTCATCACAGAGGACAAAGGGGCACTCTTTACGTCTGGAGGAAAAGAAATTTAATCTCCAACCACGGAAAGGTTTCTTCACAGCAAGAGCTGTGAGAATGTGGAATAGACTCGCTCAAGAGTTGGTTCTGCCCAGCTCAGTGGATTGCTTTAAATAAAAAATAAAAAAAAAGGGCCTGGATTCTTTCATAGATACACAGAATATAACTGGATACTAATATTTATAGGTAAATTTGATCCAGGGAATATCCGATTGCCTCTCTGGGGATCAGGAAGGATTTTTTTTTCCCTGCAGGAGCACATTACATTATGCTTTGTTGGGTTTTTTTGCCTAATCAACTGGGGGTGTAGGATTATAACTTTTTTTTTTCATACAGTTGAATTGGATGGACTGTCTTTTTTCAGTCAGACTAACATTTTATATATCTCATCTGGAGGTTATATATGCCTCCATAAATGGAAGCACCTGGTATTTCTGAGGGCTCCAAAAGTCGAAAAGAACGGTAGCAGTTAACACAGAGAAAGTATTGGTGAATGGGTGAGGGCCTGTTAAAGAAATCTGTCATTCTTCCCATGCTGATTCTACTCTTCAAGTAAGCTTCTAGTCCTGTGACCATTTAATTTTTCTCTATTACTGTTATTAGATATTGTGGGGTTAAAGGACCAATAATATTTGCAAACAGTTCTGCATTATTTAATAGAGTAAATGTTTCTAGCACATCTAGAAGATAGAAAGATAGCAGCCTATGCTGGATTGGAAGGCAGGCTGGCTGAGTGGGAGGTTTTTATGCCTCTACTTTGAGTATACAGTTAATTGAGTGACCAGTGCTCTGAGAGTAGGGTTGCCACCTCATACGTTAAAAAAAATAACACAGGTTCTGGGGAAAACTCACTTAGCACCTTATTAGCATTTAGTTAAATTACATCTTAATCAGCCACAGAACCTGTGTATTTAATATGGGTTCGGTTTTAAAGGTATGACATGGCAACCCTATCTGAGAGGAGGCTGTGGCCTGATCACCTTTAGAGTGGTATGATTCTTCAGCCCCTGCATTTTAAACACAACATTCCCATTGGAAGACGATTGGGCTTGTCCCAAAACAATCTGTAGTCAGGTTTTAGTCAAGCTGTAAATCTATAACATAATTTTGGACTGCAGCCTCCTAATATACAAGGATTAGCATACCAGTATGCCACAATGAACTGTGCATTGCTCTAGGAGAGCAGCACCCAGGGAAAAAGGAGTGTCTAGGACAAGTGATCATTGTTAGCTACCTCCAAATAAATTGTTCAAAACCTCATCTACCTCTTATTAAATACATTTTTCTGTCCTAAGGGTGCAGAGCATGGAGGCACAGAAACATACTGGATGACAACATTTACAGTGTACAAAGGTTGGGGAAAAAAAAAACCTGTATAAAGCAGTGACGATACAAAGAGGCTTACGTAGGGCACAACCGTACACAGACCCAGCACAGGTTTCTTAATGGTGAGTGTTAATAGATTGGTATGTTAGGTAGAACAGGCTCTGCAATCATTCAGAACATTATGGGGAAATTTACTAAAACTTGAGCACTCAGAATCTGGTGTAGCTATGCATGGTAACCAATCAGCTTCTAAGCTTAGCTTGTTCAGTTAAGCTTTGGTAATAAAACCTGGAATCAGAGTGCTTTCTACACAAATATGCACCAGATTTTGCACTCTCCAGTTTTAGTAAATAAACCTCAATGTGACAATTACAGTGTACCTCCATATAGTAATAGTATATTAAATGGGTGAGATTTAAAGGGCAAATGGTATGGCTTCAGCTAAAATCACAAGGTAATATTGCAAATCCAAAATATAATAAAAAGACATGTTCAGCACCTACCTTCCATTCTTACAAAACCTTCACAGAGTTTTATCTCAAAAGTTACACTGAAAGCTTACTGTACTCATAACTTAATATAAAATAATGTCCTTTAGCAAGGATAAATCTTTAGGCTGGCAGCAGATTGGCCTCTACATTTTCAGCACAGTGCCAAAAAAAAATAGAGAGCAGAGTGAGTCAGTGTATTACTGGATTTTAAACTGTATAGGCACTTCTTTTTAATGTTTTACATAACTATACCTGCAAAAGGGGCCAGCATGAAGTGATCGAGCAGGATTTAATTTTCTGACTAAATGTCAGTTTATGCAGCAGGTGTAAAGTGATAAACAGTCTAGTTTGAGTATACCAGTGCTGTGATCTAGTAATTTTGTCAGATGCCAGATACTGACATATCTTGCCTACTTGGTCAGTTTGTGCATAGATGGCCATGCTGCTTCATACCGAATGGTTTTTGAGCTGTAGAAATATTTCTTGATCTACTTTACATTTGTACCCATTTAGGTATTGTACTGGATATTACACTAGCCAAACTCAATACAACTGCATACTTGGAATGCAAAAAAATAAAAAAACATGAATTTAAATGATAAAACTCACTGAACAGATGAGCACTATCTGGTCATAACCAAGGCTAGCCATGCTTTTCACAATTTAACTACAGTTCAAAATGTTTAAGGGTTCAGACAAATTGTTTGCCCAACATGCTTAAAAATGCCAATTTGCAGGGGTGGGCAACTGTGGCCCTCCAGCTGTTGGTGAACTACAAGTCCCATCATGCCTCTGCCTTTGGGAGTCATGCTTGTAACTGTCAGTTTTGCAATGCCTCATGGGACCTGTAGTTCTAACACAGCTGGAGGGCCACAGTTGCCCACCCCTGCGCTAGAAAAATGACCAGAACCCCTTCACTGTAGGAACTCAGTGGTTTAACCCCTTCAATACCAGGCACTCTTACCCCATTCCTGCCCAGGCCAATTTTCAGTGCGCTCACATGAAACGCTGTACATACTAAATTTTTATTATTTTGGTCACACAAGTAGAGCTTTCTTTTGGTGGTGTTATTTTTTTGCTAAATTAACAAAGACCAAAAATTTTGAAGCAAAAAAAAAAGTTTGTTATTTTGCGGTTTATAGATAAATATATAAAATTTAGGCCAATATGTATTCTGCTACATTTCTTTGCTTAAAACAACCCAAATCAGTGTTTGTGAACTGAGTCTGCAGTAAAGTTATAAACTATGGTATATATCTGAAAAACTGATCAATCCTGAAGTACTGCTGGCCAATCTAATTTCTTGAGGCCAAAAATGTCAGGACAACAAAGATATCCCCCAAATGACCCCCTTTTGAAAAGTAGACAGTCCAAGGTATTTAAGAGACATGACAATTTTTTGAAGTTATTTTTTTGCTATAATTTTCTCAAAAATGAAAAAAAAAAAAAAAAAAACTTTGCACAATCTTTATTTTTTTAACATACAGTCACAAGTGCAGTACAGTGTCATCATATAAACTGTGGCGGTGATCAGCGACTGACTGGTGACTGTACAAAAAAAAATTTTTTTTCTATTACATTTGTTTTAAGATTTTTTTTTCTGTTCATATTACACTGACCAGAGTAGTATAATGTTACCATAGTAGGTAATCAGTGTTTTGGGGTTTTTTTTTTACATTATGGATTGCTTATAGCAAAGTATTTCTTTGCTATAAAGCAAGCATTTAACTGAATGAAATCAATACAATCAGGGGTTTTTTTTGTTTTGATTAGCTGCAATTGGCCACAGCTAATCACATGACAGAGATGGGCTGTCATCGGCCCAGTCTGTACATATGACCACTGTTACCAATCACAACTAGTGACACAAATGTATACAATAGATGGAATGAAAAGAAGCCATCCATTGTTTACAATTGACAGTACCATGTGACCTGCTATGACCAATCACAGCAGGTCACATAACGAGCCAATACACAGATCTGTCATCAGCTGTGTCCAAGGTACACAGTCGGGGACAGATCTTGCCACAGCGTGGGCATATGCGAGGCATGGTCCGTGAAGGACAGTATAGGACACCCACTCGGATCGACAAGAGTCCCATGCGGCCGTCATTCTGCTATTGGCCGGGTGGGAACAGGTTAAATAACCTTTTAACACCATATATAGCCAACTGACCTTTGCCGACTTTCACCAACTATTAACCAAGGACTTGATATGATTTTCTTTAAAATTCTAAACTAATCTTCAGCAGAAACTGGCAGGCATTCGGACCGCATGTACAGCTGTCCTTCGGACAAAAGCTGATCCAAGGACTGGCTTTTGTCGAAGGGACATGCTGGAAAACTAGCATCTGATCCGTGCTTGAAGCCAATGGCTGCGAGCACTGATTAATGTGTTCTAGCAGTGCTCTTATCAGAACACAAAGGCACAGCAGAAGAGATTGCCGCATGAACACTGCTCAGCCCACTGGGTTGAACCAAAAAAAAAAAAACACTCAATGTGTGTACCTGGCATTAGTATCCATAAATATGGGATAGATAAGAAAATGGATAAAGCATCGCAAACTTGGTCTGCCTTAAATTGCAAACAAGATTTGCCAGGCTTGGTGTTAAAAGAATACAAAAATGGTGTTCACTAAAAGTATTTTCTCTTCCCTTAATAAATCAGGTGAATCTAAAGTGTAAATTAATTTTGAAAAGAACACCCAATACCAAGCTATATGAAAATTCCCTTTGCAAAATAAGCAGCCCTATTTTTATTAGTAACTCAACTCTAAAATATAGACCTTTCCTCCCAAGTAGAAATCCACAAAGATCCCACGCTAATGGCATAGAACTAGGAGGTACATGATCTTATTTACAGATCACCTATAATGTACAATTACAGAGCCACTGTTACCCAGTGCACTAGTTTTTGTTTTTGGTTTTTTTTTTTAAGCAAGTGTCTACTACGACATTAAAACTGGATTCATGTTTGTGACCCCTATACAGTCAATACAGCAGACAATCTTTGATACAGCAGTCTGTCCACAGAGATATAATAAAGTAACAGTCAGCATTATAACTTTAAGACTCTCAGTACTGGATATCAGATTAATCATCATGGACAAGTAATGCTGCAGCTGTTCAAGAGTTGAGGTGGATTACGTTTATACTCTGCTCAGTAAATATCGAAGTAAAATGTAGACAACCTTATTTGTTAAGTGGAACAAATTGCACTGTTTAAGGGCAACAATATCAAATATAAAAAAATGACAAGTGTTTCCACTCAGTTTTATTCAAGCTTGGTTAGAATTGTATTCATAAATTTAATTACTTTCAATCAGACAAAAAACAAACATACAGAAATTCTAGGGAGGAGCAAAATATTGTAGATGTCGAATACCATTGCAAACACACAAAAATCATAAGATTTACATTTTTATTTTGTGGAGTGATCAATTTCAAGTATTCCTAAAATATTCAAAATGGAAAATACAATAATGGAGTTTTAAGGAGAATTGCAACTTTATATAACAAATTATAACCTTTCACAGCAAACAAAGGATTTCAAGCAAATGTGTTAATTGACCTGTTTTATAGTGTTTTCTGAGTGCCTCATGTTGTATGCCAGAACTTAGTTTCAAAACAGTAATGCCAGCACACAGGACAGGTTTAGCTCCAAACTAATCTAGTCATCCGACCTCAAAAACACTCCTCAGTAAAATGTGCCAGGCTCTGCAGGCACAATCCATCCACCCTCCAGCCTGAGTGCTCTATAAAGGGGTGTGTGTGTGTTGGTGTTGGGCAAGGACACATTTTCTGACCAGTCACATTAATTCGACCCTCAACAGCAGTTCGCCAATGGCCATTTGTCTGTACTCAGACATGACTGCTTATGGACCACTTTAACAATTAGGCTGCTGAAAACTGTCTGAAAAGGGCAGATGTGATTATAGCAATTGTAGAAAATTCTTGTCAGAGGGAAAGGAGTAGTACATTAAGGGAGATTGCCAAAAGGAATGAAGAGAAGGGAAAGCCATACATCAGTGTGGCCCTTTTCTTTTGAGGTATGCATTAGTATCCTATTTGAAGGTTTACCTTTAGTTTACAGCTGGAGAAAACTAATAAATGTATATTTAAAATGTATTTTTTTATGAGCTGCTGTTATAACCTTTGTTGTATGAAGCTGCACCTTTCCTTTAAACACTCCTACATAAATCTGTAGCCAGATGATACAGGTATAGTATCATTTGACATTTCATAATGGTGGTGATTAAAAAAAAAAGTCTTCCTAGTGTAATCCTATATCACTATAATTGTTCATTCATCACAGCAAAAGTAACTTGGGTGTGCAGCAGAAATTAAAAATGGAGGTCTGACGATTTTACAAGGAAAGCTGCTACTTTTAGTATAGGAGGATACACATCTGTTTGGTCAATCCAGGACATGAGCACTTAAAGTGGCCAAATAAATGGCATCTTTTAAACTGTAGGTTTCTTTGACAGTCAGGTAACTGATCTCTGTATGTTCTACCTTGATTTAGATTTTTAGCCCAAACAGTTATAAAACAGGATAGTAAGAAAACTTACCAACTGTACCATAAAAACAGTTTCAAGGTGCAGACAAATATCAAGAGAAAACTAAAAAACTTAAAATTTACAGCTGCGTGGTCAAACATTATTATTTATATAGTCTACTGGTAACACATGGATCTTTAGTTAGCTTTAAGTTGAAATGGCAAATTAAAGGCTTTTTAAAATGGAGAGAATTTCTAAGAGTTTGTAGTGTAGTAATAAATCTCCCTAAAATTATGATAGTTTTCAAGGGAAGGACCATTTCTTCTTTCTCTCCATCAAGAGATTGGACAAGAATACACAATTTATAGAAAACTATATATCAGTTAAATTTGTTTCAATGCTGAAATATTACATATGACTGTACACAGCTTGTAAAGAAGAGACTTATGTAGTAGTATACTGCAGGAGTAATGATGTACTGTAAACATTAGCAGTCAATCCAAAATGTCATGCACAAGGCTGTAATGGATGGCTGCTAAGGGCTACTGCACACCAATGGTCATTTCATCCTTAAATAATTCAAAGATCCTGAAGAAAAAAAAAAAACACAATCATAAGCTAATGACACTAGGTAAAGGGTAGAGGACTGAAATCTGCCAGAGGTAGCCAAAAGGGCAAACTGCTATGAAAGTATTGCCTATATGGAACACTATGGACTTAAAAAAAATAAAAATCATAGCTACCATATTATATGTTCACTGTATGCTAATATTCTGTCCCAATACTCACTGGCAAAGGGAAAAATATGAAGTGTAAATTTTTGAGTGTACTGGTCTTCTGTCCTGTGAGAAGTGCATTTCGCAGACACAAAGTAAATGAAAAGATAAATATTCTGAACAGAAGGCAGACATGACCAGAGCATAAACACTGGCTTGAGCAAGCAGGGCCCTGCTTATTATGGGCTGTGGCTATTATGAGCCATGGCAGTGTATTTCTGTATCCTAGGCAGCTGTTTGTACAGTCACATTGTTCAGCTCAACGGCAGAAACAGATAATGCCCTGCTTGAATTAAATACAACTGAAAATCGGAGTGGTTTCCATGCTGGAGCAGATTTTTTAAACATCTAAAACATGTGGAATGATGGAGAAGTAGATGCAAGACTGAACAACATGGTCTGCAATATATTGATGCACTAGAAACATTCCCTTCTCTTCGTAGATTTAGCAGCATTAGAAGTCGTTAAATAGTGAGTATGCGTAGGAAAAAATAAACTTGCATCTTCCCAGCTGTTGAGGAATAACAGTCATATTCACAAGGCCCTGAACACAGTGAGACTTGTAGCTCCATACTAGTTGGGTTTCTACAAGGGGGTCCACGCTGCCAAGGCAAATTAGAGAGAAAGATGCATGTTTTGTAGATTATATTTCAGAACTTGCACCTACTTCTAAAGAGAAGAGTGCAAATCAGGCCTGAGGAGGGAGCAATTAAAGGGTTTGATATCCAGCATAGGTTTTTCTTCTGCCAATTAGGTAAGCAATCACAATAATGACAATTAAGCCTGAAAGTGCAGCGCCAACTATGATTGGAATTAAAATGGAGTCGTCGTCGAGGTGACATTCAGAAGCTGTAGATGGGGAAAAAAAAATAAATAAAATAGGTGAAAACTAAAAGAAATTAAAAAAAAGGTATGAAACTAAAACGTAAGCCAGGACTAAAACATACAATAACAAAATCACATACACTAGTGTACTCCAAATAGTTTTTGTTTGTTGTGGGGTTTTTTTAATTTATTTATTTTTTTAGGTACAGCTTTTATAACCCTCCTCTACAGCCAAATGCCAGACAATCCGAAGAGGTAAAATTCTGGTATTTCCTGGTAATGAAGGAGCTTGCCGATTCTCTCCTGCCTCACACATTCCTGCTGTACAAAGAGGCAGCTCATCAATGTATTAGGCCAATAGGAACTGGGGAACGGCCAAAAGCAGGAAAGTTTCTGGATAGTAGCAGAGGTCTACCACCAATCACAGGTGAAATAATTGAGTATTTGAAAATTTTATAAATAAAACTGTTCTTCTACCCTGAGCCTTGCTTCACACTGAACACGACTTTGAAATCGCATTACTTCAAGTGAAGTAGCAAGTTTTCAAAGCCGCTGGTCAGTGCGATTTTTTTATGTGCGGCTTGCCTGACATCTGTGCAACTTCATGCACAGATGTCTATGCAAGCTGCACATGAAATCACCAAAAATAGTGTAGGAACCTTTTTTTCAAAATCAGTGCCGCACCGCAAAGTCAGAGTCACACCAATTTAAATGGTTCCATAGCCACAAATAGGGTGTGACTTGTCATGTGATTTAGACCAGACAAAAATCGCACTGTGTTACAGGGGCACGAAAGTGGGAAAAGTGTGACCTGTATGTGCTAGAGTACCAATGGTAAACTTACAAAAAGGTCAGTTTATGTTCTTTTGGCTAGATGAAAAAAAAGAAAAACCATTATTGCATTAAAAAAAACCTGCATAAAAAAAGGTTCTGTTGAGGGATAATACAAAAGTGGTTTTAAACGCTTAACAAGAACACTACAAGCAAACTCAGAGACAAGCAAGCATTATGAAGATGTAGTTTCTGATGGGACCCCAAGACATCTTATTCTTACAGTTTACGCTGAAATGCGACAGTCATTAAAAATTCACTGGATGTCTTAATGGACATAAAGCACAATGATTAGGAGGTATAACAGCTGGGGAAGTAAAATGTGTATGCTGCATGCCCTACATAGCCTCTACCCCAAAAACAACTGGCTACTCCTATCAGCATATGCAGTGAAAACTTGTGTGTGTTCTATACTAACTGCTTTGAAAATGTCTGATAGAACACAGAGGACCTGAACAGCTTCACTGTAGATTTTTCAGTGAATACAAAGGAAACCTGTTCTTTAAAAACATTACCACTTGGTATGTCCAAACATATCAGGCTACTTTACAAATAACATTTAGCTTTGCCTTTCCTTGTAATTCTAGTCCTTGACTGAGTAACGAGAAATGCATTTGCTCTACCTACTTTGATGCTATAACTTTAGGGCCAGAAGCCAAAAATTATTTTTATAACAACATACTGCACTCAACCACTGGAGAAATCAATAAAATTTTGGGAGGAAAGCAGCTCCTCTTTAGGGAAGCTCTACTCAACATTGTATATCCCTTCTGATTTACCCAGCCAATTATGGAAAGCAGAATGCATATATAGAGGTTTGCAGTTCCAGTTGCCTTTTTTTCTTTTTTTTTCTTTTTTTAAGTCCTAGCCTCTAGATGCATAATCTACAGCTATATTCAGGCAGAGGCTTCATTTTTTCAGTAGTTGCTGATCATTTTTCCCCACTGATTCTCACTAAGTCAGTTTGCTCTAGTTGGCACCACATTCAGAATCAACATTCGGGGCAAAAAAAAACAAAAAAAAAAACACATGCAAAATTAGTTCTATTCAAATAATTATCTGTTAAAATGTACCTTAAAAACGGGCTTACAAATTGTGAGACTGCGATGTAATGTCTCTAAAAGAGCGCTAATCCTGCTAAGGCCACACTAGCAACTACGTTATTTGTACAAATATACTAATGAGAATATAAGTATAATATAAGTAATTAAGAGGCAAAGTGCAGCAGAATAGTCACAGGTCTCAAAGCGTTTCGCCTTTTGTTTGTGATTTATTAGGCATCAAGCCAATTATAAGATGCTCCATATTGATGTCCACAGACCTCTTGTCTGGCGCCACATATACCTTGTTATGGGGTTTCATTTGTGAGTACGCAATCATCATGCTTTAATATTTTCTGCCCAAAGAGATGTTTATTTACATGTATATGATATGCACTGATTTATTCCTTAGAATAGTCATAGATCTCCACTGGGTTGTAGTCTATTGTGTGTGTGTGATGTATTTGACAAAGTTGTTGCTAGTGGGGGCTTGGCAGGAGAGCAGAGTTCAGTTTCTCCAGTGATTACTTGAATGGCGCAGTGCACTAAATTAATTCATTAAAAACAGCATGCAAAATATGATTATGTGGAATAGTAGTTTCTTGTTTTTTTTTTTTCTTTTGTCCTGGCCTAACACTACAGGCTATAAATTGGCTGAACAAATGTCATGAAATAATTACAATGGGCTGGTGATACATTTTCAAAAGCTGTGGGAAAGAAAGGGCAGTGGTAAGAGGTTACGTATTCAAACACGATAAAAGAAACCGGTCGGGAATAAGATTACATTCGCAAAGTTACTTAAAAATCCCCAGTATTTCAGAGAAATTAATAGAGAGGGAGATTATTAAAAACTGAAACAACCAGAATCTGGAGTGGCTGTGCAACGCAACCAGTTTCTATCTTCAGGCTTATTTAAAGTTGAACGCAGCTGTATCTGAGCACCACAATCTGTCTCTTAACTATAAAAAAAAAAACAAATGAATATTTTCAAATGCACCCATCCATGTCTCCACGATTTATTTTGTTGAGTAATCACTTTGATAAAACTTCTCCGTAGCATTCCTACCAGCAGTCATCTTGAGTAAAGGCAGATGAATTAGGTTGCATTTACTTCCTTAAATCTGCCCTTAGCTCAGGCATGTAGGCAGGAAAGTGAGCGTCGATGACAAGCCCTCCTCCAGATGAAAGAGAAAAAAAAAAAAAAAAAAAGTGTCCATAAAGACTCATGGTCTAGACCAAAAACTAGGAAGCAGCTGAAGAAAAATAAATAAAAATAACCAAATATTACCTATTTTGCGAAGACATAAGAGTTAAAAACAGTTGTTTGAGAGTTTAGTTCTGCTTTAAGCGTTAAAAATGAAAAGACAGAGCAGACTGGTTATCAGGCACAGGGGCTCCAGACTCTGGCTACTCCAATTTCAATAAATGCCACCTTAATGTGTTTTTAAAAAAAAAAAAAAAAATATTTACATTGGTTAAACATATGACTGATGCATCTCCCGCTCATCATGTGAACACCCACACCTGTCGAGGCTATGCCTTTAAACCAATTCATAAAATATCTTCACCACTCCATACCCACCCACAAAAAAAAAAAAAAAAGCTGGTTTTCTCTTGTGCAACGTGTTAGCAATTTTAATATAATTCGGATTCAAAACACTAAGAATAGCTATACACTGAGGCCTCATGCACACAGAGTTCTTGCAGCCACTTTTAGGGGCTTCAGGCGGAGGTTATTTTTTATTTTTTTTTTACTGCTTCCAAACACCCCTGCATGTTATCCTAGGTGTGTACATGCACACAGAATTTAGAAGCTTTTAGTGGCAGGGGGCAATTACCAGCAGGAAAAAAACCCAGAGCCAATGCACAGTGTAATGGCAGAAAAATGCCTGACATGTGTAAAAGCCCCGAAACGGCTGTTAACGCTAGGTGCTTTTTGCACTTAAACATTAATTGATTTCAATGGCCAGAATTTTTATTCTGGCCAATTAAATGAATTGACGCCCAAGCACGACACCTGTACATGCGCTTAAACGCTTGTAAAAAAACTAGACACTTTTACTAGCGTCAGGCTTTTTTTTTTTGCTAAACCACTGCTGCCAAGAGGAGGAGGGTTTTTAAAAAAACATCCAGTGTGCATGATTTAAGCTGAAAAAGAGAAAAATAATACATTCTGCCATCTAAAACAAATAGCATGGATCGAAAATCTGCACTGCCAGCTAATTGTGTTCAGACAGTCACAGCACCTGCCTAAAAATATTTAAACAGTGACTTTTGTCAAGCCAAGTGGTGCCTATAGGGCCACCCATGGTTCAAATTTCAGAGGATTCAGCAGGAAATCAACTGAACTTACTAGCTTAACACCTCAAAGAGAAGTTTTGTGACAAAATTCATGTTAAATTATTAGCAAAATCGCAACTAAATGTTAAAAAAGCTCTGCAGTTGCCTAGATATGGAGGATTTTTATTGGGGCTAAAGTCATTACAAGTTTTCTTCAGACTCTAGAGTGCATCTGTGCAAATGTATTGAAAGATCATCACTGCTCCTTTGTAGAAAGTGGAACAATTACTGAGACTAAGCAGGTCACACATTGTCTACCTACCACAAGCAATACTATACCAAATCTATGGCTTGCAAACATCAAGCAGAGCACAGGCTACCCAAATGATGCAACAAAAAACTTCACCAAATGCCAACTTTCAAATACATTACTGGAAAGTTCTAGATCAATAAACACAAGCTTTTCATAATAAAAACAAAAAAACATGATGCTGCAATTTTCTTTACAAAAGAAATCCAAGATAAAAACAGGGCCAAGCTCCAGCTAAAACCTATTGGTTTTAGGCAGAGTGGAGAAAGGAATAGAACCTCCCATGGGTTTGCACTGCTGTCTGGGTACCCATTGAATATATTGCCTCTAAATTCCTGTTCAATTGACAGGGTCAGTGGGACAGAATGCAAAAGGGGAAACACCTAACAGGACACAGAACGCACACTTTCTAGTACTGTGAGAGAAGATTAGTATTTCCGTTAAGTTTTTAATTGCCGTGACTACACCCAATTCATTGATTTTTATCTGGGGCACACTGTGAAAAGAAATCTCTTCAATGAAGTAACAGCATCAATGTCAGAAATTCCAACACTTTCCCACTTCTGACAGAAAAAACAAAAACCTACCTACAGAAACTGCAAACGTGTAATATACTGAAGCTTTCCTGATGTGGTGACCAAACAGGTTTCTTTTAGGCGAATAACATTTTTAGCAAGTACAGAAAATACCTGTTGGATCTTGCCAGAAATGCTATGTCCTTGTCACTTTGTTCATCTCTAGAACTTTTTTTTTTTAAGTCACAAAGGAAACATGTTTGAACACCAGCCTATGACAATCAAAGCACCATCCATAGTGACAGGACAGGGAAATATGTTATTCACAGGTCAAAATAAGGGGGAAAAGCTGGAAGCAAGAAAACTAATGTACAGTAGCTTTCACACCTAAAGACTGACAAGCCGCAGTGTATCAGCACAAGAGACTTTACTATTTGTGTGATTGTGTACCTTGTGCTGCTGTCTTCTGGCTTGGCAGAAATCTTCCTTCTCCAATCTCTCTTCCCAGCAACCCCCCAAAGTTATTACAGTTTCAAATCATATAATTTAAGCGCTGCACTTTGAACTTATAACTATTGTCCGTGATTAAGACCAGATATAAATATACATATAAAATAAATAGTTGATTAAGTGACAATCCATGCTAGGGTGCCAGTTGCAGTAGTGGAAATATTCCAATATTCAGTGCTTGAAGATATGGTAACATTATGCACCTACCAGATGCGTATTGAAAATATGCATGTAAATATACACTCAGAGGTCCCCTTTAAGGAAACGAGGTAGGCCAGGTATGGAAATCCTCCCTCTGGATGGTATACAGCACAACAGGTGTTCCTGGATTGTAGAGGATTCCGTCCAGCCAGAGGTCCCCTTTAAGGGATAGATGGGTAATTGAAGCCTGTTTATGGAAACTCCTTCCTCTCGATACTGGGATGGCTACAGCTGATCTCTGAGGTGGGCTCTGAAAACGACTAGCTCAGCAGAGAATCCAAACAAAAAAGGTGCCCATAGTGTAGTAAAGTTAAATGTGATCATTTTATTCCAAAATAAATAACTCAGGTAAAAATACAGCTAAAGGTGATAAGGACTTAGTAAGATGGCCGCCAGACCTTCACGAGGCTCCGGCGGCGTGAGGCCACGGCATATTGGCTCCTCAAGGTGTCACGCCGCCGAAGCCTCGTGAAGGTCCGACGGCCATCTTGCTAAGTGGACGGTCAGTCCTCATCACCTTTAGGGGACCTCTGGCTGGATGGATTCCTTTACAATCCAGGAACACCTGCTGTGCTGTATACCATCCAGAGGGAGGATATTCCATACCTGGCCTACCTCGCTGAATATTGGAATATTTCCACTACTGCAACTGGCACCCTAGCATGGATTGTCACTTTATGAACTATTTATATCTGGTCTTAATCATGGACAATAGTTAGAATTTAAGCGCTGCACTTTGAACTTATATGCTTATTGAGATTTTATCTGGTTACCTTTTAGTGCAACAGCAGCTTTTATTAGAGAGCTCACTGATTTATATACATTTTCAAATGTGCCACATCTCCCTAGCTGGAAGATGTGGTTGATTTGAAACTAATACCGATTCTATGAATAAAACTATGAATGGAGGATGGGCAATTACTGAAAAGTCCGCTTCCTCCATTCACAGACCGCGTTTCATTCATAGAAGCAATAGAACAGTTTATGAAATTATGAGGGGGCAGCAAGGGCAAGCATAGTTTTGATGAGTGCCTGCCACAGCTCACTCCACTTTATAAACCCCTGCCACACCAGAAAATTATGACAGCAGGGGGTGGGAAGGGACATAGAAAAGAGAGGTCTACTAAACCAGGAGAAAGCAGCACATTACACTGACAGCAAGTATAGTTCCTTATACCATTTTTTTTGTCATAAAATAAGCATTAAATTATTTTTAGGTTTAAATGCACTTGGGTTTTTACTGCTATCCGGGCCTCTGTTAAGATATTTACCATAACTTGCTGACAAAAGCATAAAAAAAAATGCTTTTCTTTAGTAGAGTAGTGGAAAGCTAGAATCTGTCAGATTTTCAGAGTGTGTCTCTATTACATGTTTTCTCTCACACCCTGTCTGGCCATACACTGTCAACAGGACAGGTAATGGAGGGGAAATCTTGAACTGAAAAAAAAATATCTGTCAGAAGGCTTTATATTTTGACTACCTGTAATATATTGGGATATCCTCCTGCACTTATATGGGTGATTGAAAACTAATAGCTGCGATCACTTGCCTTATACCAATAAGTGTAATATATATTTAAATAGTGAAGCACTAACACCAAAAAATGCTAAACAATAAATATTAATAAAAATGAATAAAAATATACTGGTAAACAATAACACACTGTGTTCTGATCTCTATGGATCAGTAAAGTGCAAATAAGTGATAACACAATATATAGTGGTGCTCCGTAATATCATAAACAATAAATATACATAAGTTAGTAAGTGCTACTAGTGCAAATAAGTGCCTAAATATCAATACTAAAAAAATATCACAAAAAATATGAATAGAAAGTCCAGAAAAATGTATATACATCTGTGATTGCAATCAAAGAAAAATAATTTTCCATGCAAGTGATAAAAGTGCAATGGTGATCTTCACTCTGGTGTAAAATCCTCAAAAGACGGCAGCAATGCCCGCTCACCTCCACACATTGCCCCGAATAGGGCCTACACGCTTTAAAGGTCACCCCAAAAATGGATCCTTAGGTATGTTTCCTCATCACGGAAAACCAGGTGAAACATAAGCTCCTCAGATCAGCAACTACTTCCTCGAATGGTATTAGGAAATCGTATACACGCTACCTCCACTTAGTGAGGCACAAACAAAATATCCCTCCATAGTACAGTATGTATTTATTATGTAAAGAACATAACCGATATTACACTCACATTTGTTCCCAGTTACAAAACGCCTGTCACCACATCCTATGGGTGTACTGCATGGGCTGGGTATAGCAATATGGCCACTGCGCCCGGAAATGCGTCACTGCATAACCGAAAATGGCGTACCGACGCGTTGCGTCACCTGCCTCGTGACTTCATCAGGGTTAACGCCCACTGGTGACCATGATTCACTTATATAGGCAGTCAGGTAACAGCCCTAATGAGGGGACGGACCAACGGCGGCCACATTTCCGGAGCCCATTACTCCTCTCATAGGACTTCATATACCATACAAAATGCATTGTAAACGGAATGCAAAAAAATGGAAACTAGCTGCTTCCTGACCGCTAACTTAGGACTATAAAATGATATAAGAATAGAATACAAAAATCCGGGAACTATATTAATTACTAAAAAGCGGGTATGTGTCCTAAGTATGTATTAAATACCAGGAACCATTCTAAAATCCACATCCCTGCGTATACAACATAACGGACCATAAATCATGCACTAAGGAATACCATAAATGTGTTTATAAAATATACTAAAATAATCTTTATTCACCATTATAAAACCTAAAGAATCTATATGTGCTAGAAATAATATTAAGAAAAAAGGGGGAAGAGGGAAATAAAACCAATTAACCACATATATTGGATAATATAGAGGGAAAATGCAAATGATCCAAAAAAATTAATTAAATTAATAAAATGTTATGTGTATAAAAAATTGATTAATGATAATGAACTATCCCATGCATCTACACCTATAGCTTGGGTTTACAAAAAATAAATGGTTTAAAAATTTTATAGAAAAGCCAGGAAGCCACATATAAAATATTACTGTAATAACATGATGCATGTACTAAAGTGATAAAAATATTAAAAATATATACGTATAAAATACAATGCATAAAATAAACCTCAGATTCCAACATAACCTACAAGAGCCTAAATACATACATAAATAAATCCAGAAGGCCCCTCCTATTAAAAGTCACTAATAAAACAATTAAGATCAAACTCTACTTTGAGGCCATTGGGTAGCTGTGTATGCATCATATAGATCCAGCTTGATTCTGCTTGGCTTAAGGACCTTATTTTGTTACTGCCTCTCCAATGTTTGACATATTTTTCTATACTCCAAAACTTAAAGCTAGAGGGATCCTTGTTGTGCTGCTTTAAAAAAGTCTGGAAACACTATGCTTTGGGAACCTTTATATTCTGTACATGCTCCCTTATACGTTTTCAGAGGGGTTTCTTGATCCTCCCTATATACTGGAGTCCACACCCACATTCTAATCCATATACAACTCCTTCAGTCTGGCAAGAAATAAAATCTCTGATTGTAAATTCTGTCCCATCGTAGTTAGCCTTGAAGTTTTAAATTCTTTCCTTTAGTTTCTCTACATGCATAATAGCATTTGCATGGGAAGAAACCTTTAAGATCAAGAAAAGTGATTTTATTTGTCTTAATGGGTGGATCTAATACATTTTTCACTAATCTCATCCTCAAAGAGGGGTCTTTCCTATATATGAATTTTGGATGATCTGTTAATATTTTATTTAAAATGAGATCAGATTTTAGAATAGGCCAGTATCTTCTGAAGATTTTTTCGACTTTTTTATAATGAATGTTAAAATCTAGAACAATGGCCAGTTGACTATCAAATGTGTCATTTTTACATTTATCTTTCATCAACAGCTCACTCTCTATGTTATCAACTTCAATTATTCTCTTCTCAATCTCCTGTTTGGAATAAGCCTTCTTAATAAATTTGCACTAGTAGCACTTACATTTTCCCTTTTAAGGGATCACGTTTTTTGTATTAAATCACCATTCATTACCCATTGTCAGTTAAGAAAGGGGGTAACTTAAGTATATTTATGGTTTCTGATATCACGAAGCACCACTATATACTGTGTTATCACTTATTTGCACTTTACTGATCCAGAGAGATCAGAACACAGTGTGTTATTGTTTGCCAGTATATTTTTATTAATATTTATTGTTTAGCATTTTTTGGTGTTAGCGCTACACTATTTAAATATATTTTGACTACCTGGTTTATGCTGACACCGACATAAAAAACAACAACAATGCAGGAGTCCTCGCCCAGGTATAACATCTCTCAGCTCAGATCAGCCTTAATTTTGTAGCAAGCGATGAGGAACAGAGAAGAGGGAAGGAATCTCCATGTCCTGTAATCTACTTCAAAAAAGGATTTTACAGGTAAACAACAAACCTTAATTCCTTAATTGTAGGTCACCAGACAGAGGACTTTATATTTATGACTACTTGGGAAGTCCCAAAGCACTGAAAATGTGGGGTGGGCAACACAGTGACAAGTCTAAAGACACCCAAAAACAGAACAGAGGAGAACCCCACTACAAAGCCACCTGGAAAACAAAAACTGGAGTTGCAGATGCACAAACAGCTACCTGGTAGAACTTTGTAAATGTGAAAAGAGCAGAGAGCAGCCTTACAAAATTAAAGAATAGAAGCTTAATGCGGAATTGCCCTGAAGGCGCCGATACTCCTGATAAAATGGGCCTTGACCAGTAAAGGAGTAACCCTTGTCATTAATACTATAGGCCTGGGAATTGAGCTGACGAATCAGCCTAGAAATAGTGAATCAAGAAGCAGCCTGACACTTGAGAGAACATTACAACCTGACACTTGAGAGAGGTTTACCTTCTTAAAGGTAAACCCTTAGCCTTGTGTTTTTTTTAAGGTTTAAGAGAATATGTGAAAGCAAAGAAAGCAACCAATGTCCACTATATGCAATTGGGATAACCAAGTCAGTCTGGTCCTAGTGTCAATACTTTTACCAGAACTGAAGGAAAAATGCTCCATAAAAAGGAGGCAGACTCAATAAAAAAAACCTTTTACAGTGGCAGAGCAATAAGCTACAAGAAATATCCAAGTATTTGCATGAAATCACACACGCCTAAAAGCACTGACATATGCAGAAAAAAAAAAAAAATATTTGTACTCACCATAAAATATTTTTGATTGACAGAAGGATACACTAGTCTTTCACCTGTGACTCGAACGTCTTTTTTTTTGTTTTGTTTTTTTTAAGTAACAAAACAGGTCTATACTTACCTGCTCTGTGCAGTGGTTTTGCACAGAGCAGCCCCGATCCTCTTGTTTTCAGGTCCCCACGCTACTGGCTCCTCCCGCTCGAGCAGGGCCCGCAGGGAAAGGTGATCGCCTTGGGGACACCGCTGCATGCTTGTCCCTAAGCCGCTGATCTATGTGTCCATAAGATATATAGAGCCGTGGCTTGGCCCTGCCCCCTCCCCCCAGCTCTCTTCTTATTGGCTCACTGGCTGCAATTGGCAAGAGTGGGAGCCAATCGGCTACCATTGCTGTCTCAGCCATTGAGTAGGAAGAGTCCCTAGACAGCAGAGACTGTCGAGAATGTTGCTGGATCAGAGGAGGCTCAGGTAAGAATTTGGGAGGGTGACGCTGCAACACAAATTTTTTTCAGCTTCATGCATAGAATACATGAAGGGAAAAAACATTAAGCTTTTAGAACCACTAAGTTATAATGCACCCTACACAAGGAATGGACATTTGTAAACAAACAAAAAAAAAAAAACAAAAAAAAAAAAAAAAAAAAACTGTAGGCCAACCCAGGACAAAGCTTTTTCTAAAAGAAGTAGTGGCTGAGAGATAGCCTGAACTACAGGTGAAACTCGAAAAATTAGAATATTGTGCAAAAGTTCATTTATTTCAGAAATGCAACTTAAAAGGTGAAACTAATACATGAAATAGACTCATTACATGCAAAGCAAGATAGTTCAAGCCGTGATTTGTCATAATTGTGAGGATTATGGCTTACAGCTCATGAAAACCCCAAATCCACAATCTCAGAAAATTAGAATATTACATGCAATCAATAAAACAAGGATTGTACATAGAACAATATCGGACCCCTGAAAAGTATAAGCATGCATATGTACTCAGTACTTGGTTTGGGACCCCTTTTGCAGCAATTACTGCCTCAATGCGGCGTGGCATGGAAGCTATCAGCCTGTGGCACTGCTGAGGTGTTATGGAAGACCAGGATGCTTCAATAGCGGCCTTCAGCTCTTCTGCATTGTTCGGTCTCATGTCTCTCATCTTTCTCTTGGCAATGCCCCATAGATTCTCTATGGGGTTCAGGTCAGGCGAGTTTGCTGGCCAATCAAGAACAGTAATCCCACGGTCATTGAACAAGGTTTTGGCGCTTTTGGCAGTGTGGGCAGGTGCCAAGTCCTGCTGGAAAATGAAGTCAGCATCCCCATAAAGCTCATTTACGGAAGGAAACATGAAGTGCTCCAAAATCTCCTGGTAGATGGCTACGTTGACCCTGGACTTAATGAAGCACAGTGGACCAACACCAGCAGATGACATGGCTCCCCAAATCAACACAGACTGTGGAAACGTCACTCTGGACTTCAAGCATCTTGCAGTGTGTGCCTCTCCATTCTTCCTCCATACTCTGGGTCCTTGGATTCCAAATGAGATGCAAAAGTTGCTCTCATCAGAAAAGAGGACTTTGGACCAATTTGTTTGTTTGTTGTTCAGCCCATGTCCAGGATCCATCTGTGTGTGGTGGCTCTTGATGCACTGACTCCAGCACTCAGTCCACTCCTTGTGAAAGTCCCCAACACTTTTGAATGGCCTTTTCCTGACAATCCTCATCCCTGCTGCTTGTGCACCTTTTTCTTCCACACTTTTCCCTTCCACATAACTTTCTATTAATGTGCTTTGATACAGCACTTTGGGAACATCCAACTTATTTTGCAATTACCTTTTGAGGCTTTCCCTCCTTATGGAGGGTGTCAATGATGGTTTTCTGCACAACTGTCAGGTCAACAGTCTTTCCCATGATTGTGATTCCCATGATTGTGATAAAGGAACCCTTTGCAGGTGTTATGGCTAAATTAGCTGATTAGAGTGGGACACTTTGAGCCTAGAATATTGCACCTTTTCACAATATTCTAATTTTCTGAGATTGTGGTATTGGGGTTTTCATGAGCTGTAAGCCATAATCATCACAATTATGACAAATCACAGCTTGAACTATCTTGCATTGCATGTAATGAGTCTCATTTATTAGTTTCACCTTTTAAGTTGCATTACTGAAATAAATGAACTTTTGCACGATATTCAAATTTTTCGAGTTTCACCTGTATATCCAGACATTACAGGGAAACTTCCTCTTGGTTACTTGGAGCGGGACGGAGAGCCAGAGGAACAATGTCCTAATGAAGGTGAAAGGCAAAAACTACTCTAGGTAAGAAGGAAGTCCTGAGCCTCAAACACCACTTTGTCCCTATGCAAAACTAGAAAAGGTTCCATTCAGGACAAGGCTGCCACACACTTACAATTTAGGTGGTTGTAAAGGTTCAAGGTTTTTTACCTTCCTGCATTCTATGTGCAAAGGTGAAAAACCTGTGTGCAGCAGTCCCCCCAAATACTTACCTGGGCACCATCGCGATCCAGCAATGTGCACCCCACACACTGCAGATCCTGACCGGAGCCTGCCTGACACAGTGCACAACGGGGATCCCCCCCCACCACTCCTCTGCAGCCTGTCCCCCTACCTGTGTGTTAGCTGTCCGCCGCCAACCACCGGTGGAAAAACACCCTGTGAGGAACTCTGTACCAGAAGGTCTCTTACAGGTCCAGATACGGCACTGTAAAAGCCAGGCTGAGCACAGCTGCAGCAGATCCGTACAATCAAAGAGGCAAGCTCTAGCATCAAAAAAATGATTGAAGAAAACAAAATCTTCAAAGGAAAAAAAAAAAAAAAAAAGTATAAAGCTAGCAGAAATAGGTTATTCTTCCACACTGCAGAGCCGAAGAGATGTTTATCTTCCTAACACTAGTGAAAAAAAGAACAAAAAAAACTGAGGTATGCTGGTAGCAGGAAGAGTTATGATGGGCTTGTCTACAGTTTTTTTCTGCTTAGTGTCCAATCCTGCTGAAGGTTTCAGTATAAGAAAGGTGAAATACTTCTGTGTCCCTAAATGGATGGTAACTAAAAACAGTCTTCAATGCAGTTAGAATTTAGGAATGTCTTCAACTCTACTACCGCAGATGTTATTGCCCCCCAAAAGCAGCATAAAAAAATTTCCAGACCAAATTTCCAGAACCCTCTGGGGTGAAGGGGAGTACAAGGTACACAAGTTAGGAAGAACCTTTCTGGTTCTCTATAAATGCAGCATAAAATTGTTAAAAATGACTACTTGTTCAGATGAGTCTCAGATCAAAAAACACAAACCATACAACACATACACACAGTCTGCACGCAATCTTACCTGTGCCAAATGTTGAGTTATGTACACTGAAAGGCTGGACTCTCACTTCAAATGTATTCATGTAGAGGTCTTCTGAGACCGTGATAAGCTGCTCCTTGCGACACAGGTAAGAGTTACCCAAAGATGCTTCCCATAAACTTAGATTAACATTTGTTCTATAAGAAAAGCCTAAAAAGCAAAACATTACCATTGAAAACTCATGTATATGTTCTATTATGGTGAGCAGCTGTTGAATGATGTATGCACAATAAATCAGGAGGTGAAATAATGAACAAAAAAGTTGCTGTATAGAAAATAGAAAACCATTTTATGAATAATCTGACAGGACTATTTTTTTGTGCCCAACAGCATGCAATGAATTTAATTTAAGCCCAGCTGAACCCTCTCGGTTTATTACTTTGATGCAGCTAGGCTGCATGTACAGTAATTATGCCTCTTGTTCTACTTTAAAGCTACATGTACACTGGAACTGCTTTACACGCCAACTCTACTGGCAATGTTTATTCATTTCATTAGCCAGAGTACTTGCATTGAAATGAATGGCCAAGTGCCAAATTCCATTGCAATAAGGGGTATTTACACACGTTTTTTGCGGTACTTGAATAATTTTCAGGAAAACATTTTGCCTAAAAATCGCCTTCTGCATTCAGAAGAGGGGTGTTTAACTGCCCCTAAACTCTGCTGCTCCTAAACTATGGTAAAAGCTTGTGTATGCATGGACACATAGGCTTTTACCGAGTTGAGTTCAGGGACTTTAGCAAAAGACACAAAAATCTCATGTTTAGGAGCAGTAGTGTACATGAGGCCGAATTAAAAAAAAAAACAACAAAAAAAAAAAACCACAAAACACTGTAATGACCGCATTAGGAGAGTCTTACACTCACAGGGAGGAAGAGAAAATGTTCATTTGAGTAGTGCTCAGGAGGGCATGTCAAACCACAGGAGACCCATGAGTGTAAGAGCCCCAGTCTAGCCCAACATTCCTATGTGCTGGCAGCACAAGGCTGTTTCTCACATGCTCTAGCAATTTGCTGCTAACTTAAAAAATGTAATTAATTCAAAAAAAAAAAAAATACATAACTATATGCACCCTGATGCATCACAATAATGAATTAGGAGGGTTCAACTGTGATTTATTTTTAATTAAAAATATAAAAGCTCTTTGTGGAGTGTATAAGTGGCAAGATACTATGGTGTGGTGATCACACCAATCACATATCAACTGCAATATTCTACTACCAATAAGAAAAGTCAGCTTGCACCTAAGATTGAGGAAATCTAGTTTTGTTACACATTCCTGCTATGTTTTTCAACAGGCAAATGAGTCTGAGCAATTTGAAAATGAAAAATAAAGAGATGGTCAAGCCTGCCAACACTCAAATTTCCATCCTCCTGAAAACCATTTACAGCTGGGTGGATATTGGTGAGGAAAATTATCCACTAGATTGATATTTTCCAAACATGCCACTGTTAAGATATCCTGTTGTATTTTCCATAAAGAAAAATGAAAAGAAAATACAAGATTTAAAACCCTTTACGTGAAAACATGCCATCAATATGCATCTATAAGCTAAATTCCCAGGCTTATAAAAGCACATTTGTATCTCAGTTTTGTTTTTTTTTCCTTGCTGCATGCAGGAGCCCAAACAAACTGCATTGGTATGCATCGGTTGTGCAGACTCACCTATACAACCAAGTTTGACAGGCACACAGGGACGGGTCCACAGACCCAGAGCCTGTATACTCTTCATGTTGCAGGATGCAAAGTGCCTGTGTGAATAAGTCCCTCTTCTTTTACTGCCACAGCAGAGGTTTTAAAAAGGGAAGGATATGGGCTTATTACCGTCAGAAGTTCTGGATTTTGCCACCTATACAGGCTGATACTTGCCTATTCTTCACAAGTAATGCTCAAATCAGGCAGAGCAACGGTTGTAGAGCAGCAGGCTATATAACATCATATTTATACTTAATGGTTAATATAAAGAATGAAACAAAATTGGTACAACTGCATTTACAAAATCACAGATAGAAAGCAAAATTAGGTGTTACAAGAAAAAAGGATTTTGTACCTGAACCATTGATCAGGGTCACATTAACTTCTTGAAGGTGGAAGTTCTTTTTTTTCTATATTTGGAATAATAAAAAACAATCAATATCACACAGCAAAAGTTAAAGTCCAGATGAAGCTTCCAGTTAAATTTGAATGGTGCTAAAAATATCCCTAAAATGTCAGACTGTTTTCCTTTTTGTTAATCATCCACAGGGCCAGTGCATGTCCCCCACTAGGATGCTGCAAGTGAAAACTACTACACTCTTCATAAAACTGTTTAACAATCAGTGGCTGAAGAGCTACACAGGCTATACTATATACCAAATATATGGGGTCTTGTGATACTAGTAGCTAGCATCTTATTCTGTTGGAACCTTTATGCTCTAATTTTTAGAAGATGAAAGCTGTAATTAAAGGATTACCACATTAAAAAGGGAATTGGAGAGAAAAGTAGATATTTTACGAATCTAAGGAAGTAGTAAAAAGACCAAAAATTAACACAAATAAAAAGGGAAGACAAAATATTGAACCAGTAACGGAAAATGTGTGCTGCCCAGGCTACACGGGAAAGCAATCCTGTGTCCACCACTGAGTGCAGGCGAAGGAAGGAGCTCAGCTCCAAGTAATTGTTAACCAAAGGATAGATCCAATGAAGCCACACATTTATGCAGACCCACTGGTAATAAAATGCATGGCAGTCTCAGCCTGAGCTCCAACCAGGCCACACCTCCAGCACATTTCACTCCATCATGGGGGTGATTAACCAATGGGTCTGCATAGATGTGCTGCTTCATGGGATCCATTATTTGCTTAAAGTGGGGTTCCCTCCCCCCCCAAAAAAAAAAAAAAAAAAAAAAAAAAAAAAAAAACACACAAACACAGCCAGTTTCCTACTGAGCACACTGCACTTTGTAAATGGGCAGCAGTCCTCTGTCCGCAGTGGAGTTTCCCAGAGGTCTGGAAGGGGGGGGGCGGAACCTTGATAAACTGAGCTGGAAGAGGGAGCAAGTACCTGTCAAAACCAGGTACCTGCTCCCCCTCAAAAGGTGCCAAATATGGCAGCGAGGGGGGGGGGGGGGAAGAAGGCGGCAGCTAAGCAGAGCTTCCACTTTTGGGTGGAACTCCACTTTAACAATAAAATATTGAACATGTTGAGATATTGCAAATACTTACAATGAAAAAGAAAAATTCTACAACTGTGGGGCTGTTCGTCAGTCTTAAGAGAGCAGTGTCATTTCCACAGGTTCCAGAACTCTTGGTGGAGTGGGGATCAATATTAAGTGCAGTCCAAACATTCTAAACAGAAAAAAAATCCACTTTTAATAAATGAGCATGCAAGACAGAGCAGATCTGCTTTACATACCTCTTTAAAAACGTAAATGTTTGATTGCATGATTGTGCAAAAAACTGTATAGCTAGAGAGATTCCCAGATTCAGAAGTTATCCACGGCCTCTTATTGTCTGAACTAGTTTAGCAGACACATGCACAGCTAGCAGAACACTTATTAAAATTGGAGCACACAGGATGAGGAGCTGCGCATGGCAAATAATTAGCTTCTATCTTTGGCTTGTATTGTTACATTTTGAAAACGAAAGATAGAAGCCAATTAGTTGCCATGCACAACTGCTCCAGTTTTGATAAAATTCTTATCAGCAAAAGTACAAAGATGCATACGCTCATTTACTTCAACAACTGTGGAGCAGATTGAGCGTTTATTGTCTGACAGTGTGTGTTATATGTTCAACTTAAAAGCCAAGTCCACCCTTTGCAAAAAGATAAATAAATGAATCCACATTGGCAGAAAATGATTTATTTTATTTTTTTACATGTCAAAGCATTGCATTCGTGATCAATGATTTTCAGGTATAGTAAAAAGGGTAGAGTTTCCTCACTGCTCTCTTAAATGTCAGCAGCTAGAACACTATAGGCAACCACAATGCCTTAAAATATATCAACAATTCTAGAACAACAGAGTGCAGCGCTTAGCGAAGTAAAAAAGTCACTAAATAAATGTCCACAGTAGTACACTGTACAAATACGAATTCCCACGGCTCCGTCTAATAACAGAAATGCGCACTCACCGGAAACGCATGGGTTATGCGCATGTGTGATCATGCATCACAAGCAATAGGTACATCTGAGGTCAGGCAGCCAAGCATCTCCCTCACGGTGGATCCTCACAGACTCTTAGCTCAGGTACAGGGGTCCCTTTAAAGGTCAGCCCGGCGTTCCTTGTAAAAGAACTTCCTCTCAGGATGGCAAAGGTGTTTATTTCTGTGGGGGTGATTGCTCCAAAAAGGAGCCCCAGAACACAAATGCCAAAGATAGTGTAGTATGTCCAAAGTATTTATTAATTTAAAACATAACACAGGGCAGTATGCATGTCAGACTTCAAAACACAGTAAGCAGCAATACTGACCCCTTAGTAATGATGGCCGCCGGGCCTCCTCGTGGCTCCGGCGGCGGAATGACGTCACGCTCTGCGCAGCTCCTCCTTAGGCCTTTCGTGCTAGAGGCACATCATCAGAGGGGAGGCTGCACAGGAGCGTGATCGACGTCAGTGCTAGAAGTGGGGAAATCGGCACATGCGCAGTTAACCGCGGCCATTTTCCCGGGGAAAGAGAGCACTGCGCATGCGCGAACACGCCGTGGATCCGCGATCAGACAATAAGACAGGGAAGAGACAGAGAAGTCTCATGACACCGATCCCCAGTACCGCTTGCTAACTATGCCACAGACCCCAGGGAATTATTTGCAAACACTATTCCCTAAATACAGTGATGGTGCAAATAACTTAGCAACAACAGTGCGCATATATAGGGTACAAAAGATCCCCACAGTGTTTGGCATATAGTACTAGTAACGGACCACGGCAAGATGAAGGATACCCCAGCATAGGTAACACAAAATAAAATCATAAGAGGACTTAAAATACATAAAAAATATAAGATATAAGATCTTGGCAGTGAATACCCTGTATAGCATTATACTGCCAGATCATATAAAATAGAGATATATATCCCAAATATACATTCAGAACAAAGAGCAAAAAAGAGGTAAAAAACGCCAAAATTAATACATTAGAAAACCCTCAAGATCCTTCCTCTACCCAACCCATATATTTGGGAGGTTAAAACGGGGCAGAAGGAAACTAATAAAAATTGATCATAGGAACGGTGAGTAGTATCCAATCAAGATAGATGGATATTCAAATAAAAAGTCAGAGAGTGTCATACACATGAAAAAAAACACACTAAAAATGCAACCTTGTGCAGGATATAAAAGTACTCATAAATACATCATAAAAAATGAAAAAATTAATAAACGAACTTCATATACATAAAATGGCAATGGGAAGAGACATAGGCCTATCAACTGTTAGCAATGAAGCAGTTGACATCTACCTCAATGTTATGGCCTAAAGGGTGTAAGGTGCGAAGCTCAAACACCCATTTGGTTTCGGCTTGGGAAACCGCCCTAGTTTTATTGATACCCCTCCAGTGGTTGCCGATCATATCAATGCCAATGAACTTTAATGAAGATGGATCATTATTATGGTGAAGGCGGTAATGATTTGATAGTGAGTGCTCCCTCAACCCCTTCTTAATGTTTGAAACATGCTCACGTAGTCGATCTCGTAAACGTCTTGTTGTCCTGATCGCGGATCCACGGCAAAATGGCGCTGCCGTGTTCGCGCATGCGCAGTGCTCTCTTTCTCCGGGAAAATGGCCGCGGTTAACTGCGCATGTGCCGATTTCCCCACTTCTAGCACTGACGTCGGTCACGCTCCTGTGCAGCCTCCCCTCTGATGATGTGCCTCTAGCACGAAAGGCCTAAGGAGGAGCTGCGCAGAGCGTGACGTCATTCCGCCGCCGGAGCCACGAGGAGGCCCGGCGGCCATCATTACTAAGGGGTCAGTATTGCTGCTTACTGTGTTTTGAAGTCTGACATGCATACTGCCCTGTGTTATGTTTTAAATTAATAAATACTTTGGACATACTACACTATCTTTGGCATTTGTGTTCTGGGGCTCCTTTTTGGAGCAATCACCCCCACAGAAATAAACACCTTTGCCATCCTGAGAGGAAGTTCTTTTACAAGGAACGCCGGGCTGACCTTAAAGGGACCCCTGTACCTGAGCTAAGAGTCTGTGAGGATCCACCGTGAGGGAGATGCTTGGCTGCCTGACCTCAGATGTACCTATTGCTTGTGATGCATGATCACACATGCGCATAACCCATGCGTTTCCGGTGAGTGCGCATTTCTGTTATTAGACGGAGCTGTGGGAATTCGTATTTGTACAGTGTACTACTGTGGACATTTATTTAGTGACTTTTTTACTTCGCTAAGCGCTGCACTCTGTTGTTCTAGAATTAATGATTTTCAGGTACAATGCACAGGCTCCTGCAGACTATCTTTCTCCAACTCCAAATCTGTACGGCATAGACTTTCAGTTAGTGTCAACGAACTACAAGTGGGGTAAACACTGCATTTGTATTCCGCTGATAAGTTGGCCCCCTCTTGTGGTGGTAGATGGGCCTTTAGTTTATTGATTCACAGATGTCAAAATTTCAAGGCATGAATGATGCACAACCGTGCAAAATTTAAAAAAAGTCACAGAACCCATCAAGGAGAAGAACCATAATTCTGGAGAAAGGTAGGGGTGTTTGGTAACTTGGCATCATGTTATACCCTAAATATGTGTTTAAAATTGTCTAAAAAGAAAAAACTTTAGCATTTAACTGCCCAGTCCACCCATGATCAATATACTAAACACAAATCTAGCTGAAAGAAAGTTTCAATATATACTTGGCAGTCATATTTTGGGAGTATTAAAAGGCAATCCAGTGAACTACAAGGGCCCTATTGCCAGGTAAGTTCACAAATGAAAGCTAAAGTAGTATAGTACAAACGTGATGCACAATTCGAATGGTTGTACTAAAGATATGAGGATCTAAAAGTAGTAAATAAAATAAAGTTGCCACATTCTAGATCAAGGCCAAAACTGACTAAAAGGTTCCTTCACATTGTCAGTTTTTAAACCAGTTCACACATGGACCACAATGTATGCCTGCTTGCATCTACTTAGTTTATGGAATTTGTATAATTCGGTTTTAGAGCTAGATCACACAAAAACACTGTGCTGAAAAGGCACGTTCCATGCAAGAAAGTATGCAGGTGCCAATGAATTGTTAATGACACCCCCAACACATCTCACAAAACACACAATGCGTTTGCGTCCACTAAACTGCATGGACCACAGTGCAATCTGAAATGTAGTGCTTGCACTACTTTTTCCTTGTTCAACTGAAATTTGCAGCCCATTCAAATGAATGGGCTGTTAAAACAAGACCGCGCAGGAATGCGCTTGTTCCAGTGTGAACCAGCCCTTGCAAGAAACATGGGGAAAAAAACGCACCAGCATGGAAAATGGTGGCCAACTTTTATTGTAAACCACCACCACAAATTGCCAACGCAGGGGGTTTCAGTTGCACACAGCATAAACAGAAAAAAAATAAAAAAATAATCATCAAGCCACCTAGTTCTTCAGCAGTACCTCTGCTTAAAGCTCCTTGTTAATGCACACAGCATTACTTTCTGACATTTCGAGGAAGCACAAGCTATTCTTGGAAGACGAGCTTGTGCCTCAACTAAATTAAATCTTCAGTGAGTGCTCACACCTCACAAGACCCGTGAGTGCCGCTTTCTCCTATTCTGATATGTGTGCAGTGGAAACCAGTGGAATATATTTATATTACTTTTTTTATATGTATAGATAAGAAAAAAAAAAAAAAAAAAAAAAACACACACTAAACTTACCTTTCCTTCAACCAGCTGGGACACATTGAGCTGCACACCCATGGAAGCCAGCAAACATGTCTCTGAGCCATTTGAAACAGAATAATTGCCAACAGTGGGTTTGTCCACAGGTTTAGTGGTTGGCTTTGGGGTCGTTGCTGTGGTTGGTATAGCTGTGCTGTTTGTAGTTGGTGATAATGTTGTGGAAGGAATGTCAGCACTGCAATGAAAATCTGGAATAAAGACCAATATGAAAACCATAAAAACACTCTGAATTACTCTGTTATATCCTCACCCTCTATTAAAAGGTGCAACACTAACTTATACAAGCACAAAAATATAGCAAACTAAAACACTAAGTCTGCGACATTCTTTCAAGGTACCAAAAGTTTCCAATCAGTTTTAAGTAATCCACTTCAAATGTGTATTCATATAGGTTTCCTTCAACAAGTAATCCAAATCAGTTGTGGCAATTGCCTTAAAGTGGAACTTTTCCCACAACTTGATAAGCCTGAAAATAAATGTTCTTTAGCAAGCAACATGCATTCCACATTAATAATTATACTACCAAAATTAGTGTGCTGTAAAATTGCCTCCAGCATTGTTCCGGTTTCTCCTTGTTGGAGGATGCCATTTTGCTGAAGTGCACAGCCCCGGAGCGACAGTAAAATCACGTGCTGCTGCGGTGCGATTTAAAAAAAAAAAAAAAAAGCCACCCCCTGAGGAGGATCCTCAGCTCCCTCTTTACATCACCCCCCTCCACCCCTTTCACAGTAGTGTTCTCACACTTCCACACCCCCCCCCTCCCCCCACAGTACTGTCCTCTGCCCCCTTCACTGAATAGCACTCTGCCCCTTTTTACATCAGCCCCCCCATGTTATTGTCCTCGGGCCCCCCCCCCCATTACTGTCCTCAGCCACCCCACATTATAGTTCTTAGCCCCCCATTTTAATGTCCTCACACACACACCACAGTCTTTAGCCCCCGACATTACTGTCCTCAGCCCCCCCACTTTTATGCTCTCAGCACCCCCCCCCACATCACAACCTCTAGCCCCTCACATTTCAATTCCCGCCCTCCATCCAGAACTGTCCTGTCTCCAGCTGTCAGCTCTGTTAGGATGATCAAAAGACGGCTGTGGGAAGAAAAGGCTCATAAATAGCGGGACCGCAAGGGTCCGGATGGGATAGTGAATCTGTTCGCATCTGGACCCCGATCCGCCATTTAGTGATGCCTGCTCTAGTGGCTCTGCTTTTAGGCACAGTGCCAAAAAAAAAAAAAAAAAAATAGCAAAAGCAGGGCTAAACAGTGCATTACTGGACTTTAAACAGTATAAGTACTTCTTTTTAATGTTTACATAACTACACCAGCAAAAGGGGCCAGCCTGAAGTGATCTATCAGGTCTTACATTTTCTGACTAAACTTGCACTTTAAGCCACCTCTGTGCTCCAGCTTTGTACAAGCACTCTCCCAGATACACTCGCTAGCCAAAAATGACCTAATATCTCAGAAAGATCAAAAGGTGCTTCTACTCCTTTCAGCAGGGCACAGACTAGAATGCAGAGTTCTCCCAACATTAGCCGAACTGGCAATCAGACTAGCAATGAGAATCAAAGCTGGTAGGGTGTGAATATGCCTCCTCCTATAGGAGGAGCCTCTGCATGCCTTGACGCCTTAACGTTACGCCACCGGATCAGGAGGTCCGGTGGCCATCATTTTTATTCACTGGTCAGTGCATTTAAAGAGCTCATTTACACTATACCTATACTGGTACTCTAACCCTGTACGTTTTACTGTTTTATCATAATGATATATACTCAATAAATACTTTTTATAATACTACACCATGAGCGGTTTCATCTCTATCACCTGGCACTGAGCCTCCACATCTCAGCCCAGC
Organism: Staurois parvus; assembly: GCF_062004578.1. Classification (NCBI taxonomy): domain Eukaryota; kingdom Metazoa; phylum Chordata; class Amphibia; order Anura; family Ranidae; genus Staurois; species Staurois parvus. The sequence continues at coordinate 3,557,678 of NW_028317977.1, forward strand.
ATTCTAGGAGTCCACCCAGGCAGGACAATTTGGGATATTGGTCCAGATCAACTTCTCTGGCAGCCGTCACCCCATTTACCACCAGAGGGCACCTTTATCATCAGGCTATACCTTCATGGGACCTCCAGCTTCATGGAATTTCTATGTGCACATTAAATTGCACTTCCGGTGAGTGGGCAATTTTTCTACACCTTCATGTTAGGATGCTGGAATATACCCATTTGGATTGAAGTTATTTATACTCCATCACTGGAGTATACCTTTTGGACTGATATTTTACTACCTTGGACTGTTTAACATTCAGTTTATAGGACTTTTCCATTTCTGTCATATTTTGTCATACTTTAGATAGTGTGTTTTATTTGTATAGAGCTGCACACCCTATTTTCATGTCATATTCCTAGAAAGGCTTTGTGTTTCCTTTTTGTGCATCAGCAGCTTTTTATTGGTGCGCTCGATAACTCACACATTTATACACTATTTATTATTTTTAGAGAATGAACTACAAGGCCACTCATCAGTGACCTCACAGTCCATTCAGAACTACAAGCCTTCAGCCACAATGGCTGATAATAGTTGTAGCTCGTGCATTCACAGGGAATGGTAAATGATGTGGCCGTGCGGAGCTCTGCTGCTACTGCTGGAACAGGTCACATGTTCCATCCTAAACATGGGTGGAACATGTAACATGTTCCAAAAGGTGAATTAATCCTTTACGATACATCATAAGCATGGTGAAACTTAGGCACTTCTTATCAGTGTTATTTTCCAGTACTGCACTGGAAGAATAGAGGGTGAATATAAAATGGCCCACAGTGGAAAGTATCAATTTTTCCTGCAGACATTCAGACCTTCAACCTAAGGGAGTAGTGAACCCAAATTATGTTAGAAAGGCAAGAGGAGATCCCCAGATAAAAATACCAAACATTCCTGTAAATTTTTGCTCACCTTTGCCTAAAGTGGAATTCTCTATATAAGCTTGCAGTGTGACATTCCAATATAACTGCAAAACACGCTCTGTAGTCACAGTGTCCTCATGTGAACATTTATATGATGCATTCAGTGGGACTGGAACAAAGAAGCTTGTGTTTGTAACAGAAGCCAATAGCCCTGAGAAGAAACAAAAAATTAGAGATGTAAGCAATTAATACTATTGCATTTCAGACAATGGAGGACAGAATACCATTTATGAGCAAGTTAAGAACAAAAAGTAAATATGTAATTGCAATGATCTGCCACAAGAGGGTAGTCAATGCTAGGCAATAGCAGAGAACAGTGGCCTTTTTTTTTAGCTTTACATCACATTGGAGTTTATTTTTGCAAACTGAGGGGAAAATAAAAAAAAGGAGAGAGAGAGAGAGAGAGAGAGAGAGAGAGAGAGAGAGAGAGAGAGAGAGAGAGAGAGAGAGAGAGAGAGAGAGAGAGAGAGAGAGAGAGAGAGAGAGAGAGAGAGAGAGAGAGAGAGAGAGAGAGAGAGAGAGAGAGAGAGAGAGAGAGGGGGGGGGATATACAGGTGAAACTCGAAAAATTAGAATATGATGCAAAAGTTTGTTTGTTTCAGTAACGCAACTTAAAAGGTGAAACTAATATATGAGATAGACTCATTACATGCAAAGCAAGATAGTTCAAGCCGTGATTTGTCATAATTGTGGTGATTATGGCTTACAGCTCATGAAAACCCCAAATCCACAATCTCAGAAAATTAGATTACATGCAATCAATAAAACAAGGATTGTACACAGAACAATATCTGACCTCTGAAAAGTATAAGCATGCATATGTACTCAGTACTTGGTTTGGGCCCCTTTTGCAGCAATTACTGCCTCAATGCGGAGTGGCATGGAAGCTATCAGCCTGTGGCACTGCTGAGGTGTTATGGAAGACCAGGATGCTTCAATAATGGCCTTCAGCTCTTCTGCATTGTTCAGTCTCATGTCTCTCATCTTTCTCTTGGCAATGCCCCATAGATTCTCTATGGGGTTCAGGTCAGGCGAGTTTGCTGGCCAATCAAGCACAGTAATCCCACGGTCATTGAACAAGGTTTTGGTGCTTTTGGCAGTGTGGGCAGGTGCCAAGTCCTGCTGGAAAATGAAGTCAGCATCCCCATAAAGCTGGTCTGTGGAAGGAAGCATGAAGTGCTCCAAAATCCCCTGGTAGACGGCTGCGTTGACCCTGGACTTAATGAAGCACAGTGGACCAACACCAGCAGATGACATGGCTCCCCAAATCAACACAGACTGTGGAAACTTCACACTGGACTTCAAGCATCTTGCAGTGTGTGCCTCTCCATTCTTCCTCCATACTCTGGGTCCTTGGTTTCCAAATGGAATGCAAAAGTTGCTCTCATCAGAAAAGAGGACTTTGGACCACTGAGCAACAGACCAGGTCTGTTTTTCTTTAGCCCAGGTAAGACGCTTCTGACGTTGTTTGTTGTTCAGGAGGAATACGACATTTGAAGCCCATGTCCAGGATCCGTCTGTGTGGTGGCTCTTGATGCACTGACCCCAGCCTCAGTCCACTCCTTGTGAAAGTCCCCAACACTTTTGAATGGCCTTTTCCTGACAATCCTCTCCAGGATGCGGTCATCCCTGTTGCTTGTGCACCTTTTTCTTCCACACTTTTCCCTCCACATAACTTTCTATTAATGTGCTTTGATACAGCACTTTAGGGACATCCAACTTCTTTTGCAGTTATCCTTTGAGGCTTTCCCTCCTTATGGAGGGTGTCAATGATGGTTTTCTGCACAACTGTCAGGTCAGCAGTCTTTCCCATGATTGTGATTCCTACTGAACCAGACTGAGAAACCATTTAAAGGCCCAGGAACCCTTTGCAGGTGTTATGGCTTAATTAGCTGATTAGAGTGGGACACTTTGAGCCGAGAATATTGCACCTTGTCACAATATTCTAATTTTCTGAGATTGTGGATTTAGGGTATTCTTGAGCTGTAAGCCAAAATCATCACAATTATGACAAATCTCGCCTTGAACTATCTTGCTTTGCATGTAATGAGTATCTCTCATATATTAGTTTCACCTTTTAAGTTGCATTACTGAAATAAATGAACTTTTGCACGATATTCTAATTTTTCGAGTTTCACCAGTATATAGTGACTCAGTGTCTACTGCTGCTATCGGTTAATCCTCTGCACAATACCTGGCAGAGTGGAGTTGGGTGGAGTTGGGCAGAGCTCAGGGCACATGTGAGGTACTCTGAGCCGTCAGTCTCTCCAGTCTCCATGGCCCCCGGCTCCTCTGCCTGCCCCTAGGTGTATCCACTATATGTGCCAGATTGGAGCCTGGTGTGGGGTCCCAAGCTGGATGCCACCATCAGACACTTCTCCATGCAGTGGACAGTGCTGCCTAACCTAAGCTGCCCACTGCCTGAACACACCGATCAGATCTCTTGAAGAGGCTGCAGTTGGCAGGCTTTCCATGTGACCAGTGACACATGGCTGCTAAAGATCTTCAGTAGCATCTGTTCAGCTATTTAAGCTTAACTGCTCATTCTGAATAGCAGTTTCACTGACTTATTAATGGTTTATTGCCCTCCATTAATCTTGAGTAGTTACCTGTTTGTAAGGCTAATTTTTATTTTGGAAATTGGATGTGCTGATGCCTTCTGTCATTTGGTTGTACTTTCAAAAGGAGGATTATGGACTTGATCTTTCAGAGCTGGTTTAAGTAGAGTGGAGCAGCACTGCAATATTATACAATTTTACACTGGGTTCAGGCATAAATGTAGTCCCTCGCCGTCTCCCCTATGAGCTAATTTACGAGGGAGTGTTTAGGGGTGGGATTAGGGGCAGAGCAGGGTAGGGGTTGGGTGGGGAACTAGTGGCGAGTAACCCTTAAGGCCTGGCTAGTAGCTCAGGAATTGAAATTTTGAGTCTATATGGCCATATCACAAGGCTGCCAATCAAACACTGTAAGCTTGTTGACAAAAGGTGGGCTGACAGACAACTGTACTGAAGGAATATGCAGGCTGCCTCTGTTGACCTTTCTATCTTACTGGTCATGACAATAGCCAGGCACACAGGGAGGGTCCATAGCCCCATGTGAGCAACAATTCTAGTGCCTTATAGCTTATACAAGGCTTTAGTTTCACTCCATGCAGCTGAAAAAAAGCAATGGGGGAGCAAAAGAAGAAACATATTTGTCTGTGGAATTCAGCAGGAAATCTGTTGCTTTGCCCCGAGTGGACAAATTCCATGGTAAAGCAGAACAGAGGCGTTAATGCTTACCTGTCCAACAGTCTCTCGTCGGAATCTTCATTGGCCGGTGTGGAATGACATCACTCTTGCGCTCTCAGACCAGCCTGGCGCTGTAAGCTGAGCAGCTCATTGCAGCAATGGAAAAGAATGAGCAGACAGGTAGGGGCATTTTACTGCAGAAAAGACATGCAATAAAACGTCTGCCTGCTCTCTGTTAAAGTAGAACTTGAGTTGCACTTTAAAAGACAAGTTCTCCTTTTGTAACATGTTGCACCCATATTCAGGGTGTCACATGTTACGATCAGACCGGCCCCCACTTTGACAGTTAGTGGGGGGAATCTTCTAGTTATCTGTCAAATTTTAAAAACGAGAGACTAAGTCTTCAGCTGCTGTCGGCTTGTAGTCCTCAATGAATTACCACGGCACTGTGACCTGATAGTTCATTCATTCTTCCTGTCAGTATACAGTCAGGTCCATAAATATTGGGACATTGACACAATTCTAACATTTTTGGCTCTGTACACCACCACAATGGATTTGAAATGAAACAAACAAGATGTGCTTTAACTGCAGTCTGTCAGGTTTAATTTGAGGGTATTTACATCCAAATCAGGTGAACGGTGTAGGAATTACAACAGTTTACATATGTGTGCCTCCCACTTATTAAGGGACCAAAAGGTAATGGGACAGAATAATAATCATAAATCAAACTTTCACTTTTTAATACTTGGTTGCAAATCCTTTGCAGTCAATTACAGCCTCAAGTCTGGAACGCATAGACATCACCAGACGCTGGGTTTCATCCCTGGTGATGCTCTGCCAGGTCTCTACTGCAACTGTCTTCAGTTCCTGCTTGTTCTTGGAGCATTTACCCTTCAGTTTTGTCTTCAGCAAGTGAAATGCATGCTCAATCGGATTCAGGTCAGGTGATTGATTTGGCCATTGCATAACATTCCACTTCTTTCCCTTAAAAAACTCTTTGGTTGCTTTTGCAGTATGCTTTGGGTCATTGTCCATCTGCACTGTGAAGCGGCGTCCAATGAGTTCTGAAGCATTTGGCTGAATATGAGCAGATAATATTCCTGAAACACTTCAGAATTCATCCTGCTGCTTTTGTCAGCAGTCACATCATCAATAAATACAAGAGAACCAGTTCCATTGGCAGCCATACATGCCCACGCCATGACACTACCACCACCATGCTTCACTGATGAGGTGGTATGCTTAGGATCATGAGCAGTTCCTTTCCTTCTCCATACTCTTCTCTTCCCATCACTCTGGTACAAGTTGATCTTGGTCTCATCTGTCCATAGGATGTTGTTCCAGAACTGTGAAGGCTATTTTAGATATCGTTTGGCAAACTCTAATCTGGCCTTCCTGTTTTTGAGGCTCACCAATGGTTTACATCTTCTGGTAAACCCTCTGTATTCACTCTGGTGAAGTCTTCTCTTGATTGTTGACTTTGACACACATACACCTACCTCCTGGAGAGTGTTCTTGATCTGGCCAACTGTTGTGAAGGGTGTTTTCTTCACCAGGGAAAGAATTCTTCGGTCATCCACCACAGTTGTTTTCCATGGTCTTCCGGGTCTTTTGGTGTTGCTGAGCTCACCGATGCGTTCCTTCTTTTTAAGGATGTTCCAAACAGTTGTTTTGGCCACGCCTAATGTTTTTGCTATCTCTCTGATGGGTTTGTTTTGTTTTTTCAGCCTAATGATGGCTTGCTTCACTGATAGTGACAGCTCTTTGGATCTCATCTTGAGAGTTGACAGCAACAGATTCCAAATGCAAATAGCACACTTGAAATTAACTCTGGACCTTTTATCTGCTCATTGTAATTGGGATAATGAGGGAATAACACACACCTGGCCATGGAACAGCCGAGAAGCCAATTGTCCCATTACTTTTGGTCCCTTAACAAGTGGGAGGCACATATGCAAACTGTTGTAATTCCTACACCGTTCACCTGATTTGGATGTAAATACCCTCAAATTAAAGCTGACAGTCCGCAGTTAAAGCACATCTTGTTCGTTTCATTTCAAATCCATTGTGGTGGTGTATAGAGCCAAACATGTTAGAATTGTGTCGATATCCCAATATTTATGGACCTGACTGTATGTGTTTGCTCGTACATCCCATACAAGCAAGCAGATTTACTGACAAATCTGCAGACCTGCATGGCACCAGCGATCTGATCACTGGTGCAATGCTTTACAGGCTCTGGCACACAAATAGAATAAATGCACATTTTTTTTTTACCTGCAAAAAAGTACCAGTTACACTTGCCGGTAACCGTGTTTCTGGGAAATCTTGCAGGATGGCACACTTGAGAGATGACTAGCTCTACCCGAAAGGACCATGTCATTTGAGGTCCTTACTGGTGGTTTTGGGGCCAGAAAAAAAAAAAAAAGCCCTGACTAAGCGGGGCTCAAAAAAAAAAAAAAAAAAAAAAACTTCCCCTTATCTTTTTTGGCCTTGACAGGGAACGTTTTCTCCTTTTCGGCAGACAACACCACCTGGTCCAGCCCTGAACCAAACAGTAAGGAACCCTCAAAAAGGGCAGACCACAGAGTCATGCTTTTTACATCCTAGGACTCTCATGATGTGCCTCCAGGAGCAATCTGGAACCGCTACCAACCCGGAGACAGCCCCACTACTTTTTCAATCTTCTCTTGCGGTAAGAAGACCTTCTGAACTCGAGTCCACTGCATACCCCAGGAACACCTTGGTTTGTGAGAGAGTCAATGAGGACTTACACCCCAAAGATTCCAAGGCGAGGATCACTTTCTCCAGGTCCTCCAAGACTTGCTGCCATGAGAGGCCATAGATCATCAGATTGTCTAGGTAAGGGATGACGAAAATCCCCTGAAGGTGCAAACAGGCTACCACCTTGGCCGAGAGTTTGGTAAATATTCGCAGACTGGCCGCCAGCCCAAAAGGAAGGGCTTGGAACTGCCAATGACTGACCCCATTTCATGAAAATGGCGAACTGCAAGAAGGCTTGGTATTCCGAGGCAATGGGAATGTGGAGTAGGGGTCCCTGAGATCCAGAGTGACCATAAACACTCTCACAAGCAGATGTTTCCTTAATACTTTCCATACAGAAAGTTTTTGTATCGCAGGAAACTGTTCAACCTTCTTTAGGTTTATGATCAAGTGGAATTTCCCAGAGGGCTTTGGGACCACAAGGATGCGGGAATAAAACTCCCGGAAAAGCTGATCCGCTGGCACCAGGACAATCTTCTCGTTCCGCTAAAACTCTGATCCCTTCCAAGGAGACCCTCTGCCCTTGTCCTGTCTCTGGGGGATAAGTCAACACACAAAAAAAAAAAAAAGCCTTCCGCCCACCCTGAGATCTATGTCATTTGGGGTCTTTACTGGTGGTTTTTGAGCCAGAAAAAAAAAAAAGGAAGCTCCCTTTCAATCTACTTTTGTTGGCCCATTTCCTAAATTGAGTCCTTCCTAAATCTTTGCTGGCCCTGACTAGAGGGGCTCAAAAAACACATCTTCCCCTTATCTTTTGGCCTTGATGGGGAACTTTTTCCCCTTTTCGGCAGACCTCAACACCTAGTCCAGCCCTGAACCAAACAGTAAGGAACCCTCAAAGTGCAGACCACAGAGTCAGGCTTTTGCCATCTGATCGCCCTCCCAAGCCATAACCCATACTGCCCTCCAGGCTGAGTTTAGAAGCACTGCTGATTTAGCCGATGTCCTAAGTGTCTGCTAAGTAGGTGACTGCCTTACTGACCACCTCCAGGGATTCTAACACCTCTTCTATCTGGGGTTCCCCCCTTTTTTTGGTACCCCGAGACACATGGGGAATTACTCTATTCATCAAAGCATCAGCATTCCTAGCGATGCAGGCAGATACCACGGCTGGGGCCATAGTAGCAGGATTGGCATCCCAAGTTCTACAGATTTTTTTTTTTTTTTTTTTTTTTTTTTGACATTTTCGATAAAACAGTGTCTAGTTTAGGAGTCTTGAAGAATTTATCTTCCTCCTCTTCCATGTTTTTTTAATTTTAAAACCTCTCTCAGGATCCTTCCACTCTCTCAAAACAATATCTTTGGAGAGTTTGATGCATGGGTAGTACCCTAGTCTAAGGTCTAACTAACCCCCTGTACATCTTATCTTGGGCTGAGACCTGCATTGGTGGTTCTGGGATGTCCTCTGAGGCATCAATGGCACTTAGGAGCCCCTCCATATCCTCTACCAAAAAAAGGTGTCTACCCAAGTCTGGATTTCTCGCTAGCATGGCTAGCACCTTCCAAATCTTCCCCCCCCCCCCTCTTACAGGAAGCTTTGGTCAGAGCCTCCTCTAAGTCTTCCTCCTCTGTGACCTGAGAATATGAGGGTCCCAGGCCCCCCCACCTCCACTACTTCCCCATCAAGTCCCCTCCTGGGAAGAGGAACCTTCCCTAGAGAGTCGTGTATCCACCTCCATGGATGTCCTAAAAGATTGCAAGGTAGTTACTTTATACTTCAGTGTCTTGTGGGCGATCTCTTGGACAGTTCCACATTCTGCAGCCTCGCTCCCATGTCCGGTCCTGCACAGAGCTGACAGAAAATTCTGCCACGCCCTCTGCACATCACCAGCCGGCAGTCAAATGTGCAAGGTAAAAGTCTAAGCCAGGTCCTTTCCTGGCCAAGCCTCCCTGCTGTTCCTTCCTATTCCTGGAATGCCGGCACACCTCCCGTGCCCCGGGGAGCTCCTACAGACTGGGAGCCCCGTGGGTAAGTGACCCCGGATATACAGCATGCCCTCCCCAGCTTGGGGGGGGGGGGGGTGCACGTGCATCTTCTGGCCCCAGAAAAAAAAAAAAAAAAAAAAAAAAAACGCACACATGTTTCGCTGCCAGGGAGACAGTCGAAAACTGAGGATTGGAGGGAAGGGCATGGAATTTAAAAATATCATTTTATATTGTGTTTCCCGTCAGGTGGAGCTAGTCATCTCTTAGGTGTGCCATTCTGGAAGATGACTAAAGAAATGTGCATTTATTTTTTAGAACTAAAAAAGGTAAAAATATCTTTTAACTACTTGCTTCCCAAGCCCATTGTGACACTTCTCACATAATGCAACAATCCGCTTTTTTTTGCTAAAAAATAACTTAGAACCCACAAAAATTTTTTAAGCACAGGCCTTAAGAATGGTGGGTGTTGCAATTTTTTTTAGAATTACATGATATTTGTGCGGCGGTTTTTCAAACACATTTTTTAAATACACTTTAATTAAATGTGAATGCAAAAAAAACAATAGAATACCCAATTATTTGGTAAAACATAAAAGATGTTACGCCAAGTAAATTGATACCAAACATGTCAGGTTTTAAAAAACTGCATGCTCACGGAATGCTTACAAACTATGGTACTTAAAAAAAAAAAAAAAAAAAATCTCCATAGATGATGCTTGAAAAGCATTTATAGGTTACCAGTTTAAAGTTACACAGGAGGTCTTGTGTTAGAATTGTTGTTCTTGCTATATCGTTCACAGCAATACCTCACATGTGTGATGCAAACAGTGTTTACATATGCATGTTTGACCTACGTATGTGTTTGCCTTTTAGGTGAGCACAGGGGGACAGAGACTCTTTCAAATTTTTTTTATGTTTACACTTTTTTTCTGTAGAAGGGTGGATGTCCTTTCTGTTTGGAACAACACCTGGTTAAACAAAAAAAAAAAAAAAAAGGGGAGGACTTACCTCTTTCCTTTGCATTTGGAAACAATATGGAGTCACTAATGTTGTAAGTGAAGTTGAGGATGCTGCCTCTGTAATCTTTGTCATTTTTTGTGAAGTTCAGACTCCAGGCGTGTCCATTGCCAAAGTGAACATTTAGCAAAGGACCTGCATTACTTTGCCCACAGCTGCTGCCTTCAGTGGTGACATTGTCAGGTGCTACAAAGGTTACACTTTTCTGCAAAAATACAAAAAATAAATAAAAAAAAACAAAAACAAAAAAAAACCTCTTACACATAATCATTGGAAAGAATAGATACCTTTGCCAGCAGTATGCCAAGCATCATCAGAAATTTCCAGTTGATAACCAAAAATATTTTTAACATTTAGAACACAGTGAGGAAGAGTTACTTGTTCTACCCAATCAATTCCCATCACTTCCTCTGACCTCCTCTGTGATTCCCAGGATAGGAAGCAAGTACAATTTGGTTACAATTGTTCAATAGGGCAACGCAATGCTAAAAGCCCAAACACCCCCCCCCCCCCCAAAAAAAAAACCCACACATATATACCTCACATTGATTACAGGAATTCCACTTTGAAGTGATTCTAAAGGCTCACGGTTCTTTACCTTCTATGCATGAAGGTAAAAAATACTGTGTGCAGCATCACCCCCAGCCCCCCCCCCCCCCCCCCCCCAATACTCACCTAAGCCCCCTCTCGATCCAACGATATGCACTGGAGTCTCGGCTATCCCAGGACTCCCTCTTCTCGCTGGCACAGCCAGTGAGCCAAGGAGAAGAGCGAGGGGGGGAGGTGGGAGGGCGGAGAAGAGCGAGGGGGGGAGGTGGGAGGGCGGAGAAGAGCGAGGGGGGGAGGTGGGAGGGCGGAGAAGAGCGAGGGAGGGGGGAGAAGGCGGAGAAGAGCGAGGGAGGGGGGAGAAGGCGGAGAAGAGCGAGGGAGGGGGGAGAAGGCGGAGAAGAGCGAGGGAGGGGGGAGAAGGCGGAGAAGAGCGAGGGAGGGGGGAGAAGGCGGAGAAGAGCGAGGGAGGGGGGAGAAGGCGGAGAAGAGCGAGGGAGGGGGGAGAAGGCGGAGAAGAGCGAGGGAGGGGGGAGAAGGCGGAGAAGAGCGAGGGAGGGGGGAGAAGGCGGAGAAGAGCGGGGGAGGGGGGAGAAGGCGGAGAAGAGCGGGGGAGGGGGGAGAAGGCGGAGAAGAGCGAGGGAGGGGGGAGAAGGCGGAGAAGAGCGAGGGAGGGGGGAGAAGGCGGAGAAGAGCGAGGGAGGGGGGAGAAGGCGGAGAAGAGCGAGGGAGGGGGGAGAAGGCGGAGAAGAGCGAGGGAGGGGGGAGAAGGCGGAGAAGAGCGAGGGAGGGGGGAGAAGGCGGAGAAGAGCGAGGGAGGGGGGAGAAGGCGGAGAAGAGCGAGGGAGGGGGGAGAAGGCGGAGAAGAGCGAGGGAGGGGGGAGAAGGCGGAGAAGAGCGAGGGAGGGGGGAGAAGGCGGAGAAGAGCGAGGGAGGGGGGAGAAGGCGGAGAAGAGCGAGGGAGGGGGGAGAAGGCGGAGAAGAGCGAGGGAGGGGGGAGAAGGCGGAGAAGAGCGAGGGAGGGGGGAGAAGGCGGAGAAGAGCGAGGGAGGGGGGAGAAGGCGGAGAAGAGCGAGGGAGGGGGGAGAAGGCGGAGAAGAGCGAGGGAGGGGGGAGAAGGCGGAGAAGAGCGAGGGAGGGGGGAGAAGGCGGAGAAGAGCGAGGGAGGGGGGAGAAGGCGGAGAAGAGCGAGGGAGGGGGGAGAAGGCGGAGAAGAGCGAGGGAGGGGGGAGAAGGCGGAGAAGAGCGAGGGAGGGGGGAGAAGGCGGAGAAGAGCGAGGGAGGGGGGAGAAGGCGGAGAAGAGCGAGGGAGGGGGGAGAAGGCGGAGAAGAGCGAGGGAGGGGGGAGAAGGCGGAGAAGAGCGAGGGAGGGGGGAGAAGGCGGAGAAGAGCGAGGGAGGGGGGAGAAGGCGGAGAAGAGCGAGGGAGGGGGGAGAAGGCGGAGAAGAGCGAGGGAGGGGGGAGAAGGCGGAGAAGAGCGAGGGAGGGGGGAGAAGGCGGAGAAGAGCGAGGGAGGGGGGAAAGGCGGAGAAGAGCGAGGGAGGGGGGAAAGGCGGAGAAGAGCGAGGGAGGGGGGAAAGGCGGAGAAGAGCGAGGGAGGGGGAAAGGCGGAGAAGAGCGAGGGGGGGGAAGGGCGGAGAAGAACGAGGGGGGGGGGGGAGGGCGGAGAAGAACGAGGGGGGGGGGAGGGCGGAGAAGAACGAGGGGGGGGGGAGGGCGGAGAAGAACGAGGGGGGGGGGAGGGCGGAGAAGAACGAGGGGGGGGGCGGAGAAGAACGAGGGGGGGGCGGAGAAGAACGAGGGGGGGGGGAGGGCGGAGAAGAACGAGGGGGGGGGGGAGGGCGGAGAAGAACGAGGGGGGGGGGGGAGGGCGGAGAAGAACGAGGGGGGGGGGGAGGGCGGAGAAGAACGAGGGGGGGGGAGGGCGGAGAAGAACGAGGGGGGGGGGGAGGGCGGAGAAGAACGGGGGGGGAGGGCGGAGAAGAACGAGGGGGGGGGCGGAGAAGAACGAGGGGGGGGAGGGCGGAGAGAGGGCGGAGAAGAACGAGGGGGGGGGGGAGGGCGGAGAAGAACGAGGGGGGAGCCCATAGCAAGCAGCCTGGGGGCATCTGACAGGAGGGAGGGGCCAAGAGAGCCTGTGGGGGACCCAAGAAGAGGGTCCAGGCTGCTCTGTGAAAAACCACTGCACACACCAGGTAAGTATAGACATGTTTGTTATTTTTTCTTTAAAACAAATAAGCCTTTAGAATCACTTTAAATCTGAAAAGGAGGTCAACATTGGTGCACTCATTGGTTTGCAGACAGAACATGACTTCCAAAACAGAAGTGTGATGTTACATCGTGGGTAGTGCACCAACTGGCAAAACTTGGTCAGTAATGGCATATGCAAAGTTATCTACAATGAGCATACAACCCCTATTTAAGTGTTTTGGATAATGAAGCAAATTTAAAAATGTGGTGCTATGTTTAAAAGTCTTAACAGTAAACCAAACTGACAAATTTGATTTTTATCCTTTAATTTATCATTCATGTCCTATTTCAGACAACTGCTGAATATTCCAAAGGCTTTCAAACAAAAGTATACTTACAGATGTGCCATTGGTGGTGTTATACGCTATTGTGAAATTAACTCTCAAGTTGGCATATATACAGGTCTTATTGGAGTCATCTTTTATTTTCACTTCAAAAGCATTTGTTTCCAAGAGGCCTAGTTTAAAAAGAGGAAAAAAAAAAAAAAAAAGAGAAAAAAAAAGGAAGAGGAGGTCATGTAGTGAGTGACATACAATCACCAGATTAGTCATATGACATGAAGTAAACAGATACCTAGTACCTAGAGGAGGGTGCTTTAGAACTGCATCATTAGAGCAAAGTACAGGCTAAAGACCTGCACCAGAGTCATAGCTGTAACCAGCAACCCTACGTGAAACACAATTTGAATGTCCAATCCATCTTACCCTACACAATATGTACAAAGTGTCATACCATGAAGGCACCTTGTTACAGATTGCTTTCTTAATACAGATGTGCATGTTACAAAATGATCATGAGAAAATCTACTATGAATAAAATAAATGCACTGTGCAAACACCCCACTCTTGCTGTGCAAAGCTGCAAACACACCTAGAGGATATCCCCCCTCAGTAACAAATCAAAATATAAAATTTGTGTTGCGCTAAGAAAAAAAAAATCAATTGCAAACAAATATGTTAATTATGTATATACAATACTGCATAAATAAATAGTGCTCAAAGATAAACAAAAATGAAAAACATCACAAACAGTCCATAGAGGGTAAACCAGTCCCCTGATTTCTGTGAACAGTGAAAAATCTTCATTCCAACATAACCACCAACATAAATAGCCACCACCGTAGTATCCAAGGCTTACCAGATCTCTAGACCCCTTCACTACAGAGGGGGTCATAACACACTCAGTATATATTATCCAGACTCTTGTGTCTATATGGAACCAAGTGTACCGCACAGGTCTCATCAAGCCGTCCCGGATGTTTAGGGTCAATGTTTGTTCAAGCAAAATAAAGGAGGTGCCACTCATAGTGCAGTAATATACAACCGGTTCCAGGCTTTGGCTTCATGCACTGTCTTTAAAGAATTACCTCCCAAGTCTCAGGTTACTTACAAAAACTGTATTAGGTTTTTCATGTATTTTGCTTTATTCATTCTAGTCTAACCTCACAAGTTTTCAGGGCCTGCTGCAGAGAATTCCTCTATAGCATGATGCTGCCACCACACTTCCTTGTGCAGATGGTTCATTTATTATAACATGCATTGCTAGGTTTACAAAGTACAGTAATACCTCAGCTTATGAATTTAATTAGTTCTGAATGACTTTTTGTATAGTGAAACGTTCGTAAACCGAAATGTCGTTTCCCACAGGAATTGATTGAAAACCAATTAATCCGTTCGAGGTCATAAAAAAGTAAACGCTACTAAAATACCACAGGAGTTATTTTATCAAGTAATGCAGTATTTTAGTAGGGACAACCATGTGTTAATGTTTCAGCTGTCAGCGGGGTCCCGCACTGACCGCTGAATGTAAAAGAATTGCCGGCAATTTAAAAAATTAAAAAAATTAAACGACATGGGGTCCCCCCTCCCATCCATACCAAGCCCAGGTCTAGCAAGGATTTGAGGGGGGAACTCTCATGCCAAAATTAATTTAAAAGGAAAAAAAAAAAAGTGTGGGGGTTCCCCCCAAAATCTATACAGAACCCTTATCCGAGCATAGAGCCTGGAAGGTAAGGAAAGGAAGGGGGGGTAATCGGGACAAGCAAGCGCCCCCCCGAACCATACCAGGCCACATGCCCTCAACATGGGGGGGTGCAGGGGCAGGGGGGTTCCCCCCTCCAAAGCACCTTGTCCACATGTTGATGGGGACAAGGGTTTCTTCCCCACAACACCGGCCAGTGATTGTGGGGGTCTGTGGACAGGGGGCTTATCGGAATCTAGAAGCCCCCATTAACAAGGGGGCCCCTAGATCCCGACCCCTGCCTCATGTGAAGAAAAAAAAAAATAAATAAATAAAGGTCTTTGACAAGACAATAAAGGAAAAAAAAATAAAAATAAGAGAATGTCCCGCAGTAGATCCAACGTCAATCATGATGCCCGCCATCACCGCCCCGAAAAAAGAATTAAAAAAAAAAAAGCTCTGCTTCCAACGATGGCTTCCAGCCATCTGCCTGCTCCGGTGGTTTTACAGATCTTAAATAGATATGGGGCGGGGCCACCCAGGGACATCACCCGAGTGACCCTGCCCCATGTAACATCATTGATGTCACTTTGATGGCCCCGCCCCTTACCTATTTAAGAACTGTCAAACCATCTGAGCAGGCAGATGGCCATAATCGGAAGTGGAGCCTTTTTTTTATAATTCTTTTTTCGGGTCGGCAGCAGCAATGGAGGGCATCGTGATTGACGTTGGATTACTGCAGGGGACACGCTTAGTTTTTTCTTTTCATAACAAAAGGACTTGTCAAAGACCGTGTCCTGTCTTTTTTCACACTACACTGGTTTTTGTGAATGAGTTAGCGGGACTAATGTACCCCATACTCATTCACATGGGGGGGGGCGGGATCCAATAAGCCCCCTGCCCAGAGACCCCCACAACTACCATCCAGGGTTGTGGGGAAGAGGCCCTTGTTCCCATCCTTACCTGCGGAGCTGCACGCTTGGAGAAGGGGTTTGCTACGGATTTATGGGTTTTTTGGTTTTTTTTTACACTTTGGCGTGGGAGTTCCCCTCAAAAAACATACCAGACCCAAAGGTGTTGGTATGGATGGGAAGGGGGACCCCACGCTGTTTTATTTATTATGGTGCTGGTTTTTAAATGTAATTACAGCTTTTTTTTTTTTTCTTCGCTATAGCTCAGAAATTTAGCTGTCACTTTCCCCACCACCTAAAAGAAAGTCATTTTTTTAGTTTGTTTCTTTTAAGAAACTAAAAAGGAAACATTGTTTCTCTTAACTCAAGGAAATAAAGTTTCCATTAACTCTGAGGAAAGCGACAGCTAATTATGTGAGCTATAGTGAAGAAAAAATAAAAATAACGCCGGCAATTGCCTTTAAAAATCAGCACCGACATACACTTCGTATTGTGAAGAAAAAAAAAAAAAAAAAAAATCGGAAACTGGCATTATTTTCAATGGATTTTCATTTGTAAAGGGAAAATTAAGTTAACCAAGGTGTTTGTAAACCGAGGTATTACTGTACTTTACTATTGTTAAAAACTTATTCAGCTACATTTGGAGTCTCCCATATGCCTATTGTTTGACTGTAGGCGAATTGTCATGCACATTTTAGTTAACGGAGGTTTTCTTTTTCCACTTTTCCATAAAGTTGTGACTGGTGAGGCACCTGGACAACAGTTGTTATATGCAAATGATTTATAATCTTAGCCAGGCTTCACTAAAAATAGCAGACCGCAGTCCGAGTCCCGCCTGGACAATCACAGTCCTACCATTTAGGAGCTAGTTTTTGCCCTCAACCGTCGTCACCACCGATAAACTCACAGACACCAGGAGGCATGATAGTACTGAATGAGGGCAGGAGCTGCCAAATTAAGCAGGGGGCGATTGGTTGCTAGGTTGTCCTGCCTCCCAATTCATTCCCGAGCCTGCTGTGTCTCCCATCCTCAGCCCTGTCTATGGCAGGACAGGTGAAAGGGCACTGCTGTGAAGGATGGGGACGAAGGAGGAGAAAGGCTGATATAAAAGGGGGGCTGAGGACAGAAATGTGAAGGGGCTGTGATACTGTATGAAAGGGCTGTGGATTGGAATGTAAAGGAATAGGGAGCAATATAAAGGGGGGGCTGAAAACAAATGTGGGGGGGGCAGAAGGGTCATATTAAGGGGGTGATGTGCAGGGGGGATAACCTTTATTAATGGAATTGTGATGTGAAGGCTGAAAAGTCTGAGGCTATGCTCAGAACATTGCAACCTGAGTTGTGTGGTAGGCAGCCCAGTCTTTTTAATGGGCCTTACACACAGAAAAAGAAGTCCCTGGCCCCAGTGGTCACAGTTCCCTTTTCCTTTAAATCCCCTAAAAATAGGCTACAGGTAAGGGAACCTTTAAGGGTGGTACACACAGGCCAAATATCAGCCGGCTCAACAGAAGCCATGGGATGTTAGAACCCCTCTCAGTTCTGTGTAATGCAACTAAACCTGGTCACACCATTCCCATTGGCTGTCTCACCCAATGGCTTACACAAGAAATATTTTCTATTTGTTTTTCTGCCAAACTCGACAAAAAAAATAAAATAAAAAATGCTCAAGCCCACCCAAAGGAATAGGTAACCAAAAATGCTGCTGGGTCAAGTAGTTTAGGAACCCGCAACATCACAGGTAGAAGTTTTTTGGCAGCATGTAATACACTCCCTTGGAATGGTAATTTAATTTTAGAGCTGCAAAACATCAAAAAAGATCAGGAAAGCACCAAACATGTAAAACGGAACTGATGCCAAGCTGTAGCTGCCACTGTCAATTGGTCATTTTGAAATTGATTTATGCTACTGCCTGGACCAGCAGCAATCCTACACACTTCCTTACCATCAAGAAATTAGGTTGTGATATTATAATAATAATCCATTACTGCATACCTTGGAATGGTCAGGTTCCCTTTGTGCTATAAAGCTATATTATGGATTCATGGAACGATTTATCTTTAGACACAAATTTAAGGCACGTGTTTCTCTGGCAAAGATTCCAAGGTGCACATATGGCTGTTGAACCTAAATTTCTTCGGAAGCTTTCAATACTTCCTTTAAAAGCAACCACATGTACTGTATGTTTTTCAGTTTGTTAAGCACATTTTTCTACAATGTTTCTCACAGTTTGCCAAAGTACGCACAGTACTACAGTGTAGCTTACCATAAACAGTATTCCAAACGCCACTAAATTTGTTTTGTCAAAGGCTGAAGTCTGCAGTAAATGAACAGATTATCTTTCATTATAAAGCTACAGATACACAACCTGCTGTACAGATCAAGATCAGGTAAAATGCATTAGGTTACCTTAGAGCCCGGTATAATGAAATACGATCTGCAGCAATTCCATCCCTGAATGGATGACCTTTCATTAGACCTTGATTTTGTAAGCCACAAGGTTACAACCCCAATTCCAAAAAAGTTGGGACACTGTGTAAAGTCTGCATAACAACAGAATGCAATGGTTTGCAAATCTCATAAACCAGGGATGTGCAATTCTTTTTGCCTGACTCACAGAACATATATAGTTACCTGCGCCAGGCAGGTACTTTTTGTCTTTTACATTTAGCCAGGGTTTACATTTTTTTGCCCCTTAATGGAGCTGACACTGGAGCTTCAATTTGCCTCCACCCACAAGCGAACTGCAGGCTCGACCTCCCTGCCTTAGCACAGCTTTTCCCATAGAGCCCACACTTCACAAGTACCATCGGATGGCCAATCGTCTGCCAGCCGCCCACACCCTCGTTGCCTATTGGCTACCAGGTCTGCTCTATATTACCGACTTCTCTATTTGGCAAGCCATGCACAGCCTCTTGGGAAGTGTAGTTCCTCCTCAGCCTGCTTACAGTCTTGCTTTTCAGTCCGCAAAACTACACCACCTGAAGCCGGGGGGGGTGTTGGGGGTGCTTGCCAATCCCGCTGGCCGGATCACAAGTAGTACACTCCCATCTCTTCTATCCATTACACAGACCACTACTGAGTAATGCTAATCCAGCCTCACCCTACCCGGGCCTGGAGGTGCCTGCTAATCCCTGCCTGTCCTCCTGAGAATGGGAGCACCACCACACTCCTTCCTGAAATAGGCATCACCTTATACTGCAGGCAGGATGGCTACACTGAGCCAAGAGGATACAGCATGGGGCCAAGAGGATAAGGCACAGAGCCTACCTACCCTGAGCATCTGGTGTCCACCCCACGGAGTATAGAGACACAGCCTACCCATGTGCTTGTACTGAGCACCCACATGCTTCTGTGTATGAGGGTAACCTGAATTACTTTTTTTTTTTTTTCCCCCCTTCTCTTTCTCCCTTTCTCCCCCATTGGGGTCGGAACCTCATTTACTCCTTCAGCAGATGTGCTTCTGCTGAGCGTTAAGAGAGCCCAACACTCCCCTTTCCTGACCAGACCAGCACTGCTAGTCCCCCGGTGTTTTGGTGAAAAATTTTTTTTTTTTTTTCCCCCAGGACAAGTAGATTGTCATGAGCGACAAGTAGATTGTCATGAGCGACAAGTAGATTGTCATGAGCGACAAGTAGACTGGGACCCCTATTTAGTCCCCTGGACAAGTAGGTTTTTCTTTTTTTTGTAACATTTCCATACCCCTGCATAAGACCCTAATTTATAGAAAATAGCAAAATGTATCAAATATTTTAAACTGAGAATGTTCAATTTTACGAAAAAAAGATAAAAAAAAATAAGCTAACTTTGAAATTGATGGCAACATGTCTAAAAATCAGTTTTTGGATTATGTTTAGATATGGTGGCATCGTTGCATGACAGATCTTTAACATGTACTTTTGGATGGCACGGAGAGCTAAAAGTGCAAAAGTGATTTTTGGAAATATTCCTGAACCCATGCAACGATATCCATCACAAAATAATGCCAGTTTTTATTGCAGTGCCCTCTGAGGGCCGGAAGATCATGGGCATCCAATATTGCATTTCATCTTTGTCCCTTTTGCAAAGATTTTGCCAGACTTTGAATCTTTTAAAATTATGTACTGTAGATGATATATTTAAAGTCTTAGCAATTTTATGTTAAGGAACATTATTCTGAAATTGATACTTTTAAGACAGCTTTTCACATATTGGCGAACATCTTCCGGTCTTTACTTTAGAGAGACTCTCTAAGATGCTCTTTTTATACCCAATTATGTTACTGACCTGTTGCCAATTAACCTAATTAGCTGCAAAATGGTTCCAGCTCCTCCTTGTAGTAACAAGTAATCATGAACTTTGCCAGCTTCCGGTTACTCTAAAAATTACCTTTGTTGTTAAAATCAGTGCTTTCTGCTTCATTTAGATTTTACACAGCATCCCAACTTTTGTGGAATAGAGGTTGTACAATAGAGGTTGTACAAACAAGCATTAAAGTAGATAGATCACATCTGGAAAATAAAGCAACATGAAGCTTTCTACAGCAGTCATATTATTGACCAATAATTTCATTGTTGGTCTATTGTTGATTTGCTGCACCCATAGCCATAATCTGCAGTCACAAGGTATAAAGCCATTATGAACTCACCACCTTCACAACTACTCTACTACCAAGTCTCAAAACCCGCTGCTGTTTCTCTCACACTGATACTTTTTTTACAATTTCAAAGTAGAACTAAAAAGACAAAACTACTTTTTTCCATTTTGGAAAGAGTAACATTAAAAAACCCATGTCAGTTTTTTTTTGCCATCTGTCCCATTGGGGAAATTTCCCTTTGCTTCCTGTCCTATAGCCAACACATGAAACCCTGCAAATGTACAGAATCCGTGGCTGTCACCTGGGTCAAAAAAAAAACAAAAAACCAGTGTCCCCAGTGGAAGATTTCTCTATTACAGTTATGTGGAAAACCCAGATTTGGAGATTAGCTTTCACTTTCAGCGTGACAATATGTCAAAGAGGGTGCACAGACTGCAATTAAAAAAAACACAACAGAAAAGAAAAAAAAAAGACAAAAAAAACCACACACACCTGCACTCCACATACTTTTTGGTGGGGGGCTGATAGGTGGCACGGGGCAGAGAGAAAATAAAACAGCTTATAAAAAGCAAATGCCCATAAACTAACTTTTGTGAAATACGAGACACCATGAACATTTTTTTTCTGCTGCTGTTTTTGCCAGGGGTTCTGGCATAGTCCCCAACTGTCATTCAGGTTTGTCTTGAAACACAGAAAAATGAGACCATGAAGAGTAGGCAAAACCAGAAAAACTACAATTCTGACTGCATGAGAATAAAAGGTAAACTATGTAGACTGACTTCACTGTCAGGAGGACATCTCCCCAGTGGTGACAAAGCAATAAAAAAAAAAAAATGAATGCAGCTCTAACTATTCCCAGAAATGTGAGGAGTTCAAATAAGACCCGTCAAACTTTAGTACCGTGAAAAGGTTTGAATATAACCCTCTGAACCTTTTTAAAAAGGGAGGTACTGGAACAACTACTCCCTAGAATACAAGATGGTTGAGGGATTTCGCAAATCTGACTGTCCTTAGGCAGATTTTGTGCCAATTCTGCCACAGAGCAAGGCAATACTAAACAGGAGACAGATTCTGAGAAGCGCAGCTGCATCTATAAATCCCTCTGTTTTGTTCTGTACTATTGTAGAATAGTACAGAACAAAAGCAGAGGAAGACCTATGAAAGCTTTGGGAAATGAATTGGCACACAAACTGATTACTCAACCCAATTCTTTTCCCTATCACTCATCAGTACTGTTATTTCACATTCACAACAGGGGCATCTTCAGCTGAAATTTTGAGCTGTGGCTGGCCCTGTTGGTACCAATCAACTCAACAAAAATAGATTAAAAAAAAAAAAAAAAAAAAAAAAAAAAAAAATCGACTGAGCCAGTTAGAATTTTTTTCAGCCAAACCACGACTACATCCTATCAGCATACAAAGCTGTCCGAGTACAGCGTGAATGGGGTAACCACTTGATTTCTCTTGTGCATCCTGTAGCTGCCTGAATATAATAGTCGGCCGGGGAGATCTTCCATCAGTGCCCAAAAAAAAACAAACAAAAAAAACGGGACGATCAGTAAGAGGATCCTCCCTCCACTCAGCCATCATGAAATCCTAATTGGCATTTCCTCAGTAAAAAACAGCTACCCAAAGTAATAGCCAGGATAAAATGACTTTTCATTTTGAGTCTAATGCTTAAAGTTAAGACTGTGGAGGCTTAGGAACACTGGAACTTAGCTCTAGTAAGAGAAGATTTGTGATCAAAAACCTTTGGGGGGGCAAGGAGTTGAACTGCAGCCTGTAGCCCTGACTTATGTGAAGGATGAACAGACTGGAGGTGACGAATTCCCATGCTGGGAGGAAGGCCCCCAAGCTTCCTCCTATTGGGAGGAAGGAGTCATTGGATTTTGGGGGGAGGATTGAGGGGGATTAAACAGGATTCCTCCTTTATCCTTACCTTTGTAGCATAACCAATGTTTCTGTGGCTTCCTACTTTGGTCAGCTTGTGGTATTTGCTAAAACCCAATGTCTTTCTTTTCTGGGAAGGCCTTTCCTATCAGCTGTGCGCTCTAAAGACCCCTGTAATCCAGGGCAAAACAGTTTAGCCCTTGAAAATGGAAAGGCACACAAACGTGCCTTAGGGGCAGAATCCCCCAATCACGTCTTCAGCCAAAGCGATCTTCTAGCTGAATTTACCAGGGCTGAAGAACTAGCAGCCAGTCATTCTTACTGCTTCTGTGGAAGAATCCACCAAAAACCCTACCGCCTTGAAAAGCATAGGAAAATATTTTAAAATCTCCTTTAGAAATACCTCCAACTAAGTGAGACCCAAGCTGGGACAACCAAAAATCCAAATTCCTGGCTACACAAGTTGAGGCAAGGGCAGACTTAAGACTATTTATGATAGAATCCCAGGCCCTCTTGTGGGCTCTTTCACATGGACGTTCTGTATTTTTATTTACAGATGAAAAACAGACATCCATGTATTTCAATGGACTAGCGGATGTAAACAAATGATCATCCATTTACATCTGTTAATATCCGCATCCGTTAACATTTTTTGAACAGAAGAAAACCCTATTTTTCTTCTGTGTAAAAAAAACGGAACGGATGTACACAGACATGCGGTCCATTTTTGCACTGGTAAAGGATGTAAAAAAATTATGGAAACTGATAACACATATAAACTGACATGAACTGATCTGTTTTTTCTTGGAAAAAAAGGTAACTGAACTGATAAAAAAGAAAAAAAAAAAAGAAAAAATGGAACGCCCGTCCACTTTCTTATCCATAGGGCTCCCATATCCTCAAATGCAAGGTCAAAGTTTTTTTAAACCTTTGACAAAAGGTGCATCCAATTTAGCCTCTTTATTCCAAGGATGCTCAACCCCTTCTTCAAAAGGGGAATCTTCTTTTGAGATTGTTGGAAAAGAAAGGCTCCTTTCATTCCTACTCAATAGCCCCCTTAAGGGATTTATGGACCGGAAAAACCCTGAGCCTTTTTCCCTCAAGACCCTCATACATTAAGTCTAGAGAACCGGACCTTGACTTTTTCTATTTCTAAAGTTTTGTAAATGGCCTTCAACAACTCGTCTACCTAATCTAGAGAGTTTGTACCTAGAAGACCTCAAACTAGTCCCCTTCCCCTGCTCTTCTTACGAAGAACTGCCCTTATCCTTGTTTCCAGAAGAGGCTGAAGAATGCACCACAGAAGCCCTATCAGGGACCTCCAGCCTAACTAACAAGCGGACAGGTCTTGCCTGTGGAAGGGCTGGGCTGCCCCGAGGACAGAGGAGGTGGGGCAGGATTCTTAAAATCCTCCAAAAAAAAAAAAAAGAAAAAAGGTCTTTAAGGAACTAAAACGTGGATACCAATTCATTTTTGACCGACAACAGCAATTTGACACAAGTTGAGTTAGAGTCCTCCTTTACAAGACTTAATACAAGAGCAGCACAAGGGCTTGTTCTAGGAAGATTCCAGTTTAGCTGCATAAACAGCATTTTCTTTTCTTGGGGCCAGAGTCTGGACCTTTGCCCTGGACTTTAGTCTAACAGAGAAAAAAAAACAAAAAAAAAAAACCCATGCTCTAACTAGATAACACACCCTGTGCTCTAGCAGAAGAAAAAAACAAGCATGTACAGCCCATAACCCCAGGAGCTGTACATGAGAGAAGTAGAAATCCACACAGGCATATATTTGGGAGCCCTCCCCACTGAAAACACATGTGAGGAGCTGCCCAGAATCAACCGCCTGAGTAGTGGCCACGGAAGGATCCATAGCAGCCTCTGCTGTAGAGACGACCACCCACAACAGCTGCCCAGTTAGCTATTTTCAAATGGGGATCGGAACCAGCGTCTCCTGGCGCCCGGTGAGGACATCACCCATCTCCCGGAAATTACGTCACTACAACATCCGGAGCCAGTGCGGAACGCAGAAGCTTCCTCACAACCCGCCCCCCCCTCCCCTTCCTGGCACGAGGAGGAAGGCCAGGCAGCAGCGCAACTCAGAGCTGCCTTCACTGCCACTGAATGAGGCCACCAAGCGGAGGTAAAGCCACCCAAACAACCTCCCCCTCACAGGCAGGAGAACATAATCTGTCTGAGGGAACGACAAACACCAGCCCAGCCCTCCCCAAGCCCTGGGAAGGCCCAGACTGTAACAGCCCAATCTCCTGTAGAACCCTTGGAGGAAAAAGCTGCACGGCTAGAAGACAGGGAATCCATCCATAGGCTTCCCCTCAACCATGGTTCCAGGAGACAGAGGAATGGTTCCCGGTCCAGAGGAAACACTAATAACTGAGGCTGGGGCCTGGAGGACCGCCTTTTATTCTCGGTGGGTTAAAGTTTCCTGTCCCGTAGGAGGAGCTCTACATCTCATGGGCTGTCCTGGAAGACGACTTGGGAAATCCTGATTCTATATATTTCTTTTTAGAGCTCCAGTCCCATATGTACCAAAAGGATACCCCTCATACACACTGAAACTCTTCTAAATCGCCTATCTGCTGGCAAGAAAAAGCAGCACCAAAAGTGAGCCTAAAGCCACATCTTGATATAAACACATTAAGTGCGCTTTCTAGTGTGTTGAGCGTTTTGGTATTGATTCATTCCACTAGCCAGAGTATTAATTTATTCTGGCCATTGAAATGAATGAGTGCTAAAACCTACCCAGTACCTAAGCATGTTCAGATGTGTTGTGACTTTCTTGCAGCAAAACATGCTGGCCCCAGTTTTGTTCTGCCTCTAAACGCTTCTGTGTGCATGGACACACAGACTAACAAAGGGGTGTTTAGAGGTTTAAAAAAAAAAATAAAAAATTCAAGGGTCCTTAAAAATGGTGTATAACGCCTTGTGTGCATGAGGCCTTCAAGTGCATATAAAGCCGAGACACTTCTTTTCTTTGGTTTTACAATGAGTTGGGATTGGTATGATTGCTCAAGAAGCTTATGACTATATTAAACCTAAAAAAAAAAAAAAAAAAAAAAAAAAAAAAAGCTAAATTTAAAAGATTGCAGCTTACCACCAGTTTTTATATGTGGCGGCTGCACAAGTTTCTTTTAGTCTTTGTTTTAAATTTCACCTAGTGATACAGCCACTAAGTCTGTTATTGTTCAGCTTCCTTTAAAAGAACAAGCGATCTTACAAAAGTAGCAGCTAGGAGGTTAAGACAAACCATTTAACACCGACATGGGGGTGCTTGCAATAATGAGCTTTTATTTATGTAAAACCTTTATTCGAAAAGTGAAAAAAACCCTGTTGCTGTAACTGCTTAAAATGTGTTCGCTGGAGTTCACTTTTGACTTTAATTTGTCAGAAACCTTCATCTAAATATGCTAACACTAACTTCCCCCCAGATTGACAATGCTCCTGTCTAAAGCTATCCAAACAAGTTAATATCTCTGTACAATCGCCTTTATAGTTACCAAAGCAATGCATTCAAATACATACCAAATCAGGCAAGCCCTTACACTACATAGTAGATGGTAAATCTGAAGATTGTACAACCAGACTGAATACTGTATGGTCAGCCTAAAGGCATCTCTATTGCACCTACATCCCGAGTGGAGCCACCCTTAGACAGGAGGTGTGTTTCTGGCAGGTCAGCCAAGTGAAAATACAGGAGAGAAAACCTAAAAAAAGAAAAAAGTTGAATGCAAGCACCACATTTGAGAAAAAGTAAGCTGCAATATATTGAATTTTTGTTACAGGGTTTAATACCACTTTAACTAGCATGTATAACGATCATACTGTTACCCCTCAGGAGCCCTCCAATGTTATCAGTCTAGTGCATTCTTATTTCAACAGTACCAAGCCCTGAAGTATTGGGACCCTTGATCTCATTACACATTGCCTTTTTATGTTATAGGAGCCTGAGCAAAATTAAAGCGGTATTAAGCCCCAAATCAAACAGCTTACCAACTATTATATATGTGGTGGCAGCATTCGTGTTTTTTCTTTAAGTTTTTTTTCCCTCTGTTCTCACCTGTTCATTCTGGTCAGTAACACATCTTGGTAGAGGGGAGTGTCAGCTGGAATTTGGCTTCAGTTTGTCTAAATCTGCTAGTACAACACTTTATATTCAGTTACAGCAACAGTTTTTGTTCCCCTTTTGGTGGTTGCCCTCTGCAGCAAAAAAGGTCCACTTACAGCACACCCCATTCCTGGGTGATGCCCTTGAAAACCTCTTGATTGACTGAAAACTCATCCTGGTGGAGCTGAAAGTGGCTGAGAAAATCCACCAGAGAATTGTGTGTCCCCCTTTAAGTGGACGGCTGATAACGAGGCCAGGTTCTGTTCGGCCCACCCGAAAATACCATCTGCAATCAACTGGAGAGATGGGTTCCTTATATGTTGATGTAGGCCACGGCTGTCACATTGTCCAAGCGAACCTGCAGGTGGTTGCCCACCAAGAGTGTCTGGAATTTCCCCAACGCCTTTTGAATTGCCAACAACTCCTTCTGAGTCGAAGCCAATCTGGGCCAGATTTCCACCCAGGTGGGCCCCCCAGCCGAAAGAAATGGTGTCAGTCATCACGATCAGTGGGCTTGGCGTGGCCCACAACAGACCCTTGCAAGATTTTGGCGGACCCGCCACCACCAGAGCGACCTCTTGACCCTGGAAGAAAGGCGGATCGGGAGATCAAACATCTCCTGGCTCCCGTCCCAGCACCACAAAAGAAAATGCTGCAAGGGGAGTTGATGGAATCTTGCCCACGGTACCGGTTGGTCTGTAAACATGCCACCCACTGATCCAACTTGTGACATTTCCTCCAGAAAAAAAAATCTCTCTTTCTACTGAGGAAATCACGTAGCTCAGATAAGCAAACTCCTGTGCGGGGACTAGATGAGAATGGTTAGCCTTGAGGAGGTAATTCATATCATCCAGCGTCAGTCTATACCTCGACCCCCTGGAGGAGTCCCCTCTCTTTCTTTCTTTGACCCAGAGTCTACCTGAGAGGAGGTGTGTGACCCAAGATCCTCTTCCGTGTCCTTGCCTCCCTCCTCCTGGCTGGGCTTGGACAGGTCTACCACACTGGAGGCCCGGGTTAAGGTTGTGGGAGGACACTGCATTCTATCAATCAAGCCCTTAAATGGCTAGAAGGTAGAAGCGATCTCATTTTTGACTGAAGTGAGAGTTTTGCGACATGCTGTCACTGACTCATCCTTAACCAAGCTACTCATACACCCACAGCAAAGGGGCTTTTCCCAAGATGAGCCCAACTTTGCCACACACTTCCTTCTGGGAGCCTGTGCTTATGCTTTGTCCTGGGCCTTTACCTAAAAGGCAAACAGAGAAGACAGGCTCCTACCCTCCAGATCACCGCTGTGCTGGGCTAGCAGAAGAACGTGCCCTCCCCATCACCTGTGGCTACTACCAGGGACTAGGAAACAAAGGACCACCCAAGAACAGCAAACAGGAGCCCTCCAGGTGTTTACCTGAGAGGTGCCAAGGCCTGCTGAGCCTGAGTCCACCACCTGGAGAGGTGCAGCGTTCTCCATCCCTCCTCCAGAGTGATCTGTCAGGGTCTCCACTCAGCGCCGGGATGCCTGAATCAGTCCCCACCACGGCGCCTTCACAAGACCAGAACCGCCATCTCAAGCGCCATCTGAGGTAGCTTCCAGAACCAGCGTGGAACACAGCTGACTCTGCCCCAGGAAGTTTCTTCTCCCCCTAGGCTGACCGCAAGCAGAATGGCGGGCGCTACTGAGGCACAGAGGTCCTCTCTATCCGAGCACAGGCAACGTAAGGACGCACAGCCCCTCTCCTGCTGCCAGGTCTCGAAGAAGGCACATAGAAGGCTACACCCAGGACAACCCTGAGACATGGAGCCCCACACAGGTTCCTGAACATACTTCTTTCCCCTATGGAGGAAATAAAAGCAGAAGGGGAGACTTGGAGGTCCACCTCTTAAAAAAGTATGGGCTAATGTGTTTACTGTCCCGGAGGGAAGAACCAAATATCTCACAGGCTGTCCTGAAGACAAAGGGACAAAGCTTTTAAAAAGAACAGACTTACTAGCTGGACCACCAGATGAAAAAGGAAAGAAAACCTAAAAAAACAAAAAAAAACAAAAAACAAATGCAGCCAACACATCTAAGAATTAGTAAGCTGCAATATAGTAAAGGTTTGTGTTTGGGTTAAAAATGGCTTTAAATATGTTGCTTTGGACGCTTTCGTCCTTGCACACCCAGTCCCTACTTGAGCAAAGAGCTGACCTTTGGCCACCACTCCTGGAAGAGCTGTCTAAGGGTAATCCTTCCCTCCACACTGCTTAACCACTTCCATACCGGGTACTTTTACCCCCTTCCTACCCAGGACAATTTTCACCTTTCAGTGCTGTCGCACTTTGAAAAACAATTGTGATTTATATGAAATTTTTATCTTTTTTTCACACAAATAGAGCAGCCTCAGGAGCAACACCTTCTGAGAGGACATCATAGGATGCCCATTCAGAAGGAAGAACGTCCCACTCAGCCGTCAATCTGCTTTATAGGCCGGACATGTCAAAGGCTAGGTCCACCTTTCTGACCATGTTTCAAGTTACACCCACATTTATAGTGTTATAATGAAACAGACAGTTCACAGGTCCCCACCCCCAAACCACCCTTGCCCCTTAATGAATCCAGGAGTTTTTCTCCACGCAGGCTCCAGTTATTTTTATTTAAATTCAGCGAGGCTGTTTAACTGTCTGCAGAACTACATCATCTATTTAGACCTGTGAACAGGGATACTAAAACTCGCATCTACCACTGTGGCAGACGGATTTTTAGATCTCATTGGGGAACAAGTGCCACAATATCATCACACTTGTAGTCCACTGACACTTCCTTCAGCCCCCATAACTTTAGGTCTGTACCTTGGTACTGCCCTGTGGATGAATACGTGATCTGCAGGAGCCTGTGCCTTGTACCTGCAACCCACTGGTCATGATTGCAATGCTTTGCAGGCTCCGGCACAAAAAATTAATGCGCTTTTTTTTTCAAATGTGGGTGCATTTATTCATTTTTGCAAGAAATAATATATGCTTTTGGACTCATTTACAAGGATAGAACAGAGCTATTTTAATCTTCACTGCTGTGCTCTGTACTGGCAGCTCATAGGAAGTACTGGCTGTACGGAGTCACCTGCACAGCGGAGTTTGACAGGTATGCTGACCCAGAGTCTGTGCATCTAACTCTGTGCTCCTGCCCCTGCACACTGTCAAACTCAGCACAGCGAAGAGACAGAGAAAAAAAAAAAAAAGTAAACCAACTGCTCTGGCTGTTGCATGGGGCTGAGCATCTGTGTGAACGAACCTCTTAGCAGAACTGAATGCGTTTGACAGAAGACTGGAAGCTGGCAGACAATTTATCACAGTAGAGACATGCAAGGTCTCTTATTCAATAAAATACACCTACCTGCCTTCTCATAGTTTTCTGTAGCATGTAAACCGTGCTGCGCATGTGCAGTTCAGCTTACAATCACCAACACAATCCCCATGTGCCAGGATGACTGAGTTACGTTATCCCACGCCAGCCAATGGGGAGACCTGAAAACCAGCACCTGGAAAGAACATGCCAGCAAGGAACCAGACCATTACCAAAGAGCAACAATTTAGTGACTTTCATTCTGTTTAAATGCTGCCTAAAAACATCTACTACAAATGAATACAATGTCAGTGCAGCCAAGTGTTGACAGGATACAGCCTGACAAATTACTTCCATCCCAAAGTCATTCTAGTGTTCCCATAACAATACTGAAGAAGAGATCTATGGCCTTGCAGCTTTCTTCAGACTGGGAAATCCTTATACAACACTAAAAATAACGTGGTATCATCTTCAATACACAAATTACAAATATGTTAAAATCACAAATGAGTGTCACAAACTCGTAGAGCATAAAATCCAAGCTGGGAATTGTTTATCCAATGGATACAGATGACCAACTGTCAATCCCATTCATAAAACAGAATCACTACTGCAAACAACTGTAGAACCTAAGCATTTCCATGGCAAACCCTCTTCCTCACAGCCTTACCGTCAATGAGTTGTAGGTTCTCTCAGCTTTTTCCAAGCACTTTTGTGAGTAGAACATACTTTTTAATAAAGAACCAGCAAACACAACTCTGAGGAAGAGGCAAGTCCTCGAAACGCGTCAGCCTTTTGGATGTCTATACCCCCCATTGCGGACTGTTACTCAGCGCAGTGTTGACCCAGCTGTTCTTTATGATGTGCCTTGACTATATTGTCGTTTGTGAGTACAACACATTTTATTTTTTATTAAACATTTTTTATGGTAATGCACTAGGCCTGTGCACCCTCTGTTTTTTCTTTCCTCATACTTTTTAATAAAGCTGATTGAAGAAGTGAACAACACTTACCGCTTTAAAGCAAGACTAAAAGCATTTTTTCAATTTTGGATAGAGTGGGGAGGGATTAGAATACCATCCAGTTTTTATTGCTGTGTCTGTTAGGGAGATTCACCCTCTCTATGCGTCCTGTTTAAGGTTATCACAGAGAGTGAATAGAAAAGGAAACCCCAAATTTTGGGTCGTCACCAGAACATCAAGGCCTTGGTTACACTTGTGATTGAGGGGCAGTAAAACCCCATGGCTAAACCCTGTTTTTACCACCTCTCAACTGCTCCCCTTGTTGCTTCTGGAGTAGCAGGAAGGTGCGCACACCCTACCCACGCTGCCATTCATAGCCACGACTGTCAATCATCGGGTCCCGGCCGGTGATTACTCGCCAGAACCCTGTGATTACCGAGGATCTCTGATGGGCAGGAGAATTGTTTTGTTTACTAACAGTTCTCCTCCCTGTCAGCTCGGGCACATTGCTTTGGATGGCTGTGCACAGGACAGCCATCCAAAGCAGTGTGCTTACAGTTAAACACACAAGACACCAACCCATAGTAAAAACACACCCAGCACACAGTTAACCCTTTGATTGCCAGTGACACCAAGTCTGTTCCCCCCAGTGTCAGAATTTCCACTGCAGTCCCGCTATAAGTCGCTGATCACCACCATTACTAGTAAAAATAATTTTAAAAAAAATCCCAGTATCTATACTGGAATTTGTAAATGCTATAACTTTCACGTAAACCAATTAATTTACACAAATCGGGATTTTTTTTTTAGCAAAAGACATGTAGCAGAATACATTTTGGCATACATTTATGACGAAATTTTATTTTTATTTTTTTTACTGAACATGTTTAACCACCCCCTGCCCGCCATATAGTACAATGACGGGGGCAAGGGGGTTCTCTGATTCTTGGAGAAAGTCATATGACGTTGTCCCATTCTAAGCGCGCCGATCGATGGTGTGCTGAGTCCCTCGGACACAGCGGATCACTGATCCACGGAAAGAGCCAAAAATGTCGGCTCGGTCATGTGATCAGCTGTGTCCAATCACAGCTGATCACATGTAAATAGGGAAATGCCAGTTATCGACATTTCTCTCCTCACGAGCTGTCACGCTGACAGCTCGAGAGGAGAGCCGGTAATCGGCATCCCTCAGAGGGGACATGTACACTGATCATCAGGGCACGGATGATCAGTGTGCCCTGATGATTTGTGTAGCCCCAGCAGTGCCACCTGTCAGTGTCCATCAGTGCCAGCTCTCAGTGCTCATCCATGCCACCTGCCAGTGCCCATCCGTGCCACATATCAGTGCCTACCAGTGCACATCAATGCCACATATCAGTGCCCATTGGAGCTGCCTTTTAGTGTCACCCACCAGTGCCAGTCAGTGCCGCCAGTCAGTGCCCATCAGTGCCACCTACCAGTGCCTCCTCATCAGTGCCACCTATCAGTGCCCATCACTGCAGCCTCATTAGCGCACATCAGTGAAGGAGAAAAATCACTTATTTACAAAATTTTATAACAAAAACTAAGAAAAAAAACTTTTTTCAAAATTTTCAGTGGTTGGTTTGTTTAAGAAAAAATAAAAACCCAGAGGTGATTAAATACCACCAAAACAAAGCTCTGTCACAAAAAAATGATAAAAATTTCATATGGGTACAGTGTTGTTTGACCGCACAATTGTCATTCAAAGTGTGACAGCGCTGAAAGCTGGAAATTGGCCTGGGAGGGAAGGAAGGGGGTATAAGTGCCCTGTAGGCTAGTGGTAATAGCAAAAAAATATATATATTTTTCAAAATCGTCAGGGGGTTTTTATAGCGCAAAAAATAAACGCACAGGCGATCAAACACCACCAAAAAAAAGCTTGATTCGTGGGGGAGGGGGGACAAATTTAATTTGGGTGCAGCGTTGCATGACTGCACAATTGTCAGTGCCGGAATGCAAAAAATGGCCTGGTCAGGAAGGGTGGTAAATCCTCTAGAGGGCAAGTGGTTAAACAAGGCATAAAAAGAAGGAAAACCTAACGGGGACACTAGTTCTGGTAACACCCCAGGATTGCTTCACTTTGGAGGGATTTCCTCTCACTTCCTGTTTTGGCTAAGGGACAGGAACTGAAGGGAAATCTCCCCAATGGGACACAGACAGAAAAAACTAAATCTGATAAGGGTTACAAGCCTCTATCCAAAATGGAAAAGTTTTCCCTCTAGTTGTACATGGAGAGATCCGGCACCCCTCACCTTTCTTCTACTTCCAACCATAAGAGCAGACAGGGGGTCCAACACTTCCCTACTCATTCCTAAACAAAAAGTGTATGTTATGGACACACAATGCAGTGTAATGACTCTGGGATCACAAGTCTCCCTGACAGTATTGTTCCCCAGCCTGGTCATGTGACCCTGAGACTGGTAACAATGGAAGGGCTGTCCATTGTTTTCTAATGGCATGGTCTCTTCTGTGATCACCCCCCTCCTCAGGATCCCATTACTATGAGCACAGCGTCCTCTCCCCATCAGCCACTTCCCCGAGGAAAGTCAGCCCAGAGGGCCATATGTAGGCCCTCAGCCCGCTATCTACCCTCCGGCAGGCCTGCACCGACCGACACCCACTTACCGAGGCCCAGCAGGCACAGCGTCACATAGCACGCACAGCGCTCCATAGTCTCCGCTCAGCTCGTCTACTCCTAGCACACCGACTGCAACACTCAGCACAGTCACATGACACCTCCCGGCCGCGCCCACCGCTCTGATGTCACTTTCATTTTTCCGGTTCATGGAGCTCTCCTATGTGTGGTAGGGAGGAATTACATTCTCTTCCGTAATAAACGCACTCTTTGCCTCAAACGTGTGTGACACAAACATAACCTGTACGTGTGTCGCTGTTCATACCAGACAGTGTCTATGCTTAGAATAATGCCTTATCAGCGAATGCAGGCGGTGTATGGCAAACAAAAAGTTTTCCTAACAGTAAATGCTGAGTCAACCGTGCCTGGCAGAAGAGGTCATTGTGTTACACAACTCTACACTACCTGACCCTTGAGGCAGGAGGGCCCGCACTTCCTGTGAGCCTTCACCTCTGCTGAAGAGCTTCTCTCAGAACCGGAAGTCTATATCTTCTCCGTTCACTCTAATGCATTTTCTTAGTGCTTTTCACAGAAACGCACTACAGTCCATTAACATGTAGTTTTTGAGCTGCTGCATCTTTGGAAAAGGTCAGGGACTTTTTCTAAAAGCAAAAGGCAGTGTTTTTGCCACACTGGAGTTCAGTGGAGAAGCTGCTGAAATGCATGGTAGTGTGTTTTTGCCACAGTTTGCATTTTTATTCTGCCCAGCAACAAAAAAAAAAAATTTAACCACACAAATAGCTGAACAAAACGTGGTAAAAATGTGTCAAAATTGCATGTAGATAAACACAAAACAAACTGGAGAAAGCAAACGCAGAAATGAGTGTGAACCAAGCTTGAAGTATATCTAAAGCCAGAACTTTGATATCATTTTGGATGGAGTGGTGGAGCATTAACCACTTGACCTCCGGAATGTTTTACCCTCCTTTATAACCAGGACATGATTTGCTATTCAGCACTGGGCTACTGTAACTTGCAATTGTGTGGTCATGCAACACTGTATGCAAACGAAATGTATAAAAAAAATTTTTTTTTTACAAATAGAGCTTTCTTTTGGAGGTATTTAATCACCAATGGGGTTTTTTATTTTCTACTTTCTACTATAAAACATATCCAATAAAATTTCTTCATAAATTTAAGCCAAAATGTATTCTGCTACATGTCTTTGGTTAAAAAAATCCCAATAAGTGGATAATAATTGGTTTGTGTGAAGGTTATAGTGTCTGCAAATTGTGATATATATAGTAATGTCCGTATATATTTGGATACAGGCACAATTTTAGTTTTTTTCAGGTATTTACCAAAACAAGCCATACAGTGCATCCAGAAAGTATTTGCAGCGCTTATCTTTTGCCACATTTTGTGTTACAGCCTTATTCCTAAATGGATTAAATTATTTTTTTTCTACAACATTCTCCAAACAATATTCCACCATGACAATGTGAAAGAAGTTAATTTTGAAATCTTTGCAATTTATTAAAAATAAAAAAAATCACATGTACATAAGTATTCCCAGCCTTTACTCAATACTTTGTTGAAGCACCTTTAGCACCAATTACAGCCTCAAGTCGTTTTGAGTATGATGCTACAAGCTTGGCTCACCTATTTTTGGGCAATTTCTCCTGTTCTCTGCAGTGCCTCTCAAGCTCCATCGGGTTGGATGGTGAGCGTCGGTGCACAGCCATTTTCAGATCTCTCCAGAGATGTTCATTCGTGTTCAAGTCTAGGCTCTGGCTGGGCCACTCGAGGACATTCACAGTGTGCTTAGGGTCGTTGTCATGTTGAAAGATGAACCGTCGACCCAGTCTAAGGTCCAGAGCGCTCTGGAACAGGTTTTCATAAAGGACGTCCCTGTTCATTGCTGCATTCGTCTTTCTTTCGATCCTGACTAGTCTCCCAGTTCCTGCCACTGAAAAACATTCCCACAGCATGATGCTGCCACCACCATGCTTCACTGTAGGGATGGTATTGGCCAGATGGTGAGCAGTGCCTGGTTTCCTCCAGCCATGACACTTTGCATTCAGGCCAAAGAGTTCAATCTTTGTTTCATCAGACCAGAGATTTTTGTTTCTCATGGTCAGAGTCCCTCAGGTGCCTTTTGGCAAACTCCAGCCAGGCTGCCATTTGCCTTTTACTGAGGAGTGGCTTCTTCTGGCCACTCTACTATACAGACCTGATTGGTGGAGTGCTGCAGAGAGGGTTGTTCTTCTGGAAGATTCTCCTCTCTCCACAGAGAAACACTGGAGCTCTTTCAGAGTGACCATCGGGTGCTTGGTTACCTCCCTGGCTAACGCCGTTCTCCCTCGATTGCTCAATTTTGCTGGGCGGCCCGCTCTAGGAAGATGCCTGGTGGTTCCAAACTTCTTGGGACCTTCAATGCTGCAGACATTTTTCTGTGCCCTTCCCCAGATTTGTGCATTGATACAATCCTGTCTCGGAGGTCTACGGCCAATTCCTTAGACTTCATGGTTTGGTTTGTGCTCTGACATGTATTGTTAGCTGTGGAACCCTTATATAGACAGGTTTACGCCTTTCCTAATCATGTCCAATCAACTGAATTTCCCACAGGCGGACTCCAATCAAGTTGTGGAAACATCTCAAGGATGATCAGTGGGAACAGGATGTAGCAGAGCTCAATTTTAAGTGGCATGGCAAAGGTTGTGAAAACTTATGTACATGTGTTTTTTTGGTTTTTTTATTTATTTAATCCTTTTTGGAATAAGGCTCTAACATAACAAAATGTGGCAAAAGCGATATGAATACTTTCTGGATGCACTCTAGTTATATAATAGATATGGGCTGAAAGTGCACACTCACAGGTTTAATTTGATGGTATATACATCCATATGTGCATACAAACACTGCAGCATTCATCTGGCTGCTTCTGCCTTCTCTCACATTATCAATAAACACCAATGACCCAGTGCCACTGGAAGCCATGCATGCCCATACCATCACATTGCCTCCACCATGTTTTACAGATAACATTGTGTGCTTTGGATCATGAGCTGTTCCAAGCTTTCTCCATACTTTTTTCTTCCCATCATTCTGGTACAGATAAATCTTAGTTTCATCCATCCAAAGAATGCTTTTCCAGAACTTTTCTGGCTTTTTTAGATTTGTTTTTGGCAAAGTCTAATCTGGCTTTTCTATTCTTCAGGCTTATGAATGGTTGGCACCTTGTGGTGAACCTTCTGTATTTGCTATCGTGAAGTCTTCTCTTGATTGTAGACTTTGACAATGTTACACCCACCTCCTGGAGAGTGTCCTTCCCTTGTCTGGATGTTGTGAATGGATTTTTCTTTACCATAGCGAGGATCCTGTGATCATCCAACACTGTTGTCTTCCGTGGACATCCATGCCTTTTTGCGTTCTGAGCTCACCAATGTGTTCTTTCCTCAGAATGTACCAAACTGTTCATTTGGCCACTATATGGCTGCTATCTCTCTGATGGATTTGTTTCATTTTTGAAGCCTTACAATGGCCTGTTTCACTTGCATAGACAGCTACTTTGAATGCATGATGTAAGTTGACAGCAATAGATGCCAAATGCAAATACCACACTTAGAATCAACTGCAGACCTTTTACCTACCTTGATAAAGAAATAATGGAGTAGCCCACACCTGGCCATGAAACAGCTTTTGATTCAATTGTCCAATTACTTTTGGTTCCTTGAAAAAGGGGGGATGGCTACTCTTAAGAGTTGTAATTCCTAAACCCTTCTTCCAATTTGGATGTACATACCCTCAAATTATGCACTTTCAGCCCATATCCATTATAGAATATTATATATATTGTGCCTGTGTCCAAATATATATGTACCTAACTATATCAGAGGTATTGAGGTCCAGTCAGTAGCATTTTCTTCCAGCAGAGACCCAATTTGCATGTTTGTGCGACGACTCAGATCCTTCATGTCAGAGTCCTCTTCTTATCTCAGTTTTCTCAGTCCTCCCTGCACATCACAACCCCCCACCCCCCCCCCCCTTTCACATCAAGCTCTCCTTTCACATAACAGTCCCCCCCTTTACGTCACATTTTCCCCCACTTTATGTTACAATTCCCCCTTTTGTGTCACACTCCCCCTCCCCATATTACAGTTTCCCCACTGTATATCATACACCCCCTTTAACCACTTCACAACCACCCTATAGCAGAAATACTGCTACAGGGCGGCACGGATGTGCAAAAACATATATATATACAGTCAGGTCCATAAATATTGGGACATCGACACGATTCTAACATTTTTGGCTCTATACATCACCACAATGGATTTGAAATGAAACAAACAAGATGTGCTTTAACTGCAGACTGTCAGGTTTAATTTGAGGGTATTTACATCCAAATCAGGTGAACGGTGTAGGAATTACAACAGTTTGCAAATGTGCCTCCCACTTGTCAAGGGACCAAAAGTAATGGGACAGAATAATAATCATAAATCAAACTTTCACTTTTTAATACTTGGTTGCAAATCCTTTGCAGTCAATTACAGCCTGAAGTCTGGAACGCATAGACATCACCAGATGCTGGGTTTCATCCCTGGTGATGCTCTGCCAGGCCTCTACTGCAACGGTCTTCAGTTCCTGCTTGTTCTTGGGGCATTTTCCCTTCAGTTTTTTCTTCAGCAAGTGAAATGCATGCTCAATCGGATTCAGGTCAGGTGATTGACTTGGCCATTGCATAACATTTCACTTCTTTCCCTTAAAAAACTCTTTGGTTGCCTTTGCAGTATGCTTTGGGTCATTGTCCATCTGCACTGTGAAGCGGCGTCCAATGAGTTCTGAAGCATTTGGCTGAATATGAGCAGATAATATTGCCCGAAACACTTCAGAATTCATCCTGCTGCTTTTGTCAGCAGTCACATCATCAATAAATACTAGAGAACCAGTTCCATTGGCAGCCATACATGCCCACGCCATGACACTACCACCACCATGCTTCACCGATGAGGTGGTATGCTTAGGATCATGAGCAGTTCCTTTCCTTCTCCATACTCTTCTCTTCCCATCACTCTGGTACAAGTTGATCTTGGTCGCATCTGTCCATAGGATGTTGTTCCAGAACTGTGAAGGCTTTTTTAGATGTCGTTTGGCAAACTCTAATCTGGCCTTCCTGTTTTTGAGGCTCACCAATGGTTTACATCTTGTGGTGAACCCTCTGTATTCACGCTGGTGAAGTCTTCTCTTGATTGTTGACTTTGACACACATACACCTACCTCCTGGAGAGTGTTCTTGATCTGGCCAACTGTTGTGAAGGGTGTTTTCTTCACCAGGGAAAGAATTATTCGGTCATCCACCACAGTTGTTTTCCGTGATCTGCTGGGTTTTGTGGTGTTGCTAAGGTCACCGGTGCGTTCCTTCTTTTTAAGAATGTTCCAAACAGTTGTTTTGGCCATGCCTAATGTTTTTGCTATCTCTCTGATGGGTTTGTTTTGTTTTTTCAGCCTAATGATGGCCTGCTTCACTGATAGTGACAGCTCTTTGGATCTCATCTTGAGAGTTGACAGCAACAGATTCCAAATGCAAATAGCACACTTGAAATGAACTCTGGACCTTTTATCTGCTCATTGTAATTGGGATAATGAGGGAATAACACACACCTGGCCATGGAACAGCTGAAAAGCCAATTGTCCCATTACTTTCGGTCCCTTAGCAAGTGGGAGGCACATATGCAAACTGTTGTAATTCCTACACCGTTCACCTGATTTGGATGTAAATACCCTCAAATTAAAGTTGACAGTCTGCAGTTAAAGCACATCTTGTTTGTTTCATTTCAAATCTATTGTGGTGGTGTATAGAGCCAAAAATGTTAGAATTGTGTTGATGTCCCAATATTTATGGACCTGACTGTACATATTACACATACACACACATGATTTTTCAGTTGCGGGTAAGGGAATACGTGAGCGTGTCCTACCCACGCCACCATTCGTGGCCTCGCCCTTCAATCACTGGATCCTGGCCTGTGATTTCTTGCCGGCATCCAGTGATCGCCGAGTATTTTGGACGGGGGAGAGACCTGTGTATAAACAAACATCTCCTTTGTCATCTCCTGCACAGTGCCATACAAAGCAGTGTGGTTACAGTGAAACACAGCCTCTTAGTAAAACAGCACACTGTTAACCCTTTGATCGCCCCACCTTTACACCTTCCTGCCCAGTGTAGCAATTATGCACACAGAGATGGACACGATCATCCATTTTGTTCCATACCCCTCCATTTTATATCTCTCTCCCAAATCAGATTCCTCCAATATCCCTCCTCCCTCTCTCTTGAGTGACATGTGGTCCATTTGATGCAGAGTTCAAAAGGCAACAGGCCCCAGTGGGAGAGCTCCATGGCTATAAAACCCCCAGCCGAGCTGTGTTAGATGCCTGTTTGCTTCACAATCTGGGATATCATAAAACCAAAAACCAAGTCCTTCACACAAGAGTTCACAGACATTCCAGGTAATCATAAAAACAGATTTACATTTAAAAACTCACTTTTACATATAATTTTATATCTTCAAATAGGAAATAATTACACAAACATGGAGCACATATTCGGATGGCTCACTCTAAAACAAATCGCCTGATACATTACACCACCCATCTGACATATACAGGAGAGCAGAAAATTATGTCTCCTGAAACACTCAAGCAGATGTCATATTTCATATCTAACCGTTCAGCAGATGTGTCTGCATATTAACGTACTAGTGGCAAGGCTGCTAAATGCACAGAGAATAAGTTATGAATCATGACATCAACGCAGAGAGTTTCTGGTTCTAGCTTGGGTCTCCACCCCAACACCCCTCCCCAAATGAGGCGATTGGTTCTTTGCTACAGGGAGAAACCCTGCTGAGTTCCTAGAAAAAGCTAAGCTGAGTTAGCTGAAGAATCTCCTTTTTAACATTGGAACCCACTTGGGAGACGGCCCTTTTGCTCATGAAACCGGCTCTGCTTAAACTAGGACATTTGGCAAGTACTTTACTTCCCTAAATTCCTGTTATCCCTTTGCTGTGCTATTGTTCTCTATATATATATATATATTGGCTACATCTTTTTCTGTAAATATTTTTATTGCACCCTTTTGACCTTTTAGTAATAAATCTTACTTTCTGAAAGTGTTGAACTGTTTCTAAAGCTCTTTAATGCAAACTAAGAATCCCTGCCTCTGAAAAGCGCTACTGTGTGTTTTAAACTTCGGTATATCTCTGCCTGTGGTGACAGTGGTATACAGACAATTATTCAAACATCATAGTGTTATTGCTGATATTGCCGAGTTTCCTCTTTCTCTGTACAAAAAGGAGGTGGTGGCAGTGTGAAGGGTTAGTTGCGTAATTAACCTGACCCAGTAACAATCGCTCCCAGGCTGCTGGCACACAGGTTGTGGTCCATTAGCTGGAAAATCTTTGAGCAGGGTGCAGCTGGGCGTGGCATTGTTATGCACGTGACAGTGCGGTTTTAGATTGGCTAGTCCTTTGGTCACGCGTTTGGTGAGAAGGACTGGGGTCTGACACCGCG
Source organism: Staurois parvus (assembly GCF_062004578.1). Taxonomy (NCBI): domain Eukaryota; kingdom Metazoa; phylum Chordata; class Amphibia; order Anura; family Ranidae; genus Staurois; species Staurois parvus. The sequence goes on from NW_028317977.1 coordinate 3,598,290, forward strand.
ATCGTCACACCCAGTACCATTATTATAGTGTCAGAGCTTTTTATTTGTATCACTGGGGATGTCAGGGACACCAAGTCAGTTCCCCCCACTGTCAGATTGCCCACTGCAGTCCCACAGTCCTGATATAAGTCGCTGATTGCCGCCACTACTAGCAAAATAAAAAATAAAATAAATTCCAGTATCTATCCAGCCATAACTTTCACATAAAACAATTTACACTGATTAGATCTTTTTTTTTTTTTTTTTTTTTTTAGCAAAGACATGTAGCAGAATACATTTTGGCCTACATTTCTGATGAATTTTTTTTTTTAATTTTTACTGAACATGTTAAGTAGCAAAAAGTAAAAAAATTTTTTTTCTCAAAATTGTTGGTCTTTTTTTGTTTATAGCGCAAAAAATAATCACACAGGCAATCAAATACCACCAAAGAAAGCTCTATTTGTGAGGAAAATAGGACGTAAATTTCATTTGTGTGCAGCATTACATGATTGCGCAGTTGTCATTTAAAGTAACGCAGCATCATAACGCAAAAAATGGCCTGGTCAGGAGGGGTGGTAAATCCTCTGGAGGGCAAGTGGTTAATAGCAGTGTCCTTAGCCCCCTTCACCTTCCTTTTATAGCAATGTTTTTACTGCCTTCACTGCCTCTTCATAACAGTTTCCTCACTCCTCCTTCCCTTTCACAGCGATGTTTGCAGCCACACGCACATTCCTACCTTACACAGGGCAGGTCTGGACAAAGGGAGGGAACGGTCAAACTTTTCTTGGTAACAATTGGTGATTGGTTGCTAGGACCACCCCGTGTCCTAGCAACAAATCATTCACTTGTAGCAAGGATGACAGTGCAGCAGCTGGGGAAAAGAAACAGGACAGAAAGTACAGGACGACCAGGCAAGAAAGAAAGAGTCAAGGCTCCTAAGTGGCATAACTGCGGCAGTCCAGGTGAAACTGTCTGATAGTGTGGCGGATAATCTGGTGCTAACAGACACTTATGCAGTGATCAGTGATAATACTGTACTGACACTGGCTGGGAAGGGGTTAACTGTCTAACAAGTGTAATGTGTGCTGCTTTTACAGATCTGAGTTTTTTTCTCCCTGATTTTGCAGGGAGAAGAAACAGCCAGATCACTTTTCTGTGTATGTGCATGTTTGCAAACATAGAACTACACCATGTTCCAAATTATTATGCAAATTATTTTTCTCATTTACCTAAATAATTGATGTAAATAACAGTCAGCATAATTCTCATGTTATCAACTATTAAGAGTACAATTCAAATTTGAACAAACCTCCTAATGATAACAGTATTTTTGTTAAACATAAAACACTTCCAATGCACTTTTCCAAATTATTACGCACAGTAAGTTTCAAAACACTTTATAGGTTGTAAAGAACTGAAAATTGTCATTTGTTGTGTTTGCAGCATATTTACTGAAATCAAAAGCTATTTCAATCAAACTTTTAAGAACATTTTAACTTTTTAAACATTTTAACAGGTCACGTTACATTTTAACATAGGGCCCCTTATTTGATAGTAGCTTCACAAGTCTTGCATCCATTGAACTTGTGAGTTTTTGGACAGTTTCTGCTTGAATTTGTTTGCAAGATGTCAGAATAGCCTCCCAGAGCTGCTGTTTGGATGTAAACTGCCTCCCACCCTCATAGATCTTTTGCTTGAGGATGCTCCAAACGTTCTCAATAGGATTGAGGTCGGGGAGGATGGAGGCCACACCATGACTTTCTCTCCTTTTATCCCCATAGCAGCCATTGATGCAGAGGTATTATTTGCAGCATGAGATGGTGCATTGTCATGCATGAAGATGATTTTATTATGGAAAGCATATTTCTTCCTTCTGTACCAGGTAAGAAAGTGGTCAGTCATAAACTCCACATACTTTGCAGAGGTCATCTTTACACCTTCGGGGACCCTAAAGGGGCCGATCAGCTCTGTTCCCATGATTCCGGCCCAGAAAATGACTCCACCACCACCTTGCTGACATCGCAGCCTTGTTGGAACAGGGTGGCTGTCCACCAGCCATCCACTACTCTATCCATCTGGACCAACCAGGGTTGCACGGCACCCAGTGAACAGGACTGTTTAAAAATTAGTCTTCATGTATTTTTCTGCCCAATGCAGCCGTTTCTGCTTGGGAGCATTGGTTATTGGTGGCCGAATAGAAGGTTTATGCACAGTTGCAAGACTCTGGAGGACTCTACACCTTGATTTCCGTGGGACTCCAGGGACACCAGCAGCTTCAAATATCTGTTTGCTGCTATGTAATGGTATTTTCGGCAGCAGAGAGATCCTTTTTCTTCCCCATATAGCTTGAAAATGGTGCTCTGCTTATTAATGTGGAACTCCCTCCTTTAGTAGTTTTTCCTTAAATTGGGCTCACAGGCCACAGGTGCCCGAGATTGTTTTCAGTGATCAAAAGAGCCCTGACACACAATGCCATCCATGAGTTAAACTGGAAAACAAAATATTTAATCTTTGTGACACTTAAATAGAATTTGCATAATAATTTGGAATGCGGTGTATGTACTGTGATTGGCCATAACCAAATTGGCAGGTTTATAGCCAAAATCATTGGCTAAAATCTGCCAATAAACTCATGCTGTACCCAATCACAGCACAAGTTAGCAGGAAGCACAGACATGCGTGCGCAAAAGCCGGAAGAAAAGCTGTGACGTATGTCGTTCAGCCTGGGTGTGCCACTTGCCCGCAGTAATGTCCAGCAAGCGGTTAAACCCGTGTCAGTTTTTTCTTTTTTGCCATCTGTGTCTCATTTGAGACTTTTCCCTTCTCTTCCAATCCTGCACAATAAACAGGAAGTGGATAGATGCTGCTCAGCCATAACTTTATAACCACCCACCTAATATTGAGTAGATTCCTTTTTGCCACCAAAAAAGTCCAAACGCATCAAGGAATGGACTCCACTAGACCTCTGAAGGTATGCGGTCATATCTGGCTTTCAGGAGCAGATCCTTGAAAGCAGTACTAAACCCTCCTGTCCTTTTCAGGCAAGGAATCTGCCAACTTAAGTTGACCATACATTATACAATTTCCTTTAGATTTACCTTAAACTATAAAGTGCAAGGGCCTGCCTGCATATATACAAATTGAAAGTACTGTTTAGGCAGGCCATATATAGATTGAACCTCTGGTTGCAGGAAAGAAATTCACTTGATTCCCCTATTAACACGGTGTTGATGGGGAATCCTCTCCCTAGCAGGAGATCACAGTGGGTATTGCTAGCAGCTATAATAGCCACTAGCAAAAAATCATATGTAAACTTTGGCAGGCTGGTTGTGCTCAAGTTGATCGATCAGTTGAGCCTTCTTGCTGAATCGACCAAAATTCGAACCATCTATGGCCGGATTTAATTTTGACCTCACATTATGTGTTTTTTGGTAAATCTAAAGCCCAGGTTCCCAGACTGATCACTGTGGTCGGTTTGTGATAACAGGGGATATACAGTTGTGTTGAAAATAATAGCAGTTAGACATCACTAACCTGATCAATCACCGTTTTTGGTAGAAATTATATTTTTACATGGCAAATAATTTACTAGCAGGTGTAGTAGAGTAATAGAAATCCAACAGACCCAACAGTCATGACATGCATGCTGCTGATTCTGTGTAATTGAATCACTAATTGAAAGAGGCATGTTCAAAATAATAGCAGTGTGGAATTCTATTAGTGAGGTCATTCATTCTTTGAAAAACAGGTGGCAATTATTGCCCTTATTTAAGGAAGGAAGGCAGCAAATGTTGTACATGCTGGTTAGAGTGGATTTCTCTCTGAAATTCTGAGGAAAATGGGTCGTTCCACACATGGTTCAGAAGAACAGCGTACCTTGATTAAAAAGTTGATTGGAGAGGGAAAAACATATAAAGAAGTGCAGAAAATGATAGGCTGCTCAGCTAAAATGATCGCAAATGCTTTAAAATGGCAACCAAAACTTGAAAGACGTGGAAGAAAGCAAAAAACTACCATTCGAATGGATAGAATAGCCAAAATGGCAAGGACTCAGCCAACAATCAGCTCCAGGAGGATCAAAGAAGGTCTAAAGTTACCTGTGAGTACTGTTACAATTAGAAGACACCTATGTGAAGCCAAGCTATCTGCAAGAAGCCCCCGCAAAGTCCCACTGTTGAAAAAAAGACGTGCTGAAGAGGATACAATTTGCCGAAGAGCACATTGACTGGCCTAAAGAGAAATGGTGCAACATTTTGTGGACTGATGAAAGTAAGATTGTTCTTTTTGGGTCTAGTGGCCGAAGACAGTTTGTCAGACGACCCCCAAACACTGAATTCAAGCTACAGTGAAGTGAAGACAGTAAAGCATGGTTGCGCAAGCATCATGATATGGGGATGTTTCTCATACTATGGTGTTGGGCCTATTTATCACATACCAGGGATCATGGATCAGTTTGAATACATCAGAATACTTGAAGAGGTCATGCTGCCTTATGCTGAAGAGGAAATGCCCTTGAAATGGGTGTTCCAACAAGACAACGACCCCAAACACACCAGTAAACATGCAACATCTTGGTTCCAGACCAACAAGATTGACGTTATGGAGTGGCCAGCCCAATCCCCGGAACTTAATCCAATAGAAAACTTGTGGGGTGACACCAAAAATGCAGTTTCTGAGGCAAAACCAAGAAATAGAGAAGAACTGTGAAATGTAGTCCAATCATCCTGGCCTGGAATACCTGTTCACAGGTGCCAGAAGTTGGTTGACTCCATGCAACACAGATGTACAGCAGTTCTCAGAAACAGTGCTTATACAACTAAATATTAAGTGATTCAAAGGAAAGCAAAGTCTTCAAACATTTTCAGTTTATATAGTGAATGTTTGAGTTTGTAAAGAAGAATACAAAGACTGCTATTTTTTTTTTTTTGAACAGTCCAATATTCACTTTTCTTCAATTTTGTTTAGAGGAACAACACAAATTTGATATATTTTTCTTCATGTTTTGATTTGGAATAGAATGTGCAGTGTTCACAATGCATTTGTGTGTATGGAAATAAAAGCTATTAGAAGGATTTTGAGCTGTATTCACTTTTTTCAACACACTGCTAATATTTTGAACACAACTGTAATTCTAGCCATGTCCAATAAACAAAGGATCCTGGCAGCGGTATATGTACACCCTAAGCTTCTGCACCTAACGGGGGTAATAGTTGGGGTCAGCAAGAATGAGGCTCAATCACAGCATTTTCACCACTCCTCAACCTCATGTGCGAATTAACCTTTGAGATTTCAATCTTCAAATTTGTAGCTAATTTTAGGGTTACCAATGTATCAAACATGAGAAGTTTCCCCTTTGATCCAATAACTTCTCTCTGGATTATGTCTTCTATATGGTCACAACTTGAGTTTGCTGTTCTGATCTTCTACCTACAGAAAAGGCCTTGTTTTACTCAATCAAACAAAAGAAAGAGTAGAATATACAGTAGTGGCCTGGAGTGACCGGCTGAAATTTCAATACATGTCCCATGGCATGGTACAGAGCGGAGACAAGCCCTGTGTACTATACAGGCCCGTTGGGGAATATGTACGGCGTCACCTAGCCCCGCTCTGAGGTTCTAGTTATTGTCTATACCAGGGGAAGTTAACTTGAAAATCATACAGGGCCTCACAAAAACAGAGCATGTTTGTATCTCAACACCAAAAAATGTTGAGCCTGCTGCATTTTTTGCAGTGTATCGCAATTTATACTGAAGAAGTTGGTGTACAATAATCCCATCACTGGTGTCAGTGAGTGCAAATTAACTTCCAACATTGGTGTCAGTGTGTAATAAGCCACACACAAACTGCTGGTCAGACATGGGCATTGAGCATATTACATGAAGCTAGAACATCGGGTATAAAAGTGTCGGAGTACTAAATCTTACACAGCCCTCTCCAACACCTCTTCTGGGTCCTCTTCACTCCCTCTCATGTATAACAGGCATATCAAGATTGAGCCTGGCACCTTTGGGACCTGGACAGTGATGGTTGTACTAAAGCTGTTCATGTTGTGATGAACTGTGACAGAGTTGCAGAAAAGTCTACCTTAGTTAGCTAGGCTGCTTGTTACATAGTTACTCTGGCTGAAAAAAAGACAAAAGTCCATCCAGTTCAACTATAGTAAAAAAAAAAAAAAAAAAAAAGTTACAATCCTATACCCACATCTGATCCAGAGGAAGGCAAAAAAAAAATCTAGCAAAGTATGATCCAATTCGCTCCCGTAGGGGAAAAAATTCCTTCCTGATCCCCCGAGAGGCAAATTGGATATTCCCTGGATCACCTTAAACCTATAAAATGTTAGGATCCAGTTATATTCTGTGTATCGAAGAAAGAAACCAGGCCTTTTTTAAAGCAATTGTTGAGTGCCTGAGAATCAGGTACCGAGACTGGAATAATAATAGGGCTCTGCAGTGCTCTAGTGTCTTGCAGAACTTCGGCAGAACAAATGTTTGCCTGCGCTCTTGCCTGGGTTCCCTTGCAGCTGGTTTTTGCCATTGCTATCATTGAAGGTATTCCCCTGTGAGGAACTCATGGAGAAGGGTGCAGAAATGGGGTAAGCAGGAGTATGCTGTAACCCCGGTCAACCATGTTGTAGCAAAACCCTCATGGCAAAAGGATGGGGAAAAAAGGACTGGGCAGAAGTGATGGTAAAATGTGCGATCTTACACTGACCTCTGTTCGCAATATAGGGTCCAAGCTGTTCAAGTCACGGTGGATATACCCCCCCCAAGGAGTTTTTCAAAGTCTCATTTCCATAGGGATGGTCATCCACTCCAAACCTGCATAGCACCCTGTGATGAACGCGGCGTCAGACCCCAGCCCTTCTCACCAAACTCGTGACTGAAGGACTAGCCAATCTAAAACCACGCTGTCACGTGCGTAACAATACCACGCCCAGCTGCACTCTGCACAAAGATTTTCCAGCTAATGGACCACAATCTGTGTACTTGCAGCCTGGGAGTGATTGTTACTGGGTCAGGTTAATTACGCAATTAACCCTTCACACTGCCACCACCTCAATTTTGTACAGAGAAAGAGGAAACTCTGCAATATCAGCAATAACACTATGATGGTTGGATAATCGTCTGTATACCACTGTCACTGCAGGCAGGTTATACAGAGGGTAAACACACATAGTAGCACTCTTCAGTGGCAGGAATTCATAATTTGCATTAAAGAGCTTTAGAAACAGTTCAACACTTTCAGAAAGTAAGATTTATTACTAAAAGGTCAAAAGGGTGCAATAAAAATATTTACAGAAAAAGATGTAGCCAATATATATATAAATATACAGAGAACAATATCACAGCAAAGAGATAACAGAAAGAAGTTTAGGTAAAGTACTTGCCAAAAGGCCTTGGGTTAAGCCTTAAGTTTCATGAACCAAAAGGATTTCTCATCTCCCACTGTCAGTTTCGATGTTAAAAGGGAGAATCTTCAACCCCTACACACAGCTCAACTCAGCTTAGCTTTTTCTAGGTGCTCCACATGGTGTCTCCCTGGAGCAGTAAACCAATCGCCTCATTTGGGGAGGGAGTTTGGAGGTGGAGACCCAAGCTATGACCAAAAACTCTCATAGCTTATATTATGGTTCATAATTTACCCTGGATACATACAACATCCTATCCGTGAGTAGATTATTACGCAGAATCTCCTGCTGAACGGTTAGACATGAATCACGAAATATCCGCTTGAATGGTTCAGGAGATAAAATTTTCTGCTCTCCTATATATGTCAGGTAGGGGATGTAATATATCACGAGAATGGCCTTAAATTGAGCTGTTCGAATATGGGCTCCATGTTTAGGTAATTATGTCCTACGTGAAGATCTAAACTTATATGAAAAAACAAGTTTTTAAATGTAAGTCTGTTTTTACGACTCTCTGGAATGCCTTTGAGCTCAGTGAAGGACTTTGTTTATAGCTTTACGATATCCCAGATTGCAAAGCTAACAGGCATCTAGGCACCAGCTAGGCTGGAGGTTTTATAGCTCTGGAGCTCTCCTGCTGTGCCTTGATTGCCTGTGACCTCTGTCATCACCCAGACCACATGTCACTCAACAGAGGGAGGGGGGATGATTGGAGGAGGAAGCCTGCTGTGGGAGTGAGAAATGGTACAAAATGGAAGATTCTTAACAAAATGGAGGACCGTGTCCATCTCTGTGTGCACGATTGCTACACACCCTACAAAGTACATGGTGTGTGCCAAAGACTGAGCTCCCAAGCAGAATCCAGTGCCCAAAACAACATGGCAGGTGATCCCTACAGCAAGAGGTCTTTGTCTGGCTTCCAAGCTTTTACCAATCCAGATACTGTTTCTATTGTCGTATTAGTATAAAGTGAATATTTAACTGAAGACGCTAAAGTTAAAATAATAAACTTGCTAAAACCTAACTCCAGGTTTTGTGTTACTTAAAATAGTTCACTTGGGCCAAGGTAGCCCAAACAAACAATCTCTTAAAACAAATAACGTGGCTTCTAGAAGCTATTACCATTTTCTTTTCTGCTCCTAGAAGCTAAATAGTGTTCTCCTATGTGACCATGCACACTACTTTAGGCTATTAGCATTTCTGGAGCTTCAGCATCTAGGTCCAGAAAAAAAAAAATTGTTTTTGGAGCATTTTTCCAGCAGAAAAAAAAATGCTAAACGCTCTTAACCGCTTTTCAAAATTTGTTTCCTCTACATGTACTGTAAAAACGCTACCACTCCTAAGTGCTTCTGAATGCTACAAAAAAAATTCTATTACCAGCATTTGTTTAGCTTAAACAAAAACACTAATATGCATGGAGCCTGAGGAAGAAGCCGTCCATTACCTTAGGGTACTATAAAAAACAAAAACTAAGGACATGCAGAGTGGGGTGGGATTATTGGGAATAGCTAGGAGGCATGTCCCCAAAAAGTTTTCCTGTACTGTATTATTTAAGATATACAACCAGTAAAGTAACTAAGGCTGTAATATTTTATGTTACAACCTTATACCAAAAGAGGTTCAATTAATTTTTTTCCTCAACATTCTACAAATACCCCAAAATGTCAACGTGAAAGAAGTTAGTTTTGAAATCTTTGCAATTTATTAAAAATAAAAAAAAATAAAAAAAAACCCACACGTACATAAGTATTCACAGCCTTTGCCATGACACTCAAAACTGAGCTCTGATGCAACCTGTTCCCACTGATCATCCTTGAGATGTTTCCACAACTTGATTGAGTCCACCTGCGGGAAATTCAGTTGATTGGACCTGATTAGGAAAGGCATAAACCTGTCTATATAAGGGTGCCACAGATAACAGTGCATGTCAGAGCACAAACCAAGCCATGAAGTCCAAGGAATTGTCCGTAGACCTCCGAGACAGGATTGTATCAATGCACAGGTCTGGGGAAGGGTACAGAAAAACGTCTGCAGCATTGAAGGTCCCAATGAGCACAGTGGCCTCCATCATCCATAAATGGAAGAAGTTTGGAACCAACAGGAATCCTCCTAGAGTGGGCCGTCCGGCCAAAATGAGTGATCAAGGGAGAAGAGCCTTAGCCAGGGAAGTAACCAAGCACACGATGGTCACTCTGAAAGAGCTCCAGCATTTCTCTGTTCTTCTGAAAGGTTCTCTTCTCTCCACAAACATCTCTGCAGCACTCCACCAATCAGGCCTGTATGGTAGAGTGACCAGATGGAAGCCAATACTCAGTAAATGGCAGCCCGCCTAGAAGGCACCTGAGGGACTCTCAGACCATGAGAAACAAAACTTTCTGGTGTGATGAAACAAAGATTGAATGCTTTGGCCTGAATGCCAAGCGTCATGTCTGGAGGAAACCAGGCACCGCTCACCACCTGGCCAATACCATCCCTACAGTGAAGCATGGTGGTGGCAGCATCATGCTGTGGGGATGTTTTTCAGAGGCAGGAACTGGGAGACTAGTCAGGATTGAAGGAGAGATGAATGGAGCAATGTACAGAGACATCCTTGATGAAAACCTATTCCAGAGCACTCTGGACCTTTGAAAGATGCACTGTCGCCCCAGTCTAACAGCACAACGACCCTAAGCACATAGCCCACATAAAGGAGTGGCTATGGGCCAACTCTGAGCATCCTGGAGTGGCCCAGCCAGAGCCCAGACTTGAACCCTGTGGCGGGAGTGACTTTTGGGGGTGGGGGGGGACCTCTGTATCATCTTCCCAAATTCTTATGTTTAAGTGACCCTGTGCCTGTTTGGATACAGGGTATGTATGTGAATGTCTATTGTGTATTGGTGTGTTGTCCTTTGTTCTCGGCCACATGGCTGTCTTTTGTCCTTTTGCCATGTGGTGCCCCATTGTTCTGTGTCTTGGTTGGATGGGGAGGGGTGATGATGTGTTTCCTGTAGCCCTCCCCACTGATGTGTTTCCCCGCCCTGTGTATATAACTTGTGTGTGTAAAATAAAGGAGTTGACTTCCTGTTTTAAGAAGAGTCGGGTGCTGTCTATTTCCTGAGGGATTTCAAGGGTGTGGTCTGTGGATTTGTGTTCAGACAGGGAAGCTGGAGTATAATGTAAATACCCAAGTGCGGTCTGGGGTCCGGTTCCGTTACAAACCCGATTTAACATCTCTGGAGAGATCTGAAAATGGCTGTGCACCAACACTCCCCATCCAACCTGATGGATCTTGAGAGGTACTGCAAAGAAGAATGGGAGAAATTGCCTAAAAAGAAGGTGTGCCAAGCTTGTAGCATCATACTCAAAATGACTTGAGGATGTAATTGGTGCTAAAGGTGCTTTAACAAAGTATTGAGCAAAGGCTGGGAATACTTAGGTAGATGTGTTTTTTTTTTTCCATTTTTTATTTTTAATAAAATTGCAAAGATTTCCAAACGACCTTCTTTCATGTTGTCATTATGGGGTATTGTTTGTAGAATGTTGAGGAAAAAAAATCAATTTAATCCATTTTGGAATAAGGCTGTAACAAAGTGTGGCAAAAGATAAGCACTGTGAACACTTTCTGGATGCACTGTAAGTGTGGTAATTGCATTTGGAATCTATTGCTGTGAAACTACATCATACGTTCAAAGGAGCTGTCCATGCAAGTGAAACAGGCCACTGTAAGGCTTCAAAAACTAAACAAATCCATCAGAGAGATAGCAGCAACATTAGGAGTGGCCAAATCAACAAGAAATAGAAACTGGAGAAAACTGAGGTCTGGCCTCTTTGGATTCAGAAAAGTGGTATAAGCAATTACATAGATAGCTATAAAATATTTAGGTATTGACATCCTGAGAAATCCTAAACAGCTATATTAGTTTTATGCTTTCAAAAAAAAAAAAAAAAAAAAAAAAAAGTAAGAATTTTACTAATGAGAATTACCATTGCCATTATATGGCAGAATTCACCTTTTCAATATGGGTTCTGTGGCTAGTATACCATTAATACTTAAAACTATTAAAGTAACATTAAACAAATATCCTTATTCTCAAATATAATATACAAACATCCACTACCTATAGGCACTGTATGCTATGTTTGATTAGATTGTTTTATGGTGTTTCTGCCTCCTTGTAATAGCTTCTGTGAGCTCCCAAACCTCTCCTTTTCACTTCTGTTTAGAAGAAGCAGTGCATGTTAGTTGCTGTCATATGCATTGCTCTATGCACACTACACATACAGTCAAGTCCATAAATATTGGAATATCGACACAATTCTAGCATTTTTGGCTCTGTACACCACCACAATGGGTTTGAAATGAAATTAGCAAGATGTGCTTTAACTGCAGACTTAATTTGAGGGTATTTACATCCAAATCAGGTGAACGGTGTAGGATTTACAACAGTTTGCATATGTGCCTCCCACTTGTTAAGGGACCAAAAGTAATGGGACAGAATAATAATCATAAATCAAACTTTCACTTTTTAATACTTGGTTGCAAATCCTTTGCAGTCAATTACAGCCTGAAGTCTGGAACGCATAGACATCACCAGACGCTGGGTTTCAGCCCTGGTGATGCTCTGCCAGGCCTCTACTGCAACTGTCTTCAGTGCCTGCTTGTTCTTGGGGCATTTTCCCTTCAGTTTTGTCTTCAGCAAGTGAAATGCATGCTCAATCGGATTCAGGTCAGGTGATTGACTTGGCCATTGCATAACATTCCACTTCTTTCCCTTAAAAAACTCTTTGGTTGCTTTTGCAGTATGCTTTGGGTCATTGTCCATCTGCACTGTGAAGCGGCGTCCAATGAGTTCTGAAGCATTTGGCTGAATATGAGCGGATAATATCGCCCGAAACACTTCAGAATTCATCCTGCTGCTTTTGTCAGCAGTCACATCATCAATAAATACAAGAGAACCAGTTCCATTGGCAGCCATACATGCTCACGCCATGACACTACCACCACCATGCTTCACCGATGAGGTGGTATGCTTAGGATCATGAGCAGTTCCTTTCCTTCTCCATACTCTTCTCTTCCCATCACTCTGGTACAAGTTGATCTTGGTCTCATCTGTCCATAGGATGTTCCAGAACTGTGAAGGCTTTTTTAGATGTCGTTTGGCAAACTCTAATCTGGTCTTCCTGTTTTTGAGGCTCACCAATGGTTTACATCTTGTGGTGAACCCTCTGTATTCACTCTGGTGAAGTCTTCTCTTGATTGTTGACTTTGACACACATACATCTACCTCCTGGAGAGTGTTCTTGATCTGGCCAACTGTTGTGAAGGGTGTTTTCTTCACCAGGGAAAGAATTCTTCGGTCATCCACCACAGTTGTTTTCCGTGGTGCAAATAGCACACTTGAAATGAACTCTGGACCTTTTATCTGCTCATTATAATTGGGATAATGAGGGAATAATGCACACGTGGCCATGGAACAGCTGAGGAGCTAATTGTCCCGTTACTTTTGGTCCCTTAACAAGTGGGAGGCACATATGCAAACTGCTGTAATTCCTACATCGTTCACCTGATTTGGATGTAAATACCCTCAAATTAAAGCCAACAGTCTGCAGTTAAAGCACATCTTGTTTGTTTCATTTCAAATCCATTGTGGTGGTGTATAGAGCCAAAAATGTTAGAATTGTGTCGATGCCCCAATATTTATGGACCTGACTGTACCATAGTCCATCTTGGGAGCGAGGAGGACTATGTTCTTCTATGCAGTGGGACCATGGAGAATGAATGTATCTACCATCTAACAGGAAGTTGAATCACAGCAGCATAAAAAAAAATTATTTGGGTAAGAGCAATACAGGGTACTTTTTGAGTACAGTGATACTAAAAGGTTCAGATTTTTTTTTTTTTTTTAATAACATATGTCATACTTACCTGCTTTGTGCATTGGTTTTGCACAGACCAGCTCCAATCCTCCTCTTCTCGTGTCCCCTTCTGGCACTCCTGGCTCCTCCCCCCTGCTGAATGCCCCCATAGCAAGCTGATAGCTTTGGGGGCACTCATGTATGCTCGCTCCCAAGCCATCTCTATGTGTCTATAAAACACAAAGTACGGCTCTGACCCACGCCCTCCACCTAGGCTGTAATTAACAGCAGCAGGAGCTAATGGGTCCCACTGCTGTGTCTCAGCCAATGAGGAGGGAGAGACCAGGGGAGCTGCTCTCATGCACATCCCTGAATCAGGATTGGGCTCAGGTAATTAATAGAGGGGCAACCTGCACAATGAAGGTTGTTTTACCTTCATTCATGGAATGTGTGAAAAGTAAAAAACCCTCAGTTTGGACACAGTGGGGTTGATTTACTAAAGGCAAATAGACTGTGCACTCAGCAAATGCAGTTGCTTTAGAGCTTAGTAAATGAGGGGAAGCTCTGCTTTATCATCCAATCATGCATAACCAAAAATTATTATTTTTTCCTTGCATATGAATGGATATTCTGTAGAGTGAAACTTTCCCCCATTACTAAGCTCTGGAGCAACTGCACTTGCAAAGTGCTCACTCTATTTGTCTTTAGTAAATCAACCCCAGAATGTCCCGTTGAGGTGCATTTAAATTGCAAGCAACACGAGCCAAATGCAGCCTTTTTCTTTTCAAACACTAGAGCCAGCCATAGATGGAGATTTCTTTTCTGCAACCATGGGTACCTCCCTCCCACGGAGCCATTGAGTTCTCCCACCTAGGGGAGTCGTCCCCGCCAGGAGGAGACAACACACTGATTACTGCTAGCAGCTAGAATATCTGCTAGCAATGATCGCATGTAAAATCAGACAGACTGGTTGTACCCAACTTGGGTACATTGAGCCTGCCCATATGTGGTTCGAATCTCAACGGATTTAGCAGGGACCGGCTATGATCGGCTTTAGTTTTCCGTTCAAACACAGTTGCATGCCTTTATAAATAGAAAACAATGCGCCCATTGGCATGAGCCCTTAAAGACATGAGTGCTAGAATATCCCTTTCCTGGTGTGCTTTCCATGGGCAAGTATAGTTTGTTATAATATTGGGTGGCTCTCACAAACTATTTTACCAATATCAAATCTTCCATTTCCATAGCAAAAATATCTTTTTCTACGTTCCACATGGTTTCTGATGAAGGACATATCTAATTAGGATAGGGACACGTGGAGGTTTTTACAGACAGTTTGAAGGTCCATTAAATATTTTTGCTTTTTTTCCCCCCCCCATTAGTCTTCCAAATTATGATGGCGAAATTAATGTCCATTTTAGGAAAACATAAAACTACTCCCCACAGTGGGGCTGCACACACATTGGGTTAATTGCTCATTATGTGTAGGGGAGAGGAGAAACCGTTCTACTTATCAGATCCTCCACTGCCCCAGTAGATGGAACTCCAGTGGTGGACTGCATCATTATGATGCTAGGACCCTAGAAATCCAGATCGTTGGGAAAGGACCAGTGGGGACTGTCTAGCAGTGCAGAGAAGTTAAGTAGATCTTTTATTGTTCCCCTTTTTTTTTTTTTTAAAAGGTGCCTGAAGCTGGACTTTAATTATTTTAGCAGAGAAAAGTGAAGTTTCTCTACTGTATGAAAGTAATTGTAGCAATAAACAGTACTGTTTTCATGAGGTTACATTTAAACTGGAGTGGTAGGACTTTTTCACACTGCCCTACTGCAGATTGGCAACAAAGTAAGTGCAGGGCAGTGTACCCACAGTTTCCCTTAGACTATGGTCCAGCGGTTTTTGTTAGTGCACCAAGGATAAAGCATGCAGGACTTTAGGTGCGCTTTAATAATAGAAGTCTAAGGGAAACTGCATATATACTCCATTGCACCCACACTGTGGCTGAACCGCAAGGGGACAGTGTGAAAGTGCGCTTAGACAATTTTTTTCTTTAGTGATTAGACATGTTTGGGAAGGTTAGTAGCCAATAAGTTTACTCTTTTTCCCCCCTTGTCCCATTGGAATGGTTTACCTTTATTTCCTGGCCCAGAGACACAAAAAGAATTTGGGAAACCTCTCTAGAGTGAGGGGGAAGCCTTTGTTAAACAGTTGTAAAGTGTGGCGGTTGGAGATTTCCTCTCAACTTCTGTTCAAGTGAGGACTGTAAAATGTTGGAACTTACATTCTGTTCGAGAGACTATGGATGCAAGGACATAAATTACAGACTTCCAGCTCCGGAGGGACAAGAATATAAAACCAGACTCCCAGCTTGGGGACTACAGCCACCTGTCTCACCTGTCCCTCCGCTGCCCCTGGACACAAGTGTACGGAGTAGTACCTTATCCACAGCAGGCCCAGGCCCTGCATCCACCACACGCTCTGATACCTCACCTGCCGAAACAGTCTCCCAAAATGACCGACGACATTGACATACGCTGCAGACGCATGGCCCACTCTCTCAGATAACCAGTATAGCAAGGTCGATCAAACTGCAGCTGCCATGCCTTCCCCAACCATCAAAGTAGCGGTAGATAGAGCGGTGGCCATTAAACAGCATAGAAAAGAGCTGAGGGACCATGCTAAAAGGATAGCTGAGGCAGAACAGCACCTGTCAGACCTGGAAGATGAGGTGCAGAGCACCGAGAGGGCTGAACAGCAAGTCTCTCAAACATAACAGTACATATTAGAGAAATTGGATGACCTGGAAAACCATTCCCGCAGGAACAACTGAAGAATCATAGGCCTCCCAGAATTCTTAACCTCCAGCTCCATAATAGAACAGTGTGCCCTGAGGCACTGGGGATCACAATACCATTCATAGTGGAAAGAGCATAGTGACTGGGAACTCCTTCAAACGATCGAAGCTCACCAGGACCCATAATTGTCCATTATCTCAATTACTCGGACTGGATGGCCATCCTGAAATCCTTCAGGAATTCACGATCATGTAAACTAGACAGCCATAAACTGCTATTGTTCACGGATTACTCACAAGAGGTATCCCGCAAACAGAAGGCATTTAAACCTATCTGCTTAGCATTATTCTTACAGGGCATAAAATTTACTTTGGCCTACCCCACCATATTTTGCCTAAGCAACCAGGCAGAAAAATGCAAATCCACCCCAAGGAAGTGGCAATCTACCTGCAAACATACATGATTATGTGCAAGGAAGTGAACCCGCCTACGTTTCCTCCTCTTCAGCTGGCCCCAGGGATCAACATAGCCCAAGGAAAGAGAAAACTTTTTCTTGGAGTCCACTGAAGGACACAGGAAATGTTTCACCTTGCGGTTATACCTCCGCTTGCAGGAAGATTAGATGCTGGCTACCAAAACTGTATGCTTGCCCACGATAATCTCTCTGCTACAAAACTGAGGAGTGCTGGTAGTAAACGTAGTACCAGGAGCATGCTCAAAAGTTTGGTGGGACAGATTTCCCTCAATGGACTTTAAGAAAAGGATTTTACAGTGAATTTACAGTACCTGTAAATTCCATGTCTTTTCATATATCATATTGGCAAACTTTGCTGGGAACTGGCCCTCCATTGTACCTATATAACCCAGCCCACCCTGAGTATGCAGTTTATTTTTTTTTTGGGAGGGTTTGCAAGACCATGGAGCAACCCTAAGCATTAAAGTGAGGGGTAGATATCAGCCAAAATTGTATCAACAGGCCCACAGGAAGAACAAGGAAAACACCAATTCAAGATGTTGTAAATAATCCAAATCCTCTTTCCAAGGCGGAATGAAGGGGAGGAGAGGGAAGGTTCCATTCTTACAGAGGCCCTTTATTATATTAACGGAGTAACTCACAGAGGGCCACAGAAATTCACAAAGTCGATGGAGTGCAATATCTAGTAAAAAGGTGTACACAAGCAGTGGAGAGTCAAGCTGTTTTATGAAGAGGGCATGCAAGGTCTAACCAAGACCCACCAGTTAGAATCCTATAATCAGGCAAGAATGGAACAACATTCCTCTGCCAAAACTATAGCAACTGGTCATCACATTTCCTAGATGTTTATAGTGTGTTAAAGGAAAAGAGGATGCTACACCATGGTAAACATGGCGCTACTCCAACTGTAAGACATGTTGATGCCATCAGTTTCAAAATGACTCTTAAAATGCTGCATTTTCTTACTTTAAACATTTTATGTGTTTTGAATTTTCTATTGCTAATAAAAATATGGGTTTACAAGATTTGTAAGTCATTGCATTCTGGTGTTACGTAGATGTTTTACAAGTACCAACTTTTTTTTTGGAATTGGGGTTGTAGATTGGTGTAGAAGTCAGCTGGTGTCAGGGCAATTTCTAATTTAAAGATGCAAACAGAGACAGACTACTCAGCTTGTAGAACAGGTAACCCGGTCAGGAGCATAATTCCAGTGACCTGGAATGGAAGAACCAGTCACAGACTTTGCTGAAGTAGTCCAGCAGCAGTATTGAGGGAAATTTTTGTATGGCGATTCAATTAAAGGGTGCCAGTGGAACCATGTGCATGAACACGGTGTCCATGACAGATAGATTATGTGCTGAGAGCAAAATTATGTTATCAGGATTAAACCCTAATATTCTGAGCAGTACAAGGTCAGGAGAAGCCCAAGCAGGGTAGGGTGTCAAACACGGGGAAATGAAATCATCAGCGTTTGCACCTATGGTCATAGATTTAACTCAGGAGCTTTTTCTTAAAAAAAAAAAAAAAAAAAAAAAACTCCAGGGCACCCTGGTACATGAAGGCTCAAGATCTGAATATAGGTGCAGCAATATAGCACTGCAAGATGTGTCTAGTTCAGCAATATAAAAACTACACTGAAGTACAAAGAGATGGGGAGTAAAACCTCATCACTTCGTGATAGTTATTAAAGTTACAAGATCTCTCATATGAGAGATCTAGTAATAAGCTTATAGAATAGTAGGTAGAAGTCACTCTTCTACAGTAGACTTGTGGAAATTCCACAGGAGACCAGCTAGGAGGCTGGATACTGCAGTAATTAGATTTTTTTTAATTTTTTTAGGAGCATGATGGTACCTGGATTGTTAACTAGATACTGTATGTGGCAAGGTATAACATTTTGAAAGTCTAAAAAAAAGCTCGCTATGGGCCCTTTCATATCCTCTGAAAAGTTATCTGTGGTGGATGGCTTTTCAGAGAGGGGCGTAAATGCAGCTGCCAGGCATTTGGGAGGCGATCCCACCACCTCCTAAAAGACGGGGTTTTTTGTTTGTTGGTTTTTTTTTTGTTTTTTTAATTCCAAGGGAGATTTAGTCAGTCAGATCTTGATAGAAGTATCTGTTGAAAAATGAGGGGAAAAAAAAACACTGTAAAAAAGAAAAGATTTGGCCGGTCTCTAATCACCTGAAGGTAATGCCATATAACCCATGGTCCAACCATTGACTCCTGTTTCCTCTGCATTTAAGAGAATCCCATTTTCATCTCTCATCCATTTGTGGGACACAATAAAACTTTAACATTCGGTATATTCAGGACTGCTTGCTGCTAAAAGCTGCCTGAAGGACCTTACACCCAAAGCAGACAACAAATAAAGATACAATATCTACCCAGTAGAGCTTAGAGAACATGTGAACAGAGGATAATGCACTGACAGATCCAGTACAGTACACCTTGATAGGAAAGGGCTGATCCTGATCCTAGAGATAACTTGGTTTGCCTTAGGCACCTAGATCATAACTGGGTCCGCCAAAAAAAAAAAAAAAAAAAAATCAGTCTTCCTGAAAGAAGTGGCTGAGATAGACGCTCACAGCTTGGACCTCATCTGGACAATGGAGAAAAGCTTTCTTTTGTCAAACTGGAGCCAGGCAGAGAGATGAAAAGAAGATGCCCTGGTTGAGGTGAAAGACAAACTACCTTAGACAGAAAGGGAGTTTGGGGCCCCAGGGCCTCAACACTACTTGGTCTCAGTGAAAAACCATAAAAGGATTCTTTCCACACTAAAGCTATCAGTTTGGATGCTCACCTAGCAGAGGTGATGGCTACAAGAAATACCACCTTATGGGTAAAGAGGAATTTCGCTAACCGATGCCAACGATGGTTTACGATCTACAGAGAGAACCAAATTCAGGTCCCACAAAATGATAGGGGAATGAGGGGGGAGGGGGAATATGAAGGGCTCCATGCACAATGGTCTTAAGGAGTGAGAGGCCAAAGGTCTCTGAAAGACTAGATAGGGCAGAAACCTGGCCCTTGTTTGGTGCTGGGAGCCAAACACTGGTCCACACTCAACTTTATGAAGGCGACACAAACTCCTAGTATGAAAGCCCCAAGCCTCACATCAAGTAAAGTATGTCTTCCACATCCAATGATAAACCTTGTGCAAAGTAGCCTTAGTAAATTGGCCTTTGAGATAAAATATCCTGATGATCTGGAAAAGTCTATGAAGCATATGTCAGGAATCTTATCAGGTTCATGTACCACATCTGCCTTGGCTAGTCTTGAGCAATGAGGTTTACAGAAATGCCTTCCATATTGATCTTAGAAAGCAGATGAGATAGAAGCTTCAGAGAAAGAAAGGCATAGATCAGGATGCACTAGTTTATTTTGTAAAATGGACATCACGTGATTTACACCTGTGAAACAGGCCATTGAACCCTTCCAGATGTAGGGACCACCCTTTCTGCTAATTCTCTATACTTGGTATATAGAAAGCTGGACCTGAATTACACTTGCTGGGAGGAGACCTTTGTTTCTCCTAATGGTTGATGTACGCCAACACAGTGGCATTGCCTTACTGAATATGGATTGGATGGACCCTCTAGCAGGATGGTCCTATACTGCACATGCAGCAAATTACCCAAAGTTTCAATATATTGATTAGGAGACAAGACTTATAAGACAACCAAGTTCCTTGAACCAACATGATGCGCAGGACTCCTCCCCAACCTAACATGCTGGAATCTGTTGAGATGAAATGAACTTCGAAAAGTCTTCCATTCATCTACTACACTAGACATGAGGCATCAGCGTGGAGGGAAGACATACCATGGGCTGGCCTAAATTTTCTTTGTTTGCCAGTGACAAAAACCTCCAGTAGTTGGCAGTATAACACGAAAATAAAGACTTTGGGTCCTTAAATGGAAGAAAAAAAAATGCCTTTTACTAATTTTGGTTATTTGGCTATTTGGTTTTTGCATTGGCCATTTATTAGAAAATATCTATCAGTTGCTGAAATGAACTGCTGCAAAAAGTAAAGCAAACAAGTGTACATTTGATAATATACAGTATAATTTAGTGCCAATTTTTATTATGACTGGTGTTAAAAATAAACCCTTATGTAACCAAGCTTCACTTGTTGATATTCCAAACACAAAGGCAGCTCAAAAATTCAATGCAAAGTGGTGTTATTACCAACCAGATCTCAACCTTCCAGGAAAACAAAGGAAAAACGTTAGTCTATTTTCAAAACTAGCGCACTAGTAATCCAAAAGTCCATATAAGATAAGAGATCTCTTTATGCTCTCGTCAAATTCATCTGATAATAAAGCATTAAATACAATTAAATCCTCCTCTCCGCCATCTACTCTTCTACTCGTGCTCTCAAAGTAAAAAAAAATAAATATAGGGTAGTATGTTTTTAACCAATAAAATGCATAATGTGCTCACTTTCTCAAATGACAGTGTGCTCCAAAATTACTGTGTAATCCTCCAAAATTACTGTGTATTCATTACCAGTATCAAAATTTTCTCTTACCATCCAAAAAAAAAAAAAAAAGAATTCTAGATGTGTATCTTCTTCACCAATCCCCCTCAGACTCTTCACAGTGTATGAAGTGCACCATCCACCTCAGGAAATCAGAGGTGGAAGAGAGTGACATTGGAGACCCAACGGAGAGTGAATATAAGGAGGCAAACATTCAGTTTAAAGAGGGTAAGGTGCATGACCTGGAGGAGCACTAGCGGTGGTGTGATTTTCTGAGGTAGATGGTAGGTGTAAATATGGAGAACTGTGATCGCTAATGATTACACAGTAATTTTGGAGCACACTAGATCATTTGAGAAAGTGAGCACATTATGTATTTTATTTATTTCATTAGTTAAGAACATACTACACTATATTTGTTTTTTTTTTATTTTGGGAACACAAGTATAAGAGTAGACGGCAGAGGAGGATTTAATTGTATTTAATGCTCGATTATCGGATGAATTCGTGAGCACATAAGGAGATCTCTCATCTTATATGGGACTTTTGGATTACTAGTGTGCAGATTTTATTATAGACTAATTTGTCTGCCCAGGGGGCAGTTACATTCTTACCCGCAGAACTGGTTTCTTGGACCTTTGGTGAAAAGGGACATTAAGAATATGCAACTAAAAACATTGGTTACCAAAGAAAACACCGCTATTTGTATTTTTTATCATTCCTTTCGTGTAGTAGGCTAGAATGAGAATGCTGGTTGATCAAGTTGCCAAGCACACACCAGGATCAATAACTATGAAAAGAAACTATTTAGCAACACAAAACTGTTTAATATTTATTAAATGACACAAAATACCTAGATACAGACTCACTCTTCTTTGAAGGGACACATATTTACATTGTTTATCATCAACTTAGAAAGACCTTGTACCCTTGTCATATGAAACATTAAAAAGGTTTTGAGTTTTGCCATAAAAGGATGTGATGCTTTCACATGCCTTTTTAAATCACATTGATTTATGATACAGTGAACAGACACACGTAATGTTTCTTTAAATCTACCACTGGAATGAAAATGTTCCCCCAAAAATCAAACCGGGAAATATTTTCACTCCAAAATACTGAAAAATTACTTAAGTATATTACATTTCTGAATGCTGCTGTACTCTTTAAGCTTTGCTTATTTAGCTCAAACCCCTCTAAGCACATTCCTGTAAAAAAAAAAAAAAGAAAAAAAAAAAGAAAAAAAGGTGCCAAAACAGTTTTTAATATTATGTAATTCTGCAGTGTTTTCTTTCACTCTGCAGTGAATGTAAGCTGATGAGTGCTTTGATACCCTGTACCTTTTCAGTTAGGTAGTCACCATTTCAAATGGGTGGCTTAACTGAAACATACACCATGCAATTCCAATTCAGAGTTAAACCAGGTTATTCAGAGTATTGTTCAAAGTGAGTAAAAAAAAAAAAAAAAAAAAAAGAAAAAATTCTCCAATGGAAACATTTTTCGAAAGCACTACCCTTAATATTGTTTGTTTCATCTACCACAAAGAACAAATCTGTAGTGAAGTAACATTCTGCAACTTTAGGTTAAACAAGGGTTTTTCAACTGAAAAAGGGATATTTACCTTTATCAAGTGGAAAAACCTCAACCATTAAGGTGCAATAATGACCAATTGTCACTCTCCCCACCAATAATTTGTTTCAGTTGAGTCACCAAATCACTCTAAGCCTTGCAAAGCAGTGATAGTCTGAGTTTTATCTAGATTGACACAAGCCGATTTTGAATACCCATATAAAAACACAAACACACAATGAAGACCCCACTCAAAATTGAATGCTCTCTTTTGGGTGACATGAACAAGAAGTCACTCACCATGCCAATACAACACTTAGTGCATTACAGTAAATTTTTCAACAGTAGTCACAGAGTAGATGAGTCAGGCAGCACTTAAGAGTAGATGATACAACATTTATATACTTTACTTTCTAGTGTCTATGGATGTGACCAAGGTTGGGACCACAAACTGGATCCAACACATTTCTAAGGTCCCTAGGCTGCAGGACCAACTAAAGATCTGAAGCTGGCCATAGATGGATTGACATTCGACTGCTTCAGCAGAACCTGGCTGAATTTCGGGACAATCTCAGCTTGTCAGAAGTCAATCATTTCATTGACTTCTGTCAAAGGTGAATGCTGGAAAACGTTTCTTGATCAGCAGCTGCCGAATCAGTGTATTCTGATAGCGGTGGGTCCTGCTGTCAGAATATATTGTCCTCTATCCACCTTACTTGTGTGGATGATGGAATCTGTTTTTCGTTGTTCAGCATGCTGGGGGGAAAAAAACCCCCCCCAAAAAAACAAACCACCATCTACAGCCAGCTTACGACAGGCCATTCCAAACCTCCCCAAAAGATATTTGCTGCAACAGATTGTTCTCCAAGTAATGCACTGCTGTGCTGAAAAGATTTATAAGAAAAAAACAAAAATACGATTGAAATGATGCTACCTGAGCTGGAGTCAAGAATGCGCATTTTCATCTACAATCACTTGAGGCAGACTTGTGTAACCATTGCCAGCTCTACAGATCAATTTTCCTGATTTTTCAATGAAAATATCTCTTGTATAAATGGCCTTTAACCGGTTCCCGACCGCCCTATAGCAAAAATACTGCTACAGGGAGACACGGGTTTGCAAAATCATGCATATGTATGTGAATTTGCATTTCCGAGTAGGGGGCGTGTGCGGCCGAGTCAATCACCGAGTCCCGGCCAGTGATTATTCGCCGGCCGCCGGTGCTTGTAAACAAAACAGTTCTCCTCCCTGTCAGCTGGTGCACACTGCCTTGCATAGCAGAGAACAGCTATGCAAAGCAGTATGCTTACAGTGAAGCACATGGACACAGCACTTAGTAAAACAGCACACAGTTAACCCTTTGATTGACCCTCATGTTAACCCCTTCCTGCCCAGTGCCATTAGTACAGTGTCAATGATTTTATTTTTTAGCACTGATCACTGTATTGGTGTCACTGAGGATGTCAGTGACACCAAGTCAGTTACCCCCAGTGTCAGAATGCCTGCCGCAGTCCTGCTATAAGTCGCTGATCGCAGGCATTACTGGTAAAAATTTAAAAAAGAATCCCAGTATATATACCGCCATTTGTAAATGCAAAAACTTTCACGTAAAGCAATTCATTTACACATATTGGGATTTTTTTTTTTTTTTAGCAAAGACATGTAGCAGAATACATTATGGCCTAAATTTGACGAAATTTGATAATTTTTTTTTTTTACTGGACATGTTTAATAGCAAAAAGTCAAAAATATTTTTTCTTCTCCAAATTTTCAGTCTTTTTTTTTTATAGCGCAAAAATAAAAACTGAACAGGCGATCCAATACCACCAAACGAAAGCTCAATTCGTGAGAAAAAAAGGATGTACATTTCATTTGGGCGCAGCATTGCACGACTGCGCAATTGTCACTTAAAGTACCGCAGTGCCGTAACCCAAAAATGGCCTGGTCAGGAAGGGGGGGGGGGTATATCCTCAGGAGGGCAAGTGGTTGATAGACAAAAGAAGGTTCGACACAAAACCCACTGTTTCTACAGAGTGCTCTTTTTGTTTGTGGACAGGTGACTGTGCTCCATTTCTGTGTTTGGAGGTCAGGGCTGTTGGCATGAAAAAGCCAGCAGCACACGACTTCCTGTGACATTTCTGCATGTGCAGAAAGAACCCCCTCCTCTGCTGCATGGCTGTGAAACACTAGTGGGTGGTTCAGGGGGTTTGGCCCCAGGGCAAAAATGGGGACACTAATTGGCACAGCTGCCTGCAATTTCTCAGGTAGCGTGGTAGCCTGTGATTTGCATTGTCACCCTACTAGAAGCCTATAGAGGCAGAAGAAACTAGCAAGATCACCAAGTAATTACCACAGCCTGAAAAGCTTGCACTATTAGGTAGAAAAAAAAAAGGGAGCTATTCAACAACTCAGGAAAGAAGATGACACAGGAAATGTAACTGCATAGCCAATCTTGGCCTATCACAGTAGTGTCAAGTGTGAATGCATCTTCCAACCATGAACCCAGACATCTACAATCACCTGGCAGTTAACAGAAAATCAATTATGGCTGGAAATTTTCAAATCAAGTTGTATCATTGTAAAAAAAACTTGCATGTGCTCTGATAAAAACAACAAAAGTATGTAGAAACACTCATCTAATGCCACCCGAGTGTTACTTTTTATGCTGCAGGACACAAAATGGTATAAACATAAAAACTGAGAAAAATGGGGCGGGGGGGGGGGGGAACGTTTGGCCACAATTTTAAAACAAAGCACTACATTTTTTTTTTTGTACTATAAATTATTAGGATTTTAATTTGCTGCTTTTTGGCACTTAAGGGTAAATTATGATTTTAAAAAATCCAAAATCACACACTCAATAAAAAGTTGACCAAGTGGGGGGGAAAAAAAAAAAAAAAAAAGCAGTCACGTGATATTACAAAAAAAAAGCCTAGCCACACGTTCCATAAACTGCCTGTTGTATGCCACAACATTTAATGTAAACCCAAGATGAGGCCAGCTTAAGAGGTTGCATCTAACTAGGTAATTATGTATGTCTTAGGTATGGATATGGACAGCAAAAGTATTTTTCAAATACACAATAATTTATTTGTATTGCTGCTTTCAGCAAGAGTTAAAACACCCCATAAAAGTTAAAAAAAAAAAAAAAAAAAAAAAAAAAAAAAAGGTCTTTTCCCCCTTCACAGCTCCAATTCAATAACTTTGACAGTACAAAAGTAGTCTACAAACATCTGAGCCTGGGGGGGAAAAAAAGAACAGGTGACTAAGCATTAATAATGACGAACATGATATCCACTGTTATTTGCTGCTAACAAGGCCAAACAGACCAAGGTGCTTAATCTGCTCCCAAGATGAGTTCTGTTTAACAACTGGAAAATGCACATTATACATTAGGTTTGAACTCTACACAAAACATTCTGGTAATTTACATAGGGACCATTCAACATAACCCATTTAGTCATGTTCCTTCTTTTCATGAATAGTTCCAATACATGGGTTCAAGAGACACATCTGCCTGGCACGCCAAGCAGTATTCCACTAACTGTGAACAGTACTCAGCAAAGATGTACCACACGCAGCAAAAACAAATGTGTCTATACCTTTATCTAGAATCTACTGAAAACAGAGCACTCGCTGACACATTTTTGTCTCATAGTACGCCTACAACATATTTAAAAAAAAAAGTAGAACCAGAAATTAAAATATTAGCAGCTGAAATATTTTACATAACTAGTGTATGGACTAGCTGACAACAGAAGTTATGCTCCTAAATACAGAAAGGAAGTGAGCACCTTTGTAGTAGATAACTCACAACCAAAGGGTCAACCCAACGCAGGTCAAAAATTGAACATATACAATGACCTCCTGGATAGAGATTTGGTGTGCTCAAAGTATTACATACATCTATGTAATCTCTAAGTGGCCATAAAGTATCACATGACTAGAGAAAAATGCATACTTCAGTGAAATCTGTCTGGAGGCTGTACCGCTGTAGACAATGATGAATATCTATCCACAGTTGCAGAAGGATTACAGGTATTAAAACACAGATGATGCTGTACTAATTACTGATGTTATCTAACATGCTCTGCCAATCAGTGTCTCTAACCAATAGGTAAGGCATACAGCAAGAAAAACTGAATTTCCACAGATTACCAAAACATGTCCAAAATGATCAGTCTGTCAACCTTTAAGACAGAATAGTTTAATTGACAACATAAAACAAAAGGCAACACTGGTAATCCTGTACAAGGCTGCATTTGCTCCTGCTACAAATTAAGGAGCAATCTATATTCGGTTTAAAGTACAAAGGGCTAGAACATAAATATGACGGGTCTGAGTAGTAAAGCCTGAATTATAGTGGAACTACCACTTTAAGTGAAATATTACATTTATAAAATTAAACTAACTTTTACCCAAATAAACCTTCAGTTATGGAGAAGGTAAAGACATATGTCTGGAGCATAGATTCTACTAGTCTTTAATAAAGGCACAAAATGCACAGAGTCCTAGGTGATTTTGCCTGGGTTGCAATTCACTCAAATATCGCTAGAAAACCAGCTGCTCAAGGCTCACAAAAAGCCCTGTCAATGGCAACAAGCATTTGCAGGAGGTCATGTGACAAAATGAAATATTTTAGAAATTCAGGAGACGGTAACTGCTAAAAAATGTGCCAATCATAACAAAAACAGAACAAAATGTATACTGTACAAGCAAGTGTTGCTTCTAGTGTTTAAATGGCCATAAAAAGTTATGGTGGATATCCCCCATGTTATACCCCAGTTTAGTCCACACCTTAAATATTAGTTGTATTTCAATAGGTAATATACCCTAAAGTTTACAACAGGAGCTAGAGATCAAAGGTCACAATTAATAGATCTTTCAATGCACTGTGTACAATGTCTCTCATATTGGAAGAGACATAAGCACCAAATGTCCAGGTTAGGATTAATTGGATGGCTTGAGAGACTGGGCATCGTGGAGCCTTTTTTCACATGGTTAGCTGACTAGGTTGCATGCAGTTTTTAAGCACAAAGGATACTATGCCGATTCTGCATCTTTTATAGTCGTGTCAGAGGCTGGAACAGGGGTTGCGTGACCATGTAATGATCTTCCGTCTGTCGGACGGACCAGAGCTCAGAAATTATACTCTTGCAGCTTGCTGCGCACATCATTGTAAATAACATGCAAAACAAAGAGTTCAACAGCATTCTTGATAAATGTAAAGTGTACTCGTTAAATGGGCATTTCAAATTGTTGGAAGAACCTTCTCATATTTTCTTCTTCACCTATACTTCATTCAACGATCGATGTTGTACAAAGTTAATTTCTTAGGATCAACAGGCTATATTTTAATATCCACTAGATGCCCATTGAGACAAAGGCTTTTTAGGCAACGTAATTGTACTGGTTTGGGTTCTCCTTGTCTCTTTCCATGTAGTCCCTTTCTATTAATGACTCTACTCTTTTCTTGAGATCTGCAGGCTGTAAAGAAAAAAAAAAAAAGAAAATGTTAGATGCAGCTCAGCTCAAGCAATATTCAACGCTTTGCATGTGCACACATTGGGGAATACAATATGGTTTAAGGTTGTGCAGCTTAAAAGGTCATCCATTTAGTGTTTGAAGCTACCCTAAAAATGAACTTTGAGCTGGCCCAAAGAAGAAAACCTTGTCTAGGGATAGATATAATATGGACTCATACCTTAAAGTGGCTGAAAATCCTTACATATAACCCAATGAAGAGACCGGCATCAGGTCATACAGTATAGAATGATGTGCTTTTTACAGGTTTCATGTTTGAGGTTTACAACAACTTTAATCAAAGGTCCTGCAGCACCCAGCCCTCCAGTCTTCTCTCTGGACTCAGATACCATGAACAAAGTAGGACATGCAGTGAGCATTGTTCCCACATTGTACATAATGTCTTTGTTGACAGTAGTGGCAAAGCCACACACAAAAAAAAAAAAAAAAAAAAGACCGACTGTTTATTTACACCATGCAAATGCAAAATAGAGAGATAGGGTAAAAGTGTTACTTTTGTATCTGCTCTGCATAGGCAAGTCAAATGGATGTCTCCATTTAACCTCTCTTTAACCCTAAATTTACCCCTAATCCACTCTGATTAACTTCTTTCCCCCTTCTCCATTCAACTATATTCCCTATTTTATTTTTTAAATAATAGTTAATAAAATAAACAACCCTTAAAGTGTTCGTAATGGCTCAAGGTTTTTTATCTTCATGCATTCTATGCATGAAGGTAAAACCCTTCTCTGTGCAACAGCCTCCCTCCCCCCACCTAAGCCCCATCTTGATCAAGCGATGTGCACTGGAGTCTCAGCTATCCCAGGACTCCCTTTCCTCATTGGCTGAGACAGCAACAGGAGCCACAGCCAGTGAGCCAATAATAAAAAAAAAAAAAGAAGAAGGGGCAGGGCCGGGCCACAGCTCCATGTGTGAATGGACACACAGAACAGCAGGTGCCCCTATAGCAAGATGCTTGCTGTAGGGGCACCAGACTGGAGGTAGGGGCCAGGAGAGCCGACGGGAGACCCAAGAACCTCTTCTTCTTGGAGGATCCAGGCTGCTCTGTACAAAACCACTGCACACAGCAGGTAAGAATAATATGTTTGTTATTTTTAGAAAAAAAATGTAAGCCTTTCATATCCCTTTAACCTCACTTGTAAATAACTTTTCAAAGCGTTGTAAAAGAATCAATTTTAGTTCCACTTTAAACACTGTAGAATAAAGGTATACTTTGTCCAATTTTTTTTTTAACCACTTGTCTACCAATGTACACACAAAAAAAGTGATCTGAGCAGCTTTATTTATTTATTTATTTTTTTTTTGGTAAAAAACAAAAAAAAATTTAAAGCACCCCTGTAACCCCCACATAAAAGATGCAGTGTGCGGGGACCACATGTATGTAACATAATTCACTCTTAACTCTAAACTGATACCCTGCAACAGCTTTTAAAATGTCACCTAGGGAGAATTTTGGGTACCATAGTTTTTCGTGATTCCACAAGTGACACAATTTTAAAACTTGTTTGCTATTTACTTGATGCAACCCAATCTTTTATATTTTTACCAAACATTGGGTATAAAATTAGTGATAGCACTAAAATTCATTTTAGTGTATTTTTTCCTGAAAATATGCATTTGATAAATAAGGGGATATTTTCAGAAAAAAAAAAAAAAGGATCACACTGTTCAGTGTGAAAAGAGCGTCAAAAATGATTCACAGACAGAAAGCTTGAAGTTCATTCATTTTCCTGGCTGAAGTACCGTATTTTTCACTCCATAAGACGCACTTTTTTCCCCCCAAAAAAAGGGGGCAAATGTCAGTGCGTCATACGGAGCGAATATAAAGCAGCCGGTCCGGTATTTCCGCCGCCACAATGTCAGAATACCGGGCTGGCCGCTCAGCTGTTCTCTGCAGCAGGAACTCACCTGTTCGTCGGTCCAGCGCTGTAGTCTTCCCGCACCGGCATCTGTGACAGCCGGGTTCCCACTGCGCATGCGTGAGCAGCGCTGCGCTTTGTGAATGGTCTGGTGTCTTCTGGGACACATGACAGGTCCCAAAAGATGCCGGGCCATTCACAAAGCGCAGCGCTTCTCGCGCATGCGCAGTGGGCACCCAGCTGTCAAAGTCGGGTGCCCACAGTATAGGAAGGAGAACTCCGCGGAAGTGGGAGCAGGTACCTGTCAAATTCAGGTACCCGCTCCCCCTCCCTCCCTAAAGGTCTGCAGTGTCTGGTCAGGCCCTGTACTGTCTGCAGTCTCTGGTCCATCCCCAGTACTGTGTCCGCAGTCTCTGGTCCATCTCCTGTACTGTGTCCGCAGTCTCTGGTCCATCTCGTGTACTGTGTCCGCAGTCTCTGGTCCATCTCCTGTACTGTGTCCGCAGCCTCTGGTCCTTCTCCTGTACTGTGTCCGCAGTCTCTGGTCATCTCCTGTACTGTCCGCAGTCTCTGGTCCTTCTCCTGTACTATGTCCACAGTCTTTGGTCATCTCCTGTACTGTCCGCAGTCTCTGGTCCTTCTCCTGTACTGTGTCCACAGTCTTTGGTCATCTCCTGTACTGTCCGCAGTCTCTGGTCCTTCTCCTGTACTGTGTCCACAGTCTTTGGTCATGTCTTGTACTGTCTGCAGTCTCTGGTCTTCTCCTGTACTATGTCTGCAGTCCATTGGTTCAGAATATTTTTTTCTTGTTTTTCCCACCTAAAACCTAGGCGCGTCTTATGGTCAGGTGCGTCTTATGGAACGAAAAATATGGTAACCGCTACTAAAAGTACTGTTTTAAGAGTGAGCAATTTCAAAGTGGCTTCTTTCAACAGTTCAAAGGGCTCTTTGAATAATGCCTGCAAAACTACAGAAAAGACCCAATTGGGAAACACTTTCAAAGGCACTGGTCTGGACCTGGCCAGAGTCCTTAAGAATCTAGCTATTAGCGAATCTTCTGCTAAACTAATTTCTAAGAAAACACTAAGGGCCACCAACTGCATCTTGAGGGTGCCGAGGACCAAACCCTTATCTGCACCATCTTCTAGAAACAAAAGAATCCCAATGGTACTCTGTGGAATTAGAAAAGCAGAACTTCCCCTTTTGGGTGCAATTCCGCTTTAATATCATAAATTACCTCATTAGATTTTTGATTATTACTCCAGGAGTATATAAGGAGTTTGGAAATTCAAGAGAAATGCTTAAATAATGCATTACAATTTAACTAAACCCATTAGATTTTAGAAGACTAAAATACACCTCAAACTAAAATGGTATTTTAGTCAAAAGATTGACTAAAACTAAATCGACATTTGATGTTGAAATTAACCCTGCCAATGATCCCCTTGATGAAAATGCTTCCCCACTTTGGAAAGAAGGATCCCAATCTTACTCCCATTGAAAGGATGTGGGTCACTGGGTTGTAGGAGGACGAACAGAAACCCACAGTTTAACTTGTGTTTAAGCGTGTTCTAGGCTTTCTTCTGATTAGCTTCTGGGCTAACTTGGAACAATCTAAATGGATGAAAATTTTGCTTGCCTAGAAAGACCTTTTTCTTCAAGGGAAAGCCTTCTTCCCGTTAGCTGTGCAATCTAAAACAGATTTTAATTCCAAATCAAACAGTTGATCCCCAAAACAGGGACCCCACAAAGTTTGACTTTAAGAGGTGGAATCCCTAAGTCCAGATCCCTAACCATAGTGCCCTACAAGTGGAGGAGGCTCTAGCAGACAAAGTCAGCAGAGGCATCTGCAATATACGCCTACAACTTGCATCAGAGTAGGGAAGGGTTCTAAAATCTTATCTCTAGGGGTATCAGTCATTATAGGCGTTTTTTTTTTTTTTTTTTTATTAACTGACCTCGCCAATACTTCATAGAATTCATACCTGGCTTTAAAGTATATAATAATCCTCACCTTGTAAAGCAACCCATTCAGTTACAAATAGAAATGAAAGATAAAACACTTGTGTATACTGTACATATAAAAAAACAATATCAATACTTTTTTTCCCCTTTTTATACGTAATCACATACCCTCTGTTCTCAGCTGCAATAAGACGTTCAGGGAGGAGAAACAGCGGCACACTAATCTTCCCAGATGTGAGTGGTTAAGTGTTCCTCTCTATTACAACCCCAATTCACAAAAAGTTGGGATGCTGTCTAAAATGTACTGCAATGAATGCAATGATTTTGATGTTGCCAAGAAAGGGGCTACAGCACTGGCTTGGGTTCACACTGCAGTCCCATGTCTTTACACCTATAAATGTGTCTTCACAGCTCACCCAGAACTTGTTTTCAGAATTCTCTTAACACGGCAATTACCTAGAAAGAATTATTAATGATGGATATAGGCCTTAGAACATAACCTGTTTTAGAAAGAGCTTGGAATTGCTCTCCAACAGGAACAGAGCATTTCTCAAAAAACAAAACACACACTTTTTAGTAGAACAGAAAAAAAAAAAAGATTAGGCCTCTGAGATTTTTATAGCAGTCTGTCTTCCTTCCCCACTAAGCCCTGTTCTCACTTTTCCTAGTGTCATAAGAGTTGAGAGTAAGGCTGGCCATACATTATACAATTTTCTAGTATAATTTTCCTTTACTTTTACCAAAACCATATAATAAGAGGTCAAACCTAAACACTTTCAATTTATGTGCAATCAGACAGGCCCTTGCACTATATAGTTGAGGGTAAATCTAAAGGAAATTAAACAAGAACATTGTATAATGTATAGCCAGCTTAAATCTCCTCTGTGAAGTTACAGACAATATCAGATAGGATCCCTATCCCTTCCCTTCTGCACCTTTTCAAAACTGGAGTATTTAACCACTTGCCCTTCTGAGGATCACATGTGGTATCCCCATACTCGGGAGAAGAAGCATAATGTATTTTGGGGAGTAATTCCACATATACCCATGGCATGTGTGAGCAATAAATCATTTAAGCGACAAATTTGTGTTAAAAAAATTTATTTTTTTGTCATTTTCCAAAAACTTGTGGTAAAGTTAAATTCTTCTATTGACTCAACATGCCTCTCAGCAAATACTTTGAGGTGTCTACTTTCCAAAAAGGGGTCATTTTGGGGGGTGGGGGCATTTTATGGCCAGCATTAGAAGTTTAAGCCACACATTATTCACCCTTCTAACCGCCTGAAGACAAGCCTTTTCTGACACTTTGTTCACATCAAAAAAAAAATCTGTATTTTTTGCTAGGAAATTACTTTGAACTCCCCAAACATTATATATTATTTTAAAGGAGACACCCCAGTGAATAAAATGGTGGGTGCTGCAATTTATGTCACATAGTACGCAGCAATTTTTCAAATGCAAATTTAAAAAAAAAAATTATATATATATATATATATATATATATATATATATATATATATATATATATATATATATATATATATATATATATATATATATATTTTTTTTTTACTTTGAAATTCACAAAAAACATAATATATTGGCCAATTATTTGGTAAAATATAAAAGATGATGGTATGCCGAGTAAATAGATAAATAGTAAAAACATGACATAAAAAAATGTATGCAGTTTGTCGCCACTGTACAGGGCATGCGTAGTTTTAAATATCCATAGGCAACGCTTTAAAAGCCTTTAAAAAGCTACCACTTTAGATTTACAGAGGAGGTCTAGTTCTAGAATTACTGCCCTTGACCTGACGTTCACGGCAATACCTCACATGCATGGTGCAACTGCTGTTTACATACTTTCACAGAGTGAATGCTTGTGCACGTGTGCGGGGGGTGAGGGTGCTTTTAAGTTATTTTGATCTTTTCAATTATTTTTACACTGTCCCTCATTTTTTTTGATTACTTTGAAGGATATCACAGGGAATGCAAATATCCCTACAACTTCAGTGGGCATTGTCACATATTTTCTTTTCTTAAATCTGGGGTCTATCAGACTCTAGATATCTCCTCTGCCCTTACATTATCTAATCTCACAAAGATCGATGTGAACAGATGCTTTCCCAATTTACAAATGGCGCTGTTTATATCCTGCAAAACTGAAGTGATGAAATGCTCGTAGCTTCCGATTTCTTAAGACTATAGAGATGATTGGCACCATTTCGGTCTCCAATCAGCTCTATGGTCAGCTGGCAGAAACACCGGCAGCATTGTCAGGTTCCCCCCATTGGCACAAGACTGCCCGAGAAGGCCATGGGAGGAAGCGGGGGAGGAGGGGCATGTTCTCGCACTGCTTGTAAAATCCTGCAGCTAATTAGCCACCAGGATTGCTTTTACATGAAAGCCGATCGCTGGCTGACAAAAACGATACCAGTATAACCACTCAAAGTCCAGTGATGTACCAGTACGTCGCTGGTCCTTTTTGAGTGTATATGCCATGTTCTTTTTTTTATGCAGCCTGTGGGCTGAATGAAAAAAAAAAAAAAAAAAAGAAGAAATCTCTGCCAGAAAAAGCGTGTGGTATGCCCACCATTAGAATATACCGCCCTGCATTAATCCACTTCTAATGGTGGGCACACATGAAATGTGCCAAAAAATATTATAAAATATATATGCCGAAGCATAGGGGCCACCCACCCACTGGCCACTCCAGGCCCCCATACATGCTCTTTTTTTAACTGCGAGTGAAAAATCTCATCGAACAGCACTGCACACATCTACTTACAGTCATGGCCGAAATTGTTGGCACCCTTGATATTTTTCCTGAAAATCAAGTATTTCACACAAAAAAGGTATTGCATTAACACATGTTTTGCTATACACATGTTTATTCCCTTTGTATGTATTGGAACAAATATAAAACAGAGGCAGAAAAGCAAATATGACATAATGTCACACAAAACCCCAAAAATGGGCTGGACAAAAGTATTGGCACCCTTAACTTAATATTTGGTTGCACACCCTTTGGAAAACATAACTGAAATCAGTCGCTTCCTATAACCATCAATAAGCTTCTGACACCTCTCACCCGGAATTTTGGACCACTCTTCCTTTGCAAACAGCTCCAGGTCTCTCTTATTGGAAGGACACCTTTTCCCAACAGCAATTTTAAGATCTCTCCACAGGTGTTCAATGGGATTTAGATCTGGGCTCATTGCTGGCCACTTCAGAACTCTCCAGCGCTTCTTTGCCATCCATTTCTGAGTGCTTTTTGACGTATGTTTGGGGTCATTGTCCTGCTGGAAGACCCAGGATCTTGGACGCAAACCCAGCTTTCTGACACTGGGCCCTACAGTGCGACCCAAAATCCTTTGGTAATCCTCAGATTTCATGATGCCTTGCACACAGTCAAGGCACCCAGTGCCAGAGGCAGCAAAACAACCCCAAAACATCATTGAACCTCCACCATATTTTACCGTAGGTACTGTGTTTTGTTCTTTGTAGGCCTCATTCCGTTTTCGGTAAACAGTAGAATGATGTGCTTTACCGAAAAGCTCTATCTTGGTCTCATCTGTCCACAAGACGTTTTCCCAGAAGGCTTTTGGCTTACTCAAGTACATTTTGGCAAACTGTAGTCTTGCTTTTTTATGTC
Source organism: Staurois parvus (assembly GCF_062004578.1). Taxonomy (NCBI): domain Eukaryota; kingdom Metazoa; phylum Chordata; class Amphibia; order Anura; family Ranidae; genus Staurois; species Staurois parvus. The sequence goes on from NW_028317977.1 coordinate 3,633,854, forward strand.
TCTGTGTCAGCAGTGGGGTCCTCCTGGGTCTCCTGCCATAGCGTTTCATTTCATTTAAATGTCGACGGATAGTTCGCGCTGACACTGATGCTCCCTGAGCCTGCAGGACAGCTTGAATGTCTTTGGAACATGTTTGGGGCTGCTTATCCACCATCCGGACTATTCTGCGTTGCAATCTTTCATCAATTTTCCTCATCCGTCCACGACCAGGGAGATTAGCTACAGTGCCATGGGTTGCAAACTTCTTGATAATGTTGCGCACTGTGGACAAAGGCAAATCTAGTTCTCTGGAGATGGACTTGTAACCTTGAGATTGTTGATATTTTGCCACAATTTTGGTTCTCAGGTCCTCAGACAGTTCTCGTCTCCTCTTTCTGTTGTCCATGCTTAGTGTGGCACAGACAGACACACAATGCAAAGGTTAAGTGAACGTCTCTCCTTTTTATCTGCTTTCAGGTGTGATTTCTATATTGCCCACACCTGTTACTTGCCCCAGGTGAGTTTACAGGAGCATCACATGCTTGTAACATTCTTATTTATCCGCAGTTGTGAAAGGGTGCCAATACTTTTGTCCAGCCCATTTTTGGAGGTTTGTGTGACATTATGTCGAATTTGCTTTCTTTCCTCCCTTTTTTTGTTTTGTCCCAATACACACAAAGGGAATAAACATGTGTATAGCAAAACATGTGTTAATGCAATACGTTTCGTGAGAAATACATGATTTCCTGGAGAAATATCAAGGGTGCCAACAATTTCGGCCATGACTGTATATATATTCTGAGAGCAAGCCCTGTTGCTGTCAGAACAAGTCGGTGCTGCAGCTGAATAACATTCCTGCAAAGAAAACAGCAATGGTTAACAATAAAACAGTAAAATTGTAAAAGTAGAACAGTATCAACGACAAAAAAAAAAAAAAACACAACTATTTTGGGTTTTTAGCTTTTTATTTTTGGGGGAATTTGTACTTCGTTTTTAAAAAGTAAAAAAAAATAGATTGTAGGGTCTCTCCAAATGTGATAGCCAGTTTCCTGACTACCCAACATCTTTCGAGACCCTGTGTAAATATGTGCCCTGCCATGCTGTACCCTATACTAATACTCCACTAGTGTGTGGTAGCAACAGAAGCAGTCCTTGAGGCAGAGACCAGGCTGGCCAGGAGAGGAGGGACAAAAAAATCGGGTGTCATGCCTAATTTCATGTCTGCAACAGACACATCTTTTTTGGGGGTGTCCTTTGGGTTGCGGTACCAGGAATAGCATCGGGAAAATTCCTCTCGTGCAGCCGGCTCACTGCATCTGTGTTGGGGGTTTGGGCCACAGCACCTTCTGGATACAAAAGGGCCGTGATGATCTCTACCTGGAATTTCATGGAAGGATCCACTTTGTCCAGTTGCTTTGTAAAGCACAAAAGTATTATATAGAATCAATTGAAATAAACAGACACTTTTTTGTATCAGTGACTGGCTTTTCGGGAAACCAAGCACAGCTTCATCATCTGGTTGTTTAAGTTCACCCCTCCCATGTTAAGGTTATAGTCATGGACACAGACGGGCTTCTCAACACCAGCTGCCATGGCAATTTGGATGGTCGTGTCTGCGTGAATGGAAGACAGGACGAAAACATCCCATTTTTTCCTTCCACTTCACTGCGAGCAATTCCTCAAGGAGGATTTTTCCCCCCTTTCTAAGATGGGTATTTACAAGCCGTTGGGGGAAGCCCAAGCGATTAGGTCGCACGGTGCCACATGCACCAATTCCAAGACTGTACAAATGTCTAAATAGGGGCATGCATGAATAAAAGTTGTCCATGTATAAGTGGTACCCCATATGGAGAAAGGATGACACCAAGCCCAAAACTATCTTGCCCCTGCTCCCCATGTAGTCTGGGCATCCGGGGGGCTCCACGTGACTATCTTTTCCCTCGTAAATCCAAAACTTATATGTACAGCCTGTTGCCCTCTCACAGGTCTTATACAACTTAACCCCATATCTGGCACGCTTGCTGGGGAGAAATTGTTTGAATGCAAGGCGGCCAGAAAAATTAACAAGGGACTCATCAACGCAGATGTTTTACTGGGGAGTAAAGACATCTGCACATTTTTTTGGTTAAGGTGATTTACGAGGGGCCGAATTTTGTGGAGCCAGTCAAATTCAGGGTCACCCCGAGGATAACAGTGTATGGTCATTGAAATGCATAAAACACATTATACAATATCTATGCCTGGCCATGGCAGCAGAGAACACGGGCATATGATGAAAATCGAGTCTGTGCACCAATACAACCGCAATAAATTTTTTTTTTTTTTTTTTTAAGTATTGCCCATGTTGAGGGTTAGGGGAACGTAATGGGTTTCCATGCGAATGGTCTGGCAAGGTTTGAATATGGGTTGGCGGCGATAAACTGTTGTGCATATAAATTGCTTTGATCCACAATCAATGCATACACATCTTCTGTGAAAAACAGTTCCAAAAAAATCAAGGGGTGTATTTAAATTTGCTGTTTCCACCTGAATTCCAGGTTGGGCAGTGAATGGGGGAAGTACGGGTGCTGCAGAATTGTGGGCTGCCAATCAGGATTTGCAAGCTCATCCAGAAGGATACTAGGGCCTCTACGGGCCGGTGTGCAAATTCTTGGTGGCTGCGGGACACTACTTGTGCTTGCCACCGTACCAGCTTGTACTACACTTATGGGACTCGCCATGTCACCAAGTGATACTGCAGTGCTGGTATGTGAAAGACCAGGATGTACTAGGCTGCTGGTGCTCACCAGTTCATCAAAAGGTAGAGCGGCACTAGTACTGCCACTCTGCTGCATATGAGTGTCATCATGCGTTTGGAACATCTCAACAACCTGGGAATGGGGTCAGGTATGCCTGATCTTAGCAGGGACCTCTTCCCCATCGTCTGAGCTATCTGTCAGGGTGCCGCTGCTGTCTACAGATTCCTATTCTGAGGCTGATTGTGTCAGGGATTCGTCCCCATCGCTCTCACCTGAAAGCTCAGAATCCTGTAGGCCTCTACACTAGAGTACCTTTCCATTGACATTTTGGACACTAAATTTATAGGTACCTAGTGCGACTCACATACAAAAGAGCACATGGCTGTCAGGGACTGCTTGAACCGCTACAAAAAAAAAAATTTACTGGCAAGGGCTAACAGAGATCAGGCCTGATTCTGTGAACACTGCGGTTTTGTGTGCAATGTATCAAGTAACAGGGACCTACTGACATTGCACTGCACTTGCAGGGGTAAAAGGGGTGGGGGTTAAGCATTGGGGCTAAACGCAGGTGCCGAGGCTGCGTTTTTGTGGACACTATACTAATGTGAACGCTGGTATAGTGCTGATCTGATCAAAGATATTGATCCGTTCAGACACTATACTAGCTATGTTACTGGAAATCAAAGGGTTAAATGTATTTACTAATGTACTGACGAGCAATCTGCCGCTATCTGGAAAGTGAGCTGATGCTAACTGAAGCGAACACTATCTGAAGTTGCCAGCAACACCAATACAGTGATCAGAAAAAAAATCTGTACACTGTACTAACTGGTGACAGGTCAGTGTAGGGGTTAACTGGGGAAGGGGGGGGGGTCGATCAAGGGGTTAAATGTGTTTTAAACTGTAAAAGTGTGCTGCTTATACTCACTGTGTTGAGTATTCTCTCTCTGGGGCGGAATGTTCCCAGAGAGAGAAGATGTCATTGTTTCCTGTACCTGTGTAACTGTAAACACAGGTACAGGAAGATCCCTGATAGGACAGGGATTGATCATCCGACTTAGGCCAACCATCACTGGCCTAAATCGGATTGATCCCTGGGGGATCAAATCACGGCACCTGCAGGCCGACGGGGGCACACGCAGGAATCGTGTGTGTGTGTGTGTGTGTGTGTACACACACGTGACTGCGCACCCATGCCACCCTGTAGAAGTTTCTGTCAGGAAGCGGTTAACGCAGTGTCAGACACATTCTAGGGAGAAGCAAAGGAACAGAAAGCAGCAACCTTACAATAAAAAAAAAAATCAATTCTACAGGGCCTGCAGCTACAGTAGGGTTCCTTCTGTTACAATTACCAACCTTTACTGGAAATTTAAGCTGGTTGTACACCTCTGACACCAAGAGATTGTGGCCAAGTGTTTTCCTCATCTTCATGATTCTAACAATTGCTGCATCAATTTGGTATTGCCGGTCTTGAAATACTCGCTCTGTAGTGCTGGTTTGTTCTTCCACCTTGAAGTGCAAAAAATACCAATGAGTATGAGCATGCACAGCAATCTGTATTATGTCATGTTAACATCAATTACTATAATGAATATATGATATCCTTTAAACAAGATCAGATATAAAATCACACACATCACACCCACACACTAAATTAGAGGTCTTCAACAATTTTATATTTAAAATTAAAAAACAACATTTGCAGTACATCACTACAATATATGCACATGTTCCCATAATCAATTTAAAACCTTACTTTGGGCCAGCTTGGTAAAAAATTCTTCCAATGCCATAACAGCATGGATGCTGGGTTTGCTGTTGTACACTGTAATAGCATTTGCTACATACAGTAAGTACTTATGTCTTCCTGTAGGGGCACGAGTGATTTCCCCTCTACTGCCAGAAACCGAGCATGTCACTTGCACAATGTCTCAGCTATTCAGTAACTTATTCACTTTGCAAATACAAAATCTTTCCTCAGTCATTTAGGCCAAAATGTTATCTTTGGTGAAAAAAACCAAAACAAATCAGTCTGTGTGAAAGTTATAAAGTATACAAACTAGGGTGTGTGAGATCTCTCATATATATATATATATTATCTCTATGAAAATTGATCAGTCCTGATGTACTTACTACATATCTCATTTTCTGATGCCCTAAAATGCCAGGACAGTGCAAACACTCCAAAGATCCCTTTTTGGAAAGTAGACACTCGAGGATATTTAGTAACGGGCTTGGTGAGGTTTTTGAAGTTGTAATTTTTTTGTCACAATTTTAGGAAAATGGGAAAATTAAATAAAATTAAATTTTTCTTCAGAGCTGTAATTTTACCAAGTCACTTATCAAACACAGTATGAGCATGCTTAGGCCCCTCTCACACAGGGCGGACTCCATTTAAAATCAACAGAAGATCTGTCCGCTGATCCTCCGCTGATCAGAGCACAGTGGGTGGATGACAGGGTGTCCCCACTCAATTTATGTAAAGCAGACACAACCCGTTCTGATCTATGAGCGGCCAAGAGTGAACAGACTCGCTGTCTGTTTACACCCTATTGTCTTCCAAACTGATCCACCTAGATTGAGGGGAACGAAACCCCCCCCCCTTTTTTTTTTTTTTTTTTTAAGTGGACTGCATTGGATTGGAGATAGATGTGTATAAACGTTTACCCCCACAGGTCCATGGATATGAATGCAGGGTTAGCCTGCAAAACCTGTGATTTCACCACTTCCTAATAGTAGGCCCCTTTAGCTTCAGAGGCAGTGGCCTGAGGTGTATATAAGCTGTGGCTACGATGCTTTGCTGCACATCCGTGATAAGAATTACACCCCTTCGCTTTTGGCAGGCATAGTTTCTGCTAATCACAGCCCACTCAAATGAAGGGGTCCTAGAGGCTAGAGCAGGTGGTAAGGAGGCGATATAACACCTTCTCACTGCCTGTTAAATGCAAGATACGAGATTAAGACATCTAGATGAAAGGCCCATTCCCCTTGGTCCAGGTGATGGCGGCTGCACTAATCCAGGTTTCCAGCTATCCACTCCTGAGATGTGGACTGCAGAGATAACTAGTTTGATTCCTTCAAGGCAGCCAGACTCCTGATGCCCCCTTGATGATTTAAGCCACGGCGGTTTCACTGTCTGACTGCACACCCTGATTAGGTGTCCCTTCGGGGGGGGGGGGGGGTGTCAACGCTGCAGATCAAACTGGATGACTCAAGAACAAAAGCAGTGAGGAGGTAGTTATGAACTCTTTTGTACCCTTTTGAATTCACCGACTGAACCAACAGGCATGAAATGTCTTAGACCCAGACAAACCATAACAGACGCTCTCCTACTCTTAGGTGTGAGGGCACACCCTCACTGTGAAGATGGCTTTGGGGAAGGCTTGGTGGCCTTTTGTGGGCCAAGCCTTGCACTGAAAGGAAGGGCAATCAGGCTGTGTGTTTGATAGGGGCTCCTGGGGGGAGGGGGGTGGTAGTTGGTGATCTTCCGTTGTGGAAGTAAAATCTTCCCACCTGACATCTTCCACACATGTGAGGCGCCTTTTACTAGTAGCTGTCCATGCTTTTAGCCACAAGATTCTGCGCATGTGAACGGAGATTCGAGCCATTTTAGAAATTTATCTCATGACCTATTCTAGGGCATCCCAAAAAAAAAAAAAAAAAGCAGAGCAGAAGGCAACTGTTAGTAAAAGCAAGATCTTGTGATAAAGTATCATGTTGGATTGTTTATTTCCCAAACGTAGTTGGCTGCAGTCTGACATACTGCAATGGCAGCGAGAACTGGTTGCAGGGCTGGGCTGGGCGTACAAGAGTAAAGAGAGCCTTTGAGAGCATCTTCAAATTTTTTATCTGCAAAATATTTGAAAGGAAAAAAAAAAAAAAAAACATTTTCAGGAGGTCCAGTGACATGTTAGGGAAAAGGATAGCAACACCAACTACAAGAACCCAATTTCTTTGAAAACTCTTTTTCCACTCGGAAAGTTCTGCAAAGATTTTGAGGGAGTGAGGCAAAGGGGTTGGAGTCACTCAATCTGCATACTCTATCTCTTCGCTCTTCGTGAACAGGGAAGGTTTTGCAGTCTTTTCAACGTCTATTTGTACCCAAAAGGGCATAGTGGAACAGAGGAGAGGCAGGGCGTACAACGCCAAAAATATTTTTGCGGACAAAGGAAATTAGCTTTTCAACATTAGCAAGCATATTTCCTGAAGCTCCCTCTTCAATACAGTGGCAGTGTGGAGAAGAAAAATCTTCTGCAGCTTCCTCCAATGCCTCTTCATTCCCTTCTGTGTCTCCATCCTCTAGGATCGTTATATTGGGATCCAACTTAGGTTGAGAAATGGGAGTAAGAGAAGAGGCATAGCGTTTTCAAGCTCTGCACGAAGCGTTTTTTTTTTTTTTTTGTTTTTTTAGTAGATGCAGAGAATCCGGCTTTATTTAAATAGGCAAACTGTTGTGTGCCTGAAATAAAGCTAGAATCAGATGCTGAGACCAGGGATATAACTGGGTCCCGCTTTGATGCCAGGTACACATGGTCATTCTGGAGGTTGAATGTTGCGCAAACCTTCAGCAGACTAAATGGTCGCCTGCAATTTTTCATGGACTCCCCTATGCCAGAACTACAAGTAAGGGTATTCCCCTTTGGGGTACTCACGGAATAGTGTGCTTGTAAGGAGTATGTGGTAACCTAAGTTTAGACCACCCTGTAAGGAATCTTTGTGGCAACAGGGCAGGGAAAAACGCCTTGAATAACTTATAAGGGCAACTTTTGGTGTGATATCACTTGGTCCGCCACCTGAGACTGGTCTCTGGGTGCTTCTGTTTTAGCACCAAGTTTAAAAAGTTTACTCTATCCTATGTGTCCATGGCACTGGACTGCATACAACCTGCCAGGGTGGACATACCCTGAAGCAGTTTTCAGGAACTGGGGTCGTTAGCGAACATGGCCCTGGACCTGTATAGCATCCTGCCGCTAATAATGCGTGACACCAAGTGCAAAGGTAAGCACCCATGCAGGATCCAGTGCCTGAAGCAAAATTATAGGCTGTCTTCACAGTGTGGGGGTCCAGGAACAGTTCCCAAGGTCTTACCGATGTTTTGTCAGATCCAGATACACTGCTTCTATGTTGACATTTGAATAAAAGAAAAATAAAAAA